>NC_137460.1:299072107-300545018 GCF_964235325.1 Thermobia domestica | reverse complement strand
ACAGAATGCAGAAATTATTAATTAGAACTGTGTTAATTCGTTTCTGAAACCGCAAAGGGAAGTTTTACAAATGTGAAATTTATGTTTTCTTTTCATGTCATACACCATGTTTTTATTATTAATGTGGTTTATTTCATAATGTGAGCACTCATGGTATAAGAATTTAGGGGTATGGTTGTCGATCTTTCACATATTTTATACTTCCCTTTTCATTTAACGTATTGAATTGGTTTTTCTTCGCCATTTTTTCGAAAAGATTTTGGAAAACAGGGTTTAGAATTGTAGTATGGATCCCTCGGATGAATAAATGTGTTTGTTCAGACTGATTTTTCTTTTTCTTAAGTATATCAGTTTTAAATTGTGACAACTTTGGCGATATAATTAAAGTTTCGAAATCATATTTGAATTTTGGTTATTGCTAAACTATCTATTCTTTTTGTGATATCAATTTTAATTTTGTAGATATATTTCGTGTTTTTTTGAACATACCGAATGCTTCTGTGAATCAGGAAATTTTAGAAACTATATGTTGAGAAAATGATAAAATTTATTGTGGTAAAGAATGTTGGAATACAATATAGACAAAATCATTTCATTCCTTTAATATAAATGACCAAACGGAGAACAGCTGAAAACATTTTAAAACTATTCTGAAGAATTTTTCGATCATTACAAATGCAGAATCATCGTTGGTTGAGGAAAGGCTAATTAAGTGCACCGTGTTTTCTTCGACACAAGTTGTTCTAAGAGGTTATCTGTAATATCTAACTTGTATCTATCTAATAGCAAAAATAGTGCATTTTCAATACATGATTTTGTACCAAAATCATTGAATTTCTTTTTAGTTTTATAGAGAGATTTAAGAACTTAAACACATTCTGACTTTTTCCTTTCTTGGAGAAAAAATCTTAACCGCGAGAAGAACAAGTAGTACCTTATTTCTAGCAGAACGAGCACTAATAAATTTAGGCTAGTACATATCTATCTCTTGGTGATTATGAGTTTGTTTGAAAGGTTGTTCGGCCTGTCAACTAGTGAAAGAAGGGGAAAATGAGAAGTTATGTGAGTAATGGCGCAGTTTTTATTTTGGAGATAGCTGGGAATATTTTCGTATTTGATTTTAACGTACTCTTTTATTTTTGTATTTATCCTCTTTATAGTCGTACGTTCTCATTGATCGTAAAATAGTCATTCCACATAACTACTGTATTTTTCATCTTTCAGTTTTATAATTGGAAAATTTAAATCTTTCGCATTCCTTGAGGACAACTGTAGTAATATTTCTGTACACTTTCAACTTTGCTGGCAAAGCTGTCTTAGTAATTTCCACTTTATTTTTCTAAAGTATAAGCTTAATATCAACGAACATATTACCTTTCTATCAAGTTACTTTTAAATACGTAATGTACATTATTATACAATGCGTTTTTATTTCTTTTAGTGTTTACCACCGTTTGTATTATGTTGTGCCTCCACAGATTATCGTGTACTTTATTTTAACTGTGCTAGGATAAAACCTATTGGTTGGAGCAATTTAATTTACCTTTATTTTATTTAGTGGACAGAGGTATTCATTTTGCATTTGTACTCGTATGGCCTTAAGACTTAATACCTGAATAAAGCTCCCGCACCAAGAGGTGTACATTAGAGGTAGTGAGGCTTGTTGTCATCGATCTTAGGGTCGCTGCACTAAGGCTCGCGCTGACTTCACCTTGTCTCACTTAATCTGATTCGTATCACAATCGCTCGAGAAATGATCAGCCTACACGTCTCTATCGAGTGAGACCCGGGTTAGTGTCCCAAAGAGGGCTCATGTTTAGTGATGGGCAGTGGGAATATTCCCTGTGGGAAGGAAACTAAAAAATGGGAATATTCCCGGGTTTTTTCCCTAGCACACATTCCCGGGAAAAAATTTATTTCCATTTCCTTATTTTATCTTCTAAATCATAAGAACCGTATGACTAATTACTTATTTTTATTTATTATAGTTTAGTTCTAGGCTTTAAATAATTTGGAGGTTAAAAAGATAAAAATCGTTGACTGTACTTTATATAATTAATCATGATTTATTAGTTCCATTTCCATTTGCACTAAAAAGTAGCAAAGAACTAGTTTACAAATGATGTAAAGGAACCAGTTTGTAAAGTAATGTAAGATTATGTAGAAATAGAGGTGAAGTACTATTAATACACCATGAACCATCGTTAGTACAATAGACGTCGGTCTGTCTCCTGCCTTTGACTCAAATTTCTGAACAGTTACTCGGACTTCTCTTACATGTCAATTAACGCATGGAATTTCGAGAAATAGGTAGGAAGAAAGATCATGTGTGGCAATGATATGTGCTAAATTATAAAGATAAGTCAGTATCTTGCAAATATTGGGAAGAAAAATATGTATGCGCAAATGTTGATAAATTGCTGAGACATGTATGTTCTGGCTGTTACCCAACATAATTTCTTTATAACATTTGAAAATTTAATATTTATATCAGTAGTAGAGTGAAGTTTAGAAAATCCACTTATAAATTTAAACTGTTTAGCGGTGTAAAAATATGTAGACTTACTATACCATCTTTTCCGCATATTTACTTTCATAGAACATATTGTAAGTAAATATACATTTATGCGTACTCTCTAAATATAATAAAATATTAATAAAGTAACGTAGTACCGTTCAGAATATACATTTTAAAGAATCCTCTGGAGACAACTGTAATAATATAGCTACTGTGATAAATTAAATTTAAAATCACAGTAGCAACTTAAATTTGAAATCATAATATAGTAACAGAATGCAATTTTCTTTGTGATTGTACATAAATTCCCGGAAAAATTCCCATTTTTGGAATCCTCCGGGGAATATTCCCGAAAAATATCTTCCCGGGAATTTACTCATCACTACTCATGTGATTGGGGTCTACGTTACGCTGTAGGAGCACCGATCATATATTCTCGATGCTAAGATGTAAACTAAACTCTTGTCCATCCCTGGAGGATTAGAATCGAGCTCTGGGTTTCTATCTACTTAAGAGCTCGGTTTATTTTAATGAAAACGAGATTGGCTATGTCCAGCAGCGAGATCGCTTTTGAGATAACTTTGCTCGTGATACTGCAATCTGTAACGCGACCAATATATGGAAGAGGTTCACACATACGACATCAAAAATTCGCTCTTATCTTCGAAGTCATATTAAGGACTTCACGGCCAAGGTAGAACCGTTTCAACAGCTCCTTGCTAAAAATGCTAAATTCAAATGTAACGAAAAAAAAAACGAATTTTTTTGAGAAGCTCAAAGAGGACATCTTGAACGCCTCATCTCTTTTTCATTTTGATGAAAAGCTAGAGATAAGACTGTATACAGATTCGAGCTCCCGGCAAGGGGGGGTTTACTAGCTTGTTATAACCCCAAAACCTACGAAGAAAGAATTGTTTCGTATTGCAGCCGTCGTCTTACAACAGCCGAAACTAGAAATTCAGTCTGGCAAAAAGAACCATACGTTATTATATATGCTCTACGCAAATTGAGATATTACCTACTTAATCGTAAATTTAAATTGTTTAGAGACGCTAAATGTCTTACTTCTCTACACACGCATCGGGTCAAAGTAGCAAAATACACACGCTATAGACTTTTCTTAGCCGACTATAATTTTGACATCTGCCATATTGAAGGAAAGGAGCACCCGGCCAATATCATCAGCCACTTAAAACAGAAATGATAATCAAGAAGCCACGGACCTATACCAGGGAACCGAGGATATGCATGCATATCGTCCAAATTCTTTAGAAGAATCCATTCTTCAAATACAACAACCAGGATCTTTGAGGAACTTACGGGAAGAGCACCGCAGAGATGACTCGTACGCTGACATAATAGCAGTTTTGGAAGGGAAAGAACCAACAAAAAGTTCTATTATGAGAGCAACAAAGTATTTTCGCTTAAAATACAACCTACTTTACCGTACACAAAAACATCCCAAATTTGAATTAATTTATCTTTTGTGTATTCCGAAAAATTTTACAGGACATTCCTTCGAGTCTATTTACAAAGATCCGTCAGCACCCCATTTTGGGTTTTCGAAGACATATAAGACCGTCCTCAATAAATACTACATGCCAAACATGAAGACATACTTAGCGTTTAGAATTAAGAACTGCAGAGTGTCAACTCTTAATGAAACTCCCGAAAAAGCCAGAAGGAGAACTCCTTCATCACCCGCCAGGCCTTATAGTAGAATGATGGATGTTTGACGGTTTAGGACCTTATCCACATGAAGAAGGGAAACCAAAATACGTTTTAGTTGCCATCGAAACAAGCACTCGTTATATAGTGACCAAAGCTGTCAATAGCATAACGGCAGATACAATTGAACAATTTTTATTGGAAGAAATTATTTTAAAATTCAACGCCTTTCGTATTCTTAATCTGGACAAACATCCAGTGCACAGAGAGAAGAAACTTCAAAAACAAGTAGAAATATATAATTTTGAATTTAAGTTCTTCCCTGGTTTTAATCACCAAGATATAAGATTAGTCGAGTTCATTTATAAAACTAGAGAATTCCTTAAAATTTTTCGGCCCACAAAATCATGAAACATGGCCAAAACTATTATCTCATATTACTTTTGGTTTTTGAAGGAGAATGAGTTTGCGTATCTTGTTCCACAATTTTTCGCCTCCAGCTAGAATTAACTCAGCCGGAATTTCATCTGCACCCGGAGATTTGTGTTTCTTTAATTTCTTTATAGCAGTTTCTACATCTATTCGGTTGGGTTCTGGAATATACGGTTCTGCGGTGTGTATCTCCTTTTCTCCACGCACACTAGTTTTCGGTTGCGTGTTAAGCAAATCGCCAAAGAAGTCTTTCCATCTATTTAAGATGCTATCCGTATCAGTGAGAACTGTACCGTCAGCTTTCTTTAATATATAAGTCCGAGGTTGATAGCCTTTCTTAAATTCGTTGATTCCCTTATACATGTCCCGGATGTTTTTATTTTTACTATTATCTTCAAGTTCCTTAATTTTGGCTTTCAGAAAATCGCGTTTCTTTGTTCTAAAAGTTTTGGAAGTTTCCCGCCTGATATCTGCGAAATTTTGTGTAGTTATTTCATTCGTATTTTGTAGCCAACGTAATTTTGTCTGTTTTCTCTTCTCTGCTAGTTTCATGCATTCCTGGTCGAACCATGGTTTGTTCCTACGTATTTCCGTATGCCCCAATTCTTCTTTTGCTGAAATTTTAATGCCATCTCTAATTTCAATCCAGGTATCCTCAACACTAGTGCACTCCGAATCTTCTAAAGCCGAGAATCTATTCGAAGCTTCAATCTGGTATTTCTCTCTTACCTGGCTCTCTTCTAATTTCTTTAAATTGAATCTTTCCGTTTTCGGACAATGAATATTACCTTTATTCAACGATAACCTCTCTCGTATTATCGCTGCTACCAGGTAGTGGTCAGTGTCACAATCAGCCCCTCTAAACGACCGGACATGAATTATGCTAGATTGCCTTCTTCTATCTACTAAAACGTGATCAATTTGATTATGTGTTTTTCCGTCTGGTGATGTCCAAGTGTATTTATGAATGTCGCGATGTGGGAATTTTGTACTCTTCACGATTAGGTTTTTGGATGTTGCAAAATTCACGAGTCTAACACCGTTGTCATTACTTTCCTTACGCAGACTTTCGTTCCCTATAATCGGTTTGAAAATATCCTCTCGTCCTACCTTCGCATTGAAATCCCCGAGTAGAATTTTCATATGGTATCGCGGGAGTTGGTCAAATATCCGTTCCACTTCTTCGTAAAAACTGTCTTTTATATCGTCATCCTTATCTTCAGTTGGGGCATGTACATTTAAAACAATAATATCACACCACCGTCCCTTGAGAGTAATAAAAGAAAGTCTGTCAGTGACAAATTCAACCCGTTTAATTGCTGGTAATATACGTTTATGAACGAAAAACCCTGTTCCTAACTGGTGATTTTTATTTCCTTCCCCGTAAAAGAGCGTAAAATTTCCGGAATTCTCAGATCCATTTCCTTCCCACCTAACTTCTTGAACTCCTACTACGTCCATCCTGTATTTCTCTAACTCCCTCGTTACGGATTTTAACGCGCCTGCCCTATAAAGACTCCTAATATTCCATGTTCCAAATCTCATGTCCATTTTCTTTTGCTGATGTCGTGCCAAGTTATCAGTCCTTGTCCGAGGCTTTTGTGAATATTTCTGAACAAGTGTTTTTTTTTTTTTTTTTTTTTTTTTACAGAATGAGGTTGTTAGCCCCACCCAAACCCCCAAGCTGGAGGACCACTCCTAGTCGGCTGTCCGTGACTGCTTATTCAGTATATTCGCAGCTAACCTCTATATCTAGAGGCCTTCTTCTCGATCCGCAACCTGAGGACGCGCCATGCCGTGGTGACAGGAACCCACGTTACACGGCCAATTTCATAACACAAAAGGTTAAGGTGGGTTTAATAGACTCACTGTTAATTTGCATTATATATATGAGTTCCCAGTGATAAGAAATGTACATTTTTCTTAAAATTATTAATTATATGGCACGTTTGTAATAGTTGATTTTTGTGGTGCAGTTAGTGGTGCTGTTAGTGTGTGATAGTGTTAGTGGAAGTGCAGAAATGGCAGCTTCTTTGAATACTGTACACTCTGATAAAGTAATTCGCCGGTCGTTGGAAGATGAAGACGAGGATATTATGTGCAGTGAACTCGAAGATAGCCAGTGTCTGGGAGAGTAAAGCGTCAGCAGTTTCTATTATGATTAGTAATTCTGAGATTGAAGATTTTGGGAATGAGTGCCAAAGGATTGAAAAAAAATTTCCATACAAATGACAGAACCACCTGGTGTTGTGAACCTCCTTGACCGCAGAAGGCAAAATCTCGGAACATTGTCAAGGGGAAAGTCAATAAGGTTATCCTTTCTCCAATTCCGGTAAAATAACAAAAGATCCCTTAGACGCTCTGTTATTATTTATTCAAGACGATGTGTTGAAGACTATTGTTCGGTATAGCAATGAAGGAGCAGTACGTGAACACAAAAGGCGCAACATCCAGAATCAGTGGAAGCAAATCGATGAGAGAACATTGAAGTATTTACCTAGACTTTTGTATACTGCTTGTTATCTCAAAGCCAAAGATCTGAACATAGAAGTGCTATGGGGCAAAAAGTATGGAAAACGAATATTTCGCGCTGCGGTGAGTAAAAACAGTTCAAGTATATGTGCATATTTATTAGATTTGATGGCAAAACAACAAGTGACAGAAAAAGTAACGATAAACTGGCACCAATACATGAACTTTGGGAAAGAATGAATCAATATTTTAAAAGGCACTATGAAACTGGGGTAAATTTGACTGTTGAAGAGCAGCTTATCCCATTCCGAGGTAGATGTAGATGTACGCAATATATGCCAGATACGTATGGGATGAAGATATAGTGAATAGCAAAGGTATCCAAACTTATATGAGGTCGGCGCTCACGAGTTCGGAACTCACGCTCACTCGACCTCAATCTCACGAAGTGAGCGTGAGGTCAGGCTGGTTATGTGAGCGTGAGGTCGAAATGAGTTTGTGAGCGTGAGGTTGAATCAAAGTAGACACCTTGTTCTTCCAATAGTAGGAAGAAGTATATTGTAATTCGAAAGCACTGTAGATTTTTTGTTCTCCACACAAAAGCTTCTTTTCCTCTATCTGAAGATAATATCTACTGTGAAACGACCACAGCTAAGCAGGGAGTATCTTTGGTCCTCTACTTTTTTTCATTGGTCAACTTGGGATAGAAGTTTTAGTGTCTTTGTCATCAGGTATTTCTTGGAAGCAAGTAGAAAATAATCATGGAATGTCTTGATGTTTTGTCAGGCACACTGGAGTATTTGGCCTCGAAATCCGGTCAAGAATATTCATCATTTAGTATTATAAAATTGTTTTGTATTTACCTACATTTTTAAAGATACATAACCGCCAAAACTGGTTTGAATATTTTCCTTTGTCCCTTTAACTATAGTTTTCTCTTGTGAACTCGATTGCCATTGTTTAATAGGGATTTTGTAGGCTAAGTCAGTGTTTTATTTACGAATTCTCTAGAGGAGAGGGGAATATTGAATCTTGGGCTAGCAGTTAACCACATAAGAATTGCAGCCCTCTCCCGCCCTCGGCTGAGGGGAGCCCATCTCTCCAACTACCTGGGCGCAATTTCTCCCCGAATATACTATTCGCCCCCAAAACAGTGTGCTTAAATTCTTAGCGAGATTACCCCTCCCTAATGAGTTTCCACACTGGTTCGCATATCGAACATATTGCAGGCTACATCACTTAGTAGCCCTTTTCCATTCTTTCTAAACCAGATCAATCTATACAGTATTTTCTTTCACCTTCCGTAATAATTTTATCCTTTGAAGCCACAGAGAATACATTCATTTATCTTCACAGTTGCCGTTCTTAAAAGGAAAATTATAGTATAATTATAAGTGCGATTCTGTCATTTTGAAAGAAAATATGCCCTCCCCCCAAAAGAAAAGTCTAACAGGTGCAACCAACGCCCTAAAACCATCCTGTGGGCACCCCTGCCTGCTCCAAATAGAAAATAGAATGTAGATAGTTTGTAATAATACACAGTAACACACTGAGCAAGGCTATGTGATAATATGTAAAAAACAGTATCACGTAACAGTTTCAACAGAATAACTGTGTCTTCATCAGACTTCCACTCCTTCTGGCTGCTTGGGAGTTAGTCATCACTTATATATACTTTCCGGAGATCAGTCTTTCTCCTCCTCTTTCTATCGTCTCCTTCTCCATTGATTCATTATTATATCTGATAATACTGGACTCAAACAAGATCCTATATTAAGTCCTTCCATCATTTTAACAATCCTATCTCTGATTATGCAGTATCCATTCTCCCACAATGCCTCTAATCCTCTTCTTACCTTTTTACTGTCCCAATTTTCTATTCTCTTTTCACCCATTTGCTCTTCTATTATTCTCAATATTTCTTCTCTCTTAAGGCTCGGGAACATACTCTTAACATCCAGGCTAAATAGCACTGTGCTCTCATTTCTTCTTCCTAATTTATCTATCATTCTCTTAACCTCTTGCGTATTCTCTACTCTCCTACTTTCTTGCCCTTCTCTCACCGCCTCGGCTATCCTCTTAAGCTTTTTCTCCAACAGTTCTAACATATTATTCCTGCAGTAAAGCACCGGCCTCAACTTCACTACTTCTTTGTGGATTTTTGGAAATCCTTTCATTCTAGGAAATGCAAGAAAGGATTAAACAGCACCAGGATGATGTAAGATTGAAAAGGGACAACAATGCGATATACAAGCATCAGAAAAAGACAAACCACAGGATAGGGTGTGAAGGAGCAGAGGTCATAGAAGTAGAGAACAGAAATTTGGGGAGAAAATGGAAGGTAGCCAGGGAGATTATGAAGGCAGGAGACAAGGTGATGAATTGGAATGCAGGATTCTCGATAAATAAAGAGTGGGGAAGATTCTGCTTAAAGAAGAAGAAATGAAAAGGAAGAAGAAAAAAGAGAAAAAAATTAAAAAGGCAAATAAGGATAATTAGAGGACAAAATGCAGCCAGCGGAAAAAGTAAACTTTTAATTGGACACGTGTGCAGCTAAAAGGTGAAAGTGAAAGCCACACAAGTGTTACTTTTTAATGAAGGGGCGGAGCCTAATTAAAAGTTGATCTCCGGAAAGTATATATAAGTGATGACCAACTCCCAAGCAGCCAGAGGGAGTGGAAGTCTGATGAAGACAGTTATTGTGTTGAAACTCTACGTGATACTGTTTTTTTTTACATATTATCACATAGCCTTGCTCAGTGTGTTACTGTGTATTATTACAAAATGGAAACAAAGCCTGATAGAATAGTTATAGGACATTTTCCGGAACTGAGAGGAAAATTGACAAGTGGAGGGATAGTAAGAGGAAGGAGATCAAAAAAGAACAACAACTTAAATTTCTTAGGATCTGCTTGCAAGAAGAAGTAACGCCCAAAGGATTAAAGTCAATAAGAAAGGGGTAGATTGCAGGACCACTAGATGGAGAAAGCTACTGAAGAAAATGGAGAAGGTATTAATTTGGAACGAGATAAGATAGAAAAAGAAGGAAATAAACGAGATAAAGGAAAGAAATAAGAGCAAAAGAAAAGAAATAGAACGAAGTCTGAGCATTTATACAAGAGAATTCACAATGAAGGACATAAAAGTGTGGGAGGAAAAGTTCAGAAGAAAAGAAGAAGAGAGACTAAGAGAGAAAAGTAAAAGAATAGGCTGGAAACAAGAAGAGACAGATGAGAAAAGAGTGGTAATCATAGTAGATATTGAGATTACTGAAGAAGAGAAGCAATTTTTAAGTATAGGATATAAATTCAGAGTAGCAAAATAGGAGGTAGATAAGGAAGAAGCGGTTTATGGAATAGAGGAAGCACTTCAGGAAATAAAAGATGAAGAAGTAGGATCCGAATTCGTAGGAAACTAGTAAATATAGTAAATAACAAATCAAGAAGACAAAGAGGCAATCTCACTGACAAAGAGAAAATGGGATAAGAACGAGAATGAAAAGGATAAGAACGAGAAAGGACATAGTAGTGGAACAGGCAGACAAAGGTGGAGCTATAGTTGTGATGGATAAAGTATTGTATGAAGAAAAACTTGGAGATCTGAAAGACGAGACATATGAAGACGTGGCGGAAAAAGGACAAGAAGAGATAAAGAAAAATATTATAGAGGACTGCAAAAAGAAAGGGTTCAACAGGTAAGTGAGAGAAGAAGGAAAGCTACCTATAATGAAAGGATTTCCAAAAATCCACAAAGAAGTAGTGAAGTTGAGGCCGGTGCTTAACTGCAGGTATAATATGTTGGAACTGTTGGAGAAAAAGCTTAAGAGGATAGCCGAGGCGGTGAGAGAAGGACAGAAAAGTAGGAGAGTAGAGAATACGCAAGAGGTTAAGAGGATGATAGATAAATTAGGAAGAAGAAATGAGAGCACAGTGCTATTTAGCCTGGATGTTGAGAGTATGTTCCCGAGCCTTAAGAGAGAAGAAATATTGAGAATAATAGAAGAGGAAATGGGTGAAAAGAGAATAGAAAATTGGGACAGTAAAAAGGTAAGAAGAGGATTAGAGGCATTGTGGGAGAATGGATACTGAATAATCAGAGACATGATTGTTAAAATGAAGGAAGGACTTGAGTCCAGTACTATCAGATATTATAATGAATCGATGGGAGAACGAGACTATAGAAAAAGGAGGAGAAAGACTGCTTATCTTTTGCCGTTATGTGGACGACTGTTTAGGAATATGGAAGGGAGCGAAAAGGCAGCTGGAGAAATTCATAAGGGACGTGGAAGATGAAAAGAAAGGGATTACACTAGAAAATGAAATAGAAGTAGACAAGGAGATAAACTGTTTAGATATGAAAATAAAGAAGTCGGAAGGAGGAGAGTTTATTACATCCTGGTACGAAAAAAAGTGTGCAGCGGGAGTGTATTGCCACAAACGAAGTGATGTGGATGAGGGTACAAAGAATTTCATAAAAAGCATGGAAGAAAGAATAGGAGACCTAAACACAAATGAAGAACAGAGGAAAACAGATTTAAAGAAGTTCTGTGTCTCCTTAGAAGACAACTAAGGAGAAATGGATACAACGAAGAGCATAGGGTTACAAGAGACATCGCAAGAGAGAGAAAGAAAGAGGGAGAAGACAAGAACAAAAAATGGTTTGGAATAGAAAGCCTAGGCACAGAAACAGAGAAGATAAAAAAATACTTCTGAAAGCAGGAATTAGGACATACAGGAAAGGAGGAAGCAGAATAATTGAACTAGTCAGAAGAATCAAGAGAAAAGCAATAGCGGACAAAGATCAAAGGAGAAAATGAAATGAAATCTTTGAGTTTTACGTCCCACGATTATGCCGGTTAGACTAAAGGAAACGGTGATGATGAGAGATGAGTGAAATGGTGGAATAAAGAAAGTGGGAGGAAACGGGAGAACCCCGAGAAAACCCACGAGCACGGTGTTTGTCTACCACAAAGTTCATTTGGCGGGGGCTGGGATCGAACCCGGGACCCCAAGTACAAGAGGTGAACGCTCTACCACTGAGCCACCGCGCCCCCAAAGATCAAAGGAAAGTAATATATAGAGTAGGATGCGCGGAGTGTAACAAAATTTATATAGGAGAAACAAAAAAGAAACTGCAAGAAAGGATTAAACAGCACTAGGATGATGTAAGATTGAAAAGGGACAACAATGCGATATACAAGCATCAGAAAGAGACAAACCACAGGATAGGATGTGAAGGAGCAGAGGTCATAGAAGTAGAGAACAGAAATTTGGGGAGAAAATGGAAGGAAGCTAGGGAGATTATGAAGGCAGGAGACAAGGTGATGAATTGGAATGCAGGATTCTCGATAAATAAAGAGTGAGAGAAGATTCTGCTTAAAGAAGAAGAAATGAAAAGGAAGAAGAAAGAAAGAGAAAAAATAACAAGGAAAATAAGGATAATTAGAGGACAAAATGCATCCAGCGAAAAAAGTAAACTTTTTATTGAAGGGGCGGAGCCTAATTAAGAAAGTATTTTAAGTGATGACCAACTCCCAAGCAGCCCGAAGGAGTGGAAGTCTGATGAAGACACAGGTATTGTGATGAAACTGTTACGTGATACTGTTTATTACATATGACATAGCGTTGCTCAATGTGTTACTGTGTATTATTACGAAATGGAAAGAAGGCCTGATAGAATTTACATATTTTCTGGGCGAGTATTTAAGACATTATTACATGTTGATAAATATATAGAATTTCGTATACACTGACTATTTACTTGGAAATAAAATTCATGTAGTTAGCAAGTAATTGTTTTTGTATAAATATAACTACGCAGAACAGCCATAAATAAATGTTTTGTATTACTGCGGTAAATGTGCCAGTCCTTGACCACTTAACTCATTTTCGTATAATTCTTTAATCGTTGTTAAAGGAGCGGAACTTAGAAGGATGAAACTAGCTCACGTGTGTTCAAGCTATATTTGATCTATATTTTATCCAAAATGGAGATAACTTATACCATTTATGTAATATTAGTCGGACAAACACCGATGATTGATTTATTTTTAGTGTTCGACTAGGGCCGGATTTAATGTTTTGCCGCCCCTATGCCCAAAAGCGTTTGCCGCTCCTCTCCCCCGTCGATGAATAAAAATTTTAACAATATAAAATAAAAATGAAATGGAATTTTTGAGTTTTACGTCCCACGATTACAATACAAAATAATGATATAGAAAAACTTATTTTATAAATATCTTCGTTTTTGTATAAATTTTATTGCATTTTCACTTTGTATTCTGTAAAGATAGATTTGAATTGTTCGAAACTCATTTTTTAAAATTAAATTTACAGAGAATGATTAATTTGAGTTTTACAATGCAAGCTAGTTCAAGAATACAAGAAATTCGTTTCGAATTTTCGACTGCACGTAATAGTTTTAATATTGAAACTGCTGAGAGTGTCTCTAAAATGACCAGAATAACTGTTTGGATTCTTGTAATTTGTCTATATAGAGATTAGTAAGGTGGCATATGTCGAGGGTCAAATGCGAAAGAGAACTTAGGGAGGAGGGCGAAGCATATCATACGGAGCGGCCTCTATGCAAATGTCTACTGCAAGTATAAGGTCAAAATTTCACTTAACTCCGACCAATGATTCAAGCCATATATTTGCAAAATCAATTATTTCTTGCAGAGCTTCATTTTTACTTTTATTCTTATTCTTATTCTTATTCTTCTTCTTATTATTATTATTGAACTTTGACTTTTTTGAGGGCCGCGGTGGCTTAGTGGTGGAGCGTTCACCTCTGGTGCGTAAGGGACCCGGGTTCGATCCCAACACCGCTAAGTGAACTTTGTGGTGGACAAACACCGTGTGCGTGGGTTTTCTCGTTGTTCTCCGGTTCCCCTCACTTTATTAATTCCACCATTTCATTCATTCTTTCATCATCATCGTCTCCTTTAGCCTAACCGGCATAAACGTGGGACGTAAAATTCAAAGATTTCATTTCGTGGGCAATTCCAGAAATAAGAATGTTGTGTTTTTTACGTTTCGACTTCACAGTATACTCTTACTTATGATATACTTTATAGGTAGATTTTTTGTCTTATTACTGCTGCAACACAAAATACAGAATCGAACGCTGTATCTTTCAGCAATAGAATTAGTGAATATGTGAGCAGTGCCGTCGTGCTGCCCAGATATACTATTGATCTCCAGAAAGGGAGAAGTGACAAGACGACTATTTCCTAGGTAGCCATGTCATTTTCACTACTAATGATAAATAAATTCTAAATGTACCAAAAGTACATAAGATATATTTTTAATATTTTTAAGAGAACAGGATAATTCAATTAGAATAGTCAGTTATGGGATTCTGTTCATGGCTACTTTTGATTCCGTTCCTTTGTTCACGTGAGCTCCTTCGTGGCTAAGCGGTTAGCGTACGCGCCTCTGGCGTGGGAGACCCGGGTTCGATTCCCGGCGGGAGCTCATGTGGTTCGGATTCCACGTTAATCAATAGGTCCACGTCTCATATAGCCTCGCTGCTGAAAGGGACGCTAAACTAAAATCAACTCAACTCAACGTTTGTTCACGTGTCATTAATGAATATTTTCGTAAAACGATCTACGATTGCGTCCTTTAGACAAACATTGGTAATTTGGTGAAATGATAATGAGAGAAAAGAGAAAAGCTGACGGACATAAAGTTGTTTATGAAGGCTTAAACAAGGGATAATCCGGGAAAGTGTTGAATGGACGCGGAGAAAACCGATGACTGAATATGGGTGGCGATCAGTCAGTGACCAATAGAATTAGAATATTTGTTAAGCCTTGGTGCGAAAACATTTGATTTAAAAAACAAAATTAAATTCTATTCCATCCCTCTGGTCTCGGGAAGGGAATAAAGCGACTGCCGGTAGTGTGGTTATATTTAGTCTGTACTACAAGTTTGCTTTGATTAGATTTTTGTTTGGCATATGGATTATGCGCCAATGTAAGTATACGGTCTAGCTGATCGATTATTAATAAAGATTTTTTTTAAAGTGGACCTCCTATAAAAGCGCTCTCAAGAATTTTTCTCTCAGCCAACAAACGAATATGCATATATGTATGTGCGTCGCGTGTGCGACGGAGATCGTGGTGTTCCTCTCGCTTCCCGAAATAAGGAGCTAAAATTCAGCACAGAGAACAAAGGTCGTCTCTAAAAATTCCTACCTATGGGTTGTCATAGCTATTTTTAACTTTGACATCACCAGACTGCATCGTGAGTCGATCCGTTGCGTAGCAACGCGAGGAGACGGAGAGAAAAGTTAGTTATTCTGACTGGAGCAACTAACAACAACAACGTATAATAACTTAGTGGATTATATACCGGTTCTAGCACCCCCCCCAAGCAACGAATTAGCCCAAATCTTTAAAAAACTCTAGTTCACGCACACTTTTTGACTATCGTTTTCCCTCCAAGTGTTAGTTTAAGTACACATTCCCCCTCCCAGTACTATTGACAAATATTATTTAACAGAGAAGGATAGCACAAAGTGAGATAGAGTAGGGGCATAGGTTTTATGACATTTAAAATCATAAAAACTTACATCTAAAACTTACAAGTTATAGTGCTGTCTTTGATTGAAAAAATAGTTTTTGTTTGATCGAAATCGGTCTACTAATAGCTGAGTAATGCGAACTTAAAATTTAGTATGTTTCATATGGCTGTTACATGTTCAATTACACACACGCACACACATGCATTCAAGTTTACAAGCCAGTTTCAGTTGAGAGAAAAGCAATAGCATACATATACATGAGATTTATAGTTTCTTTTTGTTTCTTAGAACGTGTCTTGCAATCCGATTCTCTTTCTCCTCACATCAACATGTAAGAACAACTGTTTATACAAGCCCGCCCCAGATGGCAGACAAAGTCAATCATTTTATTTTCTTTCTTCTGAGTATGTAATAATAACAACACCAAAACTGTCCTGTCCTACCTGTCACAGCTTGTTGTCTGTCTCGCTTGTTTTCGATTCAAGGTAATCACTTTAAAGAAAAGTCCTTAATGAAAATCTGTCCGCATATCTCTAGCTTTTATAACTCTGAAACATGCCGCATGCAGCGCTCAAGTTTACAGAATACATTCTCTTCTCTCTTTCTCTCACACATCTCTAGAGCTGAAGAAATTCTAAAACAGGGTTGGAAACTAATTATTTTTAACAAGCTTTTCCAGAATTAATAAAATAACGAATTAAGCCTTGAAACTATTACCAATGAATTACCACCAAATAAGGTAAACATGATAATTTTTTGATGACGATAACCAACCCTGTCGTCAGTGGCGTATTGGAGGGATGCTATTTTTAAAATCGTTATATTTCCGTTGTTTATTAACCGATTTTCAAAATTCAAACGACATTCGGTAGAGAAATAAATCTACAATTTTTTGAGTGCCCAAGTGGTTGCCTACCTTTAAGGATAGTATTTCAAAACGGCTATATTTCCGTTATTTTTTAACCGATTTTCAAAATTCAAACGATAATGTCTAGAGAAATAAATTTACTATCTTCTGAAGGTCTTGTAGGTTGCATAACTCTCAGGATAGCATTTTGAATTTGCTGTTACTTCGTTAAATATCAACCAATTTTCAAAATTCAAACGGCAATCAAGAGACAAATAAATTTACTATCTTTCTGAATGTTTTGTAGGTTGCATAACTCTAAGGATACTATTACAAAACTTAAATACGTCTCTTATTTAAGTATAGAACTTTAAAAATCGAATAACATAGCGCTTTGTATGTCTAAAGATCTCAGTTTTTAGTTTTGAAACCATAAAAACCCTTATACACTTAGAACATATTTAAAATTACAAGTTATTTAAAATTTTATTTAATTACAAATTATTTAAGATACTGATAATGGAATCTCCTGTTAATTTCGTTTTCTATAGGAAACAGTGATTTCTTAAACTCTGTCCACTGATCATAGTTCAAGATGAATAGACAACCGTTAATATCAAAAACTACTTGGACTACGGTTTGCACATTTTTCACAATTACATTGAAATTATTAGTAAGAATGAACTTTTTGGGGGATCCATACTAACCACTCCATTTTTTTACGTTAGAAAATTTTTAAAATCATTTTTGTTACTACTTAGAATCATTTTTAAAGAACAGTTGATGTATTTTGTAACCATTAGAAAGATCTTTCACTCCATCATACCTCATAAACAGGTTCTTAGTTTTCATCTCTTTTAAAACTTGAGCAGTATCTTCATTATATCTCTGTGGTAATAAGGTTTTGTATTTCTCATTTAGATGTACTAATACCCTTTCCCCAGTATATTTTGTTTGTATCAATTTCCATGAGGTTATTTCGTATGATTTTCCTTCTTCCAGATCTTGCAATTTAACAAGCTTTAAAATATTAATATTGTTTTTCTTGTTTAATTGTGAGGCCATTTCTCATTTATTGTATAAAACTTAAAAATTTGTTCATTTTTGTAGTGATCTTATCTCGTTATATATATAGTTAATTCTATCAACAATGTCTTTTATATGTTCGTCTGTTAATTCTCCATTCATTACTTTAATAATATTAAGCTCATCCTTAAACATAGCAATTTGAGTAACCATATTTTTATAATACTCTTTCTTCGAAGCTATATTAAATCGTGTTGATAAACCAGTAATAACGACAGAAGCAGATGCAAATGCTGTTGTAATAATTGAATAGACTGTAACAGGAATAAATATATTGATAAACCCCGTTGAAGCAGAAATTAGTATCGAAAATGCAATAAGAGTAACATAAATACATTTTAACCTCTTAAATTTCTTCTTATTTTTTGCTAGTAAGTTTTGGAGTGTTAGTATTGTATCCTCAATTAATGCAATTATATTCTGTCGTGGAATGTTATCTGGAATATTCATTTTATTAAATAAGTTTTTATGATCATTTTTTAAATTATCGGTTTCATTAAATAAACAAAGTGGAACTTTTCGGTTCTATTAAACACAAGTGGAACTTTTCGATCCTATTAAACACAATTCATCTTAGCTTAAACACAAGTGAAACAATTCGTTCTGTTTTGTAGGATTTGGATCAAAATCTGTTTATCTTCTTGGTCTATATACAAGTTTTTATGATAATTACCGTAAAAACACTTTACAAACTACAAAACATCTAATCGAATTTAATTTTTCTCAATCATCTTTTCTTTTTGAACATCATAGTCAAGGTTTTTTATTGGCAATCATTACAACATAACAAGTCATTTTATCTGGTACATCGCTTTCAAAATTAAGAGTTAATTTCAAATTGGTTCTATCATTTACAGTTACTGATTTATGCTTGCTTGTGTTAATTACGAACATCGGCCTATTTTCTAAAAACTCTTTAGGATAATAAAATATCTCAGTGTTTCCAATTGTAGCTCTCTTATATATCGTATACATTTCGTAAGCTTTGAGATATTTATGCTTTTCAAAATCTAAGTTCAAAGATTCTAAAGGAAAAGACTCATTTCTAGAATTACGAAAATGGATATTCTGTACTTTGCAATGATCAAATTAGCTTGAATCTCTTTCTTGGTTATCATTCCTATCAGTTTGGAAAAATGCAATCACAAAATTAGGCATATCAAATTCACTTGAGTTAAATTGTGTCGTTAGATCAAATTCCAAATATTTACCTGTAGCTGATTTTTTGTAAAAATTGATATGTGTTGAAGGAAATAGGAATATTACCCTCTTTTAACATGTTAGTTCTTAGCAAGGTAGCATAGTTAGGTTCATAATTAACAATAGGCATTCTCAACTCCATATTTGTAATCTTAACTTTACCTGGATGTGGTTGATCATTCTCATACTTCCATCCTGTTTTTTAGTTTTCCAAATAGCAAATGCATTATCATCAGAACCACTTCTTTTGAATGTATATTTCAATCCTCCTTTCCACATAATATCTTTATAATCAGAACAAAATCCTGGTAAAAGTCTTAGTAAAAATACTAATTCTTCATCTGTTCTTCGCCATGTAATTCCTTCCCATCCACATTCATCATAATGATTTGCTTCTGGTTTTGAAATTGTACATATGTTTACAGCTGTTGAAGTTAAACCAGGATAATCTATAATATCTAATATTTGTCCATGTTTACTAACTTGTATTTGAGAAAACAGATGTGGGAAGAAGTTATTAACAAGTCTAATATTTTGACCAGCAGTATATTCTCAATTAGCATCTCTACGTCTAATTTCAAAAGTTACATAAATATCAGCATAATAAGGATGAACGAACCCATCCCCAACATCTATATCAAACTCAATAGATCTGTTTGGCTTATTTAAATTTTCGATTGTCTTCTGATTAGGTTTAAAGGGTTGTAATTCATATGACTATTTTATCCATATTTATTATAAAGAAAAAATATTGTTATCGTTTTATGAGTTCAACCCATAAAACAAACTTAAATATAACTTCTCCAGATATCCTTATTTCTATTCACCTGACTAATGATTTCTGAAAAATTATATCCATCTGTAAACATTTTTAATACTACAATACATAAATGCCCCCCACATTACCTCGTTAAAATGTTGTATATTATTGCTACTTTACTCTTATATTATAACCAAGATATTTTACAAGTGTTTTTGGTGGATTACCTCCGAATGAATCAAACACATACTTTCTATTTCCTTCTTTCCAATAACAAATCCAATGAGTTCCTATATTTTTAGACGTATCAAAGTTAACAATACCACACTCATTCTTCTTTGGTTGTTTAGGTAATTCATTACTCATAAATACACCTCTAAATTTTCTTATATTAAGCTGTTTAACAAGATGAATTAGATCTATTTTACTTAAGGCTTTGATTTCTTTTTCTTGATTTTTTTAGGCTTTTCGTTTTTTGTAAGCTTACCACCTTGTTTCTCTTTCATTGCTAAGTTATTTCTCTTTTGTTCTTCTAATTCCTGTCTATCCTTTTTCACATCTTCTACCGTTTTGACTACAGTAGCAACTCCAGCAGCAGCAGATCCAAGAGCACCTATTAAAGCTAGAATGGTTGGAATATTAAATATAAAACCTCCATAGTGATCTTTATTATCATTTGCCTTTATGTCTTTGTTTATTTTCTTAACTTGAGGTATAGAAAGAGTTAAATGCATTTTTGTACTTTCTTTCGTCTTTTTAGCTTTATCAGTTATCTGTTTCTTAGTTAAAATGTGATCAATATTTAATTGTTTAAGTTCCTCGTTAGGAATTGTAAATGTAAATCTACCTAACTTCATACTTATATTTATTATAAAACTTTTATGTAAAAATCCATAAATATTAAACACAATGCTTGTAAACCTAAACCAAACCTTACTTTTGTGTTCATAGCTAAAGCAGTTCCAAGAGCAGGTAGTTTTTCACTTATTAGATTAGGATCTTTAGCAAAAACTCTTACCCATGCTTTATTTTCTAATTCTTTGTCTGCAATATGTCTAGAAGCTGTATCCTTATTATCTCTGTAGTAAATATCATGTTCTCTACAAGCTTCATCTAATGGGTTAATACCTTTATCTCCTCTTTCTAACCTTTCTTGTTGTTTAGTTCCTGGCAGTTAACCCTCCAAGTTTCCCTGAAGGCTGGACTGTATCTTAATGGATCATAGGAGTTGGTCAGACTCCTCACCACCACACCCGTTCAGTCTCTGAGACGGTTCCATATTAGACTGACCATTATATTTCTATGTTGCATAATTCTTTCCATACAGTTTTAAATAGCTTCTCTTTACTTCTTCGTTGTCTCATACTAAGTTTAATTCTTTCTTTTCGTTTTTCATGCCAAATAGGATCTTGTTTATGTCGATGATAATAAGCCCTTCTTGATGTTCTCTTTTTATCCAAATCTTTTCTTTTTTCTCTGTTAAATAAATAAGCTCGAAGAACATTAAGTATATTTTTACCAATTTTTCAAGATCTTGCTGTTCTCTAATTCTTAAATCTTTTCTTGAAGAAACAGTTACTATCTTAATAGATTCAATAGAGAATTTATCTATTCCAATAGTTCTCATGTGCTCGCTAACAAGTTTAGGATTATTATATCTAGCATCATTTCTATGAGAACCCATTCTTCGAGATAATCTCATCGTTGTGCTTCCAATATAAATTTTATCATCGATACTATTTACGAGTTTATAGATAACACATTTCATTTTTATTTTCTTAATCAATTTTATTATACTAATTCATTTTTATTTTGCTAACTAAGGAGCTCGCCTGCGGATTATCCAATCCTAATCGTTTTTACCACTGTGTTCGGTCATCACCCGAGTTCCCCCTAAAAGTTTCCAAATAGAGGTGATAGATTAGGCTCTAAGGACGTTTCCGCAACAAGGTGTGTGTTACCATGCTCTTTTCAAGCACGACAGCGCCCCAGTTGACCCGCAAAATTCATAGCCCGGTATATGTAACTCTGGTATTCCCTTCATGTTTAAAATCCTATTCATTAATCCTTTTCCATACTTCTCACTGTTCCAAAATTTTGGTGGTAACGTATTCAATATCCTTATCAAATAACCTATACCCTTTGGATCATTAAGAATAAATTGTGTGAGTATAGAATTAATCATATCCATTATGCCTACTTTCTCATTATAAAAGTTATCATTTCCAGCTTTTTCTTCTCCATCTATAACTATTAATCGATCAATTAATTTTCTCACATCATCCATCCATATATATTCTTTAGGTAACTCGTTGTATATTTTTATTCCTTCTCCTGATTTTGGTGTTTTCTTTCTTGGTGGTGTTGGTTCTACTGTTGGTTTTATATATCTTTCCCAAATAGGTTTGATAATTTCTTTGTATTTTTCACTTCTACTAGATCGTTGTTTTCTTGTATTTGGATCATTGTTATGAAATACTACATTAGAATCAATAACTATTTGTGTATATTTTTCTAGATCATCATTATATTTTTTGGATTGTGTTTTGTTAGTAATTCCCAACTAAATCATCACCATGAATTTTAACTTCCGTATCCCCAATCATATGTACGATTTTTCCATCATCATCATATGGTTGAATTGCAAAACTTTCATCATCTCTAGTTGCGTAATATCTCGAAGCAATCTTACCAAAATTGGTAGCTTGTAAAGATTCTATTCCTTCTACTTTATACTTAATTTGTTTTTTCATATGTTTGATTTCTTCTGTTATAGGTGTATCACTTTCACTTATTGAGCTCTCATACATAGGAGGAGTTACTAATAAGCTTGAATCTACTTTCGCGCTTTTATTTACAACTGCAACTAACTGTTGAATTAAATTTTTATTTTCTTCTGCTACTTTTGATATATTTTGTCCCAAGCCTTCAATTGCATCTATAACAGGTTGATTTTAAAAAGTTTCTAATTTTATTTCTGTATTTGCCATTATTCGTTTTCCTAGTCATATCTATTGTTAAGAAACTATGCTCTTTCTCCCAACATTTATTGCATAAAGATTGTAACTTTTCTAATGACATATCTGATCCAAGAAATTCATCATATATGTGCTTTAAATTTGTGTTATCCTGTCTAAAGATTCAAAGAAAATTTAAGTTGTCTCTTATTAGCTGTTTTGGTACTTTAGAATATGTTTGTCCCAGATGGAAACAGTTCAAACCTTTATGACGACCTCGAGTAAAATATTCTCAAACATGGTTTTGTTGTTCTAAAATGAAATCATCAAACACTACCACAGAATATTTCTCACAGTCATCTAACGGAATAATCTCTTCGTTGTTTCCTTTTACTATTGCAATTGTATTATTAATATTACATTCTATATCTCGAAAAATTGTATTAGCTGTTGGTATTTAGGCTGATGTAGGCTTTTAGAATAGATATAAACATTTGCATATTTTAACCATTCAGGTGCTAGTAAAAAGTTATCAATCATTAGTGTCGTTTTACCACAACCACTAGGTCCTACAATTAAACATCTTATATCATCAGGTAACAATATACCATTTTCTTCTTTTTTACAGTTTGGTCTGATAGCCTTACTCAGATATCCCATTTATTCATTTCAACTTTTATTATATAATAAATTAAAGTATTTAATTTAAACGGTTATTCATCTGAACTAAGCATGTATTTGCATTATCCATTTGAAAACGAATTAGAAGTAGCTGTTGTAGGATTTTATACAACATACTTAACTCCAAACATTACAGAAAGTAATAATAAACCAACATTTTGTAGTAACGAACCTTATCCTATTCCTATAAAACAACTCATAGTTCAACCTGGTCAATATAATTTAAAAGAATTAGAAGAATATATTAAATCAAATCTTCCATACACTGTGGATAGTTATAAAAATATTAAATTTACTGAGGACAGAGAAAAAATAGAGTTAAAATATTTAGCCAACGTTGTGATATAACCTTAAATACCATTAATACTGTATTAGGTTTTAGTGAGAAAAACTTAGCTAGTAACATAGAACATGTTGGAGATAAGGTGCCAAAGTTTCACCCATTCGATACTATAAATATTCACTGTGATTTAGCAGAAGGTATGATTTTAAAACATAATGATACAACACATAACGAAACAGATTTAATTGCGACGTTTAGAACAAATGCAGAATTTAGAGAACCAATTATATATGAGCCTAGAGAAAAGATATTTTTCCCAATACATCACAACAAATTTAATAATTTCAAAGTTTCAATTCGAGATGAGAATTGTGATTTAATTGATTTTGGTGGAGCTGGTATAACTGTTCTTCTCGCTGTTAAATAGATATAAATTTTGTATATAGTAAATATGGATATCTTCGGTAATGTTAAAAGTAGGTAAAACAACATCATAAGTAAAGAGGTCAAAAACCTTAGTGATCTAGATAAAGTTTTTACATCAAATAATACAACATGGGTTGATTTTAAAAACAAAAGACTTGTTAACGTAGCTGATGCTATTGATCAACAAGATGTAGTAACTTTTCATCAGCTTGAATCAATAAATAGTCAATTAGAAAGTGATAGAAACAGATTTGAAGATGTGTTAAAATCATTACAAGACACATACATAAAGATAGATGATATTAACGTTTTTAGGAAGGAATATATGGAAGAAATCAAAAAGACTAATAATAATGTAGTTCTTTTATTTAGTGCAAAGGTTCCTATATCAGAATTTAATCAATACAAAGCAGAAATATCATCGCAATTAGAGAATGTTGTTAGAAAGAATGATATAGATAAATTTGTTACAAAAGAAGATTTCCAAAAATCAAACAAAGAAGCAAATATGTTCATTATGAAGAAAGAAACTATAAATCTTTTAAGTCGATTAAGAACTAAGAATTTTAAAGATCCAATCTTTAGAATATTTAATCTATCGAATGGTTATAAGTTTCTCTATAATGGGAAAATAATGCATATGGAATTAAGTTTGGATAAATACTATCTACATAGAGTTTTGAACGATACTTTAGATGAAACTTTTCCTTTAGATGTTAAAAATGGTGATATAATTACGTTCCAAGCAGATAAAAATTCAGCTTTCGAAGAAGGACAATTATTAACTGTTATTATGTACATAGAAATATAACTTAAATGATTTTCTATATAATAAACAGGATGTATTGTGTTAAGTGTAAGAAATCAACAGATACGGAGAAAAATACCATTAAAATAGAACAAACAAAGAATGGAAGATATATTAAGAAAGGTATTTGTTCTGTATGTGGTGTTACTAAATCTCAATTCGTTAAAAAGAAAGATTGACTAGAAAAAGGTAAAGGTATTAGAGAAGACATAATACAAGTAATTCACAAACCTTCCAGAAAGAATTACCCTAGGCTAAGTGTTATTGTTAAAGGTATAGATGATTTATGGCAAGCAGATCTTGTAGAAATGGATAGCAGAGTATTAAAAGGTGTTTCCAAATTAAATAAAGACTATAAGTATTTGCTAACGATTATAGATGTGTTTTCGAAATATGCTTTTGCTGTTCCTGTTAAAGATAAGAGCGGTAAGAATGTAACAGAAGCGTTTGTACCAATATTAAAAATTAGAAAACCTAATAACTTACAAACAGATCAGGGCAAAGAGTTTTACAGTAAGGAATTTAAGAAGTTGATGGAGGTAAATAAGATTAATCATTACTCAACCTATAGCGGTAAGAAAGCTTCTGTTGTTGAGAGATTCAATAGAACTCTTAAACAAAACATGTGGAAGAAGTTTACAACACAAGGAAATTACAAATGGATAGAGATATTACCAACACTAATTAGCGAATATAATAATCATATAGTAGTAGGCCCCGGCGTTTGCCCGAATGACTCATCCTCACTCTCTTTCATGACCGGGGTGAAAGGTCAATGACCTTGGCCCGGGGTCAATGACCTAGGGGTACATAGGACCACCCCCTCTAAATTTTGGCAGGGGAACCATGGCCCACCCCCTAAATTTTGGCAGGGGTACATAGGACCACCCCCCTTAAATTTTGGAAATTGCCAAATCTAAAAATTTGAAGTGGTAGCGTAGGACCATAGTATGTACCTCTATCAGTATTGGGTGTCTATGTCGTTCCCTTTCTTGGGTAAAAAATTGCCAAAAATTCAAATTTCGGGGGTTTTTGACCTAATTTATCCCCTTTGATGAAATATTATTACCCTATATAGTTATATGGGCGTATACAAGGGTTCATTACCTTTCATAACATATGGGTATATTAATGCACCCCTTGAAAAATTTGGGAGGGGTACCTTGGCCCACCTCTTAAATTTTGGAAATTGACCAAATTAAACATTGGGTATTATAGTACAGGACCCTAATATGTATCATGATAAATTTGGGCGGTCCACCTCGTTTCCTTCTAGGGGTACAAAATTGCCAAAATTTTAGTACAACCACGTGTTTGGTTTTTGGTCGATTTTATCCCCTTTGATGAGGTGTTATTATCCTATATAGTTATATGGGCGTATACAGGGGTTCATTACCTTTCATAAGATATGGGTACATGTGTGCACCCCTTGAAAAATTTGGGAGGGGTACCTTGGACCACCCCTTAAGTTTTGGAAATTGACCAAATTAAACATTGGGTATTATAGTACAGGACCCTAATATGTATCATGATAAATTTGGGCGGTCCACCTCGTTTCCTTCTAGGGGTACAAAATTGCCAAAATTTTAGTACAACCACGTGTTTGGGTTTTGGTCGATTTTATCCCCTTTGATGAGGTGTTATTATCCTATATAGTTATATGGTCATGTATAGGGGTCCATTACCTTTCATAAGATATGGGTACATGTGTGCACTCCTTTAAAAATTTGTGAGGAGTACCTTGGCCCACCCCTTAAATTTTAGAAATTGCTCATTTTATATATTTGGTATTATAGTACTGGACCCTAACATGTATTATGATAAATTTGGGTAGTTCACCTCGTTCCTTTTAGGGGTACGAAATTGCCAAATTTTAGTACAACCACGTGTTTGTTTTGGCTCAATTTATCCCCCTTGGATGAGGTCCTATTACCTTATATGATTATATGGTTATGTATATTGGTCCATCCCCTATTATAAGACATGGGTCTATTGATAAACCCTTTAAAAATTTGGGAGGGGTACCTTGGCCCATCTCTTTATTTTGGAAATTGCCCAATTTAAACATTTGGTATAATAGTATAAGACCCTAATATATATTACTATAAATTTGGGTGGTCCATCTCGTTCCCTTTCATGGGTACGAAATTGCCAAATTTTAGTACAACCACGTGTTCGTTTTTGACCTAATTTATTCCCTTGGATGATGTCCTATTACCTAATATGATTATATGGTCTTGTATAGGGTCCATTTTCTATCATAAGACATAGGTACATTGATGCACCCCTTTAAATTTTGGGAGGTGTACCATACCCAATCCCTTAAATTTTGGAAATTTTTCAATTTAAGCATTCGCTATCATAGTACATGACCTCAATATGTATCATGATAAATTTGGGTGGTCCACCTTGTTCCCCTTCATGACTAAAAAAAATGCGAAAATATAAACATAAGCAATATGTTGTATCACGTGTTTGGTTTTTGGCCCAATTTATTCCGTTTGATGCGGTCTTATTACCGTATATGTTTATATGGTCATGTATATAGGTTCATTTCATATCATAAGACATGAGTACATTGATGCACCCTTTAAAATTTGGGAGGGGTATCTTGACTCATCCACTCAGTTTTAGAAATTGTTTAATATAAGCATTTGGTATCTTCGTATAGGTCTTCAATATGTACCACTACAAATTTGGATGGTCCACATCGTTCCCTTTCATGGGTAAAGAACTACCAAAAATGAAATTTCGGAGGTTATTGACTCCTATTTAGCACGTTATATGGTTTATTACCTCTATATGTTTATGTTCTCTTTTAAATTTGGGAATTATAAAATAACATAATTTGGTAAACGTTTTCTAGGACCCATTGGTGTTTCTCTTATGGCCAAATATTCAAAATTTAAAGGTTATTAACCGGCTTTATTATTAAATGAGTACAGGATTTATTACTTTTTCATAAGACACAGGTGTATTTGTGTACCAATCTTAAATTTTGGGAGGGGTACATTTCTTATTGTCATATCAATAATTGGTAATTGTTCTTTGGGTAAATCATTGTGATCACGTGATCAGTTATTGACCTATGATGGGATTAGGAGTCCAGGACATTGGTACATTTAAACTTTGTAGGATAATTTGAGAATGCGTCATTGGTATTGATTATTACAGCCAAATATAAACGTAAGCAATACGATGTACCATGTGATTGACCTTGATGAGGTAGTGTACAGGGATACATAGCTAACCTTATTGAATCTTATGACTCATAGTCTTAAGGGAATACATGCTACAACACTGGCAAAGTTATTGTTGATGTAATTTGATTGGTTGATCACTATCTTTCGTGCAATCTGATTGGCTGATCACTATCTTTCGTACAATCTGATTGGTTGCTGATTTTCAAATCCTTGCTGCATTCAGTTTTAAGTTTTGTTTAACATTTAAAAATCTTGGTTTCGTTCAACATTTTGCACTCACTGATAAATATGATCAAAACCGTTTTATTTGTTAATCGAATAGTTAAAAACCGGATAAAGTTTGACGGTTAACCGTGAAACGTAAATTTTTTTTAGTTTGAAAATTTTTTGTTTGAAAGTTTTTGTTTGAAAACTCTTGTTTCAAATTTGTGTTTGAATTTTTTTGTTTCAGAATTTTGTTTGAAATTTGTTTCAAAATTTTTTGTTTGAAAATTTTTTTGTTTGAAATTTTTTGTTGCAAAATTTTGTTTAAAAATTTTTTGTTTAAAAGTTTTTGTTCGAAATTTTTGTTTTGAAATTTTTCGTTTCCAAATTTTTTGTTTAAAATTTTTTGTTTCGAATTTTTTTCGTTTCAAAATTTTGTTTGAATTTTTCGTTTCTAAATTTTTTCGTTTCAAAAATTTTGTTTCAAAGTTTGGTTTGACATTTTTAAAAGTTTGTGCACTCATTAGTAAAGAACCTGAACTGTTTAGAACAAAAACCTCTGGCAACATTGTGGTGCAATAGTACACGTCAGAACATGATGTTGCAACGTCATCAGTTTTGCATCATCGAGTTAGTATTCATGATATCATCATGGCTACTTGTCTACAGTTTCTAAACACACGTGATGTGATGAAATCATTTACCAAGATTACTGATTTACAACAGAATGTACCTTATAGAATCTTAGCTAGCCAAATGATCCCTACAAAGTTTGGATTAAGAATCGTAGTGAAGCTTGAAAATGATAAGAATATAATTTTACCAGCAAGATATTTACCCATGGAAGCATCAAAACAAGAAGAAGTGCTGCGTTTCTTAAATACTGGATCTGTATCTTTATGTTATAAAAGACTCTTGGGTCGAAGTCATCAATTTGAATTTAGTACACAGCCAGATTCGTCAGCAATTGTGATGAAATCATGAATTCAAGCGTCAGCACATTCCTTTGACGTCAGACATAGTTGTATGAATTTGGTTGGTCAGCATGACGTCAGTAACTGTGATGAAACCATGAATTCAAATGTCAGCACATTTCTTTCCAATGACGTCAGCCGTAGTTCTATAAATCAACCAATACACTGTCATCCCACGAAATCATTTGAGCAAGTGCTTTTCAGGAGGAAAGATGTGTACTTCTAACGATAAAGAGTTCATCTTCGCAAGTTATTATCCAATAAATATATTTCAAACAAAACATGTGATGATTGGTATCAGTGCTAGGACATTTGAACCAGTGATTCGATTGGGAAAATCAGAACAATTTGATGTACAACTGACCTGTGAAGAATGGCAAATATTATGTTCACGAATCGACCAAATGAACGATTATTTTCATGATGAGCTAAATGTGACCATAGTCAAATCATTAGGCTCAAATCATGAAGTGGTGATGCGTACAGTCCTCGAAGAGAAAATGGTGCTGTTACGTAAAAAGAGTACATTCCATGTCCCTCGCAACATGGTGTATCTAACACAAACTGAATATAACAAATTCATCAGCATATTTCAGTGTGTTAAACATGCAGTGGAAGTGTGCAACAAAACAAGTATATTCCTGAAAAAGTACTATTTTGAAAAATGTGTTATGCATATTGTACAACATGTATCGAGATATTGTGATGGTTGTCAACATCGTTCGTGGGTGCATACCTGTATTGATAAACAGTTTATTTGTGATCAAATGGACATTGAGTTTCCACCAATTGATATTGCAATAGACCTTAAAAGACTTCAATTGGAATTAAAATTATATGCTAAAGACAAACTAGTGCAAGAAGTTCAAAATACATTGTATCGACAATATCCAGATCATATATCTGGTATGGATGTATGTGGAGTGTAATAAAATGATCCATTTCTATGAATTGTGTTTTTTCATTTCAAGTACAACCCCATGTTCTGACGTGTACTATTGCACCACAATGTTGCCAGAGGTTTTTGTTCTAAACAGTTCAGGTTCTTTACTAATGAGTGCACAAACTTTTAAAAATGTCAAACCAAACTTTGAAACAAAATTTTTGAAACGAAAAAATTTGGAAACGAAAAATTCAAACAAAATTTTGAAACGAAAAAAATTCGAAACAAAAAATTTTAAACAAAAAAATTTGGAAACGAAAAATTTCAAAACAAAAATTTCGAACAAAAACTTTTAAACAAAAAATTTTTAAACAAAATTTTGCAACAAAAAATTTCAAACAAAAAAATTTTCAAACAAAAAATTTTGAAACAAATTTCAAACAAAATTCTGAAACAAAAAATTCAAACACAAATTTGAAACAAGAGTTTTCAAACAAAAACTTTCAAACAAAAAAAAATGTCAAACTAAAAAAAATTTACGTTTCACGGTTAACCGTCAAACTTTATCCGGTTTTTAACTATTCGATTAACAAATAAAACGGTTTTGATCATATTTATCAGTGAGTGCAAAATGTTGAACGAAACCAAGATTTTTAAATGTTAAACAAAACTTAAAACTGAATGCAGCAAAGATTTGAAAATCAGCAACCAATCAGATTGTACGAAAGATAGTGATCAGCCAATCAGATTGCACGAAAGATAGTGATCAACCAATCAAATTACATCAACAATAACTTTGCCAGTGTTGTAGCATGTATTCCCTTAAGACTATGAGTCATAAGATTCAATAAGGTTAGCTAAGTATCCCTGTACACTACCTCATCAAGGTCAATCACGTGGTACATCGTATTGCTTACGTTTATATTTGGCTGTAATAATCAATACCAATGACGCATTCTCAAATTATCCTACAAAGTTTAAATGTACCAATGTCCTGGACTCCTAATCCCATCATAGGTCAATAACTGATCACGTGATCACAATGATTTACCCAAAGAACAATTACCAATTATTGATATGACAATAAGAAATGTACCCCTCCCAAAATTTAAGATTGGTACACAAATACACCTGTGTCTTATGAAAAAGTAATAAGTCCTGTACTCATTTAATAATAAAGCTGGTTAATAACCTTTAAATTTTGAATATTTGGCCATAAGAGAAACACCAATGGGTCCTAGAAAACGTTTACCAAATTATGTTATTTTATAATTCCCAAATTTAAAAGAGAACATAAACATATAGAGGTAATAAACCATATAACGTGCTAAATAGGAGTCAATAACCTCCGAAATTTCATTTTTGGTAGTTCTTTACCCATGAAAGGGAACGATGTGGACCATCCAAATTTGTAGTGGTACATATTGAAGACCTATACGAAGATACCAAATGCTTATATTAAACAATTTCTAAAACTGAGTGGATGAGTCAAGATACCCCTCCCAAATTTTAAAGGGTGCATCAATGTACTCATGTCTTATGATATGAAATGAACCTATATACATGACCATATAAACATATACGGTAATAAGACCGCATCAAACGGGATAAATTGGGCCAAAAACCAAACACGTGATACAACATATTGCTTATGTTTATATTTTCGCATTTTTTTTAGTCATGAAGGGGAACAAGGTGGACCACCCAAATTTATCATGATACATATTGAGGTCATGTACTATGATAGCGAATGCTTAAATTGAAAAATTTCCAAAATTTAAGGGATTGGGTATGGTACACCTCCCAAAATTTAAAGGGGTGCATCAATGTACCTATGTCTTATGATAGAAAATGGACCCTATACAAGACCATATAATCATATTAGGTAATAGGACATCATCCAAGGGAATAAATTAGGTCAAAAACAAAACACGTGGTTGTACTAAAATTTGGCAATTTCGTACCCATGAAAGGGAACGAGATGGACCACCCAAATTTATAGTAATATATATTAGGGTCTTATACTATTATACCAAATGTTTAAATTGGGCAATTTCCAAAATAAAGAGATGGGCCAAGGTACCCCTCCCAAATTTTTAAAGGGTTTATCAATAGACCCATGTCTTATAATAGGGAATGGACCAATATACATAACCATATAATCATATAAGGTAATAGGACCTCATCCAAGGGGGATAAATTGAGCCAAAACAAACACGTGGTTGTACTAAAATTTGGCAATTTCGTACCCCTAAAAGGAACGAGGTGAACTACCCAAATTTATCATAATACATGTTAGGGTCCAGTACTATAATACCAAATATATAAAATGAGCAATTTCTAAAATTTAAGGGGTGGGCCAAGGTACTCCTCACAAATTTTTAAAGGAGTGCACACATGTACCCATATCTTATGAAAGGTAATGGACCCCTATACATGACCATATAACTATATAGGATAATAACACCTCATCAAAGGGGATAAAATCGACCAAAACCCAAACACGTGGTTGTACTAAAATTTTGGCAATTTTGTACCCCTAGAAGGGAACGAGGTGGACCGCCCAAATTTATCATGATACATATTAGGGTCCTGTACTATAATACCCAATGTTTAATTTTGTCAATTTCCAAAATTTAAGGGGTTGGCCAAGGTACCCCTCCCAAATTTTTAAAGGGGTGCATTAATATACCCATATGTTATGAAAGGTAATGAACCCCTGTATACGCCCATATAACTATATAGGATAATAACACCTCATCAAAGGGGATAAAATCGACCAAAAACCAAACACGTGGTATAACGTATTGCTTACGTTTATATTTTGGCAATTTTGTACCCCTAGAAGGAAACGAGGTGGACCGCCCAAATTTATCATGATACATATTAGGGTCCTGTAGTATAATACCCAATGTTTAATTTGGTCAATTTCCAAAATTTAAGGGGTGGGCCAAGGTACCCCTCCCAAATTTTTCAAGGGGTGCACACATGTACCCATATCTTATGAAAGGTAATGAACCCCTGTATACGCCCATATAACTATATAGGATAATAACACCTCATCAAAGGGGATAAAATCGACCAAAAACCAAACACGTGGTTGTACTAAAATTTTGGCAATTTTGTACCCCTAGAAGGAAACGAGGTGGACCGCCCAAATTTATCATGATACATATTAGGGTCCTGTGCTATAATACCCAATGTTTAATTTGGTCAATTTCCAAAATTTAAGAGGTGGGCCAAGGTACCCCTCCCAAATTTTTCAAGGGGTGCATTAATATACCCATATGTTATGAAAGGTAATGAACCCCTGTATACGCCCATATAACTATATAGGGTAATAATACCTCATCAAAGGGGATAAATTAGGTCAAAAATCCCCGAAATTTGAATTTTTGGCAATTTTTTACCCAAGAAAGGGAACGACATAGACACCCAATACTGATAGAGGTACATACTATGGTCCTACGCTACCACACCAAATTTTTAGATTTGGCAATTTCCAAAATTTAAGGGGGGTGGTCCTATGTACCCCTGCCAAAATTTAGGGGGTGGGCCATGGTTCCCCTGCCAAAATTTAGAGGGGGTGGTCCTATGTACCCCTAGGTCATTGACCCCGGGCCAAGGTCATTGACCTTTCACCCCGGTCATGAAAGAGAGTGAGGATGAGTCATTCGGGCAAACGCCGGGGCCTACTACTCATATGCATAGAACAATTGGCTTAAAGCCTATAGAAGTTAACAAAAAGAATGAACGAATAATATTGGAGAAAGTGTATAAGAAAGAATATAAGCGTGTTAAACCCAAATACAAATTAGGTGATCATGTTCGTATAAGTAAATCGAAAGGATTATTTGAGAAAAGATATACACCTAATTGGTCAACAGAAGTATTTGTTATTAGCAAAGTTATTCCATCTAATCCACCTACGTTTATAATTATAGATTTAGAAGAAGAGGATGTACAAGGTAGATTTTACGAACGAGAACTATTAAAGACGAACCATAAAGATGAATACTTGGTGGAAAAGGTTTTGAGAAAGAAAGGTGACAAAGTATATGTTAAATGACTAGGATTTGATTATTCACATAATAGTTGGATAGATAAAAATAATGTTGTAGTGTAAATTTACATGTTATTTTTTATGGAATAATAACCATAAAAGGTGAACACAGGTTAATTCAATGCTACTAAGTTGTGTCATGATGGAGGAAAGAAATTTTATAAATAGTTAGAAAATAAACAATCTAAAGAGTTAATTTCTTATATAAAGTCATTGAACCGAATTCGTGGGGATGACTTTAAGATTATCAAAGGTGGTCAATTAGATATTATACGAGGAACATACGTTTACAAAAAGATATTTCTCGCTGTTGCTTTATAGATATCACAAGACGTCTATGACAAATGCTATGATCACTGGTTAGAAAACGTATCAATTATTACAACGAAAAACTCAACATCTCTAATTATAGGAACTGTATTAAAACAACTTACGAAATAAAACTTACAGATAGCGAGGAAAAATAAGTTAAAAAAGTATTTTCTAAACAATAAATATGGGTACTATGGATAGTTCTCTTAGTTTAAACGATATTTGCTATGAACAGATTAAAGACAATTACTGGTATGGCATTTTTGGTGATTTCAAATTGATTATAGATACGAGTACAGGATACTTTAATGCTACAAAACTATGTAATGATGGTGGTAAAGAATTTAAACATTGGTTAGAAAATAAGCAATCAAAAGAACTAATAAGATATTATAAAGAGAAAACCGACCGCCGGAATTCCGGCTGTTGCTCCGCATATCTAATAAAAGGAGGAGACAAAGAAACAATATCAATTAGCTCAGGAACATATGTATATAGAAAAATATTTCTTGCTATTGCTTTATGGATATCACAAGACTTCTATGACAAATGCTATGATATTATCGAAGACTATTTCGTTTCTGGCTTTAAACAGATTCAAGAAGATCAAGCAGAGTTGCAAACGAGAGTAGAAAAATAGAACAAACAATGGAGAAATTGAAAATTCAAAACGAAGGCTTAAAAGAAATTGCAGCACCATATACAGACGATAATTCAAAAGATAATTGCCTAATCATATACAAGAAGAACAAACCTAATGATCCTTTCCCTTATTATGCTATCAGATGCCAAAAGAGAAGCCTATATAAGCCTCTTAATGAAGCAGAAGAAAAATATCCGAATCATGAGATAATATACGATAAGTTTAGAGATCCTAACAGTATTAAGTTATTCAACCTAATGCAGCAAGAACTAGATATTCGTAAAGGTAAGGGTAATGAGTTTTGGACATCCTTATCAGAAGAAGATTTGGTTAAAGAAATTGATGGTTTATATGATCGGTTAATATCTAATCCTATGTGGTTTATATGATCGGTTAATATCTAATCCTATGTAGAAACTTAATTCATAGTGATGAAAGATTTTCTATATAATAAAAATGTAGAAACATTTTGATTTATTACATGATAGTCTTAAACTAATTCACGAAGATCTTAAACTCTTAGCAACACTATTAGAAAAACAAATATTATTAAAAGAAAAGGAGATGATATTAAAAGAAAAAGAGAATGCAGAACACTCACAAGAATCAAATTGGGGTAGTGAAAGTAAAAATGATAGTGATGGTTACGAAGGTTATGATGAAGTAGATTCTTCTTAAGTCGCAGCGGTGTTTTATGAATTATTTATATAAAAACCATGTAAAGAGTGAAAATGAATTACTAACTTTGATGGGTTATTCCCATGAAAGTCCTGTCTTAATAGAATATGCTAATAAACATCATAATTTTCAGTATTAGCTGTTGTATTAGATAACGAAAATGATTAAAGTTTTTTCCTATTTTCTATAATACGAGGATGGCGTCGATACTTGCTGCTAAGCCTATATTCGACAATGTGTGCAATTATTTGAATATCATAGACAAAATTAATTTTAGTAAATCATTAGACATGCTAGATCATTTATTTAAAAAATCAACAACAAAAAGTAAAGAACTAGAGCGCTTTATATTAAAATCTAATGCTATGGATCTTCCTTCTAATATACTAGAAACGTTAACTGAAGAACAGTGGAATACAATTTGTACAGGTAATTTGTCTGAAGATTGGATGAGAAGATACGATGATAAAATTAGCTTTGATCTAATAGCAGAGCATCAATCTCTTTCAGATGATTTTATAAGAGATTATGATAGATTTGACTTTGATCTAATATCAGAGTATCAATACCTTTCAGATGATATTATAAGAGATTATGATGATAGATTTGACTTTTATGCTTTATCATATCATCAAGAGTTATCAGAGGCTATTATGAGGGAATATGCTGACAAGATAGACTAGGGGATAATAGCAGAATATTGTAATAGTAGAAATAATAAACTATCTGAATCATTCATGAGAGAATTTAATAACAAAGCTTATTGGGAAGTATACACAAATGTAGAAATACCAAGAAATTTATATTATTAAACCGAAAATGAATTAGTCTCCTCGGTCGCTCTAATGTTTAGAAGCCACTCAATGTCCTTTAAGTCAAAATTCAGCCCCATCGGCAGAGGATAAGGGAATGGGCCAACTGTAAAAATTACTGAAATATTTGTCGTATACATAGTTTTCAGGGTCGGGAAAACTTTTGGAATGAACCCACTTAAGTATCTGGAACAAGGAAGAATTGCCAGAAAAGTGGAAAGAATCAATCATTATTCCAATTCACAAGAAAAGCAACAAAAGGGACTGTAATAATTATCGAGGGCATTTCTCTTCTGTCAACATTCTATAAAATCCTGTCAAACATTCTATTAGCAACATTGACTCCATACGCAGATTAAATTATTGGAGATTATCAGAGCGGATATAGACGAAATCGATCAATTATCGACCAAATATTTACAATTCGCCAAGTACTCGAAAAGAAGTGGGAATACAATACCCCGGTACATCAACTATTGATTTTAGAAAGACATACGACTCGGTTAGGAGATAAACATTGTACAACGCCTTTACAGAATTTGGAATACCGAAAAAGCTAATTAGATTAACTAAGGTATATTTAAATAAACCCCAAAGGAAAAGTCCGAATAGGAAGATTTTTGCCCGCGACCTTTTACGTCGAGAGTGGTCTGAAACAAGATGCGCTGTTGCCATTATTATTCAACTATGTCCTGGAAAACGCTATAAGGAAAATCAAAGATAAGAACTACGGCCTAGAGTAGAACGGTGCTCACCAAATTGTGGCGTATGATGATTATGTAAATTTAATAGGGGATGATAGGAGAACAATAGAAAGAAATGCAGAGATTTTATTAAACGCTTGCAGGGACATGGGTTTAGAAGTAAATGCAGAGAAAACTAAAAACATGGAAGTGCGTCGGGACCGTAATACTGCAAATTATGGATGCGTTAAAATATTAAATAATAGTTTTGATAAAGTGGATACTTTCAAATATCTAGGATCAATATTAACAGACGAAAATCATATTCACGAAGAAATTAAATGTCCGCTAAAAACAGGAAATTCGTGTTATTATTCAGTTTGAAATCTTTTGTTGTCGGAATTCTGTCGAGGAATTTGAAGCTTAAAATATATAAAACAATAATCATGCCTGTTGTTCTGTACGGTTGCGAAACATGGTCACTTACTCTGAGGGAAGAATATAGACTGAAAATATTTGAGAACAAGATCCTGAAGCGAGTATAGGACCCAAGAGGAATGGGAACGAGGAAACTTCATAATGAGGAACTACATAATTTATACGGTTTACCAAACATTGTTAGGGTCATCAAGTCTAGAAGGCTTAGGTGGGCAGGCCATGTAGCTAGGATGGAAGAAAGTATAAACGCTTTCAAGGCCTTGACTGGAAGACCAATCGGAAAACGACCATTAGGAAGACCTGGGCGCAGATGTGAGGAGAGTATTATGATGGATCTCGCAGAAATAGGAATACAAGGTAGAAACTGGACCCAGTTAGCTAAGAATAGAAATCAGTGGAGAGATTTTGTGAACGCGGCATTGAACCTCCGGGTTCCGTAGGCCATAGAGGTTTGTTAGTTTTTTTTAGTGTAATATGAAGTTAACATTGATTGCGCCAAAAAACTTAAATGTAGGAGACAAAAAACAAATGAATTTGAAGAAATCTAGCTCCTGAGCTGGTTGGGAATTTCATTTTTTTAAATAAAAAGATTTAAATCAGCTTCTCCTTGCTTCTTTATTATTAAAGCTATGTTCTAATTGGAAAGTTATATTTTTTGCATGTCGTTTTTCTGCTACACAAATTTTTATTTCTATATCATTTTCCTTTTTTATTTAATGTTCACTCAGTAAGACAAATAAGCAGTTTTGTATACTCAACAGATTTTTCAGTGGTCAATTATGTATTTCCCCCAAAATGTAAAATGTTTGTAACAATGTTCCCATGTTCTGGGGTCAATAACTTACCATTGGTACAACATATTCCTTACGGTTATATTTTTTGACAATACCACCCATAAAGGGCAATAAGCGGATCAATCAAATTTACAGTGGAATCTAGAAAACATTTACCCAATTTTTTTAGAATTCTTGATATTAAGGGTAGTTTTCTCAAAACTTAAGTGAGGCGCATCAATGTACCCATGTCGTATGGAAAGAGAATGTACTCCTACAGACGCTCCATATGGCCATATTAGATGATAAGGCCTCATGAAAATAAAAAAGTAGGTCAATAGTCGACCACGCACTACACTAATAATTGGCAATTTTTCACAGGCAGAAGGGGATAAGGTAGACCACCCAAATTTAAACTAGGTCCTACAGAACAGTTACCAATGATTGATTCTTTTGACAATTCAAACATTTAAGAGGTAGGCCAATGTCCGAAAATTTAAGAAAGGAGCATATATGCGTCCTGTCTTTTGAAAGAAAATGGATCTCTCTATATACACACATCCATATAATCATATAATGTAATAAGCAGTCATGAAAGGGAATACTTAGCTCAAAAATCTTCAAATTTTAAATTTTTGACAATTTTACCTACGAAGTGAAACGAGATGGACTTCCCAAACTTGCCGTGATATTAGGGTTCTACAGAACACCTACTAATTATTGCTTTTTATTAATTCCGTATTTAAGGGGTGGTCCTTGATACTCCTCTCAAAATTTAATAGGGATTATCAGTGTATCCATTACTTATGAAAGGGAATGAACACCTGTACAAATCCATATAACCATGTGAGGTAATAAGGCATCATCAAAGAGAATTTTATGCGTGAAAACCCTCCAAAGTTTGATTTTTTTTGCATTTTTAACCCATAAAAAGGGAACGAAATAGAACTTCCAGAGGTACATGCTCCAGCTTTAATCTAACATATAGACTTTTTGAATCTGGCAATTTCCCCGATAGTGGTCGTAGATACCCTTTCGAAAATTTAGAGGGTGGACCACAGTACCCTTACAAAAGTAAAGAAGGCTTTGACTAATATGAGGTCATACGACGTGATTGGGTCACGTGACGTTCCTCAGCCAATCAGAGAAAAGTGCGATCAACGGAATATATTATTACTAGTTACTCAGCAGAAAAGAAGTGTTACTCATTTAAGCATGAAGAGAATCTGAATAATAAATAATTTTTGTACGTTATCTCATCCGCTTGTAATTTCAAAATTGAAGACTTCTATTGTGTTTTAATACCATACTCATTATTGATATACCAATGCAGTATATATCCGGGTCCGAAAAAAGAGTTGTGCGAATCCAGAACCTATAATCGAGCACCTGATTCTAAAACCTAGTATCAAGTACCAGGTTCTAGAACCTAGATTCGAGTAGTACCAGTTCCAGAAAGGAGAATCGAGTATTTGAATTCATTGTTGCCTGTGTATTTCAGAAGCCTGTTCTTTCCATTCCTATTATCTAGACCAGTGGCTCTCAACCTAATTCCTTTCACGACATCCATTTTATTACATCCTCTTGCCAGCGACCCTTTTATAATTTCTGGTTTGCAATTAGATTGTGTGGGATTTTTAACATACCTATTGGCGGACATCTCAGGATATCCATCTATTTCTATAGTAGTTGAATATCTTATAGTAGATACAGCAACTTTTCTAAAAGCAATGGCGTAGGGATGCCGCCCCCCAAAGAGTTCGGACAATTCACTTTGGTACTTTCATGTTCGTAATTTTTTCTCTGAAGAAACAGCAATTGCCTTTCATGTACTCTATTTGAAAACAAAATATGCTACTAGACACTTCCTAGACAAGCTATGTTCGCCAACATCGTCTTTGTTCTTTAAAAATGTTTGCATTTTGGGACGTATGGAAATCGAGTTTTCTAGCAATCTCTACTGATAAAATATAAGAAAGGAGAGTGAGGGCTTATATGCATATGGTGACCTTGAAGTTATTGTTCTACTGTTTGACATAGCAATCAGTGTTGAATTCAGACATTTTCACCCGGGGGGAATATGAAATCCTCGGTGGCAAGGGAGTTTGGGTGAAGTAATTTCTACATTTTGTGATTGAAATTTTGAGTTTCTCCGGGGAAAAATAAATTTTCTTCGGGGAAGAAATTCCCCCGGGCTACCCCCTGAATTCATCCCTGATAGCAATAACCACAGATTTGACGTGTCTTCTTTGACCCAAAGCCTTTCAAGACCGAGCAAGGCAATACTGAAAAGAATCAGTTCCTTTCTGATCATAAAAAGAAATTTCGAAGTTAGTTGAAGGGTGAAGAGTGAATGGACACATTTGAAACCAAGAAATCATTGATCTCGATAAAAAAAGAGAAACACGTGACTTGCCATCCTGTATTTTAAATCATTCACCGCCGTTCCCAACAGGATTAACTAGAACAAGAAACCTAGGTTTAATACTATCCACTTTTAGCCGCAATTGGCATGAAAGAAAGCGGCGATCAATGGATTTCGGTAAATGCTTTCCAGCTAATTTAGTTTGCTTAACCTACAAAATAAGGATAAAAATAAAGAATTTTCTTTGTAATTTTGGTTTCATTCGCGTGAAAAATATTTGAGGAAGAATTTTTAACAGGAGAGGATGGGAAGCAATAATTTAGACTTGTAGCGTCACAGCAATCTCTGGTGTTCGATCAGTGAGAGCAGTTCAGAAGATTTGCTTTAGTTAGACGTGTTCAAGTTGTCGAAATAACAACTTACTTTGTTAGTTCAAAATGTCGTAAAACGTTTTACAATAGTGGTTAAAGTGGATAAAAGACAACTAGGTTAATTTCGTTGAGTAAAATGTGGAAACAATGAAATCAAAAACAACGGATAAAAATCTAAGCAAGATATTACTTCACAGAAAAACTAGAAAAACGCTGTAGAAAACTGACTAGAACGAAAAAAATACAGTAGTGATGTTAATTTCGGCGAGGAAAGTGACCAAAAACAGCGATCGAGAAACAACAAAGAAATATCTAGAGAAGCCGGAGCTTCAGAGAAAGATTTATTATTATTATTATTATTCTGGCTTAACAAACGCATATAATATATATATATATATATATATATATATATATATATATATATATATATATATATATATATATATATATATATATATATATATATATGCCTCGCAACAGGAAAGCACTCAAACAAAAATCGTGGATACGCTACTGTCTGAAAGTGAATGAATTAAAATCAAATTCGGTCAGTTCATTTACGTTACAAATGCCCAATCCGATCCGTTATACTGTTTCAAAATAGAGGCAGTTTGAAGATTTTAAAACTTCATAAATCCCTTAATTTTGTGTCACATAATAAAAAGTAATGTGATTCCTAAGTTTGGTTTAAAAAAAAACTTGGACGGTTGTTAAAAATGTTATTGAGCATTTTAATTTTCGGGTGGCCGCCATTTTGAATTACCTCATATTGTGAATTTTTTACATTGTGTATGTGATCAGCTGTGAAAAGCAGAGCCGTAGCTAGAGATTTCAGCGCCCGGGGTGAAAAAGAATTCGGCGCCCCTACACTCACCACACCAAGCCTTTTCTTTCCTTTTTTCTTTTTTTAACTTCTGAGAAAAACAGCAGCTATTGTTATACTACTTTGAATTTTTATTAAGCTGCTTGGGCAGACCATTGTAATATCCAAAAGCGATCATTATGTATTCTTTTACTACTAAGAACTGTTTTCAAGAGGCGTATTTTGGACTTTTTGTTAAACTTGACAAAACTAGCTTTGGTTATATACAAATCCACTTGAAGAACAGTTAGACCCTCTATGGAAATTTACAATGCAACTATTTGTAACGTTTCATACTGTCGATAAGAAATGAAATTTCAGTACATTGGAAACTATGTGCTTTTAAAATGTTCGAAATAGGCGACAGCATGAATTTCTAGTAATAATTGTAAACTTTTGTAATTTTATTCTGTATTTGACCACACAAATGGCATTTTAATTTCGATTGTTTTAATACAAACAATTAAATAGGGTGATCTTGTTAATGATACACTTTCTTTTATTACTCTTAAGGGTCGGTGGTGTGATACTATTGTTTTAAATGTATGTACATGCCCCAACAGAAGATAGGGATGCCGATATGAAAGACACTTCTTAAGAAGAAGTATCACGGGTATTCGACCAAGTTCCGCGATACCTTATGAAAATTCTATTAGAGGATTTCAATGTGAAGATAGGGGGACACGATGTTTTCAAATTGGTTATAGGGAAAGAAAGTCTGCTTAAGGAAATTAATAACAACGGCGTTATTTTCGTAACTTTGGAACATCCAAAAACCTTCTCGTGAAGAGTACAAGATTCCCACATCCCGACGTTCATAAATACATATGGACCTCGCCAGTTGGAGAACATAAATCAAATTGATCACGTTTAGTAGATAGAAGAAGGTAGTCGAGCATAATTCATTTCGCTCGTTCAGAGGATCCGACTGCGACACTGATCACTATCTGATAGCATCGATAACAAGAGAGGGAGATTATCGTTGAATAAAGAGAATACTCAACATCTGAAAACGGGGAGGTTGTTTGAGTAAATTAGAGGTGAATCAGACGAGAGAATACCAGATTGAAGTGTAATACATTCTCGATTTTAGAAGGTTTTGAGAGCTCTAATTTTAAGGATACTTTCATTCAAATTAGGGATAGCTTTAAAATTTCAGGAAGAGAAAAATTGTGGCACGTGGAAATACGGAGCAACAAATTATGGTTTGACCACGAATGCACCAATTTTCGGAGAAGGGAAAATAGGCGAAACTGCATTGTCCACAAAATCCGATCGATATAACAACACTGAATGTCTTTGTCATCAGCCGGAATACTTCCAAGCTGTTTAGAAGAGATAAACGCGATTTTTTGAAAGCTTAAATTAATGAACTTCAAAATAATAGTAAAAGACAAAAGACCGAGACATATTCAAGGTTATCAACGAATTTAAGAAAGGGTATCAACCTTGTGCTTATATATTAAAGAAATCAAACGGTTTGATTCTCACTAATAGAGATAGCATCTTGAATAGATAGAAAGATTTCTTTGACGATTTGGTTAACATGCAACCAGAAACTAGTGTTCGTAGGGAAAGGGAAATGCACACAGTAGAACCATATATTCCAGAGCCTAGCCGAACAGAAGTAACAATCGCTATAAAGAAATTGAGGAAACACAAATCTCCTGGTGTAGATGAAATTCCGACTGAGCTAATTTTAGCTAGGAGAAAAGCTCAGTACAAGATACATAATCTCATTCTCCATATCTGGAAATAGATGGAACTACCACAAGTCTGGAACGAAAGAATCATTTTTCCAATTCACAAGAAAATCGACAAAACAGATTCTAATAATTACCGAATCATTTTTCTTCTGTCAAAATTCTATAAAATCATCTGAAATATTCTATTAGCAAGATTAATTCCGTACGCAGATGAAATTATTGGAGATTATCAGTGTGGATTTAAACGAACTAATTCAACTATTGGCCTGATATTTATCATTCGAAAAATAGTCGAAAAAAGTGGGAATATAATACCCCGGTACATCAATTACTTATTGATTTTAGAAAGACTTAAGATTCTATTAGAAGATAAGTATTATACAACATTCTTGCAGAATTTGAAATACCAAAAAAAGCTCGTTATATTAATTAAGATGTGTTTAAACGAATTGCAAGGTAAAGTCTGAGTAGGAAAATTCTTCTCCAGGAGCTTCCTCATCGAGAGTGGCCTGAAACAAGGAGATTCGTTGTCGACATTATTATTCATTTATTCTGTAGTGCGCTATATAGTGTAGGCAAATTAGACAAAATAGTGGAAAAACTCATAAAGAGATAAACATTGGCAGAAATGTGTTGAATATTGGTCTAATTAACATACTAAAAGTCCCGGGAAATTCGAGTGGAGCGTTAGCCGCCATATTGGAAAATGGCCGCCATCGATGACGTAAAACTACGGTTTTCGTTATTCCGCACACAAAATGCAAGAAAATCGTAAGAGAGAGATAAAAATTGGTACAGGTGTATGGAATAGTAGTCCAATACACATGCTAAAAGTCCTGGAAATCCGATTGGGGCTTCAGCCACTATATTGGAAAATGTCCGGTACTGATATTGTAAAACGACGTTTTTGTTATTCTGCACACAAAATACCAGAAATTCGTCAGAGAGAGGGAGATAAAAGTCAATACAGGTGTGTGAAATATTGGTCCAATCAACATGCTAAAGGTCCTTCGAAATCCGACTGGAGATTCGGCAACCATCTGGGAAAATGGCCGCCATTAGCTTTACACTATAAAGCTGTGAACCAGCAGTAATCTATGAAAAGGAACAACAATTTTATAACTTATTTATTGATTTTGAAATGTTAGTACAAGAATTTGAAAATGGGTAGTTATTTCGTCTGTCGGAAAAGATAAATGCATCTGTCTCATTGATATATTCAAAATTTCAACTTTCGTCTTTTTACTATATATGTATTGATGAACAGTGTGGGCTCATTCGCTGACTCAACTATCATTATCTATTCACATCTCTCAAGAGCAACATCAGTTCGCGCTGTTGGACCCGGACTCGGACTCAGCAATCACCAAACTTCAAGACGAATTACTCAAAGTCGGCACGAAGCTCACTTGATGACGCTGTACGAGAGATTCATCCAGTTTCTAGATCCAGTACAGAAAGATAAGCAAACGGCCTACTTATGGATTCAGCATTTTCGTCATGTTCAACTCTTGGTGCATTTATACATGCTGAAAGAAGTGGAAACTACACATTACATCTTCAGTGTATTAATAGCATGTTTCGGATGCTGCAGGACATATAAATTATGCGAAGTCACTTTTAGGAAATGTATGCTCTCCAAAGCAAAAAAGTCCACAGATGAGTACGGGAAATACTGTGGTAGTGGGTATTTTACTATCAGAAGAACTGATAAATTCTGGAGTGGTTTGTGGATAGACTTAACTAAGAAACAATGCTTCATGCGGTCAATTAAGAGTACTGGAGCTATATATCACGGTCGCAGAGTGTCAGACCGTGTTGTAACTACATGGATTTTGAGTATCCCAGTCACAACTGGAATTAGCGACAACCTCAAAAACGTTTGTGATGTCAAATACGAATCGGGTGAGCAATACGTAAAACTTAAAGCTCGTGACGATGTCGATGTTAAGAAATTGGTCGACAGACTTCGATGCTACAATCCTTTTCCTGATCACAACGAACTTATAAAGTTAACCAATGAAATTCTCTCGCTTTTTCACTCACCACCTTTGATCATCGATATGTCACCTAAGACGTACGTGGAAGATAAAAGGTAGTCCCCATCAGCATAAATGACCTTCTTCCAACGATTTGGAAGGTCCATGGATTCCGTGGCGGGGGTAGAACTTGGTGAACTGTGAAGCGAAGAAATTATCAAGTGCATATTGCAACTCAACTATTGGCGTCCTTCAAGGTGATTGTTCAAAGAATGGAAGAGGTGATAATTGGACGGTGCAATGTCCGGAGACTATGTCGGATGCTTATAGTGTTTCGCATCAACGCGTAGAATGGTGTCGGTGTAGCATTGTCCTCTAACAGGAGTACCCCTCTGCATTTCACAAGTGCTGGCTCCAGGATTTTGAGTTTTTCTTCCATATGGCTCAACGCTGACAGTACACAGTCGCATTGATGCTCCCATCAGCTGGTAGCAGTTCTCGATACATGATGTCGCGAGCAGTCTAACAAACACACAGGAGGACATTCTTCTGGTGCAGTGCTGGTTTCGGCTGTTTGGAACCGGTTCATAAGATGCTAACCAATGATGACGGCGCCGTGAAGCTTCGTACAGGACTCCTCTTCTCACCACATGTCAACACCCTGTCCAGAAATGGCTCCTTCAGACGAGACAAGAAAGAAACATGTGTCTGCTCGCGTTGCCTTCTGACCCGGAGTCAAATCATGTGGGACCAACTTGTGCTTCCCAAGTTGATGGAGGTACTGTCAAATGGATTCACCACTCACACTGAATTGTAGTTTCAGTTCCTCCCATGTCTGGCCCCTATTCGCCTCAATTGCTGCCTGAAGATCTTCATTTTATACATGTGTTGGTCTTCCGGCACGTGATGTGTCTTCGTGTGTTTCGACACAGCCCTTAAAGTTGTTAAACCACCGCTGCGCTGTCCGCGTAGTCACGACATCCTCACCAAAGGCCTGGCGAATCTTCCGCCTCACTACAGTGGCGTTTGACCCCAGTTTGAACTAGTACAGCATACATGCTCTTATGAAGTTCTATGAAGGTCCCATGTTCACTCTGTCCTTACGCAATTTCACGGTGTAACTGAACTGCCACAACCAGGTAGTATGTTGGACCTACCCACACCAACAAGTGATCTTCGCCTTATCTTCGTTCACATTCAATTTACTGTGTGCGGCCAATGGAACACATACCTCCAGAAAAAGCGACAGAACTTTCTTGGTTATTTTTATATGTCGATCGTTACCAACATTACAGGTGATGATACAATTACCTGTGTTGCAGCTTTCGAGATTGAGATGATAGCACTTCGAAGTATTATTGGAATCAATTTAAAAGATGTAAAACTAAATGGACGCGACAAGGCAGTGCTTTGGTAGCAGTGACAAGTGGTGAACACTACACTACTGTTTCGTCGAATAGTTGGGGTTGTTAAATATGACGAAGATTTGGAAGAATGCTTCTTTTGCGAACCGCAACCAAGACCATTGTCTCTGATGATATTTCTTTAAGGAAAATGAAGATGTGGTATTGTTCGGAGTTTTGGATTTCATCGATGAGACAAATTCAGGAAGTGACAATTATCCTGAACAAGGTGTCACTGTCGGGAGCATTGATTCAAGGTTAATTGACTAGGTCTTTATTACCCAAGCTGCAATAAAATCTACCATATTTGTTTCGAAAAAGGTCGTTTTACGGTACTGGACGCAGCCATTTACCTAGATTGTGGCTTCAGCTTTATTCGGATTTCCCAAGATTGTAGTATGTTGATTGGACCACTATTTGAAGCACCTGTACTGATTTTTCTGTTTCTCTGACGATTTTATGACATTTTGTGCGAAATAACGAAAACTGTCAGCGGTGGCCATTTTTTTCAAGATGATGGCCGAAGCTCCACTCAAATTTCCCAGGACTCTTAATATGTTCATTGGACCACTATCCCTTACAATTGTACAGACTTTTATCTCTGACGATTTGCTGGCGTTTCGTGTGCAGAATAAGGAAAACACAGTTTTACGTCATCGGCGACGGCCATTTTCCAATATGGCGGCTGAAGCTTCACTCGGATTTCCCGAGATTTTTTGTGTGTTGATTGGACGACTATTCCACACATCTCTGCCAATATTTTATCTTTTTATGAATTTTCCCGCCATCTTCATAATTTTTGTCTAACTTCCCTACACTAATAACTAAAATCAAAGATAGCAACCAGGGCCTAGAGCTGAATGTTATTTACTAGGTTATGGCGTATGTTGATGATGTAAATCTGATAGGAGAACAATAGAAGGAAATGCAGAGACATTATTCAATGCGTGCAGCTTTAGAAGTAAATGCATATCAAACTAAACATGTGGAAGTTCACTGGGATTCTAATACTGCAAATTATGGATGCGTCAAGCAAAATCATATCCAAGAACAAAATAAATGTCGACTAAAAGCAGGAGTTCCTGTTATTATTCAGTTCAAAATCTTTTGTTGTCAAGAATGCTGTCGAGGATTTTCAAGATCAAAATGTATAGAACCAAAATCAAAACTGTTGTTCGGTATGGTTGCGAAACATAGTCATTTACTTTAAGGGAAAAATGCAAACTGAAAGTATTTGAGAAGAAAATCCTGAGACGAATAAAGGGGAACGGCAATCGAGAATGGCGGGAACTTCATAAAAAGGAAGTGCATAATTTATACCCTTCACCAAACATTGTTAGTGTCAAATCTAGGAAGCTCAGGTGGGCAGATTATGTAGTGAGAATAAAAAAAAGCAGGTACGCTTTCAAGGTTTTGACTGGAAATCCATCGGAAAACGTACATTAGAATAAAACCTAGACGCAGATAGAAGGACAATATGAATCTCGCCGAAATATGAATACAAAGTAGCAACTGGATTCAGTTGGGTAAGAGCAGAAGGTCTTACAGCATTTGCACAGGTCACAGGCAATGCCGGTTCCGACAGTGTCGGCGATGGAATCGGTGGCAATGTAATCAAATGGTGACTTGCACACGCTTTCCGACATGCCAAAAAAGCCGGTGGAACTCCCGGGATCGGCATATGCTTCGGCCTAGCCGCCGACAATCCGGTGTCGGCTCCGGCTCCGGTTTTGTCGGCGGCTATGCTTTCGTATGCGTGGATGCACACGCAGCCTGCTTGCTGATAGGTTTCTTCAATCTAGCTACAGTGGGTGAGTGGCAAGGCGTTATGTATTCTTCTTTCTTTTCCTGTATTTGGATTTTTGTTTACTTCAGTTTTTTCTGTTATTTTCTTTTTTCACATCACTTCGATATATAATGAAGAATGAAATAATCAAAATGGCTATGAGGTACCAGAAATATAGCGACTTGCTATTTACATAAATTCTCAGCGAGGAAAGTTCGGATCTTGTTTGAATTACCCAACTACGGCAACGCGGAAAGTGAGTTTCACAGATGTATGTATGTTCAGTATATTAATTTGTTATCTTCTACAGCCTTTACTTACTTAAACGATTTAAACAAAAGGGTGGTTGCAATCGTTGTGAAGTCATAATAAAAAAACCAACATGACGGAAATTAACAAAATGGAGATATGAAGAAATTATAAATCTAGGATGGACGCCCACTGTTTATCCTGTTAATTACGCAACCCAGTATGTAGGGTATGAATGACCATAATAAGAAAACAAGAGTTTAAATGTCCATCATAATCGAAGAAGTAGGCATTCCCAAGTGTAACATAGGTTGTAAATAAATGTTAATAAAAACTAAAACACAAATACAAAAAGAACTGAAAAGTACAAACAGAAGATGAAAATTTCCAGACTTGTGATTGCATGTGCTTTACCCTATAGATTATAATAGAACTATTCATGTACTCTGTCTAGTCTGACATTTGTTCCATAGAACGATTGTGGACTGTGTGAATAGGACTGAGTGAGATATCGTCTGTTTATTGCTGGACTCATGTCTCCTTCACGTTCAAACTCAAACTACTTCTCGGCACCGGCATTACCGTTTGCAAAGGAGCGTGTCGGTGCCGGAACCGGTTTTGCCGGCCGCGTGTGCAAAGCAGCCCCGGTTCCGGTTCAAACATTGTCGGTGCCGGGGACGTGTGCAAACGCTGTTAGAGAGGTTTTAGAAATGCGGCATAGAACATCCAGGTTCCATAGGTCATAGACTTAATTATTTAGTTCTTTTACTGTAAAAAAGCGGAATATAATGGAAATTCAGAAGGTTTATGTTTTGTCCGTAGATAGTTAGGACAGAGGACAACTGATACGTATGCACGAAAAACATATCCTGGCGATGCAAACAGTTGATGGAGAAATGAACCCACTAAATTCCTTCAAATTGGAAGCATTTCATATGAGAATGGAATAAAAATATTCACTGTCAGTTTGAAAAAGACGAAATTCGTTGGATTATGTATTTCTTTGCAAACTGACAACAGTGTTGATTTTATAGGGCGCCAATTCTTTTAGGGGGTGCCGCGTCCTTACTCTTTTCTGGCATTTTTTCTTTCTCCTTGCTCGTTCGGCGCCTCCTTGCTATCAGCGCCAGAGGTCACCGCCTCGCTCGTCCCCTCTTGCTACGGCTCTGGTTAGAAGCAACTTGTTTACATTTAAACTTTAGGAAAGAAATAAAATCGAACACTAAAAATTTACCTTCATTGTGGCCAGCCTGCTGAAAAATTGACTATTCGCTCACAGATACGTAAACAATTCTGCAAAGAACAACAAACGATCCTAAACAAAAGTAATTCCTTTTATTGCTGACAGAATAATATGTCTATTATCGATTTATCAATAAACGCAATACAGCTATTGCGTATTAGTGTTTTCAATTTTAATTGTATTTCAATGTGCAGGTTTTGTTGTCTTTCCATTTCTGTTCTATTTCAATATGCAGTTCTTATTAGTTTCATATCATACCTCCTTCATTTAAATTGAGTTTTAAACAACTCTGCTCCTATTGAAAATCTTTAGTAGACCTATCTTTTGTTGTTCTTATCACTACGTATATAAATAAAAATATGCTTATCAGAACAAAATTCAAAATTATATTTAAAAATATTTTCCGGAATTAGATTTTACATTTATCTCTTCCACTTATTTTCGCGACCTCCAAAAAATTCTCCAGCGACACCCGGGTTGAAAATCACTGATTTAGACTATTAGTTGCGTATTTAACTGGGGGCTTCCGGGCTTAAACCCTTCAGAAAATGTTATTTACTATATAAAAGTAAATGGAATATCTTACAGAATTTCCACATTTTGAGGAATAAAGTTGCAAAGCCACCCCCGAAACCAAATCGTGCTATCCACATGTTATACCTGTCAGTCATAGGGAACTTGGAGGACCACTTCCCTTTATAATTTAGAAATATTAAGTGGGGGAAATCTGGAAGACCGATTTCCCTATTAATGACATATATTAAGTGTGAGAAATTAGGATATTAGCAAAATAAATTGTAGGAAATTTGGATATCCAATTTCCGTATAGTATGGTATTTATGTTACTCTTTGTTTTTTTCTTTTCTTTCTTTTCCTCTTATTTTTTAAAGGACTTGTGTTAGTAGAAATATGTTTTGATTGTAATGGTATAATATATTGAGAACAAATGCAGATATCTTGTATAAATCTTCCAGCCCTTGTCTAAATTCTTTAGCATCTCTTTTGTGTTATAAATAATAATAATAATAATAATAATAATAATAATAATAATAATAATAATAATAATACGCCACTGTAGATTATGCATTATTTGTGATTACAATTTCTACCTATTTGGATAATATATTTCAGATTTTCATTGCTTTTGTACCTTTGTCTAGATCTACGTATAAATGTATCTGACTCTCAGACTCAGGAAACGGTGGTTATTTATGCATTTGACAGATACTAGGATATTTTTTGTGATAAACTATTAAAGAAAAGCATGGTAACATTGAGACTTCAAACAGGACATCTTCGAGTAGGTAGAATTATTTTCGACATCACAGTACTATTAGCGGCTATTGAGCCTGGTGAACTCCCTGACGACGCCACTGGGATGAAATTTTATCACACTTCGAATAATTTAAGGTCCTCTGCAGAACAGGTCGAAAGTTGTCGGAGATGATATTGTAAAAAATACAAAACTTAAATGGAACCAAACCGAAAATTTTCTGTTACCTATATCACAAAATCAGTATTTGATATTAAACAGTACAATCTAAAACTCAGTTTGAAATGAAATGAAATGAAATCTTGTTGGAAAGTTTTACGTCCCACGCTATGCCGGCTAGGCTACAGGAGACGGTGATGATGACAAATGAATGAAATGGTGGAATGAAGGAAGTGGGAGGATACGGTATAACCCCGAGGAAACCCACGCACACAGTGTTTGTCCCTCACAAGGTGCACTTAGCGCGAGCTGGGATCGAATCAAGGACCCCAAGCACCAGAGGTTAGCGCTCTACCACTGAGGCACCGCGGTCTCAAAAACTCAGTTTCAGTTGTGATGAGGGAAATAAGGACCCATGCTTCCGAGACACATTCTCCCATAGTTCAACGCGTAGTTAATCATTCCTGATTTGTAAGGAATACAATGTGTTGAGTTGATTTTAATGTCCCTTTCAGCAGCGAGGCTATAGAAGACGGAACATAGATTACTAATTAACGTAGAATCCGAACCAAATGAACTGCCTCCGGAAATCGAACCCGGGTCTCCCACGCCAAAGGCGCGTACGCTATCAGCCTAGCCACGAAATGGCTCAGCAATATTTTGTGAGATAGGCCTACTATATTTTTAGTATCGTGCTAGATAAGTGATGCGCCTAGATTGTAACCCTTACTGCAAGAATTTCCAACTATCGAAACAAGTATTTAATTTTTCTTCAATAACGTACTATGAAAATTGTAATATTAATGATGAAATAGTTTACATGCTGGTCAGGTGGTAAAAGTGAAGGGGATCGTAGAAGGACGCCGTACCCCCAGTTCCAAAAATATACATCGCGTCCCTCCACTAGTGATGGGTAAATTCCCGGGAAGATATTTTTCGGGAATATTCCCTGGGAATGTTCCTGGGAAGATTCCCAAAATGGGAATTTATCCGGGAATTTATGTTCAATCAGAAAGAAAATTGCATTCTATGACTATATTATGATTTCAAAGTTGAATTAATTTTTATATCACAGCATATGATTACTGTTGTCCACAGAGAATTCTTTAAAATCTATATATTCTGAACGGTACTATGTTACTTTATTAACACTTTATTATATTTAGAGAGTACGCATAAATGAATATTTATTTATAATATGTCTATCAATTAAATATGTGTGAAAAAATTATATAGTAACAGTTTAAATTTATATGTAAGTGGATTTGCTAAACTTGACTCTATTACTGATATTATGAACACATTAAATTTATGGATCTTATAAAGCAATTAGATTGGGTAAATGCTAGAAGATACATGTCTCACCAATTTATCAACATTTGCGCATACATATTTATGTTCACAAAATTTGCAAGATAGTTACTTATCTTTATATTTTAGCACGTAACATTGTCAAACACGACCTTTCATTCTACCTATTTCTCGTAATTCCATATGTTAATTCACATGTAAAAGAAGTCCGAGTACCTCTTCAGAAACTCGAGTCAGAGACAGGAGACAGACCGACGTCTATTACTAATGGTGGTTCAGGGTTCAGGGTGAAGTACTAATAGTACTTCATCTATATTTCTCCATAATTCTAAATTACTTTACAAAATGGTTCCTTTTCATCATTTGTAAATTAGTACTTTGCTAATTTTGGCTGTTCTTTAGCATTATGGGCCACCGTTTGCTCCTACTTTTTTGCGATATTCTATTCCAATGCGATTGTTTTATGGTTACATTCGTTAAATTACGTTACCAACATTAAATTCAGAATCATTGAAGAACGAGCGTTAGCGAATGAAGGCGGGTTAAAGCCCCGCATGGCACGTTGTTTTCTATATTCGTTACCAACAATTCACTTTCTTTCCTCACATAAATCACTTCCACTTACCTTTCCGTTTTGTATAAATCCCCTCCTGCCTTAAAAAAATGTGTTCGATACTTTCTTGACTACTTGAACGTCGCTCTCAACTAATTTCTTCCATAAATCGTCCTACTTTTTGCTAGTTTTGGCACCGCAATACTAAACAATTACCTTACTTTTTAGTGCAAATGGAAATGGAACTTAAAAAATCATATTATTAGTTATATAAAGTACCGTAAAATAATTTTAAATTTTTTAACCTCCAAACTCTTTAAAACCTGGAAGTAAATCATATTATATTAAAATAAAGTAATTAGTCATATGGTTCTTATAATTTGGAAGATAAAATAAAGAAATGGAAATAAATTCCTTCCCGGGAATTTATAGGCCAGGGAAAAAACCCGGGAATATTCCCATTTTTAAATTCCTTCCCACCGGGAATATTCCCACTGCCCATCACTACCCTCCACTTCCTAAAAAATTCAATAGGCAATACGTAGGCACGGGGCATGGCGTGACATCACCTGTTCCCCTACATTTTCAGATCCACTTTTGCTCCTCATGCTGGTGTAATTTTGGCGCGCCACATTTTGAACGATTTACAGGTAAAGAGCAATATTTTGCATAAAAGGACATGTTTATCAAGAACAAATTTCTGCAATCTACAGAATTAAACGCAAAGTAATACAACTGTATTTAGGTTTACAAGTGTAAGGTTACTAGTGTAAAATCATTAGGCCTAGAATTGCTTTACGACGGATAAAATAAGTGTGTGTGATGACTGTATTAGATGCTATTTTGCGCCGGTGTTATATTTCTACACTGCGGATGGAAACTGTATTTTATGTGTACAAATGAAGCGTTACTAGTATGAAAATTTACAAGTACTTAAAAAGTTCTAACATTGCGAAAACCCTGTTTTTTTTTTTTTGTTTTTTTTGCTACCCTCGCTTAACGTGTATATTCACCATCGCCGACGCGCAAGCTGACTTCAGACGCACTCCGTGATCAGCTTTGCTCTGCTTTACTTGGTTAGATTGAATTTGTGCTTGTTAAGAGCCACCTAGCACAGGTTAATTTGTGTTGTTTCCACTGTAGTTTTTATGCCACACATCCGGGAGCCGTATTTAGGCTGTACGCAAATCATAAAATAATTATAAATTTTCAGCAATTATTCCTGGTCTTGAATTTTACTATGTCAAGTGAGAAATTTTTATGTCTCCCAGCGGAAAACTTTTAGGGGACAGTAAAGAGGAAATTAGCGGAAGAATTAAAATTTTCAACAATTGTTTCTAATGGTGCCTCAAAAGTCAAGTTCGAGAGTTTGATATGAATAAATTACGAACAATCCTAGAGTATGTTTTCAGTAATAACATTTAAGTTACAAAATGTTAGTCTTGGTTTATCGTTTTTCTACTGGGTCTTTTTGCGTGGCCCCTTCGCAAAATTTGAGAAACGGATGTAATTTTAAGAAATCAATTATAAAACCTATACCTATTAATGCAATTTAAAACGCAGATCTTTTTTAATTATTTAACTCAAAACACTCTTGTTTTTATCAGAGATTCTCTGAGACTGTATATTCTCTTTTAATTTTGGGTAACGAAGTAGATTGTGATTCTGATAGTTGCGTTCCTATGGCATCTATTGGCAACATTGTAGGTCTCCATTTTGTGTTATGGTGGCTAATTATGCCAAAGCTTTAGGCTTGTTCCTTCGACGGTAGTGCTTAAGGCTAAGTGTACTGCTAATGAGAAGTAAATAAAACTGAAGACAATATAAACTTAACGATTGTCTATCAAAAAGATATATAATTCCTACGTGCTTCTGAATTCATTGGGATGACGCAAACTATTAACCGTTTCTTCTATGATAGTAATATTTTTCCTTTGGTGCGAATATATAAATATCTTGAATAATGCTGTTACTCTATGGATTTATAAGACCTGCCAGTAAGTTTTTTTTCCTAACATTTGGCACACTGATTCGTTATCTGCAGTTCAGCTATTATCATTATTAATTTGAGATACAGCATTTTGTAACACTTCTGAAATTACACGAAAAGAAAGCAAGTACATTTATTGGGGCAGTTTTATTGTACAGATCCACAGATTGTACAAGGCCCATAAAAATTTAGGGAAGTCTTTAATTTGCCAATTTTATGTCGAGAATAGAACCTCTGCGGGGCTTCTAATCCGTTCCTATCCCTACTACTACCCCTAATCATACTCCTACTCGTATTATTACTTATACTATGTAGCCGTGTAGTAAAACTGCACGCATTTATGTTTGCATAATGTAATTTAGAATTGGTTCACTTTCTTTAATGAAATTTAACAAGTTGTTGTCTACTTTCACACACGCCCAAGCAATTGAGTACTGGTACATATTGATCATCTGCCTAGCTGATACCACAGAGAGAGAGAGAGAGAGAAAAAAAAAAAAGATAATTCGGAAAGTATGTATCAAAGTGGGTGCAACTTTTTGTGATTTCTCGTCGCGGTTAGGCTAAATCGCGGTTTAAAATGATGGTTGGTACGTTGAGAAATATCAGTATTCATTACCCTAGCCTTATAGATCCACATTAAGCAAGATTTGCTATTTACGTTTCCAACATTTGAATTTCTAGTGTGAAGCCAGCAAGTCACTCTACTGGCATCAATTTCTGTACCGTATTAATGTTTTCAGCAACTAATTTGTTTTTGTCACGAAAGCTATTCTTTGTCCAGCATAAGCTCTAAACTCCGATAAACAAAATATTTGAATCCATCCTCTTGTCAAATACGATTGGCTAGTTATGTCTCACTCCCTTTCCCAATGCAAGGAGCAAATTATACGCGTGCATTTTGACAGTATTCTGGTGTTGTCCAGATACTTAGATCAGCAACAGAAAAGGAAGGAAAAACTCGAAAGATTACAAATATGTATTTTAATTTTGTTGGTAAGCAATTGTTGCTTAATGAGTAAAGGTTTCCCTTGTTGATGATTCACCAGAACACCCGTGGAACTGCGATTCATCACCCATCTTTCAGACTTAAAAGCAGAACACGCCTCCACAGTTGAATTGGCGCCATAATTACTGTGCATGCTTAGTGTTTATTTTTATTTTTCATTAACAACACTCGATGGCAGTATTACTAGATAATCCGTATTATATATTTGTCATTTATAATAATATACCAGTTTTATATGGAGCTTTCGTAGTAAAAGTAATAATCAAATCACATTAACTATTTTGCGGAGGAGTAAAAGAGTCGGTAGGCCAACACCAAATCAGCGAGATTTATTTTCACGTGGCTTTGTTTATCTCAGTTTAGAGCTTATACCGAACAGGGTTTAGTTTGTATTGACAACCAGTAATAATTGGTCACTCTAAACTAAGATTTTTATTTTATCCAGTTCATGGCAGGCCACAACAGGTGGGTCAATAATGGAGTGCCGCTGTAGACAGCTGGCTTTAGTCCACCTAGGGTTTACGCATGAACGACATACTATAAAATCGCTTTTTTAAACGTAAACCAAGTTGTGCCTGAAAGCTACAATTGTTATCTGTTGAAGGAAAACCACAGCTAGATGGTCCAGGGTGCAACTTTATGAAAAAGCTGAGAAGCCATAATGGGCATGCACGTAATCGAAGATATTGTTTGGTAGTACAACAACTGCTCATGTTACAACTTTTCCTAGCATTTATTCTTGGTCTTCCGTAAATGTTGTGCGCAATAATTCCGATGAAATTCATGTATTAACTCAGTTGCTATGCTTGATATTATTTCCTCGTCACATTTATTACACTGAAAATGTCTTTCAGTATCCTGGTTTGGGAACGAAGTGTTTGCAAAATGCGAAGTTAAAGTGTGACTGCCTATTTATTTATTTATTTATTTGGCTGTTTTGCATACAAATGAGAGTATTCTCAAGCACGCATACAGTTGTCAAAATTACAAAATAATTACATATATGGTATAGAAAAAACTTCATATATGGTATTGTAAACATGGTGTGCAGCTTACAAGCTGCATACACCTCGATTGTGTTCATATGCTATTTACATGCGTTTCACTGTTTCTTGCATGTCTTTACGTATATGATACTCACATATAACTTCCATAGAAATTGTATGTTATCTGTTGCAAACATTAGTTTTTGTGTTTGGAATTACGGATACTGATACTTGCAATGAGCTTTTAATGGGTTGACTGGTAACCCCAGTCATATAAAATACAACTCTCTTGGTGTCTATCGAATTACAGCGCCGATGATAATTAATATGGCGCCCATTCCTTGTCCATGAGCACTCATTTATTTTAAGCGTAGAGTTTTTTTTTTTAAACCCTTTGGGGATCCTATGGTACAATTTGTACCATACGGGTGTTTCATGGTACATTGCGTTACAACTCTGCTATTTGATTTATTACAATTCTTCCAGAAAGCAATTCTTCCTATTATACATTAGTAGTATACTTATTCTATTAAAAATATTTTATCGAGGTATGACAGCAGGGGGAAATTTTTGTTGTAACCTATAGTTAATGAGGGATCCCAAAGTACTACATGGAACAAATATGACGTTCAATAACGGACAGAAGAGTAAGATGCGTAGGACTCCTACTATATCTGCAAAGTTACTTGGATGGAATTTACTCAAGAGTTTGGTGTTTACATAATGTGTGTATGTTTTATTTTTTATCTTTTAAATAGAGGATTAGATATAACGCCTGCATAATTGAGCTCCTTTTGAAAGAAAAATATTGGTAAATTGGCGGAATTTTGACCTCGTAAGTTTTGAACTACAATGGCTAACCAAAGCTAACCTAAATATTACAAATTTAGTTTAAAGATTGAAAAAATACCATGTGCAGTTTTGATTAGAAAAACTGAATGGCGTTAGTATGTAGAGCCTGTAGAGCCCGTAGCTTTAAGTACAGTAAACTTAAAAGAAAGTGATAAGTTATCTATTGATATGCTATTAACATGAAAGATAAGAAAGGATTATTGCCCTAAATACGCAACTGTAATGAGAGACGTAAAATTTAAATAAATTATTTCGTTACTTAAAGAAAGGATAAGGAAGCTCGCACGCAAAACAATCATTTTTAAAATCGTTCTTTGCTTTTTTATCAAAAAATGCCTGATGTGGATATCCACCGTTGTTGGTGGTGTGAAATCCGTTATTTCAGTTTCTAACTAAAAATAAATATATACAAGTTTCATTGTTTTTTTCCGAAGATTTCACTGAAAAAAGGGCTGAAGGTTATTTCGAATATTAGATTTATCATGTTAAATTAATCATATTGGAATTCCGAAGTCAATAATTATCGAAATAAATTTTAGGTTCTTACTCACCACTAATGAAACTTGTTCATCAAGTGGCATCAGGGCTAGTATTGGATTTTGTTTGCATTATTGTTGATACGTTATAGTTATCATTTAGAATTAGGTCCACTTATATGATACATGTAAACTATCTAAACATTTCGGTTTCTTTGGTTCGTTTAAATTTGATATTGGGTACATATTTGAGTTGGACAATTTTGCTTTCTATGACGGATTGTAAGGTTAAACATAGTACATACGCTGAAAATTTCTTTAATATAATTTGATTTACTATCTTCACGCATTCCAGAGTTGCTTGCCTCATTCGAATTCTGGAAGAGGAAGGATATTCTTTGATTTGACAAATTTTGCTCTCGGTATCTATGGTTAGATTTGAAATGGCACTGTTTAAACTTAGTTATATTGATGTGCGTACGATTTACAAATTTTGACGTACGTAAAAATATGTTATACTATTTTAAATTTGATTGGGAACATCATAATTTGGGCTTTTTCTCTGTGAATGATGGATGTAAACAGAGTACTGGAATGAAATTTGTTTAATGTACAAACAGTTTATTAATTTGTTAACATTAATGTCTATGTTTGGAGATGAAGTATGATACTGGTACACTTCTAATTGGCCACTTTTGTTTCTTTCAGCATGAAGGTTGAAAGATATTTCTTGTTCTCGATTTTTAATACTTATTAATACTTTGAGCCCGTAGGATATTTTAAAATATAAAACCTTGTTTACGGTGGTTTTTATAGCTTTCGGTGAAACGCCATGGACCGTGCGTTTTGAAAGATAATTAAATGAAATTGTTAGAAAGGGGATGAAACTGTTTTCGGTAAAAATTTTAACATCTTATCTTTAGGCAGAGAGAATCAGTAGTGCTGCGAAATCTGTGATATTTTCATCTGTATGTTCTAACTGCTCCCTCTCACTCACTTCTTCGTATTTGTTCTTCGGCATATTTATTTATGACCTGATAAAGGTCCATATATGCATAAGCATACAAACGTCGGTAAGCTGTAGAACGGTCGTGTATGCATGTGCTGAAAACCGGAGAGAGGACGTTAGCTGCGATGGTAGTTGGTCCAGTTGAGACCTGTTAGGGTACATTGATTCATTTTTGTATAAAACATCCAAATATCATATGTATACTTACTGTTTTTCATATTAATACAATTCACTAGGGTTTGAACATAGCAAGAAATAGAGTCGACCTGGGGGCTGATAAGATACCAACTTGGAAATTGGTAATTCTTATTTTAATCGGAGGATATGTTTAGAATTTCTTAATATGCTGTACTTTTGTTACTAATTACACAGTCAACAAAACAGTGCCATACAGAGTTGCAGAATTTGACATTGTTTCTTTCTGTGTCAAAGTTTGAGATCAGGAGTTTACATTCTAACACGGGAAGGTCCCAAGTTGTCGCTTAAATCTGATTGAGCATCATGAGAAATGAAAATCAGCAAAATTTAAGGTGTAATGAACGAGAAGGATAGGAGTTACGGAGCTTCAAGATTTGAATATCTCAAAAATTGTATCATTTAATTATGTATATTTAAAGTACCGATCTTGGAAACCGTTAAAGAAATCTAAACGAAAGTTGTATCAAAACAACAAAATAAAATGCCCTATCGAAACCACAAACAGTGTTGCATAAGTGAAGCAGTGTTGCCAAGTCAGCATAAAAATATTTTCTTTGAAATAGCACCATATACCAATGTGCATAGATTTAATATGCACTATTATCTAAACATAACAGTGAAGTGTAGCGGTACAGTACTGCATACTGTTTTAGCTCCGTGTACTGAAAATGTAGAATGGAAAAGTCTGATGTGTGGCAATAAGAGGTAACAAAGGAATCTGATTCTCATATAATGAATTTAGTTCAAATGCATAACACCGACAGTATAACATAGCAAATTGTGAGCAGTGTCACCAAAAAAATATTGACGCATTTGAAAAACGAAACTGAGTGATACCACTTTTACGTCCTTTGTCAGCTTCGAAGATATATAGAACGGGACGTATAGTGTAAGGTGAGATCCGAACCATTATGAAAGAGAAAGATAAGAATGAGATGTAAAATTACTAGTACGACAGAAACATGTCCGAGGCGGGATTGAAACCCGCGATCCCTAATGTAAGTTGTCTAGCCTTGTATACCATAAGGCTACCCGGGCCGACCAAAAACGAAATGAGATAGTAATAAAATAATTATACTGTTTGCAATGTGAATATGATAATATTACAGTGTACAAACAGTTATATGGTATGGAGAAGATGAAGTAAAAGAATACGTCACTTACCATGAAAGGCATAAACTAAGGAAGTACTCTTTCAAATATTCATAAGGAAACCTGGAGAACCAGTTTACAGAATTACAAATATATGTGTTTCTTTCCTCGCGTGTATCATGTTGTTTTCGTGAGTTGTTTAATTATTCACCGGGGTTACTGAAGAGTAATGGAGATCCTCGTTTTTGTAGTGTATTCCCTTATTATTCTGTGTTGTCACATATTAGACTTGTCCATTGTACATTTTCAGTTTATGTACCTCCAACACTGTATCACTACACTTCACTGGTATGTTTAGCAATATAGTGCATTTTAATTCTGTGCACATTTGTATTGTTGCTATTTCAAAAAAATATATTTTTATGTCGAGTTGACAACACTGCTTCACCTATGGCAACGCTGTTTGTGGTTTTCGAAAAGGCATTTTGTTTTGTTGTTTTAATACAACTTTTGTTAAGATTTCTTTAGCGGTTTCCAAGATATTTACTTTAAACATACATAATTTAGTGATACAATTTTATCGATATTCAAATTTTAAAGCCCCGTAACTCCTCTCCTGCTAATCCGTAGCACTTTAAATTTTGCTGATTTTCATTTCTCATGATGCTCTATCAGATGTGTTATGTGGCAATCAGATTTCAGCGACAACTTGTGGTACTCTCCCGTGTAAGGTTTTGTTTCGTGAAATATAATTTTGCGGTTTGCAGTTTTGCTCAGTAGAAGGCTGTTTGAACCACTTGAAACTTGATTGGATACGTTCTTTAAATTTAAGTACGTTCCTTGGCTCTTTTGCTTATTCGTTTGACATTAGGTCATATGCAATTACCGTACATGATTTATCATTGAATTATATCTAATTTGTATGTTCTGCTGAGTTCAATGTTATTTTGTCTAATGAAACCTGATAAGGTATGGCTCTTTTTCTGATATTTATATTTCAGCTGAGCCAAGTTTATGTGTTAAATAATTTATTTAGGTTCTTAAAGTAAGAGAAAAATGAAATCTTTGAGTTTTACGTCCCACGGTTATGCCGCTTAGGCTAAAGGAGACAGTGATGATGAGAGATGAGTGAAATGGTGGAATGAAGAAAGTGGGAGGAAACGGGAGAACCCGGAGAAAACCCACGAGCACGGTGTTTGTCCACCACAAAGTTCACTTGGCGGGGGCTGGGATCGAACCCGGGACCCCGAGCGCGAGAGGTGAACGCTCTACCACTGAGCCACCGCGCCCCCTAAAGTAAGAGAATATAAGCAGTTAGTTTTAAGAAATTCAAACGAAAGTCAGTTTGAAATTGATGTATCCTACTTCTATTTAATTTTAATTAATAGAAAATTCTAGTAAATAAAATATGTTTGTTAATTTAAGATAGCTTATCTTTAGTAAAATCTTATTAGTTAACTTTAAACTTATCTTGGATGAAATCATATTCGGGGAACTTGAAAAATCTAATATTTTGGAGATTAAGTAACTCTTCTGAGGCTCGCTGTACGCTGGTCGAGATAACTTTGTTTTGCCAAACTAAACCTGACTAATTTGAACTTTTGGATATAAAATATAGGTACTTGTATTTCTCTTCTGTATATAATAAAATGAAATGTAGATATGTTTGAGAGCTAACTCATCCTAGGCGGTTGGACCGATTTTATTATATTTTTGTACATGCACAACTTATTGCCTTGTTTAGGTCTTTAACGAGTTTTGCTGCGAACTACTCACGCTGGCATTAGTGCACACTATTTTGCAATAAGGATGAAGGTAGGTTTCTGTGTTGCAATATTTTTAAATTGTTTAACTCTATTCCTAGACTCCCCACAGTAGATTTAAATAGTAGTTTAATGCGAAAACTGGAAATTTTCCTAAAGGTAGAAGAGACATTTTTATGCAAGAAAGTGAATATAATGATATCTGGCAACCAAATTCTACTAAACCGTCGGTACGTGACGTTTGGGCGCCGCCGTTTGGGCGCGGACGTTTGGGCCCCGCCGTTTGGGCACTGGACGTTTGGGCGCGAAGCCATTTGGGCGCCAGACGTTTGGGCGCGAGTTAAAAAGTCGTTATGTTAGGCGCTGAGTACTAAGTTCGAATCAAGATATCACAAGGTGTCTACTGTAGTGGAAGTCCTTGAATTATACTGGATTTTGTTTTACATACTAGAAATACTGGAATTTCAAAATTATAAAAACTGAATTAACAATTAAATTTTGTAAATTTAAGTTTCAACGAAAGTTAAGTGTGCTTTTTATTTGATAAGTTTTCAAGCCAAATGTAAGTCGACCTGACTACATATGATTGACTGCATTACATACATAGTGAGCCTATTCCATTAAAAAACTTAAAGCAGGCCTTCTGCTGTAGTTACGCAATAAGTGTGAATATCAAACACATTTCTAGTGGCTAAATGACCAATATATGTACACTTAACTATTATTTTTCACTTTGAAATCGTTGTTTTTTTTTCTTTCGCCACTTTCTTTAATGCAGATTAAATGCTTACAATGGGACGAAAAAAATGTGTTAAGTTTTGATTTTTATATTGGAATGTTAATTAAAAAAAAGTGATACCAGAAATACGGCATACTACAGTTCCTAAACTCAATGTGTTAGACATCCTGTATGCAAAATATGTCTTAGACACCATGTATGCAAAATATCTTTCCCTCAACTCGATTAGGATATAAGATTTTTAGATTTCTGGGCTCTTGGAATCTAAGACCATTTAGCCCGTCACGTTTGAGGGAGCACACTATCCGGGGAAAGAGAAGGAAGAAAGGATTGGGGAAGGAAGGAAGCGGCCTGGACCCATAAATTAGGTACCACCCCGGCATTTGCCTGGTGTGAATGAAGAAAACCCAGGAAAACCTCATTCAGGGTGGCTGGCCTGAAAGAGCGTGTTACACTTTTTCGACCAAGTGCCCCCACCGGGAATCGAACCCGGGACCGATCGCACCGAAGGCGAGAGTGTTAGTGACTACGCTGCAATCTTTTATTGGTAGTTCTTTATTGGACTTAAGGAAGAGAAGAGTTTGGCAAACGTAATACGAAAGAAAACAAATTTTAATATTCATAAATATGTAATTATTAACTTTCTTTAAAAAAATACAAAAAATAAATCAATATGTTTTAATTAACATTAAGAAAATTAACAGTTCGTCTGATTCCTTTATTTCCTAGCTTTCTTATATAATACAAAAATTAGATCAGAAGTACAAGAATCGTGAACAAGCGAAAAATCAATCCATAACGAGGTTAGGCAACAAATGCCACAAACGCATTAAACTATTTAATTTAGATGAATAAATAAGGTAGAGATAGAAAATATACAGATAAATGAGGTGAGATAAAGATAGAAGTGTAGGAAATGTATATATCTTGATTGGCGCTTAGTTTTCAGTGCCTAGCTTACTTTATATGTCGTAAATTGTGATTTTTACTATGTACCTCGCGCCCAAACGTCTGGCGCCTAAGCGGCTTTGCGCCCAAACGTCCGGCGCCCAAACGGCAGCGCCAAAACGTCCGCGCCCAAATGGCGGCGCCCAAACGTCCTGTCCCGTAAACCGTTGCAACAAATCTGAGAACTCTTAGTACAAGACTGGCCTTTGACCTTCTTTAAATTTCTGTCTCTCTACCTGAATAGTGGGTGAAATAAGTTAAGCATGGGGCTGCAAAGAATGTGACAAAAATAATACAACATGGTCGATATTGATGTGAAAATTGTAGTTTGATACCCGAGATCGTTGAGATGACTACTGGCATTTAGTTCCGAATTCATCGCTCAACGGCATGAGTTTGAAGGGAAGAGTGGGAACTTAGTAACATGTAAAAATAACACTGTTCAACAACGTAAATGAAAATTGAACAAAATCAGCTAATTCTTATTGATTTTGTGGTGCTGATCACGAATTTGAAAGTTATTTTCGAATATTAGCTCTACTTTTCGTTTTACAGGCATGTCTAATAATAACGCTTTAAAAATAAATATATTCGCTTCGTTTGGGGTAAAATGTTACACTGATCCGGCAACACTGGAGAAACTATATGAACGCTTGGTTTCATTGTGTTCCTTATCTCACTAGTGTTTTGCTATTGTTAGAAAAGACAGGTTTAGTGCAGTTATCAGCGTTTTGGGTGTGACGTTTGTGTATTGCAGGATATAAAAATACAACTACAAGTACGCAAAAATACTGTTATTTCGAATGTATATTTTTAAATAGTTGTCGGAACTATTTCAAGGGACATTTTGAGGATTTCAATAAACAAAAATGCCGCGAAATTGTGTAAACAGTGCGGATAGCTTCTGCTACGTGTGTGGGGAAGTGACATTTTTTTCACAAAAGCAGGAACCACTAACACCACTAATAAGAAAAGCCTATCAATATTACTTTGGTTGTAAAATTGGAGACCAAGATAAATCTTGGGCACCCCACATAGTGTGTAACACTTGTGCCAGCAATCTAAGAAATTGGATTAATGGGAAGGGGCGCTCAATGCCTTTTGTAGTGGCGATGATTTGGAGGGAGCCAAGCGACCACATCAGAGACTGTTATATTTGTATGATTCCTTCCGTCAAGAAGGGAATTTCCACGAAGAAGAAGCGGGCCCTGATCTATCCTAACATTCCTTCTGCAATGCGCCCTGTTCCACATGGAGAAGGACTACCTGTCCGTGACCCACCTAAAGAATACGATCTTTTTTCTGATGATGATCAAGAAGTTGAAGCTCCTGAATCAAGTACTTCGAAGGACCCTACGTTTGTTGTAGATGAACCTCCATGTGAACCACATAGACTTACTCAAGAGGAACTAAGTGATCTAATCAGCCTTGGACCTCTCGAAAAGCAAAGCCGAAATTTTAGCGCCACGCTTAAGGCAATGAAATTTATTGCAAGAAAAAGTAAATATTTCAGTGTATCGGAATAGGGAGAAGATGTTCACTTCATGTTTTACTATGGAAGACACACTTGTGGCATGTACAGATGTAAATGGTCTCATGAGGGCACTTAAAATTAATTACGAACCTACGGAGTGGAGGATCTTTATAGATTTGTCCAATGTGAGTTTAGAGGCAGTGCCTTTACATATTGAAAATGAACTTCCTGCAATTCCTGTAGGTTACGCAGTTCATATGAAGGAATCTTATGAAAACTTGAAACGTTTACTTCAAGCCATTAAATATTACGATTTTCAGTGGCTCATTTGTGGTGACCTTAAAGTAATAGCACTGTTGCTAGGTATGCAGTTAAGGTATACAAAGTATTGTTGCTTTATATGTGAATGGTACAGCAGTGAATCTCATTACCGCAAAAGTGATTGGAGTACCAGAGAAACTCTTCAGCCGGGAGTGAAAAATGTGCAGCATGAACCTCTGGTAGATCGTAATCGAATTTTGCTTCCCCCTCTACATATTAAATTAGGTCTTATGAAAAGTTTTGTTAAGAGCATGAACCAAGAGGATGAGGACTATAAGTACCTAAGAGGACAATTCCCTCGATTAAGTGATGCCAAAGTTAAAGAGGGTGTTTTCATAGAGCCACAGATTAGGCAACTATTCACAGATCAAAAGTTCGACGAAATTCTCCAAGGTGAGAAAGCTGCGGGGGAAAGCTTGAAGAGTGTTTGTTCACAGTTCTTGGAAAGACACCGAGCAACAAATTACAAACAACTGGTAGCAAAGTTGTTATTGTGCTACGAAAATCTTGGTTGCAATATGTCTCTGAAACTGCACTTTCTTCACTCATATCTTGACTTCTTTCCCGAAGATTGTGGAGCAGTAAGTGACGAACATGGTGAGCGTTTCCATCAAGATATTGCAGCCATGGAGAAGAGATATGAGGGAAAGTGGAGTTCTAATTTTTTGGCCAACTACTGTTGGACTATTGCAAGGGATGCTCCAGATGTAACCTACAAAAGGCAAGCCAAGCGAAGATGCTCAAAATAAAATAAACATAATCCTGTACAAGGGATCACTTGAAACTTGTGTCTGCGTTGCAGTGTAGTTCTTGCACAGAAAGTATTTTACATATTTTTCATGCTTTGATGTTAATACTGATTTTTATTACGGAATTGTTAATGTTTAACTTGACCACGGTTACTTTGTTTTCTGTATCGCTGTAAAACTTGTATTTGCGCAATTTTGAAAAAGGAAGTACAAGGGTATAGAAAGCTATAGGTTAGGGTACTTCTTAACTCCCCAGCTTATCACATCACAGTGAAATAGATAAAAAAATGAAATGTAGGTTTTTACAAGGATTTTGCTTAAATGTTCTATAAATATTAATACAATTGTATATATACAGCTACTGTTGTACAAGGGCGTTTTTTTTTCACAACCTGAGCTAAGAAAATTCTTCTATTATCATTCCCTTTCATATTATGCTTAAATGAATGTAAAAATCCCAATTTCAAAGAATGTACTTACTTTCGATCAAAATTTGTTGAACAGTTTAATCAGAAACGACTCGTTGTAGTGTCCAGTCTATAAGTTTCGGAACGCTGACATTAATAGCGATACTTCTGAGTATTGAGTAGAGGTGAAATTACGCATATTTACGATTATATTTGTATTAAAATAGGGATGCGAATAATTCAAGTACTTTTGATATACCAAATCCCCTATAGAAATATATGTATATGTATATATGTACATAAGCTAATTTAGTAATAAAAAAAAACAAACAAAAAAAAGCTATTCTATTGTTGCTTTATATGTGAATGATAAAAGTGTTTCCGTGTAAATGATAAAAGTACCGCAAGTCTGTGTCTGTTTGAAACTGATCTGCAATCATTTATATATAACTGTAGGTTTCGAGTTTCCCGTTTGTACCTAGTGACGCCTATTAAGTGTGCTCATTATAGGTGTATCGTGCGATTACAGTGCCATACATTTTCGAACATTCGAAATGATCACCTCAATGTACACTCCCTACGCGTCAAGTTTCGTGAGAGAGGGCTGTAGGAGAAACTAAATTTTCTTAATTGAGTAACTTTTAAAAATTTTGTTTATGCTCTCATAACACGCTCTTTACTCTTGATGGGCCTTGACCCTACTTATAACGGAACTTTCGTTCGTTCTACTTGAAGTATTTCTAGTTTCTGTAGTATTCATTTATTAGGGCTTGATCTACTATCAATTCACATTAACTATATTTTAAAAGATTTCGCTTGAACTAGTAAGGTATAACCATTTTTCTTAGGGGTTTCGTCACAGACTGTGTCCTAAGATTTCATGTGCGTCGTAAAGTTTGGTTTGGGTCTAGATGGAAGGGATTATCGACTTCAATATTTGGAGAATCTTTTCAAATTTGTTCCCTTTGCACCCGTCCACCTTCCAGTTCATCAGATCTGCAAGTCATACTGTCTTTTTACTATATAACCTTGATTTCTTTTACATATTATGCTTCAACGTATGTCATTTATGGCCATTAGATCTGATCTATAATAATTCGAAAAGGAATGTATTTTTTGTAAAAGAATATTGCTCTTTAATGGTGTATACGGATATGTTTCGAGGGGTATAGATCGTAGTACTGGTATATCTTTTTGCCAGTATCCAAAAAACCATCTGAGTGTGTATTTAATGTGCATAATTATGTTTAGCAGATGTCCATAAAATGGAAATCTTATAGCTTCACAGAATATTTTGTGAAAAATTCTTTTTTTCTCCCACACTGTGCTCTGCCATATCAGATGCAACAAGGTCAATTGTTTTTATGATAGTTTAATTTATTTTGCGTAAAGTATTAAATGTTTTATTTCTCTATGCTCATCGAGGCCTGATCTGTAATTATCTAAAAATTGCTTTGTATTTTTTCCGCCCGTATCTGTGGCTTACAAACGTTTTGCAGTGTCCGAGGGATTAAATAGGGTTGCAAGTTTATATTGCAGGTTTGAATATTACAGAAGAAAATAAGTATTTTCTTTCTCGGTTCGTGATAAATGAAGCTGTAATGCGAGAAATCTGCTTCTACTGAAGCTTATCTCAGCAGCAAGCTTCTGTTTTCCATTTCACAAAAAGTCCCGATGTACAACAGTAATCTTTTCTGTTAAACTTTTATCAACCTGTAGAAGGGTGCGTAAAAGAATGGCCTGCGTTCGGCGTGAATTCATAAAATTTGAATGTGGCAGAGCAATCAGGTACAGCATGTGGTAGTAATCGTAGTCGACTATCAACTATTTTCTAAGCTGGGTCTCTGCGTGATCCACAACTACGGTACCTTAGAGGCTGTTCGGATTTTTAAATATCGATATTTCTTTAATCGACTAATTAACAAGAAACCATCTGTCGTTCATTCATTTATTTTGTATCACTTTTGAAATGTGGTTTAAGGAACTAGATATTTTTTCTAGATTCGTGAGTTCCTTCATTTGTTGTTTTTAAACCAGTACCTTCTACTAGTTTTTAAACTAGTAGAAGTTCGTGACTACAGAGAGATACAGTGGATAATATGTTTGGTATCCAAACACAATTATTACCGCCAAAGATTGCACTTGGAGATGTAAAAATAGGAAAAAATGATGCTTGGCCAACCTCCCATTAAGGAATGTAACATTAAATAATCCTTTGTGAATTGAACACTTTTTGTAGCTTTTTTTTAAAAAAAATCAATATTTTTTTATTGTAAGCAACGGAGTAACCATGTAATCATTCCTGAATAAATTTTTGCATGATTTGTGTATCAGTGTAGATGATTCTAACAACTATAAAATGTACTTTTTGAACAAAATCCAACATTGAAATATTTGTAAACCATACAAGAATATGTCAGCTAAATTTTCAATCAGCTGTTTTAGATAGAGAAACAACAGAGAAATTTAATTGTTAATCTTGAAACGTTCATCACTGTGAGTGTGTTTATAGAAATTGAAATTTGTAATATTTTTTGTTGCGAAAATATTTCCGTATAAAAGTATTAGCTTCGAGCAAAGATCCCTTAGGCAGGATTTTTCTTCCTTAAAGGATTTTGAATTGGATTTTTTTTCTTCTAAGAATGCAGGTGTCAAACTCTTTGTATCTTTTGGTAAAGTATTACGATAAAATATTTTTTTATATATTTCTGTAATAATCAAGTTATTTGATCAAGGTGGTGTATGAAACAATAAAGATTATATTGTATTTTCTTGTTTCAAATGTTCAGGAAAATAGTTCGGAATATTTCCTTGATCTTAAATATTAGGAAGTACTGTTTAAGAATTTTCGTTTTGTAATTTTAACTTGTTAGAATTTATAGTTGGCATAAAATATGTTCGTTTTCCTTGTAATTTGTGAATTTCCGATAGTCTTTATTTTTTTATTTTACGATTCTTTGAACCCAAAAATTCTTTGAGCTCGAAATTTCTTTTAGAGATTTGTCATGTTGTAGGAAAATTTTTCGTATAATTTCTTTAATTGATCATTTTATATTTTTAAAATAAATTAAGATTTCTGTTTTTTATATAATAATATAGTAATTGATTGCCAGTTTTCAGTTTATTGATGCTTTTCTTCTTTTAGTCAGTAGAATATTTAGGTTTTGTTGAATACTTTTGCGCCTGAATAACTTCAGTAAATACTTGGTCGTCTAGAGCGAGTCTTATTTACGAGATAAAACATTAACACAAAATGGTGCATTGTTTCTAAAACATAAAATCTTTCAGATTAACGTGTCACGTTGATGCTCTTTATTCTAAGGGAGACGATGATTAGTACAAGTGAACGATGACGGAGGAAGTGGTGACGTGAGAGTGTAGGTAGAGACAGAAATACATCGCTAAATTCTAAGGACACGGTGTTGTCCACCACAAGCGTACTGGATTGGGGATCTAACGAGGGACTTGACGCTCCAGAGGTGAATACTCTATCACTGAGCCACAATACCCACTTTCGTGTTGTAATTTGAAACCACTTTCTATTGTTAAAAGTTTTGAAGGCATATTTTCTTTGCCGGGGGCCGAGGTGGCTCAGTGGTACAGCGTTCACCTCTGGTGCATGGGGTCCCTGGTTCGATCCCAACTTGCGCCAATTAAATTTTGTGGTGGACAGACACCGGGGTTCTCCCGTTTCCTCCCACTTTCTTCGTTCCACAATTTCATTCATTTGTCATTCTCTCCGTCTCCTTGGGACGTAAAACTTTTTCTTTGCCTGAACATTTTTCTTTTTTCTCGTGAATTACATATTTTCTCTGTAATTGTCGTGTTATCTACTTGGTCAGTAGGAGTGTTTAAAACATAACTTATTGAAACAGGCATCTATAATATATATTTCACTATAACCCGTCTATAGTATCTACATATTAGATGTAACGTTTGACACCGAAGACAGGAATGGCATGTTAAGTAGTTTTTCTTATAAAGTTTAAAATAAAGTAAATGGGTTTGCAGTGAACCAAACTAAAAAAAATGCAGTTTTATGGTACAAATGTTGAGTTAGAGTGCTATGTTTTAATTTTAATGTCTGAAACAGGAAACAAGATTGTGAAATTTAGAAATGCATCCATTAATATAACATTTCAGATTTCAAGCGTATAGGATGATTTTGATGCATATGGAATTGATATGATAGTGAAAACTAAAACTTATGAAACTTATTTTTACTTTATATTTTTATTTAAAAAGGAAAACGAATGTAGTATTATCTTTCTCAAGTAGACCATATTCCTTGCAGTGTGTAAAGGGTTCCAAATTGTTTGAGTGTAAATCAAATTGTAGCTTGAGGTATCACATTTTAATTTCGTTAGTTCATACATCAAGAAAAGCTATCAAATGAGAGAAAATATTCACATCACACTTTAACTAGACTAAATTCCATTACAGTGAATAAACGCTGGTAAATATAGTTGCATCAAATTCGAGAATAAGAACTACAGTTTAATTTTAGTGTAGAAAACACAAAGTCAAAATTGTTAAAAACGAAACGCACACCTTATGTGTTTTCATGTAGATCAATTGATCCTGATGAGACTGAGTTTACAAAATGTTTGATATCGATTTCTTCTTGAGTACGGTACTACATTTATATCCATCTTTTCATGTTGAGAAGATAATTCTGAAAGTATGTCTATGAAATTTCAAGTAATGTAAATAGTTTGAGGTTAGTAAATTTTATACATTTATTATCAGTCAAAATAGAAAGTTGAACTCTCTTTAAAAGTCACATATTTACATTTTACTTCCTTGAATATGTTATATAATAACTCATACTTTCCTAATGATTTCAGATTTGTTTCGTTTTCTGAAGTATTGAGTACTATATAACTGCTCAATCCGTAACATCACAATAAGTTAATTAACAAAATGGCTTTTGATTGCTTCAACATTGCTTTCGTTAAAGTTGAAATGAACACTGAAGATGAGTCTACTGAAGATTTTAATTACGAGCTAGACAATAGTGTCAAGAATGTGTTGGAATGTGAAGACTCCCCTTCAGCATCGTATATATCACGATCAGAATGTAAGAATGAGGAAGAAAGTGAAATTCAGGGAGATGATGGCATTCAACTGTCCATGTTAAGAGAAACTTTGATGCATAAGTTAAGGACTGATTTACCTATAAATCGTGAATATTTTCATAGTAACGAGACATTGGTCAGTCCAAAATCTAGTCATCTTGCATGCACCACAGAAGAGTCAAGCTGTCAAATGTCGGACGTTATAGGAGATCAAACCGATGAGAACGTTCAAGAAAATAAATCTGAAGAAATTGATAGCAATGCTCAGGAACACGGGTATGTTTACATTTGTTCATTTCTCCAAAGTTATATTTTAAATAAAGATTTCTTTTCAGATTTTAATATTTTGTTAACTATCGTATCTTTAGTGTTAAACAAAGAAAATGTAATTGTAAAAAGTGAAGTACTGGGAAGTAAATGATTTCTACCCTATCTTTGCTATGTAAGACAGTAGGCCTTTCAAGTGTAACCGTATCTTAGCTATGTAAGACAGCAGGCCTTTCAAATGTGAAAGATAAAAACGTCTTTGTGAATTACAAGGAAAGCCATCTTCACTCCATTCTTAGTGTTAGCTCAACTGTTGATCCTATCTACTGCTGACCAAATCAAGGAAGATAAATGATTTCCCCTGGTAAATGGTGCACAAGGTTAGAACAATCACTTAGTTTTGCCATAAGCAAGTTACCTTAAAATAGTATTAAATCATCAAAATACTTATTATGGATCTCTGAGACATTGAATGTAATACGTGGTATATTTACGAATTGAAAGAGAATTTGTTCATATATTTGATGTTGCACAACAAGTGAAACTGAGTGGGTAGATTTACATTTGCTTGTCTTACATATCAAACACGTTTAAAGCGTAAACGTCCAATTTTTATATTCATTTGTGTTACGTTTTTATTTTCGAAGCGTGTCCTTAACCTAAACAGCATAACAGTTGGGCGTTAAGCTCAAAGATTTCATTTTCATTTAATTTCTGTTTCTTTATACCAATTCATTGTTTACTCTCAAATTTTCAACCACAGCTTATAATTCTAAATGCCGATTCAAATCCAATCATCTATAGAAGAATAGATAACAGTGTCTACAAATTATCTCGATTCCACACTAACTACATCACACACACAATATGTACTTCAAAACCGGTCGAATATGTGCCTACAGCTATAGTCATTTTCGCCTAACTACTACACTAACTAGGTTCCCAACACTCTTCTCTTTACATAACAGAAAATAATACATTCCGTCCAAGTAAAAAAGAAATTCACATTAAATTTTTTTTACAGTTTCAGTTGTTTCTTCTTTCTCTTGTTTTCTTATTTTGTAACGGTATTCTCTTGGCTGTACTATTTTTATGGAAAACGCTACCAGTGTGCTGGAATAATGTTACTAGCGGAATAGCTAGAATAATATCAATGAGACAAGGCACATCATGCATCATACCACTTGAATTTATGGTTTACTCACAATCCTTCAACCACATCTTATAATTCCAAATACCGTGTCATATTCAATTGTATTCAACAATATACAACTCCATTTACAAACTATCTTCATTCCACATTCAGAATATGTACTTCGCAGCAGGTCGTGCGTGTGGCTACATCTCACAGTATTTCCTATACTAATTATTTTCCCATCAATTTATTTAGGTGCTCTGAAATTGAAACACTATTTTTTTTGTGTGTGAACACTATTGATTGTTGTTCTTTATCCTGCATAAAAAAGTTAATATTCTTAAGAAGTACCGTATTTATGGTGTCTGATGGCTATTGAAATTTAATACAGTAATAACATTCCATTAGTAGAAACACACACAAGGTTCTTCGAAGATGTCCAAGAAAGTCATGTGGTTGTCGAGAGGAAAGTGTTCAGTGTTGCATATCTGATGCTTGTAACATTCTGTAAACCCAAATTAGCAGATCGTTTAATCCATCTTAGTAATAATAACTAGTCGGAAGAAGTATTTACTGTCTTGAGTTGTTCAAATAAAAACGCTAAACGTAGAAAGTGTTAGAATTCGTGAATATATGTATTATGTAGATCGATGGATAACTTGCATAGAGCATTTCTTTTCCGACTGGCTTCCTGTATATGCTTTCGATTTTCCAAAAATTCGTTAACAACATTGGTCTGACATTGATTCGTATTTTGGGGAAACTTTAATAAAGAATCGCTTTACGATGATTTTTACAAGTAAGCAGCAGTTAGGATTCCATTTCTTATTTTTAAAATTGATACGTGGAGAATGAACGGAAAATCAGATCTTAATTAGTTCTGGATTGAATTGTGGTTTATCTTAGAGCAAGGCAATTATATGCTATAACAAGGTCTGCTCATACCTATATTTACCAGTAATGTTTTCTATTTAATGTTTCTAAGCAGAAGAAGCTGAAATACTATTCTTCTTTTATGCTTAAAATGATATCAGTCAAGCAGATAAGCATATATCCAGCCGAAATATTAACTGAAACACATATTAGGATCTTGCGAATAAAATTCTAGAAATATTCAACAGACTGCAATATGCTTGATATACAATACTGGCATATATATATATCGAGTTCATATTGCATATATGTATTCATTACAGTAAAACTTGGCGCGGGAGACCCGGGTTCGATTCCCGGCGGGAGCTCATGTGGTTCGAATTCCACGTTAATCAGTAGGTCCACGTCTCATATAGCCTCGCTGCTGAACGGGACGTAAAACTCAAAAGCAATCAATCATTACAGTAAAACATAGTTTTTTATGTAATAATTATAAAAGGAAGTTGTGTTTACAGAAGACAGACGAATTCTTGTAAATGAAGCTATTAAATGTAATTATTGTAATTCAAAATATTGGATTAATTCTATCATTGATTACGTATACAAGGATAATGGAAACAAGCAAGATAACTGAAAAGCCATAAGTATTGAAAACCAAACATATTTTAATAGCAGTTTGCGACTCAATGCACATTGGGATATAGTCATATGTTAAATTATTCTAATTTGAAACATTGAACGAATTGTCATTGTATCAAGTTCGTAGTGGTTAGGGTTTCTGGAAAAATAGGGTTAGGTAAGTTATCATTATTTAGGCAGGATATAGTGTTTTTTGGAACTAGAAGATAAGAGACAAGAGCAGTGTTTAAATGCTTGATACTTGAAAGAACAGTTTTAGTAAATAGTTGAAAAGAGCATAGCAGGCATGCAGCGAGTGTGATCCCTTAGAAAAGGCAAATTAATACTGACGGGCAATTACAGTCATCAAAGAACACCACAAAGGTATTTCTTGTTTACGGAGAGTTTAATGGAATCTGTGGAGCGTTTTCCTTTCCATTCTTGATTGTTAAATTTTTTCAATATACTTTATATAATTATTTATTAAAGAAACAACTGAAAGTTTCAGGGAGTTAAAGGGTGACCACCTGAGTTGATAATGCTGCCTGACCACCTCTAACTACTGGTCCGTTTTATGTTTTATCTATGTTCAAACGTTGCGTATCTGGTTGCAATCATTCTTCGCAAATATATGTGATCCCTTGTTTGAAATACGTGTCGTTCTGCAATAATAAAGTACTTGATTTATAAAATCTAGAAGTGTTTCAAACTCTTCGAATTGTTAAAATGAGTAAAGATCAATGCGACATTTTCGGTCATCTGGTGTAGCACAAAGCTGAGTAAAATAGGCTAAGTTGGATTTAATTTGGTTAGTAAAGTTGTTAATAATTTGGTTAATAAGAATTTAAAATTTAATTTTGGTTCAATTTAAAAATTCTAAACAATATTCTGTTTCAGATGTGCCTAAAGTAATTTAGAGTGCACACTGTCCAATAATCGAGAATACTTACTTGTTTGTTTTACTCACTTGTATATTTGACACTAGCGCTTCGTTCTAATCACCATGGCTTTTGTCTCTAATTATTATCCTCATATATTTCTTATTTTGAAATGTTTCCAACATTTTAGTGATTCACTTTTCAGATTTCGCAACAAGCGGTACTACAAATCATATACACCTTATCATTGTATCTCTTATCTAAATACCGTCTTCTTTATGTAGGCTTTTGTTGACAGATTGGTGAGATACTGCATCCCCATCGAAGTGTCTTTTCAATTGTCCTCTATCTGTTCTTCCTATATTTTAACTCTTAGTTATTGGTCCACATATGTTTCTTACTAGCCTTCGATTTTTCCATTCAAACCCTACGTTCCTTTTAGAACTCCCACGAATAATTCCAAGTTCACGTGGTCAGAAGTCTTTTCTAGATCATTTAAAACATCATGCAACTCTTTCGTGCCTCGATATATTTTAAGCAGTTTCTCTTATTAAGCCAATGGTATCTTTTGTGCCCTTACCTCTCCTAAACATGGAGTGCTCTCCTCAACTTCTTTATTTGTTCTTCCATGTAACATTCTGTTTAGCATTCGGAGCACAAATTTTCCTGCATGCGATATAATACTAATTGTCATGTAGTACACACATATCTCTGGGTTTGATTTCTTCTAGCGGTTAGATGATTGTTTTGAAGAAATCTTTTCGTCACTCTCCTATTTCATATATTTTATTGCAGAGACGGAACAATTCTTTCTTGCCCTTGTCTGCTATGTTCTTAATGAGTTCTATTAGTACATTACCTTTTGGAGGCGTGTTACGTGAATATTTTCCGAAATAAGTGTTTCTGCGTTCTAAGTTTTGGGCTTGTCGGTACCACTTCAATGTTGATTAGACGTTGGAGAGAATAATTCTTATGCTTTCAAACTGTTTATTAAGGGAATTGCTTACCTGAAGAGCAAAAGGAGTTGGAGCACCGTCGTACCATACTCACACACAGTCTGTGAATTTCTGCTCTTGCATCTCAGATACTATATTCGGAACACTCATAAATAAGAATATTCAGTCACTTATTTGTCAAAGATATATTGCCAGAATAATTATAGTGCTGTCATCCCAACATATAACATGAGGCTTTCCAATTCCTTGGTGACAGTCAATGTTATTTTTAGACAAAACGGTGGAAATACTCGGTCGAAAAAGTGTAACAAGCTTTTCCGGGCCAACCATCGTGAATAACGTTCTTCTGGGGTTTCCTCATTAACACCAAGCAAATGATGGTGTGGTACCTCACGTACAGGTCTCAGGTCGCTTTCTTCCTTTCCCGGTTCTTTCTTCCTTCCATTTCCCCGGATAGTGTGCTCACCGAGGGACGTCATACCTCATACGTAACGGGCTAAATAGTCACAGATGCGCAAATGACAGCAATCTAAATACTAAATCCTGTATTTAGAAAAAAAAACTTCCTTTGTGAATTGCGATAACCGCACATTCTCCGGAAAGTATCGTTGGTGAGCGAGGCACTGATTTTGGAGTTTGTATCAGCAGTATGAGAGGCTCGAACATGTTTCATGTCCTTGTCAGAAGTTTTATTCAAAAAGATAGATCCGTATTCTTTCATATTCAAACTTTTTATATGATCGTGCTCTGCTGAACGCGATATATTCAATTTAGCACCAGTTTTGCAAAGCAGACTAGTTGGGAGGATCACAATTGAACGAAGGTCAATATATTTTTTTCACATGTCTACTATTTTCTCTAGGTCAGTGTGTTTTTGACAAATCGTTACGCAAACGAAGGAATATTGTAATCAATCAAGGTTGCTTTACGAAGTGAGTCCTGGCCAAAGTGATCTGTAAATAGTCATTATACAGGGTGCGGCACGTAAAACCGGCCCGTCGTAATATTCTGGTATATTGTGATTTTGGCAACACTTAAATAATCTACCTTCCTACCAAGAGATGGCGTGTCGAGGTCGGGTCGACTTACGTGACCTGCAGCAGTCACGTGCAGCCGCAGCCAGTGAAACTTGTCGAAACCAGTTGAGAAAAGGCCTCGTTGTGTTAAACCGGGTGAGTGTCAGTGTGTGATAATGCCGTATTCGATACCCGAGCGTGTTGCCATTGTTGAAGGGTTCATTCTCACTGGATCTTTTGTGAAAACAAAGAATTTGTTTCGGGAGAAATTTCCAGGACGTTCTGTGCCACCAAAAAGCACCATTCAGGAATTGATTGAAAAATGGCAGCGTACAGGATCGGTTCAAAATGCTCGCAGGAACAGACGACCATCTGTCTGCACACCTGAATTAAAGATGCAGGTGGAGGAGATAATGACAAGAAGTCCTCGAAGTCAACCAGGAGATTGAGTCAACAGGTTCATGCGAGTGAGAGAAGTTGCAGATGTGTTTTAAGGGGACTGAAGTTAAAACCGTACCGGATAAGTGTTGTGCAAGAACTGAAGGAGCCTGACCTGCAGAAGAGGGTGCATTTCTGTTCATGGCTGTTGAGCAATGTTGCCAGTGGTTTCTTGGATCCACTAATGCTCATCATGAGTGACGAGGCGTGATTCCACCTGTCTGGGTACGTAAATTCCCAAAACAACCGGTATTGGTCGACAGAAAATCCACACGCAATCCACCAGGTTCCCTTGCGTGATGAGAAGATTGGTGTTTGGTGTGCCATTTCCGCCACACGCGTTATTGGGCCCATATTCTTTGAGACAACAGTGAACAGTGACGTGTATATGGGAATCCTGGGGGAGTTTTATACACACTTGACCGTAGAGAAGCGTCAGTTATGTTACTCTCAGCAGGACGGTGCAACATGCCACACATCAGCTGCATCATTGTCCCTTGTGCATGAGATGTTTACACTAGAGAGGACAATTAGCAAAAGCTTGTGGCCTCCTCGGTCACCAGACTTGTCCACGTGTGACTTTTACTTATGGGGACTGTTAAACGGAAGAGTATACGAAACAAATCCACACACAATTGAAGAACTCAAGACCAGGATCCAGGATGTCACCAATAGCATTACAAAAGAACTGACAAGGGTATATATGAATCTCCTCAATCGTGCTCACATGTGTGTTGAAGTGGGCGGAGGACACTTTCAGCACCTGCTGTGAAGGTGAGCAGTCATATTCAATACATTACATTTCATTTATGTGTTGTAGTTAATCATATTCAATACATTACATTTCATTTTATGTGTTCACTTTACGGGCCGGTTTTACGTGCCGCACCCTGTATGTATGCTTGTTTTTGTGTGATCGTGCGTGTACCGACACAGCATTTACCGTTCCTCTGTAATTTAAATGGAACCACTCACATCAGTCGTTGCCTCATAACCGAAATAGTCTGTGTTATTATGTTTAAAAATAATGTTGTGTGCTCTTAAATATCTGAAAGTCCATGTGTGATGAGCTATATCATACACATGTATCAGCATTTCAAAGATTTCAATTTCTTCATACCTGTGTAAGGTTAAATGAATATCGCCTGAATTACATACATTTAGTATAAATGATTCTCTTTTAGTCGTAGTTAGTAATAAAAGAAGGGAAAAGTAGTCCGTTGAAATACATTTCGGTAGTATTGGTGTAGTTTCATGAATGCCAAAATTACAATTTGGATGTATGTTTTTTCGGTACAATTTTTGTTTGTTGTAGATAGTGGGTAAGCTTGCAGTTAGTAACTAACTCTATGGCCTATGGAACCCGGAGGTTCAATGACGGGTTCGCAAATGCTCTCCGCTGACTTCTATCCTTAGCTACCTGCATCCAGTTTCTACTTTGGATTCCAATCTCTGCGAGATCCATTTTAATATTGTCCTCCCATCTGCGCCTAGGTCTTCCTAATGGTCGTTTTCCGATCGGTCTTCCAGTCAAGACTTTGAAAGCGTTTCCACTTTGTTCCATTCCAGGTACATGACCTGCCCATCTAAGCCTCTTAGACTCGACGACCCTAACAATGTTGGGTAAACCATATAAATTACGTAGTTCCTTGTTATGAAGTTTCCATCATTCTCCATTCCCGTTCCTCTTGGGCCCGAATATTCGTCTCAGTATCTCGTTCTCAAATACTTTCAGTCTGTGTTCTTCCCTCAGGTTCAGATTCAGAAAAATGAAAAGAACTATTACCACATTCAATAAATTGTATGTGATAGTACTAAATTAATCACATTTTGTATTAATTTAACATACCTAACTTGTACCATTACACTTCAGGGATATAACAGGTTCCATAATAAAAGTGGGAATGAATGAAGATCAATGATTGTTTTTGAATTTGTCTAATAGATTGGTAAATAAAAGCGACGGAAAAATTCGTCGGTAATTCATGGTTTTGTTTCAACCCATTAGTACATATAATCCGAAAAATCGGATGTTTTGTTAAGTACGTTTTAATTCATTATAACCTCACATACAGAGCTTTTACGAACAAAACATTGTTGCCCGATCGCTTAACAGTCGTGATAGGGTGTTATTGTTCTCGAAAAACTTACACTTTTGTTTTATAGGGCAAATCCTTGAAAGGTGGCCATTGTTATTGAAATATTAATAATGTTTCACATACGTGACTGTTAAAGAAATGTGAATTCGTTGTCAATAACTAAAACAGTTTACCAAAGTAACTAGGTGTTAATGTTGTATGAAAAATAAAATTTATTGATTTTAAAAACATTTGTGAAATATAGGCCTATTAGTCAAGTGTTTCTTGCGCATGTGATATTATTTAAGGCACTTGCTGCTCACTACAATCGAAAATTTCAAATAGTCCTCTACACTAGTTTAAAGTGCTCTAAACATACCCCAAAATAAAAAATTTTGCCCAAATATTATCTCTAAGAAACTTCATGCACTAATGGGTTACTCTTGTTAATCTAAGAGCTAAAAATGTTACTAAACCTCCGAAATTTTCTTGTAAGCAAATCATATTGTGACCCTTAAATATTCTTGTGGTGTTAATATTGTCCAAGTTAATAGAGGCACAGTATTTAGTTGTTCAAAATATGTTAGCTAATTTCGATGTTACGTTCATGAATTGTACTTATTTCAGAGTTACGAATGTACATCCTTCACATATCGGAATTACACCTGAGGGAATATCAGAATGTGAATCTGATAAAAGTAGCACTTGTCGGCAATGTGGAAAATGGCTTTTTGGAAGAGAAGACGTATCGGAGCACATGTTAACACACAAAAATGCAAATGATTATTGTTGTCACGAGTGTGGCAAGCGATTGACTTCGGAATCAACTTTAGCAAGGCATATGTTATTGCACGGTGGTGATAAACCTCACGTCTGTAGAGAGTGTGGAAAAAGATTTACTGAAAAGTCTGGTTTAGCTAAACATTCATATAGTCATATTCGTGAAAAAAACTTTAGTTGCAGTGAATGTGGAAAGCAATATACTACGAAATCTATTTTATCAATACACATGTTAACACATAAAAGTGAGAAATCTTATGTTTGTGAGGACTGTGGAAGGGGTTTTATTGTAAAGTCCAGATTAGAAAGGCATATGTTAACTCATAGGGATGAGAGAAGTTATCTTTGTGAGGAATGTGGTAAGGCATTTCGCCGGAAGCAGCATTTACTGGATCATATGTTAACACATACAGGTGAAAGACTTCATCCTTGCCCAGTGTGTGCAAAGCGGTTTAGTTCAAAGTCATGTTTAACAAGGCACATGTTAAATCATACCGGAGAAAAGCCTCACACTTGCGAGGTGTGTGGTCGAAGGTTTACTGAGAAATCTTGTTTAATTAAGCATTCATACACTCATACTCGTGAAAAGTTATATAGTTGCATTGAGTGTGGAATGCGATTTACAAAGAAATCAATTTTAGGACTCCACGTGTTAACACATAAAGGTAAAACGCCTCATTTTTGCCAAGAATGTGGAAAGCAATTCGTTACAAAATCAAAAGTAAAAAGGCACATGTTGATTCATATGGATCAGAAGCCTCACCGTTGTGAGGTATGTGGTAAAGGATTTACTGAATTGTCTAATTTAACGAAGCATTTTGTGAAACACACTGGTGAAAAACGATATGCTTGCAAGGAGTGTGGGAAACAATTGACAAGAAAATCAAATTTAGAAATGCACATGTTAACACACAGAAGGGAAAAGTCCTTGATTGTTGCCAGGAATGGTAAAAGCGATTCAGTATAAAAGTAACTTCAACGGTAACTTTACCTCTGATATACAGAGGTAAACAGAAATATTGGAAACATCTTTATGAGATTATTGTGGTTGCTTCCTTTGAAAGTCACCTTTTGACCTATTAAAATTTGAATGACCCAGATATTTGCTTTAAACAAAATAGAAGTTTATTGTGTAACTGATGTACGTATGCGCTATTTATTTGATGTAATTGCGGATGTTGGAAATATATTTTGAAAATTCTTTTTAACGATTTCGCAACTGAAATATTGGGTCGAAATGTAAACTTCTTTTAACAGATAAGTGAAAGTGTCATATCTACAACAAATGAGTAAAGAAACATAATAGTAAAGAAATTTGGAAATATATATGTCAACGTGCATAGTTGTGAAACGTTATTTTTATGATTGTTGCGAGAGAAATTAAATTGACGAAGTATTTACTAACATATTGCTAGAAATTATCAACCTGTTAAAGATATGGAAAGAACATAAACTGTGAAGTCATTTTAGTAGACTTTAGTATACTCATGTTGGGAAAACTATAAAGATAGTTAGAAACCTCAGTTTTAATGAGATTTGTGCAGCGGTATGTTAAGCATTGGCAGAGACATGTCAAAAACAGTTTTATCTTGTCGTTTAACCTCCTAACGACTTAATTATCGGAGAATTTTTTGGCAAAAATACTCAATTTTTATTGCTTATTTGAATATAGAAGGTACATAATAAAATTATCTCTTCATAAATATTTTACATTCGGTAGAGGAAAGAAGCTAAACATAACTTGCAGATTTTTATCCCGAGTTATCTCGGGCAGTAGAAATGAGAGGGACGCCGTTATGCCATTTCCAAAAAATGTATGGCATTCCGCATTTCCTAAAAAATTATAACGAACAAAGATAGGCACGGGGGCTACTTTATGTCATGCGTCCCTCTATATTTTCATATTCACTTTTACCCTTTATCCCGGAGCTATAAGAAGTTCAGTGTAGATATAGATGAAATATTCGTGCAGTGACGATATTTATTGATAAATGATGTACATAGGGTGTTGCATACAATAAAATAATGTTTAAAATTTCCTACTTGGTATCGATTTTATCCCGAGTATTCTCGATACAGGCTGGTAGAGAGAAAAACTACATTAAATTGAACAAATACGCTAGTGGCACTGCAGCACAAAGCTGCTAGATATTACAATACCCCTAGGCAAAATAAGTATTTGTAAGGCAAAATAAGTACTTCGAACACTAATACACGGACTCTTTCGTGACAGGTACAAAGGAATAAGAAAGAAACCCAACATGATAACGGAAAAATACTAATTACATTTTAAAAAAAAAACTAGGTATCTCGTTATATGTTCTTAAGGAGGAACATTATGAAGAAATAATGTTCAGAAAGCCGGTATGAAAATATATTTCTTGAACATCTATGTCTGCGAGAAATGTGGGAAGCACTTTATCATTATGATTTATATATATTTATAGAAGTAAAGAATATCATACATTAACTTGGTATGAAATTTTCAATCTAATATATAAAATTGTGTTATTGTGCTGTGTCCAAAAGTCCCGCAACCCGAAATTGGAGTATCAGGACTTTTGAGCCGTATACCCAGGTGAAATATAGCTCGCCCGAATAAGGTCTATCTCCGTAGATATTTTTAGGGCAAAAATCATCAGAGAGGTGTTCGTAATTCGCCCTCACATACCAAACATATATGGTGATTTTTTTGTTTCTTTTTATACAAGACGTAAACGATCATGGAAGTGAGCCAAATTTGACTTTGTGTAGAAATGGTAGTTATTGGGTACACCGGGTGAGATTGTATTACACTTCAATAAGAACAGCACATTGCACCACGTACAAACACCCCACATGAGACTGGCATGTCATAAGAATACTGATTTCAAGCATAATGTAATATGCCAAGACTAACGGAAGTAAACAGTGTCAACACGTGTCTAGCCACATACTACTGCTCAGAGAATGTGTTGGAAGCAACCAAAAAGGATTGAAATCATTGTAAAAGTCTTGCCAGAGAAAGACAGATCATTCCATTTCCTCAGTCATTTCCCTCTGTGACAGTTTCATTTCATTTGCAGATATGACTCAAAGGTTCTGTTACTCAAAATTGGGGCGGCACGATTTTCCGGATACACTATATTGTACCAGTATAATGCAAAATAAAATATTTGCTCTAAATATTCTAATTCTTTTGAACCAGCTGCGAACCTACAAGATGAGCGCAATCTACCGTCAGACTGCTTGAAGTACTAAATATTTAAACAATAGAAATTATATATGTATCATGTTTCAATGAAGTAAATCCGCACGTTAAGATTGTTTGCAAATCCAGACTCCTAAGAAAACATTTAGATCACTCCATATCCAATCATTTCAAGGATCCATGGTGTTCAATATAAGTTGTTAGAACATAAAATCAAATGTAATTTATTCAAAAAATACTTTATATATTACGAGAACTGTAACTTCCAGATATTCAACGCAAACCCATATTTTCATTATTTGTCAGTGTGATGTTTTATTACGATTTTGCGTCACGTTTCTCGGAAGCAAAAATATTTCGAATCTGGTTAGAGAGTTAAGAAAATGTAGAAACAGTGAGAAAGGCATATGACGAGACAATCCTTTCAATCTAAAATCTTTATTATTTCGTAATATGGCCGACCTTATTACAAAATTTATTTTAGCTATTATATGTTCTTATAATGATTTATCTATTTCTTTTTGTGTATATACGTCGTGTGTTTTTGTTTTAAAAGTATGAAAAATGTTTTCCGTTGCGCATAAGAATAATAATTTAGTTACTCTTTCATATACAATAATTTATATTTTTTATTTAGAATATTGTAAAATGTCATTGTATTACTCAATTTGAATGCTTAATATGAAGTGTTAGTAGTACTGATGATTTCAGTTGAGTTGGTTTCAGTTTAGCGTCCCTTTCAGCATCAAGGCTATATGAGACGTGGACCTACTGATTAACGTGAAATCCAAACCACATGAGCTCCCGCCGGGAAATCAACCCGGGTTCCCCATGCCAAAGACGCTAACCGCTTAGCCACGAGTGAGCTCAGTGATGATTTCAGATTAGTCTCAAGATGCAATTACCTCATCCGTAGATAATTTACATTGCTCATCATAGGTTACCAGTATCTTTCCAATAATACGAAGGATGATCAAAAACTATTACAGAGTCTATTATGCCTCCTATCTAAGCATATTTGGAAGATTAATACATGTGGCGGTAGAGAGCACTCAACACTAATACTCGATCCAATCGTCTTTTGCATAGTCAAGTAATTGTCACATTGATGTTTCCCATACCGGTTGCAAAGTAGTCCAAATCAAGTTCTCTCAACCATTATGAGGCGATGGTTTTAACCCATCAAATGTCAGAGAATGGTGTTCAACCATGCTCCGCTTTAGAGCAGGGAAAATGTGACCGTCACTGGAAGCTAGGTCAAAGTTGTAAAAGGGTAGTCTAGTTGTTCCCAGCGTAAACACACAATACACTCAACAGTTATTGTGCTGAATCGGGTATAACATTTTCATCCATAAGAAATACAGTACGGCAGAAAAGAGTGAGACGTTTTCGTATGATGCCATTTTGTGTCTTGAGAAGTTTCCTGCCATACTTTTCAGCATTCACATTCCTCCCTGTTCCAAAGAATCATTCAGTAGCATGCCTGATATATCCCAGATTACAGTGCACAAAATTTTTCTGAGCGATGGAAGCAGTGGAATTTTTTTTCTACATGGGAAAGATGGATGGTACTATTCCAATGATGTCTCTACTTGATAGAGTATGCAGATGCAATATGATTTTATCAATAATCACTACACTGTGAAGAGAATTATTACCCTCCGGTGTGTAACGCTGTAGAATCTTCAGCGTCGTCGCCATTCTGGTTGATTTGTCGCTCTCAGATTAATGCCCGAGGCACCCACTTTGTCCACATATTCTTATGCTTATGAACATAACCTAAAATGTTTTGAATAACACCATATGGTAGTGCCAGTTTAGCTGATGTTCCGCGTAATGTTCTGTCCATGAGAATGCATTTCAGGTCAGAGATTAAGTCTACTACGGTGTACAGATTGTCATTAACAATACTCGCCCGTCCTTCTTCGAAGGCAAGACACTTTTTCATTATGTGTTGTCTTGAAACTGAGCTCTCAGCATACGTCTCTATATTTTGCCTATGATTGTCAGCAGGTATAGTGCTTTGGGCCACAGGAACAGCACCATTCACCTGACTTCTACTCTTGACCAATTTTCCAGACGAATCACCGTTTCAAATTCTCGCTTCTCGGGTATACGTGATCAGAATCCGAAGACCTCAAACCTGCTTCCAGATAAACATGTTATTAATCTAGAAATAAATTTTTGTAAACTACATTGAATAACACAAAAGTTATAGGTTTTGTAAACTTTTCCCTATTATCACTCGCAGCTTCAACCTGTGTAAAGTCCCGTCAGAGGAAATCTTAAAATCATCACTGGTTAAAAAGTAAAATAGTTTATACCAAATGTTTTCCTGTTAACTAACGTGCGAAATTACACGTTTCACAATTGAGACAAGGTAAAAGCTAAAGTATTACTGCATTTAAGTGGCTCTTTTTCAAGCATAAATTGATATTTTTTTTTTTGGTTTGTAATGAATTGTTTTTTCAACTCACAACGTTTTAATTTTTCTTTCCATCTACTTGAAATAGCACATCTAGTTCTAAGCCCAAATTGAAATCGTAGTAAGTAATTAGTACAATAGGACAAAACAGGATCTGTTATATTACCTATGTTTTACTCAATGGTTGTCAGTTGTTGCTTGGGTTGAAAATTTATTCGGATTAGCATCTACCCTCCCAAATAAAAGATAGAATACGTGGAGAGGCTCTTTTTATGTTTGGAAGATATAAATGCTTCCTTGCTACCCGAGTGTAACCGAAGTAATATTTTTGTACATTTGTAATTTTAGTTGCAAAGCTATCTTGTGAATTTCTCATTTCTGTTTCAAATGTTAAAGTTTGATAACAATTAGCAGTTTGTACCTCTTGTTACCATTTTGTGAAATCTTTGAATCATATTCTGAGTTAGAACAAGGTGCATATACTTTATAATATGTCCAGCAACTTCTTTTAATATACCCCACCGATTGTGTAATCCGTTCCTATTGTATGATTTTCTCCACTCTTGAGTGTCGTAATATATAGTCTTTGAGGTTAGGTGGATTCAGGTGGTAACCATTTTCTTTTGTTAACAGGAATATCCCTTTTCAAGGCAGCTCGTGTGAACTCATACTTGCTTTTATTTAAAATCTTCGCGCTTGCAAACCTCAATGATGTTCACATTAGCTTAGGAATGTAGTCAATCGATCTTAAGTTTCTTACTCTCTACTAGGCTTATGCTCGCTTGATCTTTTTCCTCACTGCGATCGCGATCACTCGTAATCGAGTCTGCCTTTTTGACTGCTTTTACATATGTTGTACAGAATGGTTCCGCTTCGTTTATCATCTGTACCCTTTGGCCTGAAGGATACAAAAGTGGTGAACTAAAATGTTTAATTTCATTTCACAATATACAGGGTACTCCAAAAGTGTGGAAACATCCACATCCAGACTGTTAAGAATTGGGAAAAGAGGAAAAAGATCCGAAAACAGACAAGCGGGAATATTTTTTGAGACGTGATACCATCGGCCGCCATCTTGAAATGGCGGGAACTTTTTAAAATTGGGAATCATATCGTGTGGTACAAGTAGGACTGAAATTTGGGTCCTCGAATTCAGTGGTAAAATGTTTTCCATTGCACAGTTTTATCCGATTTTCTTTTGTTTCAGGTGGCGTAACACGGAATGGCACTAGCAAGGGATGAGCAGATAGAGATTCTGTTAATATCAAAAGAGCGCAGCAGCAGACAGATCGCAGATATTTTCAACGGTTCTCGCCTAATACAGGAGCCCATTTTCCATAATGCAGTGTGGAAAGTAATAGCGAAATTTAAGAAAATCGAGTTGTTGGAAAACAAACCAAAAGCAGGCAGGCCTCGTGTACTGACGGACTATGCGACATCAACTGATGTGTTGGCATCATTCGCTAAAAGTCCCACCCGCAGTTCCCGCCGCCTAGCTCAAGAATGTGACGTATCTCGTACGTGCTTTCTGCGAATCGTATCTGTGCACAAGTGGTGGTATCAATATAAGTTACAACTATTCCAACATCTAACCGACGATGATCCAGACCGTCTAGTCGAATTCTGTGAGTGGGCCGCGGAACAAATCAGACAGAATCCTCGATTCGCATATGACGTGTTGTTCTAGGACGAGGTTATTTTTTTTTGTGTTGGGTGAGGTGAAAAAGCAAAATCGCCGATACTGGTGTGATAACAATCGACATTGGTATGACGATTCTCGGGTCGTTGGCTCTGACAAATTGATGATGTGCGTTGTCTGAGATACCCATGTGATTGGTCCGTTCTTCATCGAGGACAATTTAAATGTAATTACCTATCGTAACAAACTTGAGGAGGAGATCTTGCCATCCGTCGCATTAGAGGATAGCTCTTTCCCTTTGTTCTAACAAGATGACAGGCACCACCTCATTTTGGGTTATGTGCTCGTGAGGACCTCGAGCAATTCCCACGTAGATGGAAAGGCCGGCGAGGACCTGTGGAATGGCCAGTGCGTTCCCCAGGCCTCATTCCATTAGTTTTTTTCTTTGGGGCTACATGAAATCCGTTGTGGATGATACCAAGATGAGGAATATTAACCACCTTCAACCAGAGTTGGAAAAAATAGTTTTTGTAAAGAACAGAACGTGTTTAAAACATGAAAAATGTTTTCAAAATGTTTTAAACATGTTTTCAAACACACACTAAAAAAAAGTTTTAAAATTTTGAGCAGTTTAAAACACGATTCTTAACATATTTCAAAATCGTGTAATAACCTATTTATTAAGTCCGATCTTTTCATTTATTTTATTCCCGTTAAGACTACATTCTGTTGGGTAGAGAATATTTTAGTACGGATTAGTAATTTTCAAATTATTTCATAGCACGATCTCCTTTTATTACACCCTCTTGCCAGTGACTCTCGTAAGTACGTTTTTCGTTGTAATCAGCTTTTTAGGTGGATTTTACAATCTACTTACTATAGAGATTTCACACAATCTATCAATATACGTAGTGAAACAAAAGTCCCCACTACCCTTGTGCGTTGATAACGGGTTGATTGAGAATGATGAAACTTAGAAGTGGTCTGACACAGATGGTGCCATTAAGCATCATGGCGGACATCTTTGCGTGGTATCCGAAATTTCAAATGCAAAGGGAGCCATGTTACATGTTTTAAGGCCTAGAAATATGGTTGTGCGGTTAATTTAGCCCTAAACCAAGTCATTTCGAAGTTACCACTTCTGAAAGTTTTCTAGCTATCTATGCACCAAATTAGTTGTTTAGTCTTATTAGTTACAGTCTTGCATCAGTAGCAAGGCTATATGAGACAGGGCTTTTTGTTTAAAGTGGGGTCCGAACCACTAATTTTAAAATTTTACGTCGGATCGCAGTCAAAATCTGATGTTTCGTGCCTCTACCCTCAAAATTTAATGTTAAAAGTCCGAAAATTACGCCCTGTAGCGTAGTGCCTACATGCAGACAGACGTACAAATTGAGATCAAATTGTCCCAGACACTGACGTTCAGCAATGAGCTTACAATAAGTATCACGCTTTAATGGTTAGTAACGCGGGTGACTGCCATGCCTTGCGCTTTCTCGCCTGGTCTCTTTATACAAGCTATGCCAAGTTGTAAAGTTTCTAAGAAAATTTAGAACTGAGGTGGGAAAGCAGGACGAAATAAAATTATCATAATATAATGAAAAAGATATTGTTGATACAAAATTAATTCTTACCTGAAGTTTAAAGTTGCATCTCAATTACATTACTGACGTTAGAATCATCAGAAGCAATTTTCGGATCAACACTTTTACCATTTGTTTGTGTTTACAGTTTTATCACAGCATTGCATTTTTCATAATAATTCTTCATTCTTTGAACTAAACCAACTATTTTTCTCTTACACGTTGTGCAGCAAGTTCGTATGGTCGTTTTCTTGTCCGATGGAGTTTGAGATACTTCAATAAATTTGCTCCAAATGATGTCCTTTTTTCTTTCCGTAAAACTCATGTTAAATGATTCCAATTGTACGGAGACAGAGAACTAACATCAACGAATGCCTGCGATAGTTTAATTTCAGAACCGCAATTTACCAAATGACCTTTTGTTTGTCTTCTGAATACAACACAAAAAATTGTCTCCATGATAATTATTTTATTGATTTTTTAATATATATTCTACAAGTAGCACAACTTTCAACTACGACACTTTCTCGCAAGTTAACTGAGAAGCATTTAAACAATGCAATATACGTTAAAGATAAGGGGGAAAATAGACAAAATAAATTGTAGATCACTACATTGACTTCTGTAGCCACGAGAGATCAAAACTTTTACATGGGAAGAAAATATTCGTCTGAATGGGAAAACTTTTTGACAATTTTCTTTCTCTGTCAGATTTTTACAAAATAAAAATAAACGTATGTTTAAAACAAGTCATAAAAATACACATGTTTAAAACAAAATATTTAATAGTATATTAAATTTGTTTTAAACCACATCAATTGTTTAAAACAAGTTTTAGTCATTTCTTTTAAACAAAACAACCATGCCTTCAGCGCAGGGTTATTGACGTGTGTGTCAGCATTCTTAGGACATGCTGGACAGGGTAATAGGTGACTGGCAGCAACGGATACATTTAACGATTTCTCAGGAGGGACGGCACATTGAACAATTGTTGTAACATTGGTCAATAGGCCACACATTGCCCGCAGTGTTACCTCCAGGTAAGTGCAGAGTATTGGTTAAAGATTTGCAACAGTCGAGTGTAGTGTCAAAAACCATTTTACTACTGGAAACGTTTAGAAAATTCTGTCCTATTTGATGTATCATACGATAGGGTTCCTATTTAAAAAAGTTCCCGCCATCTCCAGATGGTGGTCGATGGTATCATATGTCTCAAAAGATTTTACTCCTTGTCTGGTATAACCATTTTTTTTCTCAATTCTGAACTGGTTGGATTTTATTGGGGTGTTTCCAGACTTTTGGACAACCCTGTAGTTTACTTCCTTGTTAAGGGTTCGTATCAGAAGATTTGTGAAATTTTGATCATACAAAATATAATTTACCAAGGAAAAGGAAATTACATGTGAATTTTATTTACTTTTGATGGTAATATGTACAGATGTAGCATCAAAATTTCAGCGAAATAAAAATTGGAGCACACGGAAATACATACGAACAATCAATAGTTCGACAAGGATTGCATTAAACTAGTAGAGAAAAGAAAACAGACAAACCTACATTGGCTACAAATCTGAACGATATAACTACATAAAATTTCGTTGACATGAGGCGGGAGAATTCCAAAAGTTTTAGAACAAAGAAAAGCGATTGTTGAAAGCTAAAATTAACGAACTTGAAGATAATAGTAAAAACATAACGTGCGGGATATGTATAACGTCATGAACAAAATTAAGAAAGCCAGCGGAAATACTCCTATTTACACAGAGGTCAATTACAATAGATGGAAACATTTCTTTGACAATTTTCTTAACACGGAGTCAAGAACTAATGTTCGTAGAGAAAGAGAAATGCATACAGCTAGCAGGACTGTATATTCCAGAGCATAACAACATATATAGCAATTACTATAAAAAATAAAGAAAAACAAATTTCCGGGTGTAGACGAATTCCGATTATTTTAACTAGGGAGGAAAATTGTGGAACAAAATAAATAACCTCATTTTCCTTAATTAGAACGAGAAGTAATTGCCACAATGGAAAGAATCATCCATTGTTTTAATTCACAAGAAAGGTTACATAACCAAGTGTGATAATTATCAATAGATTTCTATTCTTTACCATCTTAGAAAATCCATCAAACATTCTGTTAACAAAATTGATTCCATACTCACATAACATTATTGAAGATTATCAGTGCAAATTTAGGCAAGATCGACCACATATTTGCCATTCAACAAATATTCGTAAAGAAATGGGAATACAGTACCCTGGTGCATTAATTATTATTTATTTATTTTACAAAGACCTACGATTCAGTTAGGATGGGGACATTGTAGAACATTGTTAGAGAACTTGGAGTATAGGAAAAGCTATTTGAATAATTTAAGATGTGTTTAAGTAAATCTAAAGTAAAATTCGAGTGCCAAAGTACTTGTCCACGAGTTTTCACGTCGTGAAAGGCCTGAAACAAGGAAGTGTATTGTGCCATTATTATTAAACTTTTTTCTGGAGTAGAGTATAAGGAAAATCCAAGATAGGAACCAGGGCATAAAAATAATCGTTATTCATCAGGTTATGGCGTATGCTGATGATCTAAAGTTGAAAAAATAATCATAGGAATTCAAAAGAAAGAAATGCAGAGGTGTTATTAAATACATGCAGGTACGTGGGCTTAGAAGTAAATGTAGAGAAAATTAATACATCGAAATTCGCCGGGATCATAATACTGGAAATTATTCACACGTCGTAATGTCAAATAACTTGGACAAAATAATTACCTAAAATATCTAGGATTCATATTAACATATCAAGATCATATAAGCGAACAAATTAAATTTCGACTGATTACGTTATTATTCAGTTCAATATCTTTTGTCTCCGTGAATTCTGTCGAGAAATTGGAAGTTTAAAATTTTTAAAACGATAATCATGCTTGTAGTGATATATGGTCGGGAACCATGGTCGTACTCTGAAGTAAGAACGAAGACTGAAAGCTTTTGAGAATAAAATAAACGAATATTCGGACCCAAGAGGAACGGAAATGGAGGAAACTTCATAATCTTTAACATTTATCAAATATCGTTAAGGTCAGCAGGTCTGGCTCAGGTGGGCAGTTCATGGAGACAGAATGAAAAAAATAGGAATGCTGTCAAAATCGTAACTGGAAATCCAATCGGAAAATGTTCATTAGGAAGATCTAGGTGTAGATGAGAGGGCAATATTAAGATAGATCTAGCAGAAATAGGAATACAATGTGGAAACTGGATCCAGTTGACTAAGAACAAAAGTAAATGGGGAGCTTTCGTGAATGCGACATTGATTCTCCGAGTTCAATAGATCATATTTCTTAGTGAGATTATATAAAGGCCAAGGTATACATTACAAATTAAAGATATGAATTATCAAATTATTCGGGAAGATTTGTTATTTCTTTAGAAAAGTTATATGGACGCAATATGGTTATTGATTTTAAGTAAGGTAGCCCGGATGAAATTCTCTTTCAAACATTTGCCCATGATATTCATGATTATGCTTTTGTTCCAATGTATAAATTTTCCCTATATTTACTTGAAAGCTTACGTATCTACATGTGTTTAATAAAATCTCTGCATTTCTTTCTATTGAATTCCTATGATTATTTTTCAGATTTAGATAATCAGCATACGCCATAACCTGATGAATAAGGATCCCCTCTATGCCCTGGTTGCTATTCTGGATTTTACTTATACCATGCTCCAGAATAGAGTTTAATCAGGGAGTAATCTACACCCCCAAACACCCCCTCAAATTTCTTTACACACACCCCTGGATGGAAAAGGAACACTCCCCCAAATCCAGTTGTATCAATCACAGTATCTTATAGGTTTTTTACTTCATCAAGCTAAAAAAAAAGGTTTAGTGTTTAGGAAACAAGGCAATATTATTATTTACTTATTTCACTTCAAAATACGAAGCGACCTCGTTCTCATGTACGGCTTCAAGAACGACATGACCTCATTGTTTCGGGCGGTGTTTCGATCAAAACAATTGACAAAACAGACCCGCTCATATCTACCCTCCTGTGCTTCGCGCTCGTTTCCGAGAAAAGGGAGTTGGTAAGTGCTACTCTGCATGAGGTGTATCAACAGACGGAAGTTAGAAGGATGTAGTCAAAACGTTTTAGAAATGATGAGCTCGATCGAAGTAAGAATTATATGTTTTAGACTGACTCTAATGTTATGCAGGAACGCATTTGTCGCTAGCTTTATTTTTGTAAAGTATAATTTTATTCACGTGAATTCATTGAGCGGATTATTAAAATTAGGCTACATTAAAAGAAAAAAGAAAGATACAAAATATTTGTAAATTGAAAAACTGGATTTCTGGAAAACTATTAAATTAATGAATAATTTTCTTATGAAAGATATTCAAAGCCAACAACGTAGCCAGGAAGGGGCAGGAGCGGAGATTAAGAGATCAAATAATATTACAACAATTAACGTTAACAACAGGGTTAGAACATTAAAATAATGAAAATTCAACTATGTATACTCATGTTCAAAATGATTGTCGCATATCTATAACTGTCTTCTTGTAAGAATATAATTTGATAATGACTTTGCTGGGTACTTCTAATACTGATACTATGTGTATAATCGGGAAATGTATATTTGTGGTAAATTCCATAGGAAAAGAATTATAAATACGAAAATTATAATGAGTAAAATAAAATGTTGCTGAATAGACAAGAAAGTTTTATTTTCGTTTTATTCTTATTTACTGCTCCCATATTATCTCTCTCTCTCTCTCTCTCTCTCTCTATATATATATATATATATATATATATATATATATATATATATAGTAGTTAGGGATGGTTACTACTGGCGCATTTCCCCTTCCACCCCCTAACTACCAAAAAATTATGAACCCACCACTAACCATTACACTTTAACGCAGAAGGAACCAACTAATTATACAAAGTTACACGGCGCAAAGTATTCCCATAACTACAATGTTAAAGTGAGATTGAGTATGCTTTTATGACATTTAAAATCATAAAAACTTACATCTAAAACTTACAATTTAAAAACTTACATCTAAATCTACAACTCTTCTAACTTATAATGACCCCATGGTAGGGTATTGACCCCATCCTTTAAAACACATCTCTTATCATCCACACAACTTAAAGCTAACTTATTTACTTCTATACTGTACAAATCGTGCTTATAACTTCTAATCAAATTCATCTTCTTACAATATTCTTTTTGGTTGAACAAGCAGTCTTTATAATCGTTAAATGATAGTTCTTTACTTACAACATTTTTCTTAACTCCTTTTGCTTTCTTACAACATTTATCTTTTTCGAACCTGATTGAATACATTTTTGATCTTAAACCAACAAATTCTTCTATGATTGTTCCTTTAAGTTCATTTTTCATCTTACCAAGTATTTTCTTATTGACCTGTGGTATCTTATATCTGTTATCTTTAGAGTAATCACTCGTGTCGAAGTAATCAATATAATTTTTCATGTCCTCGTACACATCTTTTGTTTGGATATGGTATATATAACTATCGGTATCTGTATAACATACTTCTATTTTGTCTTGATACTTTGGTTTCATCACATTATAATGGAAATCGTACATTAAATATTTTGACAAATCTAGAATTGACATACCAACATAAATCGGTTTATTAAATTGCACTTTAATCTTGTTCATGTGAACTGCTACTAAATTTTCCGTAAAAACTGTAGTACTCTTATAATTTGGTTTTGCTACAAGCTTCTCGTATTTTTTCTCATCACTTACAAGTTTAATATTAACTCTCTTCCTAATATTCTCCATAGTCTTCCCAAATACTGAATTATTCATAAGCTTATAAAAGTCTTTTTCAAAATCATTTGTTGCTTTCGTTCTCATTTGTGTGTTTAAATCAATATATTTCTTTAACCAATCTGATTGTTTGAACTCTATTACTCGATGTATCTTGTTAAGTTTTAATCCAAGTGAAAGACATTGTTTTAGGTTTCGATAGTGAATTACATATTTTTCTTTATCATATAGGGTTGTTAATAGCTTTGATTGTTTTGAACCAGGCGGACATATATTTTGAGGAGCTAATGGGTAGTCTTTGTGATAGTCATGCAATTCTTTAGGATATTCAAGATCAACTTCTAATATGTAACCAGTATCAGAATCATCAGGTATATTTGTGAAATCTATTTCTTCAATCTCATCTTCACTTAACCATCTAAATCCCTTATACGGTAGATATTGACTCATTGCCCACCCATACAAGTTATTAGCATCTAGATACATTAAGTAAGAATCTTCTTTATTCTTATCATAATCTTCCATATACTTATTATTTGCTTTAACATATCTTTTTGAGCATTGACTAATCCCACCTCTAATACCTTTCTCTACCATTAATACCATATCATAATCCCACAACAATTCTAATTTTATATTTGTCATCTTTAACATTGCATCCCAAGCTAAACCTGGTGCTGTCATATACCAAGCTGGATCAAGATCATAAGCTTTAAGACATGTTTCTCTAAAGTTCTCAAACACATCTGCTAACAATAATACATCTGTTTTTAAATATAAATCATGGTATTGTCCGAGATTCTTAATGTCAAATGTTTCCCATACTTTCTTTGCATGTTCATAATCTTCATCACTTATATGTGTGTTCATAAGCTTGTTGAAGAATGCTTCCTTTAACGGTAATTTTCTTTCTCTAAATCTATCCCAATTGTTAACATAATCATATGGGTAAACACCTTTTCTTATTACAAGCTGAAACTGTTCTTGATTAGGATAAAAGTGTTGAGTATGTATCATTTGCTCAGGTTTCAAGTTTGATGACAATTTGTCTAAACTAGAAGCCATAAATCTAAATGAATCTACAAATTTCAATTTAATAGCCCCAACCTTTTTACTGAATGATATGTATCTTTCTTCATTATTAGGTATTAGATCTATTTCTTCTTTATTACATCCAAGCTCTTTTATAAACAAGTGAGAGTCATATCCTGTCAAGTTATGTATGATCACTGGTACAAACTTTGGTACTTTGACTTTTAAATTGCAGTTATTACATAGAGGTGCTACAAATTTTCCTGTTATACGATCGTGGTGCTTAACTTTATAATTTTCTTTAGTATACTCCTGCTTACAGTAATAACAACATTTAGATTCATTGAACTCTTTTCTCTGACTTTTTGTTAATGGTAATTCGTTATTTTGTTTGTATATGTTCGATATGTGTTTGGCTTCTTTTGTTAACAACCTTATAAATTTAGTAGCAGCGTATTTACCTCTATACAAAACAGGATTAGTTTTACTTCCATCGCTCTTTACTACATAATAACAAAATCCAGATGGCTTATGTTGTTGATATTTTTTCGTATATGGCTCGTTATCTGGATAACATTCTTCACAACCCATAACTTTATGTAACAAACATTCAAAATCAGCATAAATCACAAATGGCATTTTCATTGTGTATTGGTAGTTTTTAAATTCAACACATTTACCTTCTTCAGGCATTATTATTTTTACTGGTTCATTTAACGAACAATCTTGCTCATGTTTATTTAAAGCGTTTTGAGAGTAAAAGTATAACAAACATCTGTCATATAAATATTTTCGAGCTCTCTTTTTTGTTATTTGAGTACTAACTAATCTACTTAGGTCTTTAATCCAACAATAGTGTGTTTTAACTTGGTCTTCATTTTGTTCTTTTATATATAATAAATTGACATGATTTTCTTGCTTGTTTTGTGTGTGATGTAGTATATAGATTGAATAGTCTTTATCATATGCATAAACATTTATAGAAATACGAAGTAATTTTTCAGCTCTTGGGATATCACATAGTTTTACAGGAAAATGAATATTTTTTAATTTTTCTTCTAAGTATTTAACAGCTTGCTTGTACTTGGAAGGTCGTTGTGGATCTTTATTAACTGGGTATAGTGCAGAACAAATTGAATATAAGAAACATTTTTCATCTTCATTCTTTACATTAATTACTGCCTTTTTGTTTTGAATTTGTTTAGGTAATTCTATGTATGTTGATCCTCTATATGGTGTATATTTGACGATTGCTAGTTGTAAAAAGTTAATGTTTATAAGAGCCCAGCCAGAACCTCTAGCTTGGAGCTCATCCATTCTTGTTCTTAATCTTTGTTTCATCTTAGTTATTTCTTCTTTTAAATTACTTGATCGATATATTTCTTGGTTTTCAGTGTTAAAATAGAAGTTTTGAGTTTCTTCACCTTTCTTATATGTACAATTTATATAAAGATTGGCTTTTAATGAACTATGTTTACTTAAGCTAATTTGTAATCTGTTTAATATAGCTTTAGATGTTGCAGTAATATATTGTTCAAGTGGATCTTGTGGTTTATAATCTGTTGTAAATCTCCATGTTTCTAATCTTGATTTTAATGCAATGTTCTGACGTTTTACATCGATTGGTACTGATTCAACTTTGATTCTTGGTTCTTCAAATACTTCTTCTTTAAATGGGAATATATCTCTAATCTGTCTTCTGCTTTGTTCATTATCATATTGTTTAAGAAGGTCTATCAGTTCTGCTTTTCTTAATCGGGAATATCTTTTGATTCCCTTTTCTTTACATTGTCGTCTTAACTCTACTACAGTAAATCTATTATAATTACTCATCTTATTTAATATATAGAAAATCTTTATACTCTTATATTTTTACCTACACCAAAATTTTTTACTTCATTTTCGTCCATTTTTTAACACATCGTTCAAACATCTGCATGTACCTACATATGTTTAAACTGTGTTAGTCTAGAACTTTCATGGGAAGACCCATCAAAGTTACATATACACATATTAAAAATTAAATCATTTTTATAAACTTACTCATCATCATCATCATAATCATCACTGCCATATTTATATTCATCATCACTACTCAAATCAGATGTTTTTTGCTGTGTTATTAATAATTCTTATTCCTTTAACAGTATTTGCTTCTCTAGTAGTGCTGCTAAGAGTTTAAGATCATGATGAATTAGTTTAAGTCTATCATGTAATAAATCAAATTCTTTCTCCATATTTGTTATATAGAAAACCAACAAAAATGAAATAAATTTTAAAAATCTAAGAATAAAAACGAACATGACTAGTGCTAAGGAAATATTATCTTACAAGCCTATATTTGATTGTGTATGTAAACATTTAGATATTGGTGGTTATAATGATGAAGACAAAATAAATTTTAGCATGTCCATAGGTATGTTAGATCATTTGTTCAAGAAAGCCACTAAAGAAAACAACTCATTTCTCATACAAAACATTCTCTATGCAAACGTTATGAACTTGTCTGATGAGATATTAGATTCGCTGACTGATGAACAATGGTTATCTATAGGTTATGATGATTATGAGGAGGAATATAACTATGATCACATTACAGAAGATTTCATACGCAAATATCAGGAGAAAGTTAATTTGAGCGAAATATGTTTATGGAAAAAGTTATCGGAAGAGTTTATAAGAGAATTTGCAGATAAAGTTGATTGGGAGATTATTTCAGGAAGCCAAGATTTATCAGAAGACTTTATAAGAGAATTTGCAGATAGAGTTGATTGGGGGGAAGTATCGTATAATCAAAACCTATCCGAAGAATTTATTAGTGAGTTTATAGATAAAGTTGATTTTGATGCTATATCTTATAGAAACAAACTCTCTGAAGCCTTTATACGAGAACATGCAGATAAAGTTTCTTGGGGACGCTTATCTGGAACTCAACAATTATCAGAAAACCTTATAAGAGATTACGCTGATAAAGTAGATTGGGAAATAATTTCATTGTTTCAAGATTTAACAGAAGGATTTATTGCAGAGTTCAAAGACAGAGTTCATTGGCATAACATTTCAATTTTTCAACACCTCTCTGTAGAGTTTATATATTTATTTAGACATTACGTAGATTGGAGAGTTATAATAAGAAAATATCATAATAATCCTGATTTAGGTGGTATATTGAATTTAGCATTCGATGTTACAACAGATGGTTTGTTTAATGTTTAACTAATTACCTTTTATGACTATTATATCATAAAAGTCGTAACCTTAATTATTAGATATTAACCTTAATTATCTTTTATGATTATTATATCATAAAAGTTGTAACTTTAATTATTTAATATTAACCTTAATTATCAGATAACCTATCATATAAACAATCAATTTCTTTAATCAATTCTTCTTCTGATAGTGGCGTCCAAAACTCATTACCCTTACCTTTACGAATATCTAGTTCTTGTTGCATTAGGTTGAATAGCTTAATACTGTTAGGATCTCTAAACTTTTCATATATTATTACATGATTCGGATATTTTTCTTCTGCTTCATTAAGAGGTTTATATAGACTTCTCTTTTGACATCTGATAGCATAATAAGGGAAAGGATCATTAGGTTTGTTCTTCTTATATATGATTAGACAATTATCTTTTGAATTATCGTTTGTATATGGTGCTGCGATTGTTTTAAGATGATTTATTTCTTTTTCTTGTTTCTCATTGTTTATACGTAATTCATTCATTTGTTGTTCTATCTCTTGCACTCTTGCTTCTAGTTGCTCCTGTTCATCCTTGTATTGTTTAAAGTCTTTAGAGAAATAGTCTTCAATAATATCATAACACTTATCATAAAAGTCTTGTGAAATCCAAAAAGCAATAGCAAGAAATATTTTTCTGTACACATACGTTCCAGATATAACTGAAACTGCTTCTTTGTCTCCTCCAGTTATTAAATACGTAGAGCACCTCGTATGTTTAGAGGAAGCGCTTTTTCTATCATAATATTCTATTAGTTCTTTTGATTCTTTATTTCTCAACCAGTTATCAAACCTTTTTCCACCAATAGTACATAGTTTATTAGCATTGAAGTAACCAGTTTTTTTTATCTATAATCAACTTAAAATCACCAAACAAACCGTACCAGTAATCATCTTTAATATGTTAATAGCAAATATCATTTAAACTATACGAATTATCCATAGTATTCATATTTATTATATAAAAATGTTGATTTAATCATTTTCGTATATTCCTGTTAACTTCATATTTGTTTCTTGATTGTGTACATAGAGCAGTTGGTAGAATCGTTCCCACCGCTTGTTCTATGTTATCTTAAACCAACCTTTTATGGAATAATAACCATAAAAGACAACATTTATATTTACACTAAAACATTACTTTTATCTATCCAGCTATTGTGCGAATCATCAAAACCTAGCCATTTAACATATACTTTATCACCTTTCCTTCTTAACACCTTTTCCACCAAGTATTCATCTTTATGTTTCGTCTTTAATAGTTCTGGTTCATAAAATCTACCTTGCACATCCTCTTCTTCTAAATCTTTAATTCTATATGTAGGCGGATTAGATGGAATAACTTCACTAATAACAAATACTTCTGTTGACCAATTAGGTGTATATCCTTTCTCAAATAACCCTTTCGACTTACTTATACGAACATGATCACCTAATTTGTATTTGGGCTTAACACGCTTATATTCTTTTTGATACACTTTCTCCAATATTGTTTGCTCATTCCTTTTATTAACTTCTATAGGTTTTAAACCAATTGTTCTATGTACTCTATTATTATACCCACTAACCAATGTTGGTAATATCTCTATCCATTTGTAATTTCCTTGTGTTGTGAACCTTTTCCACATGTTTTTTTAAGTGTTCTATTAAATCTCTCAACAACAGAAGCTTTCTTACCACTATACGTTGAGTAATGATTAATCTTATTTTCATCCATTAACTTCTTAAACTATTTATTATAAAACTCTTTACCTTGATCTGTTTGTAAGTTATTAGGTTTTCTCATTCTTAATATGGATTCAAATGCTTCTGTAACATTTTTCCCACTCTTATCTTTAACAGGAACAGCAAACGCATATTTCGAGAACACATCTATAATCGTTAGCAAATACTTATAACCTTTATTTAATTTGGAAACACCTTTTAATACTCCACTATCCATTTCAACAAGATCAGCTTGCCAAAGATCATCGATACCTTTTATAACTACGCTTAATCTGTCAAAGTTTTTTCTAGATGGTTTGTGAATTTCTTCTATAATGTCTTCTCTAACACCTTTACCTTCTTCTAGTCAATCAGGCTTTTTAACGACTTGAGTTTTAGTAACACCACATACAGAACAAATACCTTTCTTTAGATATCTTACATTCTTCGTTTGTTCAATTCTAATAGTATCTTTCTTCGTATCTGTCGATTTCTTACACTTAATACAATACATCCTGTTTATTATATAGAAAATCAATAACTATCGCTGTTTAATATTATGCTATCAACATTCTCACCATCATCATCACTATCTTCGTCTTCTCTTTCTACATGCATAAGAAGCAATAGTAATTTACCATGTTTCAGATCAGAATCTTTAGATGGCCTAACTGCTAATAGATCATTTATATTAAAGTGTAATGGAAAAGTTTCAACTAGAGAACCATTTAAATATATATCTATATAATACGTATTATAAGATGATTCTATATGCATTATCCTACCTTTATAAAGAAATTTGTATGCGGTAAAAAAAAGATTGATTATGTATTAAAAAGAACGGAGTTTCAACATTTTCTGATATCAATCGAACTGGAAGCTCTATAACATAACTCCGTTTGATGAAGTTAAGCTCTTCTTTTAACATGGCAATATCTTTTCTCACAACTGTATTATCTAACTGATATCATTTTAACATTACCAAAGATATCCATATTTATTGTATAGCAAACGTCTTTAGGAAAGCTCTCTTTCTATGTACATTACAACAAACAATAAGTGACCTTCTTCCATAGCTGAATTTTTATTTGGTTTATGTGACGATGTGCAGACTCTTTTTAATTATTTAGCTCGTTTTATTCCACCATAATGTAGAGATCTGCTCACGCTAATTTTGTAGCGGATGTCACAAAGAAATATACTTAAATTACACCATTATTTTCATGGGAAAAGGTGGTTTTAATCTAGGGGAATGACAACATTATTTATAAAAAGTAAGTTTATTAAATAACTAAAATGGTAATATATAACAACATTTGATTTAGTGATTCAGCAAAAGTAATGGAATATCTGATAGTTCATTTGATAGATTGATACCTTAACTTATATATATATATATATTGATTGACAGGCTAGAGATTGAAATGTTTAAGTTAGAAGAAACGGAGGATGAAATACAAGTATGTGACAACAGTTCGTAATCTTGAAAGTTTTATGGTAGGTACACAATTCATTTTGAAGTACCGCATGACATCTCTAAACTCGAATTTTATGATGCAACAAGAGATTATACATACCTTATGGTAGTATTCCTGTAACTCTTGGAAACTTTGACGATGATTCTGTCTGGTCACAACCGACGTCTCGAACCTCTGCACCTTTGCACCGGAACAAGTGATCAACCGTTTGAGACCTTGAGGTTCTTTTATATTATTCTCGAGGGTCACACCCAAGCCTCACATCCGTCAGTACATCCGTTTTATCATCTCCACAAATATGGAAACTTATTGCTCTTTTGAATTTTGATTGGCTCTTATAGACTGCCGCACCCAAAATACGTGGCGTGACACACATGTACATACGTGTACTGTCACAGCCGGAAGAATTCAATAGCGTGATCTCTAGACTTATCTATAGATTCATATCTATATAACCAATTTCAACATATTAATGCGGTGTCACGTTGCCAAAATCATGATTATGTATCCTGTAGAATGACTATGAGAAACCTTTGACATGTAAACTTCCTACAAAATTGCGCAGCAAAAGCAACATTAGTCACCTTCAGAAGGGTTTACGTATTTCCTTTTTCTGTTGCTAGCCTGTAGCAAGTCAAGAGAGAAAAATGTCTTTTAAAATGCATATGAATCAAAATTATATTTTTCAATTCCTTCAATAAAGAGCAATGTAACCATATTTTTGAACTCAGCGTCACATTCCCACTGCTTCATAATTTTCGACCTCGAAAATCATCAAGAAGCGAGCGGTGAAGCTGGAATACAGATATCCTTACTTTTCGAGTGACGCTCGTAAAAAAAATATATTGAAAAAAAAAAGTTTTCGCGAAGTGAAGAAAGCATAGGTTATGTATACTTATGAGTCTATTGTCAGCATAGTCGCATTTCATCTTTTCTTAACAATAATACAGAGAACGTTTATAACAAAATGGTGTCTCTGTTCCTTCACATAACACAACTAAAATGGAATACAGGTGATTATGAATGAGTTACATCAACTAACAAGAATATTTTAGTGATTATGAATGAGTAACATCAACTAACAAAATATTTTAGTTTGACACATCATATAACATTACCGATGTACTATATCAAAGTAAAGATGAACAACATTTCAATGTGCTAAAATTTGCAAGAAGTCACTTGAATGAAATATTACACTAAAGTTGAAAAGTCAATGACATATTGAACATGCTACATTAAGAGAAAAAGTGAATTTTCTCAATTACCATAAATGCTACGATTGCAAGAATGCAACAGGAGAACAACCTACATAATGTTCATTAACAAATAACAGTCCTCAGTTCTAAAGATTCATTATTTAAAAAAATCTTGCATAAAAACCTTAATGACAAATACCCACATTTTATTGGAATTGTAATATATGCAAAAAGGACAGAGAATAAAGTAATGACAGAGAGTGAATTAGACTACTGGACAATAACAGAGAACCGTTCGGTTTATCATTCTAACTGTGATTTTGTAATGTTCAGCACACTATCTTAGATTCGAATTCAGTTTCTTTAGTACAGTAGATTCACTAATGGCAAATTCTGAACTTTAATAAAAGTAAGTATTATTATACGGTTACGTACGTTAAATACTACAATCTAGTGAGATGTGTACCATCTCATATTCAACGAAATAGGGTCCCATTAGAAATTTAACACTACACAAGTAAGTAAGAAATAGTATTGTTATAATTAGTAACAATGTAATATAATCAGGAGCACAATAGTTGCATTATTTCATTACATTACACATATATTTTGATTTCAATATTGTGCTTATGAAGTGATTGAATGAAATAAGAGAACATAAACCATTGATTGAGAGATTGGCACCTAAGATGAATGGAAAGGAAGATATGCCAATACATAATTTGGGGTAATTACATAGCAAGACAGCCGTGTTTCGTTGTTTACAAGGATAAATGAATGATTACAATTTAGTCACCTCAAATAATTGGTAATGAGTAATTAGTAACGTAAACTATTAATGGGGTTTAAATAGAGATCTCTACAGTTACATAGCTCGTAGAGATTTGGTTACATAAGGATTCGAGATATCAACAAGGGTTGAATTACTATTATTGACTACCATTGATTTGTTAATTTATTATAATGAATTTCCAATATTTAAGTTCATGTAGATTCAAGGAGGAACTACCGTCAAACTGTTGATATTGTGATCTTGAATTTTATTTTATCTCTTTACTATAGATTATATTATTTTAAGCGTGACAATTCAAACAAATAATAGTACAATATTGAGTTTACTCGTAGAAATTGCCTTGAGTCTACATGTCATGAATTTAAAATTTATTGGAACCCTGTTTCGTTTTAAGTAATCTTCCAAAATAATGAATAATCCTCTCTTTCCTTTCTCCTTTTTTTGTGCGTTTTAAAAGTTTACAGGTGTATTCAAAGGAGCGAGGAAGGAAAAAGGATCCTTTGTTGTTTATTATTCGGGAACTTCGGAGAATCGAACTAATACTTAGATTTGGGACCTTCACACTTAGTGGTTTTTACTTCCGCCTGGTCATGGGCGAGTTTTATTAGGTATACCGAATTGAGCCAATTAGAGAATTTTAATCATTCACATTTTATTAACTTCTCGCTGGCATTAAAGTACATTGCCACAGGCGATTATTCGCAATCTTAGATTAGGTAAAACCGCAGGCATTTCCTGTTTACTGTCTACAATTTGCATAGACAGGAAGCGTGTGCCAATTCAGCTAGGAAAACGTTTACAAAATTTCCAACTGAATAAGAAGTAATGCTATATTCCTTTTTGTTTTTACTGTTGGAACCCACAAGAATCAGGGGCTTAATTGTGAGTGTTATTGAGTGTTCATAATTCACAAATAAAGTGTCGGGTTGGATACTCCTTATTCGAGTTAATGTTCTAAGGATGACACCGTACATCATATAAGGAAAGTAATAGGTGTCTCAATTCTTTTTGGTCTATTAAGTATTTCCAATAGCGGATGGGTGGATGCCGGATATTTTGTATTATACAAAGCTTGTGACCACGTAGTCAAACGTTGGTAATTCGCGGATTGACATGCACATCGTAGTTACTCTTATTCTTGAGAGTCGCGAAGTGGTTGTAATGTAGGTGTTTTTGTGAGTGTTGTTTAAGTAAGAAATGCATATTGAATGCAAGTACAACAATTCTTACTAAAATATAAAAGTGCGTTTAATACTACGGGTAGTTAGGGATTTAAATCATTTTGGAAATATTATAATCGCGTCGGCGTGATTTACTTCAGCATCCTACCTATGGATTACCATGGGAAAAGTGTCCAGTGGTAAGTAGAAACTTAGAAACTATATTCTGACATAGTATAATACTCTAACACTTGAATGTAGTGCCACGTTTTGAATTAAATACACCACTATACACCATTAAAGACAATTACTTCCTGAAGTTGTAGTCTGATGTCCGAAGTACAGTAAGGGTTTCCAAATTATTTCCAATTTTACAAATTACAAATTTTACTCTTCTTAGGCATTCCTCCATTTTTCAAGGAACAGAAGTCACACTCAGAAGTCAATTAGATCCATGAAAATAGAATAGAACACGATTAATTTATAATTTACCATTTTCAATTAAAAGATTTAAATAACTAATACATAAATAATAAGGTAATTCTTCATTTATCTAAAAGACTGATATGATACACCATAGTATAAGCAGAATTTCCTAACGCAATGTTGATAAAAATTTATATAGATATAGCAAGTAGTAAAAAAATGAACTTATAGTAAGGAAACAAAATTAAAAGAAAAAAGTATTTGGAGCAAAGAAAAATAAAATTCTTTGCAATAGTAAATGGTAGTTACAATGATTAGAAAGTCTCACTAATATAAGGAGGGAGCGTATCCAATATTGGGCGCACAAGAAATACGCACAGTAAGCTATGCAAGTAGTCACAATGGAAGTAGTGGTATTAGAAGAAGGTATTCAAATAATATTTGTTATAGGAAATAATACTTGTTTTATACAATAATTGTTATAGGAAGAGTAATGAGGGCAATTGTTATGTAACATGTACATTCTTCAATTGAATGTAACGAATTTAAGTAAGTGGAGATCGATGGTAATTTAGACGGGGAATCGAAAAGTGAATAGCTTATATATACTCATTAGTATTACTATTTAACTTAGATGACAGTACAGATCATATGTATTTTATCACTGTTATTATTATTATTATTGGTATTAGCATTATTAGTATTGCATGAAAACTTATGGGTAAGGTTGCTGCTATTCAACTTGACCTAATTCCAATAGTAGAACTAAGAGTGTGTGCTGATAACAGTTGAGTAAGGAAGTAGATAACTTACTTCCGGAATGCAGAAACTATGCAAGAGAACATTATTACATAATAGCAGATAATACTGTTATGAAGTAAGATCGTTGAGAAAAGAAACAATACTTGATTTAACAAATATGAAGTATATAACAAAATTTTATTTAATAAATATGAAATACATAACAAAACATATACTTGATTGGAGAGGGAGACCTTTAAAAAGGGTACAGAACGTTGCAGGATCAGGCCGGAAATAGACCGGAAAAAGGTAAAGGGGAAAGAAGTCGTCCTAGCTTCGTAACAGAGTACTATACCTACATTCATGCCAATGAAAAAAATGAAGAGGGAGGGGTATACAGGTATTTCGGGGCTACCTATAGTGCTCAAACAAACGGTGAATTGTGAATTGTCATCCATCTGTAGTATCTGTAATACAATGATTATGTAACTATAATACCTTTTTATAGAATATACTATAATGTTGCATTGCATTAATACAAACAAGGCAAGACGTACTTACTTACGACCAATGACAATTTATAGAGGCATTATCTGTAAAAGGAAGCAAAACATGATTATACAAAATTAAAATTATTGTTGCTCGTGTTCTTTTCTTCTCTGTTTCTGTTTTCAAATGACAATTTCATCGTTCTCACTGCTTCATTATCTAATGCTTTAGAGTAAAATAATACTAATAGAAATATGGAAACGTACACCCTTCTGCTATACGAGGACGAAGCACACAGTGATTCATGATTGGTTATCTTATGATATAAGGGAATATAAATTATTATATCAGTCCCTTTTATATATTTTTATTTCCTTAGCTATCTCTTCTAACTACTAATTACCTGCGCAGAAATTTAAACAGTAAAAGGAAAGAAAATAAAATTGAAAGAAATACAATGAATAAGATAAAAAAATACCAATGCTCGCTTATTTTTGAGTTTTATCTATAGGTCTTACATTTTGAGAGTTCTATCCTTATTGTTAATCTGTCTATCACGGCTGGCTTTTATTATTATAATGACCTCCTATACCACGGCCTCTATTATTATAGAATCATTGTCCTCCATGATTTATCAGTACACTCTGTCGATTGATTTTAATTTGGGTTGACTGTATTTCACATTATTGAGTTCCAAGGGAACACCAGAAAGAACACGTAAACCTACTTAACCTTAGCAGATCCATTCAACTTTAGTCAATCAACTTTATCTATACACGACCTGGCTTAAGAGTAAGATATTTTCCAACGCCCGGGGTCCAAACCTTCTAATATTTATCGTTTTCACTCATATTAAATCTAGTTTATTACATACTCCTTGAACTGCAAAAATAATTCGAAAAACTTTCATGACATTTTTTTCATCTTGCCAATCAAGGCAAGTGGTTCACTAAGCTCAAATGAGGCTGCGAAGGCAAGAGCCTATCTTTACCTACAAAATACAAAGGCGTATCCTGTTTTTTTAACTATTATTCTCTCTTTGTAATTATATTCTCATTAATGCGATTCTCAATTCTTCTAACGGAAGTTTTACCTTTAGCAATTAAAATAACTTTTGTTTTTCTAACCACTTCTCTCTTTTCTTTCTCTTGGTGTTTTTTTCCCTTTTTGTTTGTCTGTCTGTCTGTCTGGCCATCGGTCTGTCTGTCAACACCAGGAATATAATACCTACGCAAGGAATTAAGTTGTTTCCTTAGTTGTATATTTATATTTTCTTCTTATTCCCTTTTCTCCTTTTTTTTATAGCAGGGTTTCCGACCATGCATGGATTTAAAACCATTTTATACTTCTCTAAACTACTCTTTTCTCTATTTATTCCTTCTATACATATAAATATTTGATTGGGTACCCATTTACTTACTTAATTATTTATTTAGGTATTAATATAACATTTCTCTCAGAAAGCCTGCATCAACATTGAATTTCACGTTAGAAGTTCCTACGCCTATCGCGATAACTTTTTTTTAACTATGAAATAATCGAACAATTCGATCAGGTTGAAACTAGAGAACTTGGACAATACAACTTCGTTCGTTCAACATTAACTTTCTTAATGATGCACATTGCATACATTTAGGAAAAACCCCGGCTTAGTTACCAATTTTCTAATGAGGACTAAATCATTTTCTTTATACATATAGCCTTTCCTATGTTTTTCAATTTTGGCTCTTTGTTTTTACTGCTGACTAATTAAGGCCCTTTGAGCTAGTTTTCTTATACGACTAAGATTCTTTTTCTCGAGTTTCCCATACGGGGTTCGACATAGTGTCTCGACTTCGATACCTACTACAGCCTTTCTACCAAACACCAATTCAAAGGAGAATAAGGATGGTGTTCGTGTCTAGTTGTAGTTTAGATTTCGATTCTTCGACTTTCTCAGCGGAGAGTGAGCTGGCTTTAACCGTGTTCACTCTTACCTCTGGTGAAGGAACACATTACTCTAAATGTCCTACGATTTGAGAGTCAGGTATAGTCACATCTCGTTTACTCAGATTGAACACAGGCAGTTTGGCAAACCCATTTTCTTCCACAAAAATTGTGGGTGGTATTAAACATGAGTAAGATCGATGTAAAACGTCATTTGGTTCCACATAATAATTTCCAGCTATAGAATAACTTGGCTTAACTTTTACTAAACCAACTTTCCCAGCAGGTATTTGCATGCGCTCAACTGTTTTAATTAGATTACGCGCGAGTGAATATGAGTGAATTTCAATACAATTGATTTTCAAGATAGGACATTCGTTCTCCGGTTGTGAATCTAGAATAACATCTTCAGAAGAGGAACCTGAATCATTGAGCTCTAAACTATTCTGAGTCATTTCAGCGTTCGTACGCGGTACCGATGTTGAGCTAACATTTCTATTTGTCCGAGGGTTACCCTTTTTGTTGTAAAACTGAATATGGGACAGATTTAATACTGTTTGTTCCTTGCGGCTTGGCAAATACTGAACATAAAACTTCATGTTAGGATGTCTTTGATTGCCGTTAATAGTTATAGTCTGTAACCCTATACCGTACGTGTAACGCTGAATGAAATCTATTCCTAGAACCATTTTCTCGTCTAATTGAGACTGTTTAACTAAAGCCACATATAACCATAAACGACGCGATCTTCGACCATAAGTTCCAACTTGGAAACTTAACCGAACCACTGGGAGTGGTTCAGTTAACTTATCCCCTAATGTTCGCAAACGAATAGTGGCACGCATTCGCTTAGCAATTGTAAAATTTTGAGGGATCATTTCTTCAGCCAAAACAGAGACTTGCGAACCACTGTCTAATAATGCGTCTACTTTTCTATTAAAAATTCGAATTGGAATCGTGGGCAATCTTCGATCACACAAATTCGTTCGAGCTCTTTTCACTTCAATTGGCCTACCATCTCTCCCAATTTCACGTTTATATGTCCACATTCTTTTAACAAACGAATTGTTTTTAGCACCCATATAAGGTTTTACATGATGTGGTCTTAATTCTCTTCATTGCCCGATGAGATTCAGTATAAATGTCAGCTAAATACAATAAACGCAACACATGAATAGCTTGATCTATTGTCGATACTTCCTTTAATACTAAGGCCTGGACATAATTTGAAGGCAACGCTTTATACAATAAACTTAGCAACTCTCTCTCTCCCATTTCAGGTCTTACGAACTTCCAGTCTCGTATTAAAGTATATGCGAAGTTATCAGGTGGGAAACGAGGAGGGAGTCGTTTTCTCCTTAATTTTTGTTCAAGTTGTCCTTTATATAAGTCGTCAGGAAATGCTCGAGAAATCATTTGCTTTAATTCTCGAAACTGCAACTGTTGGATGGCATCCTTATGACTTAGGAACCAATCAAGGACCGAATTTTCGAGACAGGCCGCTAGATATATACATTGCTCCTGGTCGAGCCAATCGAGGGCACGAGATACAGTCTGATATTCATCAAGGAATCTTGTAACGGATTCTTTAGGGCTTCCTTTAAATTTTGGCAATTTCAATACCGGGACACTGGCTACTCGATCTTCTGTTTCTTCCCGTGCACTTGATTCATCAGGATCTTGTCTATTTTCTATTTGGGGTCCTTTCGGAGGGAGTAAATTAACATTTATTACCTTATTCTCGTCCAAGGGTAATGAATCCTCTGAGGGAGTCTTCACTTCGTGATTATCTAAAATTTCTTGCCTAATATTATTATATAACAAAAGTGCAAGTGCGTTATCGGCGGTGGGGGAATATTTTACTTGAGGAGGGTGAGAAGCAAATTGCGGATATTTAAGAAAACTTAGATTTTCAATACAATGTTCTTCATTTATAAACTCTTTAAGTTCTTCGCCTGAGTCATATGAGAAAGGACTCGGTGTTAGTACGTCACGTACAGTCTGTTCCTGATAGAGCTCCTTCTTTGCCAATTGTTGAATTTCGTCATCGGAATCATGTTTACTTGATTCTGGTGGTGAATTTTCTGGGAGTTTACCTTCTAAGGGTTTTTCCACGTGAGGTGGTATATCAAATGGAAAATAATCTTCATCCTTGACCGATTCTGAAGCAACTACTTGCTGCTGTTCTTCTTTCTTTAAAGGTGTTGACGCTAACTTAGGATCGAACTCAAAGTCACTAGTCATAATACCAGGGGATTCTTCGGAAGAACTAACTGCACCTTCATTAGAAGGGTTAGTCAGTTGTTCTGGCTTAAGAAAAATTGTGCGTTTCGCGACCACTGGTTTATATCGTGTACTGTCCAAAGGAGTCAAGGATGACATTTTATTACAATTTTCTTCAAACTTAGCTAAATTTTCCTTATAACGCTGCGTTTTCGTTATCGGTTGCCTATCCACAGGATCTGGTAAACTATACTGCTGTGGATGATTTATCCGCGGTTCAAGAGAAGTAGGCGAACTAGCTACTGGCAAACTAGCCTGCTGCACTGGCAAATTGGTTGCTTCTTTTGCCATGGGACATAACTCGGAACGCAAAATCTTCGTGAGCGCAGTTTTCTGAGCAAGAGATTTCCTACAATATTTGCAATTTGCCTCACCCGATTTTGTAATATACCAAGCATGAAACTTCGGCGGAGATTTCTTAGGTTTGAAAAAGGGGAACCAATGGAAAGACATCTCGAATTACTGTTTTCACTATTTTTTTTACTCAATTTAAAAAGATAATGGGGGGGTATTTCACTATGAGAAATATAATCAATCACTAATTGTCATTATAATCCACAATAACACTATTGCAGTAATGCGACAATTTACATAATTCACTTAAATTAACATGCACTATGAACAAAATACCAAAACATAAACATAAGACACAGAATAGAAAAGGAAAGATGTCATAGCAGCACCACAAAATTTTTCGTCCCGAAAAATGAAAAAAAGAAGAAAAGCTTTGGACGAGCCCCCATTTGTGACGATGTGCAGACTCTTTTTAATTATTTAGCTCGTTTTATTCCACCATAATGTAGAGATCTGCTCACGCTAATTTTGTAGCGGATGTCACAAAGAAATATACTTAAATTACACCATTATTTTCATGGGAAAAGGTGGTTTTAATCTAGGGGAATGACAACATTATTTATAAAAAGTAAGTTTATTAAATAACTAAAATGGTAATATATAACAACATTTGATTTAGTGATTCAGCAAAAGTAATGGAATATCTGATAGTTCATTTGATAGATTGATACCTTAACTTATATATATATATATTGATTGACAGGCTAGAGATTGAAATGTTTAAGTTAGAAGAAACGGAGGATGAAATACAAGTATGTGACAACAGTTCGTAATCTTGAAAGTTTTATGGTAGGTACACAATTCATTTTGAAGTACCGCATGACATCTCCAAACTTGAATTTTATGATGCAACAAGAGATTATACATACCTTATGGTAGTATTCCTGTAACTCTTGGAAACTTTGACGATGATTCTGTCTGGTCACAACCGACGTCTCGAACCTCTGCACCTTTGCACCGGAACAAGTGATCAACCGTTTGAGACCTTGAGGTTCTTTTATATTATTCTCGAGGGTCATACCCAAGCCTCACATCCGTCAGTACATCCGTTTTATCATCTCCACAAATCTCCACAATTATCCTACCTTTATAAAGAAATTTGTATGCGGTAGATTGATTATGTATTAAAAAGAACGGAGTTTCAACATTTTCTGATATCAATCGACCTGGAAGCTCTATAACATAACTCCGTTTGATGAAGTTAAGCTCTTCTTTTAACATGGCAATATCTTTTCTCACAACTGTATTATCTAACTCTGATATCATTTTAACATTACCAAAGATATCCATATTTATTGTATAGCAAACGTCTTTAGGAAAGCTCTCTTTCTATGTACATTACAACAAACAATAAGTGACCTTCTTCCATAGCTGAATTTTTATTTGGATTAATTATATCGTTCTTGTTAAAGTTAAAAGGTAAATTTTCAATTAAAGTATCACTCAAATATATCTCTAGAAAGTATTTATCCAAACTTAATTCCATGTGCATTATTTTCCCATTATAGAGAAATTTGTAACCATTAGAGAGATTAAATATTCTAAAGATTGGCTCCTTAACGTTTTTAGCTCTTAATCGATATAGTAGAGGTATGGTTTCTTTCTGCATAATCAATTTAGTAGTATCCATTCTAACCTTTTGAAAATCTATCTTCTTTATGTATGTGTCTTGTAACGTTTCTAATGCATCTTCAAATCGTTTTCTATCGTTCTCTAATTGGGTTTCTATTGACCTAAGTTGACTTACGCTAACAACATCATTTAAATTCTCCAACAATTTTAATTTTTCTTCACTAATATCAACATTATCTTTTCTATCTTTAACATTACCAAATATATCCATACTCATTTATTATACAGAAAATGTCCATCCTAATTTTTCAAAACATTTCTTTAACATCTCTATTTGTTTAGATGAATGTTTAAAACCAATATCAACATGAACATCGTGCTTTTTCAACAGATGGTACAATACACATTTTAAGTTAATAAACAATACTCTTTTCGGATACTGTTCTTTAAAGGTTTTGTATAAGTTTTCGAAGTCGTTTATAAGTGTTTCTTCCACATGTCGTAAGTTTAATGGTTTTTGATCGGTAAGGTGATAGTGTATTAAATAAACATCATCATAATATTTTGTGTATTTGTGTTTCTTTAATACTTCTAGAACATCTTTTGTTGATATTAAATGTTTTGATATATCTCTAAATTCATCATTTAACACCTTGAACACATCTTCAGGAATAATTCTATACTGTAAAGCTTGTAAACGAGATATCTGTAACTTAAATCTTTTTATAGTATCATACCATGGTTTTCTTACGCAAGCTCTCATTCCTTCACAAGTACTGTAAACAAAACCATTCGCTACAGAACAATTATCACAAATATATGTACCCCTACCTTTTGTTAATGACTTACTACCACAATTACTGCATTTTAATGGTCTAGAACTATAATTTGACAACAAATCCTTTAAGGTATTTATTGGACGAAACTTTACCAACTCTTCCTCTGTGTACAAAAATTTAGGTATTAACATTCTCCAAAAATCAATAACATCATATACATTGTTTTTATCTTTTAAGTCTATCTTACTAACATACTTAAAATACTGATAAAAATTAAATCTATCTAGTGCATATAGTTCATCCTCATGCTTCTCAAAATAATCTAAAAATCTATTGTGTATAGCTTCCATATTTATCTTAAAACAAAACTTTTATGGATATAAACCATAAAAGTACTTAAACTTAATAATATTTAATCATTTCTAATCATATACATAACATCACTAAAAGAATACCCTTGATTTAGAAGATTTAAAACCTTAACACAAAGATGACCACATATAACTGAATTAAAGTCTTGTATTCGTTCGTCATTGTAAAATAGGTTTTTGGTACCAAGATATTGTACTAGCTGCTTAGGAGGAACACCACCATAAGAATCGAACACATACTTTATGTTGTTATCTTTCCAATAGCATATCCAATGAGTACCAATGTTTTCTGATTTATCGAAGTTAACTACACCACATTAATTTATATAGGGTTTTTGTGGAAGTTCATCACTCATAAATACACCTCTAAATTGTTTTATATTTAATTCTTTAACCAACCTCTCTATATCGAAGTTGGTCAATGGTTTTAGTTTTTTGATTTCTTTGGTTTACCTGCTCCCTGCTTTTCTTCCATAGCCATATTGTGTCTTTTTGTTCTTCAAGTTCTTGTTTATTCTTTTTAGCATCCAGTACAGTTTTAGTAATCGCTGCTGCACCACCTGCTAATGAGCCAACTGCTCCTAAAGCTGCTAAAATGGCTGGAATTGTAAAGATAAAACCACCCATATGCTCTTTCTTAATCTTTTTCATTTGTGCAGTAGTTAAAGTTAAATCCATTCCTCTACCTTCTTTAATTTTCTTGGCTTTATCGTTAAGGGATTTCTTTGTTAATACATGATCAATATTTAAATCCTTTAGTTCGTTATAAGGAACACTAAACATACAACCTTTAATAGAACACATCTTCCTATTTATTTAAGAGAAAATCTTAGTTTGTAAAAATACAGTTGTTGTTGCTCCACCAAAATCAATTAAGGAATCATTCTCATCTGTTATCCTTATCTCAAAATTGTCAACCTTGTCGTTTGATATAGGGAAAAATAATGGATAAGTAGGCTCGTAAATAATACTATGTTTGAACTCAGCATCTGTTTTGAATGATGCTAAAATTCCTGTTTCCCTATGTGTATATTCTGTATCTTTAACAAACATACCATCTGCTATATTACAGTGAACATTTATAGTATCAAACGGATGAAACTTTGGCAACTTACTTCCAATATGTGTTTTGTTCTTTTCTAAAACTTCAAAAACATTAAACCCGAGAACAGTACCTATACTCCCAATTGTAACATCATTACTATCAGTTTCAATTTTAACCCTATTTCTTAAATGATCTTCTGATAATGTTATGTTGATGGATTGAGATTTTAAATATTCATTAAGACTGTTTAAGCTGTATTGCCCTTCTGGTATAAAAACTTGTCTATCACCATATGAGAAACTGTTTTTTTCTGTTGTTATGTTTGGGGTTAGATATGTACTGTAAAACCCAACTAGTCCTATACTTAAATAGTTGCTCCTGTTGTCTAATTCATAATGGAGTTTCTTCTTTAAAACAGAAGTATCACTCATTAACTTAAATACCTTAGCCATTTATTATATAATAAATGAATGAGTTTGATTTACCTAGAGATATTCCAAGAGAGAAAGTAATCAAGTTAATAGAAGATGTCATTCAAAAGTTAGAATACAGTTTAAAGAAGAGAAAGAGAAAACTACGAATTGTTAAATATGCATACTACACTTTGATTGCGTTATCAGTTATACTTTCTGCAACAACTGGGTTTATTAATATTTTTATACCTGTAACAATATACTCGATATTAACAACGTCTCTTGCAACTGGAAGTGCTATAATAACAGGTTTTTCTTCTAAGTTAAACATAAGCAAAAGAAAAGATGAATATAAAACCATTGTCACTTGTATTAACTCATTTAAAGAACAGTTAGAGATGATAATAACACTAAATGGTGAAATGGATAGCGAATATATAAAAGATACGTTGCTTAAGATCAGAGAACAACTTAAAGATATAAGATCATAAAAGAGTCGATTTTCTCTATAATAAATGAGTAAGAAAACTATTAATTGGGATGTAAAAGAGATGATAGAAGAAACAACAGCTAAGAAAAGAAATGGAGAGCTTATACCTGATGATGTTCGATGCCTTATCGTGGGTCCGTCTGGGTCTGGTAAGACGTTTTTGTTATTTAATTTCTTATTACAGCCAGGTTGGTTAAACAATAATTACTTCTACATATATTCTAAAAGCATGAATCAGCCAAAGTATGAGCAGTTAAAAGATCGATTTGAAAAAGTAGAACTAAAGTTTAATAAGCAAATAGCAACGTTCTTAAGCGGTAATGATTCTATTGTACCTATTGATGAATGTGAAAAATACTCTGTTGTTGTGTTTGACGATTACATTTTGGAGAATCAAGACACTGTTAGAAATTACTTTACAAGAGGTAGGCATAGACATTTAGACTGTTTCTATCTTGCACAAACATATTCAAAAGTACCTAAAGAGCTTATAAGAGATAACGTTAACTTCCTATGCATATTCAGACAAGATGATACTAATCTTAAACATGTGTATAATGAGTTTGTTGGAGGAGATATGTCTTATGATAAATTTAAAGAGATATGTTCAAAATGTTGGCAAGAAGATTATGGTTTTATAGTAATTGATATGACAAAGAAGGTAAACAATGGTAAGTATAGGAACAAGATAAAACACTTCTTAAACGTTTGATGTTTATTGACGTTTATTTATGTTCTTTGACGTTTATTGACGTTTATTTATGTTCTTTGACGTTTATTGACGTTTGTTCGTTTTCTATATAATAAATGGATGAGAAAGATATTAATAAGAATATCAAGTTAAAGGAGTTCTTGATAAAGGGCTTCAAATCTTGGAAGAAAGAAAGAGCAAATATATATGATAAATTTAAGACACAAGAACAACCTGTAATTGATGCTATTCAAAACTTGGGAAGTGAGATCAAAGAAGTAGCAGAACAAAATAAAAATCTAATAACTGAGCTTGTTCCAGTTGTACATAAGTCGGCTTCAATAGATCCTAGTCTACTAGAAACACCTAAAAAGGTAACTTATGATAGTTCTCCAAGTAGTAGTGATACGCCTATAACTGGAGAAATAAAACAAATGAGAAAACAAATTAAAGACAAAGTGGAAGGAGTAGAACCTTTAACAACAGCACAATCATTTGGTAAGATTGCAACGAAATATTATAGTAAAAGAAATGATGGTGTATTTGGAATAAGAGCTGCAGAAGAAGACGGAAAAATAATAAATAAGATAGGAAATTCTGAAGTTAAAGTGAATGGTGATGATTTGATAATTAATGGTAAAACTTATAAAGGAACAGAAGGTCTATGGGAATTGTTAACGATGAATACTAATAAAACCATTGAAGACTATGACGATGATGATTTTGAACAGTACAAGGAAATAATAACAGAATCAGATGCTGCCTTCCAAAAATATAATCGAGATAAAAAAGTAACATCTAATAGAGGTTCTAAGTACATTAATATTATCAAGCCTATTTGGGATAATTATATTAAACCATCTTTACCTCCAACTCCTAAAAGGACTGGTGAAGGAATTAAACAATATACAGAGATACCTAAAGAATATATATGGATGGATGATGTGAGAAAGTTAATTGATCGGTTAATAGTTATAGATGGAGAAGAAAAGGCTGGTAATAATAACTTTTATAATGAAAAAGTAGGTATAGTGAGTATGATTAATAATAAGCTTTCACAATTTATTCCTAATGATCCAAAAGGTATAGGTTATTTGATTAAGATCTTAAATACATTACCACCACGATTCTGGAATGATGAGAAGCTTGGGAAAGGACTAATGAATAAGATTTTAAACATGAAAGGGATACCAGAGTTACATATACCAGGCTTCAGATTTTGTGGGCCTTTTACGAAGTTTCAAGAAAGGTTAGAAAGAGGTGATGAAGGTATTAATCCATTAGATGAGGCTTGTAAAGAACACGATATATACTACAGAGACAACAAAGATACAGAGTCAAGACATATTGCAGATAAGGAACTAGAAACTAAAGCATGGAAAAGAGCATTTAGTAGTGATGCGTCAATTGGTGAACGATTATCTGCTTTTGGGGTTGGTACTGCTATGAATGCTAAGGTTAAGTTAGGATGGGGATTATAAGTTTTTAATTGTTATTATGTATGATTCTTTTATGGGTATATCCCATAAAAGCGTTGTTTCAAGATTTTCTTTATAATAAATGGATAGTGTTGAGAGTTACGAGTTACAAAGCTTTAAAGCTAACACAAGAACATTTAATAATTTGAATGAAGCTAACAAAGATATTGATTTCGATGTGGGGGATGGCTTTATACATCCACACAAAGCAGATTGTCATATGACTTTTGAAGTTGTTGGTGCATCAGTCGGAGGAACATTTGGTGCAAATGATACTATAAAACTTGTAGATAACTTCTTACCATTCTTCTTTTCTCAAATTGAGGTTAGAAAGCATGGTGTTGTTATAGATAAGATTGAGCTACCAGGAATAACATCAACAGCTATCGGAACATTAAAGATTTCCAAACCAGAAGTTGAATATCTAAAACAAGCAGGATTTGAAGCAGATGATAAACTTGGTCTAAGAAAGGACTTTAGTGTTTTATATCCATTAAGATTAATTCTCGGCTTTTTAAGTGATTATAAAAAGGTTATGTGGAAAGGTGGATTGAGAATAACACTTACAAAAGCTAACAACAATAACGATGTCTTGTATAAATGGACTGGATCAGGAGCAGGTGCAGCAGCTCCTCATGATGGAAAAATAACAATAAAAAGTATGGAGATAAGAATGCCTATTGTTGAATACGAATCTAATTATGAAAACAAGTTAAAGTTGAATATTCTTAAAGAACCTAAAATCATGTTTTCATTCCATACTTATCAATGTGTTCAAAAGACTGTTGTAGGTTCTTTCTTGGAGTTTGATGTTACTACTCAATTTAATTCTAGACAATTTGATATGCCTGATTTCGTAGTTGTAATGTTCCAAACTGATAGAAGTGGCAAACAAACAGCAGATGCAAGTAAGTTTGATCATTGTAAGGTAAAGAATATCTATCTTTAGAATGGAAGGAATGAGGTATTTCCAAAAGAATCAAGAAACTTAGATATTGTTAACAAGGATTATTTTAAGATGTACGAAGATTATACTGCATTTAAGAGAATAACATGTGGCAATATTGAAATGTACTATGATCCTAAAGAGTTTATAGATAACAGACCAATGTATGTGATTAATTGTAGTAAGAGGAAGAATGTATCGGTAAATGAGAGAACAGACATAAAGATTGTAGTAGACTTTGCAGAAGCTGTGGCTGCTAATACTATATGTTATGCGATTTTAATTGGACAAAAGAACTTTACATATGATCCTAAGAATGAGAAAGTAGTAGAAGAGTTTTAGATAGTTAAATGTATGTTTGTATTAAAGTTTTTTCATAAACAAAATTGATAAAAAATGATTAAATATTTTTTGGTGAAGATAAAAATTGAAGAGTGTTCGTTGATTTTCTATATAATAAATACGATGTCAAGTCATATTGAGCTTTTAAATAAACTTGGAAGTCTTGAACAAAAACAGGTTGTTGGATTAAGAGAATTAGAATTAAATACAGAATATAAGATTGTGAAAATGGAAAAGATTAAAACTAAGTTTGGAAAGAGCATTTTAGTTGAATGTGAAGAGTTTAAGGTATTTCTTCCACCTAGATTTACAAAACACTTAACAGATAAAATGATTGATGAGATCGTTAAAGATGGAATAAAAATCAAATACACTGGTTTAAAAGATAATTATCCAACTGTTGAGTTCTGTATGTAAACGAGCATTTTCCTTATAATAAATAAACTATGGCTAATTATTTGAATAAAAAAATGATGTTAAAGCATTGAGATTCCTTCGTATAGATGAGTTAGAAAAAGGTAAAGCGTACGAGATAACATTATGGAAATTGATTCAAACACAGCGTTATGGTCAAAGAGTTTTAGTACATTTAGATGAGAAATATAAGACGTTATTACCACAAAGACATAATGATGAAACTGAGCAAGTATTGAAAGATTTGAAAAAGTATAAGCTGTTTGTTAAGTATGAGGGTTTGAAAGATTTAGATAATGGTTATAAAATACATCAGTTTTACTTTAGAAATGAATCCAAAAAATAAAACTTGTAATTTTAAGTGTATAAGTGTTCATTATCAATATCCGAACTTGTAATTTTAAGTGTATAAGTGTTTCTATAGTGTCAGACTATAAAAAACTAAGACCTAGAACATAATGTCATTTGAATTTTAAAGATACATGTATAAATAAGGGATTTATTTGAGTTTTTTGTAATTATATCCTTAGAGTTATGCAATTTATAAGACATTCAGTAGATAGGAAATTTATTTGTCTATTGATTGTCGTTTGAATTTTGAAAATCGGTTAATATTTGATGAAGTTATAGCAAATTCGAAATAGTATCTTTAGAGTTATGCAACCTGCGATACAATCAAAAAATAGCAAATTTTTTTCTTTATCGATTGTCGTTTGAATTTTGAAAATCGGTTAATAAACAACGAAGTTATAACGATCTGGAGATATTTTCCCTCATGAGCCGCCATTGAATTCAGGGTTGGTTATCGTTTCCAAAAAAATATCATATTTACCTTATTTGGTACTAGTTCATTTGTAATAGTTTCAGAGCTTAATTCGTAATTTTAACAATTCTGGAAAAACATGATAAAAAGAATGTTTCTAACCCTGTTTGTCACGTAAAGTTAAAAATCATCACGTTACATTGTCACGTTATCTAGGTACAATTTTCTCTCTTCACAATCGAAAAAGTTTTAAACTTCTTAGTTTTAGTTGTAACGTGACAGTTTTGGTGTTGTTATTACTACACTTCCATATACTGCTTGATTACTAAAAAGAAAGAAAAGAATGACTGCCTGAGGGAATGCAACTTGTGACTTAAAAAGAAACAAGTTCTCCTTTACATTGTTACTACAGTTATATTCATATGGAAGTCATGTACGCAACTTGCATGCAAAAATCTTCCTCATATACAATGGAAGTAGATAGCCTTGGCTTTAGTTCAACTTATTTTTTTTTCTCACAGAGCAAACTGGATTGTGTGTGCATGTATCAGTGAGTTAGATGAATGAAAATATATATATATACTGTTTGGCTGTGCGTTTATTCAATACTCATATACAATCTAAAGTTCATCTTCTTATTAGTCGGGCATTTGTGAATCGATTTTAATCAAACAAAAAATATCTGTTAAATTAAAGACAGCACTATAAGTTATAAGTTTTAGATGTAAGTTTTTATGATTTTAAATGTCATAAAAGCATACTCAATCTCACTTTAACATTGTAGTTATGGGAATACTTTGCGCCGTGTAACTTTGAATAATTAGTTAGTTCCTTCTGTGTTAAAGTGTAATGGTTAGTGGTGGGTTCATAATTTTTTGGTAGTTAGGGGGTGGAAGGGGAAAATGCGCCAGTAGTAACCATCCCTAACTACTATATATATATATATATATATATATATATATATATATATATATATATATATATATATATATATACTTGCGATGTCCCAAATATTTATGAATTTGAAAAATAATGTTGTGAAGGATCAGAGGAGCAGAGTTGTCTTCAACGTTGGGAGGCGGGCAGATTTGAGGCTTATTCTGGGAGAAATCGATTTCATATCACGTTCCTTTGTGTCAATCGAACAAAAATCATCAAATTTCTCCCCAAAACCACATTTCAAATCGGATTATTAGGGGGATAGTCCCCCTTAGTTTCAAGATTGGAGGGAACATGTCCCCCTCATTCCCCCGGGATTTGCGCCAGTGATAATAATAAATGCTCAAATGTGTGAACTTTCTTTATTGAACCTACCACTACGAAGAGTTGATATTATTATTATTATTATGATTATTATTATTAGTAGTAGTAATAGTAGTAGTAAGCACCTTCCCACTTTTATTTTGAACACCCTCCCAACTAAAATTTTCTGGCGTACTTACTGAAGTTTAATAATAATGGAAACGATGCATCTCCTTGTTTCAGGCCCGTCACGACGTGAAAGCTCATGGACAAGTAGTTTAGTACTCGAATTTTACTTTAGATTTCCTTAAACACATCTCAAATAATTCTAGTTTTATTAGTATTATCCAAGTTTAGTCCATCGTGTTTTCGCTTCTGCCATTTTGAAATGGGATTGCAGAATGAGTCTAAGCGCATGAAATAAAATTCCAGAGGTGAAATAAGTTCCCAAAAAAGAAGAAAAGTCTCACAAAGTTTCCAGCTGACCGTAAGTTACTTCATATAATATGTGTCTTCCTATTTTGCATGTGTTAAAAAGTAATTTTGAAATAGGAAAATTAGTTTAGGAATATTTTCTGGTTCTTAGTATACAGAAGATAAGAATTGACATTTATTTGTTAAGAAAGCATGCCGTCTCCACTCGTACCATCCTTACAAACATGAAATTGTAAAAATTTACCAGTGCTTTCGGTTTTAATATTGATTTACACGAGGCAGAAAGAGTAATAGATATCGAGAAGGTTTCGTGAAATAGCTGGAGCGTCACGAGGCCATTTTTTCCACTAATCCTCTGTTATGAGCGGCAGGTGCAGAAAGCAAGTATTTCCTTTTGAACATTGTTTGTAATAAAGCAAACACTAGTGAGTTTTAAACAAGTGTTTTTTAATCGACTTAACGATGTAAAAGTATTTTCTATAACTGTATTAATCTACTAAGACTAATCACGGTAGGCCTTATGCAGAGTCGTTTTGACGTTTGAATAAGGCAATACTACGGGGTTGACTAACAGATGGTTATCAAAATTGTATTCAGAGTCTCTAATTAGGACGTAGTATTTGACGAAGTTAATCGCATGTGACTAATTAACCTAGAGCAGAGGCTAACCTTTTACACACGGTTAAGCGTGCGACACAACATTTCGTATTTCATGTATTTTCATTTTTACAGATACTTTTCCGTAGTTGCGACATTTATTTTTCTCACCCGATGCATTGCGGTTATATAAGAGTAGAGAACAGGCACTCCAACCGAAATTTGATCCCTCCCGTTCTTAGAATTTGAATTTCCTGGAATTCGGAGGCAAGTTTCGACAAGCCTTTAGTTGTTATGTTCATAGCCTTTTACGGCTACCACAGGAGCCGTGGGAAAACGTTGGTTTGTGAGAACCGGTTGTTGCTATGCTCATAGTCTTGGATGCTCATAATCTTGGCCGGCTGTCGGATCTTCATCAGAGTCCTTTCAGTTATCACGATGGAAGCTTCCCAATTGATTGATTGATTTTCGTCTTTTCGTTATGTATTGAATAGCTATTTTGTATAGCATTGGGTAGATATTTTAGACCTTTACCCCCAATCCTTTGATATTCAGTGATCAAAGCACTCCAATTTGATTGGTCTTCGTCTTTCCCCGCGCAAGGCCAGTACTTCACGATTTAGAGTTGAATTAATCCTTGCATGAAAAAAGAAAAAGAATTTGACGTATTGATTTTAGCGTAGCATATGATAAACATTGTTCGAAGTTCTTTATTTCGAAGCACTATAATGCTTTCAAGTGTTCAATGCTCCCTTTCTCTCTCTCCATCAGCGAGAATCGAACCCGGACCAAAGCGGCATTAAAACATAAATAACAAACATAAAAATAAATTTTAAAAATACAGCATCACATTATTATTATTATTATTATTATTATTATTATTATTATTATTATTATTATTATTATTATTATTATTTTGGGAGTGAAAGTGAAACAGACAACTAACCTTGATTGTAGCATCGCTAACTTACGATATAAAGACTCTGTACACAAAAATCCAGTTTGGTAAGGAGCTGGGATTTAATTTGGTACTTCATGATTTTAGAGTTGAACTAGTCCTTGTATGAAAAAAAATAATTTCACTTCGTTTCACGACAGAAAGGAACGAATTAACTTAATGTCTTAAAATATTCAATGCTTTCTCACCGAGAATCGAACCTGAACGCTATTATTATTATTATTATTATTATTATTATTATTATTATTATTATTATTATTATTATTATTTTGGGAGTGAAAAGTGAAACAGTCAACTAACATTGATTGTAGCATCGCTAACTTACGAAATAAAGGTTCTGTACACAAAAATCCACTTTGGTAGGGAGCTGGGATCGAATTTGGTACTTCATGATTTTAGAGTTGAAGTAGTCCTTGCATGAAAAAAAGAATTTCACGTATATAGCACATCGTTTTCACGACAGAAAGGATCGAATTAACTTAAAGCCTTAAAATATTTGATGCTTTCTCATCAAGAATCGAACCCGGACCCCCAAGGGTCGCGGTTCTTCGTAAGTATATGGGACATGTATAAACATTTTCGACTGACTTGTACATCATCGGAACCGATTTCCCCAGAGGAACGAATTAACTTAATGTCTTAAAGTATTGAATGTTTTCTCATCGAGTAATCTAACTTGAGGTGAGCACTCTATCACTGAGCTTCAGTGCCCCGCATATAGATTAGATTTTTATTTTTAAAAAACCTTTTCGTCTTCTTTTTTTCTAGTCGTCTTGTATTGGATAGCTAGATTTCCCCCTTAGCCCCCAGACACATCTTTTAATGCTAAGAATAGAAGCCCGCAGATCTCATGCGAAAGAGTGTGAGGATTTAGCCCCTGTCTTATTCTCACGAAACGCCTGTAGGTTACGACCCTTGTGTGAAAATTTTCGTCTGGAACCTTCTCAGGAAATTGAGTTGATAAGACGATTATTGCAGTTCATGGTTGTTTTAAAACGTATTGGTAGCGGAAGCTTCTCATAGCATACCATAATGATTTAAAAACGTAGGATGAAAAAAATTTGTAACTCAAATCAGCAGGATCGATTGTATTGCATGTGAAAAGTGTTATATGGATATTCACATGATGATGTCTGTTATGACAAGTAATTAAAATCACTTATGTAGAGAAATCAAAGATCAAATTATGCCAAATGAATTTGCTGCTTAAGTTGAAGCCATGATGAGTTATTGCGTTATAACATATTCCTATAACACAAAAAACTACGCCCACGAAATGCCTGTAGGTTATGAACTGAAGGCGTGAACTATTTGCTTTATCTAATTTGGTCTTGGGATTCTCACGAATTCACTTGTAAGTGTTCATGGGAATAGAATTTGTTCGCAGACTGTTCTTTGATCGAATAGACCTTAGTTGCTAAGGTGAATATCGCATTGCATGATTCGTGAATATCGCATTTTAAAACGTATACAGCATTTGAGATTACATGCATGTTTGTTGTCGTCTTCACATACGAACATACTCACGTGCGACTGAAGATAGTGTAATCTGAATGCGAAAACGCTGAGTTATGTGTAATGCAAAATAAGTTTTTTAATAGGTAAGATTTACTAAAGATGCTATTTTGATACACCTATCGAATAATGTGTGTGAATAAGGAAATGAAACTTTGTTTCAGATGTGAAACTGAATAAGTATATTAAATGTAGCAGGGGAGAGGTGGAGGGTTGTATTCACTTGGAAAAGCTCATATGTTTCGTAAGAAACGTTATCATAATAAACTTGCTTTATTTTCGACTTCAGATATAAGCGATCGTATTGCTTTGCGATTGCGTTTACCTTTAATGTATATATGGGATTTATGAATTTTTTGTTCGTGTGTTTGTGAGAAATCGTATTTTCGCTGAGTACATTTAATCACGTTGGTATCAGTTTATTCTTGTTGATGTAATTGAACATATTTGTTCTTCGATTAGGACATTTCCTGAAGAATGTAGAGACGAAAGACATTAAATTCTGATTAGGGCTTGTGAAATTTCGTAAGTCCCCTTTCTCAGATATGTGAGTGCTTCGTCATGTCGCTGCGGTGTAAGTATACATTAAATCGTTATTTTTAAAAAGAAAGAAGAAACGATTGTATTGAAATGTAATATTTGAGATGTTTAAATTTCGTGTGACGTTTTTATTTGACGTCATACGAATGTAGAATAAAACCATTGAACAGAGTGAAGTGTGTCAAGCAGACTTTTACGAATTGTGTTGTACTCATCTGTGTATTAGAAGAGATTGTCAGCATACTGAAGCTCTACGTTCTAGTAAGATAAAACATAGTTGCTATTCTCTCTTTCTTTCTCTTTTAATCATCTCTGAGGTGCTACCTAACTTCTACAGATTGTGATTATTTGAATTCTTATACGTATTATAATTTAACGTTGTAATTCCTTATTTGAATTAGCTTTTCTTGTCTGACTTAAAATATAATTTGAAATGGAGTCTCTCTTACATAAAGATTCAGTTCATTTTCCTATACTTCAGGCTGATGGAACTCCAGCTACTTTATTTACACAATCTAAGTATTACCAAGGGAATTATGGTGTCTTATGTTCCTTTAGAGTATGTATCATCATATTCAGAAAAGAAAGATATTGAAATTAGAAATTTGTACACGCAAGCCCGTTATCAGCGATGGTTTTTGATTTATATTACCCCTGCTAGCATTGACTTTGAGGAAATGCTAGAGTTAGAAGGACGTAGATATTTTTTATCCGTAGTGTCATCACTTATCAAAACTTGCTAGCCATTACGTGATGCAACTTTTTTTCGCATTAAAGGTTCATCTAAAAAATTTCAGATTTATGCAATTTATCAAGGTGTGGGTAATCAGATACAGTTACAGGATCGATTAGCCAGATATAAGTGTACGTACATCTTTAATAGTGTAATTCAAATTGCGGTCCTAATGTCAACATATGCAGAAATGTGTAAGAATGTATCATATATCACAGAATACTACACTGATAGATCTATCCGCTTTCGCAGATTTGTTCAAAAAACGTAACACGTGGCTAATGTAATTTGTCATCTGAATTACCTTTTCTTGTTTGTCTTAAAAAGCAATACATCTTCGCGGGTAATCACTTAGCGTACGTACAGCTAGGAAAAAGTATTCTTCAGTTGAGGAAATTTCTTTTCCTATTACAGTACCAATTTGGCAAGCTATCAAATTATGACTATTCCAAAGATAACGTGACAAAAAAACAGACTAATTCATTTGTTCCCGAGTTAATGCGAAAAAGAAAATTTGTCAACTATAGAATACTTTCTTTTTCGTTTGTACAGAAAGATTATATGGCTCAGATTTTTGTCTCATATATCGTCGGAGATATTCTGATTCTTTTAGAATAGAATGCAATGTAATATTTCCTTGGATATAGTGTTTAGCATTGAGCTATTCAGGTTTATTATTTAGTTTACTATTACTGTTATTATATGTAGGAATTTATTTCTTGTTCTTTGACACTACTTGCTGAAAGCAATACATATTCGCGTCAAATCACTTAGTGCACGTACTTTCTGTGTAGGAAATTTGAGTTCGACTCTTGACGGATTCCAAGATAATCTGTAGATTCATGTTTCGTATAGCCTCGAGATATTCTGATTCTTGTTGAATAGAATGAATTTTAAATGTAAAATTGACCTGAATATAGTGATTAGCATTGTATTATATATTCCGTTGCTAGTTATTTAATTACTATTACTGCTAGTATATGTAGGACTTTATTTCTTGCTTTTTAACATTTCGGAAAGAAATCATTTTATAGGTATAATATTTATATAGTTTAATAATAGTGGTTTTGATTATTATTTCAGTGCTTATTTAAGTGATATTTTCGTAATGTAGATAGTATTAGTATTGGAATTAATTATTTCATTGTTTTTCGTGGATGTACGTGCCTATATTATGGGAAACCTGAGTTCGACTCTTGATGATAGATAATGTAGCTCGAATTCCACATTAGGCTGTAGATTTACGTCTTATATAATCAAACCTAGTCCTTCTAGACTAAGTTTTTCAAAGGAATTGATAATGAATGGTCGAATTCCAAGTTAATCTGTAGATTCATGTTTCGTATAGCCTCGAGATATTCTGATTCTTGTAGAATAGAATGAATCTTAAATGTAATATTTACCTGAATATAGTGATTAGCATAGTATTATATATTCGGTAGCTAGTTATTTAGTTACTATTACTGCTAGTATATGTAGGGCTTTATTTCTTGCTCTTTAACATTACGAAAAGAAATCATTTTATAAGTATAGTATTTATATAGTTTAATAGTAGTGGTTTTCATTATTATTTCAGTGCTTATTTAAGTGATATTTTCGTAACGTAGATAGTATTAGTATTGGAATTAATTATTTCATCGTTTTTCGTGGATGTACGTGCCTATATTAAGGAAAACCTGAGTTCGACTCTTGATGATAGATAATGTAGCTCGAATTCCACGTTAGGCTGTAGATTTACGTCTTATATAATCAAACCTAGTCCTTCTAGACTAAGTTTTTCAAAGAATTGATAATGAATGGGGAATTTAATCACCTCTAATGTGGTATCTAATTTCTATAGATAGTGATTATTTAAATTCTTATACATATTATAATTTGAATTACGCTTTTCTTGTTTGTTTTATAATAGAATTTGAAATGAAGTTCATCGTACATAACTATTCAGTTCATTTTCCTAAACTACAGACGGATGGAATTCCAGCTACTTTGTTTACAAAATCTAAGTATTACCAAGGGAATTATGGAGTCTTATGTTTCTTTAAAGAGTATGTAACATTATATTCAGAAAAAAACGATATCGAAATTAGAAATTTGTACACGCAAGCCCGTTATCAGCGATGGTTTTTGATTTACATTAACCCTGTTAGCATTGACTTTGAGAAATTGCTAGAGTTAGAAGGACATTGATATTTTTATCTGTAGTGTCATCACTTATCAAAACTTGTTGACCATTATGTGATGCAACTTTTTTCGCATTAAAGGTTCATCTGAAAAATTTCAGATTTGTGCAATTTTTTCAAAGTTTGGGTAGTCAGATATAGGTACAGAACCGATTAGCCGGATATAAGTGTAGGTACATCTTTAATAGTGTAATTCAAATTGCGGACCTAATGTCAACATGTACAGAGCTATGTAAGAATCATCATGTATTATATCACAGAATATTACATTGCTACTCCTTCTGTATATAGGATAGGTCAGTGTTTCTTTCTTTAGATATATGCTATCTTTTGTTGTTCAGCATTACGTCACTTGATGTGAGAACATCACATTAACACTTCTCAATTTTAATATTTATCTTCATACGTATGTAGTTCATTCATTAAAAAAGTAAACTTGCGATGTTTAAAGATGATGATGATGAGCGTGTACAATAGATTTCAATCTTTTAATGGAGCCATTCGATTCCTTTTTAATGTTATACTTTAGTTTTGAAAGTAATTAATTTTCAGCAGCGGGTGAGGAGCGCTGCTCCACTCTACAAAACTCCTCAAGAAGCCATTATTATTACCCTGAGGAAATGCAAGGTGATTTCTTTACTTTTAAAAATAATTACTTTCAAAACCCTTTTGTGCTTTCCTCTTTTATCTTTTCATTATTTCACTGTACTTCAAAAGGTAGCACTTAGTCATTTCCCTTACCTTTCCCTGTATATGCAAGATACAGATATTACAGATTCAAACTGTACGAATAAGTTACTGCGGTTCTTTAAAGATATTAACATTCAATACCAAGGATGTATGAGATGTAAACCTATATTTACAAATTCAAACGAGGAATTGAAATGATATAAGCTACCATCGGGAATTGAACTCAGATGTTACAAGTATAAGTCAAATTTATACAGTTGCTTATATTCAGCGGTACGGTTATTTGCTTTAAAAAAGAGAAAACTATTAGTTAGTATAGGAATATCGTTGGTAAAAAATGATAGTTTATAGTATCAAGTGTACGAATTTCTTTTTTAAAAAATAAGAAAGAAAGAAGGAAGGAAAAGTTAATTTTGATTTTTCGTGCTAAGTAAATATAGTTTAACGTTTTGCTCAACATCGAAGCTATGTGAGTCATAAATTATTGTAGTATTTCAAGAACTAAACAGGAGTTTTCGAATTAATAATTAAATTGCATGAAGTTGCGATATTTACTGTTATCGTGTGGTATTTGCTTAAGAGAAAAGAAAACTAATGAATAGGTATTGTTTTATTTGGGATTTTTATATCTTATTAAAAATATGAAGATTGTTATTATACTAAGAAAATGTACAGACAATGAAAGAATGTCAAGAATACTTAGGATAAAATAATTGAACGAACACAAACTCAGATATTTTTGTAGGTAAGTAAGTGGGTTTGATCAATATGATTATTATTTTCATAAAAAAGTAAATAATCGCATTCATAAATATGCGTTGATACTATACACTAAGAAAAAAAAGAGTAAGGGAAAACAATTGTATAACTATAAGATAGGTAATTTTTTTGATGTTTAAAGCATTGTAATAAATATTTCATAGCTAACTGTTTAGTTTACTATTTTTGCTAGTATATGTAGGGGGTTATTTCTTGTTCTTTGTCATTACGAAAAGAAATAATTTTATAAGTATAGTATGTTGCTATAAGATGTGTACTTTTTGAAATTTAATTTATATTTTCTGATAATAAAAATTAATATTTCTTTATTTCCAGAAAAGATCATGCCAACCCCCCGTAATGTTGCAATGACCACTTTAGAGTACTGTGAAGATAAAATCAGAAGAAGAGGAAACAAAAAGGTGTACTATATTTCTAGTGAGTGTCCAAACAATAAATTGATAAAAAGAAGATGGCACACATGCGATGATTGTGTCAATGTGACGCTATTAGAACTTTATCAAAAGGAAAAGAAAGAGAAAGTGTAGATAAAATGATTTTGGGGGTAAAATGGGACTTAAAGTGTATGCGAAACAAAAATGAAATGATAAAAGAGGAAAATGAAAAAGAAAACGAAGATGAAAAAGAAATGGTGAAAGGTGATGTGATATTTGGACTACCATAAAAAGCCGAAATGAAAAAAATTAAAGAAAAATTGTAAATATTTGTGTATATATACATATATTAAAATAAAAAGAAAAAGAATTTAAATTCTCTGTAGATAAAATTTGATGTTTTATTTTAATAAATGTGTAAAATAACAGCCGAAAGAAACATTTAAATAACAAATAACTTATTTGTTGATCTTTGAATAAAAAGAAGTTAAGAAAAAACTCTATGAAATAGAAACATAAAGGTTACCTAAGCACACACGATGTTTGTACATCACAAAGTTCACTTGCCGGAAGATGGTATTTAACCCGAGTCCATACAGAACAGTTGAGGTACAATTCATGTTCATTCCTGTTGTTTGTTTGCTGTGATGAAAAGACCTACAGCTTATTTTGAAATTCATGCTTTCACCTCAACGTGATCAAATAAGAATCTTTTAATTCTATACGCTGATACCTCTTACTGAGAAAGGTCATATTTGTGGAACGTATCTTTATTTCTCCAGGGTCTTTACATAATGTACAAACCTATTACATTTTAGGTTTGAGGAGTGTGGTGGCTCAATGAAAGAGGATTTACAACCAGTACTTCATTTTTCAAATGCTGAAGTTTCTTGGTATGCATCCTGTACAAAGGAAGTGCCTTGTAAATCCCTGAATATTATTAATTGGCTTCAAGAAGGAATAAAGATTCGCAGCTCTTTCTCCTGAAAGAAAAATGAATCCCCACTTTTTGTTTCTTCATCATATTGAACAACATCATATGCCCAAATTTCATGAATATCTATTATTTTGTATCCTTTTTCTAATACTTTTCTTACTTCATCCACTACCCATGTACCATGTAGAACTCGGTCCTCATCGCTGTGACTAGAAGATGACTGGAAAATATTTCAGTTTAAGGTACCACGATTATGCCCATTATGCTGAGGGAGACGGGTAATTAAGACAAATGAATGAATGAGTAGTTAGTAGAATGAGAATGTATGAGTAGACCATGAAAACTCACGGACACGATGTTCGGAGGTCGAACTAGGGACTGCATGCACTTTGCCACAGTGCATGACAATTAGTAATAAAAAAACTTCTGTTAGTCTTTCCCGCTGACCTGCATAACATCGTCGACCTCTATGAACGAATACAGATTATTATAATCACACTTCACAATCACACATAAACGAGATATCGCAGCCATGACATTGCATTCTTCTTCTTTCACACACACACACACACACACACACACACACACACACATATATATATATATATATATATATATATATATATATATATACACTTTCTCTCTCTCTCTCTCTTTCTTCATGCAATGTGATAAAACAAGGAAATAACATACAAATCTCTTCGTAGCCTTGCATTGTATGCTTGTCTTTCTTTTTCACACTACAATGCAATCTGAAGATTGACTTCCAGACTATGTAATGCAAAGGGAAGCCACATGAAAGAGCTATGTCTATCCGTCTAATTGACTGATTGAAATTTTCATGCTTTAAGGATGCTGATAACTTCTAGATCATTTTGTACTTACATTTTCAAAACGAAACAAGACGACAAAAGATTTTTGAGAATACTTCGAGAATCAACACTCAAAACAGTAAGATCAAGAACTGGTTTCTTTGAAAACAGTTCACCGTTCCAAAATAAATTCTGTCATCTCTTTATCAAATTGAAATGATAGAAATTATTTCTGGTTTTAATACTGATTATCATAAATCCGATCCGATCTTTATTTTCCCTGGGGGTTTTTACGTGATGTACAAACCTATTACATTTTAGGTTTGACGAGTATGGTGGCTCAGTGATAGAGGATTTACATCCAGTACTTTTGGGGTCCCTGATTCGATCACGGTTCCCACCGTGTGGGCTTTCTGATAAATTCAAAAAAATCTACAAACAATGTTGTTCACCGTAAACGTACGTTGTACTGTGATCGAAAAAAAGACGTCCGTACGGTTTCTTTCTAGATCAACATTCTAAATGAAGTTTCTTAATTCCTGAAAGAGAAGTATCGGAATAACAACAACATTAGTATGCTAATTTAAAAATCCTACCATATTGATCGATCAAAAAATACAAATTTTATGTGAAAATAATAAAAGATTTCAATTTCACTATATTATTATAATTATTATTATTATTATTAAATGCACTAGACTTAGTACTACACTGCTCAGTATAAATGAAAAATATTTTCTGCTTTTTTATGAACAGAAGTCCACTTCATTGACACCCATCAACGGTAGAGTTTCTTTTCCGTCAAACTTGACTGTGTTTGTACACTATCAAATAAATCAGTCATAATTGAATCTATGAGGTTTTTTGTTTGTAGTCTGAAAACAAGTGGAATCAAATGTACAAGTTTTCCCATTCTGTTAAAATTTCACTTAAATCCAAATACAAGGCCTTTACCAACACGATTCACTTGTTCAAATGTGCCACTTTTCAGTAGAATACAAATTAATTTGGCTTTCATTGAATTAAGACCATATGCAACATTTAATATGCTAAGGAGGAGGAACAACCATGTTTCGTCTTGTTTACATATGCCCTATACACTTACGATTATATCAGTTCAGTAAATTCAAGATCGTGAATGTTACGTCCAGATAAATTAATCTTCATTCCTTTATATATTAAACATATATTTCCATTTTTCCAAACATGATGCTAATGCATCATTATCAATAAAATCCCTGGAGGTTATACATAATAGCACATACGTAAATTATTTGTATAAATACATATTGTTTTGATTACTTTAGAATATGTATATGTACTTTCTTTTTTACAGTTATATACAAAGAAAAAGTATGTAATGGAACTTTATTCAAATTTCACTTCAAATTGTACCATATTGAAAGTTAAGTTCCTTATTGCAACATTTACTGGCATTTTTATGTATATCATCATTCGGAGCACTACGAAATACTTGCATATCAGAGCACTTTTCTTGTATTCGTTTAATAAACATATATCCCTTTTTAAGGTAAAGAAATGGACAATTAGGAAACCATTTCTCATGTTCTATCCATGGAACACCGTTATCAGTCCAATCTTTTAATCCACCAGCACAATAGAAGCATATAGTTTGGTCTCTTTTGTTCGTGTAAAAAAATCCAGCATCACTTAATTGATCCGGACATTGTTTTGATGAAACAGGCCAATGTTCGAATGTTCTTAAACGTAATTCCTTTGTACAATACTGATTATATTGAGGGGCAAAACATTTATATGCACTACTATATGGTAATTCTGGCATTTGTTGGAATGGTATCCTTTCAGATACAGAATTCGGTCGCAGTTCTATTCTTAATCTTCCACTATTCGTATTTTTCTAATCGTCTGCTTAAATGCAATCTTGCTTACGTTTCTATGTTGAATTATGATCGAAATCTATGAAAGTCAAAATTATAAAGTAACTTATGATTTACACAGCCATGTTATTTCAGCAGCTGATCAACAGAGACTAATGACACTATGCATACACAAATCTGTGCACAGATGCATGATGGAAGAAGGGATGACGAAGAGGAAATCATGTTTCATCTTGTTTATACATGTACCATACACTTACGAAAGACCACGATCCTTTGGGGTCCGGGTTCGATTCTCGGTGAGAGACCTTTCAAAATGAAAAGATATTTAGGGTCCGAGTTCGATTCTCGATGAGAAAGCATTCAATACTTGAAGACATTAAGTTAATTCGTTCCTCTGGGGAAATCGGTTCTGATGATGTGCAAGTCAGTCGAAAATGTTTATACATGTCCCATATACTTACGAAAAACCGCGACCCTTGGAGGTCCGGGTTCGATTCTTCATGAGAAAGCATTAAATATTTTAAGGCTTTAAGTTCATTCGTTCCTTTCTGTCGTGAAACAAAGTGAAATTGTTTTTTTTTCATACAAGGACTAGTTCAACTCTAAAATCATGAAGTACCAAATTCGATCCCAGCTCCCTACCAAACTGGATTTTTGTGTACAGAGTCTTTATATCGAAGTTTAGCGATGCTACAATCAAGGTTAGTTGTCTGTTTCACTTTCACTCCCATAATAATAATGATAATAATAATAATAATAATAATAATAATAATAATAATAATAATAATAATAATAATAATAATGTGATGCTGTATTTGTAAAATTTATTTTTATGTTTGTTATTTATGTTTTAATACCGCTTTGGTCCGGGTTCGATTCTCGCTGATACAGAGAGAGAGAGAAAGGGAGCATTGAACACTTGAAAGCATTATAGTGCTTCGAAATAAAGAACTTCGAACAATGTTTATCATATGCTACACTAAAATCAATACGTCAAATTCTTTTTTTTTCATGCAAGGATTAATTCAACTCTAAATCGTGAAGTATTGGCCTTGCGCGGGGAAAGACGAAGACCAATCAGATTGGAGTGCTTCGATCACTGAATATCAAAGGATTGGGGTAAAGGTCTAAAATATCTACCCAATGCTATACAAAATAGTTATTCAATACATAAGGAAAAGACGAAAATCAATCAATCAATTGGGAAGCTTCCATCGTGATAACTGAAAGGACTCTGATGAAGATCCGACAGCCGGCCAAGATTATGAGCATCCAAGACTATGAGCATAGCAACAACCGGTTCTCACAAACCAACGTTTTCCCATGGCTCCTGTGGTAGCCGTAAAAGGCTATGAACATAACAACTAAAGGCTTGTCGAAACTTGCCTCCGAATTCCAGGAAATGATATCGAATTCTAAGAACGGGAGGGATCAAGTTTCAGCTGGAGTGCCTGTTCTCTACTATAAGTTAATCATACCCAAATCAACTTTTTAGTTGTACTCAAAGAAGACTCTGAATACCAAAAAGAGCACCTTTCTTAGTAAAGAGCTACTATGCCAGTAATTAGTCTGTGACTAACCGTCTACTAACGAATTCTCTCTGAATACCGGCCGGTAACAGTATCCTACTAATACTTCGGCATTTAGCAGTGATCATAAAACAGAAACAGTATTAACGATAAGCGTTTTGACTTGAACTCGATTCAGCGTGTCAAAGGAAGATATCGTGTCTGCCGTAATATTCTACTGAAACGGTAGAAACATAGTACTTTTCGTTTCAACCTGAATGGTATATAAGACTAAAGACATCGATCACTTTTGCATTCAATTCATTGTCTCAAAAAAAGACGCAATCTCTACCCATAATATTACTAAAACATCCTAGTTGTTCGAGTTCCAATATTGGTCTTCATAGATAAGAAACAATACAACGTATGTAGAATCGGTTTTAGAAATCGATCCAATGTCTAATAAAAAGTTCTTTTCTCCGTTAACTTTCCGTTCAAACTGGAGATCCTAATCAACCGTTTGGGTTTCAACATTGATCGCCATCAGTACCGGATTTACGTATAAGCTAAACAAGCTATAGCATAGGGCTCCGCTCTATTGGAAACCAAAAGAGATTTAAAGAAAAAATGTGATCGTAATGTAATTTCCAAATAACAAGAAAATGCAAATAAGATGAAACACAAATAATGGTCTTTTGTTATTATGTACTAGGCTTTTATGAAGCAAATAATAGGACTCTATTTCACAGCTCCACTTATAATGAGATCCCAGTTATCCAGACCCGCTTATAATGGAGCCTCCGTATCCCAATCCCTAGTTGTCGTATTTGGATATACATTAGGTTCATAAATTAGCATATAGCATATATTCAAACTTAAAAACGGCGACATTTTGTCTCTGAAAAAGAAAGCTTGACGTATGAAGGGCCCCTTTCAATAGCTTAGGGTGCCATCAAACCTAAATCCGGTACTGATAACCATTCAACAGAAATGGTAATGGAAAGAGAGAGAGAAACGGTTTTTGGAACAGATTAAACGTCTCAAGGAAATCTACCGTTTTCGCCGGTTAAATTCTACCAAAATTTACAGTGATTCATATTTACTTCTATTTCCGTTTTAATATAAATTTTCACAAAGCAGAAACGGTAAGACATATAGATAGGCGCTTTGGGAAACGATCTAGTGCTCCCAGGGATAGGTGTCATGAGCTTTCTTTTTAACCCGAAAGTGGTAGTAATCAACAGTATTCAGTTTCAAAACCATAGAACATAAAATATAATAGAAAGGAAGCATATTTTATTTGTAATGCAGCTAAAATTGTAAAAGATATCTAGAATTCAGACAGTTTTTGGAATCTATTCAGACTTGTAAGAAAACATACCATTTGTACATGGGCGTCCAAACGGGGGGGGCAGGGTCGGGCCCGAGCCCCCGTGGCTCACGAAAATGTATTAAATTTCTTAAAATGTTCTTAATACAAATAAAAAATACCAAACGTAATATAACAACCAGGAATTTGAGCCCCCTAGAAAATTTTCTTCGGGCGCCCATGCATTTGTACCTATAAGACTATCAAATCAGGAAGTGGTAACCGTTTAGTACTGCCTTGGTTTCAGTATTGATCTTAAAAACTATAGTAAAGGGAAATTTTCTTTTCAGATCGATTCACAGACTGAATAAAAAAATATTTTGGAAGTGTTTCTCAAGTTACACTTTGGTTCCGACCTTTGTTTTATGTCAATCGGAGTCATTTTGTTCTGGAAAGGGACTTTTAAGAGTCAACATTCATTACAATAAGGCAAAATGATAATGAAGAAAAGCGTTTTCTAATATGAAGTTAAAACCACAAGAATATATTCAATCGTCGACTTTATTATTTTATTTTAATCGGAACCGGAAGAAATATACTTCTTCCGGTTTCAATATTGATGAACAGAGAGGAAAACGATAAATTATAGTGAAAAGGCTTTTTTGATAGGATCTACGTTCTATCTATAAGATCTAACTCTATCTTTGTTCTTCTATTTAAAAGGAGAATTGTGTAAATATACAATTTCTAGTTTCAACGCCGATTACAATAATTGAAAACTACAATATATAGCGAGAAGATATAGTATTTCAAGATAGCTCCTAATGGACCACGGTGGATCAGTAGTACAGTATTCACGTTTGATGAATTGGGTCCCTTGCTGTATTACAGATCGCGCCAAGTGAAATTTGTGGGGGACAAACATCGTGATCATGGGTTTTCTCGTGGTTCTCCTGCTTCCTACCACTTTTTCATTCCATCATTACATTTATTTCTCATCATCACCGTCTCCTTTAGCGTAGCCGCCATAACCATGGGACGTAAAAGTTAAAGATTTTATTCTTTTCAAAATAGTTTCCATCCCTGACCTCACTTCTCTATTACAACCGAAAATAGTACAAAAATAGATTTAATATTGATTTCAATAGAGTGAATAGTTAATAGTAGGCGATAAACTATTTTTATACGAATACCGTATTCTGAGAATAGTTTTCAACTCAGTTTTGTGCTTTGACTGAAACCGGTAGTAGTAAGAAATAATAAAACTTTCCGCCTTAATATACTTCCTAAATTGTAATATTTGTAAAGACATAACAAGAAATTGTTTTTGATATGCGGTAACATTCTATATTAATTTGGGTGAACACAACGCAGAATTTGGAGTAATCGGCATACCAGTTGTTTCAACATGGAATTCACTTAACTTGTAAGTCCATTATAGTTCCCCAACTCTCAAACGACTTGAAAACGGGTGAAGTATCAAATTCGATTTCGTTTACCGTTATCTCTCCAATTTTCATTCCGATCAAATAAATAGGAAATTTTTAATAGTGTAATCGATATTTAATGAATCTTATTTTGTTTACATTAAGTAATGGACGCTTCCTTATAAGAAATAGTTCTTTCTACAAGTATAATTCTCGGCATGTCAAAATTATACATTTTCTCAGAAAAAGCATTTACATAAATTGTATGAGAGTTTCTAATAAGTTATCTGAGTTTCTAAAGCAAAATAAATCATTTCTACATTTAAATCGCAACTATTTAATCTTAAGTAAGTTTATGTCATTCCTTTACCAATGAGCTTTATGAAGACATTTTATAATTTTCCTTCTGTATTAACTAGGCTATGAACCTATTGTGTGTTTGTGTGAAAGTTAATTTCCTTTTATAGATATTGCTGTACTTTAAAGTTTTCTTAAACATGTATATTATTTTGCTCGAGTAAAAGCTCAATTGTATGCAAAAGAGCCTAATAAATACCAATAAATAAATAAATAAACTCAAGTTATCGCGCAGATGATGCACAAACAGCTGAAGTCAGTGTTTTCCTGATTTTATATAGGACTTTAAGGTACTCACACAACAATTTTTATAGAGGGAGTTAGTGAGTACTTCAATTTATATGTTCATAGCCAAGGTCCCTCTATAAAAATTGTTGCGTGAGTACCTTAGGATTCTGAAACATGTATTTTTGGATAGGGCACATATTAGTTCCTAAGTGAAGTCTTAACCCGACTACGGTAAATCCTATAGTCTTCGAGCTATGGACCTTTAAAGTTCAACTTTTCATGTTTTCGGCAGTCTATAACTCTGAAAGGAAACGTTTGTGAACCCATGTTTGTGTATACTTTTTGTCTTATCTTGGTGTCAGGTATCACCTCCTAAACTTTGTCGGTGTTGTTTTGAAACACCCTGTATATGAAAGCCGCGGGTCTGCAAAACTACCGCGCTAGAGTTGGTACAGATCAGATTTCCGTACGGGTTGTAAACAATAGTCGCCAGATATTTCGAAGTCGTGTTATTATTAAGTGATTTTGTGTGTTGTAAGTTGTTTTAAACTGAAGTTAAGTTATTATCTTTGTGACAGTGCAAGAGTGTAAATGTATTTGCTTAGGGGGCCGCGGTGGCCCAGTGCTAGAGCGTTCACCTCTGGTGCTTGGGGTCCCGGGTTCGATCGCAGCCCCCGCCAAGTGAACTTTGTGGTGGACAAACACCGTGTGCGTCGGTTTGCATGGTTGCATAATCTCAGGGCGCAACCGAAATTGGTATACCAGAGAAGAAACTTTCAGAGAGAGAGTACAAATAAGAACAAATATAACTAGTCGTGTCATGTAGAGCCTAATGAAATAACAGGCAGAATCCTCAACGACGTACTGTATTTGTAAGGTAGTATCTTACACAGAATAGCACTACAAACTACTATGTCATATGTGCTAACAGTAAACGTAACCTAGAGAAGATGTTCAGAGTGCTGTCCTCCCACATCTATACAAACTTGCTAATCGTGAGTTTCGAACGTATTCTATCACTGCCGGTGTGTTGCGTAATTGTTGACACGCACCATGAATGTAGTTTTGCAAATCCGCTAGTTCCATTCCCTAAGTGTGAAGTTCCTTTCCCCCCACATTGGAAGCTGTGTAGCTCCGCCCCTGTCCACTTCCGGATTATATGTCGTATATACTTTTTTCTTGTTTTGGTCCTAGGAATCTGTGATTTCATTTTTCACCATTACTTTTGCGACACTCTGTATAAAATGTAAACAAAATAATAATAATGTTGAAAATGGTAGTGTGGTTTTAAACGGAAATAAAACACTGAACTGCTGAACAAGGCTGTACTATTCATAAAAATAAATACTTTATATGTTACAATTCGATCTTCTAACCAAGATCCTCATCAGATATACACTAAAACAGTATACAATGCAACCGTATTAATATAATGGCCACAGAAACCTATCTGCTCCCTCATTGGTCGGAACAGCTAGCCAATCAACGACGCCCGTTGAAGACACTCTAAGCCAATCATATACGCCCAAATCTATGATGACTCGACCAATGAGAGAACATCTTAAAATAACAAGAAAAACATCGAGAAGCAGCATTAACACATAATTCCCTGTATTTGTCAATAAGCGTTCTCCATTCTTTACTAATACTCAAGCCATTACCCCAGTTCATTAAGTTCTTATCTCCTTTCTCTACCCACCATGCCTCCTTCCATTTTCTAGGGAACATACTTTCTTCAAATTCTAACACAACAACTTTCTCCCAGTCCACCTTATGTCCTTTTTCCTTGACATGCTAGAATATAGCATTACTTTCTCTACTATATTTTACATCACTCTTATGTTGCTTAATTCTTTCATTCAATAATTTACCAGTTTCTCCAATATATTTCATATCACAATCTAGACATTTTATAGAATATATAACTCCTTTTTTCTCCTGTTTCTTTCTATCTTCTCCTTTACTTCTCACTAACTCTAACAACTTCCTACTGCCTTTTCTGTACACGCTCATACCCTGCTTTCTTAACATCTTTTTAAGAACTTCTGTCTCTTTCCCTAACCCAATCATACCTTGCCATATTACCTCTTTACCTTCCTCCCCTTTTTCATCTTTCCCGAAACCCACAGAAGCCTTAAAAATATCCCTTCTATTATACCCATTATGTTTCTTATAAAATTAGATTTTGTGTTTTAGTCCAGACTACTTTTCTTATTACAATTGAATTCTTTCTGGTACCATTGTGTTCTAATTCTCCTTCCTTCTTCAGTTATCAAAATATCAAGATAACAAAGAATACCTTCCTTCTCTATCTCAAGCTCTAACTCTATGCCTTTTTCCTTATCCTCAATGCTATTTATAAAATCCATCAACTCTTCTTTAGACACTTCCCAAATCCCAAAACAGTCATCAACATATTTACAGAAATACCTAATCTTCCCTTCTCCATCACCTTCTTCTCCCATACATTCATAATGATATCTAATAACACAGGGCTTATCTTATACCATATAGGCCTTCGTTAGTTCTATATATATGTCACTCTTCACTTTACCAAAACTAAAATTCCATAACAAGTTGAGAGATTTTCTTACCTTTTCCCATTTCCAATTTGTCATACCTTCTTCCCCCATGGCCCCCTTCATGACATCCAATATGGCACCCCTCTTTAAACTTGGGAACATAGCTTTGACATCCAGACTAAGTAACATAAAATTATTTTCAATTACAGCATTAGTTATGTAATATTTCACTGTAGTCTTTGACTGCCAATGAGTCCTGCCTGTCTCACCCGCTCTAACACTGGCTTTAACTCACTCTCAAATGGTTCCAATGATTCTTACAATCCATCACTGGTTCTAATTTCACTTCCTTCTTGTGAATCTTTCGAAAACCTTTTAACACTGGTTTTCTCCCTTTTTCATTTATCCACTTTTCGAGTCCCTTCCTCTTCCTTTATTTCTTGTATGATATTTTCTTTCTTATCTACTAATTCATACTGACCATCTATTAATTCTTTAACCTTGCCATATACCACCCTTTTTCCATGACCACTGTTGTCCCTCTTTTATCAGCTCTCTCTGTTATTACGTCTTTCCTTTTCTTAATCTTTTCGTAACCTGTTGCCTGAAATTCACTTTCTTTAACTTACCAAGAAATCTACTGGCTACTTTTCAGTGGAAGATGTGTTAGCGGGCATGAGCAATGTTATTTTATATTTTCTTTAACAGCGAGATTCTCCACCGATCTAAGAATTTCACGTTTTCATTAGTATATTAGTATACTTATTCAGGGGGCAATTGTCCCTGTGTCCTCCCAAATGTCGCTCGTGGTCATCATAGATTTTGCTGTCTATGCATTATAATAGAATGTTATTATTTAATAATAATAATAATAATAATAATAATAATAATAATTATTATTATTATTATTATTATTATTATTATTAAAATATTGACATGAACATAGCTGTTTGAACACATTCTTCATGAACTTCTGTGTACACTATTTAGCATAGGTGATCAATGACCAATCGTTTTAGGCTTGAGAGCTGCTCTTCGTTTCCGAAATCAGTAGCGGTCTACTTGTCTTTTCACTAGCCAGCCAGAGAGATTCATAAAACACTGACAGTGGTCGACACAGACAGTACAACAGGCCACCCGCGGTATAGAAGCTTAAAATTTCGTACTCATGGGATATTCAAGTGTCGAAATGAATTAGCTAGTTGATTAAGATTTAGTACATGTCGATTCGAGACATCTCTTCTCGTACCGAGAAGTTTCTCGATTCATTGGCACTACTAGTTTACACGAGTAATAGTATTTTGAGGTTTCAGCACCTTGATAAATGCTCTTCATCGTGTTCGTACATTACTTTATCAATTTAAAGTTTTTATATGTGCTTCATATAACATTAAAACTGTGTTTGAGATCTAAAACTTGAGTGAACTAGTGTTGTCTACGAGTCTCGGATGTTTCTGTAGCATCTCGAATTTGAAAATGTAGTTGCCGATTCGAGACTTGTCGTTTTTCGTACCGAGTAGTGCTCTCAACGGGTCGGGTCGGGTTGAAGACCGGCCCGACCCGACCCGTGATCCGATCCGATTGATCTGACCCGAATAACCCGACCCGACCCGTTTAAGGGCACTACAGGTCACGACACTGGGTGAACGCCGAAATGCACTCCCATTGGGAATTAAACCCGGACCACGTGTACCGAAATCTTACACGTTAACCACTAGCTACATCAAGCGGGGGATTTGTATTTGCATCTTAATGAATATTTGGCACTTTTGAGGTTTGGTTATTTCTTTTTATAACTGATACCAATGTCCGACGTAGGAGAAATTTATTTATTTATTTATTATTTATTATTATTATTATTATTTTGCTTTAGTTCTATGTGACGAAATTTTTATTCAAGGTCAGTGTTCTCACCTGCTCGGACGGCAGGGGGTCTTCTCGGAAGGCAGTAGCAAGTGTCTCTTGGCGGAGACAAAAGGTAATCGTTTAACTACAATGATAAGGGTTGAGGAAACGGGAGAACACGTGTGATTTTTTCCAACCCTTCAACTTTCATTCCAAAATAGGTTCTTCTGATTCCGGGATCCGCGCCACTTTGATTTTTCTTTCTCGGTAATTAAAACGTATTTTACAGTATATATAGTTGCAAGTAAGAAGATGCATAATATGAATTTTGTAATTTAAAATTTAAAAATACAGTATGATAATTAATTATAAAGTACTAATTTTATTTCATCACTTTCAGCCCAACAAATGAAATTCAAACAATTCGCACCCTGGGTCTTGGTCATCAATACTGCGTCTTATTCTTTGTCTTGCACAGTCAAGTCTTGGTCCTGCATTTCGTAGTCTTGGTGGTCTTTCATACTATGCAAGAGCCAAGAATGTTCGCCTCATCGTACAAATGAAGGCCAAGTGTGATATTGATTATGGTGTTTCGTACTATACGCTCATCGCTACTTGGTGATCACCAAAACAAGGCCAAGAGCAAGATTACTATGCACTTCGTATTGCATATCCAATCTTTATCTTATTCTTGTATCGATGTTCTTGGGCTTGATAAAATAACATGAAATATTCAGTTTAAGGTCCCTCGATCATGCAAAGAGGCTAAGGGATATGGTGACCATGAGGAATGAATGAAATGTTGGAATTAAGAAAGTGGGAGAAAACAGGAGAACCTCGAGAAAACCCACTACACGGCGTTTCTCCACCACAAAGCTCACTTAGCACAAGCTGGGATCGAACCATGCACCAGACATGAATTCTCTACCACTGAGCCACCGCGGCCCTGCTTGGGCTTGGTCGTCCATATCCAATCTTTCTTTTGGCCTTGCTTAAACAACTTCCAGTTTTGTTCTAAATCCAGACTCCATATTGGCGTACATAATAATATTGCAGTCGATTGGTAAAATCAATCTTGCACATTTAAAAATTAAAGTACATACAAGTACAAAAATAAGCATTTACCATAAAAACACTAGCTGCAAATGTTCAAAATAGATTTATGGTTTCTATAAAATCAATTGAAAATTGCTATTTTTAATTAGGCAGCTAGTAAAAAACAGCAGCTTTCGACTCCAGCCGAGTTTAAGCTCAACATAAACTCAGTTGACCAAAGTGAACTGACCCGACCCGACAACCCGACCCGAGTAGCCTGACCCGACAACCCAACCCAAGCTGATCCGACCCGTAACCCGACTCGAGCTGACCCGACCCGACCAGTCGGGTCGGGTCATGCGTCGGATCGGGTCAACCCGACCCGTTTGGGAGTACTAGTACCGAGAAATTTCTCGATTTATTAACAATACTAGTTTACCCAAGTAATAGTGTTTTGAGGTTTCAGCTTTAGATCTTGCTAGCAAGTTTTTGAATCCCTGCATTTGTATATTTCGTTTCTACTTTTATATCTCCGTAGTTATTAGATAAGGCATAAAATGTGAACGTCATTTAAAAACAAAGATAGAGTAGGAATGCCGAAAGAAACATGTAAATAAAAATAACCTATTTTGTGGATCTTTCAATAAGAAGAAATTCAGAAAGAACTCTATGGGATAGAAACATAAATGTTACTCACACACACACGATATTTGTACACTACAAAGTTGACTTGACGGGAGCTTGGATTGAACTCGAGTCCGTACACAACAGTAGAGGTACAATTAATCTCATTCCTGTTCTTCGTTTGCTATGATGAAAAGACCTACATCTTATTGTGAAATTTATGCTTTCATCCCATCGTGATTAAATAAGAATATTTTAACTCTATACGCCGCAAATATTAGTATACATATTACTTGTAAATAACTAGACACTTGAACAAAATAACTTTCAGTACAAGAAACAAAACATCAGGAGTTGAAGATACCTGTGACTTATAGTGATAACTTTAACATCTTCTCGAGAACAAAACACTTGGATATTTTTTTTTTGTACATAGGAAAGGCCAGTGTTTCTTTTGCTTATCGTTACGTGACCTTGAGAATGACATGTTTCGCTTACGGTGTCATTGTCTTCAACGCAGTATAGAAATAAATTCGAAACTAGGCACTGCAGAGTGTCTCTGTGAATAATTAATTTCATTCTAAATTATTATTTTAACGTACTTGCATTGTTCATTTAAAAAAAATACTTCATTTTTATATTACAAATATTCTACATTTACTGTGGGCGTGGGCAATATTGAAAAACATCCATAATAAAGAACAATTTCCTGTAATAACTTTAAGCACGATGTGCCTTCAGTGCAAACAGTTCCGGGTTCGATTCCCGGTACTCGCGCTTGATCGAAAAAGTGTAACACTCTTTTTAGGCCAGTTCCCTTGAATGAGGTTTTGCTGGGTTTTCCTTATACACACCAGGCAAATGCCGGAATGGTACCTAACTTACAGGTCCCAGGCCGCTTTCTTCCTTCCTTCCATTTCCCCGGATAATGTGTTCAACCAGGTACGTCATCCCTTAAAACGTGACGGAGTAAATAGCCTGAGATCGGGTAACGATAAAAATATTTTTTATTTATTTATTTTGCAAAGTCTATAGGAGATACAGATTTGTAGAGTTAATATTTGAAACAATTTCTGAGATCATAGGAGAAAGAAAAATCAATACTTTGAATTAGATCACTTTGATACAGGGAACGTAACCTACCCCCAGCAAAATATGAATGTTCGGTACCATTATCAAGCTAAAGAACTTTTCACAATTCAAATGAAACAAGAAGAAAATAGATTCACAGATTTCTAATAGCATAGGCGAGCACTCTAGCACTGAAGTACCATGTCCCTGACATCTTTAAATTCATTTTCATACATACTTTGTGAAATCAAAGCAAGGAAGACAGTTTGTTTTTTATTCACTTAAAGAGAGACGGAACAATCATCTCTAATAGCAAAGATAAACGCTCTACCAATGAAGTAAAATACCTTGTATACAAACATAACCAACTCAAAGTTAATTTATCTTTCATTTTATAATATTTCGTTTCCTTTATGATCCTTCATTGTTTTATTCTGATTATTCACAACTTTGGTCCTCAAATCGATTTCCGATGGGGACATTCTATCGAACAATTATGCATAATACGTTAAAGCATATTATGATGATAATGAAAGTACACGAAACGAGAGAACCATCAAGGTCTTGCGCATTCCGCAGAAAAGCGACCTCCTAATCACAAATAACAATTAGTTTAGAAAAGTCTCATTATCTTGATCCTGGGGCCGATTTCCGAGGTGGGATGATAAGTAATTATTAAGGAAAACAATATTAGATGTTGAACTATATGAAGGCTGGTAATAAGATCGTAGTAAGTGAAGTAGCGATTCATCCTGGCTACGAACTTCATGTTTTATTATCTAGAAAGTATATGCAGCCAGACGGAGAAACTATAGAAATGTACAATGGAAGGCAACATTGTATGTGATATCTTGTGCTTCCAAGTCGGGTTGCCATATTACATGATTTATTAGCGGGTACCATCCGATTTTTAATGAACATTATAGCCTTAATTTACAACAGTGCAAACAGAATGGAGCCCTTTTTTCTACGACGTTTATAAGGGGTTCAGTCCGACACTGGACCTCCTCATAAATCTTTGGAAAAGTCTCGTCTGGTGTTGCTTCTCGAGGTATTCTGTCCCCTCTCGAGAAGGAACTATCATGAGGGACGTGCCCTCGCCAGAAAATTAAGATTTCCTGCTCGAAGTAATTCTACTTAAGGAACGTCTAAGACGATTTTTCGTTTCTTTTATTTTTATTATAATGTAAAAATTCCAAAGCTAACCATAAGGACAGAAACACGACTAAATTCTAGAATGTTATTAACGTTGATTGGAAAAAACAAGTGTGCAACGATAAAGATGAAATCTTTCATTTTAACGTCCCACGAATATCTCTTTTAAGCTAACATGAAGGGATGATTATGGTAAGTGAATAATGTTGAAATGATATGAGATGAAGCGGAAGTAAACCAAGAAAATCAACGGACAGATGTTGTCCACCACAAATTTATTTAATGTCCCATTATGCTAAGGGCACCATAAAGTAATATATTCGGAGGTCGAACTAGGGACCGCATACACCAAATGTAAGCGCACTGCAGCTGTGCTACCTGGCTCATTTTCCGTTACTACGTTCTTTTAGCCTTCCCCAGCTGGTCTAATAGCTAGCACGGACCTGTGGTGAACGTGGTCCTGGGTTTGATTCCCAGAAGGAGAGAATTGAAGTTTAAATCATGTGTCCTCTTAGCGAAAAATGACATTTTTCTGGGACGTTAAACTGAAAGACCTCATCTCTCTCTCTCTCTCTCTTACCAAAAGTAGGTCTGGTTTAGAAGTATTTTGCCGTAAATAGCGTTGTAGTGTCATTATTGATAAACCAAGCTTGATTCAATTGCACGAAAAATGTCCACCAAACTGAACTAAATGGCCATTAGCTTTCTTTATGAACTACATAAAGATACCAACTGGAGTATACAAAAAGGTGCTCAGCAAAAATACGAGATCTCGCAAACACACGAAAAAAAAATTCATAAATCCCATATACACATTAAAGGTAAACGCAATCGCGAAACAATACGATCACTTATTAAAAAAGTGCAACATATCTGAAGTCAAAGATAAAGAAAACATTTAACGATGAAGGTTCTCAAGAAACATATGAACTTTTCCAAGTGAATACAACCCCCCCCTGCTGCATTTCATATCCTCATTCAGTTCCACATTTGAAAGAAAGTTATAACATTAACTCATTTCCTTATTCACTCAGATCATTTCATAGGTGTATCAAAATTTCATCTTCAGTAAATCTTATCTAACAACAAACTTAATTTACATTACACAGAGTTCAGCGTTTTAGCGTTCAGAATACATTATCTACACGTGTGTATGTTCATATGTGAAGAGAACAAGCACTGTACTTCTCATGACAGCAAACAATCATGCAATCTGAAATGCTGTATACATTTGAAAAAAATCATGCAACGCGATATTCACCTTAGCAACTAAGATCTATTCGATCAAAGCACAGTCTGCAAACAAATTCTATTCTCATGGACACTTACATGCGAATTCGTGAGAAACCCAAGACCAAATAAGATAAAGCAAATAGCTTCAATGAAACACTATATCCTTCTCAGCAACTAATTAAAAAATGGAGTCTTTACGATTCCCATCCTATGACTTCAAAACATTATGCATTGCTATGGGAAGCATACAGTATTCAATCCTCAGCATGCACCCAAGTGGTCTTTGTCATGAGCAAACAACATACGTACGATACTAAAAGGGACACTAAATTCCAATCTAACGAACATGAACTTCCGTTGGGGTATTAACCCTAAGATCATGACTTCGGTTCCGCTGATGTGGAAGTCAGTCGAAAATGTATATATTTCAAATTAAGATGAACGTGCCACAATTATATTCAACTCTAGAGCGTGAAGTACCAAATTCGATCCCAGTTCCCACCAAAATGGATTTTGTGCACAGAATCTTGAATCGTAACTTAACGAAGCTACAAAACTCAGATAAATTAATTTCAGTGCTATTCTGTTTAATACATCTACCTTTAGTAGTTACATGAAGTAATGGTTCTATTCTCGGTGAGGTAGCATTATAATTCAAGTTCTAGTTCCTCCCTGAGTTCGATTCTCGCTGAGAAAGTACGCATATGTGCCTTTAGTGGGAGCATTATGTCCGCAAGTTAGTGAACAAATTTAAAAAGTTGAATGTAAACAATTGGAACGTACAGTTAAGCAATTTTAACATATAGCGTACAGTAAACCGAAGGCTTCGGAAGGTAATAGGACAACTAGTAATAAAAAAATCTTCGTTTAGCCTTCCAAGCTGGTCTAATAGCTAACATGGATCTGTAGTGAACGTGGTCTTGAGTTCGATTTCCGGAGGGAGAACATTGGAATTTAAACGCACTTAAAACGACGAGAAGACGAAGAAGACATGTTTTATCTTGTTTCTACAGCTGGTTGGCGTCCGAGGGCATGACCATATAGCAACATACTAGTTTAGGCCGGTTTACGCCCGTTTTAGGTCCCCAAGGAACTTTACCAGGTCAGGCCTAAAGGTCAAAGGTCAAATCCAGCTATCCTAGGGTTGGGAATGTGTTTCAAAGAAATATCTCATCACGTGCAACACAAACCTTTGGGAGACTTGAGTATACAAAATTTCATCCTGCGTTGTCAAAACATTATGAAATGCTATGAGAGGCTTCCGTTATTAGATCATGTTCAATTAATGGAATTCAACACGTTTTAAAACAATCATGAACTACGATATTCATCTTAGCAACCCAGTGCCCAGGAAACGTTCCCAGGACGAAGTTTCCCACAGAGGTCCTAACACTTAGCAACTTTCATGATTTGATTACTAATAATCCTTTTCTATAGGAATGTGTTTTGAAACTAACCACTCAGCGCCTAGCCTATGAGAGCATCTGCATGTATCATTTCTCATCCCACGTTTTCCCCAAAAATGAAATACAATATTTACCTTAGCAAGTAAGAATAATTTCATACAATCTGGTGGGAAGCTTCGTGAGAATCTGCCGTTCTCAGCTTCGCACGACGGACAAAGGTGGGGGCGAAAATAGTTACCCAATGTTATGAGAAGCTTCCGTTCTTAGCTTCGCAAGAAGGGCCGCGGGCGGGGGTCAAATAACTAGCCAATAGAAGAGAAGCCGAAGAAGAGAAAAAGACATGTTTCATTTTGTTTGTATAGCTAGTAGGCGTCTAAGAGTATACTTCCCTATTCTAGCATAGCAACATACTGGTTTAGACCGGTTTAGGGCTCCTGATAACGGTTTTGGGGCCAAACTTTTCCTACAGGGATGAACCCTTCTTATTCTGCTCGCGGAAGGAAGTGCAAGAACTATTATGAAGGTCAATGATGTATTGGAATACATGCTTTAAGCTATGTCTAAAAGAAAAGAGGAACTTTTTCTATCATTTATTGTAAAATCCGTTCTTAAAAGGAAGGAAATTACCAGTACTGTAACTTGTGTGGGAGGAGGACAGAGGGCTACTTCCCTCTGGAAACTCCCCGTCGTTCGAGGGGGCATTTTGAAACAAAATTTTCGTACTTCATATGTAATACGGACATATAATTATAAATGGAGCATCAAACAGATTCACTACATTACATAAACAAAACAGCACACAAAAGGTAAATTGGTTGAATTGTGCTGGTACCCATTTCAGTAGAGCGTGTCATATATTGGCGGCTTTAGAAATAATATTTATTCGTATGGATTTGAGATTTGTCAATATTGTCCACTTAATTAATTTGTTATGTATGGAACGGGACAGGGGCGTAATTAACGGCCAGAAAGACTAAGAGAAAGATGGAAAGAGAGACCAAAGAATAAAAAAAAAATTCTAGAGGACCCAAACGCGCATTAATTCTTGCCCCCAGAAAAACATCACTGGAAATTACGCAACAAAAAAATCAACTTCCAAAATAAAGTTAATGAGTTTCTTTAAACCTGCATTGAATATATAAGGAAATGGAGTGTACCGTTCTCTACTTTCTTAATACTGAAATGTATGCTATTGAAGGACATCACCTATTGGGGACAGGTTGAAGATAGTGTTGATCTCATAAAGGTATTGAAATTAATGATTCTATTCTTTTCAATCAAATGGCTTCCTTGAAGGATTTTATTAGTAATTATATAAAGTAGTGGAGTGAGGAAGATAAAACACTATTGTGCCATGAGAAGTGGGTTTGTTTTTTCAAAACCTATACTAGATCTGAACAGCACTCTGAATGTTTAAGGCATCTTAATATGTGTTTCCCATTCCTGAACATAATAAAATACTAAAAGAATATTTTCGCTTATGAACATTTAATGAAAAGACGAAAGAAACACAATGAATTAGAAGTATACCCTAATCTGACCTCTCTGAGGCTATATTAGTTTAACTAAAGCCTTTTACGATAGAATATGGGGCTTTAATACAGCTGCGTTGCCACAATAGGCCCTAAAGTGTAGAAATTCCTTGTATATTTGTTTATTGATATCGTAAATTAGGCAACATTGTAATCTATAATTTAATTAAATTTTGATATCAAGCTCTTGTAAATTTAATTAATCTTTAATCAAACTTTTATCAATTTAGTCATTAAATCAATTTGATATTGAACCTTGTGACGTATGCAAGGGACAGAGATGAATGACCTACTGTGTGATATTAGTATAAGATTACTTACCTTACTTACTTTTGTTATTGTACCGTTCTCATCCTGCCTTTCTTGTAGCCGAAAGAGGTTCCGTTTTTCCTGGTTGCTTTTACTTCTTTTACGAATTCCAATCAAGGCAGCACGACGACGGCAGCTACTTCACACGCGCACGCGGCGAAATTTAGATCCAAATCTATACGAGTGATGGCACTTATATTTATAAACTATGTAGCTGAGCCTTCTAGGATATAAGTTAGTTTTAATAAAATAACAATTTAATGAAATAAGGTATGAATTTCATATTATAACTTAAAAATAGGCAAAATATTGTGCCTTTAATGATTGAAGATATATTTCATATTGATAAATAATACTCTATTTGTGGATAAAAAGTATGCATCTATTTGCGGATAAGAAGTATGCGTATTCTTTTTTAACTTATATAGAATAGACATACATTGTATTATATACGTTTTATGATTACTCTTTTGTAATTGTACGGGATGTAGAAATAGAATATAGGAATATGTTTAAAAAATATTGAAAAAAAATTGAAACAAAATTTAAAAAGTAAAAAAGATAAATATAAAATAAAAAGTATTTGAATATAGGAAAACGAAGTATATACAATATTTATTTGTTATAAATCGTCCTATAGCTACTTACATAAGTTTGTGTGTACTTGATTTGCATTACAATAAAAGTAATTTAAGATTTGAAATCTATGCATTATGTTATTTGCAATATATGAAAACTATTTACAGTAAACACTACGTGAAAACAACTTACAATATAAAATTTAATATATGAAATACTATACAAAAATACAATATACAATTTAATATTTACAAGATACTATATATAATCTACTCACAATATATATAATTTAATAATTGAAAATATATAATAATACAATATATATTTTATCAATTGTAATATATTGTATAAATCTATTTACAATATGTAATAATAAACTGTACACTAGGAGTGCTGAGCACTGGGTGCGATTGATCGTGAAACTTTTAAAGAATTTGATAATATAACATACCCGGGAATACCATGAAACGGTGTATGACAGCATCGTGATTCCTTTTCATGCATTCTATTGTTTACATTTAATGCTTTCATTCAATAATATTTCTTCTTAGCAATTTACTGGCTTACATATCTTCATATGGTTTATTATTATTACTCACACACACACACACACACCCCTGTTTGTCTACCCTACAAAAGGCGTATGCGAGCTGGGCCATAGGAAAACCGAGTATGCATTCATATCTGCTTTATTAATGGAGCTATTTTCCTGATACGCTCCCAAAAGTTGCGTCATCGATAAAGCTACATTTCCAGAAGCACCAGAATGCAGTATCTCGTCCTTGACTGGGTACGTACAAGTGAGCACCCAAACCAACTGGGCATTTGCAAAACGAGTAAATGTAACAAACGAAGACACTAACAAACAAACAAAGATATTGTGTGTAAAATGTGTAAAATGCGAGTTCAGTGAGTAAATTTGAGCAATGCAATTAGAGCAATTGCTTTAAACACTAGTTAACTTTGTAACAAATGAAACAAATGGATTAATGCTGTTGACTTTATTGGGTTCTCCAATTTCCTTCCACATTTCCTTTGCACCAATTATTTCATAATCATTCACTCTCATTAATCACACGTCTATTATAAGCTATAGAGTATAACCAAGGGATGTAAAACTAAAAATTTCATTTCATTTCATTTCGAATGGAATAGCGCATTGATTCAATCCCCCGGGGAAGTTAGTTTGTGGTGGACAACATCGTTTCCATGGGTTTTCTCGGAGTACTCCCATTTCCTTCCACATTCTCATTCCACTAATTATTCCATCACCATTCACTTGCCTTAGCCATCGCCTCCCGTAACCTAACGGGCATAATCGTGGGACGTTAAACTGTAAGATTTCATTTCATTTTGAAATGGAATGGCGAGACTAAAGTAGGGTTATATCTGTTATGAAGGTTATTGTTTCTTTCTGCACCGAGGCTGTATAAGAGGGAGACCTATAGTTCAAGGTGGAATCCGAACCACTATAATAGTTCAGATTTTATAATTGCTTCCATGAGACAATGTGACCGAAGAGACACGTGCCAGCTACAAAGCCAGCGGGAGAACAATATTATATGCCTACAAGAAACACCGAAACAAGATACATTATTCATACCAGGTGGGAGACCCGGGTTCCCGGCGGGAGGTCATGTGATTCGGATTCCATTTTAATCAGTAGGTCCCGTCTCATATAGCCTCACTGCTGAAAGGGACGTTAAAAACAAAATCAACTTAATTCAACTATTCGTACCATCGAATTTAATATTTTTGTTATAACGTCGAAAATGAAGTACTAAACGGCAAGAATACTGCAAAACAAGATACAATATAAAACAATAAAACGAAACAGGCAGTAAGTTTACAATTGACAAGTGAGGGATTTTAAAACTTTAAGACATTATCATGTTACTTGCAATAACACTTAGCAGCAACACACAAATATACTATTATACTATTGAACTAATATACTATTAGTTCATATAATATGACTAATATACTATTGAACGTCGTAATCTTGCATCACTTAAAGCTTCTGTTGCTCTGGAATATTATAATTTATTTGTCTAATCGAATCAATTTATCTATTTTACTATTTTATCCGTAGTAACTATGAAACAAACCATAGCTTATTCTAATACGCAATGTTTTCAATTTTAATGCGAATGGTTAGCAATAATCTGTGCATTCACTTTTTTGACAACTTTTTTTATCCGTCTGTCATCACATATTTACAGTACTCTTACATATATATATATATTTACATGTATATATATTTACTTCGGTCTCTCCATGAAATCCATATATTTGCTCCCAAGGGATTCAACTGTTAATTTAATGAGAGAATGTCGAGACCATTGGAATCCAAAATTAGTGACCAACAAAACTTGATCCCTGGCTTCTACATATGCACCAATGTTCTCTCGGTTTTCTGTCCTACCGGCTTGCTTCAAAGACTCACTGCCCTTACGAACTATTACGAAACTCAAATGCTACTAAATGATTCATATAAGCATTATATAACTACCTATGAGATATCGTAGTTGACTTCCCAACTTCATAGAACAAAACCTAATTGCAACATTCTATTCATTAATGATAATAATTATTATAATATAGAGATGCAAGGCCTCGAAAAAAAAACGGCTTTTTTTTTTTTGGAAAAAACTCGTTTTTTTTCTGCTTCGCTTTTTTGCTTGGGAAATTTTGGGCTTTTTTCAAAATTCTGCTTTAAATTGATTCGCTTCTCTGTAACACAAAAAGTCATTTAATTAGTGGCTGATGCCGATAATAATATAAAACCTCGAAAATAAACCATGAATTTCGAAAAGATATTTCAAACAATTTTACTTCTCAACATATTTACATTATGAATTCCAAAGGATTAACCAATGTATATAATAAGAATTTTTTAAACCTCCTATATATAAAAGTAAGCAGGGTTGGGAAGAACCATGGTTGTTTTTGAAAATGCCAAAAACCCGTTTTGGGGGGGAAGTTTAAATTGGGCTTTTTTGGCTTAAATCAGGTTTTTTGGGTTTAGATATTTTGCTTTATGTATTTATATTACATATTGACGGAAATAAGTTTGTTTCGCCTTGGTATTATTATGCAACAACAGGGTTATTCTGGAAGAGGTCCCATAAGCTTAAAGAAGTCCGGTCACTAAATTTCTTAAATTGGGAAACTCCCGCCCTAGCCATCGGGAAAATCCCGTCATTACTCTAAATGAAAAACAATAATGGAAAAATCCTGTTATTGCTTTGCATGTAAAATTTAAAGGTCAACGTATCATAATCAATACGCTAAAACTGAGGTATTAAATAACAAATTTAGTACGTACATATCATTGAAAGTCCAATCCAAGCTAATGTTGGAAGCTACGTAGGAAATCGATAAATTATGCCAATTTCTATCAATATATTTAAGCAACCTTGGCTTCTTTGTAAAATAACAGGCATTCAGGCATGCAGAAATATACAATTTGGTTTCGTTTCGTATGTTCAGGCTTAACATCCTTACGTAATACCGAGGTTATCAAGGAGAAAACTCGCTTAAAGTTACATCCGAACCGCTACTTTGTTTACGCATGAAAGAAGGGTTGTGGTTCAACCGAGAATTGAACATGGGACACCTTGATTAAAAGGTGAAAAGGAAAGAAAACTAATGCAGATTGTTTGATGTGTGGAAACATCACCATGAAGTTCACACGATTCGCATTTTTCATTCTTTTAATTTTTTGGTTTAAACCAGTTGTTTATTTAAGAAAAAGAAAAAAAACAGCTGGTGTAAACCAGCCAACCCTAAAAGTAAATACTTCTTTTTAAAAAATACACAAACAACTAGCAAAATTCTATGTAGTATTTTTACTTCAAAATATTCCATACCCTCTTTTTGGAACAAAATAAAATTAAAATAAAACATAAGAGAAATACTTAGATTTATATGGTACAATTAAAGGCTGCACATCTAGAGCTTTTGGTTCTGTATATTCTTGAAATGCTATAGTTTTCTATAACCACCATTACGGTTTACTCAGTCCTCAAGTTTTTTTTTTTTTTTTTTTTTTTTTGAATTAACAAGAGTGATTCAACATATGAAGGGTGTGAGGCAAGAACATGGTAACCCACAATTTTACTATTTTAAGAAATTAGAGATTTTCTGCTGCACAATGCATTTTGAAAGTCGGAAAGCTGATTTTTCACATAATACTATACATGAAGGACTGAACGAAGCGGTATGCGTTGCTGTCTATCTGCTGCATAACTCAGCAATTGAAAATTGGTTGGTTACCATGTTCTTGGCTCACACCCTTCATATCATGACGGAACTCTCCCCACCCCACCACCACCAAAAAAAGGACTATGGAATATATTTAAGTTAAGATAAATACAACTGCACAACAAACATGACCGAGTGGAGCTTTTGCGCTTCTATCGGGAAGTTCGGGATTCAACCCAGCATTCGAGCATTCTGACAAAGCTTTTCTTCATTCTATCTTACAGTAGAAATAGTGCGTGTACTGTGAGTTGGCCGACTTCCTTGCGTTATTATTACTAATTACCAGCAGTAACTGTTTTGCGAAGGTTAGAGGGGTGTTCTTTCGGACTGAAGCCTGTTCCCCAAAATTACGGAATGTCTGCAACAAACGAAATATCTATTAGTTATGCCTTTACTCATAAACTTTAAGCTCCCGTCAAATAAAAATTACGAATGTTTAGAAAAACTAAACATTAGTAAGAAAAAAACCCTCCCAAAATACTTTTCTAAATCCGCCACTGATTCTCAGTATAAAATGATCTTCAAGGTTGTATCCGGAAGATTATCGCTAAATATATAAACGAAACGAAATGCAGTATTAGTTATGGCTGTACTCATAAACTTCAAGCTCCTCCCAAATAAAATTAGGAGATTTTAGAAAATGAAACGACCAGAGAAACCCGTCCCAAAGTACGTTTCTAAATCCGCTACTGATTATTTGTATAAATTAGTATTCAAGGTTGTATCCGGAAAATTATTGCTAAATCGTTGCACAGCTACAGTATAACAGAAATGTGGAAGTACGGTTAGACGGATATATTGAAAAAACGTACGCTTTGACGGATATATAGAAAAACATAAGTTTAACTTTTGCGCTAGAAGCTAGAGTACTAAGCTCTTAGAAATGAAACACGGATGACAAACTAAAATGCTTTAGAGAAGAAAAAAATGTTGATAACTCAAAAGTTAAAGTTAAATAGCCTATAAAATTGCCCTCAAATACTACATTCTTCTCGTTAGCTTTAATTCGTAAAACATGTGCTCCATCCATCTTGATGGTGAATTTCAGAGCGAAATATGGCATTTAGGTCATGGAATTCTTATCTAACTATAGAATATACTATAATAAAGCTATTTAGATAGAAAAATCATAAAAATGAAAAAAAAAACAAAATTTCCAAAATTCTCGATTTTTCCCAAAATAGCCGGCTGTTTATGTGGAAAAAAAACATAGAATCAAAAAAGCGGGCTTTTTTGCATCTCTAGTTGTTACTGTCGTTGCAACCATAACACCGATCTGAAAATAAGCTAGCAATTATTTATTTCAAACTAATTTACGGCTTTTAAACTAATTTACGGCTAATTTACGGCATTGTTTCAGAGGCATATTGAAACGTATGTCGCATGGATATTGCTCTCAATAGATTTGCGTGCACCGGAATATATTCACTGAACCCTCAGATATTTACAAACCCGACTATCTCTCCGCAAACTTGATTCATGTTGCAATATGATACACTGGATCTACCTCTAAAGACCCACAATGTTCAACTTCATTAGGGGTTAAGGAAAATTTGGATACTTCTTGTTTGTCGTCTGCAGCGAATCATGTTCTCCGCATATGACCGACAAATCAGAATCTACTCGTCCATTATCTAGTAAAGAGCTCTCCATTAGTGAACAGTTATAATAATTGACGGAAAATCGCAAGGGACGTTTAGCGTCACGCACCAGAAGAACTGAGTAAAGCGCGATTCCATATAAGAGGCAAATTGAAAGAAAAAGTGATTTTAGCAAATGAAGTAGCAAAGTAAGGTCACAAGAAGCTAATGAACCACTACACAGACAACGAGAAAATATTAACAAGAAAGCCCCACTAAATGTATAATTTGTGGTGAAACGTTCAATGAATGCTTGGTGCAGTGTGAATCCTGCGATGGCTGGGTTCATGGAACTGCACCTCAATTGAGTCAACAGATATCCCTTACACGGTACCACTGTTAGCTTCGTGGATAGGTTTTCTTATTGTTCCTTCTAGGTGTAGAATATGATGTTTTTCAAACATCTTACGTGTTCGTTAGTGCTCGCCAATATCCCAAATATGTGAAATTTAGCGATCTGTATTGCCATTTGTTTATTTCATTATTTTAGCATTTATGTCGATATGTTCAGTTTGTTAATAAAGTTCACATTACATATTTCAGGCTTATTTCGGGGCAATTTTACATCTTTTTACCAAGAGGCAGTTCAATGTGTTAAAATGTCTGGGGCTACCTCCTTTCCCCTAAAAATGTGAACTAATATTCACATGTTTATATTTCCAGGTTTACTTTTGGAAAATGCTTAGCACTCTTGAGTTAGGTACTAATTTGTGCAAAACAAAAAGTTGGACACCAGTAAGTCCCCTCCTGAAATTGGGGGGCAGTGCTCCCTTACACCACCCTTCCGTCTTGTTACGGCACTAAGAGTTTTACGAATCCTGATGCAGGGGCGACCATGTTTTCAATGATTTTGTATCCATTCAGCACAGGCTGCTAGTATAGAACAGATAATTAGGCCCAAATGAAGATCAATAATACAGTGAGAGCAGCTAGATTCACTTCTTCCACTCTTGAATAAAATTCACAAAACATGGTTACTACCCTTTCCAGTAATGCTACATGAGTTGCTATATCTATGCCTTCTGCATTGTTAAACCAGTGTACAAAAGCATTTTTTCTCGCTACAAGTGAATGTCGCAACAGATCAATGAAATATACAAATATCTATCAAGACAAACTACATAAAATCAGTAGATTTCGTTCTGAAACAATCACAGGAAAATATGGATGTTATCAATATGGTTGTTTAGCATGTGGAAAACATTTTAGATATCAATGTTCAGCTAGGAGCGCACAAGTAGGAATTGCAACGAATATAATCATCTTGCACACTATTGTCCAAAAGGTATACAAATAGGTACTTTAGAAGAATCATTGAGTTACCTGATGAAGATATTCAGAAGAAAGACAAGATCTTCATCCTTACTGAATTACAGAAGAATTAGATGACAGAAGCAAATACGAATATAGAAGATGAACGAAATTTTAGTTCAGTGGAGATTTTATGTTAAGCTCCATTCCGGTAGCCAATACAGAGAAGAAAATATGTTCACTAGTAATTAATCGAATTTAATTGGTAAAACGAAATTCAGGGATTAAACAGTAGAATCTGAACCAGAAAATCGATAACAGAGGAATCAGGTCTGTAGACACACCGACAAACAGGTAGTAGAAACGGAATACCTTAGTATGAGTCAGGGAATACCTACAAGGTCAACAATAATAGAAGGAAAGAATTCAAATAATCAAATTTTAGAATTTTGACCTAATATATCATCTTAATACGTAATCATTTAGTCATGATATGCGTCTCCAAAACAAATATGGTAAACAGGTGAGAATAGAAAATAAAGTTAGGAAAGAAAGAAACAGAAGAAAACAATTCAGAAATGTAGATAGTGGAATAATAAGGATGTGTAAAAATAAAAGAGAAGGCGAAGATATAGAGGAATTAGTCAAGAAAAAAGATGTAGGGGATAAGTTTAAAGAATTGATACAAAAAGATGATGGATGGAAGTCTGAAGAATTAAAGCAAACCGTTGAGGCACAGGTGAAGAAGAGAGAAAGAAAAGGAATGCGTACAAGTTTACTTTTGGCGCACCACTAGAAACAATTGTTAAAACTTATAATTCTTTTTTACTAATTACCTTCTTATTGTCCCCTAAAAGGTTTCCCTTGGCGACATGAAAATGCCTCACTTGGCATAGATAAAATACAGGGATGAATAAGTGCAAAAACTCAAACCAAAAGGTGTTAGGTGGGCATTAAAACACGAATGCTATCCACTCGGGTCTGGGAAGAATAAAGCTGGTGGGCCCGTACGCTAGCACGGGAGTGCGTTTGAAAGGAACAAGTCTGTCAGCAGTCGGAGATATGTGCGCAAGCCAAGATGGAAAGCAATGGGTTTTGTCAATGGTACGAATTTCAATAGCACTTGTAATGGTTTATTTTCTAGTAACGTTGCACTTGAACACACAAAATACAGGGTTTTTACATTGTGCAAAAATATGCTGCCAGTGGAAAATAACATCTAATAGTGCCATCTTTCATATACACTCACTAATTATATCCGACGCAAACCACTTGTAATCATTTTAGACTAGGAACACTACACTTGTAAACCTATAATACAGAGTATTACTTTGTATTTCATTCTGTCGCATGCATATATTTGTTCCTTATAAACATGCCTATCCATACAAAAAATTGAATTTTACATGTAAATAGTTCAAAGGGTCTTGCGCCAAAGCTACACCTCCACATAAGAATGAGATACAGGTGAAGACGGGGGTCAAGAGGAAAAGAAGCTACAAAAAGGAGTAAAAATGGAGAAATTTTTGTATGATGGTTATTAGTAGCGAAAAATACATTAATGAAGTGTCATCTGACAAAGTAGAAGAAGGAAAGAAAACGGGAAAAAATTCTGATATAGAACAGTTGAATATTTGTTGTTTGTAGTTGAAAGATAAAGTGTTGAATGTTTGTTGATTACGGCTCCTATTGCCTATTATTTCGTGAGCTTGAGAGAACCCAAACGATGTTTTCGAATATCGTAGCTTTTGATATGTTAATAGTATTGAGGGAAGTCGGCAGAATTATCGCGAGGCTGCGTGGCTATATTGTCAACGGTTTCCCAATCATGCTGGGCAGTCGAGGAAAGCATTTCGTCTTTCACACGTGGTGTGCAGAGGACTGGGCATGTCCCTCCTCAACACAAAAGACGTCAGCAGATCAGGCGTCGTGGTAAGGATAAACGGTCTCCCGGCATCCTTGCTGCAGTCCATGTGGTTCCCCAAATCTCGAAAACACGATTCGCCAGGGATGCTGCGATAAGCAACATGACGGCTTGGAGGATTTTGCTCAACAACGTGCTCCATCTTGACCATGTTCATATGAATCAGGAACTCCGAGAACAAGCTTTACAAATCCGTCTAGAGTTTTGTCAGTGGATGAGTGACGGGAAACCCATATTTCTACCGGGACATTCTGGGGACGGATCAAGCGACCTTCAAGAGTAATGGAGATGTCAGCACACACAACGCACACTATTGCTCCAGTTTGAATCCTTTTCTGAAGTGTCTACGTGCACTACGAACAGAGAAAAATGCCTGTACCGGGTGGCCTGATAGTAGCAATTCAACAGCAAATAACAGACGTAAATCCCAAACCGCAGAATTTAAACAAGAGTGTTTCCCGTTAAAGTACTTTCTATTTCAATAATACTTCCCAAGAAATCGAAATTGATACCAATTTCCATTTGAAATTTTGGAGTTGACCACCGTGGATGTATCCCCGCTTCGCCACTTGATATAGAAGCATCACCATTGATTCTTCACGTACGATTTGGTCATTCAGTTTTTTGTTTTTGTTTGAAATGTCTGCGTGCACTACAAACAGAGGAAAATGCCTAAGATGGGTGGTCTGAAGTGGCAATTCAACAACAAATAACATAAGCAGATACCAAACCGTAGAATATGAGGAAAAGTGTTATCCGTAAAAGTTGTTTCTTTATCAGTAATAGTTCCAAAGAAGTCGAAATTGATACCAGTTTCCATTAAAAATTTGAAGTTGATCCGCTACGCCACTAGATATGGGAGTATCACCATTTTATTCTTCAGATACGATTTAGTCATTCATTTTAAGTTTGAAGTGTCTCCGTGCACTACGAACAGAAAAATGAGTTGACCGGGTGGTCTGATAGTAGCAATACAACAAATAACCGACGTAGATCCGAAACCGTAGAATTTAACGAAAGTGTTTCTCGTAAAAGTTCATTCTTTTTCAATATTACTTCTAAAAATCGAAATTGATACCATTTTCCATTAAAAATTTTGGAGTTGACCCCCGTTGGTTTATTTCCACTACGCCATTGGATATGGAAGTATCACCATTTGATTTTCCATGTACCATTTGGTCATTCATTTTTTGTTTCCAGCGTCTACTTGCACTAGAAACTGAGAAAAATGCCTAAGACTAGTGGTCTGATACACCCTCTAGTAGAATAGAGGGCCTTCATAAGCGTGGGAAAATTTTGGCCGTGGGAACGTTCCAATGGGGCTTAAATCGTTGTAAACCAGTGTGTTGCTATGCTAGAATAAGGAAGTATACTCTTGGACGCCTACCAGATGTAAAAAACAAGATAAAACATGCCTTTTTTTCGTCTCCTCATCTTATATTGTTTAGTTATTTGAACCCCCGCCACCCCTGCTTCTCCTGGAAAGCCGAATATGTCGGAGTCAAGTTTCGACAAGCCTTTAGTTGCTATGTTCATAGCCTTTTACAGCTAGCACAGAAACGCGTGGGAAAATTTTGGTTTATTTGAACCTCCGTAACCCCTACTCCTCTTTAGTTGCTAGGTTCATAGCCCCTGGAATTGGGAGGCAAGTTTCGACAAGCCTTTAGTTGCTATGTTCATAGCCTTTTACGGATAGCACAGAAGTTATCATGATCGAAGCTCCCCAATTGAAAGTCCTATCAGTTATCATGATCGAAGTTTTCCAATTGATTGATTGATTTTTGCTTTTCGTTATGTATTGAATAGCTAGATGCTCTTGGCCTTCATAGTCTTGGATGCTCATACTGGTGGACGGATCAGAGTCCTATCAGTTATCATGATAGAAGCTTCCCAGTCGATTGAATGATTGATTTTTGTCTTCAAAGAGCATAAGCGATTAAGCCCCTTGGTCCTATTCCCACGAGATGTCTGGAGAATATGAACTGAAAGCATGATATTCAAATGATCGAAGCTTCTCAGGAGATTGTATGAAATTGGTCTTAGTTGCTAAGGTAAAGATTATATGTCATGATTTTTTTAAAAGCGTGAGATGAGACACACTATATGAGTCTCATAACGAAACACATACTCATGCAAAATCATGTTGATTAGCCCCTTGGCCCTATTCCCACAAAGTGTCTGTAGAAGACGTGATAGTCAAATGATCAAAGCCTCTCACGAAATTGGCTTAGTTGCTAAGGTAAATATTGTATTTCACAATTTTTTAAAGACGTGAGACATGAAACCAGATATAAGTCTCATAACGAAACACATACCTATACACTCCTTTCCCCCACACCTCCTGCGAATGGATTCCATTGATTGAGCAAATTCTAATAATGGAAACTTCTCATAGCATATCATATTGTTTAAAACGTAGGGTGTGAAGTGTGTTATATGAATATTCACAGGATGATATCTGCTATGCTAAGTAAATCGATATCACTTCCTGTTTAGTTGTTATGTTCATAGCCTTTGAGAACATCATGTTGCTAGAAACAAGATGAAACATGCCTTTTAGGGTTACCATCAGCTATAGGTTCATGAAAAAACACGCCTTTTCTAGTCGCCTTGTATTGGTTAGCTAATTTGAATTCCCAAGCCCCGCCCCCCTCCCGCAAAGACTCTTGAACGTCTACCGGATCTTCATCAGAGTCCTTTCAGTTACCACGATTGAAACCTACCAATTGATTGTGTTTTCAGCTTAAACTGTAGTGAGTGTTTTGTGCTTTAAGTTCTTAGGATTAAATCCTATCAATTGATTGTGTTTTCAACCTAAAACTGAAGTGTATGTGTGTTTTGTGATACCGCTCGTTCTTATTAAAATAGGTAAGTAAAATATATATATATATGTGTTCTTTCTTCATTTAGTTATAAAGGCAGTTGAAAGAACAAGTGTATTTATTCAAAGTTCCGTTCATGTTCTAACATTTAAAAAAAAAACACACAGACACATATGTGAATGTCTGTTTGTTAGTCTCTTTCTTCCTCTGTTTTGTTAGTACATTGAACTTCATCTTAAAATGGTTTAGTTTCAAGAACAACAGATAAGATGCCATTGTCAAATGTTTTGATGATACGTACTACAACGAGATAACAAGACTGCCCTAGTTAAAAACACATAAGCGAACTTCTATGATGCTTCTAAGAAAAATGATAAGATGGAATTCTTGAATGTTTTCTGGTTCGCATTGCAATTGTCGCAAGAAGTGTCTGTAGACTTGGTATTTTAATTTTGATAATATGATGTATACGTCTGTCTTTCTGTTTGTAAATGAAATCTTTTAAACAATGAAGAGATTTACGTCCAACAATAAAGCCAACAAGGTCTGTCTGTCTTTCTATGTCGGTTATGCTAATGGAGGCGATGGTGATGAGTTGAGTTGATTTTAGTTCAGCGTCCCTTTCAACAGCAAGGCTATATGAGACGTGGACCTACTGATTATCGTGGAATCTGAACCACTAAGTTTTACGTCTTACAGTTATGTCGGCTATGCTAATGCAGACGGTGATGATGAGTTGATGAGTTGAGTTGATTTTAGTTTAGCGTCCCTTTCAGCTGCGAGGCTATATGAGACGTGGACCTACTGATTAACGTGGAATCCGAATCACATGAGCTCCAGCCGGGACGATGGTAATGAGAAATGAATGAATGAAATGTTGCATTAAATTCACGTACACGGTGTTTGTCCATCGAGTTTTACGTCCTACGGTTACGTCTACTAGGCTAATGAAGGTGAGGTGATAATGAAAAAATGAATGAAATGATGTAATGAAGAAAGTGGAAGGAAACTGATGAACTCCGAAGGGAAATCCACGCATATGATGTTTGTCCACCACAAAGTTCATAGGGCACGAACTGGGATCGAATCAGGGACCCAAGCACTTGAGGTGAACGCTCTACCACTGAGCCACCGTGCCCTCTGGAACGTAAAATGAAATGATAAGGACGGTTTTCCGGGGACAGTCAATAGCATCTTTTCGTTAAGTTGTAAAGGAAGCAGGGAATTTGTGGTCGCTAAAATTAATGACAAGTATATAGAAAAAAAAAAGACGTGATTTGAACACGGGACCTCATGCACCAGAGGTGAACACTCTACCACTGAGGCACTGAAGTTAATTTCATAATTTTCTAATGTTAATAAGAGTGAAATCTAACGTTAAATACACATACACAAGTCAACGAACTGAGAGAGAGTTTCTGTATCTGCAATGTCTACTTGCAAAGAGCAGAAAAATAAGATAACAGAACATGTTTTGTATTTCAATGTTGTTCTCCAGCTGTCGCGTCAACATTATCTTAGGTCATGGTTTCAGACAACACGAAGCGAAGATATGTATGTGTGTGTGTGTGTTTTAGGTAATATTAAAACAGTGTTTGAGATCTAAAACTTTACAAAACTAGTGTTGCTTATTCATCTCGGATGTCGTTACCTATGTCATATGATGTTGATTGATTTTTGAGTTTAACGTTCCGTTCAGCAGCGAGGCTATATGCACCACAAAGTTCACACGACGAAAGTTAGGATTGAACCAGAGACCCCAATCACCGGAGGTGAACGCTTTACCACTGATCCACAGAACCCCACGATTTCAACATGGGGCACAAATCTTCAAGTTAAAACAATTGTCTATTCTCAAATAAGAGAACATTTCTCCATTTCTTTAAGTTGATCTAGGAAGTTGAACTTTATACAGTTTTCTCCATATTATAGTCTAAGCTGTATGTGATATTACTTTAAAAGGACGAAAGTAGTTAAAATATTCCCTATTATTATCATCAATTTCTTCTAAAATGCTCAGATTCCCGTCATAGAATTCGTATACTAGCTATGTACACAGGCGTGCATTAAGAAATTTTTTGTTGGGAGAGGTCCAAGCTTTGGGCGACGGGGCTCAAACACTACAAGCCTCTGTGTAGTATTGAACGCGTATTATTTTGCACTCGAAAAGACAATAAGTACTTGTAAAATACTTTCATCTATATTGTCATAGCGTCCCTTTCAGCAGCGAGGCTATATGAGACGTGGACACTAAATCACCAAGGTCCCCTATCGCATCACAAGTGAACGCTTTACCACTGATTCACCGAGTCCCCTTAGATCAAAGTACAGTACTCATGTAATAATATTATGTAACATAAAGTTCAGTTGTCGAGGGGCTCCCTGTGGGGTAATATTCATACACGTAAAATATTTTAAAATAAACAATATTAGTACCGATTCCATAGTTTTCGAAGGTGCTGTATTCAATAAAGACACTTTGAAAATAGTAACATGACATCTAAGGGGTAAAAAAAAAAAAAAGTGGTGAGCTCATGGGGTCTCCCTAGGGGGTAATATTCATACACATAAAATATTTTAAAATAAACAATATTAGTACCGATTCCATAGTTTTCGAAGGTGTTGTATTCAATAAAGACACTTTGAAAATAGTAACATGACATCTAAGGGGTAAAAAAAGTGGTGAGCTCACGGGGGTGATATTCATACACGTAAAATAATTTAAAATAAACAGTATTAGTAACGATTCCATAGTTTTCGAAGGTGTTGTATTCAATAAAGACACTTTGAAATCAGTAACGTGACATCTAAGGGGGTAAAAAGTGTTGAGCTCCCGGGGGTGATATTCATACACGTAAAATAAACAACATTAGTATCGATTCTATAGTTTTCGAAGGTGTTGTATTCAATAAAGTCACTTTGAAATCAGTAACATAACATCTAAGGGGTAAAAAGTTGTGGGCTCCCAGGGGGTGGTATTCTTACACGTAAAAAGGGGAGCATATGAATAAGACAAGTAAGACACAAGTAGAAACGGTTTTCCGGGGGAAAGTCAATAGCATCTTTTCGTTAAGTTGTAAAGAAGATAGCATTGAATTTGTGGTCGCTAAAATTAATGACAGTATAAAAGAAAGACATGCAGAGAGGAGGAGGAGGAGGAAATACGGATTTCGCGTTCACTAAAATTAACGATAAAATTCTAAAACAGAATAAGTATAAAAGACCGTGTAATCTACATATCTTCATTAGTCAATACATTTGAAAGAGATTGTGAGCATACATTTGTTTCACTCTTCATCCCATGGAATAGGAAGAAAAGTTAAAAATATTTAAAAGGTATGATGAGAGATTATTTCATTGACATTATAAAGTTCTGTCTTATATAGTATATATTTATATATCTAATATATATTGATTTATAAGTAACAAAATTCATTTCTTTTTTATTTTAGGTTGCATACAAATAAAGATAAGTGTAATCCTTTTTCCTATTCCTGTTGATATTATTATTATTCCTTTTTAATTACTTATATATATCACATTTTACTTATTCGTATATTCTTTTAAACACTTATATATCCTTTCAAAATATTTATATACATATATATATATATTCCATTTAAATAAGATTTATATATCCTATTATATATCATATTCATATACCGTTTACACATATTGCATTACGTATATACATCTGAGGAAGAAAAATGGCAAAAGAGAGTACGCAAGATTTACTGAAGGAGATTACGATCTTCATTAATGACATTGAAGAAGAAGAAGAAGAAGAGGTAGTGGGCGTAAATAACGAAACGCAAGTTCTTTTAAGTGAAATAAATGCCATAATCGGGATAGAAGAAGAAGAAGAAGAAGAAATGCAAGAAGAAGAAGAAGAAGACGCAAAAGAAGAAATGGAAATAGATCATCATGAAAAAATGCAAGAAGAAGAAGCCGGAGAAGAACAAATGAAAATAGAAGAAAGAATAGAAGAAGAAGCAGCAACAGAAGAAGAAGAAGAAAGAGAAACTATTGAAATTCAAATTCCAGTAGAAAAAGAAGAATATGATGAAGAAGAACTATTACAAATATTGAACAGTGCTAGCAATAGAACGATAACAGAAGAAGCATCAGGCCGTATTAAAGAAATTATAAAGTGGTTGCAAGAAGGAACAGAAGAAGACGTCGAAGAAAGGAGAAATGAAGAAGAGCTGCTAAATCTCACGTTTTCCCAAATAATAGGAGAGGATTACAATAAGGAAGAGATGAAGATAGAAGAAGAAGATGATAAGTTTTACACGAATGAACTAGAAAATTGGATTAACAATTTGTTTCCCGATCCCAGAAAAGAAGAAGAAGAAGAAGTAATATATCCCTCAATTATGGAAATATTAGCAGAGGCTAGTGCAGAACACGAAGAAATGGAAGTCGATTTAGACGATATAGAAAAAAGAATGGACGAATTGCTAGTCGTATTTCAAGCACAACGAAATTCAAATATACAAGTAGGATTCGGAAATAACAACCGTAATGATGGACACAATAGATTTCATATAATAGAAGAACGAAGAAGACAATACAGAAGATACAATATGGAGGGTAGAATGCTACGATTCCGTCTAGCCCCCGTACGTGCAGATGAAAACCCTTTTACGGCAATTGAAGCAAGTCTACGGGCACTAATAGATTATTTACTACGTAATGTGGACCAGCATGATTACGTAGGAATAACAATCACAAACGAGAGAGAAGGACATCGTCCATTTTGGTTGTCATTCAGAGAAGCAAGAAATCTCTCAGCAGAAGTTCTATGGACAAGCTATGAGAAAGTACTGCAAAGTAATGCGGCTTTTCTTATAAATGAAGATTGCATCGTGAATTTTCATCATGTACGTATGCCAAGAGGACAAGGTCCTTTGAAACAACATATTATGAATACCGAGGAATATGTAAAGGCAAAACGTGGTATTGTTACAATTAAGAATAAAGGTACAAGGTGTTTAGCACATGCAATCGTAGTTGCCATAGGACTGAAAAAATACAAGGGAAGAAATCAAGCTGAATACAGAAGATATGTAAATCAATATAAATATATAATTGAAAAAGAAGCAGAAGACCTATGTGAATCTGCTGATGTAGATCTTAGTCATGGTGGTGGAATTCCTGAAATTCGTAAATTTCAGGAATATTTAAAGGATTATAAAATTACAGTGTATAGGGGCTTTTCAGGCAGTGATGTCATGTTTGAAGCACCACCAAGTGATAACGAGAGAACTGCTTTAAATTTACTGTTTATAGATAATCACTTCAACGTCATTGAAAGCTTGACAGCATGTTTTAGCTGTAGTTATTATTGTGAAAGTTGTCATAAGAAATATGAAAACAAGCATGCACATTTGAAACATTGTACAGCTGTATGTTTTCGTTGTCATCAGAAGCCACCATGTGACTTTAAAGATATCCATATTACTTGCAATGATTGTAATCGAGAATTTTATGGACAGTCATGCTATGACTATCACAAGTCAGCGCCGTATCAAAATGGAAAGCCTTTATGTTCCATTGTGAAATGTTGTGACCAGTGTTTGAAAATTTATGTAGTAAAAGAGAAAGGTTCTCACGTATGTGGAGAAACTTATTGCAACATTTGCTATGCTATAGTACCACCCAATCATGAATGTTACATGAAAGTGAATGAAAGAAGAAAATCGAAAAAAGCCAATGAAAAAATCATCATGGAGAAGAAAGCTATGATTCTGTTTTATGATATTGAATGCACACAAGATACGAAAATAGAAGATGAGGACGCAAACATATATGAACACATACCTAATGTCTTGGTTAGTCAACATGTATGTTACCAGTGTTATGAAGATAACAACATCAAGAATGATTGTGTCATTTGTGGAAAGCGAGAAATTATTTTTGACGGAGAAAATGTAATAGAAGATTTTCTAAAACATCTGCAACAACGTCGACCAAACATTAAATCAGTAACCTGTGTTGCCCATAACTCAAAGGGATATGACGCACATTTCATCATTAAGACCATGGTTGAGAAGATGAATTGGACTCCAGAAGTAATCATGAATGGAGCAAAAATTCTCTCTCTTAAAATAGGAAACGTAACCTTCATCGATTCACTAAGCTTTCTTCCTATGTCCTTAAGTAAATTAAGTGGTGCATTTGGACTTCAATCGTGCAAAGGATATTTCCCACATTTCTTTAATCGACGTGAGAACCAAACCTATGAAGGGCCGCTTCCAGACATTAAATATTATGGAGCAGATACTATGAAAGTAGACGAAAGACGCAAGTTTCTCCAATGGTATACCGAACATCAAAACGACACCTTTAAAATGAAAGAAGAACTCATCAAGTATTGTGTACAGGATGTCGAGGTATTACGTCAAGCCTGTATTTCATTTATGAATACATTTGAATCTGAAACTAATGTCAATCCCTTACTTGAATGTATTACAATTGCCAGTGCATGTAATTTGGTATATCGTAGAAATTTCTTAAAGGAAAATACAATTGGTATCATACCAAAGAACGGATATCGATGGAGAGATGTACAATCAGTTGAAGCAGTACAATGGATAGCTTGGGAAGAAAAAACCAGAAACATCCAAATTACCAATGCTGCACGTAGTAAGGAAAAACGAATAGCATCAATGAAAGTAGATGGTGTATGGACAGATCCCAACACAGGAAAAATACACGTCTGGGAGTATGAAGGCGATTTCACACATGGTTGTATCTACTGCTACCCTAACGACAGAGATAAACCCATCTATAACAATGCTACAGATACCATGGAATTTCGATATGAAGCAACAAAGAAGAAAATCCAAAAATTAAAAGATTTTGGCTGTGAAGTGCATGAAATATGGGGTTGTGAATTTAAAAAACAATTGGCAGGAAATGAAGAGATGAAGAAGTATGTTAGTAATCATCCGTATACAAAGAAAACACCATTAAAACCTCGTGACGCTTTTTATGGAGGACGTGTGAATGCCATACGTTTGTATCATAAAGCAGAAGAATCTGAAGGAGAGACCATAAAATACAAAGATGTTATTTCCCTTTATCCTTTTATCTCTAAGACTAAGAAGTTTCCAATTCGTCATCCTACTATCTATCTGCCTGGAGATTCAAATATTCCCACCATTGAAGAAGTAGAAGGATTAGTTAAGCTCAGTATTTTGCCTCCAAAACAACTGTTTCATCCTGTCCTCCCTTATAAATCAAATGATAGATTGATGTTTCCACTCTGCCGTACATGTTGTGATGAATTAAACCAAGCACCTTGTAATCACAACGATGAAGACCGAGTGCTACATGGAACATGGGTAGCAGATGAAGTAAGAAAGGCATTAGAAAAAGGATACAAAATAATAGATATTCATGAAATATGGGCATATGACGTTGTTCAATATGATGAAAAAACAAAAAGTGGTGGCTTATTTGCAGAATACATAAACACCTTCCTGAAAGCAAAAACAGAAGCAAGTGGATGGCCAGCATGGTGTGAAACAGATGAATTAAAGAAGAAGTACATTCAGCAATTTTATGAAAAGGAAGGAATACGTCTAGATGAGAACAAAATTAAACATAATCCAGCACTTAGAAGTTTAGCTAAATTAATGCTAAATTCATTTTGGGGAAAATTTGGTCAACGTGAGAACATGGGTCATGTCAGCATTATTAATGAACCCAAGGAATTATATGAAAAATTAACATCTCATGATATAGATGTTCATCAAATATTCCCAGTAAATGATGACATGTTATATGTATATTGGCAATACAACGATGACGTTCCTGTTTCACTACCAACAGTAAATGTTGTCATAGCCGCATACACAACAGCACAAGCAAGATTAGAATTGTACAAATATTTAGATCAACTACAAGAAAGAGTATTATATTTTGATACTGATTCCGTCATTTATACGCAAAAACCTGGTGAAAGTACAATTCCAACTGGTGACTTTTTAGGCGATTTAACAAATGAAGTCCTCGAATATGGTAAAGAAGCCTATATTTCAGAATATGTATCGGCGGGCCCGAAGAATTACAGCTTACGTATTTTTGATCCCAGCACGAAGAAGGAGTTTCAAGTATGCAAGATACGGGGCTTTTCATTAAACTATGAATCTTCAAAACACCTAAATTTTGATGTAATGAAGAAAATGATAGTAGATAATGAAGAGGATGCAGAAGAAGAAGAAGAAGAATCTCGTCCCACGGAAGTCAAAATTACCAATGAGAAAAAAATTTGCCGCAGGAAAGACCATACTATCGTCAGCATGCCCGAAACAAAAATTTATAAGATAAATTATATTAAACGACGTAGAATTCCAAATTCATATGATACTTTTCCATATGGCTACACTACTTCCAACAAAAGAAGAAGAGAAATGTAATAAGGCCCTTTATAAATATACGTATAAGGAAAGAATGATCATACTCTTTAACATGGACACGACGTGGAAACATCCCTTTTCATGTATTGTTGCCGGACCAAGTGGATGTGGAAAAACTTCCTTTGTAATACGATTCCTGTCCAATTTACCACGTATGGTTAATACATCGTTTCGTCATATTTATTGGTACTATGCAGAATGGCAAAATGCATACAGAGAAATTTCGACAAAAGTACAATTTATTGAAGGATTACCTCGAACAAAAGACTTTTTACCTGAAACTGGACCACATCTTATTATTATTGATGATCAAATGTGTGAAGTGAACCGCAATATAGTTGATTTCTTTACAAAGGGTTCTCATCATAGAAATCTTAGTGTACTATTTATTACACAAAACATATTTCATCAGGGAAAAGGAAGCAGAGATATGAGCTTAAATTGTTCTTATCTCGTATTATTTAAAAATCCAAGAGATAAATCACAAATTAAACATTTGAGTTATCAATTAACTCCTGAGAATCCAAAATTTCTTCAAGAAAGTTTCAACGACGCAACAAAGTTACCATATGGATATTTCTTTATTGATTTAAAACAGGATACGCCAGATGAACTTCGTTTTCAAACAAATATCTTTCCTGATGATATTTATCATTACGTTTATGTTCCATCGAAATAGAAGAAGAAGATGTGTTTATAATGTTTGTTTTAAACTGTGTTTCTTCATTCTGACAATATGTCTCCAAGAGTAAAACACGGAGATCTTCTTCGTACGCTGAGCAAAGCAAATCCTAAATTACGTAAAGCTATATTGGCCAATGCAGACTCTTCAGTGATTCGAAGTATTTGTGAATGTTGTTATAATGTATTAAAAGGGAATGTACCTCTTACAAAGACACAGAAAGCAAGATTAAAGCGATACAAGAGGACGCTTCGATATCTTGTGAAGAAAGGAAACTCCATCCAAAAGAAGAAGAAGCATTTATTAGTACAGCAGCAGGGTGGATTCCTACCGGCATTATTAGCTCCTATTTTAACTGGTGCATTATCAAGTTTACTATTCCGTTAGTACAATGGAACATGCAAAGAAGATGATTTTAGTTCCACCTGAAGTTCTGAATCGTATACAAACACCAACATCATCATCATCATCAGCCCTGGAGAAACGTGAATCTAATTTGGATCAAGAAATGCAAGAGATTTTACAGTTATCATCGCTTAGTGATGAAGAAAAGTGGAATCAGTATAATAATATTCTTCAAAAATATTTACATTTAATACGAAAACAAGAAGAACCTGTAACACTTTCAATTACGTCAACTAAATCAGAGAAGCCTGAAGTAGAAGAAGAAATATTATTATCTATACCCAAAATGTTTCGTAAAAGAGCTGAATTACTACTACATAGAATGAAACATGATGATAATATCACGTGGGATAATAAAGGAACTGTTTACATCAGAGGTGATAAACTAGAAGGATCTCACATTGTAGATTTAATTTCTGATGTGTCGCGACCCCGGAAACACACAAATCCACCGGGATGGGAGAAATTTTGTAATTATTTATCTTCTAATAACACACCTCAAGAACTTATTGGAAATCCAAAACGTTTGTCATATATTTTACGACGAACTAAAGCATCACCAACAGCATCATCGTCAAGGGAAAAAATACCTCTGAAATCGTTTGCAGAAGACGACGAAGAAGAAGCAGAAGAAGAAGAAGGAAAAAGTAATATCTCCTATAAGGAAAAGGAAACGTGCCTGTAAACGTCCAGTATGGTCAAGGTGGAAACCGTAAACAAACAGTTAAGCAAGATTTACTACAACCCTTCACATCCTGCCTCGTTTTCAACTGTTAAAAAATTGTGGATAGCTACAAAAAAGAAAATTCCTATACACTGTATAAGAAGATGGTTACTGCAACAAACAACATATACGTTACACAAACCTGTACGTCGTCGTTTTAAAAGAGATTTCTATGTAGTGAATAACATTGATGATGAGTGGGAAAGTGATATTAATGATCTTCAATCTCTTCATAAATTTAATGATGGATATCGTTATATTCTGACAGTGATAGATGTGTTCAGTCGATATGCATGGGCTGTGCCATTAAAATCTAAAAGTACAAATGATGTCTTAAAAGCATTGCAAATTGTGTTCAAAGACAGAAAACCAATTACATTTCGAACAGATAAAGGAAGTGAGTTTACTAATAAAACAATACAGAAGTACTTAGTGGACAGCAAAATAAAACATATTACAACTAAAAATCCTGATATAAAAGCTAGTATTGTAGAACGTTTTAACAGAACTTTAAAAGAAAAAATGTGGAAGTATTTTACAAAGTATCAAACGTATAATTATTTAAATGTATTACCTCTTCTTGTGAAATCATACAATGAAGGTTATCATTCAAGCATAAAGATGTCACCTGCAAATGTTTCTCAAAATAACCTATTACAAGTATGGCATAATCAATATGATAATAAAATAAAGAAGAAGAAGACGAAGAAGAATCCAAATTTCTCAAAACATCTTAAGATTGGTGATACAGTACGAATTAGTAAAACTAAACGTACATTTGATAAAGGATATATGCAAAATTGGACTTGGGAAATATTTAAAGTGAAGAAGATAATACCAAGAGATCCACCTGTTTATGAAATTGAAGATTTAAACAAGGAGCCACTGGATGGATTATTTTACAGAGAGGAATTACAACCTGTGACGTTATCAAAGACATTTTACATAGATAAAATCATACGTACAAGAAGAAAAGGCAGCAGAAAAGAATATCTTGTTCATTGGAAAGGATATCCTTCTTCTTTCGATTCCTGGATACCTGCATCATCCGTAAAGAAGATCGAGAAGTACAATGGAACCTGATGGAGATTTTTACGTCACGCTTCCCAGTAATAGTTCTATGGAATATTTTCCTGACAACACCTTAACATCATATACTACGAAACTTCATCAAAGAATGGAATTCCATGAAAAGTGGGAAGTGGCTATTGTTGAAATTCATTATCCTCATTCAATATTAAATATTAATGACGAAAATAATAAAATTTTTTACAAACCTGCAAAAAGTGATGAATGGAAATTTATAACTATTCCTGTACGTTATTACACTGACATATCAGAATTGATAAAGATAATAAATACGTACAACAGATTCACAAATTTACATATTTCTTATACTCGTGAGAGTAATACCTGTTTTATACGACGTCTTCATAAAGACATAGATGTAGACGTTGCATTATCACCAAGTGTTAGTGCGATGTTGGGGTTTGATCCAAGCGTTGATTTAAAGGATATGCAACAAGGCCAAAGCATTCCAAATTTACGTTTAGGCCTTCCATCTACAATGTATGTGTATTGTGATATAATTCAATCTGTATTTGTTGGAGATACAGTAGCACCATTATTACGTATCATAAATATGAATCCTGTGAATCATACATTTGGAAGTAGTGTTATAGAAATTTTTAATCCTCCACATTATGTGCCTATAGAGAAGATGCATTTTGAACACATCAAAATAGATATAAGAGATAGTACAGGCTCTCCACTGGCATTCACTTTCGGAACTGTATGCGTTAAACTACATTTTCGACCAGTGCGTCAACATCGACAAATATGAATAATCCATATTTACAATATTATCAAAAACAAGCTCTTTCTGGAACTGGAAACGTTTATGTTGGCTCCCCTTATCAAGTTGGACATGGTATTGGAAGTTTCCTTGGAGGATTATTTCGTTCTGTCATGCCACTAGTAAAACAAGGAGCTAAAACAGTAGGAAAGGAATTATTAAAATCTGGAGCAAACGTTATTACTGATGTCATCATCGACAATCAACCTATTAACGAATCCTTTCATCAACGAATGGGTGAAGCGAGATCCGTCTTGCAAGACAAAGCAAAAAATAAACTGAAATCTATGCTAGGATCTGGATATCAACGAAGGAAAAGAAGAATTACACATCATTCCATCTTTAACCCTTCACCATTACACATCATCAAGCGCAAGAAGAAGAAGGAGAAGGGCAAGAGGAAACGTACACAGAAAACAAAGAAATATCAGTCTTATAAGAAGAGGAAGTTATCACACGATATCTTTGATTAAATCATCACCATTATGGCTTTCTTACATCATCAATCCTGCGAGTGTGTAAAAAGTGAACTAGATATTTTTTCTACAAAACCAACGCAAACCAGTATATTGGATAATCATGTTGTTACATACAAACCAATCAGTTCACTAGCTGATAATGCTCCTATAGAGTTTGTCATCCCAGGAACAAGTGATGAATACATAGATCTACCACATACTCTTCTTTACATCGAAGCTCAAATCGTTAAGCCTGATGGATCAGCATTTGGTGAAAGTGATAAAGCTGTGGCTCCTATTAATGACTTTTTAAATTCTATGTTCAGTGAAGTGGAAGTGTATTTAAATAACAAACTGATTTCATTTCCATCTCATAATCATCCATATCGATCATACATTGAAAAACTGTTAAATTATGATGATTCTGCTAAAAATACTCATCTTCAATGTGCATTCTGGTTTCAAGATACTGCTGGACATATGGATGCAACATCTAGTGGTAATAAAGGATTTCAACAACGTTATGAATTAACAAAAAAAAGTGCAAAATTCGACATGCTTGGACATCTTCATTGTGATATTTTTAATCAAGATAAATTTTTAATCCAAGGAGTAGAATTACGTCTCAAGTTAATTCCTGCAAAGCCAAACTTTTGTCTCATCGCTAGTGATGCGTCTGTTGAGGCTAAAGTGAACATTTTAGACGCTGCTTTACATATTAAAAAGATTAATGTTAGTCCTACAATAAAACTAGCACATAACAAGCTTCTACAATCAACAACAGCCAAATATCCTCTCACAAGAGTGCAAATGAAGTCGTTCGTCATTCCAAAGGATCTTCAATCAAAAACAATAGATAATTTATTTATGGGAGTATTACCAACTCGAGTGATTGTGGCGTTTACACAAAATGATGCCTATACAGGAACAATAACTTCAAATCCATTTCATTTCAAACATTTTGACATCAATTTCTTCTCTCTATACATTGATGGAAAACCTGTACCTTCAAAACCATTACAACCAATTTTCGAAAACAACCTCTATGTTTCCTCATATCATACCTTATTCTGTGGATCAGGCATTCACTTTTCTAATCATGGCAACAATATTCCTCGCCTTGACTTTCCTCAAGGATACACTATCTTTGTTTTCGACATTACTCAAGATGGAGAAGCCAGCGCTGTGCAGCATTGGAATCTTATACGTCATGGGTGTGTTCGTCTGGAAGTTCATTTTACGAAGCCTCTACCAGCACCTATCTCCTGCATTGTGTATGGAGAATTCCAATCTCTCTTAGAAGTGGATCATCAGAGGAACATCATCATGGATTTTTAAAGGTACGTTATTTAAATATCATATCATATATGTACATGTCTGCATTTTTATACATGATGTCCTCTACACTAGATTTATTGAATGCTTTGCAAACAAATTCTTTATTTCACAATCATTTCGTTGGCGTATATGCAGCCAATGAATTACCAGCACATGTTCCACTACCTGCAGCTATCATCATAAATACAGATCCCTCGAACAAACTTGGCACACACTGGATTTCCGTATATATTCATACTGATGGCCGTGCCCACTACTTCGATACATTTGGATTTCCTCCATATGTAATGCATCATATTCAATTTCTACGTAGAAATTCCACTTCTTATACATTTAATAATAAACAAATTCAAAGTGTGAAATCATCCTTATGTGGGCATTATTCATATCTTTTCCTATGCTTCAAAGCTAAAGGAAAGTCCTTAAATGAATTTCATTACACTTTCTCATCAACTCCAGAAAAAAATGATCGTCGTTTGCTGTATTTACTTCTACAGGTAATCATGTCTTCATTCTTCTTCTTCGTTTGTTTTGATTACTTTCTTTTCATATTATTGCAGGTAGCCATTTCTTCTTCTTCTTTATTATAATGTGTTTGTATGTATTATTATTTGTTCATGATTATAGATAAAATAAATTTTAAGTTTGTTTTTCAATTTTTTTTTCATTTCAGAGAGTAAAAGATCGTCATCGTGTGTATGGACATCATCTTCAATGTTCAGATTGACTTGTATCTACGTTTCATCATCATCATCAACAGCAGTAGTATCATCAGTGAACAGTATATGGCAGTTGTAAAGTTATCATCACATGGACAGTGGAAACAAAATCTAACGTTCTTTTAAAATGTACTATACTTACCGTCGTTTTAATTGTGTAAATAGTTTCATCAGCAATAAACACTTTGTATTATTTTTTCTCTTTGAAAACAAATGTTTTATTTCTTATTTTCTCCGTTTCCTAATAAATAAATATGTTTTATGATCAGTTATGTAATTAAATACACATATCATAAAACATATTTTTAAGTCATTGAATTAAAGAATTTCATAGTGATTTAAAAAAAAGATTCTAAAACTGATTTTTAATTCAATGATGTAATCATATAACTACATAATAATAATAATAATGAATTCAAATACTTAATCAGTTATTCTTTCGTAAATTAAATCAAGTATGTGAATTCAATATTATTATTATTATTATGATAGGACTTTTGTTTTTAAAATTTTAATATTAATTATTTTAATTCCTTTTTTTAAAATTAAAAAAAAGTCCTATCATACTTAAGACAAAGTTGTATAATAATAATAATTTCAAATACTAATTTTTATTTTAACATTCATTTCAAGAATTTGAATTCATTATGATTATTATTATTATTATTATACGTATCACTTATAATATACGATGAAAAAAAATATGTTAGGATTTTTTCTTATAAAAAAACTTTAAAATCCTAACATATTGAGGTGTATGAAACGAACACAAAACACACACACACACAAATAAAACATTTCACTTTCCACTATATATATATTTTTATTACATTTAATATTACGTTGTTTCGTATACATGAAAAAAACAAATCAATTTCTCCTTCTTTATGAAGAGTCGTTCACTTCATTGATACCCTCCGAAGGTTGAGTTTCGGTTTCCCCCCACCATGGTTGTGTCGATACACTATCAAATAAATCAGCCATAATTGAGTCTATAAGTTTTTGTTTGCAAAATACTTTCATTTCCAATTTTAATCGTTCACCATCAATGTTCATATCACTGTTCTTATCAAGAGAGACACTTGGAAAACTAATGTTCATACCATTAATAATACTCTGTTCATCTACACAGGTATGGATTCCGGCAAGTCCTCTGCATGTAAGACACTGTAATTGTACATGATTACGAATAGTATCTGTACACAAGTCAAAATATTCACGTAGCACAACACTACAAACTTTACTGTTTTTCACAGCATGTTCAATACACGGTAATATTTCCAAGAAATAAAGCCAATCACTTGAAGATAAGTACACAGTGTTTCGAGGAGCATGAAGTGTTCCTTTCTTCTCTAACATCACTAATTTTTCACCCATTAGTTTTCGTACCACCAGTTCGTTTTTTCGACCAAGAGATTTTATAAATGTAATTTCCACTTGAGAATTTAAATAGTCCGTAACAAATGGGGTTAAATGTACAAGTTTCTCCCACTCTGCCAAATTTAACTCCACTCCAAACACAAGTCCTTTGCCAACACGAATCACTGGTTCAAATGTATCACTATCCAGTCCAATGCAAATTAATTTGGTTTTCATTGAATTAAGTCCATATTCAACATTTAACAAGTACTCTTTCTTGGTATCCATAGTTGACGCACAAGTACTCAAAGACATGTTACTCCAGTCGCTGGTCAGTACAGAATAACGACACTATGCATACAGATGTCTGCGCATGCATGAAGAGGAGGGGGGCGAAGAGGAAAATTCATGTTTCATCTTGTTTGTACATGACACCATACACTTACGATGTGTAAACCAGTTCAGTAAATTCAAGATCGTGCATGTTACGTCCAGATACATTAATCTTCATTCCTTTATATATTAAACAGACATTTCCACTTTGTAAATACGTTAATAATGCACCATTATCTGCTTCCAATTTTTCAGTACAACGTCCAGGTAAAATCACTTTTTCACCTCCTTCAAATGTCACACAGGCCTTCCTACCATATACCGTTGTAATTATCTCACAGTTTACAATACGAAATGGTACTCCAATCTCCAAATCTCGCATTTTTGTAAAGGGTACCATCGATGGCTTATTAAGTTTATCTAATAAACTCATTGACGATGACATCTTTAAAATTTTTGACGTTTCTTCCTTTGCAACAGCTGCTAACAGAATGATCTACACAAGCACATACGTTCCGCTTACGCTCTTCGCAGGAGGGTGGGGGGTTTGGGGATTCAAATTATTAACCAATAAACGACAAGAACACGAAAAAGGCATGTTTTATCTTGTTTTTTACATCTGGTAGGCGTCCAAGAGTATACTTCCTTATTCTAGCATAGCAACACACTGGTTTACAACGATTTAAGCCCCGTGGGAACGTTCCCACGGCCAAAATTTTCCCACGCTTATGAAGGCCCTCTATTCTACTCCTCTCCCCCTCCATACATTGCACCGTCAAACTAAAATGATAAAAGTCATCCCAGGTCCGAACTTCATCCATGTTGAAAATTTGAATGAGATCGGTTTGGTGGTTCAAACGTTATGGAGTTTTACTAGTATATACCCGCTTCTCTGGGTGAAATGAAAATTTAAATGCACAATTCCGTATCTCATGTGTTTTGTAACCGTGAAATATGCTGTTTTCGTTTTTAATGGCATCGAATTAAATGGTATCGGAAAGATCACTGATCACCCCGTCGACCCCGAATATCATGTATCCGACGCTAATATTAATCATTTTCGATCATTTTATTATCTCCCCATCTCCCAAGGTATGGGGCTGAGTTTGGTTTCAAACGGGATCGGAAGTGTCATTCTTCATCTCAGCGACCCTAAAAACTACGGATCAGACACTAATGTTGGACAATTTTGAACATTTATATATATATATATATATATATATATATATATATATATATATATATATATATATATATATATCCCCCTCCTCTTCTTTCATGTTGTGCGGCATGTCATTGGAAGGGTCACCGGTCATCTAAGTGATCCCGGAAACTAAGGATTCGACACTGATATGGGTTATCTTTTATTTCCCTCTTCCCCCTTTCCTAAGACGCGCGGCTGAATTTGGAATTAACACCATAAGAAGTGTCATTGCTCATCTCGGCGATCCCAAAAACTATAGATTCGACACTAACTTCGAATCATTATATCCCCCTCCCCCATGTTGCGGCCCATGTCATCGGAAGTGTCACCGTCCATCTCAGCTACCCCAAAAATGTGGATGTAGCACTAATATCGGTCATTTTCGATGATTTTTAAACCTTTTACTCCCCCTCAACCAAGTTGAAGGTTTGAATCTGAATTTAAACGGGAACGAAAGTATCACTGTTCATCTAAGAGAGCCAGATAACTATAAATTCTACTGATAATGGACATATTCGACCATTTTTAATATACCTATTTCTCCCTCTCCTTCAACTTGTGGAGCTGATTTTGGATTTAAACCGGATCGGAAATGTCTCTGTTCATCATAATGATCCCGAAAACTATGGATTAGACACTAATATTGGTCATTTTCAATCATTATTATATACAGCTCCTCCTCCCCTCAACCGTGCTACGGCACACGGCATCAAAATTGTCACTGTTAATCTCAGCAAATCCTAAAACTATGGATTCGACACTAATATTAGCCATTTCCAATCATTTTTAATGTTTATTCCCCTCCCCTACGTTGCAACTTCCCCTCTCCAACTATCAGGGCTGAACTTGGATTGTTACAGCATCAGAACTAACACTGTTTTTCTCATCGATCCCGCAAACTATGGATTCAACACTAATATTGGTCATTTTGATCATTTTTAAATTTCTCCTCCTTCCCCCTCCCCTACGTTGCATCGTCAAAGTGAGTAGCCTAAAGTAATCTCTGCCCGAAAACTCATGTATGTTGAAAATTTGATTGAGATCGGTCGGATGGTTCAAGAGTGATAAAGTCACAAAGGTAGTCATTTTTATTTTTTTACATATATCTCCCCTCCCCGTCCCCTATGGTGGCTCGTCATAGTGAAACGATAAAAAACACCCAAGGTCCGACCCTCATACCTGTTGAAAATTTGATCGAGATTGGTTGGGTGGTTCAAAAGTTATTAGTTTTTATTCATATGTTCCCCTCTCTTCTCCCTTTCCTAGGATCTACCGTTAAAGTGAAATTACAAAAATATTTCCAGATCCGAACCTTATGCATGTTGAAAATTTGATTGAGATCGGTCGGATGGTTCAAGAGTGATAAAGTCACAAAGGTAGTCATTTTTATTTTTTACATATATCTCCCCTCCCCGTCCCCTATGGTGGCTCGTCATAGTGAAACGATAAAAAACACCCAAGGTCCGACCCTCATACATGTTGAAAATTTGATCGAGATTGGTTGGGTGGTTCAAAAGTTATTAGTTTTTATTCATATGTTCCCCTCTCTTCTCCCTTTCCTAGGATCTACCGTTAAAGTGAAATTACAAAAATATTTCCAGATCCGAACCTTATGCATGTTGAAAATTTGATTGAGATCGATCGGGTGGTTCAAGAGTGATAAAGTCACAAAGACAGTAATTTTTATTTTTTTACATATACCTCCCCTCCCCCTCCCCTATGGTGGCTCGTCATAGTGAAACGATAAAAAACACCCAAGGTCTGACCCTCATACATGTTGAAAATTTGATCGAGATTGGTTGTGTGGTTCGAAAGTTATTAGTTTTATTAGTTTTTGATCATGTCCCCCTCCCCACCCCCTTCCCTAGGATCTACCGTTAAAGTGAAATTACAAAAATATTTCCAGATTCGAATTTCATGTATGTTGAAACTTTGAATGAGATCGGTCATATAGTTCAAGATTTATTAAGTTACAAAAATAGTCACTTTCAGTCTTATATAAATTGATTTTTTTATACCTCCCCCCTTCTCCCGCCATACGTTGCTCAGTCAATTTAAAATTATAGAAACAATCCCAGGCCTAACCCTCATCTATGTTGAAAATTTGATCAAGATCGGTTGAGTGGTTCGGGAGTTATTAAGTTTTATTTATTTTTATAACCACTCCCCCCTCACCTTTACCATCCAAGTGAATAGTCTAAAACCAGCCCGGCCTTGAACCTCATCCATGTTACAAATTTGGTCGAGATCGATCAGGCGGTTCAGCAGATTTAAAATCACAAACATAATGATTTTCAATTTTATATATATAGATATATTTTTATATACACACGTTTCCCTCCCCTCTCTCTCTCCTCAGCTCCAGTAAAAAAAAGCATTTTAGGCATAGGGTTACTTTTACGTAATATTCATATCCCAGTCCTTACTCTGAATAATTCCTCTGCTATAGCTGCTATTTTTCTTTAACGTTCCAACAAATACTTGATTGGCAACAATGGTGAACGCAGCCGCTGGGAGTTTGAATTGCTCTAGTTCCTGCTTGGAATACACACGTAGATGGCACTGCGTCGGAATACACACCGATCGAGAAACGAAATTTTTCAGTCTGAACACACACTTTACACACACAAACCGGCTGTATCCGTATAAACGAGCGGAGTCAAAAGAACTCGCGGGGGGACCCCTATAAGGGTCCTGAACGCGCTAAAAGTAAAAAACATTTTGAGCAACCACTAAAAAATGCTCGCTTTGCAAAAATTGCTCAGAGTGCTGCTTTGTAGACCGATCGACCTACAAAGATTGGCGGGTTCACCAACGCACACACACACACACACACACACACACACACACACACATACAGGGGTGGACTGGCCATAATCAAGTACCGGCCCGATGGCCGCTGCGCCCTCCTCACATCAGTGCCCTTGCACCCTCCTCGGGAGGGGCTAAGACCCGTCTTAGCATCGGGAAGGCGCACAGTTTCCTCTCTGAACACTTTTTTCTTTTAAAAAAACAAAGGTACATAATTATTTTATAAATTCGCTAGCCTTTGGCCAGCTAGGGCTGCACCCCAGACACCGGTATTTGCTCGGCCTTCGGCCTCGTTCTTTCTGTTTTCGGCGTGGGAATGCTATTAATGATATTAGATTTGACTCTAATATCGGTCGTTTTGGACGATTTTTACATATCACCCTTACCAACCCCACGCTCTGCCCCAAATCCCAGTATTTGCTGGGCCTGCGACCTCGCTTTTTCTATTTTTGGCTTTGGGGGTGTCATTATAATGATCTTAGGGACCCTGAAATTTATAGATTTGACTCTTATATCGGTCATTTTGGATGATTTTTATATATCAATCCTCCCACCTCCACTGCTCCGCTCCCAGGTCCCGTCTTTACTCGGCCTACGGCCTTGCCCTTTCTGTTTTAGGCTTTGGTGGTACCATTAATGATCTCAGAAAATTCGAAATATATTGATTTGACTCTAATCTCGGTCATTTTCGATCATTTTTACATGTCTGTCCCTCCCACTCCGGCCGTTAGAGGCGCTGGTGGCGTCACATAAAAACAAGACTCCGTTCAAGACTTACAGATGAACATTTGGAATCATTATTCTTGATGAACTCAGAAAGAGACATTTTGACCAAAATAGACAAAAATCTTATTATTGACAAGATGTGTGAGAAAAGCAAGGGGATGCGAAGGCTCCTTCAAGCATAAAGCAGTGACTTTACTTTCACTAACCAGTTTTGTTTTTGAATTTCTTTTTTCGCTAGGTAGGTATATAATTCTAAATTTACTTTTGTTAATTTGTAGTAAATGTTTCATGTATACTTTTTATTAACGGTTTTAAAATTGGTGAAAAATAAGTTAATGTTATAATGAACATAGCTTTAAAAGCACAGAAGTATGAAAAATATCATAAGCCCCAAACTTAACTCAAATCTTCAGTTATAATTAGGCTGTTAACAAATGTAGCCGAAGAATTTAAACAACTGGTGTGATTTTTGTAGTCTCAGTTAAAGTGTGCAGATTTATATAGGCCTAATATACGAGGCGTGTTTTTTAAGTAAGGCCGTTTGAACATAAGAACACAACGAAAGGTTATTTCAAAAAAGTAAATGTATTTTCAGAAAGTACACACTTTACTCTACTTTCGAGATAGTTGTCAAGTTTGTTCAAACACTTATCATACCTCTCAACCAATTTCAAAATACCGTCTTCATAAAAACTTGCCGCCTGCTCCGATAACCAAGAGTTCACTGCCGTTTTCACATCGTCGTCATCATTGTAACGGTTGCCACTGAGGTGTTGTTTGAGGTGGAGGAACAGATGGTAATCGCTCTTTGCAAGATCAGGACTGTAGGGTGGGTGGTCTAAAACTTCCCAGCCAAAACTGTCCAACAAATTGCGGGTCTGACCTCCAGTATGAGGTCTTGCATTGTCATGGAGAAGAACAATGCCCTTTGTCAGAATGCCGCGTCATTTGTTTTGAATCGCTCTGCGTAGCTTTCACAGGGTTTGGCAGTATGCTTCTGCATTGATAGTGGTTCCTCGTTGCATGAAGTCGACCAACAAAACGCCATGCCTATCCCAAAACACCAACGCCATGATTTTGCGCTGGGATAGTCTGTTTGTCCTTCACCTTTACAGGCGAGTGTGTGTGTGTCTCCATTGCATGCTCTGTTGCTTCGATTCGGGCGTGATATGCGAAACCCATGTTTCGTCTCCAGTTACGATCTGACTCAAGAAGCTGTCACCTTCTTCGTGACAACGAGTCAAGAACTTCATCACACAATAAAATCTTTGGTTTTTGTGGTCCTCTGTTAGGAGTTTCGGGACCCAACGGGAGCACAGTCTCCTAAACTTTAGGTGTTCAGAAACAATTTTGTAAAGCACTGATCTCGACACGTCAGGAAATTCGTCTGAGAGACCTGTTATTGTGAAACGCCTGTTCTCACGAGCCCTCGCTTCAACTGAAGCCACCAAATCGTCTGTAATCGAAGAAGGGCGACCGGAGCGGTCCTCATCATGGACGTTGACACGGCCATTTTTGAATTTTCGTACCCACTTACGCACTTTGCTTGCACTCATAACAGTATCACCGTACACTTCGCAAATTTGTCGATGAATTTCTGCAGCAGACAGGTTTCTTGCTGACAAAAACCGTATCACTGAGCGAATTGAATTGAATTGAATTTCAGTTTAGCGTCCCTTTCAGCAGCGAGGCTATATGAGACGTGGACCTACTGATTAACGTGGAATCCGAACCACATGAGCTCCCGCCGGGAATCGAACCTGGGTCTCCCGCGCCATATCACTGAGCGAACCTCACGCGACAGGAGACTTGATAGTCTTAAACATTGTGAAACCACAGAACACAACCGTACAGGTCAGCTACAGAGCTGAAACTGAGCACAGTTGTTTCCGAGGCATGCCGGTACACGACGCACACGCTAGTTGCGGTATGCGCGCGTACAAAACGGACCTTACTTAAAAAACACGCCTCGTATTTAGTACTCAAAGTCTCTTTGTTTGTTTATGAAAATATTGAATTTGTATAATTCTATTGTGATTAACTGCAATAGCTACTTAATCTTTTGTTGTTTATTGTGTACTAATTTTCCGGGGAAAGCCCCACGGCACTTTCTTTTATTAGGAGGGGATATTCCATACAAGCGAAAGCCTCGGAGACGGCGCCCTCACAGAGTGTGACCGCGCCCTTTTTACATAACCAGTCCACCTCTGCACACATATATATATATATATATATATATATGTGTGTGTGTGTGTGTGTGTGCTAAATATTTACAATACACACGCACACGCATACATTGCCAACTATTATGCGCGGTACCCAAAGGGTAATGTCCTATAGTGGTCACACTGTCAGGGTTTATCTGTTGCCGTTTGTTACTAACTTTTTAGTGTGTCTTCGTCTCAGGTCGTGATACGATAACAAATCCCTGCTTCGGGGTAGCCCTACCTGAGATCAATATTTCTTTTCAATTTTTCCGCGGACTAAATTGTAAAAATGATCAAAATAAATTTCTTCGCGTATTCTGTAGTCTAAATACCCCGAATCTTATATAAATAATCATATTTTCCCGTCCCAATTTCTTTAATCTATAAGCGTATTGGTCCCACCCATATCAATTTCCCGCCTTTCTTTTACCTCATTGGTTAATTCATCCAAGTAGGGACCTAATGGAATCGGAGACTTTTTTTATTACGGTGCTGTACGAACATAATACTATCTGAATCAGAGTACAACACCCTATTGCGTCCTGTACTTGTCAAGGTCATATAATATTAACCGCGCCCATGACGTAATAAACGCTGCATCAACCACGTTCGAGAATTTCCATGGTTTATTCTTATTCTCCGTATTATGGTACAATCAACCACAAAACTATCTCCCCCCTAAGTGCTCCAATTCCATTACTTGGGGTCCAGGTAATTTGCAGCTGTGAGAACACACAGACAGATGCAACCCAACTCACACGTAACTTTTCTCGACACTGACATCAGTTGATAGCCCTGATCCAGGTGTTTATCCAAGTAAAATTGTAAAGTAGGTGACTAACGAAACAGTTCTCAATTCTAAGATGAATCTCTATGGTTCGGATCATGTTTTCCAAAGAACACCATATACTTATCTTAATATTGCTGTGTATGTAATTTATTATTTTTTATATACTGTATGTTTACAGAAATAAAAATACTGACCGCGCATGAATCAGAAAAAGCATGAAAGTAGCTGAAAATATCAAATCAAGGACAACCTGCAGGAAATAAGTTAGTAAATGATTGCCTTCACTGAGAGACCTTCTCCAATTCTCCTCATTCAAACATCTTTTTCCTTCTGAAGGAGGAAAGATCTTTTTTTCACACTGAGTATGTATTGAAATTTAAACATTTAAAAAATTTCAACCTGGCCGGGATTCGAACCCGGGCCCGCCAAACAGAAGTTCAATACGCTAGACACTTACCTACCGCGTCACTTAATATTTTATCTAAACTCTTAGCTAGTTAAAATCGTGCATGTAAGACTATACAAACTACTAATGTTCCTATAAGAAGACGTTTCTTATGAGTGTCACAATGACACTCGAGATTTCCTTCTTTAACTCAAAAGCAAGTTACATAGACCTTCGCCAATGAGGGAAATATCACGAAACGTTCTTCAAGTTCAGGCTACCTCATCGTTTCTTACTGCTCTTGATTTGCGTTAGTACTATTGTTCCTCAACGTAACTTCTAATTTCCAAAGAACAGCCGGCATCATTTAAACCGATCACAAGAGTTTCAGTATTCGCGCGCAACCCTAGCAAGCTTTCTGAAGTTGCACATGTAAAATGTACTAAATATTTGAGCATTAGAACTAAACCTAACCAACCCCTGCGGGGCTTCTAACCCGTTCCTACTACTACTACTACTACGATTATTATTATTATTATTATTACTTTTACTGTGGATCCGTATAGTAAAACTGCAAGCTTATTTTAATGAAGAATATGTTATGAAAATTTAAAAAATCCTTGGGCAAGGTTTGAACCCACGCTAAAACTATTTTCATTACTAGAACGTTGCCGTAGAACACTCGGCCACGAGGGCCGACAGCAGTTGGCCCTAATTTCCGCTATATGTAGTTCATGACTCTTGATGTCCTATTTGTATCGGCCAATAAGATCAGAAGATATCTGAAATTGTTGGAATCTCTCGCACACAAAAGTCTGCGGGGTCGTTAGTTACGCCTCTGGGTGCGTTCCATACACGACAAATTAATTAAGGCGGCAATATTGACAAATCTGACAATAATATACGAATATATATTATTTCTAGACACTTTTTTGTACTGAAATGAGCCCACGACTCATTATTGTTTTATTTACCTTTAGTGTGCTGTTCTGTTTATGTAATGTAGTGAACCTGTTTGATGCTTCACTTATAATTTTATTTTCGTATCGTATATGGAGTAAGACAATTTTGTTTTAAAATGGGAACCCCTCGAACGGCGCGGAACTTCTCTGTAGGGGGCAGTTGCCCCCACAAGTTACGGCTCTTCCGATGACGTAGGCTCAACTTGAAGAACATTTCGTGATATTTTCCTCATTGAGCAACGAGTATATAATTTGTTTTTGAGTTAAACAAGGAAATATCGAGTAAGTCATTAAGACACTCACATAAGTTGCTTACATTTTCTTATTAATATTTTGTTTATATTTGTTTTTGTTATATTTGAGTATCTTGTTTACATTTTTTCCCATGAAACGATTTAAACTAGGTATTAGTTTTGGTGGAAGGTTAAGTGGCGCGGTAGGTGAGTGGTTAGCACATTTAACTTCTATTCAGTAGACTCGGGTTCAAATCCCGGCCAGGCTGGAACTTTTTCAAGTGTTCCAGTTTCAATTTCAATTTCAATGCATACTCAGTGTGAAAAGCGCGATCTTCTCTTCCCTAGAAAGAAAAAGATTTGTTGGAATAAGGAGAGTCGGAAAAGGTCTGTAAATGGAGACAGTGATTTATTTACACTGCCTAAAACAAACTTATTTCCAGCAGTTGTTCTAGATTTGATATTTTCAGCTACTTTCAAGCATTTTCTGATTCATTTGTGATCAGTGTTTTTATTTCTTTGAATTATAGTATATAATGAAATAATACATTACATATACAGCAATATTGAGATTAACTAGTGATGTTCATTGGACAACACACTCTGAACCAGAGAGATTAATCTCAGAATGGGGAAAGGTTTCGTGCGTCATCTACTCACAATTTTACTTACATAAAGACTTGACTCAGTGCTACCAACTGCTGTCACTGCCGAGAAAAGTTACGTGTGAGTTGGGTTGCATCTGTCTAGGCGTTCTCTCAACTTCAAATGACCTGTACCCCAAGTAATGGAATTAGAGCACTTAGGAGGGAGATACTTTTGTGAGAGGTTTACGTAAGAATAGGATGCCTATCTGCGATCGGAATAAATTTTGCACCTCATATTCTGGTGCCCATAGGTAACTCAAAAATTTTTCTGGAGTGTCAACAATTACAGATTGACAAGTCCGTCCTTTGTCCCTATTTCCCATAAAGCAAGTTGAGGGATGTTTTGGAAATATACCTCAACCCAAGGTTTGTTCCAATATTTTCCTCATCTAATTGTATGCATTCATGGGCATAATAACCTGCAATGTAACTTTGTTTGTCATCTTTTGTTTTACACGAAACAGGAAAACAAGAAGCTTCTTGCTTCAATTTCAGGAAGGAATTAACATAATATTTAAACAGGCTATGGGAATTATCCTTCTCAGGTCCAACGAGGCTGAATTCCCAAACTTCAATTATTTGCAGAATTTTGTATCCGGCTTTTATTGATTTATGCAGTTCTGGGGTACGTGTCCGTTAATGCACGTTCGGCGTCACAATGCATAGAATTGTTTTTACCTCCTTCCATACAAGTACGCAGTGGCGTATTTAGGGGTGGTTATCAGGCACAAGCCCACCCGAAATTCCACTTACAGCGAACTGCAAAACAATCTTCCCTTAAGTGCTCTAATTCCATTACTTGGAGTCCAGGTAATTCGAAGTTGTGAGAACGCCTGGACAGATGCAACCCAACTTACACGTAACTTTTCTCGGCACTGACAGCAGCTAGTAGCACTGAGTCAGGTCTTTATGCAAGTAAAATAGTATGTAGATGACGCACGAAACATTTCCTTTTCTGAGATGAATCTCTTTGGTCAGAGCGCGTTGTCCAATGAACACTACATATTAATCCCAATATTGCTGTGTATGCAGCGTATTATTTCAATATATGCTGTATATTCAAAGAAATAAAAACACTGATCACGCATGAATCTGAAAATGATTGAAAGTAGTTGAAAACATCAAATCTAGAACAACTGCTGAAAATAAGTTTGTAAATCACTGTCTCCATTGACAGATCTTCTCCAAATCTCCTTATTCCAACATCTTTCTCTATCAAGGGAAGAGAAGATCTTGCTTTTCGTACTGAGTATGAATTGACATTGAAACATTTGAAAAAGTTTCAGCCTGGCCGGGATTTGAACTCAGGTCTACCGGATAGAAGTTCAATGCGCTAACTACTCACCTACCGCGCCATTTCATCTTCCACGCAAACTAATACGTGGTTAGAATTGTTTCATGGAAGAATATACAAAAGATAATAATGCTTGTGTGAGTATCACAATGACTTACTCAAGGTTTCCTTGTTTAACTCAAAAACAAATTATATAGACGTTCCTCAATTGTGATATTATCACGAAACGTTTTTTGACATTGAAGCTATGTCATCGGTCAGGGATGGTCCCGATTTAGATTACATTTCATCTTTACCATAATTTTTAATTTCTAAAGAAGAAACAACAACATAAATTATTTTCACATTCTTTGAATTGCACTAACACGTGTAGAAATAGACAAATCTTTATGTTCCATAACTACTAGTTTATTTTGTTGTATTTATATGAGGAATTTATGGCAAATTGAGCAGGTGGCACTAGCCGAGTGACCTCCGTGTTTGGCTTCTGATCATGAGGCGCAATCCAGTGGGGATTCGAATTTCCCTGAAGAGCAAGGTCGGAATTTTAATTGTCCTCGGTATTTCTATGCTCGTGTCCCTGTAGTCTTTGGAATATGTCGAAACGACATGAGGTACCAGTGGCGAACAATACCCCGGTTGGGGCGATTTGTTTCTAAAAAGCAGGAAACTCATTGCATCTACCTGGGATCAAATCCCGTCGTGGCAATTATTAATTTTTCTGTATGGGAAAGTAATGCTTATGTACTTGGTATTGTAATTCTGTTATAACTTTATTATTATTATTATTATTATTATTATTATTATTATTATTATTATTGTTGTTGTTGTTACCAAAGAAGGAAACAGAAAGTAACATAGTCGAACCTATTCATAGGAACAGAACAGATATATAGTATGTCAGATGTTTCTTAGGTATAGAAAGCAATAATATTACGTTTATGGATTTATAGATAATCATTTTATGACAACAAGAAATGGAATATAAATGTCTGTTAGCTGATAACATTAACACATTTTCTTTCGCCCTTCCTCTAAGAAGAAAGGTGAGGTGAAATCTTAGACTCATCTCATCACTAGAATTGAAGTTCGATCATTATTTGCAATCTGTGCACAGCTACAAAAAATCCTAGGAACTCATTTTTGGCCCATACTACACTAGGAAGGACGTGTTTAGCAATTACGTATTGATCAGTATCTGCCACAAAACACGTTACGTCCCCAGACAGTACGAATCAAGGTTGATACGGATGACGTAATTTTGTGTTGTTGGCATTTGACCTATAAAGGAAGTCGTCTCAACTCCGAAACCCAGTGAAATTGAATATTTTTCATGCTAGTATACATCAGGAAGTATCAATATTGCAAATTATAAAAATTCCTTACTTGCCTCAGCTGGAATCGATCCCGTGACTCCAACATTATGAAACTAATGCTTAAGCCACTACTCTAAGACATCACTGTTCTGAGAGAAGGAAAAAATGGATGTGCAGTGAATTCAGTAATTACACAATTTTACCATTCCAATGTAATAATAGTGAAACTTTGATTTCAGTCTTGATAAAATAGTAAAATGTTATGCAGACAGAATGGTCCAAAAAATTCAATTTTAAATTGAAACTAAAAAGACATGCAAACATACAAGACCATGAAGGAGAAATTCGCTTTTAGAGTGCCTCGAACCTTTAACAGGCACAGCGCCGTGCCGTGATGAGAGCGAATGGAGCTAAGGCCCCGGGCGACCAAGAGAGCGCAAAATTCGGGAGGAGAAACGAAAAGGAAAGGATAAGTATTAAAAGTGCTGAAAATCAAGGAAAACCAGGGTTTATTATTGAAAATTTTCTTACGCCAATTATGGTGGCCGTTCGCGGCTTTTCTAGCGATCTAACTCATATGTAAGGAGGCGCTGCAGTATACTCTCGCCTCAGGCCCTGGTTTTTCACGGCACGCACTGGACAGATACCCATATTAATTGGAATCTGGCGTTTCAGGGTACTGGATTACTTTATAAAAGAAAACTTATTTAACGAAGCTTTCTCAGTACCTTACGCTTTCTATTTTTACGCGTTTTACTCTTTTTTTTAGTTTCTCCAGTAACTTTAAGAACAGTGACAAAAACACAAAAACAAAGAGGGCAGCAAAAATCATAAACACTATTCGCGCATTCTTTGCTTGCCTGAAGGAAAACAAGAAAATATGAATATGCAATGTTTGGTCTTCCATCTATGTGTTGTCAAATCTGTAACACCAAACCAAACAAAGACCATTATTAATACACAAAACGCTCAACATCTTACCTATTCATAACTATTGCATGATCGGAATAAATCTAGTATATCCACAAATCATGATTTGTCATATTTTACCGAAATACGTCATGTCGTTTCCGACAACCTGATACTTTAAATGTTGTTAATACGCGAAGTTCATTGATCTCATCACTTATTGACTTACTCTCTTATGATCATCAGAACTTTTAGGGTACATCCCGTAGATACAGAAAGCTAAAATGTATCCAGGGTTGGTGTAGCATGCAAGTAATCAAATAAAAAGCAACAGGATGATATTTCTCTCCCCGAACCCCCTACAACGAAGTGTGTTGATTATTCAAAGAAAAGACGTGAAATCCAATAAAAAAATTCATATAATATAAAATATGTAGCCAAGTCTCGACTTTGCAATAGTATTAATAATAATAATAATAATAATAATAATAATAATAATAATAATAATAATAATAATAATAATAATGGATTAACAATTAGACAAAATAATAAATGCCACGACGAGATTCGTACCCGGGTCGCTGTAATGGCAGTTCAATGCTTTAGCAATGCCATCAATTCCTCATACAAAGATAAGAAAATAAACTAGTTGTTATGTTAGATAAACATAGCACACGTATTGATATAATTCAAAGAATGTGAAATTAATTTCTACCGTCTTTTGTTCTTTGGAAACTACAAATTTGGAAACTATGGAAGGTAAAGAAGAATTGTACTGTAAATCGGGACCATTGCTGAAAACGATTACGTAGCCTTAGCTTGAAAAACGGTTCGCGATATGTTCCTTATTCAGGAACATCTATATAACTTATTTTTGGGTTAAAGAAAGAAATCTTGAGTAAGTCATTGTGACACACACATTAGCAAGTTCTCCTTATGGAGACCCCATTACCCCCCCCCTAATCATTCATTCATTCTTCTTATGGAGAGATAAATCATTGAGTCTTTTTAATTTGACCAACAGAGCGTTCATTTAATAACAATAACATTCGACAATAACCGTTTGGGATAAGAAGAAACGCGTTCGCCATATAATTGTATAATAAAATTACACGCATCTATTTACATTATTTCGTAGTTCTCCCATATTATCTTTCAAATATTCGGCGACAGATGCCATCGAAATTCGTACATTTATACGGAGCAGTTGGTAGCTTGTACGCATTTCCAATTTAGTAAAAATTACAGGTGTGTTTTCTCGGGGTTCTCTCGTTTACTCCCACTTTCTTCATTTCACCATTTTATTCTTTTCTTTACATTAACGTCTCCTTTAGCCTAGATCGTAGGACGTAAAACTTAAAGATTGCATTTCATTTCTTTTTCCCCTTCGGAATAGGATTTTTGAACACCTTGGAGAAAATTATACAGGTATCACAGACAGAAGTAGTTAGCTCTTTAAGGATCTCTTAGCTAGTATCTGAATTCTGAACTAGTATCTTAGCGTTGTCGATTGGAATTCTGGAAAGGCAAATTATATTTTGTGTTAGTAACACCATTATATTTGACTAGAAGGACCCAATTCCATAATGGTATATGTTAACACTGGAACCATGATTTAGGGTTCACAACCTTTGAGAATAATTTCAATAATTTAAACGTTATTTTCCTAATCTACTTATTTTCATTCCGATTACCAAATTAAGACTTTGCTTTAGAAGCTACGTTTTTATATCGAAAGTCAAAAACTACGACTTAAGTTATCCAGGTGCGTTCTGCTTTTCGACAAAGATACTATTACGCTTTTCTATGCTATTACGTGGGAGAATTGTTGGGACTTGCAAGTAAACCACCAAGGAGTATTCATTTTTTTTGGAGATTTAATTCCGTGTGGTTCCTCTCAGTGAATTGTGCCGATGGATTTCATACTGTAAATGAGGATAATCTAAAACGCTGGGATGGAGTAGGCCTATAATCCAGAAGGCAGTAGTTTATATACACGTCCGAGAAGTTGCCCCCCCCCATTGAAGCACTAATGATCTCTTCTAGTGTAATCGTTAGTGCCTCGTTAGTGCTTCTTAGAAAACCAACTCCCAACATTAGTGCTTCAAGAGTTTGGACGCTAGAAGCAAAAAACTTTGGGGGGGGCAACTTCACGTTAGCCCCCCCAGAAAGCACTAACGATTAAACCTAGTGCAATCGTTAGTGCATCGTTAGTGCTTCCAGAAAACACGAATAGTTTCGTTAGTGCTTCACAACTAGTGTGGTTATGGCCAGTTATATGTCACGAAATTCCCATAAGGAATACATAGGGAATTTTTAATTGGCACAAATTCCCGCCAATTTCAAAAGCGCTAATGATCTCTTCTAGTGCAATCGTTAGTGCTTCTTAGAACACCAACTCCCAATATTAGTGCTTCAATAGTTTGGACGCTAGAAGCAAAAAACTTTAGGGGGCAACTTCACTTTAGCTCCCCAGGAAACACTAACAATTAAACATAGTGCAATCGTTAGTGGATCGTTAGTGCTTCCAGAAAACACTAATGTTTTCGTTAGTGCTTCACTATTAATTTGGCTTTGGCGAATTACATGTCACGAAACTACTGTAAGGAATACATGCGGAATTTCTCATTGGGACAAATTCCCGCCAAATTCTAAAACGCTAATGATATCTTTTAGTGCAATCGTTAGTGCTTTGTTAGTGCTTCTTAGAACACCAAGTCGAAACATTAGTGCTGCAATAGTTTGGACGCTAGAAGGAAAAAACTTTTGGAGTGCAACTTCACGTTAGCCCCCAGGAAACACTAACGATTAAACCTGGTGCAATCGTTAGTGCATCGTTAGTGCTTCCAGAAAACACTAATGGTTTTGTTTTGCTTTACTTTTAGTGTAGATGTGCCCACTTATATGTCACAAAGATGTCCAAACTCACGAGGTCGGCGCTTACGAGTTCGAAACTTACGCTAACTCGACCTCAACCTCACGAAGTGAGCGTGAGATAAGGCTGGTGATGTGAGCGTGAGGTTTAGTGAGCTCTGGGTGAGACGGGTGAGGTGAGCGTGAGGTCAGACTGGTGATGTGAGAGTGAGGTCAGACTGATGATGCGAACGTGAGGTTGAGTGAGCGTGAGGTCAGGCTGGTTATTTGAGCGTGGGGTCAGGCTGGTGATGTGAGCGTGAGGTTGTGTGAGCGTTAGGTCGAAATGAGTTTGTGAGTTCAGGTCGAAATTAATTTTTTGAGCGTGAGCTTGAGTGAGGTTAGGTCAAAGTGGTCACCTCTGTTTACGAAACTCCCATAAACACATGGGAATATTTCACTGGGACTAATTCCCGACAAACTCAAAAGAGCTAATGATATCTTTAATACAATCTTTAGTGCTTGTTAGTGTTTCCTAGAGCAGTGACTCTTAACACTAGTGCTGCAATAGTTGGTCACTAAAAGCAAAAAAGTTTCATAGACAAACGTGAAGTTTTCCCCCCAGGAAGCACTAACAATCAAACCTAGTGCAATTGATAATACATTGTTGGTGGTACTAGAAAACACTAATAGTTTCGTTAGTGCTTCATTATTAGTGACGAAACTCACGTAAGAAAAACATTGGGAATCTTTCGTTGAGTTAAACTTCCGCTAAATTCAAAAGCACTAATGATCTCTTCCAGTGCAATCGTTAATACTTCTTAGAGCACGAAATCTGAACATTAATGCTTCATTAGTTTGGATGCTAGGAGTAAAAAAAAAAAAAAAAAAAAAAAAAAAGACTAACTTCACGTTTGTCCTTGAATTTTTTTGCTTTTAGAGACCAAACTATTGCAGCACTAGTGCTAAGAGTCACTACTGTAGGAAGCACTAACGAAGCACTACAGATTGTATTAAAGATATCATTAGCTCTTTTGAGTTTGTCGGGAATTAGTCCCAGTGAAATATTCCCCATGTGTTTATGGGAGTTTCGTAAAAAGAGGTGACCACTTTGACCTAACCTCACTCAAGCTCACGCTCAAAAAATTAATTTCGACCTGAACTCACAAACTCATTTCGACCTCACGCTCACATCACCAGCCTGACCTCACGCTCACTCAACCTCACGTTCGCATCACCAGTCTGACCTCACGCTCACCTCACCCGTCTCACCCAGAGCTCACTCAACCTCACGCTCACATCACCAGCCTTATCTCACGCTCACTTCGTGAGGTTAAGGTCGATTTAGCGTAAGTTTCGAACTACTGAGCGCCGACCTCGTGAGTTTGGACATATTTGTAACATATAAGTGGGCACATCTATACTAATAGTAAAGCAAAGCAAAACCATTAGTGTTTTCTGGAAGCACTAACGATGGCACTAGGTTTAATCGTTAGTGTTTCCTGGGGGGCTAACGTGAAGTTGCACCCCAAAAGTTTTTTCCTTCTAGCGTCCAAACTATTGTAGCACTAATGTTTCGACTTGGTGTTCTAAGAAGCACTAACCAAGCACTAACGATTGCACTAAAAGATATCATTAGCGTTTTAGAATTTGGCGGGAATTTGTCCCAATGAAAAATTTCGCATGTATTCCTTAAAGGAGTTTCGTGACATGTAATTCGCCAAAGCCAAATTAATAGTGAAGCACTAACGAAAACATTAGTGTTTTCTGGAAGCACTAACGATGCACTAACGATTGCACTATGTTTAATCGTTAGTGCTTTCTGGGGCGGGCTAACGTGAAGTTGCCCCCCCAAGGTTTTTTTGCTTCTAGCGTCCAAATTATGGAAGCACTAATGTTGGGAGTTGGTGTTCTAAGAAGCACTAGAAGAGATCATTAGCGCTTTTGAAATTGGCGGGAATTAGAGCCAATTAAAAATTCCCTATGTATTCCTTATGGGAATTTCGTGACATATAACTTGCCATAACCGCACTAGTTATGAAGCACTAACGAAACTATTCGTGTTTTCTGGAAGCACCAACGATGCACTAACGATTGCACTAGGTTTAATCGTTAGTGCTTTCTGGGGGGGGGGGCTAACGTGAAGTTGGCCCTCCATAGTTTTTTGCTTCTAGCGTCCAAACTATTGAAGCACTAATGTTGGGGTTGGTATTCTAAGAAGCACTAACGAAGCACTAACGATTGCACTAGAAGAGATCATTAGCGCTTTTGAATTTGTTGGGAATTTGTGCCAATTAAAAATTCCCCATGTATTCCTTATGGGAATTTCGTGACATATAACTGGCCATAACCACACTAGTTGTGAAGCACTAACGAAACTATTCGTGTTTTCTGGAAGCACTAACGATGCACTAACGATTGCACTAGGTTTAATCGTTAGTGCTTTCTGGGGGGGGCTAACGTGAAGTTGCCCCCCCCCCAAAGTTTTTTGCTTCTAGCGTCCAAACTATTGAAGCACTAATGTTGGGAGTTGGTTTTCTAAGAAGCACTAACGAAGCACTAACGATTGCACTAGAAGAGGTCATTAGCGCTTTTGAATTTGTTGGGAATTTGAGCCAATTAAAAATTCCCCATGTATTCCTTATGGGAATTTCGTGACATATAACTGGCTATAGCCACACTAATTGTGAAGCACTAACGAAACTATTCGTGTTTTCTGGAAGCACTAACGATGCACTAACGATTCCACTAGGTTTAATCGTTAGTGCTTTCTGGGGGGGGGGGGGCTAACGTGAAGTTGCCCCCCCAAAGTTTTTTGCTTCTAGCGTCCAAACTATTGAAGCACTAATGTTGGGAGTTGGTTTTCTAAGAAGCACTAACGAAGCACTAACGATTGCACTAGAAGAGATCATTAGTGCTTCAATGGGGGGGGCCAACTTCTCGGACGTTTTATATACACCTTTCATTGGTGGTGATTGTGATTCACAGAAATGATTGACTTGATTCGCAACAGTGCAATGAACGCGTAAGAACTCAACATATTCGATCTAGTTTGTCAACAAATCGATTTCGATAGTTTGCATAACTGTTTAGTTTTTTATTTTTTTCTGTGTTGCTTTGCGTTCCCCCTCGAGAATTTTTGGAACACTTTTACAGAGAGGGGACTCAAGTTAAATACTGAAAAACACAAGTTATTGGTACCGCAGTGTAAATGTACATAGTGCTTCTTAAATGCATGCAGTCGGTGCGTTCTATCCTAACATACAATTCATGGTAATGATACCAAGTTCTAAATGTTCTATGTTTATACTTTCCCTGCATTTTGTTTCCTACAATATATCTATAAATATGTGCGGAAAGTGCCGCAGAATAGGTCTAGGATTACAATATCTAATAGAACCTAAATTAAGGGTAAGAGTGCACTTTATGCCGAACATTCATAGGAACCGATTCACCTGAATCGATTCCTCGGAATAGTTCCGAGATCAGATCCCAAAAATAATTCCATGAATCGAAGCAATCGAAAAGTAAATTCTGGACAAGTGTTGCAGACAACCTAATAAGTAATCGTAATCTAACTTCACACCAGCAAACTAAGATACATCATAACAATGATAATAGATTACGATTGCTAACCAAATGATCTACCACACTCACCAAGAATTTACTCTTCAATTGTTACGTACAAGGACAATATCCTGGAGAACTGACGCTAAAGTCTTTCGAGAAATCTATTCAGGTGAAACGGTGACTATCAATTTTGAGATCTAAATGGGGGTCTACCGCCCCAAATCCCCTGCTCAAGTACCATAAAAACATCCAAAACAACAATAAACAATCAAACCACTACTATAAAGCTAACGTAAGAAGGGGAAAAAAATAATAAAACAATCACCACTAATTATAAATCAGTGCAGGATGACGAAGAAAAATAAATTACATCTCACTAAGACAATGGAACAACCGGAACCTTCTCTTTTTTAAATAAGCGAAATGAAGCATCAAATTATCACAACGATAAGTTAAAATTAAATTTCTTTTTAAATTCAATCACGTATTCTGCGTACCTCTGACTATCCACTTTTGACTACGGCGCATTCGATTGACATTAAATTTGCGGCTACTGAACTAACTCTCGTCCACTTAAACTCTTACTACGATCCTCAATATTAATCAGTCGACACAATATCGCGAAATGATAGGAATTCACTTCAGTACCACAAACCAATTAGAAAAAAAAAAAAGTAGTAATAATTAATATCCGAATACCGAAACTCACTTCATAACGTCAGAACAACGAAACGACATCGAAGCGAGACATGTTCAACGTACAACATTCGAAAATAGAGCGTTATCAGTCAGGAATACATAACAACCAATTAGCGACTTCAACAGAACCAACCAACCACAGCACAGAAGACATCAGTGCCATCAACCGCTGAAACACCAAAACAACATTCTCATCGGGAGAAACAAATCACCGATTACGTACCTGTTCCGGTGACAGGTTCTGTTCCTTTAATGCCACTTTGAGTGACAAAATCACTTGTTCGGCATAGACTGCACTCTAGCCAAATTGAGTTATCCAGTGGTGCCCCCTCCTTATGTCCATGACGCATCCCCCCAATTGTCTATCCATAGGTGTTCTTCCATGAAAAAAAAAAACATCTTTTCGATTAATTTTTACACACCCTCAAACATATTTATATAGATTTTACCCCCCCAATATTTCAATGACGCAGTTTGCGTCATTGTCCCCCCTTGTGGGCACCCCTGAGTTATCTAAGTTAAGTAAGTGTTAACATGTTAGGCCTACCTCTGGCGTAATGCCCAAATGTCTTGAATATTGCTCCTGTTGTGAATGTATAGGTTTTACCCACACATTGAAAGCAAATAAATCTTCACAAACAGAAATTTAATTTACAGTTTAGCTCCTACTGTTATTTAAAATTTCTGCTTTCATTGCGGTATTTTTGTTTTTCATCATAATATAGTACGATTCTTTGAATATATACCTAGACAACCATGTACCTTGTATGTGTAGATACCATATACCGAAGTTTAACCGAAACTTTGACAATTTTTCTTTTACTCATGTAGAGTAATTAGTTATTTATGTGTAATGTATTAATAGTTTGTTACTGTTATTTGTCACTACCCTTGGAGTGAGTCACGCTATTTTGCAACACTTTTCAAGTTACACGAATAGTGAGAAATGTAAATTTGCGTCTGTGTGTTGTAATGCCAAATATGTTGGTTTTCTGGTGCAGTTTGATGAACTGTCTTGTATTTTAGGGTATGGTCAAAATATGGAGTACACTTTTTTCATATACCTGCAAACTGATATACGAAAAAATTATTATTCATTCCCACTCGATATAATTTTACAATCTGTCGTCGAAATGTACTTTTTACGATTAAAATTAATGAATGACCGTGAAACATATTATTTTCAGCTGGTTCTTACTTAAAAGCAAGAGAGAGTTTGTATATGTTTCCTTGATTGTTGTTACCAGTGTGAAACGGTAAGTGCTACAGGAGATCTTTCTACTGCTTATAATTTGGGGAAGTTACATGTATGTTTACAGAAGATAATTAGGAACGTTAGTTCTATTTGTCATAAATTGTACTAGATGGTTACTAAGCCTAGAGTTGTATGCAGGGTTGTACGTAGCAAATTTTCCTTCGGTAGCTTTGCTTTTTCAGAGGGGCTGGACCTTTACATACTAAAAACGAACCGAAAGTCTCGTTTCAGGATGTGGGAACGTTAATAACTCTTCATAGATTAAATATTATTAGTTAAAGTTTGGGTCTTGAGACACTAAAATTAGAATTAGAAGTAGTTGGAAATGCACCAATAAACTATTCATAAGGAAACAAATGTCCTGATTCTATTCATTACAATTTGACTTGATATATACGACAATAAAGAGAAAAAAACTGATGAAAAATGAATCACATTGTGGCACCTTCATGTAATAGTATAGTATCAAAATCGCAACTGTGTGCATCTAGTTAGGTGCATGATAATAACGAAGTTGATGATTTATTAGGAAGTATCGGAGGCATGGACTGACCTGGCTCAAACCTTTACTACTTTGGTACAGTGATACCAAATTGATTCCGTTTTCATGTAGTATGTTTCATTTCGTCATTTTTTTCGGAATTTCTTCTCCGCTTAGTTTTTATATAAAAGAGTAATAACAGCTACGAAAATATAAAAATAATCAATTTTTAGGAACGCTTAAAAAAAACAATAGAGTAAAGTAAGGTAGTGATAAGTAGGGCAGGGTCGGGTCAGCTTAAGGTTAGGAAAGTTTGAACCCATTTTATTATTATTAATAGAGTGCAAGTTCTTTTCTCTGCATAAGGATACCAACTGGGGTGTCTCTGTACACTAGGAACCATATTCAGAATACAAATGCTAGTGACTCACTCACAATCTAACCATGCGGTAACCTTGCACCAAGCAGTTCACTGGGCTTGCCTAAGTGTTTCAGGATTATATATATATATATATATATATATATATATATATATATATATATATATATATATATATATATATATATATATAAAGAGAGACAAGTTCCGCTCTCCTTACATATAAACCACACAAATGAGCAAATTATGCATTTCTTTCCGGCAAATTTTCAAAAGTTTGGTAGAAACCAACGACCAACTTTCGAACTTCACCCATCATTTCTGATTCTTATCAGGACTTTTGTAGACCTATATTTGGCTGAGAAGCCCGTTCTTCGCACAGGAAGAATACATTTATGGGAATTATTTGAATCCCCCTGAACCAAGAATACTTATTTCAACGAAATGTAATGATAAAAAGACAATTTACTCTCCTTAGACATAAATAATAAAACAATTTACCCCCACAAAATATGTCTTTAATCAAACTGATTTGATTTCAAAATCCAGGTGAAGTGGGCACTACTACCTTCCAGAAATCAATTTCAAATTTTTCGGATTTTTCTTCCGACCCGGAAACGTGTGGATTCGACACAAATCTTACCTTTTTTACTATATGTTTTATTTGTCACCTCTCCCCACGCTCTAGGTTAAGGATGAATTTAGACTTAAATCGCAATTAGAGTGTTACTACTCATTTCAGTTACCCTGAAAACTGTAGACGCTACACTAGTATTAGTCGTCTGGCATTTTTTTTTTTTTTACATATCACTTTTCCAACTTCCGTCCTATAAAGTATCTTAATTACCCTTTATTTTAGATTGAAAGTTATGGATTGGATTGATTGGATTAAGTTTATTCATCCATGTCGTATATTATTGGTCAGAGACCAGTACATAGGACTTGTCAAATAATAATAAGACATTTCAATATAATTGATTTACATTATTTTACAAACTATCACCCAAGTATTCATTAATATGATAATACATTTTGTTACACAAAAAATTAAATAGTTCATTTTTGAAATTTCGTATGTTTTTGATATTCTTCAAATAACTTGGGAGCTTATTAAACAACTTAGCGGACATAGGAAGAACACTTCTTTTGGTGCACGCATAGTTTTGGTATGCTGTGAATATGTTATTCTTTTGTCGTGTGTTGTATGAATGTACATCGTCAACATGAAGAAAACTACTTTCATTTCTCTTTACATATATGATACTTTTGTATATGTACAGACAAGGCACAGTTAAAATTTTATTTGACTGAAAGACCCTTTTGCATGAAGACCTTGGTGATAGATTAAAAATAGATCTTATTGCCTTTTTCTGTAGACGAAAAGTAGTAACACTGGAATAGGAGGCTCCCCAGAAAATTATTCCGTAATTTAACAATGATTGAAACTTACCATAGTACAATAACAGCAAAGTTTCTTTTGACACTGAACCACGTAGTCTATAAATGACAAAACAGATACGACTTAATTTGCTGTTTAGCTCAGTAATATGTGCATCCCATGTAAGCCTATTGCTTATTATTACACCTAAAAATTTAGTGGATTTTGAATAGTCTACATCAGTTGAATTTATCACAATGGGTGGTACTGTTCGAGGTGTACATGAGTAATGAAAATTAAGTGCTTTTGTTTTCTTTACATTTATCAGCAGTTGATTCTGAGATGTCCATTTTATTAAACGCTCCACAGTTTGTTTTAATTTACTTTCTAGTTCAAGTGTATTGTCCGCTGTTACTATGACATTTACATCGTCAGCATATAGTACAATATGTTGGGGATACATATATTGAACAAGATCATTTATGTAAAATAAAAAAAGAATTGGCCCAAGAATTGAGCCTTGAGGAACACCAGCAGAAATAGTAGCAGTTGTGGATGAAAATGTGACTTGTTTATTGTTAATTATTTTTTGTATTTTTACTACTTGTTTTCTGTTTGTCAGGTACGAGCGAAACCATTCGTGTACTACACCCCTAATACCATATTTCTGGAGTTTTGCCAGTAGAAGAGAATGTTGAACACTGTCGAATGCCTTGGAGAAATCAACAAATAAACCTACTGCATATTTTCCCTTATGAAGTACTGTAGAAACCTCTTTAATAAAGTTAAACAACGCTGTATCAATTGATTTGTTTTTTTGGAAACCATGTTGAGAAGACGAGATTAGGTTATGGCAGGATATAAAATTTCTCAAGCGCGATAACATTAGTGATTCAAAAATCTTCGAGAAAACAGACAAAATAGAAACAGGCCTATAGTTTTGAACATCATAAGTATTTCCTTTTTTGTGCAAAGGTATAACTTTTGCAGTCTTCAATATGTCGGGGAAAACGCCTGATTCAAATGATACATTTACAAGAAAGCATAGTTGTTTCACTATTAAATGTCGACCGTGTTTAGTTAGAAATGCTCCAGATGTCCCGGGGTTACGCTGCTATATACATTCATGCACGTACATCCAAGTATATATTTATGTGCAAGCAGTGTCTTCGGGTCATCTATGTAAATTCTCATTCTATCTGACATACTCGTTCGTACCTTAATTTGGAATTAAATATCATCGCGATTAGAGCCTTATATCGTGTCGTGGCGAAGTTTATTTTCGATACTGATCTGAGTCAGTACTACTTCTCATAGCTTATTCAGATGAGGGATGAACTTCGACTTTGACGCTATCGGGATTGCAATTACCAATCTCAGCGACGTCAAGAACTGTGAATTTAAAACTAATATCGATCGTTTTCGATTATATTTTACATTTCAAACAATTCGCACTATCCTAATTGTGCTGTTTGGGGATAAACGTAGACTTATGTAGTATAGGGAATGTCGTTAATCAACTTAGGGACTTCAAGAACTGTGGATTCAATGCTAATATCTATCATCTTCAATTATTTTTTAATGTCACCATTCCCCTTGTGGGCATTAATGGGCCTGAACTTGGATTTAAATGAGCTGAATGTGGACTTGAACAGTATGAGGTGTCACTGTCCATCTCAGCTACCTACGGATTCGATACAAATATCAGCCGTTTTCGATCATTTTGTGTCATCCCTCCTACTACCCTTAGATCTGCAAACGGCCTTACCCTGACTGGAAAAGATGATCTTGGATTTAAAGGCCATGTAAATTGTTACAAATCAACTTGTGAACCCGAACGACTATGGATTCACACTAATATCGGGGTTTTAATTATTTATGTGTTTTCTCCTTATGCGTGTTAGGGGATCTTGCCTCCACATTACTCCTTTGCAGACAGCAAGTAATGTGTACCAAATTTCGTTAAAAATTGTTCCAGGCGTTCTAGAGTTATGCTGGAACATACAAACGTATGACTATTCTCATATATATATATATATATATATATATATATATATATATATATATATATATATATATATAATTATTTCACGAGAAGCAAACTTTATACTGATACGTCAGCAAAAACAACTACTTCCCATAAGCTTCATCTTCAACTCTACACAAGATTTCAGCAGAATACTTATATACTACTTTGTTGAACTTTAGAACTGTTCACCGAATAAGAAAACATTACAAATATGGTAGGTGTTCAAATTTTATTTCTATTATCTAGCTCATATATAGCCGAATTGTTAGCTTTGTGGTGGATAAACACAGTGTGCGTGGGTTTTGATGGGGTTTCCCGCTTTCTGCATTCCACATTTTCATTCATTTCTCATCATCACCGTCCCGTTTAGCCTAGCCGGCATAATCGTGGGGCGTAAAACTCAAAGATTTAGTTTCATTTTCCCAATTGTTAGCGTGCTCGACTTCCGTGTGCATTATTTCTGGTTCTATTGTCGGTGGGAGCATTAAAGTTTTTCGATATTGACTCGGCATCATGAGGCAATTGGAGAGCTGCTTAAATTAAAAAAATAGCGAGCTCCAATTCACAAAGCCAGAAATGATGCAGCGTGGAAACATGCGATGGCCACATATCATCTAGTTGTACCTAAGCCATCTGGCTGCCAAAACGTTTCTTGGGCTGTAGCTCCAGGAACTTTAATATAATACTTACATAGCAAAAATGGTCAGTATTTCAATGCTATATTATCAAAAACACAGGAAAATGTATTTCTTATCTGCCTTTCCTGGAATTCGTCTCACCTCTCTGTACTAAAAGAAACTGCAGAACTTTTGATCACAAGACCCGATGAAGTGCTCTGGACGACGGTGTGGCCTACATTTCAGTCGGTGAGGAACCATAATTCTTAGTAGGTATAAGTGTGTGTGGAAGCGTGCTTTCTCGTAATGGCAACTATTGGCGCGCTGTATGATGTTTCTGCGTATGTTTCTAATCAGTATTAAACTGATTATTGCATTTGGAGACTTCGTAATTATTCTAACATGATGACGTAGTTTACATTTGTTTTTTTCATATCTGTAGCCACCGGCGTGACAGTTTGTGAGGACCCTGGACAATTTGAACGCCATCTGTTAACAACTAGCTGAACTACGTTTAGCCTAACAACGAACAAGGTCAGCGCATTGTAGTGCTTTTTCTCTGACAGGCGTATCAGTAGCTTTCTGGACTGAGTGGTGTTATATCTTTTATTCAAGTAACTACCAGTTTGCTTTAACTTTGGCTAGACGCCGAAGATTGGGATGCAATGGATGGAAACTGAAAGCAGGACACATGACTTTCGTATCTTCTATGTTATGTAAAAGATTAGAAGTGACTCACTCTCTAACATAGGGACTACTATCCGAAATGCCGGCAGTGTGTTATCAAAAGACGGGAAACGGACAAAGAAATCGCGAATATAAACTTGATACACGTAATATTTCATGAAAAAAATTTCATTGACACATATTGCATAAATTTATTTAGTATAATGTGTTAATAATCTATAAAATACAGTAGGAAGTCGAAAATCCGAACTAATTGGGACCAAAATGTGCAAGAAAATGCCATTTAGTCTTAAATGTCTGTATGGTATGCTCTTTTATCGATACAGTAGTTATTCAGTACATACAGTAACTGCAATACCGTGCGTAAGGCTACTTAATGTTTTTTGAAAAACCTGTTCGTACACTAAATCACACTTTTCTTGTAACTCACACTTAAAACTTAACTTGTATAGGCCTAGGGGAAAATAAGGACACACCGAGATCATTGCCTTGGTCCGCCGACGGACAACCCTATTGTTTGTTTATAGCTAGCGTTAAGACAAAATGTAAAAAGCTTCTACGGACCGCGTTCGGATTATTGACGTCTTACTGTACTATATTTGGTGAGTAAGCAAATCGAAAATGTTTTAACGTATATTTCGAAAAACCGAACTTATTTTGAATATCCAGGGAAGGGCAATTGCTCCCTCCCTGGTCTCCCATGCATATTACTATTAACATAGAAACACAATTTGAACAGGAAACTCTTTTTACACTGACCTTCTCCGTTATCCTATCGGGCACAATCGTGCGAAATTAAGCTGAAAGTTTTTCATTTCTTTTTGCTCTAAAAGATATTAAAAGAGGTTCAAAACTTTTTTTCTACAAATAAAGTGTTACGATATTAAAAGTAAACTTGGCATATGAGCTTTGCATTAAAAATAGGACATATAGTGTGGCATTTTTCGAAAATTTCACTGGTAACTAAGGAAAAGGGCAGTATCTATATTACAAATTTCGAGTCTTTATGTTGAAACTGCTTACTGTGGTGATATACTGAAGTTAGATGTTTGTAATTCGGTATTTAATCTTCCAATTAAAAATAAAATAATATTTGAACGTTTTGAACAGTTTCCGCTTTAATATGAGAAAGAGGTACATTGTAATACTTAAATTTACAATACTTTATATTGAAAAACTCAACGTTACGTATTGATTAAAATTGGAGGTATGAAATCTGGTATATGTATTCTTATTGAAATAATTCGGAAGCCTGTTTCAGTCTTTTCAACAATTCAGCACCTAGAGACGATAATTATTGTATCAAGAATTCCGATTCTTTATACAGGAAATGCCTAATTTGATTATTTACTTGAGTTGCAGGTATAAAATTATATATACTCATAATCAAAAATGGATGAACGTGTGTTGCAGTGTTTCAGAAAAATCCGCTTTGAATAGGGAAAGACATTCATATTTTCTGCACTTTTCAAGTTTTAAATTCACGAAATCTTATTCTTCCTGTGCGAATAATGGACACTTCCACTTGTTCTATTATAAACATTTTCTATTTGCTGTAGTCAAAAATTAACAAATGAAGTCATTTAGGAACACGAAATCGTTTGTGAGGATCAAACACCATTTAAGCCCCTTCGTTACGCATTGGTTGTATCTAATTACCTTCATGGAGAGTTTGGAAGAGCGTATATAGAGAAATTTGATCTTCCTAATATTAAATTACGCCATGTGTAATCTAACTTAAACTAATGAATTCTACTTTAAACATTGTAGAACTACTCTAAGTGTTTCGTAGAATAACAGAAAAGAATTGGTTCCTACTTCCTTAAGTACAGCAAGCATGCATTTGTTATTTTCGTTCGTCGGAAACGATTACTCATCGTCCGGATATACTACTGTAATAAAGGCGACAAATTTAGGCAGACGATTTACTTCATTATGAAAATGAGAGATTAGAAAGAAACTTACCTCCGTATTAAATACTATAACTACTATTAGGTAATGGAAGGTTCATTTTATCTTGCCAACGGTACTGTATCTCGAAAAAAAAAAAAAAACCCATATTAAGAAAATGAAACTTGACATACAAACTCTCCAGTAGGGTGGGAAACATGTGTTTCAGCGCTTTCAGAAAATGTGCACGGATAGGGAAATATGTTAAAAATATACAAATTTGGAAATTCTTATTCAGAAATTTTTAAGTCCAAGGATTCGCTTAAGTGGAAGTGCAAATTTTACAGTTTAAATTGTTAACTACGAATAAAAGTATATGTGTTTCAACGTTTCCAAAGATCTCATTTATGAGTGGTGGGAATGCTGCGGGCAATTTGCATAATATTATAATTTGCAGAATTTATTAAGGAAATGCGCCATGTAAAATTTCTTTCAGTTGAATATGTGAAACCTAATGTTATGCTATTAAATAAGAAAAAGGAATCCATGTGCAAACATCTTTAAAAATTTTGTTCTTAAGCGAGAAAGACGAGCTATTAATATATTAAAATGTATCACTATTCAAAAATGTCCCATGTGATGATTCGATAAAAGTGTAGAATGAAGTTCGGTATTTGAGCAATTAATTAATAGAAGGAAATAAACGCTGCAATGATTTTAAAAGTGCCACTTGAAAAAGGATCACTTTCAGTAATATTAGCATTCCTTATTATCTAATGAAAAATACGCCATCTGAGAACTCGCTTAAGTTGGCGGTTCAGAATTTGGTTTATGAACTCGCAGGAAAAAAATAATAGAACTAATTTTTTAGCGTTGTCGAAAATTCTGCTGTTAAAATATGATGACATTGAAATCTGAATTGTTATTTGAAACATTAAAAGTGAGTAAGGAATACTAGTACAGGGTTATTATAAATGATTGACCCAATTTCATAAATTCTCTATAGCTTTATTATTAGACGTATTGCCAAAGAACCTTGCAGATGTATTGAAAAACTCAAAAAAGTTTATTGTGTTGCAGATTTGCTTCTGATTTCTGCCACGAGAGCGCAGCAGTGAGCATTTATTCAAGATAGTGACAGACGCAAGGAAAGCTTAGGTTACCCCGACTTTCCTTTAGATCAGTTTCTTCTAGCAGTGCAACGACACTTCCGAGTGAAGCTTAACAAAGATCTACCAACTGTCAAGTCTATTGGCACACAAAAAATAGCATGGAGTTTGGACTGGGGTGTGTGGAGGCCATGATAGGAATTGTTGATCATCAATCCTGCCACGAGCGTTTCTTTAATCACTGTAGGCCGACCATTTGATTTACCCTTACAAAGGAAATCTGAAGCAGTAAACTGTGCATACCATTGCCGAATAGACTAGGCAGCTGGTGGATCTTTGTTGAACTTCGTTCCGAATTCTCGCTGCACTGTTAGGAAAGACTACGGTGAGTGAAACTCGAGCAAACGTAATCTTTCTCCGCGCCTGCCACCATCTTGAATAAATGCTCACTGCTGCGCTCTTATGGCAGAAATCAGAAGCAAACCTGTAACACAATAAAACTTTTTGAGTTTTTCAATACATCTGCAAGGTTCTGTGGCAATACACCAAATAATAAAGCTACAGAGAATTTATGAATTTGGGTCAATTACACTGTTCAACAAATTTTGATCGAAAGTATGTAAATTCTTTGAAATTGCGATTTTTACATTTATTTAAGCATAATATGAAAGGAAATGATAATAGAAGAATTTTCTTAGCCCAGGTTGTGAAAAAACGCCCTTGTACAACAGTAGCTGTATATATACAAATGTATTAATATTTATAGAACATTTAACCAAAATCCTGGTAAAAACCTACATTTCACCTTTTTTTTTTACCTATTTCACTGTGATGTGATAAGCTGGGGAGTTAAGAAGTACCCTAACCTATAGCTTTCTATACCCTTGTACTTCCTTTTTCAAAATTGTGCAAATACCAGTGTCACAGCGATACAGAAAATAAAGTAACCGTGGTTAAGTTAAACATTAACAATTCCGTAATAAAAATCAGTATTAACATCAAAACATGAAAAATATATACAAATACCTTTTTGTGCAAGAACTACACTGCAATGTAAACAAAAGTTTCAAGTGATCCCTTGTACAGGATTATGTTTATTTTATTTTGAGCGTCTTCGCTTGGCTTGCCTTTTGTAGGTTACATCTGGAGCATCCCTTGCAATAGTCCAACAGTAGTCGGCCAATATGTTAGAACTCCACTTTCCCTCATATCTCTTCTCCATGGCTGCAATATCTTGATGGAAACGCTCACCATGTTCGTCACTTACTGCTCCACAATTTTCGGGAAAGAAGTCTAGATGTGAATGAAGAAAGTGAAGTTTCAGAGACATATTGCAACCAAGATTTTCGTAGCACAAGAACAAATTTGCTACCAGTTGTTTGTAATTTGTTACTCGGTGTCTTCCCAAGAACTGTGAACAAACACTCTTCAAGCTTTCCCACGCAGCTTTCTCCTCACCTTGGAGAATTTCGTCGAACTTGTGATCTTTGTATAGTTGCCTAATCTGTGGCCCTATGAAAACACCCTCTTTAACTTTGGCATCACTTAATCGAGGGAATTATCCTCTTAGGTACTTATAGGCCTCATCCTCTTGGTTCATGATCTTAACAAAACTTTTCATAAGACCTAATTTAATATGTAGAGGGGGAAGCAAAATTCGGTTACGATCTACCAGTGGTTCATGCTGCACATTTTTCACTCCCGGCTGAAGAGTTTCTCTGGTACTCCAATCACTTTTGCGGTAATGAGATCCACGATCTCTACTGTCCCATTCACATATAAAGCAACAATACTTTGTATACCCTAACTGCATACCTAGCAACAGTGCTATTACTTTAAGGTCACTACAAATGAGCCACTGAAAATCGTAATATTTAATGGCTTGAAGTAAACGTTTCAAGTTTTCATAAGATTCCTTCATATGAACTGCGTAACCTACAGGAATTGAAGGAAGTTCATTTCCAATATGTAAAAGCACTCACTGCCTTTATACTCACCTTGGACGAATCTATAAAGAGATTCCGTAGCTTCGTAATTAATTTTAAGTGCCCTCATGAGACCATTTACATCTGTACATGCCACAAGTGTGTCTTCCATAGTAGAAAATGAAGTGAACATCTCCCTATTTTGATACATTGAAATATTTACTTTTTCCTGCAATAAATTCCATTGCTTTAAGCGTGACGCTAAAATTTCGGCTTTGCTTTTCGAGAGGTCCAAGTCTCTGATTAGATCACTTAGTTCCTCTTGAGTAAGTCTATGTGGTTCACATGGAGGTTCTTCCACAACAAACGTAGGGTTCTTAGAAGTACTTGATTCAGGAGCTTCAACTTCTTGATCATCATCAGAAAAAAGATCGTATTCTTTAGGTGGGTCACGAACAGGTAGTCCTTCTCCATGTGGAACAGGGCGCATTGCAGAAGGAATGTTAGGATAGATCAAGGCCCGCTTCTTCTTCGTGGAAATTCCCTTCTTGACGGAAGGAACCATACAAAAATAACAGTCTCTGATGTGGTCGCTTGGCTCCCTCCAAATCATGGGCACTGCAAAAGGCATTGAGCGCCCCTTCCCATTAATCCAATTTCTTAGTTTGCTGGCACAAGTGTTACACACAATGTGGGGTGCCCAAGATTTATCTTGGTCTGCAATTTTACAACCAAAGTAATATTGATAGGCTTTTCTTATTAGTGGTGTTATAGTCTGCTTTTGTGAGGAAAATGTCACTTCCCCACACACGTAGCAGAAGCTATCCTCACTGTTTACACAATTTCGCGGCATTTTTGTTTATTGAAATCCTCAAAATGTCACTTGAAATAGTTCCGACAACTATTTAAAAATATACATTCGAAATACCAGTATTTTTGCGTACTTGTAGTTGTATTTTTGTCCTGCACTACACAAACGTCACACCCAAACGCTGATAACTGCACTAAACATGTCTTTTCTAACAATAGTAGAACACTAGTGAGATAAGGAACACAATGAAACCAAGCGTTCATATAGTTTCTCCAGTGTTGCCGGATCAGTGTAACATTTTACCCCAAACAAAGCGAATATATTTATTTTTAAAGCGTTATTATTAGACATGCCTGTAAAACGAAAAGTAGAGCTAATATTCGAAAATAACTTTTAAATTCGTGATCAGCACAACAAAATCAATAAGAATTAGCTGATTTTGTTCAATTTACATTTTCGTTGTTGAACAGTGTTATTTGTAATAACCCTGTATATCAGGAAACTTGAATTACAGACCGAAAATATTTATCAGAAGAACACGAAATAAGAAAAAGTATTTTGAAATCCTACATAACTTGAAAGGATAAAGATTTTTTTTTCAATAAGTAGAGTATCTCACATTTCCGTTAAGCATGGGAATGACACTCGAAATATAAGCTCATCTGGAATGAAATGGATTTGTTTGTCATATCTTAACGGGTAAAGAAGTCGAAAGCTTTAAATGATTTTTTTTATTACAGTTAGCATTATCCTCAATCGCGCTTTTATCGTGTCACTACTTTTAAAATGCGTGTTCAATAAGAGGGGGAAGAGAATTGAAACACGTGCTAGGAAGAAAGTTTGTCAGCACCTGGTCGTTTGAGACAAAACGAACTCGTTATATACAAGATAGTGCTAACTTGTCCCAGGAATTTCGTAAATTCCGTTTGTAAGAGAAAAGTGAACAATTTCCTTACGTTTTGCCAAAATATGAAAATGACATCGACGTCTGTGTCGCCATCACGGAAATGGGTTGAAGCGTTTAAAATAAATTTTAGACCAATGCATTTGGATTGAGATGAAATTTCATCTTTTCACTTTCTTTCTGAAGTTGATCTACCAAAGTAATATCTGGTATGAAATCTGCAGTTTGATCAAACGAACTCCTTCTTCTTCATTTACACTTTCAAGAGAAGCCTCCTCAATCCTATTCGAACGATTCGTTGCTTTTGTATTGTGTCCCAAAACTTCAAATGTGCAAAAAGTTTCAATGATGTGAAACAATTATCGATGTAGGGACTCTATACCCCTTCAGGCATTTCTTGTAAAAGTTCTAAAAGATCTAAGAGATGTTCGTAAATACAGCGGAACTTCCAAGTCCATAATAGTGTCCCTAGTCTTCGCAGCCTTAAAGCTCTGCTTGAACAAGATAACCAAGCCGCGTATAGAGAGTCCATACCTAGCAGCCAAAGTGTATTACTTTCCCATGTATATGGTGTTTTCTGCTATGCCTGCCAAAGTAAACCAACATTGATTTACTAATATAGAAAACTTTCCTGTGGAGATTTAAGTAATCAACGCTCGCTTAACATGCTCCATATGTGTCTAATTTAGCGAATTTGTTGTTCGAATCTAGATTCGTATATTCACGAACATGAAAATCAAACAAAGTGCTGTGTTTTCAGTGCTATCCAAACAAATGTGTAAGAAGGAATATATATATACTTTGTGTGTGTGTATGTGTGTAAATGCATACTTTGAACTATGCGTAATTGATTGTGCCACCAAGTATCGTAAATAACTACCTACTTTTAAAAACTATTTTGGTTTGTAACATCATTATTTACTTTGCTCTTCCCTAAAATCCAAATTGGACAATTTTGGAAATCCGAATTGAGCATGATAACTTTCGTGATTTTGATTCAAAATTTGTGGTCATATATTCTTTTTAAAGAAAATTAACAGTATAAAATATACATGAAACAATAACTTGGAAAATATTAGATTTCAGCCAGATAGCTATGCTTTATTGTTAAAAATAACTATACTGGCTTTAATCCTTTTCATTCTTCCTGTTGTTTCATTCAATGGCAAGTTTAGGGTCCTTTTAGTATCGATGAGTAAGTTCTTTTTTCCTAATCTAATAATTGAAGTTACTAAAGTAGTTTCCAAAGAAATAACTAATTTTATCGTTGGAGCGAAGGGAGCGAAGTTCCTCTTTATTAGACTTAGGTGTTCAGTCGTACTCATTCCAGATGTCTGAACCGTTTTATACCAAATTTGATATGCTGATTCGAGAGCGCGCTGAATGTTTAAGGTGTCGCATTTCCCGATTGAACATAACATTAAGGAATAACCATCGAAAACTGGAAGCCCTTAGACTTGGAGCACTAACTCTCATTATAAACAATGAAAAATATAATTTTTAGGTTTTGAAATAGGGCGAAGAGCTTTCCGTTTTGCGAACACAATTTTTCAAAGCAAAGTTCCCCTTTAATCGACTTAGGCATTCGTTTCACCGGATACTCCTCTCAGATAACTGAATTGTTATTAACCAAATTTAAGATGGTCATTCGGGAGCGCGTGCTGAGTGTCGTATCCCGATTGGATATACCGTTGAAGAATAATAACCGAAAACCGGAAATAATTAATAAAGGTAGATCGCTTCGCTCCAAATTTACAATTGTATACCTAACATTTTTACGTGTTCCATTGTTACATAATAATAAAATATTTTTTAATGCTTTCAGAATTGTTTGTTTATCTAAAAGTGGGTGCTGAAGTATTGCGGAATCTGCAACGTAATCAATTTAGAAGTTAAGAAAATGACTTCCGATCATTTTAACATCACTTTTGTTAAAGTCGAAATGGACGTAGAAGAGAACTGTATTGAAGATTGCAATTATGAAGTGTATAGCAGTAATTTGAATGAATTGGAATGTAGGGATCCTTGTTCAACATCTATGTCACTTTTGGAATGTAAGAAAGAAGAGAGTGAAACTGAAGGAGATGATAATATTCAAGTATCCATGATAAGAGAAACTTCAATATCTAAGTTAAACTCTGATTTACCTGTAAATAACAAGTATTTTCATAGCAACATGACTTGTATCAATCCAAACTTTACTGACACTACAGGCACAATGGAAGAGTCAAGTAATCGTGTGTCTAAGGTTATTTCGGACAAGACCGAGGACCAGAAAAGTAATTGTCGAGAAATACGTAACAATGTTCAGGATCAGAGGTAGGCACGTGTTAATTTCTTCTGAGTTTTGGTTTATGTAATTATTTCCTTTCTCACTTACAATCTTTTTTAACTGTTCTTCCTTTCCTAACGGTAAAGAACGTTAGTAGCGTGGTAAAATTTAGTAAGTGAAAAAGATACCACCTATATCTTAGTTATGTAAAGGAGAGACATTTGAGTACTGAAATAAGAGGACTAGGAACCGCATCCTTACTACAAACATTGAGTGTCCGTCATACGTACTTCTGTGTAATATCAAATGAGCCGATCTTCTTTGCAAAATAGGCACTTGTAAATAAACGATTACTTAATTATGCCTCAAATAAAAATAGCTTAAATCGTTTTTAAGTCTCCATAATCTTAATACAAGTATTTTGAATTACTCAACGCAATAGGTAGTCTCTTTATGAATTAGAAAAAAAAATCGTTCATATATTTGATATTAAACAATAAGAGGCACTGTTTATTTGAATTCTATACTTGCCCGTTTAACTCAACAAATATGTTAGAAGTCATACCTTCATGTTTATATATACATTTATTTATAATGGGAACTAACAATGTTCTGTTGATTTTTCACCCACCACGTTCGAACATTGATATGCCTTGTAAGACGTACCTGGAAGATGAAAAATAGTCCCGATCAGCATCGATGACCGCCTGCCAACGTTCTGGATTCCACCGCGGTGAACTTCGCGAGTCGTGAATTGAAGAAGGTATCAAATGCATTTTGCACTTGTAATGGGGATTTGAGCTGTCGTCCTCTAAGGTGATTGTCCAGGGAATGGGACAGGTGATAATCGGACAGCGCAATGTCCGGGAAGTATGCCGGATGCAATAGTGCTTACCATCCAAGGCGTAGAATGGTGTCCCGGGCCATCCTAGCCACGTGGGGTTAAGCGTTGTCCTGTAACAAAAGGGCTCTTTTGCGATTCAGAAGTACTGGCTCCAGTTTTGAGTTTTTCTTGAACACGGCTCAACTACTGACTGTACAGAGTTGCATTGATACTCTGGCCAGCTTGTAGCAGTTCACGATGCCGCGAGTAGTCCACCAAACACACAGGAGGACCTTCTTCTGTTGCAGTACTGGTTTCCGCTTTTTTGGAACCGGTTCATCATGACGGCACCCTGGAGCTTCGTACAAGACCCACTTCTCATAGCATATTAACATCCTGTCCAGAAATGGCTCCTTTCTCAGACAAGACAGTAAAGAAACACAGGTGTCGGCTCAGGTTGCCTTCTGGACCGGAGACAAATAATATCGGACCGATCGGCTCAACTTGTAGTGTTTCCTAAGTTGTTGAAGTTGCTGGCAAATTGTTTCTCCACTAACACTGAATTGTAGTCCCTATGAATTAAAGGCCTCACTTGTCTTTCCACTGTTCGCCTCAACTGCTGCCTGAAGATCTTCATTTTGTACATTTATGGGTCTTCCGGCACCTCTTGCGTCTTCGAATGTTTCATCACCGTCTTTAAAACTTGTCAAACCACCGCTCCACTGTCCGCCTAGTTACAACAACCTCACCGAAGGCCTGGCATATCTTGCACCTCACTGCAGCGGCGTTTGACCGCAGGTTGAACTTGTATAGGATACACGCCCTTATGACGTTCTGTGGAGGTCCATTTTCATTCCGTCATTACGCAAATTCACGTTGTGACTGAACTGCCACAACAAGGTATTATGTTGGATATACCCACACCAACAACTGACCTTCGCCTTATCTCCATTCGCATTCAACTCACAGTGTGAGGTCCAGTTGAACACAGGCCTCCACAAAAAGCGACAGAACTTTCTTGGTTACATTTATAGGTGCCTAGGTGCCTTAAAAGTGTAAAGATATTTCATAAAAAATTCATATATATATATATATATATATATATATATATATATATATATATATATACCACATGCCGAATTGAGAATTTCCTAACGAAATCTGTATTATACATATGTTGTGGATCTTCCAAAATGAAGGAAAACTTGGGCATATATTTTATTTTTGCAAATTTCAGTGGTACACTTACAGGGAAATTCATTTCTGCTTCCTTTGTCACATTACACGGATATGCATTTCTATTTTTTTTTTTTTTGGTCACATATATTAACATGTAAAGTACAATCTTCCTACTTTTAGTTGAGTCATAATTTTCTTTTGTTCATTAGAAACTGCATTTTCGTACAACGAATGGAAGGAAAAAGTAAACAAATGTTTCGAACGCAGATGGAAGTTTGCTGTTTAAAGCATTCAGCTGTTTTGTTATTATATAATGTAATGCTACTTTCAAACCCAATGAACGCCTGCGTGGTATGGTTCCGTCAGTTCTTGTAGCTCAAATGGGCAATTGAAAAACTAAAATATGGGGATTTGGAATTGACAAAGTATCTCAGGATTTTTTAAGCTAAAATTTGTAGAGCCAGTTCAGTACCTGGGTTGCTTGTAAATAAAATAAAATATATTAAAATTGGAAAGAGACTGTGATGTAAGAGAGTGAAAAAGAGGTTGAAGAGTAAGGATTGAATTTAAGATATAAAGATCTATACCGCATTTGTCTGATAAATTTGGCGATTCTCCAAAGAAGTTTGTTCTCGTGGCTTGTGGTCTTCCTTCGGGCATATGGTGTCCTGGCAATGAAAGGCCACACGGCGTGAGGTGAATCTCGGTGTGAACAATCCAATGAATGAGTGCTCCAATGACAACAATTCCTATTTTCTCAGTAATACAAGAATGTATATATGCAGGTGTTACCCTTACTAAACGTAAAGGTAATCCAATTCTAAAGATTCTAAAATCAATAATTGCGGCTTGTACTTACGCTTACTTGTCCGTCAGTTTTCCCGTGTCTTCTCTCCTTCCAGTCTTGTTAGCTCCCTCGGTCATTGGAATCTCCAGTTCAGTGAAATCGGAACATTGGTGATGAAAATGAAAGAGATTAACATCAAATAAGGTAATTGTAGAGATGCGGACAAAGGAAGAATCTGCATGTTTATTGATTAAGAAATAAGTGAAGGGAAACGAGTCGATGGAAAATATAATTTCTTTTGTTTGAGTATATAAATGAACTGCAAGTTGTGTTGAAAGGAAATAAGTACTAAAATATAACTTCAACAATGATCTGATAATGAAAATTTACTGTTCATGATTTCAAATCAATAATGTTTATTGTTTTCTTAGAATTGCAGTAATATGTTATGTCCAAAATTTGTTATTTTTGTTATTATTATACAAAAGTTATCGTGTAAGACACAATACAAGCACAGTAATACAGAAAACTTAATGTGCTTAAAAGAAAGACAATCTTCGACAAAAGCCTTACAAATTAATGCAGGCTAGTTTACGTAAGAGCTCAGTATTATCTTTACAGGTATTTTTGTTGTTTATTATATGGTATGTCGTGTCGTAATTCCGACTTTACATTTTAAGTAGTTTAAATTATAACAGTTTTTGGTTTAATAGTCTTCTATTATTTCTTTCGTAAATGTATTGCGAATAATGTAACACTGGAAGTGTTTAAATTTGTTGTGATCTTTGATTGCCTTACATTATGTCATTAATACTCGTACTTGTGTATTTACAGAATTCTATATATTCTTAGGGTCCATGTTCCGTTAAGGGGGTCCATAACTACACTGGACCCCCTTAAGCTAACCTAACCTAAGCTTACCTAACCTAACCTGACCTAAGCTAACCTAATATAACGGTATATTATGTAATCAAACGAAAATCAATAGAAGAAAGTGGTGTCAAAGACACTGGACCCCTTAACGGAACATTGACCATTCTTAAAACTGTAACCATTGTCAAAATATTACTGGTACCATAAGTTCTAGTGTTGCCTACTTCTTTATATACAGGGGCCGCGGTGGTTTAGTGGTAGAGCGTTCACCTCTGGTGCTTGGGGTCCCGGGTTCGATGCCAGCCCAGCCAAGTGAACTTTGTAGTGGACAAACACCGTGTGCGTGGGTTTTCTCGGGGTTCTCCCGTTTCCTCCCACTTTCTTCATTCCACCATTTCATTCATTACTCATCATCACCGTCTCCTTTAGCCTAACCGGCATAAACGTGGGACGTAAAACTCAAATATTTCATTTCATTTTCTTTATATACAGGATGTTTCGAAATATAAGTGACTATTTTGGTTGACATTTCCTAATACTAAGATAAGACAAAAATATAAACCATTCTGGGTGTAAAAATGGTTGTATCCAGTAGTATGACCAGCCGAAAATTTGTTTGGAAGATGCAAAAGCAGTAATAATTCGAGAACGAAATCTAAGATTAAAAATAGATAAAAGGAAATTTATTAGTATCAGTCATATCATTCAGTAATCATAATTTGATCTAGTACGGAACGGCGCAAATAACCAAAAAAATTGAAAATTCGTTGGTATTCTATAAAAGTACAAGGCAAAGAATCAGTGATTTTAAAGTGCATACATTCGTTGTACATTATTCAATTTAGAAAAGAAATGTTAAGAGTTCAAAGAAGAGAGAATCGATATTTTTGACTAATATACTTCACTGAATACAGAATGAACTCTCGATGAAAACCTTTGTTCATGATGAACTACATATTCAGTGTATAACGTACGATTTAGAAAGAAAAAATGAAACATGATTGTACCGGTGGGATTAGCAGCTACAATATGTTAATTAGTGTTATAGATATATTAATTACAAACATTCCCCGAGATATCCCAATTTTTATATTCTCATTTTTATTTATTTATTTTATTTATTTTTGTTGTATAAATCACTTTTTATGTACTTACGATCCTGAACCAATGCATTACTGGATGTTCGAGTACACATGATTGTTTCTGTCTTATATTTCCTTCGAGACTGTCCTCTCTTATTCTTGAAGTGTCACGAGTGATCTAACGTATGTTCCACAGGTGTATTTCCTACACAGTGCCTAATACTTCTTCGCAGTATTGTGCAGTATACAAAGATATAAAAAAAAGTCCTTAGCGGTTTCTGTATGCATTTTCCCCCGAATTCAAAATTCTTTCCACCTACAATTTAAAAACCAAATACTCCATACTGTAGTTCAATGAAAAGTCAATACATTTTACTTCGTTTTTGCTGACTACGTACATCCCGTAGAATTTACCGTGAAACGACCTCTCAGTATTATCGTATTATTAAGTAGATAAAAAACGTCTAGTAATATTCCTGACAGTTAATAGTCTTACTCTATGAGATGTAACGTGAAGGAACCCGTACTATGTATCAACCTAGTCTTTTGTCACTGCATCATATTTTTGTTATGTGATTACCAGTTTATTTATTATGGTAGCAAAACGTTTGGTTTCCCCATCTCTATCATTAGCAAATAATACGAATGATTTTGTCATCCGTAAGCCCCGGTATGTATTCATGCATTATGCATTACAATACAGAAAACATACGTGCCATTGCTGGACGAAGACTATACTGTACAGGCTGAATGTCAGTACGTTTTCTAATTGTTACGTCACACAGTATTTAGTAGACCAGTACATCTATGGAAACCATTGTGCTCCCAAAATAGGGGCACGATGTTCAGTGGTAGAGCACTCACTTCTGATACGATGGGTTCTTCTCTCGACCTGTGTTCATTTGTTTTCAATCAGTATTCACAATTAGTTCACAATTCGCAGTCAATCTTTTAATTTTTAAACCAAGGTGCAGATTCCACACTAATAAATTATGGCAGCTGCGTAGTAATAGTAGTTAGAGGTAGACATCAATATGAACAACAATAAATTATACAAATATTTATTCATTTTAGAAGCGTACAAGCTTACAGGACGTACATACAAAAGGTCCATGCTATTATTTGTGTGTTTTTTAAGTTGTCAAGTATAAATAATATCACGAGCTTCATAAATTCTTTCCACGGACTCCTATAGTCCGCGGACCTCCAATTGGGACACACTAGAAATAAAACCATATCATTCGATTTTTTTTAGATCTAGTCGTTTGCTGGCACATTCATTATTCATTGATAGTTTCGTAGTTATTGATCTATGAGAGTCATCCATGTCTATTAACCCAAACGACGTACCCATGTAAGCAAAGTTAAGGTTTTCATTCCAGTTATTGCTTTAGTTCATTCTGCACAGAGGTAAAGTTGATCAAATGTGAACAATATCCTATATGTTTTATTAACTGAAACATGTACCTGTTTATTATTTAATCATTGTCATTGAACTTTTGATAGATTCCCGGCACCCTCTTAATGTTTTGACAAGATGTCCCTCATCACGTATAGTTGTGCGTTAATGGAATCTATGACTAAAAATAAGGAATGTCCGCTACCAAAATTTCGTTCCGAATCTATGGCTGGTTTTGAGGTTTATTACAAACATTCTGGCTAATTATATCGCCTTCATGAAACATTTATGCATATAGATTGTTACATACTTTTTCCCTTTCTGCTAGGATTCATTCTTTAAAAGTCTCCAGTATTCAGTGAACTATTTTTTATGTATTGTTATAAATCTCACAGATTATAAAGCGGCATACAGTAATTTTCAGAATAATTTCCCATTAGTAATGATATGCATCGTACCAACGTGGCTACTATTTTCATGTTGTATTATGTCGGATGGTCACTCACGCTAATAAGGAAAACAGAAATGAAATCAAACTTGTAAAACTTATTCATGTAATGGAATCTTTTCTGCGATAACGATGTGAGGTCTGTCTTCTAAAGTTTATTTATTTATTTATTTATTGTTTGATACAAATAAATGTGTTAATCCGTTATCAGAAATATCTGAAAGTTAGAAAACTAAGTGCTATTGCATCGTTGACGATATATTTGTCCAACTTAAGACAAGTTATCCCCAGCATTACCGTATCTGCCTTACAATATTATTAAAAGTGAACCAATAATTCTTGATTCTAGCTTATTCTTAAAATTTCTTCGAGACTATTTACTCCTTTTACAAAATATTATAATCGAAGAGATAAGACATGTACCACATTAAATAAATGCAAATTAATATTCAGCTACTATTACCAAAAGTACAATACAATGCGCCATGATTCCATTACAAGAAATATTCTATGTATATGAACAGATATCTATAGTTAGTACTTCAGTTACCTGGAGTAAACTAATCCAATTTACATGACAAACCAAAGTAATAAGGGAAATGAGTATTTCCTTAAGGAGCTTAACTTTCTCAATTTTTCAAACTTTATATATTAGGATTATATTTTTCTAATTTCGTCTATTATTAAATAAAAGAAGATATACCGGTTTCTCGAGACCTATGAGCGAGTTATTGGACTTGCTCAAATAAATCCAAGCATTGCCAGAAATCGAGTCAACTTTTCCCTGTTTATTTATATATGCGTTTATTTTTGTTTACTTGTATATATTTGATTCCTGTACGTAGAATAAGCTAAGATTTCACTCAGATTAAGCTTTCTTTAAATAAAGAAGAATAGATTGTTAGCTCTTACGTTCTACAAAGTGTTCTCTGTGTATTTTGTTCTTGTATTGGTGATAGAGATGCTGGCTTCAAAACAGCATAACAACACTTTCTATTTCTGGGTATCTGATAGATTTTTGCAATACGTTGCTATCCTCAGCACAAAATTGTATGTAATTAAATACACAGGACAGATATCGAGTTGTCAAATGTAGACTTTTTATACTCTTGTGTCGTTTATTAGTATACTTTTATACACCATAGCTTGATTTGGTCCCGATCGGCAGTTGACAAGATATAACAATATGACTCATGGTCGTCATTCCGGCTGCACTTTGGCGGAGGTGACAAGATTTGCACTCCGGCACAATGTAAACCCAATAGTATTCGCAGAAACATAAAAAATGATATTCCTGAAACTTATTATTGTATGATTTCGTAGTAAATTGGCTCCATGTACACAAAGAGTACTCAGGGTATCAAGAAAACTTGATAGACATGGTACTGTGAAACAAAATGCGCATTGACACTGTTCGACTTCGAATTTGGGACCCAACTGATTCTCCCAAAACGACTCTACACTGAAACTATATTCTCTTAGTTGCGTGTAATCCGTTGTTCTCTTCCGAGAAAATTGCATTTTGATTTCCTGGTTTCTTCGAAAAAATAAAATTTACGAGCTAGCGATGGCAGACAGGAGATAATGCCTATATAGTCGGTTACTAAGCTTTGTACCAGGCGATGCTGTATTGCTTAACACGTGGTTTACCAAGCGTACGTCTAGGTTGAATTAATCTGTCAATGAGTTCAAGATTATATTTGAAGAGGTGTGGAGAAGATTGAAGTTAGCGCAATAAACATTTGGCTGTGGACTTCGATTTGAAGCCTCCCCAGTATTCGTTTTTTGTTCTACGGTGTACTATGTTCGTGTAGTCTGCCAACATTTACTTTCAGTTTCAATGCAGCAATACCTGTCTAATTTTAGTTTACATAGTACATGTTGTAGTTCAGTGTTTAGAGTCTCCGTATCAAGTGGATGTGATTATACTCCAACGTATTGTACACACAAATATGTGCGTCTCTATGTTCTTGACATGTTGCTGAAACTCTAAAAGATTTACGTTTCAAAGAATCCTTCAAATTTTTTCATCTCATCAGTCGGAGCTCCATCCACTTTAAACACAAAACCCATGTTTTTTTCTCTCTTCAAACCGAGGTAATAACCTCGTTTTCAACGTATTTAAATACGAATATCCATTGTCATATCACTGAAAAGTTTGATGCGAACAAGTATCGTGATATAATTCCGATTCATAATTTGGTGGCGTTTTATCTCTTGCACGTAATAAATATTTTCCGTAGACCAAAAGACCACTTTCCTTCTGTGTGAACAGCTATACATGGCATATTCATTTCAAATTAACCTTCACGAATAAATATCAGCGTCTGAAAATTTTGTCAACCAATTACAACAAACTGCAATATGGCACTTCATATTCTTAGATAAATAATTCACAAAGAGCAGTCTAAGTGCTGTGTGAGGGTAACTTTTTTAATGTAATTGTTTATTGTTGGACTCTACATAGTTGGTTCAGTTGGTGTCTTGCTGAGCAATTTCACCGAAGATAGTTTTGACAGAATATCTGTAACACTGCTTTCTCCACTCGACTTTTTTATGTTCGCAACTAGGACATTTTTTGACACTTCCTGAAGCAAACGCATGTTCCTTCCAGAGTTACATTTCAAGGGAGTAACTTACTAAAGCAATCTCTAAACGTAGTCATTACCTGTATGACTGTCCTGTGTTGGTCGTTCTTGCACCCAGATACATTTCACTAACCGTTCCTCAACTGTGTAACATTCAACCCCAGTCAACCAGTCTTCTTGGCTTCACAACTGAAATAATCCATCTAATGGAAAAGAGAAATACTATATGAAATCTTAGATAGCTATAGAGATATTATTTAATTTTTTAAACCATTCTTGATATATGTTGACGTTATTTCTTACGTTAATGTGTTAGTATGTTTACAGATTATGTAATTTGCCGTGGAAATCAGAAAGTACTATTCCAGTGAGATCTGTACTATGGTACTTATTTAAATCTATATTAACATTTTTGCGATTTGAGTGTATTAGCTGATTAACTAAATACTTCCGAAATTATATGGATTCAAATATATATTATGTATCTTAAATTAACTATGTAACGGTGAAAGAAAATAGCATGCTGAGGAGCATATACAAAAGCGTGCTGTATTTTCATCAACATATATCAGAATTTTAATTAAGTCGTATTTAATACCAGTTCACCCATTTTTTTTCGTAGAATCTTATCGAGTTACAAAGCTTTTTTTAAAATTTCATTTATATCTCCAATTATTTAATTTTGTATTCGTGAAGTCGAAAATATATCAATACTGAATATTCTGTTTACTAATAAATTAATCACTATGTAGTAATTTAAATTAGTTGTTTAGGTACTTTTACCCTTTCAAAAATTGCGCAACGATGGTACTGATACAGTAATAACAATATAAATAAATGCAAGTAAACTATTGTATATAACTTACCCAAATAGTTTCAGGAAGAACACGACAGGAAAGACCGATAATCATCAATCTTATAACGTGTTTTGTTTAATAGCTGGAGAGAAGGTGTTTGTACTACAACTTGAAACGGGGTTGTGAAGGATGAAACAGAAGTACTTTATTTTATAGTTGCTCCAAATTTATCAAATTATTTTCCATTTTAGTTTTAAGGAATGCACTGCCATAGAACTCACTAAAGCTCTCCCTTCACATACTGGAAATACGCTTACTGAAATATCAACCAAACTCGATAAACCTCATACCTGTTGGCAGTGTGCAAAGGGATTTAGTCGAAAACAACATTTAAATGACCACATGCTAGTGCATAGTAAGGAGAAACGTCATCCTTGCTCAGAATGTGGAAAGAGATTCTTTACAAAATCATCTCTAGGAAGACATTTGTTGATTCATACAGGTGTGAAACCTCACACATGTGAGGTATGTGGTAGAAGATTTACTGAAAAGTCTAGTTTGTCAAAGCATTTGTTGACGCACACTGGTGAAAAACTTTATAGTTGCAAGGAGTGTGGAAAGTGCGTAAGTAGGAGATCAATTTTAACAACTCACATGTTGACACACAGAGAAATTAAACCCTATCCTTGCCAGGAGTGTGGTAAGGGTTTCATAACAAAATCGAATTTAGCAAGACACATGTTAGTTCATACAGAGGAGAAACTACATTTGTGTGAGGAGTGTGGAAAACGATTTAGTGAAAGGTCCAGTTTGGCCAAACATTCTGTTACACACACGGGTGAAAAACGTTATGGTTGCAAAGAGTGTGGAAAACGATTGACTAGAAAATTGAGTTTAGTACAACATATGTGAACACACGAAGGTGAGAAGCCATATCCTTGCAAGCACTGCGGAAAGCGATATATTACAAAAAGAAATTTAACAATTCACATGTTTACACATACAGGGGTGAAACCTCATGTTTGCGAGAAGTGTGGAAAAAGGTTTAACCAAAAGTCAGATCTACAAAAGCACATGTTAACGCATAGGTACTAAAACGTATTTTCTTAAATGTGTAGAATCTTGCAATATAAAGTCTTCTTTAGTAGAACTTACGTTAACAGATAGCTAGATTTGAGAAATGCGAATAAAGGTTTATGCATTTTGAATAAATCTGTAATTAGCAAACATGCGAAGAACATATTTGATAGTTGTGTTTAAAACGATTAGTTGAAGTACGCTAATCAAATAACTAGTAAGAATATTACTATCTTAAAACCACACATCCCCGACTAGAGTGTGACTCTACGTTTACCGTTATTCGGACAAATTGACACAGAAGGGTAAGAAGCATTACACAAATAAGGATATGTAAAAGTGTTTGATAAATTAGGTCTTTTTATATGTTCAAAATCATGTAGTTGTCAATAATAGTATAATTACTTAAAAATCATTCGTGTTCTGAACTTTAACATTAAAAATTTCCCTAAAGCGATTACAAACGATGTTTATTAAAATTATTTTATGCTAAGAAATCCATCGTTTTTCATTTACAACTTGCGAATATTTTACGATTTCATTATTTCTTTTATATATACTGTTACAAATACTATAGAATATTTTAAAAACGATCAAATCAGAGTGCTAGTTTTCTTTTCTCTAAAGATTTTAGTGTGGTAAACTAATGTGATAGAAATTAGAAAAAGGAATTTTAATACGTATGTCTGAGAAATAAACAACTGCATTAATTTCGGATTGGTTTGTTAGCTTTTTGGCTGTCATGTGTCAGATAGAGGTTAACTTCCATGCACACAAGTATAAATTTCCCAATGTTAATGGAATTTTATTTTACAATGTATATTCGCAAGATGTTTATATATTGCTCGTCACTTAACGCAATCTTGCAGAGATATTTTTGTTCTTACGAAACATAATATTTCTCTTTCATTAAAGTGTTTATTCACTGGCAGTTCAGGTAATGTGATTTTATTTACAGTGTTTCTTCCACTGCAAAGAAATTCGTCTGTAGATACCATCATTCTTCGTGACATCTCTGATTCTACCCAAAGTTATTAGTTCTTTCAATACTAATTTTACCCTGTGTGAAAAATACTCCCAGGAAAAATCGAGGGAGGTGTCTATTTTTGAGAACCTAAACCAATTCCAAAACCCGATTTTTCTACTACCCTTTTCGTGCTACAGCTGTCGAAGTTGAAACTTAAAGTAGTTGGTATTTATTATTCAGTTTGAATGGAGTTCAGAGCCTGAAACGATTCAAAATATTCTTGTCGCTAAATAATACTGTTTGCTATGGCGATCAGCGTTGAAGCTAGTAGCAGTAGTAAATTTTTAACTTGATTTTACTTTGTTAGAGTAATACTAGTATAGGTGGCATCCTGAGGATAAATCAAACCAACCTGTTTTTGCAGTGTGACCAATATTGAAACCTTACATTGGTTACGGTAAGTTCTGTTATCAATAGAATTAACAGACAATAGAATATATACTTGAGATGGGATGGTGAATTAATTCCTAAAGTCTGCTTGTCGATATCTTAAAATTTTTGTCGTATAATGATAAACATAGAAACAAGAAGAACTTGTAAATTCTTTTCAGTTCCGGATTTAGTAGAATATTGCGGATAGAGATTTATCTTTCAACAATCTCTCGAGTAGGTATCAAAAATAAGTTGTAGCTATCTGTCACAGCTTTGCTCTATGTCGAACAATATTCAAGTTTGTAACGGTTCATTTCTTGCGCTTCCAGTTTGAACAAAAGGTTAACGTAGTAGCAGGAACATATTTTTGGGACGCAGAACAGATTTGAAAAATAATATTTGATATTTTTACTATATTCGCAGGGCAGAGATAAATATTGAAACCAAAAATACTAATACATTTCTATCACTAGATTTTAATGAAGTGTTATGGTATGAGATTTTGTTATTTCTTGAGACGGTAAACAAAATCTCAGAAATGTCACTATCTAGTACCTTTTCTGTCCTATGATGATCATTGTTGATATCAGGAGCACCAATTAATTGTATGACTTTGAGAAGATCAATACCGGTGGAGATACTATCTTTTCCCGGACGTTTAATTGATTCCAAATCTCCTTTTTCGCTTAAACCGTTTTTATTCTATCTTGATCTATTCTGAAACCGAAATGTCCATTTCTACAAACTCCGACTCGAATAGAAGGTAAACAGGGGAGTTCGGATTTTTTTTGAGATGCTGATATGATTTCAAAAAGGTTCTCGATATCTCTGGTATTGCGCTATGAAGATCAATGTTGAAACTACATGTACTGGTAGATTTCACCCACTTCCTGTTTCTCGCTATTACCATATTTGCTCTATGCCGATCAAGGTTGAAACCAAAAGTTCGCTATTTCTAAAAGTTTGAATCTTGTTAGAACAATACTAGTAAAGATGGTATTTTTCTTTGATACGCTGAACAGATTACAAGATTTTTTATCGCTATCTATTACCGTATATATTCTATGGCTATCCATTTTGGAATTGTCAGCGGTTGATTTGTATCATTTTCGGTTTAAATGGGCATTAATGGAGCAGATAGATCTTTTGTTGCGATGCTGAATACATTTTATAAACATTCCTGATTTGAACTTTCATTTCTGTATATAGAGAACAATATTGAAAATTACGAGTTTGAAATGTTGCAAACTTTAATAGTGCATTTACAAATTGTTTAAGTAAATTACATCACATTGTGTAATATTACTGTTACTAATTTAAAATATTTTGAAGCACCTGCGTACGAAATTACAAAACTAATTGCTTTTGGGTACGAGATTACAAAACTAAATGCGTAGGTACGAGATTAAATTTTAAAAGTATAAATCCAGCGCAACAAGCTGCGCCGCGAACTATAGAATTACTAGTGTTAAAGTAAAGTAAAGCCAATCATCGTTATACTCTGTGTTGTTAAATTATTTATTTTAAAATACCAATTTTGTTACAAAGTTACATCTAATAATAAACTTTAAAGTACATCTTTGGTGATCTTTAAAGTTACAAATCTTTTGGAAGTTACATCTACTAAACGTGTACAGGAATTGTTGATACATTCTTATGTCCATCTTCGGTTAAGTTCGGCAATTTTCGGAACCATTCGTGTGGTACAATTACCAACATGTACAAAAATTGTGGATAAACTCTTATGTTGATCTTCGATTAGGTTCGGCAATTTTCGGAAAACTTCGGGAAACTTCGGCAATCTTCGGAAATCTTCGTGTGGAGTTCTAGGAATTTCCATTTATCAGTGTTGATAATAAACAATCAATGAAAAAGTAAACACACTTCCTGCTTGTACTTTGCGTGCTGTAATTAGTCTAAAACAATTCCATTACGGCAATTTCTAAATTACAATTATCGGAAAGTACTGAAGGATTAACCGATAAACTTAAAAGTATATCTTCGGTGAACTAAAAAATATAATTAGTGAGTGGCAAGTGGTAGTGCATCGATACTAAACTGAAAAAGTTACGGGAAGTTTTATGATTGTAGTTAACGGCAAGTGTTAGTGCAATTCCCGACAAGCTCTCAAGTGTAGTGTCGGTAAACTTAGAAAGATACGGAACATTGTAATTTATATTTACTGGTAAGTGTAAAAATTCTTAAAAGTGTATCTTTCCTCAACACATTGTAATTCATATCATATCATAAAAGTCTACTTACGAAACCTTGTCATTTGAAAACTGCGAAAACAATTATCAAAGTTCTGTCTGTACAGTAAATAACACTATTAATTTATTTATAATACATCATTGTGTAAAATATTTACTGTTTAAAACAATAATTCAATTGCAATTACATAATTTTGTGCGTCAATAATACAATGGAAGGACAATCAGTCATCTGTACCATGTTGTCTGCACAAGAAGCACGTGGATATGAAAATCCAAACGAAGTTTTATTTGCATGGGAAGTGTTAACACAATGTCATGCTACGGGTGCAAGGGTAAGCACTGAAGCTTATTCCAAGCTATTGCAGGCGTTGTTTATACATTTTGCTTGTGATCCTCATGTTGTTTTGAAAAAATGTAAGTCTGCAAAAGATATTGATTTATATCATGTAGGCTTCTTTCATCAAGATAATATAAAGAATTTAGCTCGTGAGAAGTTTATGGAACTTGTGTCTGAAGGAAAACCTAATAGTTTAACTACAGATGACTTTAGCGTGTTCATGGAAAATTTTATAAACTTTCCAAGTCCTAATACTAATTCTGTATCAACCTAGCATGTATGGGAGTGGTAAAACAAATGAATATTTTCGTATTGTTAATAGTACAATCAAAAATATACTTATTTTGGACTTACGGGAAAAGAAGTTACAATTGAACGTATGCAAACTAGCGGAATAGATGATCCTGAAAAATATATTCAGTTGTTATTTGAATTTGTAAAGAAGCACGTTTTAAATGATGCCGATGATGATATGTATGTTGGTATAACAATAGAAAGTTCTGCTTCTACGCTTAATAAACCGATATACATTTCGTGGCGTCAAAAGTCGGATTTAAGCTCCGACATTCTATTTCGTAATATTGAAAATGTTTTAAATCGTAATGAAAATTATTTATTAGGTGATAAAGTAAATTTCAAAATTCATATTGTTGATTCACGTAAAGGTAGGGGACGAACAAGGGGTTCATCAAAATTTGTTGATCTTGTAACACACCTGGAACAATGTACTATTCCTGTAGAAAAGGATGTGTATTGTCTTCCCAAGAGTAATATTCTTGAAATGGGTAGGGCTGATCATCGTTATAATTACGTATATGAATTGAAAAATCATTCTGAACGATTGATGAAACAAGCAAAGCAATTATGTGTCAGTGCTAAAGTTGACATTGAAATCCGTAATGGGTGTACTATTGATGATGTAAAAGTTTCAAAATAAGCTAGCAACTCATTATCAAATTGTTATTTACGAAAAGAATGGTTTGACTCGAAACTATAATGTAATTTATCCTGGAATACATGCATCAAAGAAAATTTTGATTTTGTACAGTGAAGGACACTACGAATTAATTACCAACATTACAACACTATTAAACAAACGGGGATATTGTCCGTATTGTTTAAAAGGTTATAATAATACAGATAATCATAAGTGTAACTTCAAATGTCCAATGTGCGAAAAGTATCACAATGTTTGTAATAATGATAATAATATTAAAGTCGAGTGCATTGATTGTCATAGACTGTTTTCTTCAGAAGAATGTTTTGCTAATCATAAAACGATAAATGTTTGCGGAAAGAGTTTATGCGAAACAAAGAAAATTTGTGTCCATTGTGGTACCATGATTGACATGCGTTCACGCAAGTCTGAACATGAATGTGGTGAACGTTATTGTAAAACATGTTACACATATGTAAGCGATGACCATATTTGTTTTGTTCAAACGGCTATGATGCAACATGTAGATACCTTTTTGTACATTATCTTTGATGTAGAAACAATGTTCCTTCCTAAAAATGAACAAGGAGAACAAAAACATCACGTAAATTTTGTAAATTGTATTCATGCTTGTTACAAGTGTAAGGACATGAAGCTTGATGATACATGCTTTGTATGCGGCGATAAAAATGGATTCCGTTCGTTTGATTTTCACAACATTGAAGAATTTGTTAATCGTGTATTAATAACTCGACCAATGTTTAAAAAATCATTGTGCTTTCCCATAATGGCAGTAATTATGATATGCAATTCTGTGCTAAAACTTTGATAATAAACCATCATTTTACACCTGAAGTAATAATGTCAGGGCAAAAAATTATTGAAATGCGTTTAGGACAAAAGATTTACTTCCGTGACACATATTTGTATATGGGGGTTAAATTATCTAAATTACCTAAGACGTTAGGTCTTTCTGCAAATTTACGAAAGGGAGATTTCCCGTACTTGTTTAATACATTAGAAAACCAAAATTACATAGGCAAAATTCCTGATCTAAAATATTTTGATCCTGATTCAAGGAGCACTGAAGATCGAGAGCAACTTATCATATGGCACAAAGAACGTGTTGCAAGTAATGAGGAGTATAATGTCCAAAAGGAAATGATTGAATATTGTCGGAATGATGTTAAAATTTTAGCAGAGGCTGTCAATAAATGTTCAAACTTAATTGAAGACAAAACAAATGGTATCCAATGTTTTATCGTCGCGTCAACTATTGCTAGTTTGGCAATACTAACATATCGTACCTTATATTGACCCAAAGAAATTATTCCAATTATTCCATCCTATGGGTTTAACCATCGTGATCGTCAAAGTCTGAAGGCAATGTACTGGCTGCGATACTTAGAACGTACTACTAGTAATAAAATTCTTCATTCTGAAAATGGTTTGGAAAAACGATTTGGGAGGTATAAGGTTGATGGATTTGAAAGTAAAACAAATACAGTTTATGAATTTCATGGATGTTACTATCACGGGTGTTTAAACTGTTATCCTACACTACGACACGTGTCCCTAGATTCAAACTTTAAGCAGGGTACATCACTACAAGATCGGTATGAAAACACTACCATAAAAATAGCATTTCTTAAAAAATTAAATCTTAATATCATTGAAATGTGGGAATGTGAATGGGACCATATGGTAAAAAATGACAAAAAATTACAGCAATTTATTCAGACACAATGTAATAATCTTGTCGATCATCTAATACCTAAAGATAGTTTTCATGGTGGACGTACAGAATGTTTTAATGCCTTGTACGAATGTACCAGCGAAGAGTTTGTGGCATATTATGATGTTACCAGTCTTTACCCCTGGGTAATGGCACGTAAGCCATTGCCTATAGGTAAACCTATAATATACAAGGGGCCTGACTTTCCACAAGTGCAAAGTATTCATGGATTAGTCAAATGTAGTATCTTACCTCCCAAAGACTTATATTTTCCAATTTTACCATATACGTGTAATGAACGCCTTTTGTTTGGGTTATGTCGTACGTGTATGGAACAAAGTGACAACAATTGCATGCATAATGATACTGAGCGTGTCCTTACTGGTACATACTGTACTCCTGAACTTCATGTGGCTTTAGATCTCGGATACAAAATTCTACAAATTATTGAAATTTGGGAATTCAAATTATCTGGATCAGAAAATAACCTATTTAAAGATTATGTCAATTCCTTCTTAAAAATGAAACAGGAGTCTTCAGGGTTTCCTAGCTGGTGCAAAACTAAACAAGATCAAGAGAAATATATTGCAGACTATTATGTTCATGAATGCATTCAGTTAACGGAAAATAACATTGAATCAAATCCTGGTCTAAGATATATTTCCAAAATATTTCTCAATTCCTTATACGGCAAATGGGGACAGCGAACAGATTTATCTCAATCTGTAATTGTATATACTCCAGAAAAATTTTTAAGTTATCTATGGGCACCACAATATGAGGTACAAACTGTTGCCTATTGGAGAGCAACATCTCATTGTATTATATAAAAACATTGAGAACAAAAACAAACCATGGAAATTTTCCAATGTTGTCCTTGCAGCCTTCATCACCTCGTGGGCGCGTCTAAAACTTTACGAGTTACTAGCAGCTGTACATCCTGATCGTGTATTGTACTGCGACACTGATAGTATTATGTTTGTACAACGACGTAATGAAAAACCTCCACTTCCTTTGGGTTCCTATTTGGGTCAGTTAACTAATGAAGTTCCTGATGGCTGGGAAATTGATGCATTTATAGGCTTAGGGCCAAAAAATTATGCCTATAGAATGAAAGAAGTTCAAACAGGTAAAGTAGATTATGTATTTAAAATTAGAGGAATAACTTTAAATCATCGTACACGACAAGAAATTAACTTTGATCATTTTTATCAACTAGTTCGGGATAAAGCTGAGAAAAACAGTTACACAATCCAGGAAGAATTGTTCGTAAGCCTGGGTTTGTCATCGTATCCAAGTCTGAAACTAAAACACATCAAAAAGTTCAAAATAAAAGACGACGATTAAATCATAACAGTATTACTGACTATAGAACATTGCCATATGGTTATCAAAGTATTAAGTGTGTTAAATGATTGGTATTCTGTATATATGTAAGTAAATATGTAAATAGTAGACTGTCTAAAGGTGCCATGATGTCGTAACATAGTCATAATATCATCAAATATGTCCATAAGTTTTCACAAGACCTATCTGTTGGTACTTCTACGTATATATATTGTAAATATGGGAATAACTTATTAAGAATATTCTAAGTATAGTAAATATCTTATTTAAATATATCTATATATGTATATAAATATGCCAATATTGGAAATAGAATATTGTAGACTATATAAATACAATAAAGCGTTACAATTTACGATATTATGTTTTATTCCTATGACTATATACAAACAAATATTGATATATTACGAAGTATCTGTATTCTATATAAGATAAAGGAAGAATACGTATGCTTCATATAAGGTTATTTATACGTATTTATCATATTTTATGTTCCTACAATAAATGATCCTAAGTTGGAAACCATGTTGACGTTATAATGTTTTCTACAAGGTGAAGAAGCATCTTATAATTAAGGTATCAATATATGCCATTAGAATACTCAAAACCATGTTGACGCCATAATGTCTTCTACAAGGTGAACAAGCATCTTATAATTAAGTAAAGGTATCAATATATGCCATTAGAATACTCTAGTGAAAAGATATCTATAAGTAGATGGCTTATACTACAGTGATATCCTTTGTGCTTCAAATACCACTACGACATGTCTAACAACCATCTACGTACGTAAAAATCACAATATATACATCCTAACATGCTATTCAAGGTAATCTAAAACACATATATACATACGGAGTCACAATATATAAGCCTACAATATAATCGAAAAGTTGAGGGTTATGCAACCTAGCATATCACCAAAACAAAATATACAGCTCTACATTACGTTAAAATAAGGCTACATGTATAAAAAGTCCCAATATATAACCCTACAATACAAACCAATATTAATACAATACAAATACTTCAGGTGTTTGCATCCAGCCTAGTATAGCCCCTAAAGCTACGCAACCCAACAACACATGCTTAAAACACTTACATGCAAACAAAAGATAATATGTCTACAATATGATACATATATTTCCTGTCCCGATATCAAAACCAATATACATACATACATGTACCCACTTACAAACTAATCATATATTCATATATACATGTAATTTGTCATTCGTCTAAGCTTCGTACACCATTAGACCCATACAGTATCCAAAAGATAATATTCTATGCTAAAATCACATATCAGCTACTGAAAATACCATATCAATACATAAAATACGTTTCTTAGATTTGCGCCCATTTCCTCCCCAATTTCTGATACGTTTATGTACAATATGTACTACTCTATATTACATATATCCCAATATACCTCTAAATATACGAAAAACACAAAAAATCATTCTTTCTAACCCTTTCTTTACCACCTCATTAATATTCATTACCATCTCATTAATATTCATAAATAATTAGTTCAATAATCTAGTTTTTAAAAAGGATAAAATCATTTATTAAAAAAAATACCTTAAAGAAATCTTGTTTGAAGACTTCTTCCAAAAGCAAAAAAAAAGGAAAGTTGCCTTACGTAAAGATTTCATTCAGTGCTTTTCCCCTTTGAAACTCAGGTAAGAAGGGTCACTCTTTCTCTTCCTCTATGTGGCAAGGTCCTTAAGAAATGCCTAACAAGTCGCACACCAATTAAAAAAGTGGTCCTTTACTCAAAAGGACATTACACATTCCCCTGCAATCCTATGTCTGCTCCAGCAGTATGTGGCAATGCAATAATTTTTACAAAGTGACATGTAACATTTCCAAGGTGTTTTTAAAAATCTCTGTCCTTCAGAATAATGAGTGCTATTTCTTTATAGAGTGCAAGACACAGCACCAATTAAAAATTGGTTCTTTACTCCAAAGGACATTACACTTCACCTCTCCAACAACCTGAAACACACACACACACATACAAGCAGGTGTCTATGTTCCTTTCTTTACTTGACCTCAAAGAATTTTCTCCCTCTTTTAACTCTTAGCTAACATTCAATGTCTTTTAACAATAATGTATTATCGACATTTCCCCTGTTTCTAAAAGTTATTTGACATGCCTGTCTGACTTCCTACGGTTAGACTATTCTCACACACCTATATGTCACTTTCAAGTGACAGTATCTTCTTTCTTTTAATGACAGAATGATAAAATTATGTGACAGTTACAAAAAAGCTTCTCTATTTCGAATTCTAACCTTCTATTGTCTTTACCTCTTCCCGTTTTGGATACATTTAGCACCAAGGCTACTTTTTTATCCTTTGTTTTCCTCCTTTCCCTTATGGTTACCTCATCTTACGACCTTCCATTCTTTCATTATATGTGTGTTCTTCCGTAGAATTAGTTTCTTGAATACCAAGACCAACTGTGTTTAACACTAACAAAAAAGACCTCTGTGAACATGTTCTGAAGTTCCTTCAGTTATTGTTCACCACTTGAGGGAGGAATAAGAAAGGAAGAAACAAGTTTCTCAAAGGGTTGGGGAAAAAAACAGTGAGCAATCACCATAAATTGTATAAATCAGCATAAATTGTATTAAAATATGTGATAAAATAGATCAGAGGAAATTTACACCCATTTTCGTGGGAAATTTGCACTGTTGATCAATTCTTGTGAGAATGAAGGAAATTTGTACCAGTTTTCGTGAGAATTTTGCACTATACACTAATTCTCGTAAAAAATAAAGGAAATTTGTACCAATTTTCGTAAGAAATAAGGCGAAATTATACCAATTCTCGTGAGAAATTTGCACTTTTCTCCAATTCTCGTGAGAATGTACCCCTATACTACTAAATCGTTTTCGAAAAATCTCCCAGTTTTTCCCTATTTTCCCGTTTCTGGTGTATGATACGGACAAGCAAGTGGTACCGTTGGAAAGTATGCTCTATCCCTTAAAGAACGAGGTATGAGCCATGATTCTTCGATAAATAATAAGGAAGCAGTAGCTGTTTGAGTGAAAGCCTAAAATTTATCTCAAAAAGTGGAAATTCTAAAAGAGTTAATTTTCTTGCATATGATAAAGACTGTTCAATCTATATATCATATGCAAAACAAAGGAAAGAATATATTGATTTATTATATACAAAAGAAAGTAATAAATCACTTTACTAATGGCTTATAAGTTCGTTCAGATTATTTTCTCTCAATTAAGTAGACATGAAGAGAAAAAATCTGCATGGTAAATGATTTTTATACTTTCACAAATTAGATAAACATGATCAACATTGTTCATAGAATGAGTCAGTAAAAATTGAAATGCCAGAAAAATATATATACGTTAAATTTAGGAACTATCAATATACGATGAAAATGTGAATTGTGGCATATTCTGATTTTGAATATTTATTACACGAGGTTATAAGTTGTAAAGGATGTTATCTAGAAAAATAACTCATATTCGAAAAAGAAAGTAACTACACAATTCGTTTGGACTACGATACATTGTAACAACGCGACGGAACTGAAGTCAATCATATTATATACAGAGATAAATATGCAACTAGGAAATTCATATGAATGTTAAAGAAAGAACCCAAACAAATATCAAACATATATAAAGATAATAATGAATTATCAGTAACAGAAACGAAAGAATCAGTTGAATTAATGTACGAGGGTTATCCGGAAAGTGATACCCGTTTATGCAATAAAGACACAGTAGTACATATTAAAAAATATACACATTTTTATTGGAAAGAGCATACTTTACAATACTTCTCAACATAATCACCAAACAAATTAAGGCATTTGTCATACCGTGTGACGAGTTTTTGTATTCCAGCGTCATAGTCCTCCGCCGCCAGCGTATTGAGATACGTAGTCACGCCTCATTTAAGTTCTTCATCGCTGTCAAATATTTTTCCCGCCAGAAAGTCTTTAAGCTTCGTAAAGAGATGAAAATCCGAAGGGGCCAAGTCCGGGCTATACGGTGGATGGTCGAAGGTTTCCCACTTGAATTGCTGCATAAGTTGTTGTGTTTTCGCAGCTGCATGGGACCTGGCATTGTCATGAAGGAGAATGACGCCTATAGACAACAGATCTCGCCGTCGATTTTGTATTGCCCGCCGTAATTTCTTTAATGTTTCACAATACGCATTAGCATTAATTGTGTCTCCACGGGCCATAAAATCAGTGAGCAGTACACCTCGTCGATCCCAGAATATGGTTGCTATGAGTTTCCTTGTGGACGGAACTGTCTTGAATTTTTTTTTGGTTTGGTTGGTGAATGAGCGTGATGCCACTCCATGGACTGTCATTTACTCTCAGGTGATGCATAACAAACCCATGTTTCGTCCCCTGTAATGATGCGATTCAGGAAAGAGACTCCTTCATCGGAATAAAGTTCCAGAAACGTCAGTGCTGCAGCCATACGCTTGGTTTTGTGTTCATCTGTGAGCATGCGAGGGACCCACCTTGCACAGATTTTTGAATATTGCAGATGGTCTTTGACAATTTCATGAACAATTGTTCGAGACACATTAGGAAAATGTTCACAGAGTTCAATTGTGACGCGCCGATCGTTCCTCACGCGTTCGTCTACTGACCTCAGCAGTTCGTCTGTAATGACAGATGGTGTCCCTGTACGCTCCTCGTGGTGTGTACTCCCCCTCCCCAGGTTGAAGTTGCGACACGAGCGCCGAACAGACGAATCGTCCATCACATTGTCTCCATACACCTCCTTTAATTGGCGATGAATTTCACAAGGTCGAACGTTTCGTGCATTAAGAAATTTAATCACGGCCCTCACTTCACAACTAGCGAGGTTCTCAATTCGTTTAATCATTATAAACGAGCACATTCAATGTCTTTTAACAATAATGTATTATCGACATTTCCCCTGTTTCTAAAAGTTATTTGACATGTCTGTCTGACTTCCTACGGTTAGACTATTCTCACACACCTATATGTCACTTTCAAGTGACAGTATCTTCTTTCTTTTAATGACAGAATGATGAAATTATGTGACAGTTACAAAAAAGCTTCTCTATTTCGAATTCTAACCTTCTATTGTCTTTACCTCTTCCCGTTTTGGATACATTTAGCACCAAGGCTACTTTTTTATCCTTTGTTTTCCTCCTTTCCCTTATGGTTACCTCATCTTACGACCTTCCATTCTTTCATTATATGTGTGTTCTTCCGTAGAATTAGTTTCTTGAATACCAAGACCAACTGTGTTTAACACTAACAAAAAAGACCTCTGTGGACATGTTCTAAAGTTCCTTCAGTTATTGTTCACCACTTGAGGGAGGAATAAGAAAGGAAGAAACAAGTTTCTCAAAGGGTTGGGGAAAAAACAGTGAGCAATCACCATAAATTGTATAAATCAGCATAAATTGTATTAAAATATGTGATAAAATAGATCAGAGGAAATTTACACCCATTTTCGTGAGAAATTTGCACTGTTGATCAATTCTTGTGAGAATGAAGGAAATTTGTACCAGTTTTCGTGAGAATTTTGCACTATACACTAATTCTCGTAAAAAATAAAGGAAATTTGTACCAATTTTCGTAAGAAATAAGGCGAAATTATACCAATTCTCGTGAGAAATATGGACTTTTCTCCAATTCTCGTGAGAATGTACCCCTATACTACTCGATTTTAACGAAATTTTTGCGCCCCTCTGGCCCGGGCCTGGATTCAGGTAAGGATCTGACTTTTTTTTTTAGAAAAAGATAGCATTGTTATGTATATAATACGTGTGTAAAATTTTAATCTTGCGTCTTAATAACCAAGGTCGGAAAAGTTGTTGAAAGTCTGAATTTAGGCCATATACATATATATATTATAAAAATTTACTGCGTCGGTACTAACTGGGATAGAGTCATGGTCAAATCGTCATTTCCTTTAGTATAAAGATCCCTTTCCAAGGGTATCTCTCGCATGTCCGTATTATACACCTGAACTGGAAAAATCGGGAAAACTCGGATTTTTCTAAAAAAAAAAAAAAAAAAAAAGCACCTCTCGGAAAACTTGCGCCCCTCGGCCCTAGTTTTACGTAGAGTCTCAAAAAAAATTGAGATATACCCATAGGTACACAAAATCCGTAAGAAAAGTTTCAATCTGATATCTTGAAAACTAAAGTCCTCAAAATCTTTTGAAATTTCCCTTAAGAAAGAAAAAAGTCATGTCCCTCCGCCCCACTTGGTGCCGCCAAGTTGACCATCCGGTTCCAAATGCCTCTGTGGTGTTCTTTGGTCCATCCTCGACTTGATCAATAATAAAAAAAGATGGCTTAAATATCTGTTATAGAACCTAAATAAGCAGTCCCACAAAGACGATACTACGCTATGGTATAAAAATATACCATTTTTTATTTTTTTTAACGCATATTTAACATTCAAATGTGTATTTTTGATTTTAAGTTTAATAGTCGTCGATCGTTTGTCGGTAATCGCTCAGAATGGAATTTTACGTTATATAAAGCTCTAAATATTGAATATAAGAAACATTTTTCGTTTTCATCTTGTATATTGATAACAACTCTTTTGTTTTCAATTTTATTGGGTAGTTCTGAATATGTGATCCATTATATAGCGCTTAATTGACAATTGCTAGCTGTAAGAGTTAACATTCATAAGAGCCCAGCCAGAGCCTTTATTTTCTTTCTTCATGTTTCTTTCATATTTGTAATTACTTCTTTTAAATTAATTGAGCCAGGGCTGAGCCAGAAGTTAAACACCCATCGCTCCGATCCTAATTAACCTAGAGAGATTATTTAGATGTCTGTATCTTCAGGAAGGATAGAAATTTCAAGCGGTGTGCATTTGGTCCACATCGAGGGTTCAGCAGCGGAAAAGTAGGGGGAAAGTTGAATGTTTTAATCCCCCCTCCCCTCAGCATTTAGGAGCAGGGAAACTCCCCCCAAAGGAGCTACAAACATAAAATGATATATCAATAAAGATAAATAAACATCCTAACTAATGATACCCTATGTATGGTTATTCTCGCGCACGACAAATAACAGTGTTGCCAACTTTCAGAAAAAAGTACTTTTTTTCCAAATTCTTCTTCTTTTTCTTTTACGAATTGAGCACGAGGGCACAAAAGTTATCTCGCTGAAATTTGTGTCTCATAAGCTTTCCAACGAGGTATCGCTTATATCTCTTGTGACGAGTAGAGGTGTCAGGGTACACCAAAATATTTCGAAAAATATGTACACGGTTATTCTCGTAGTGAACGTTCGGAATTTTTTCTTACTTGGTACTGAACTTTCGCCCTTTAATTTTTTGCATGATTGTATCCAATATTTGCCATACACGTGAAAATATTTTTCCTGCGTACGACAAATGACAGTATTGCCAGCTTCTCACAAATCTTCAAAAACAAAAGAAATCATTTTTTAGAAATAATCTTCTTCTACCGGTTTGGTACAGGGACACAAAAGTTAGCTCTTTAAAATCTGTGTTCTATAATCTTTACAAAGAGATCGTTCAATTCCTGTGACAATTAGAAGGGGTAGTAGGACCGCCAACGTAAACGTCTACATTTTCTTGAAATTCCTATACGCCCTGTAAAGGTTAAAATAAAAGTTTCCATTATTATTATTATTATTATTATTTTTTTTTTTACGAATTCATGTTTTAAAAATCTAAACCTTTTGTTATATTTACCTGGTCTAATAGTTATCAGGAAACAATGGCTACAGTAGATGTCCCCGCGTATAGAAGGCCGAGTCATCAAAAAATTATCTTGTTTTCCTAGAATTCGGTGTCATTTCCTGGAATTGGGAGGCAAGTTTCGACAAGCCTTTAGTTGCTATGGTCATAGCCTTTTACGGCTACCAGAGAAGTGCGTGGGAAAATTTTGGTTTATCTGAACGTGTATGAGAACAGTTTGTTGTTATGGTGATAGTCTTGGATGGTCATACTCTTGGAGGGATCATAGTCCTATCAGTTATCATGATCGAAGCTTCATGATTGATTGATTGATTTTTGCTTTTCGTTATGTATTGAATAGCTAGATGCTCTTGGCCTTCATAGTCTTGGATGCTCATACTGTTGGCGGGTCAGAGTCCTATTAGTTATCATGATCGAAGCTTCCCAATGGATTGATTGATTGATTTTTGTCTTTTCGTTATGAATTTGAACCCCCAAACCCCCTCCACTTCCTCCTGCGAAGAACGTAAGGGAACGTTGTTACTATGTTCATACTCTTGGACGGCGAAGCTTCCCCATTGGTTGATTGATTGATTTTTGCTTTTCGTTATGTATTGAATAGCTAAATGCTCTTGGACGGATGAGAGTTCTATTAGTTATCATGGTCGAAGCTTTCCAATTGATTGATTGATTGATTTTTGTCTTTTCGTTATGGATTTGAACCCCCCAAACCCCTTCACTTCACTCCCTCCTGCGAAGAACGCAAGCGAACGTTGTTACTATGCTCATACTCTTGGACGTCTATCACGTTCGAAGCTTCCCAATTGATTGAATATCAAGCTCGAAGCTTCTCGATTGATTGATTGATTTTCGTCTTTTCGTTATGTATTGAATAGCGAAGAGCATACTTAATGTCTTAAAATAGTCAGTGCTTTCTCATCGAGAATCGAACCTGAACACTAAATATGTTTTCATTTTGAAAGCTCTCTCATTGAAATTGAACGCAAGACCAGTACTTCACGATTTAGAGTTGAATTAATTCTTGCATGAAAAAAAAAAAGAATTTCATGTATTGGTTTTAGCGTAGCATATGATATGTACATTGTTCGAAGCTCTTCATTTCAAAGCACTATAATGCTTTCAAGTGTTCAATGCTCCCTTTCTCTCTCTCTCTCTCTCTCTCTCTCTCTCTCTCTCTCTCTATCAACGAGAATCGAACCCGGACCAAAGTGGTATTAAAACATAAATAACAACCATAAAATAAATAAATAAATTTAAAAAATACAGCATCACATTATTATTATTATTATTTTGGGAGTGAAAGTGAAGCAGTCAACTAATCTTGATTGTAGCTTCGCTAACTTATGAAATAAAGACTTTACATAAAATTCTACTTTGGTAGGGAGCTGGGATCGAATTTGGTACTTCATGATTTTAAAGTTGAACTAGTCCTTGCATGAAAAAAAAAGAATTTCACTTCGTTTTCACGACAGAAATGATTGAATTAATTTCAGGTCTTAAAATGTGTAATGTTTTCTCATCGAGGATCGAACCAGCAGGACACGGGAATCAAACGCAAGACCTGAGAATCAAACGCAAGACCTGTACTTCACGACCATTGAGTTGAATTAATCCTTGCATGAAAAAAAAAAAAAGAATTTCACGTATATAGCACATCGTTTCACGACAGAAAGGAACGAAATAGAAATATTTAATGCTCTTTCACTAAGAATCGAACTAGAGTAAAATAATATATTTGTCTTTATTTTTTAGTCTTTGTCTTTAAAAAAAGAATAAAGTTATAAAGTGTATTTATTCATAGTTGTTTCGTGTGTGATAAAGAAACCAGATTCTACAAACAGACACAGACAGTCATACATATATATATATATATATATATACAGCAGCGTCAAAGAAATGTGTTTTCCCAGTATCTTTTTTTTTCTTTGTCTGTTGCTTCGTATTCAAGAGAAGAGAAGATTAGCTTATCGACAAGCAAAACACAAACCTACCTACCTACCGCTTTATTAATCAAGCGATGATAAGAAAACGTTGCATTGAAGTGACAAAATGTCAATGAACACAGGCTGACGTTTGTCTGTTTGTCTGTAGCATATGCTAGGAAGATGAATAGACCAATGAGTCATTGTGTCCCCCTAAATTTAGGAAAGGGAGCCGCCATAAGACTGGTAATTAGGATATATGTATATCACTAGTAACGGAACTTCTTGGTTTATTTTTAATAATAATAATAATAATAATAATAATAATAATAATAATAATAATAATAATAATAATAATAACTTCCAATTTTAAGTTTCATGGATATATTGACTAGTCTGAAGAAGACGGTGATGATGAGAAATGAATGAAATGATAGAATAAAGAAAGTGGGAGGAAACGAAAGTACACCGAAAAAAAAACCACGCACGTGTTGTTTGTCCAACACAGAAAGTTCACTTGACGGAGGGAGCTGGGGTTTGAAACCAGGGCCCCCCCTCAAACACCGGAGGTGAACGCTGTACCATCAATCAACGTACACTCAAAAAGTGGGAGGAAACGGAAGAACTCCGAAGGAAATCCACGCATACGGTGTTTGTCTATCATAAAATTCATTTGTTGAAAGCAAAAGTTGAACACGGGGGAAGGAGGGCTTCATTTTCAACTCGGAGACCTATGCACAAAAGATGAACGCTCTTGTTCACCAGAAATTTCACTTGTTGTTAGCTAGGATCGAATTAGGGATCCCAATGCACCAGAAATATTCGTTCGAGTCGAATCATAGTTTTACGTCCAATTTTTAATTATATCTGTTAAACTAGTAATTTTGTCTACCAGAAAGTTCACTTGTCTGGGGCTGGATTACACCCTGGATACACCATATATCAAAGATGAGCACTGTACCATTGATTCACTAGGGTCCTCAACCTGCGATGAGAGAGAGAGAGAGGTCAAATCATAGTTTGACAAGAGAGTCAAAGAGAAAAGTCTTAGATACAATGTTGTCTAACACCCAAAGTGAGTTTTACGTTCCACGATTATGACTGTTAAACTAATGATTTTGAAAGACGGAACTTTATGATGTGAATGATGTAATAATAATCATAGCTTGTGTGTCTTAAAATTTTGATAATATGTCTACTTGTTTCTCCGTTTGTCTATGTATCTGTAGTACGTGGAGTCCAGACGAAGCGAAGATATGTGTGTTTTAGCAAATGAAAATAGTATAATCTGTGTGGGTGGGACAAGTGAAAAGTGAGTTTTACGTCCTACGGTTACGTCTACTAGACTAGTGAAGGAGAGGTGATAATGAAAAAATGAATGAAATGATGTAATGAAGAAAGTGGAAGGAAACTGGTGAACTCCGAAGGGAAATCGACGCATACGATGTTTGTCCACCAAAAGTTTATAGGGCACGAACTGGGATCGAATCAGGGACCCAAGCACTTGAGGTGAACGCTCTACCACTGAGCCACTGTGCCATCTGGAACGTAAAAATGAAATGATAAGGACGGTTTTCCGGGGGTCAGTCAATAGCATCTTTTCGTTAAGTTGTAAAGGAAGCAGGGAATTTGTGGTCGCTAAAATTAATGACAAGTATATAGAAAAAAGACATGTGATTTGAACACGGGACCTCATGTACCAGAGGTGAACACTCTACCACTGAGGCACTGAAGTTAATTTCATAATTTTCTAATGTTAATAAGAGTGAAATCTAACGTTAAATACACATACACAAGTCAACGAACTGAGAGAGAGTTTCTGTATCTGCAATGTCTACTTGCAAAGAGCAGAAAAATAAGATAACAGAACATGTTTTGTATTTCAATGTTGTTCTCCAGCTGTCGCGTCAACATTATCTTAGGTCATGGTTTCAGACAACACGAAGCGAAGATATGTATGTGTGTGTGTGTGTTTTAGGTAATATTAAAACAGTGTTTGAGATCTAAAACTTGACAAATCTAGTGTTGCTTATACATCTCGGATGCCGTTACTCATGTACACATGATGTTGATTGATTTTTGAGTTTAACGTTCCGTTCAGCAACGAGGCTATATGCATCACAAAGTTCACACGACGAAAGTTAGGATTGAACCAGAGACCCCAATCACAGAAGGTGAACGCTTTACCACTGATCCACAGAACCCCACGATTTCATCATGGGGCACAAATCTTCAAGTTAAAACAATTGACTATTCTCAAATAAGAGAACATTTCTTCATTTCTTTAAGTGGATCTAGGAAGTTGAACTTTATACAGTTTTCTCCATATTATAGTCTAAGCTGTATGTGATATTACTTTAAAAGGACGAAAGTAGTTAAAATATTCCCTATTATTATCATCAATTTCTTCTAAAATGCTCAGATTCCCGTCATAGAATTCGTATACTAGCTATGTACACAGGCGTACATTAAGAAATTTTTTGTTGGGAGAGGTCCAAGCATAGGGCGACGGGGCTCAAACACTACAAACCTCTGTGTAGTATTGAACGCGTATTATTCTGCACTCGAAAAGACAATAAGTACTATCTAAGTGTATATCTTTCTCTCTGTCTATCTGTATGATGAGCATAATCGTGGTACGTTAAACTGAAATATTTTCTTACGTTTCGAACGTAAGAAATATGTGAAAGTTTGTGTGTGTGTGGTTCAGTGATAAAGCAACGACGTATTCTTTCAGATGAATATTTTATTACTAATTGCCGCCCACTGTGGTCGACTTCCGAACATAGTGTCCGTGAGTTTTCATGGTCTACTTATATATTTTTATTTTACTAAGTATTCATTCATTCATTCATTTGTCTTAATCATTCGTCTTCCTCAACATAATGAGCATAATTTATTACTAATTGTCGTGCACTGTAGCAAAGTGCATGCAGTCCCTAGTTTCATCTCCGAACATCATGTCCGTGAGTTTTCATTGCCGCCCACTGTGGTCGACTTCCGAACATAGTGTCCGTGAGTTTTCATGGTCTACTTATATATTTTTATTTTACTAAGTATTCATTCATTCATTCATTTGTCTTAATCATTCGTCTTCCTCAACATAATGAGCATAATTTATTACTAATTGTCGTGCACTGTAGCAAAGTGCATGCAGTCCCTAGTTTCATCTCCGAACATCATGTCCGTGAGTTTTCATGATCTTCTCATACATTCTCATTCTACTAAGTTATAGCAAATTCCGAACTCGTTATCTTTCTTTTTTTAGAGTAATTAACTGAAGGCGTGATGATTGCCAAATCTGAGGCACTGATCGCCATTAAGTTCCAACAGGATGCATACCAAGAAGCTTCAGCATTTGAAAAACGAAGTACTGATTGTAAATCCTTTACCAATGAGCCACCATACTCCTCAAACCTAAAATGTAATAGGTTTGTACATCATGTAAAGACCCCACGGAGAAATAAAAATACGTCCCCCCAAATATACCCTTTCTCGGTAAAAGGACATATGATTAAGACGAAAAAATATTAGTTGATAGAATGACAATGTGAATAAACGTTATATCACTGAAATTTATGAGTAGAAGAACAATACACGTACTAGAAAGAAAAGATACATGTTCTTCTAACCTGACATAATTGCTTTAGAAAAATAACAAAGTAGAAGTAAACAGGAGAACTAATGATCACAGTTTTTTTGTTTACCACAATTACCTATTAACATGAACTCGGATTGAGACAGGAACCACAAGTACCAGAAGTATTCACTTTACCCATGCCCTTATCCACAGGGATGACGAGCGCCCCTAAAATTATCACGGTAGGCTTGCAAATGAACTAAAATATGATTGAATTGGGTCTTTCCTAACTTCTACTGCACATCTCCCTACATTTGGGGGCTGACTGTTGCCAATCTACCAATGGGACTCAACCATTGATCCATCATGGCCGTTAAAAAATTAAATTGTGATTACTCATCACTCTTTTACAAAAAGTTACGAATACCGTCAGCGAACTTTCCATTGTGATAATACCAAGGAGACAGGAGGCTAATGAGGTAATGCTTAAAATTACTAATATTTGGCGAACATGTGAGCCATGATTAGCAACCAAAAATTGGCATGTCCATGCTCCCTTTTAGAAAATTTTGTTCCAACTGGACCTGATTCAAAACGTTAGTGGTTACATTAGATAGTATTTGCAAAGATGTGATGTGCACAAGAGTAACATGTAATCGTTTCTTAGAAAATTAATTACTTTTCAAAACGAAAATCTAACATTAAAAATGAATCGAATGACTTCATTAAAAGATTGAAATCTATTGTACACGTTCACCATCATCATCTTTAAACATCACAAGTTTACTTTTTAAAAAAAAAGAATGAACTACATACGTATGAAGATAAATATTAAACCAAGACATTCGTCAACAAAAATGAGAAGTGTTAACGTGATGTTCTGACGTAATGCTGAACAGCAAAAGATAGCATATATCTAAAGAAACACTGACCTATCCTATATACAGAAGGAGTAGCAATGTAATATTCTGCGATATAATACATGATTCATTTTTATATAACTCTGCACATGTCGACATCAGGTCCGCAATTTGAATTACTAGCGAAAAAAGATAGCAACACATAATGGCCAATAAGTTTTGATCTACATTTGTTGGAGAAACAGTAGATCAATATTACGTATAGTCATATAATCTTCCTGTACACACGAAAAAGAAAGTATTCTTCAGTTGACAAATTTTCTTTTTCGCATTAATTCGTGAACAAATGAATTAATTTGTTTTCACGTTATCTTTGGAATAGTTATAATTTGATAACTTGTCAAGTCGGTACTATAATAGGAAAAGAAATTTTCTCAACTGTTTGTATGGGCGCTAAATGATTATCCGCGAAGATGTATTGCTTTTTTAAGACAGGTAAGAAAAGGTAATTCAGATAACGAATTACAATAGTCTTGTGTTACGTTTTTTGAACAAATCTGAGAAAGTGGGTAGATCTAGCAATGTAGTATTCTGTGATATAATACATCATGCATTTTTACATAGCTCTGCACATGTTGATATTAGGCCCACAATTTGAATTACACTATTAAAGATGTACCTAGACTTATATTCTGTTAATCGAATCTGTAACTGTAACTGACCACTTACACTTCGAAAAATTGCACAAATCTGAAATTTTCAGATGAACCTTTAATGCGAAAAAAAGTTGCATCACGTAATGGTCAACAAGCTTTGATAAGTGATGACACTACGGATAAAAAAAATATCTATATCCGCCTAACTCTAGCAATTCCCCCAAAGTCACTGCTAACAGGGGTAATATAAATCAAAAATCATCGCTGATAATGGGCTTGCGTGTACAAATTTCTAATTTCGATATCGTTTTTTCTAAAATATATTGGATCTTGGATCAAGTTATCACAAACTTTTTTGAACGTACCTATGTTTTTGTATCATCTCGAATTTGAAAATGTACTTATCGAATTGAGACTTGCCTCTTTTTGTATCGAGAAGTTTCTCTCGTTTCATTGGCATTACTCGTTACCCTAGTAATAGTATTTTGAGGTTTCAGCTTTAGATCTTCATAATAAATCTTTCAATCCACCCCTTCATTTGTACATTTTGTTTCTACTTTTATATCTCTGAAGTTATTAAATAAAATATAAAATGTGAACGTGATTTAAAAACAAAGATAGAGTAGAAATGTTGAAAGAAGCATTTAAATAAGAAATAACCTATCTTGTGAATCTTTGAATAAGAAGTTAGAAACATAAACGTTACTCACGCACACACGATGTTTGTACATCACAAAAGTTTACTTCATGGGAACTGTGATTAAACCGAACCCGTACACATCATTTGAGGTACAATTCATGCTCATTCCTGTTCTTTGTTTACTGTAATGAAAAGGTATGTTCTAGGTCAGATCACCATCAATCCTTAATATTCCGAATTTTCTGTAAATTTTGTCTAATGTGGGCATCTTCCTCATCACAAAAACTTGGGCGAACTAGTATTGCTCATAAGTCTCGGATGTGTGTGAATTAGTAATGCTCATAAATCTCGGATGTTTCTGTATTGTCTTGAGTTTGAAAATACATCGTGTTCGTGCAATTACTATATCAATTTAAAGCTTTTATATATACCACATGTGACATTAAAACAGTGTCTGAGGACTAAAACTTCAGTGAACTAGTATTGTCTATGAGTCTCGGATGTTTCTGTTTCATTTCGAATTTCAAAAAAAATGTACTTGTCGATTTGCGACTTATCTCTTTTTCGTACCGAAAAGTTTCTCGAATCGTGTCTCGAATGCAGGTACGCTACATAGTTTTTTTCTTTGTGGCATCAAGTCTGTATATAATTGGTTCATATTGAGCCTCAAAGTCTTTCAAAATCCTCAACTTCAGTCCATATAATGGAAATTTAATCCATTTTGAGAAATGTTGGATAATGTTGTGTGTTGTGTGTCATCTTCTTTTTTTGTCCATTGACTTATAGAGGATTTATTTTTCTTTCTTCTTTGAAATGAACTGGAATGTTAATAATTTATTCTACTAATATCTTCTTAAAATATTTCTTACTTAATAAAAACTAAATTTTGGTAGATCTACATCAATTGTCTGAAAAGCATTGTCCTTTGAAGTTCAAAATTTGAGAATACACTTGTGATTTGAAAATAACGCAATGAAACTTCAAATACAAATGATCTGCCATTTTTCCGGTAACAGAATTAACCTGTAACTGTAGAACAAGTATTTCAAACTTGTGAGCTGCATGTGGCCCTTGAATCATTTCTTTGTGACCCTCGGTTCACCTTCAGAAAACAAGAAAGAAGTACTCGTATATATATATATATATATATATATATATATATATATATATATATAATGGCCCAAAAGTAGATATACAGCCCCGTACTGATCAGCTCATGGAATTTTCATTTACTTATTACAACCCATACATACAATATATTGACTTAGTTTCTTCATTATTTGCTCTTACGATTGAAGCCCAAATGCACCACTTAATTTACTTAAGGGCATAGGAAGAAAGCTTAGTGAATCGATGAAGGTTACGTTTCCTATTTTAAGAGAGAGAATTTTTGCTCCATTCATGATTACTTCTGGAGTCCAATTCATCTTCTCAACCATGGTCTTAATGATGAAATGTGCGTCATATCCCTTTGAGTTATGGGCAACACAGGTTACTGTTTTAATGTTTGGTCGACGTTGTTGAAGATGTTTTAGAAAATCTTCTATTACATTTTCTCCGTCAAAAATATTTTCTCGCTTTCCACAAATGACACAATCATTCTTGATGTTGTTATCTTCATAGCATTGGTAGCATACATGTTGACTAACCAAGACATTAGGTATATGTTCATATATGTTTGCGTCCTCGTCTTCTATTTTCGTATCTTGTGTGCATTCAATATCATAAAACAGAATCATAGATTTCTTCTCCACGATGATTTTTTCATTGGCTTTTTTCGATTTTCTTCTTTCATTCACTTTCATGTAACATTCATGATTGGGTGGTACAATAGCATAGCAAACATTGCAATATGTTTCTCCACATACGTGAGAACGTTTTTCTTTCACTACATAAATTTTCAAACACTGGGCACAACATTTCACAATGGAACATAAAGGCTTTCCATTTTGATACGGCGCTGACTTGTGATAGTCATAGCATGACTGGCCATAAAATTCTCGATTACAATCATTGCATGTAATATGGGTTTCTTTAAAATCACATGGTGGCTTCTGATGACAACGAAAACATACAGCTGTACAATGTTTCAAATGTTCATGCTTTTTTTCATATTTCTTATGACAACTTTCGCAATAAAATTTACAGCTAAAACATGATGTCAAGCTTTCAATGACGTTGAAGTGGTTATCTATAAACAGTAAATTTAAAGCAATTCTTTCGTTATCACTTGGTGGTGCTTCAAACATAACATCACTTCCTGAAAAGCCCCTATACACTGTGATTTTATAATCCTTTAAATATTCCTGAAATTTACGAATTTCAGGAATTCCACCACCATTACTAAGATCTACATCGGCAGCTTCACACAGTTCTTCTGCTTCTTTTTCTATGATATATTTACTTTGAGTTTTTACATATCTATTATATTCAGTTTGATTTCTTCCCTTGTATTTTTTCAGTCCTATGGCAACGACGATTGCATGTGCTAAACATCTTGTGTCTTTATTCTTAATTGTGATAATACCACGTTTTGCCTTTACATATTCTTCAGTATTCATAACATGTTGTTTCAAAGGACCTTGTCCTCTTGGCATACGTACATGATGAAAATTCACGATGCAATCTTCATTTATAAGAAAAGCCGCATTACTTTGCAGTACTTTCTCATAACTTATCCATAGAACTTCTGCTGAGAGATTTCTTGCTTCTCTGAATGACAACCAAAATGGACGATGTCCTTCTCTCTCATTTGTAATTGTTATTCCTACGTAATCATGCTGGTCCACATTACGTAGTAAATAATCTATTAGTGCCCGTAGACTTGCTTCAATTGCCGTAAAAGGGTTTTCATCTGCACGTACGGGGGCTAGACGGAATCGTAGCATTCTACCCTCCATATTGTATCTTCTGTATTGTCTTCTTCGTTCTTCTATTATATGAAATCTATTGTGTCCATCATTACGGTTGTTATTTCCGAATCCTACTTGTATATTTGAATTTCGTTGTGCTTGAAATACGGCTAGCAATTCGTCCATTCTTTTTTCTATGACGTCTAAATCGACTTCCATTTCTTCGTGTTCTACACTAGTCTCTGCTAATATTTCCATAATTGAGGGATATATTACTTCTTCTTCTTCTTTTCTGGGATCGGGAAACAAATTGTTAATCCAATTTTCTAGTTCATTCGTGTAAAACTTATCATCTTCTTCTTCTATCTTCATCTCTTCTTTATTGTAATCCTCTCCTATTATTTGGGAAAACGTGAGATTTAGCAGCTCTTCTTCATTTCTCCTTTCTTCGACGTCTTCTTCTGTTCCTTCTTGTAACCACTTTATAATTTCTTTAATACGGCCTGATGCTTCTTCTGTTATCGTTCTATTGCTAGCACTGTTCAATATTTGTAATAGTTCTTCTTCATCATATTCTTCTTTTTCTACTGGAATTTGAATTTCAATAGTTTCTCTTTCTTCTTCTTCTTCTTCTGTTGCTGCTTCTTCTATTCTTTCTTCTTCTCCGTCTTCTTCTTCTTGCATTTTTTCATGATGATCTATTTCCATTTCTTCTTTTGCGTCTTCTTCTTCTTCTTCTTCTTGCATTTCTTCTTCTTCTTCTATCCCGATTATGGCATTTATTTCACTTAAAAGAACTTGCGTTTCGTTATTTACGCCCACTACCTCTTCTTCTTCTTCAATGTCATTAATGAAGACCGTAATCTCCTTCAGTAAATCTTGCGTACTCTCTTTTGCCATTTTTCTTCCTCAGATGTATATATACGTAATGCAATATATGTAAATGGTATATGTAATAGTATATGAATATGATATATAATAGGATATATAAATCTTATTTAAATGGAATATATATATATATGTATATAAATATTTTGAAAGGGTATATAAGTGTTTAAAAGAATATACGAGTAAGTAAAATGTGATATATATAAGTAATTAAAAGGAATAATAATAATAATATCAACGGGAATAGGGAAAAGGATTACACTTATCTTTATTTGTATGCAACCTAAAATAAAAAAGAAATGAATTTTGTTACTTATAAATCAATATATATTAGATATATAAATATATACTATATAAGACAGAACTTTATGATGTCAATGAAATAATCTCTCATCATACCTTTTAAATATTTTTAACTTTTCTTCCTATTCCACGGAATGAGGAGTGAAACAAATGTATGTTCACAATCTCTTTCAAATGTATTGACTAATGAAGATATGTAGATTACACGGCCTTTTATACTTATTCTGTTTTAGAATTTTATCGTTAATTTTAGTGAACGCGAAATCCGTATTTCCTCCTCCTCCTCTCTACATGTCTTTCTTTTATACTGTCATTAATTTTAGCGACCACAAATTCAATGCTATCTTCTTTACAACTTAACGAAAAGATGCTATTGACTTTCCCCGGAAAACCGTTTCTACATGTGTCTTACTTGTCTTATTCATATGCTCCCCTTTTTACGTGTAAGAATACCACCCCCTGGGAGCCCACAACTTTTTACCCCTTAGATGTTATGTTACTGATTTCAAAGTGACTTTATTGAATGCAACACCTTCGAAAACTATAGAATCGATACTAATGTTGTTTATTTTACGTGTATGAATATCACCCCCCGGGAGCTCAACACTTTTTACCCCTTAGATGTCACGTTACTGATTTCAAAGTGTCTTTATTGAATACAACACCTTCGAAAACTATGGAATCGTTACTAATACTGTTTATTTTAAATTATTTTACGTGTATGAATATCACCCCCGTGAGCTCACCACTTTTTTTACCCCTTAGATGTCATGTTACTATTTTCAAAGTGTCTTTATTGAATACAACACCTTCGAAAACTATGGAATCGATACTAATATTGTTTATTTTAAAATATTTTATGTGTATGAATATTACCCCCTAGGGAGACCCCGTGAGCTCACCACTTTTTTACCCCTTAGATGTCATGTTACTATTTTCAAAGTGTCTTTATTGAATACAGCACCTTCGAAAACTATGGAATCGGTACTAATATTGTTTATTTTAAAATATTTTACGTGTATGAATATTACCCCACAGGGAGCCCCTCGTCAACTGAACTTTATGTTAGATAATATTATTACATGAGTACTGTACTTTGATCTAAGGGGACTCGGTGAATCAATGGTAAAGCGTTCACTTGTGATGCGATAGGGGACCTTGGTGATTTAGTGTTCACGTCTCATATAGCCTCGCTGCTGAAAGGGACGCTATGACAATATAGATGAAAGTATTTTTACAAGTACTAGGGGACTCTGTGAATCTATGGTAAAGCGTTCACTTGTGATGCGATAGGGGACCTTGGTGATTTAGTGTCCACGTCTCATATAGCCTCGCTGCTGAAAGGGACGCTATGACAATATAGATGACAGTATTTTACAAGTACTTATTGTCTTTTCGAGTGCAAAATAATACGCGTTCAATACTACACAGAGGCTTGTAGTGTTTGAGTCCCGTCGCCCAAAGCTTGGACCTCTCCCAACAAAAAATTTCTTAATGCACGCCTGTGTACATAGTTAGTATACGAATTCTATGACGGGATTCTGAGCATTTTAAAAGAAATTGATGATAATAATAGGGAATATTTTAACTACTTTCGTCCTTTTAAAGTAATATCACATACAGCTTAGACTATAATATGGAGAAAACTGTATAAAGTTCAACTTCCTAGATCCACTTAAAGAAATGGAGAAATGTTCTCTTATTTGAAAATAGACAATTGTTTTAACTTGAAGATTTGTGCCCCATGTTGAAATCGTGGGGGTGCTGTGGATCAGTGGTAAAGCGTTCACCTCCGGTGATTGGGGTCCCTGGTTCGATCCTAACTCTTGCCGTGTGAACTTTGTGGTGCATATAGCCTCGCTGCTGAACGGAACGTTAAACTCAAAAATCAATCAACATCATATGACATAGGTAACGACATCCGAGATGAATAAGCAACACTAGTTTTGTAAAGTTTTAGATCTCAAACACTGTTTTAATATTACCTAAAACACACACACACACATACATATCTTCGCTTCGTGTTGTCTGAAACCATGACCTAAGATAATGTTGACGCGACAGCTGGAGAACAACATTGAAATACAAAACATGTTCTGTTATCTTATTTTTCTGCTCTTTGCAAGTAGACATTGCAGATACAGAAACTCTCTCTCAGTTCGTTGACTTGTGTATGTGTATTTAACGTTAGATTTCACACTTATTAACATTAGAAAATTATGAAATTAACTTCAGTGCCTCAGTGGTAGAGTGTTCACCTCTGGTGCATGAGGTCCCGTGTTCAAATCACGTCTTTTTTTCTATATACTTGTCATTAATTTTAGCGACCACAAATTCCCTGCTTCCTTTACAACTTAACGAAAAGATGCTATTGACTGCCCCCCGGAAAACCGTCCTTATCATTTCATTTTTACGTTCCAGAGGGCACGGTGGCTCAGTGGTAGAGCGTTCACCTCAAGTGCTTGGGTCCCTGATTCGATCCCAGTTCGTGCCCTATGAACTTTGTGGTGGACAAACATCATATGCGTGGATTTCCCTTCGGAGTTCACCAGTTTCCTTCCACTTTCTTCATTACATCATTTCATTCATTTTTTCATTATCACCTCACCTTCATTAGCCTAGTAGACGTAACCGTAGGACGTAAAACTCGATGGACAAGACTGTCCCCGGAAAACCGTCCTTATCATTTCATTTTTACGTTCCAGAGGGCACGGTGGCTCAGTGGTAGAGCGTTCACCTCAAGTGCTTGGGTCCCTGATTCGATCCCAGTTCGTGCCCTATGAACTTTGTGGTGGACAAACATCATATGCGTGGATTTCCCTTCGGAGTTCACCAGTTTCCTTCCACTTTCTTCATTACATCATTTCATTCATTTTTTCATTATCACCTCACCTTCATTAGCCTAGTAGACGTAACCGTAGGACGTAAAACTCGATGGACAAACACCGTGTACGTGAATTTAATGCAACATTTCATTCATTCATTTCTCATTACCATCGTCCCGGCTGGAGCTCATGTGATTCGGATTCCACGTTAATCAGTAGGTCCACGTCTCATATAGCCTCGCAGCTGAAAGGGACGCTAAACTAAAATCAACTCAACTCATCAACTCATCATCACCGCCTGCATTAGCATAGCCGACATAACTGTAAGACGTAAAACTTAGTGGTTCAGATTCCACGATAATCAGTAGGTCCACGTCTCATATAGCCTTGCTGTTGAAAGGGACGCTGAACTAAAATCAACTCAACTCATCACCATCGCCTCCATTAGCATAACCGACATAGAAAGACAGACAGACCTTGTTGGCTTTATTGTTGGACGTAAATCTCTTCATTGTTTAAAAGATTTCATTTACAAACAGAAAGACAGACGTATACATCATATTATCAAAATTAAAATACCAAGTCTACAGACACTTCTTGCGACAATTGCAATGCGAACCAGAAAACATTCAAGAATTGCATCTTATCATTTTTCTTAGAAGCATCATAGAAGTTCGCTTATGTGTTTTTAACTAGGGCAGTGTTGTTATCTCGTTGTAGTACGTATCATCAAAACATTTGACAATGGCATCTTATCTGTTGTTCTTGAAACTAAACCATTTTAAGATGAAGTTCAATGTACTAACAAAACAGAGGAAGAAAGAGACTAACAAAACAGACATTCACATATGTGTCTGTGTGTTTTTTTTTAAATGTTAGAACATGAACGGAACTTTGAATAAATACACTTGTTCTTTCAACTGCCTTTATAACTAAATGAAGAAAGAACATATATATATATATATATATATTTTACTTACCTATTTTAATAAGAACGAGCGGTATCACAAAACACACATACACTTCAGTTTTAGGTTGAAAACACAATCAATTGATAGGATTTAATCCTAAGAACTTAAAGCACAAAACACTCACTACAGTTTAAGCTGAAAACACAATCAATTGGTAGGTTTCAATCGTGGTAACTGAAAGGACTCTGATGAAGATCCGGTAGACGTTCAAGAGTCTTTGCGGGAGGGGGGCGGGGCTTGGGAATTCAAATTAGCTAACCAATACAAGGCGACTAGAAAAGGCGTGTTTTTTCATGAACCTATAGCTGATGGTAACCCTAAAAGGCATGTTTCATCTTGTTTCTAGCAACATGATGTTCTCAAAGGCTATGAACATAACAACTAAACAGGAAGTGATATCGATTTACTTAGCATAGCAGATATCATCCTGTGAATATTCATATAACACACTTCACACCCTACGTTTTAAACAATATGATATGCTATGAGAAGTTTCCATTATTAGAATTTGCTCAATCAATGGAATCCATTCGCAGGAGGTGTGGGGGAAAGGAGTGTATAGGTATGTGTTTCGTTATGAGACTTATATCTGGTTTCATGTCTCACGTCTTTAAAAAATTGTGAAATACAATATTTACCTTAGCAACTAAGCCAATTTCGTGAGAGGCTTTGATCATTTGACTATCACGTCTTCTACAAACACTTTGTGGGAATAGGGCCAAGGGGCTAATCAACATGATTTTGCATGAGTATGTGTTTCGTTATGAGACTCATATAGTGTGTCTCATCTCACGCTTTTAAAAAAATCATGACATATAATCTTTACCTTAGCAACTAAGACCAATTTCATACAATCTGCTGAGAAGCTTCGATCATTTGAATATCATGCTTTCAGTTCATATTCTCCAGACATCTCGTGGGAATAGGACCAAGGGGCTAAATCGCTTATGCTCTTTGAAGACAAAAATCAATCAATCAATCAATTGGGAAGCTTCGATCATGATAACTTCTGTGCTAGCCGTAAAAGGCTATAAACATAGCAACTAAAGGCTTGTCGAAACTTGCCTCCCAATTCCAGGGGCTATGAACATAGCAACTAAAGAGGAGTAGGGGGTAACGGGGGTTCAAATAAACCAAAATTTTCCCACGCGCTTCTGTACTACCCGTAAAAGGCTATGAACATAGCAACCAAAGGCTTGTCGAAACTTGCCTCCCAATTCCAGGAAATGACACCGAATTCTAGGAAAACAAGATAATTTTTTGATGACTCGGCCTTCTATACGCGGGGACATCTACTGCTACTCCGAAGATATTTTCTAGATTCTTTAGCAGCGGCATGAAACTTATTCCTGTAATATATAAAGCACTATAGAAAGTGTTTTTATCGTTAATGTGCGTAAATACCGAAAGATCCCATGCGGGAGGGAGAAGTAGCGATGGTTTCACTACAAAATTTGAGGGCGCCCTTTGAATTACACACACACACACACACACACACACACACACACATATATATATATATATATATATATATATATATATATATATATATATATATATATATATATATATATACAGTGGTGTATTTACGATTTTGTTTTGGGAGGGGCTTTGCTAACTTTCCGAGGGGGCTTTGCCTGGAAATGTGAAAATTCTGCCAGATATTTCATTTACTTTACTATACTAAGTAAGATTTCGGGGGGGCCTTAAGTTCGGAAGCCACCCCCCTAAATACGCCACTGTATATATATATATATATATATATATATATATATATATATATGTGTGTGTGTGTGTGTGTGTGTGTGTGGAGTTAATTGGTAAGTTGGTACCTCGTTGATTTATGATTGAAAGGTCCTGGGTTCGAAACTCGTCTATCATTCTGATTGAGGTTTTCACAGAGTTCTAAGGTAAAAGCTGAGGCGTTTCAGTATATATTGTAATGATTTTGGTAGAGTCAATAATGGACCGGGCTAGTCTTTTTTCCCTTCACCAATTTTATTATAAAACTTGTTAAATGCAAATGCCTTTGATTACAAAGAGTAAAATAGTGTCTATCTTGTTATTGACCAGATGAAAGGAAATAGGTGTTTTGCACGGTGCCCCTTCTCTCAAGGCAGTCTCCAAGGCACCTGCTGGTTCTGGCGAGTCTTGAAGGAAACCCCCTCAGCTCAAGGAAGCTTCGCGAGGCTTGGTTGTAGTAAGGATCCACAGTCCAATGCGACCTCGAGTAAGGGTAGGTGTACCCCTAGTCCAATGCGACCTAAGGGCAGGTGTAGGTTATTTGATCAGTTGGTCGATTGATGCTGGGTCCCTCGGTGGTCCGGCTTTTATCTGTCCTCTTCGGGTCCTTCCGTGAGGTCCGTCTTTCGGCGTTCCTCGGTGTCTTTCGTGTCGGCTTCTTGTCTGCTTCACTGTTTACAATCAATAACACGTGTTGTGTTGACATGTGCTTTTGTCGTGATGTGGGGATCCTTACACCCCCACAAAGGGAAAAATAACCGATTCTTCTCATTTCATTCGTTCTAATAATAATTGATTTGTGCCTCATCTTTCATAAGTCCCGCTACAAAACAAAACTTAGCCGATTGGCTAAACATATCTTCACCATTATGATGACTCAATTCACTGGCGCCTACTAATACTATTGAAGTGAGACTCCACCAATATAGACTACAATTACTGGATATGACATAAACATAATAAACTGGTATGAATTTATTAATTACAGTGAAGACACTTCTGCCCACTTTGAGGGAAATGTTACTGACTGCTTTGATCCTGGTTAGCTGGGACGGACCTAGAGTGTTATTACCACTACATGTATATCGCCACAAGTTTTCTCATAATGATTTTCAGTATATTATAGTGTTTTCTAGTGTCAATACATTGTCTCCACATGTGTCAGTGTTGTGGCGCCGACAAATATTACTCATAACAATTGTGTATTTTTTCTCAAAAATGATCTTGCAGATTATTTTTTTCAGTAAGGATCCCCACATCACGACCAAAGCACATGTCAACACAACACGTGTTATTGATTGTAAACAGTGAAGCAGACAAGAAGCCGACACGAAAGACACCGAGGAACGCCGAAAGACGGACCTCACGGAAGGACCCGAAGAGGACAGATAAAAGCCGGACCACCGAGGGACCCAGCATCAATCGACCAACTGATCAAATAACCTACACCTGCCCTTAGGTCGCATTGGACTAGGGGTACACCTACCCTTACTCGAGGTCGCATTGGACTGTGGATCCTTACTACAACCAAGCCTCGCGAAGCTTCCTTGAGCTGAGGGGGTTTCCTTCAAGACTCACCAGAACCAGCAGGTGCCTTGGAGACTGCCTTGAGAGAAGGGGCACCGTGCAAAACACCTATTTCCTTTCATCTGGTCAATAACAAGATAGACACTATTTTACTCTTTGTAATCAAAGACATTTGTATTTAACAAATTTTACAATAAATTGGTGAAGGGAAAAAGACTAGCCCCAACCGTCATTTAGCCTCTACCTATAAAATCATTACAATATAGATGTTTCCTTTTTTTCTTGAAATGTAAAATCCGAAGCGATCGTTTTCTTATTTCATTCAAAGTGAAAATACTTCTTGATAGAAAAGAAAAATATAGCCTACTATATAAATGAAAGAATTACAACATAGTTCTATAACTAATATTATACACCAGATACATTAAACGATGTTTTTGTACTGGTGAAAGCCTTAGATTCCGTAGTTGTGGTTGCATTAAAAATACTTTTGAAAAATGTAAAAAACAAAGTATTTATCAAACAGTACCATGTATTTTTTTAAAAAAAATATTTGACTTAGTACGACCTTGTCCAGTATTGAGTAGAGGGGCCTCCTACATCTCCATTATTGTTTCGTCATAAATTGTGAGATTTGCTGCATGTTGGTCGGAATGTTATGAAACTCTCACTCAAAATTTTGTACTTTACCTGCTATTATTTTATCTAGTCTCGAATAACTTCTCGGGACGACACGAGACGGGCATATATTTTCGAGACGATTGATTGATTGACGTCAGCATCGAAGATATTTGTCCCCGTCACGATCAACACGACTGTTGTGTATCAACACATAAATAAAAGTCAAAAACCAACATTTCAAAATATACGAAAAATGCTGCTGCAAAAGAGAAGGAAAATCTAAAAGAAGAAATAAAATAATAAATATGTGAGAATAATAATAAATAGTAATAATAGTAACAATGGAGAAAATAAATACTAATAATAGTAAGAATAAAGAAAATATATAACTCTAACAATAAAACATCAGAAATCAACGTTTGAGGCGGTTTTTTCCACATGGGCCAAGTACTGTCCACTCAGTATCCATCAGATTGTCTTCCATCATATCAGATTTAAAAGAAACTGAAGATGAAGATTTTATTCTTTCCTTATCATTGAGTTGAACTATACACTGACTGAATTTTAGGCAGGCCATATAAAGCGAGCTGGAGTTCGTCGAAGACCACGCTACAGAAACACGTGGGGCTTTGGGGAATTCGCTAGTCAATGCGACTGGAGTTAGAATTTCTGGACTTTGTCGGGAACAAGACCAGTTTGCATGGAAACGTCGGACGTCTGAGTTTCCACATATTTATAAGAGGTAGTTGCAACAGTAGCAAACAGCACAGAAAGCGAGGAAGGACACTTTATTTAAAACGATTCTTAGGGCGGTAACAGAGATCTTGTCAACAACCATTAGTTCTCGGATATGCTTATAATGCTCGCCCTTGTAGTTGACTTAAAATTGTTTGGTCACATACAGGGTTACGCACCATGACTATCTTGGCCACAATTCGCACAAAAAGCAGCATTTGCATTGCACGAAGTGCTGCTGTGGCCGAAGTGTTGACATTTGAGACAGCTCCAGGGACTGACAATATAACCAGCCTTCACGTAGTCTTAAAGTGTTGCCAAACTGAAAGTAAAATTCAGTGACTGAGTAGCAACGAGTTCACCTGACTTCTTACTTTTGATGCTAGCACCTCTACAATACGTTGATCAGCCAGTCCTCTCTGACATTTAGGAGATTCCAACATGATATCACACGGCAAGAAACATCCAGTAGACGACACGTTTACTGATTCAATTAAATTTGAGTAGCTTCGCTGTTTGCTTCTTGTCGACTGTTTCCACGAATAAAGTACCATTTTGTATTTTTTAAACAAATATATTTATCCTGTCCGGCGTTGTAAGTAATAACTTTATAAATTCGGAAATGAGATAAGACCTTAATGGCATTTCGACGGTTAGCTTCCGCATTGGCACTACCAACATCTTTATCTTTAATTACAAGATATGACGATATTTGTCTTTGCAACATATCTACAACTTGAGAATTAGTTTCTCTCTTGCTTGTCTTGGGCTTTCTACGAGAGGGGAGCTCAGATCTGTTCTTAAAGATTTTTAGTATGTATAAAAAGTTATCAAACACCCATTTTTAAATAGAAAACGTATGTGAACGCCGCAACTCCGATGCGAGGTAACCGGGGCGCTTACGAGCAGAACTTACCCTACTCCCCTGGCTATGTCATAAGCACTCCACACCGTAGGATCAGCTAAAGCCAACGCGGTCAAGAGGAATTCGAGTCGACAGGAACGCATGGCCCTGGAAAAAGAAGAATTGTAACTAAAAAAGAATCTGTCGAACAAGAAATATACACTCCCACGAAGTCACAAAAGAACAAGTACGGATTTTTAAATGGTTTTGAGCTTTTGTTGTTTTTTAACTTTTCTTTGTTTTTATTTTTATATTTTCAGACTCGGACACCGGACAACACGAACACTACACGCACACAACAGCAGGAAGGGAAGAATGCCCGTCCACCCCAGAAGGAGTAAGACGTCCACGAACCAGCGACTTTTTAAAACTCCCACCAACAACCCGTGAGTCCGGTAACCGTATTCGCGGCTTAGAGGGCATACGAAAACGTGAGGATGAAGGGTGATGGACGCATGAAAAAATGCAGCCGCTTTCTCATCTCCACCCCACCCCGGCGATGACAGCCCCATACATGGAGGGGGGATTTTAGAGACGAGACAAGCTAACCTTAAGTCACACCTGCTCCAGTGATGTCGATTTTGTACAACTTTTGGGATGCCATTCAGTTTTGTGAGTTATCATCTAAAAGACATCAGCGAGAATTTACATACGTAGGCCAAAGGCCGTCCTCTTATAATTGGAGTTTATGAAGTTCTCAATATCTAGTGATTTTTTTCAATAACGAACATATAAATTTATAAATATGAAGTAGAGTTACTACATTATAATTGTATGAATATTATACACAAAGAAAATTAAATTAAAATCTTTACCTTTAATTTCAATTAAGTTTATTTTTTGCCGAAATTTTGATGACTATTTCTTTCCTCTGGTCTTTATCAGGGTGTATACTTATTTCAAGGGAGCACGAATCCTTAAGATAATCATAGTGCCTCTTCTTTCTTGTGATAAAATTTGGTAAAAGAAATGTAAATTATATAAGCTCCCATCACCCCTACGAATACGCAATTCCCCAAAATTTCGTATTATTATTGATCTATTATTTATACGAACTCCGATCAATTTTTTCATTACCGGAGCTTCGAGCACATTTTAAAAGTACAACAAATTAACGACCAAAATTTATAAAGGAAAAGATTTTGACGCTTTGTTATAAACAAAATACTTGTGCCCGGAATATTGCTTTTGGACATTATGAGAATTATATTAATAACTTGAAATATGCAGGGGAATATCTATGAAACAAAGCCAAAACTGTTCAATTATTGCGTTCGATTTCCACAATCATAATTGTCACTCTATTGCTTCACTTTTTCAATTTTCCACTTTTCACATAGTCTACCATTTTGAACTCATATAAGGAAAAAGCTGTCACACATCCTCCGTATTGCACTAGTGGCCTACCTAACTCAGGGGTGCCCACAAGGGGGGGCTATGACGCAAACTGCGTCATTGAAATATTTGGGGGGGTTAAAATCTATATAAATATGGTTGATGAAGGGGGGGTAAAATTAATCGAAAAGAAGATCTTTTCATGGGAGAACACCTACGGATAGACAATTGGGGGGGGGGGTGCGTCATAGACATAAGGGGGGTGGGCACCACTGCCTAACTTTGATAATAGGATTTCAGATTTCCCCGAGGGAATCACCATACGTAAAGAGTATTCTCTTCGATCGCGAATATACAGGAAGGAATTTCACCCTGAAATCACTGGTTCCAGCACCTTTGATTCTGCAAATAGACGAAGTGAAAGATCTTTTGCTGTCACTGACAATGCGTAAAATGTAATAAGTTTTATGATAAGAGAGAGATTTGTCTTTGTGCTGATGTCGATCTCGTAACAATGCTACTTTAAGATACAGCATTCTGAATTTTTTACTTATGAGATTAAGAAATATTAAAATTACGAATTTCGTCCCGGGTTCGTTTCCAGGTGGGGGACACTCGGTCGGAAAAGTGTAAAAGCTTTTTCAGGCCGGCCGGCCTGAGTGAGTTTTCCTCAGTTTTCCTTATTCATACCAGGCAAATGTCGGGATGGTATAAACATACAGGTCCAAGGTAGTTTCCTTTCTTCCCAATCCTTTCCCTAACAGCACAAGATGTGCTAGGCATGAACCATTTAGGTGTACCAGCTACTTTTTAGGTACCCGACAATTGCCATATATGATATTCATGTACTAAGTATGTACTTCAGCTACCTACAGTTTTAGGTACTTGTTACATCTACTTGATATTTGCAACTATGTACCACAAATATACCATTTGTGTACCTGGCTCAGTTTCGCACTCTAACAGTCATTTCCTTTTATGCCATCACTTGGGGCATATATCTGTCATGTTCTAGGTACGTCCTTTAGGTATATAGCTACTGTTTCAGATGCCCTAACAGCACAAGATGCGTTAGGCATGCACCATTTAGGTGTTCAAAATTCATCTCCCCCACATTTGATGCATTTGTTAATTCCTTTTCTAAGCGATTGTGTACTGGAAGGAACAAACGCATCAATTTTATTAGATATCAACTGTCGCCGATCATTTGAAAGTGAATATGGAAGAACCATGAAATAAACTAAATAGAACTCATTTTGTTATAAAATTACATGGCGAGCAGATTTTATCTGATCCCAAACGGTTATCATCGAATATATGCGGTTAAAGGAGCACTCTGATTAGCCAAATTCAAAAGACCTCAACAAATTATCTCTCTACAAGCTAGGGACGGATCCAGGACTGACTTGTGGGGAGGGCGGTGGGTTGTCATACTGCCACGTAGAACTACTTTTAACAGTTTCAAACTCTGGGAGGGTTTTATATATATAAAATAAAAACTTTCCTGTTCTCGGGGGCGATTGCCCCCTGGATCCGCCAGTGCTACAAGTGACGTTCTCTTCATTGCCTCCGTGGCCAAGTCGGAAAAGCAGGCGGCTATTAATCCAAATAATGGTGGTCCGCGCCCATCCTCAGATAACTACATTTCTTTTACTTGTTTAAATTGTTTTTAGACTCACGTTAATGTAAACACATTAAACATATAGGCGATTTAACACATTTGAGGGGGAGGTAATTTTGTGGTTCATTGACGCTTACGGCATGGGGAACATACATAGAACATACTAGGCACGTTCCCCAGGTACATGTCAGGCATGTGCCTAGGGGCGGACATAGACTGTGACTATCACTTGGCATCCATGTGATTTCTCTCACATAGGTACGTAAGGCATATACTGCTCACATTCCCATATAGCTGTTAGGGTTCTTCCTTCCCTTTCCTTGGATAGTGTGATCACCGAGGGACGTCATCCGTCTTACATGAGGGGTTAACATGAGCATAGATGCTGAAAGCCCAGAAATCTAAATCCTAATCCTAATCCCTAAAATACCGAATTTCCGTTCTACACGTTGTATAAAATCTCTGCATCATTGAATTTGAAGTCACTTTTTTTTTTTTTTTTTTTAACTATTTGTGTTTCGTCGGGCTGGGAAGATTTATGTTCATTTTGATGTCGAAGGATGACGGAGCACATAATCTTATACAGGCTACATCTTTATGTTTTCAGCCTCAGAACTTTACATCTTTTCATTCTTGCACAAAATAATGGTAGTTTTGTAGGTGACACAAAACATTAACCGCTGCAACACTTGGCTACTTTGTAGTCCTCGTTTTTTCTTCGTTGAAAGATCACAGAAATAGTATTATTTTTTCTCGAGAAGGGACGCGCAGGCCCTTCTGCATCTGTCACTGGACCAGGAAAAGTTTCTACCAGTGTTGAATTCAGACATTTTCACTCGGGGGGAAATGTGAACTCCTCGGGGGGAGGGTTGTTTATCTGTATTTTTGCAAGAAAGCAGCATATTAACAATTCCATTCACATGCACATTTTACCTAATATTGAGACTAATTCCTGATAAATATTCAATGTGAGATTATAATTAAAAAAAAAAAAAAACAATCGTTTAATTTTATCTAAAACATTAAATAAAGACTGGCGAAAATATTTTAGACTAAACTTTAACTGCTATTTACAGTAGCTACTTTTGTTATTATTTCCTATATTCAGTAGTTACTGTTTGTTACTAATGTAGAAGTTTTTAAAAAGATCTAAATTAACTCAAATATTTTTGTCCTAAAGCAAACATACATAGGAATATCTTAACAAAATGTTATCATTTTTTCTCACACTTCTGATTCTAAATCAAGCATATTAGCCTTGGTTTCTTCATTGCATACACATCAATAGTTTAGTTTACGAAATCTTCAGTAGGACTGTCTTCAGTAGGATTTCCCACGACTTGGTGCCGAGTCGTGGAAAATCAGCGCTTGGGGCGAGAGTATACGACGGCAGCCCCGTACGTGTGAGTGCTGTCGACAAATCAGTCGCAAAAGGTGAGAAAATTTTAAAAAGTAAACCCTGCTTTTCCTTGATTTTGAGCACTTTTTATTACTTTTTCCTTTGTGTTTCATTCCTCTCTTTTTTTCTTTCCTTCTTTTCTTTTCTTTTTCTGTCCCGAATTTTGCGCCCCTTACTTCGGCGCCCGGAGCCGTTGCCCCGCTTGCCCCTCTTCCATTGCACGGCACTGAGCAGGATCTTCGTCACCTTCAATAGCAATCTTTCACTTATATACTACTATTATATTGATAAATTCTATATAAATCTCTAACCCAGGAGGGATAACTCTTCCTCCCTGATCCCTCTGAATCTCACCCTTTAACTGACTTATTTTTATTTAAAGAAAGGTATGTTTACTTTAACAATCGTAAAACACTTTTACATCTGTTACTTCCGATGCGAGAAATGGGATTTAGGCGCTCGATTTCAAATAATGCAAGAACTGTACATTTTTAAGAACTGAAGTCTGCTGACATCAGAGATCATATGGAATGATCGAAAGATCTTCCCTATCTTTCCTTTCCTATCTCAATCCGTGCTAATGCTACCTACAGTACTAATATATAATATGGGGCGAGAGTATACTACCTACTAAAATACAAATCTTTCTTCAACAGTTGACAATTTCATGTTCTGCCAAACTCGGTCATAGCGTTAAGAAATACAGGGTTTATTGACTATTTGCAGGGCCGGATTCCCCTATGGGCGCAAGCTCCCAGGGGGCGCACGGCCGAGAGAGAAAAAAATAAAAAATATCTAGAAATAAAAATAAATAGCCATAACTTAACATATTTTTTGAATTGTTTTAAAAACATCAGGCTAATAAAGCATTGTGATTTTGAAGTTAATTGAAACAAATAATTGTTGGTAAAGTCAAACTATTTTTCAACATTATGCATCAACTTCGTTACAATATTGATCTCAAACACGGGAGAACTGGCTGTAATTTTTTAATAAAGGTTTTTAGGAAAGTAACTTTAACTAGACTAGGGGGCGGAAAAAAATATTGGGCCTAGGGGCGCCAAAATGCTAAATCCGGCCCTGACTATGTGGTATTCTATCTTAGATGTTACATGTTTAATATTTATATAGAATGGGTCTGCGTCATTTATATGTATATTGAGAGATCGGATTTCGTGTGCATGTGCACGGAAAGAAAAGCAAATAATTGGGAGCAGTAATTTCTACATTTTGTGACTGAAATTTTGGGAGTTTCTCCGGGGGGGAATGAATTTTCTTCGGGGGGGACAATCCCCCGGGCTACCCCCTGAATTCATCCCTGGTTTCTACCTCTTCATTGTTCGACCAAAAAGTGGTGTGTTAGAAAGGGGCAAAACATAATCACCCGCTGTTGAACTTGGTGATATTTGCTAGTTTGTAGTATGAATACATTGAGAACAGATATTTGGTCTAATATATTGGCACAAAAATATTTTTGTCGTCTCATCTTGTTGAAACAACTCAGAATTATTTTTCTCATTAGGCTGGGGATAACCGCCCTAGTTGTGGATCTATTGTTGGAAGTAAGCATATTGTTTTCCCGAGATTTTAGAATTATAAATACCTAAATTATAGCTGTTTCGTTTCTTCTGCTTCCGAAACAAATGAATAAATATCATTGACTTGTTCACAAAGGTGATAAGAGAGTTTTCTGCTTTGGCTAAATCATTATTCTCTTTAGTTTAACTCTATAGTATAACGATTTTCCAGTCATATAATTAAATCTACTAATAATTAAGTTTGTACACAGTTCGTAGTTGTTCTGTAAGCTTCTAACAGGCCAATGCGTATTTTCAATTTAAATAGTGTAATTAAAAATTTTTAGAGGCCGACTCAAAGCAATGCGTGCCTGATCAAAACTTCAAGACGGTCTTTCCGTACCGGTCTTCCGAAATTACTGCATACAGCAATGCAATGCAACGCAACGCAACGCAACGCAACGCAAAACGTCATTGTAATTTCTATGCCAACGATATAAGTAAAAAAGTTTGTAAACAGAACGCTGCAGCCTAGCTGTTGCGCACCTAATCCTACATTTCCCCACTCCCTTCTCAGCGACGATGATGTTTTGCAGTGTTGCAATCTGCAGGGAGCGGAATGGTCTGCGGATTTTCTACGACATTTGAGTGTAAAAGCTGTATATTGACTGTGCCAGTTCGTACCAATGAAAAAATAATAACAAAAAGAGAAATTTTCCTTTCAGAAAGCGTGAAGGGATCGCCCCGTCGGAAAGCGTCACTGCTTACAGTGTATCCATGAGGTAGTCTGCACGGGCCCGGCTCGTGAATTAATAATGAGGTCCGACCCGAGTTAGAAATATGTTTTAGCATTTAGGTCAGACCCCATGTGATAATCAAATGAGCCCCAAATAAGCCTGAATTACAAAACTTAACAATTAAGGCAAAATTGTATTTTTTATTTGCAACAATTAAATGTTTAATTTTGCAGTTTAAAAGCTTTCATGATTCAGAGACAACAAGGAAATAAAGGTTATCCTTTACATTTAGTTAACTATGAATTATCTTTAAAAAAAAGTCATTATATAAATTCTCATATAATATAAACTGACATTGTCTTGAAGAAAAAACCAAGACACGTTGTTCCCAATGCTCTTGTTCCTTTAATTCAGTGTAAGAAGCAGTATTTTCACTCAGACTAGCTAAGCATATTTATTTCTGTTACTATTAGTTTTTTTTCTCTATTACACAGCTTTTGTCTCAATTGCACAGTGATTTTAAGTGTGGGCGTCTCAAGTTACAAATTTAGGCATGCGTTAAAAGTTCTCCAGAAAATATCGTTGTATTATGCCCGAAAAGGTCCAGAGAAATATTATTGTTTATTTAAAAATTTACGGCCCGGGCCCGAGCTCGTGCAGACCTCTACCACGAGGTTGCTTACCTACTAAAAAAAAAGTAAGATTCGGACTTTAAACATTTTAGCAGGTGATATTTGTTGTAACATAAGTTTGCTGAGTTAGTATCACTGGAACTTTCAAAGCCAGACCAGTTGGTGGAAGAGTAGTGGGGAGGAAGGCGGAATACGAAGTGCTCCGCAGCGATCTGCGCATCTTGGTTTGAAACTTGTTGAGTTATAGCAAGTTATATTGCAAATTTTATGTTGCACTGACGCAAACAATTATAGAATGTACACGCAAATTAGTTATTTTCATAGTAACCAGTACCGTAACTAAGGATGCATGCCCTCGCGAAAATGTTAAAAAAAAAAAGTCTTTCCACGTTAATGAAGACACGTAAATCTTATGAAATAATAGAAGAATATTTTTGAACTCGCAATGTTCGATTTAGTCCGTCACTACTTGCTCATATAATCCAAAAATTACATATAATAATTAGATGATGATGATGATGATGATACCCAGCTTGATTTTCTTCTCATTGTTACCAAGCAAGAAAGTAAATTGTATTTCATTCTCACGTACGGATGCAAAAGTTTTTTTTTTAAAAAAAAGAAAACAGCTTTCGAAAAAGAAAAAAACGAGGAATTTTTTTGTGTCTTTTAGCCTGGTAAATTTTGGCCTTTTGAAAATTATTCATTTTTAGTGAAGAGGAAACAGTATGTTCTACATTAGTTTTCCCATTATAACATTAATAATAATAATAATAATAATAATAATAATTTCATCTGAAGAGCTAATCCTAAAAACATTCAAGACTCAAAGAAAATTGGTCAATCGGTACAAGAGACAAAGTGCGAATCGGTGGACGCAGTGGGATCCATTGAACTATTTATAAATCTGTTTAGGGATGCGTTCGAGTCGAGTCGAGACAGAATTTTCCTGACAAAATTCGAGTCGAGACACAGCTCTTCCAATAGAAAAATATATATTTTTCGAGTCGAGACATCACTTTTACAGCACATTTTCGAGTCGAGACAGCCTCAAATCTTGTCTCGTGCGCATCCCTAAATCTGTTAGATTCAAATTCAACGAATTTTCTTTTTTTAAAAAATAAAACGTTTAATAGTGTTAATAGTAACTGTTCTGAAAATGAAACAGAGTTCGTGGAACAAAATCTTCATTTAAATTTTGAACGGAATAGAACTTCAATATAATTGTACATAACATTTATTGAGGCAGATAAAATTCAAGGGGAGAACTGAAATGCTATCCACAAGTTCTTTATTCTAAAAATTTTGACACGATATATATCTACTTGTAACAGTAAATAAAGAAGGAATTTTCTGAATATTTAATTTTAAAGTAACACCATTTCCAAAATAGTCGTTTATGGTTTTAATTTTGTAAACTGAAGTCTCTGAAGCTTAGGATAAAATCCCCAGTTGAACACGAAACAACTTGTAAGCGAGATACAATAATAATAATAATAATAATAATAATAATAATAATAATAATAATAATAATAATAATAATAATAATAATAATAATAATAATAATAATAATAATAATAAACTTTGTATGTTTCTTCATTTGCGGTACTTTCTCTGGTCTGTCAAGATTGAAATTAGGTTACTAGCAAAACATATATATTAAAATTTATAACTTCCAGGTATTTAATAAATGGTTAGGCAACCAAAACAACATTTGGGATGTGCTGGTTGCAATAACGTACAGTTGCTGACAATAAATCCAATCCCAGTTTGAAAGCCAACCAAGATATACAGACCAAAGTACTGAATGTTGTTAACGCATTCTTAACATTTTAGTCAATTACAGAAAACAAAAGTGGTATTTAAACAAGAAGGTCAGAAAAAGGTTTTAAATGGCGAAAATTTTCGTCCCTCTCTTAAAAATCCAGATTTCTATTTTAAAAACTCCATCCCGAAAAAAAAAAAACAAACGATAAACTGAAAGTATTGGAAAATAACAGAGCAATACTTAGGAAAATTGTGTAATAATGTGGGATTTGGAAAGTAGACTTTAGCATCTTAACATCATAATGTTAACCTTCGAACTTAGATGGGGGCCTCCGTTTGCAAATGGTCCCCCTAGTTACGCCACTGATAGTAGATGCAAGACATAAGCTCCTTGGTTCTCTCCATGATTCGATATTTTTACTTCCGTTGCAGGTTTCGTTCTTTTCGGGACGAATCACTAACCAATCCTCTTTGGTACGAATCGTTCAAGAACAACTATAGACACATATAAATTCATTGCAGAAGAAGAAAAAGTACAAGGAAATGAGTAATCGCTAACAGCTGTCGATGCAGTGATGCCAGCTCGATGAACATTTCCCATATGAAGGGGAAAATAGACCAAAAGTCTGCTAAGGTGAGGGAAAAGAGAGAAAGCTTACAAAGATGAAAAATACTTCCCTACATTGGTGGATTTCCTTACCTACATTGGATGAAAAAAATAATAAACAAATAAAAAAAATAACTCATTCAACAAAAGCATTCTTAATGTTAAGGATTTCAAAAGTGATTTCAAATTTCTGAAATAGTTTTATTCCTTTTATATTCCACCGTGGGAGATAAGAGGGCATTTTCTGATTTAAATGACGTTAAAACATGTGACTAAATGCTGTTTGTGTGGTTAAGTACTCATTTCAGACAAAAAGTATTAACTGTACAGCATTTCGTGTTATAAGACGACACTTAAATCTTCAAAACAAACAAAATGTATACAAATTTTAAGTTGCGGTAGCAAGAAATGTAAACATCAGACATTTTTTAAAAAGTGAATACTGATATCAATTACCCGCTTCGCTGGGTAAAATTAAGAAAAAATAGTAATATCTTTCGTTAGTCAGTCACTTTTTACTATTACTAAGCGCTCCTTGATATTGGTCATTTTCGATGATTTTTATATATCTCCTCTCCTCCCCATGTTGCGGGCCACGGCATCGGAAGTTTCATTGTTCATCTCATGACCCCGAATAGTATGAATTCGACAGTGATATTTGTCATTTTCGATCATTTGTAAATGTCTTTCCCCTCCTTTAAGTCACATCGTCAAAGTGATATGACAAAAATCGAACTTCATCTACATTGAAAATTTGATCGAGACCGGTCCGGTGGTTGAAGAGCTATTCCGCCTTATGCAGAGTCGTTTTGACGTACGACTAGCGTCATACTAAAGGCTAGACTACTGCAGCACATATGTTAGTCGAACTCTTTAGTATGGCACTAATCACACGTCAGAACGTCTCTGCATAAGGCCCATTAAGTTTTATTTATTTTTTACTTATATCCCCCTCCCGCTTCCTCCCCTAAGTTCTATCGTCAAAGTGAATAGATAAATACCATCCCAGGCCCTAACCTCATCTATGTTGAAAATTTGATTGAGATCGGTTAGGTGGTTTAAGTATTATTGTTTTATTTATACTTATATATCTGCTACCGTCAAAGTGATATAATAAAAACCACCCCAGGTTTAAACTTTATCCATATGGAAAATTTGGTTAAGATCGGTCCTGTGGTAAAAGCGTGATGGAGTCACAAACACAGTCACTTTTATTTTTATTCTTTTCACATATATCTCCAGTCCTCCTCCCCTAGGTTGCACCGTAAAAGTGAAATAACGAAAACATACCAGGGCCGAACCTTATCTATGTTGACAGTTTGATCGAGATCGGTAAGGTGGTTCAAGAGTTATTAAGTTTTATTCATTTCCATACGTTTCCCCCCTCCCCAAAGCGTTCCCTAACATTTAGTATCAAAATGAAATGCTAATAAACTTCCCAAGTTTGAACTTCAAATATGTTGAAAATTTGATTGAGATCGATTGGGTGGTTTAAAAGCTACAATCATGCCAAATTTAATCATTGTAGCCCTACAAGAAGTGCTCAATAATTTATGTAGCTCATGTAGTTTTATATATAGTTAAGATTGTTTTCTGATTTTGAGGAATGACAGAATATTAAAGTTAACTAATTGCAATACATTGAAATTATAATATAATTTCATTGTATTACAATTAGTTAGAAAAGTAATTAATATTTGAACTTGTAGCTTATTTTTTTGTACTCACGATAAAACTTCTTATAGCGGTAGTAGACTCACTTTAATCAATTTTCGGAACGTGGGAATTTTTTCAGGAATGAGGGAAAACTAACAACGGAATTACCAAACTTCTACTCAACTTAGCTGGTATCACTGTGTTGTTCCCTGTTGCTGTCCCAAACCTTGCTGTCTGTCAATGAATGGGCTGATTGTTTTTTATAGGCGTTGTTATTTCCCGATAATGAATGTAAACATGTGAATTTCGAGGACGCATAGAAAGAATCAAAAAGTAGATACAAATTAGAATAGAATATGACTCGAGTGGATTTAAAAGTGGTTTTGTTGGGTCGAGAGTATGGTGGAAAGACTAGTTTGTTGGAACGGTATGTTCACGACCGATTCAAAGGCGTTAATTTCTACCAGAATGTGAGTGCAAAGATAAATTAAGTAACGCTCCTTTTGTCTTAATTTGCCAAAGCCGCGTGGGCTACATAGTGCTTTCTGTTTGCTTTATTTTAATTTAATATGTCGTGGATGGTGTACAGCAAATTAGAATATTAACTTATAGTGTATAGAATTAGTGGGTATATACCTACGTTTGCTGCCAGGTAATGGTGCTGATCAAATTTAGGTACATCACATTTTGCAAAATTTACAGGTGAAATTCAATATTCTGCATAGAAAGATATAAGGAGCAAATTTCGGGTTCGCTCTAGCAGACGTTTCGGTCCATGTTCCGTTAAGGGGGTTCAAAACTACACGACCCCCTTAAGCTAACCTAACCTAACCTAATATAACGTTATATTATGTAATCAAACGAAAATCAAAAGAAAGAAGTGGTGTCAAAGACACCGGACCCCCTTAACGGAACATTTAAGGGGGTCCAAAACTACACTGGACCCCCTTAAGCTAACAGGTAAAATACAATATGAAACATCTTTCGTGAATATAAGTATGGCCTACTATCAGTGCACAGCATATTGAAATGACTTTTGAGTGATTGTAAGTATTGTATATGTTAGTGCGTTCTTCCACTGTCCTCGTTTATGCGTATACCCTCGTCGCTCATACGCCTGCTGCCTACGGACGCACCCCATCGCTACACTCGGCCTCCCTTCTGCGCTTCTGCCCTGATTTTGTTAGATAGAATTCGTTCTTTTTAGTGACCACCTAACACATATTGGTACGTGTTTTAGTTTTTATGCCATACGTCCACACACTATTTATACTAAGCCAGGCACGTAGCCAAAGGGGGGGTCCGGACCCCCCCTTCGAGACCAGAAATGAAAAAAATTAAGGAAGGATAAAACAAAATGAAATGACAAAAAGAAGGATCAGCGTTAAAATTAAAAAGAAAACTACAGGAAGCTTTTGCTTACTCTTTCTTATGAGGAGTTTTTTATTACTTGCAATATGGTGGCGAGGTAAGCGAGATATTCTGGAAGAGTCGGGGAATTTGAAATTTCAAGAAAAGTTATGGAATTCTCAGAATTCCTGCTAGTAGTCAGGAAGATTTCAAGCTTTCGAAAGCATAAGTGTCGTTGTGTAACCGCGTGGACATTTTTAATCATAACTTTTCGTCATCGCATCCTTGCAGTATCAAACATGTTATTTCAAGGACAATTTTCTGTTGCTCCTTTAACCTGTCATTTGGAACCGACAGTAGTTGACGGAATAATAAAAACAAAAATTATGTTAAAAGAACGTTCTGTTAGCATTTGATTCAACAGAGAAAGGAACGCATATATTGTAAAACTAGTTGAATATACACATGCTTCGCACAGGGGCTGTATTTGCCTGTGGGAGTATCACCATTGATTTCAGCGACCGCGAAAACTATTGGTTTGACACTAATATCGGTCATTTTGGATTACTTTTATATTACTTGGTATCTCACTCCCCTCCGGTGACCCCCGGCTCGGAGCCGAATAGCGTGAATTTGGAAGTTAATGCGACTGGAGTTTCACCATTGACTTTAGCGACCGCGAAAATATGAATTCGACACTAATAGCTCAAGTGGTAGAGCGTTGGCTTCGAATTCGGGAGGTCGTGGCTTCGAATCCCGCTGCCTACTATCCTGACTGAGGTTTTCCAGGGTTTCCCTCAGTCCTACCAGATAAATGCCGGGATGGCACCTACTAAACAGGCCCTGGCCGATACCTTCCCAAATCCTTTCCATTGTTAATGTTCTTGGATATTCAATGTAAAATGGCCTATGAGCTGTATCTGGTGATTGTTAAATAAATAAATATCGGCCATTTTCTACTACTTTTACATGTCCCGGTAAACGCTCCCCTGAGACCCCCTGGTTCGAATTTCGACAAAAACGTTTAACTCCGGTCTGGAGCCTGGACAAAGGTATTCGTGACTAAAATTTGGTAACTCTCGGTCAATTTGTCCGGTTCCCAAGCCGGTTCCGGTAAACGCCCCCCTGAGACCCCACTGTTTCGAAATTTAAAAAAAATCGCTTCGTCTTGATCTGGGGCCTGGGCCAAGGCACCCCTGACCAATATTTGGTAACTCTCGGTCCACTCGTCTGGTCCCTAGGCCGCACACAGACAGATAGACAGACGAACACACAAACAAATTCTTTATTTTATTTATATTAGAAGATAGTTTACAAGGCAGTATTCAGTATGTACTTTTTATAATAATTGAGGTTATAACGAAAGGAAAATTGTTATATTTGAATAAACAGGAGAAGGACGTAAATATTGCAAAATCTTTTTCAATACTTTTTTTATTATTTTGCTCGAAATTTCTTCATAGTTTGTTATTAAAATACTTGCCAACATATCCTCATTTTATTGTCCTAACAAACCAATATATGTTGATTATAAAGTAGTTTAGATTGATCGAGCTCTAGAATTTCATGTCACTCCCCCCCCCCCCCTCGGCCGTTACGAAATCCTGGCTAAACGAACCAATATATGTTCCAGCAAAATAGTTTACAGTGATCGAACCGCTTTTGTGATGACCAAAGTATTTCATGTCACGGACCCCCCCTTCACGAAATCCTGGCTACGTGCCTGACTAAGCCCTCCTGTAGTCAATCTTCACGTGGTAATGGAGCTCCTCATTTAGTATATGCTCTGATAAAAGAAGTACAAGGCTTTAACCTAACCTGAAAATGTACGATATGTGTCAAAATTTGGTGGAATCATCTGTTCGAGTGATGCCCAAATTTCTGCATGCGGCAGACATAACTATTAAGTCATACAACTGTATTTTAGGTTTACAAATGTAGGATTACTAGTATTAAATCTTGACAAGTGTTTTACCATGGTTAAAATAAGTGAGTGCATATGAAAGATGACTAGCATATGCTATTTACCATCGGTGGTATATTTCTTTATAGTATACCTACAAAAGCATATTAGTGAAGTGCTATAGGCACTCGTATTACTGAGGAAACCCAGGTGTTTTTACTCCCTTCGCTTATGCGTATACCCACTGTTGCTGAAGCGCCTGCTACCTTCGGACTTAGCCCTGCACTATCGCTTGAGCCCACCAGTTTCACTCCGCCGTGACTCGGTTAGGTATCATTCATGTTTTCTACTGGCCATCTTGCACAAGCTGGTTTGTGTTTCGTGCACTGTAGATTTGTGCATACATTTGGACGTTGTATTTATACGTAAATCGTTATTAAAAACTAAAAGTGAATTTTCAACAATTATGGTGGCCTCCTCGAATTTCTTCTATGTTAAGTAGAGATATCATTTCGCCCAGCGCAAATCTTACAAAGGACAATTAGATGGAAATTAGTTAGAGAATTATAATTTTTCAACAATTATTTCGGGTTGTTGTTGGGATTTTCCTCAACACTAAATTACCTAGTTTTTTTTTTTTTTTTTTTTTTATTTATTTATTACACCTACCTCCAAAATTAAACTTCGAAACTTGGATTGAAATAATAATCTTAATATGATCATAAATACTTTCATTAATCGTGCTTCTTAATATATGCCTAGTTTCAGAATCGGCTTACCATATGTAATTATCACCGTAACAAAATGCCATTGATAAAAACGTATGGGAACCATGCATAATGAATTTCGTTTGCGTTCGACCAAATTCGCTGTAACGGTGTTGAATTGGAATTTATTATTTGAAAATGGATAGACCTTGTTTGTGCTCGCATCACATGGAGACGGTAAACCGTTTGGAAGGAATTTTGGATGTAGTTATTATGTAGCTCAATCTGGGTTTTTAACCATGTCACTTTGATTAAAATGCATATGGTATGAAAGAGGGGGGGTAGGGGGGGGGAGGAGAATCAAAAGCTATGCGAGAAACTTAGAATCTTACCTGTCAAGTTAGGAAGATAAAACGTTTCATATAAACTCTCCATTAAAAGTAAAGAGACCCGTGTTCCAGCGTTTTTCAGAGTTACCGTTTTAAGTGGGGAAAGAGAGTATTTTATATAATTTGAAAGCGATGTTGCATGTTGTTACTGATCACATGATGGGGGAAACCCTTTGATTCATAGGAACATCCTAGGGGAGAAGGGTTTTCGAAATTCGTCCTAAAAGATACAGTATGTCACTAACCCTCCAACTTACGAAGATTAAATTCAAACTTCTCATTTAAAGTAGGTTGGTATGTGTTTATCGTTTTTTAAAATTTTCGGAGGAGTAATTTTCCGTTGTTCCTATTGAAAGCGACGTTGCCTGTTGTTTGGGATCGTATCACGGAGAAACGGTTAAACAGTTTGAAATGGATTTTGGAACAGTTTATTATTTATTTTTTTATTGTGTCAGTTTGATTAAAGGGCGCATCGTAATGGAAGTAGAGGAGCCATTCCAGGTCAATTCAAAACAATTTGAGAACAAAATTTACCTTGGGGGGCGCGGTGGCTCAGTGGTAGAGCGTTCACCTCTGGTGCTTGGGGTCCCGGGTTCGATCCCAGCCCCCGCCAAGTGAACTTTGTGGTGGACAAACACCGTGCTTGTAGGTTTTCTCGGGGTTCTCCCGTTTCCTCCCACTTTCTTCATTCCACCATTTCACTCATCTCTCACCATCACCGTCTCCTTTAGCCTAAGCGGCATAAGCGTGGGACGTAAAACTTAAATATTTCATTTTTTTCAAAATTTACCTTACCATCTCAGATTGTCATAAAATTTTGTACAGGGGTACTATTCATATAGACTAAGAAAAATTCCAAACTTCAACTTTATATATCGACCGGTATTGAAGATAGGGCAACGTCAAGTTTGGAAAAAATGCCCAAAATAGCATGTTAAATGTATTTTGAAATTGGAATTGCAGCTCACCTAATTGAGCTAGCGATCTGCTTGAGGTGTCATTTTACAGCGTTTTTCATGCCCTTTCCTGTGGTATTCAACAGCATATAGGCTAATACAAATTTTTATATTCAAAGTTAAAATCAAAATTTTTGAAAAAATACACATTTTAAAATTCTGAAATTAATTCCATGAATAGATAGTATTGTTGTAAAGCACTTGGCAAAATATGAATTTGGGATGATAATGGGTTCATTGTTTAAAAAAATTAAAACTAACACTATAGTTTTCATTAATACCCTGCACCTAGCTGAAAAATACACGAATGCATTTATTTATTTATTTATTTTTAACCTGTGGGAATAAATCTGAACACTAACATGAAGGGTACAGTAGTAAGTCTAAAATATATCATACCGACTTGTAATCTGTTGGCTATGCTTATTAGCTCATACTTCAAAGTCTAACTTAAAACAAGTTTTACAGTTAAAAATGTTTCTGTAAATAAACGTGGTTTGTAAAAAGTATACATATAGCACTGGTACAACAGCAGAGTTGGCTGGTTTAAACTTTTTTTTTTTTTGGTAAAAAAATATGCAAAAATGCCACGTGAATTTCATAGTGACGGTTTGACATATCTCAAATCATCTGTGTTAGTTGAATCTAATTTTTGCCTTGTAATTAAGGAGCCCGATCAGCCCACAAAATTTCTCCCAGTTGGAAATCGAGTAGTGGTTCAGATGCCACTTCAAGTAATATGTCCAATCCTTCATAACCTCGCTGTTACATAAGGATGTTAAGCGTAAATGAACCAAACGAATTGAAGCAATTTCAGCAGGTAGTCACGAGTTCATTGCCAAGCAACAGGTAGCCTTCCTTAACTACGCAAAAGAAACTCTCAAAGAATCAGAATTTGCTGTCGTTTGTGATTTTTCTGAAAATTATAGTAGAGCGCTACAAGATGAAGCATAGAGCTACCACTGGACAAGCTAACAGGTCACAATCCATCCTTTTGTTTTATATTTCAAACAGGAAAACAAAGCTGAAGATGTTAAATATGTAGTTGTTTCTAATTGCCTGGAGCACAACACAGTTGCTGTTCACACATTTCAAAGAAAGACTCATATCATTTCTGACATCCAAATTTCAAAAACTTTCAAACAAATTTTTAAAAAAAATTATTTTATTTTTCCGATAGGTCTACCGCGCAATACAAAAATAAGAAAAACTTTTTGAACCTGTGCTTTCATGAAGCAGCTTTTAAAGTGAAAGGAGGGTGGTACTTCTCGGCTATAGCACATAGAAAAGTGCCTTGCGATGGGGTAGGCGGTTCAAGAGACTGGCAGCTCGTGTTAGTTTGCAAGGACTCTATGACAATCAAATTCAAACCGCAATACAACTTTTTGAGTGGGCAGTACAAAATATTACCAAAGTAAATTTTGCGTACTCAACCCAAGAGGAATATACTGAAGCTGAAATGTTCCTGGAAAGTAGCTTTGATGAAGCATTCACTATTAAAGGAACACAGTAATATCATGCATTCATTCCCAAAACTACATCAACATTAATAGTGAAACACTTTTCAGATGGTTTGCAGGGTTGGGAAAAGGAAGTGTCAAATCCCCAAATAAACTTTAATTAGAAGACATATCAGGCTATGTCACCACTGTCTATGAAGGAAATTGGTGGTTCGGGTATGCTTTACAGAAAAATGAAGAGCTTGATGAAGTAAAAATAACTTTTCTTCTTCCGCCTGACCATCTCCATCATTCTCATATCCAAGAAACACTGATGTTCTGTGGACGTTCTGCAAAAGTGAATGCTGTAACTCCCGATGGAAGAAGTTATGTTTTCCTTGAAAGTGATGTATGCCGAATATATGTGGCTTTTTCAAATTTCAAGTGGTAAACATATCCTATCACTTACTGAAAAATTTTCATCATCTCTTTCTTTAGTTTAATGTTCATTTTTATTTTCACAGAAGTGTAAAACTTAGTATTCTTGTGTTATTACCCTACGTATAGAGTATTCTTGAAAAATAAGTGTTACCGTAGTTTTGATTTTTTTAAACAATGAACCCATTATCATCCCAAGTTCGTATTTTGCCAAGTGCTTTACAACAATACTACCTATTCACGGAATTCGTTTCAAAATTTTAATGTATGTGCTTTTTGAAAAAATTTGATTTTGATTTTGAAAAAAAAAACAGATTTTTATTAGCCTATATGATGTATACCAGAGAAAAAGGCATGAAAAATGCTGTAAAATGACACCTCAACCAGCTCGCTAGCTCAATTAGGACAGCTGCAATTTCAATTTCAAAATACATTGAACGTGCTATTTTGGGCATTTTTTCCAAACTTTACATAGCCCTATCTTCAATACCGGTCGATACACAAAGTTGAAATGTGGTATTTTTCTTAGTCTATATAGAGGGCATCTATGTACCAAATTTCATTAAAATCTGAGATGGTGAGGTTAAGTCACTGTGTCGATTTAATATGGAATGACCCGGAGGGGGTTCAAAATTTCAGCCAAAATTACAGCATCTTGTGGGCACATCAAGATAGGAAGTTAAAATTCGGTATATAAACACCTCATGAAAAATAAAGACACTTCCTGCTTGTAAGGATTGGAATTTTAAGGAAGAAAGAGGGCGTTTTCTGTAACTTCTTTCTTCACATTTAAATCGACGATTCCTGTTGTTTGTGATCGTATCAGAGGGAAATGGTTGAATAGTTTGGAATGAGGTTTTCAACATAACACATACTTCAAGCTGGGATTTTATCATGTAACTTTCCTTAAAGGGCGTTTTGTAAGGTTGAAGGATTTCAGAATTCATGGCACAAATAGAATATCTCATGGAATTTTTATTGCGTCACTCATTGATATGCGTGGGGGCCGCGGTGGGTTAGTTGTAGAGCGTTCACCTCTTGTGCTTGGGGTTCTTGGTTCCATCCCAGCTCGCGCCAAGTAAACTGTGTGGTGGACACACACCGTATGCGTGAGTTTTCTCCCGGTGCTTCCGTTTCTTCCCACTTTCTTCATTCCTCCATTTCTTTTATTTCTCATCATCACTGTCTGCTTTAGCCTACCTGGCATAATCGTGGGACATAAAACTTTAAGTTTTCATTTCATTTTCATTCATATGATTATCCTAAGAAGGAGAAGGGAGTCAAATAACTTTCATGAACCCAATTCTCCCCGTGCAAAGAACGACCATTTCAGCTAGTACGGAATAAAGAGTAACGAAACAAATTTCCTTTGTTTTTTTGTGGTACATACTTGTGTATTAACATAAACATAAAATAAAATGTCTTTCTCCATGTGTCAGTTAATTACAAATCGAGAACGTTTGACTTGAAAAAGGAAATCACTAAACATATACCTAGTGTTGTAAATAAAAAAAAGTTTGTATTTTTTCAGAAATGTACGTTTTTTTTTAATAGAAAAACATCTCTTCTCGTTCTTTTCTAAATTTGTGTTTTTTTTAATAGTCATTTGTAATGTATCTAACGTCTATTTAAGTATGAAGTATTTTATGTAGGTGTAATTACCGTAAAATGTAACAAGTTAAACGCTAGATACTGATACGGTACAAATGTTTTACAATATATTTGAGTAGCATACCTACTAACAGTTCGAGTTTCAGCAGTGTTGCATCAATATCAACTAAGAAATTAGAAATGAAAATTTGTTTTTTCGTGAAAGCAGGCCTTTAATAATATCACGAAATAATAATAATATCACGAACAGTATAAAATGCAAATAACTTGTCTGAAGATAAGAACTAATACTAATTTGCCTATTAGTATTTTACTAAATATCACACATAAATAATTTGTCGACTAATGATACGCAGGGCCGGCTCTACCATATGTGCAACACGTGCATTTGCAGGGGGTGGCTATATCAGTGATAAGTATATTATTTAAAATAAATATTTCTTGTTGGAAAGATACTTCATGATGATGGTAGTTAAATTTACTAAGTTGACCTTTTATTTGGAATACTACATTCATAAATCATGATTAGGTCGCATTAGTTTAAGGTCACATGAACAGCGCTAAAGCAAATGGTTAAACAAATCCCAGCATCAATTGCTTGATTGTTGTCAAATACAAGAAGTCGATTCTCAAACACTAACTAAATGGATAGTTAGTTAACTGATATCAAAGCTACTTTTGTCTTTGTCACAAATAAGGTCGTTATCATTGATGGTGGGAAACAGCTTTTTTTTTTTTTTTTTTTTTTTTTTTGTTTTTTTTTTTTTTTTTTGTTTTAATAATAATGTAGAAAGAAAATCAAGAACTAAAGATAAAAGACTTAGTTGCACTATAATTGCAAACTGATATATTGAGATTGAAGCTCGATATTGCATTCTATAAAAAGAGTTACCATCTTTCAGGTGTGTTTGCTTTATTTTTCAGTAACATAATAGATTAATATTTAAAGAAAAAAACAGACACAACGAGATTATATTTGTAGTATTTAAGGCTTTCTGAGTGCAGGTGCACTTCCCTCCCCTTCGTTGTTCATGCTGGAGTAACATCCTGATTTTTAAGATTTGTTCTTTCTGAAGAAAGGGGGAGGCTGCAAATTATACCATTGCACGGGGTGGAAAATTGCCTAGGACCGGCCCTGATGATATATACAGTAAGTAACACTTCTGGATGGTACACCCATATGGAAATTTACGGCAAAAGTGTACCATTCAGAAGTGTCCCTTACTGTACATACAAGACATGAATATAGGATGACATAATTTGAAGTAATGCAGGGTGTTTCAAAATGAATATTAGGGTTTTGAAACTTTGTAGTATCTATTACAATTAAGTTACAATTATAAATAATATCAAATGAAAGAGCAACTCAAACAGTTTTGTACACACGCATTGTTTCCTCTGTCTGCCGTTAGAGAGAGCTAGTAGCAAAGATGGTGACTAGACAGCAGAAAGTTTTTTATGTTTTAATTTTGCAAAGACTGAATTTGTAGTTACAGTGCAACCGTCTGTGTGAAGAATTTTAAGGAGACGCTTACAACACGTCTTTATCGTTTGCAGTTTCTAAAGGTCTAAAGCATACAGACTACGGTTTATGTGCCAATATTGCAAATGAAAGATTGCTGCATGAGAATTGAGGTTTTCTGGATCGTGTCGTCTTCAGTGATAAATTGACATTTCACCTAAGTGCTAATGCGAGCTCTCATAATATTCGCATCTCGCGGTCAACAAATCCTCAGGAGATGGTACAGTTGCAACAAGACTCCTCTAAATTGAACGTGTTTTGTGCCATATCCCGGCGGAAAGTTTGTGGGCCTTTCTCGCCTATTGACTTGATGTGTGCCGTATGAGAATGATCCTTACATTGAACACGTGTAGCTAAAACTGTTTGGGGTACTCTTTTACTTGTTGTATTGTTTATAATTCTTCGTTAAATGTAATAAGTAGTACTGCAAAACCTTAAAACCCCGTTATTCTTATTGAAACACACTGTATTTCTCAGCAACAGTATTGAAACTAAGATGTAAAAAGGAAAAAAAAATCCTTAAAAAGTTATTGTTTATAACAATGATACTATTATTACTCGAGACTGTAACTACTACAACAACACGACTTACTTAACAACACAAAAAAATGTAATCAAATCTATAATAATCTTTTCGGACCCAGGTGACCAAAGTTGCACACACGGGTGTGTCACTTTTTTAATCCGCTCCTGTGTGGGCACTAATTAAGATATCGGGATATTGTTTTGCCAAATGTGGTAGGACCATAGTTTATCATATTAGTTTCTTTTTCCTCTGGGTGGGAAATTACCTTCTCAAATTTCAGCCGAGTCAAAAATTCGAGAATTTTCCAATTTTCTTTTTTACCTTTTTCCCTGTAGCTTCCTTCGTTGTAGAGAGATCTCCTTAAGACGTGTCAGGTAGATACCTCGGATAGATACCTAATTGTTGAAAAATTTCTCTAAATTTGGGCCAAAAAAAAAAAAAAAATCAAATTTTTGTTTATAGATCCGTAACAATACGCCCAGGCGCAAGTAAACTTACACCAGTCGAACATTAAGAACAAGAGCGGGTACTGATCGTTACAATGGGGTAATTAGGGGGCGCACGAAAAGTTCGTATTTAGGTTCTAACCCCTAATTTTTCTAGTTTTTCCCTTCTTTTCTGTTATCTGTAATCTATTTTTTGTAGTTAGAAGCTTTGTTTCTTAAATATCACTATGATCCATGTAGAATATATTAGTGGTGTACCAATGTTTATTTTAAGATAGTTTGCGTCTGTGTGGTTGCAGTGTTGCCAGCCGCAGAAAATTTTAATTGACGATTTTAGGGGAAAATCTTGGAAAAGTTCCCTGTTCTGTCTCTATTATTTCCCTTTTGTTGGCTACATTGGAACAAACGCACCTGTATCTGAAATTCTCATCTTTGCTCTATACAATGCATTATAAGAAGTTTCAGTAGGATAATTAGGGGAAGTACAGTTGAGGTTTAGAGTAGACCTTATTCTCTAAGTGGAAAGATAACTGTGATTTTTTTTAAGTAGATGAGATATTTTTAATGACATGCTTACTTTATTACATATCGTCACGATACTTGTAGGATACATTAAACGGATACGAAAGTTTATTTTAAGATAGTTTGTGTGTCTGGTAGCAGTGTTCCCAGCTACAGAAAATTTTAATTCTCGATTTTAGGAGGAATTTTTGGAATAATTCCCTTTTTTGTCTCTATTATTTTCCTCTTGTTCTCTACATTCAAACAAATGTAACACTGTCTCAAAGCCTCGTTCTTAGCCTACGCATCATAAAAAGTTTCAGTAGGATTATTAGGGGAAGTACAGTTGAAGTTTACAATAAACTATGTTCTGTAAATGGTAAGAAAATGGTGAATTTCTGAGGTAGAATGAGATATATATATATATATATATATATATATATTTTAAATTTCATGCTCACTTTGTTAGATATTTCCACGATACTTGTAGGATATATTAGTGGGGTACCAAGGTTTATTTTTAGATAGCTTGCTTCTGTCTGGTGGCAGTGTTTCTAACCAAAATAATTAATTCCCGATTTTTGGTGAAAAGTGCGGAAAATTTCCCTTTTCCCCTCTATTATTTCTCTCTTGCTGGCTACATTGGAACAAACGTACCACTGTCTGAAAGCCTTCTCTGTGGCCTACAGAACGCATCATAAAAAAATCAATAGGATAATTATGGAAGCTGTAGGCCTGGCATATCTGTTGATTTTTGCTCGTGAGGTGTAAAAATTGTCAATATTTCATGTGTATGATGACAGAGAATTTTTTTTTTTCTGTGTGCATGGAAGCCAGCGATTTCAGGTTTTCACTGTACCTTGTGAACACACCAAAGAAGTCTTTTTAGGTGACTTGGAGCCATGTAACAACAGTCATAATAGACAAAAAAATCTTGAAATTCGGTTAGGATTTCCCTACATTTCCCTCAATAATTTCTCTCCCGTTGGCAACACTACAATGTAACTTAGACAAAAAATAGCCACATACCTCTTCTAAAAAACAAGGCCTTAACAAGGTCGCCCATGTTGTGGCTGCCGGGGGGGGGGGGGGGCAAGTATAAGCGACGTTTCAAATTTTGCTGTAACTAATGTAAAATTCTATTGGGTTTTCGATATTCCCAAGTACAATTTCCTCTTAGAATGGGGCGAGCGCCCACCTTGCCCCTCCCCTGATGGGCGTCCTTGGGCCTTAACCATATCAATTGGGTAAATGGTATTTGAGCAATAAGTCACTAACTGAAAATATAGGAAAACGGCAGAAATGACCTGGATCCAAAAGGGATAATGAGACAATTTTGCTCGTATAGCTACAAAGAAACGAACGATTTGTAAGTTCACGAGGGCTTCGACTCAAGTTTTGCTGATTATTTCACTTATCTGCAACATAAATCAATAGATAATAGTTGCCAGAAAAAAACATGAAAAAGAACGATGTTTTTATTGAAAAAAACTTCACAGAAAAAAGAAAACTTTTTTTCTTTTTTTTTTACAACCCTACATATACCTCTTATTTTATCATTAACGGTAATCAGATTGTGAAATTCCCTAATTCTTGCGTATGTGGTAGTGTATGTAAAGCACAGTACACTTTTTTTATGTCACAAAAGCTATTTAGTTGTAAAATCTATTGTCAGAATCGAAATTGACAACCGAAAATGAGAAAAAACATCCATTTCAACATTTCAGTCCTTAAAAAAGTAGAAGATCCCATAGCACATTTCTTTTAGAAAAACAACATCCATTAAATAAAGCCATTTTCTTACCTCTGGGTCTTGAACTTGATGCACTATCTAAATATTTGCCTGACGTGCTTTGAGAGAAACTAAATACATCTTTAGTCAGGGCGGTGGCTCAGGGATTTGAATCCTGAGTGTAAGACAGGCTTTATTCCTTATCCATTTTTCTCTTACTTTATAAAATTGTGTACTTCCTTCTTTCTAGAAATCGAAATATAGGCTATTGTCAGTAGTGCAGAACGTATCCCACGATCCCGCGGGCTCCACGAATGCCTTGTGTTACATTTTTCATTTTTTTTTTTTTTTTTAAATATTATTAACTTCAGTTTAATGTCTTATGATTAATCACCAGGGCTAAGGGAGACTGATGGTGTGATGGTTGATAATGCTGGCTTGACGAAAGTTAAAGGAAACGAGAGAACCCCGAGGAAATCCATGCTCACGGTGTTTATCCACAATAAATCGCAGGGAGCTGGGATCGAACTAGAAGCCCGCAGTCCCACAAGGGAATCCGATAGTTTCTTCATGAGTACAGTAGAGCATGAATGCTTAAATAGTATTTTAAGTAGGAATATACTTTAAATATACGTATAATAATAAATAGTATAATTTAATAATAAAACTCAGTAATCTGTTTTTTTTTTGTTTTTTTTTTAACTAGATTTTTCCACAACCTTGGGTCTGTCTAAACTTGACCTGTACGGATATAATTGTTTCTTCGTGTTATTCACCATTAGTAACTAAAACTTAGTTTTTTTTTTTAGTTTCATCATGTTAAGTAGGTTCCAATTTCCTTTCCTTTCTTGAACCAAGCTTACGTTCGGTGGCGATTATCTTCATTGATCCTTAGATTTGTGAAATTTGTAGGAGTATTTAATGTTATACCAAATAGGAATGTATGAATATTCAAAATATATTGGAGCCTCGCCTTTAACATGCGGAATATATGCTTTTAATCATACACTGCACCATGATGAAATGGGATATTTAAAGGGAATGCGGTGCAGATTTACTGTACGGATCCACATATTTGCTAACTTTACAGAACAAACGTCTAATAATATGTAAATAATCTAAATATGTTGTGTTCTTACCTTTGTTCAGAAGTTCAGTCTTGAAAGTAAATCTCATAACTGTCTTTCTTTTTTAGATTTATTAATTACCTGATCGCACAATAAATTTATAACAAAAGTATATCGAAAACCCACTTACATCCACCATTGTACAAGGCCAATATTTGGAAAACTTCCCTTCGTAGGGCATTACTAATTTGTGATTGTCCAAGTGATCTTAATGATGAAATGCATTTTTTTTTTCATAGGACAAAAGAACAGTTATAAATGCATACCTTACAGAAATACTTGAAAATAAGTGTTTACAAATTCCCAAACCGTGTCAGCAGTGGCGTATATAGGATTTTATTTCGGGAGGGGGGGGGGGGAGCTATGCACAGCACTTGAATAACCACTTATATTTTTTCTTTAGGGTGCCACCAAATTTTAATGAAGTTTTGCATATAACAAATTCATTTCGGGGGGAGGGAGGCTTGATCCCGATAGCCACCACTCTAAATACGCCACTGCGTGTCAGTGCTTTCTGATGGTGCTGCATCCCACTTTAAAAATCGCTTTCAGATGTTCGAGATGCAGACAGGTCCGATAAAGCAGTAGCTTTTCAGCGAAACCGGCCATGCAAGGGTCTCTGCGACGGTATTGGAAGCGGGGAAGGGGGGGAGGTAAAGAATGTGGCAACGCGGCATAACCTTAGGCATAAACAGGTACAAATTATGAAAACTGCAGAAAAGTTCCTGACTGTAGTGCAAGTACAAGCTCCGGATGTTACTCTCGTTTTGTTGCCTGGATCTGAATTCGACGATTTCCGGGGGGAAAAAAATATATGCAAGAATGGGGGGAATTGTGCGACCGGTAACTGGTATTCAACGAAGTCATCTTTGGCTTTCGGAAAATGGTGAAATTTTTATGGCATTAACGGGTCACCATGAACTAACTTCATGTTTCCCCAAAATTCGAGCTTCTGCAATTCGAAGTGTAGATTTAAGAAGTCTGCAAAAAGGAAATTTTGTTATATATATATAGAGATGCAAGGGCTCGGAAAAAAACGGCTTTTTTGGAAAAAAACTCGGTTTTTTCTGCTTCGCTTTTTTGCTTGGGAAATTTTGGGCTTTTTTGAAAATTTTGCTTTAAACTGATAAAGCAGACTTTGTTTCGCTTCTCTACAACAACAAAGCTCATTTAAATAGTGGTTGATGTAGATAATAATATGAAACCACGAAAATAAACCATGAATTTCAAAAAGATTTTTTAAAATTCTTAACATATTTACATTATGAATTCCACAGGATTAACCAATATATGTAATAATATTTTAACCTCTGATATACAATAAGTACTTTAAAAAATGATATACAAATAACTAGCAAAATTGTATGTAGTATTTTTACTTCAAAATATCACACACCCCTCTTTTTAAAGCAAAATAAAGAAAAACATGAGAGAAATCTGCACATCAACAGCTTCGTTTCGGGTGGTTCTGTACATTCTTGAAATTTTTCAGTTAAATTTTAACTTTCATATACATTGTATGAATATTTCGAACAAATTTTTCACTGATTGATCACATACGTAATAATATGTTACGACCTATCAGGTGCTTCGGATCTGCAAAATCGGTAAAGCTCCAATCTCTGTAATGCACTGACTGCTCCTTAAGCTTGTTCAGAATCGGGAAAGTATCGAATTTTCTGTTCATGGATCATATACGTAATAGACGGTTCATCTGAGCGTATGGTTTCCTAGGCTGTAGAATCACCATCGCGGTTTACCCAATGCTGAAGGTTTCTGAATTTTTAAGAAGAAAATTCAACATATATTTACGATACTTTTTTTTTTTTTATAAAAAAGAAAAACTATGGAATACATTTAAAAAGAGTGGAAGAATCAATCACTGTTCCAATTCACAAGAAAGACGACAAATTTGATTGTAATAATTCACTATGCAATACTTTAAAAAAATTTTTTGTCCTTCGGTTGCTATTGTTGATTCCTTAGTCATATTCATTAAACATTAACTAAAATGTGCATAATTCTCATAAAACTTCACTTTTGTAAGTTTAACATCGATTTGTTTGAAAAAATATAACGCTATGAAATATATTAGACATTGCATTTAAATTGATTAAAGGAGTTTGGTAGTATGTTCCTCAACACCCCTATTATAACATCAAAAGAGTAGACTACTTAAAGACTTAACTTGGGTATATAGATATCAGGGGCGCCCTAAGAATTTTTTTCAGGGGGACATCTCCATGACTGTTATATTACATTTGATATTTCAGGTATTTAATATGCATGGTTTGCTATATTACGTATACACTGTCGTGAGTCAGGGGGGCCCTCTCTGCCCCCTTCGTGCGACCATGATAGATATCCATATGTACCTGTGTATACCTTAGAAATGTGTCCTTTTCCTACATTTTCGTTTATGCGTATCATCATTTTCATGAATTAGCCCCCAGATGTAGTTCCTCATCATGTTCTCGTTATATTGTTCTTGGTAACCGCGTTCGAAAGTCATAATGTCTTGGTCACCGTCTTCCTCTGTACTCATATTTTCCTTAAAACTGTTCAGATGAGAGACAAGAACATGTAACTTAAGTGACATCCTCCAACCCGTTTCGCCATGGTTTGTCACCATGTTCATAAGTTCCACATAATTTTCAGCTCTGTAATTTCCTAAGAAACACTGAACAACTGCCACACAGCTGCTCCACGTTTCTTTTTCAATCTCAGTTAGCAACGTGGAGACCTCAGTGGACTGAATTATCATCATCATTTGCGGTCCTACAAACACTCCAGCCTCCATGCTGAGTATTCAGCACATTCTTGTGGAATGTCCTGAATACTCAGATCTCAGAGAACGTTACGGACTGCCTTCTGTTCTTACCCGTGCTTTGGGGGATGATAGTGATATTGTTGGCCGGGTGCTTGAGTTCGTGCATGCTCTTGGCGTTGCTCACGTTCTCTGAGCTGTTTTTAGTCTGTTGGCATTGTTTTATTGCTGCTAAATTTTTATATTTTGTCACGTGTTTTAAGTTTATTTTTGTATATTGTTATTTTTTTATCTTATTTATTCTTTTATCTTCCACTTTTGCTTTTTTCCTTTTATTATTCATTTAGCAGCACTCTCGTTCTTTTGCACTGTCTTCGTTTTAGCCTGTGATTCATTTTTAATCTTGCAGTCCTGAGCAACGTTGTTGATCGTGACGGGGACATATAGCCTCGTTGCTGACGTCCCCATTAACCCCCATTCATTCATTCATTCCAGCCTCCATCTTAGCATGAGATAGCTGCAGAAACATGTCTTGTAAAAACTTGAATGTGTCAGAATCTCTATCCAAGGCTTTCACAAATTGCTTGATAATGCCAATTTAATGTGTAGAGGTGGTAACAATACCATTATATGTTCCACAAGTGGCTCGTATTTTACGTTATGTGTCCTCACAGTGTTTTATTCCCGTTGTGCTCGGCATCACTACTATCTCACAAACAAAGGTAACACGAGAATCTGGTGAAACCGCCCTGCAAACCCATGAGTAAGGCAATAATTTTGAAGTCCCCTATTACTTGCAACCCATATTTTGTATACTCTAAATTGTCCAATAAGGTCTTCAAGCTGTTAGTCTTCCTTCATAGAGACGGAATGAATCACAGGAATAGACAGGTGCTTATTCCCATTGTGCAAATGCACAGCCTTAAGACTTCTATACGAGCTGTCTATAAACGAACGCCACTCTTTCAGAATACAGGGTATCTTTAAAGCATAAACACTTATAACCACAATCCAGCTTTCATACAAAAAACTGTTCGTGCCGTCTCCTTTGAGCTGTTGCGTTTACTGATTTATCAACTATGTTCCAACCTACCATCTTTACTCAGACTTAGATCTCGAATAAGATCATTTATATCTGGTTAGGATAGTAGGGTTGTCTATTATAGTTCATATCTGCAATGCTTAATAAGAAAGGCATGCTATGACACAATTGCAGTATAATAGGATATTCTTTTGTTATAAATACACAAGGTGGCTCAAAAGTAGGTATATAGTACCGTAGTGATCAGCTCATTGAATTTTATATCATTTCTTATTGTTATCCAACAGGTAGACTTTGCTTCTTTATTTGTTCTTAATGTATTTTTACTTACATCTTAAGCTCGGAAGAGCCGAAGCAAATACACCCATAAATTAGAATGTCATACTTGATCAATGCAATACCTACTTTTGGGCCATCCTGTATATACATATACCTTTAAATCCTTACAAATAGCCTTAAAACATTCTGCCCAATACATGTTGATTCTATCGCGAATCTCTCCATGTTTGCAGGTTCTTCAATCGAATTTAAATGCAACTTAACGCAACAAACATTTTAAGATGCGCATATAAATTAATTAATATAGGACAAATTCCATATTTTCGATGCTACTACTCACATAAGCGAAGTTTCATGGAAAAAATACACCATTTCTAGTCACATTCAAGGTAACAATACAGGAAATCACTATTATAAGACAAGCACAAAATGAGTTGCATAGTGTTATCGAGGTATTTCTCTTCACATTCTATTAATAAGATTGACCCCATACGCAGATGAAATTATTGGAGATTATCAGTGTGAATTTAGTCGAAATCGACCAGATATTTACCATTCGACAAATACTCGAAAAGAAATGGGCATATACAAGGTCTGTATGATAAGTAATGAGACTCGCCGCGCCGCGGCGCGCGTGTCGCTGGAGCGGGTTTGTCGGTGATGGAGGATGTAGGGGGGGGTCCGAGCAAAGCAACGCACCGCGCGTCAGTTGGCTCCGAGCCTTAGTGGAGCGCGGACAAGCCTTGGACAAAGCCCTTGTGAACATTCTTGTCACGGCGGAAAATCAACAAACATGGAGGGTTCCATCGAACAGCGTTATGCGATCAAATTTTGCGTTCGCCTGGGGAAAACGGCTACTCAGACGCTTTCTCTCATCACGGAGGCCTACAAAGAGGAAGCCCTATCCAAAGCCCAGGTGTTTCGTTGGCACAGTGCGTTCCGGAACGGCCGGGAAAGCGTTGAGGATCTGGAGAGGGCTGGACGCCCGACAACAGTGACTACGGACGAAACTGTGGCAAAAGTGAGGGATCTCCTGAACTCAGACCGTCGATTATCGTTGAGATTGATTGCTGATGAACTCGATATGAACCACACAACAGTGCACAAGATTGTGACGGAACAATTGGGAATGAGAAAAATCTGTGCGAAACTGGTGCCGCGAGTGTTGACTGACGAACAAAAGCAACGACGTGTTGATTGTTGTCAGGAACTGTTGAACCTCATGAACAGTGACCCTAACTTTGAAGATGACGTCATAACAGGTGACGAGTCGTGGGTGTTCCAGTACGACCCTGAAACGAAACGTCAAAGCGCGGAGTGGCACACTCCTGCGTCCCCGCGCCCCAAGAAGGCCAGAATGTCGAAGTCAAAGGTGAAAACAATGTTGATTGTTTTTTTTGACAATGTGGGGGTGGTCCACAAGGAGTTTGTACCCCAAGGACAAGCCGTCAACGCCGCCTTCTACAAACAAGTCCTTGAGAGACTGCACAGGAGCGTCAAGCGGAAAAGACCGGCGATCGCTAGCCGGTGGAAGTTGCATCACGACAATGCCCCTGCCCACACCGCCTTCTTAGTGACCTCCTTTTTGACCCGGATTGGGGTGGAAGTCCTTCCACAACCACCCTACAGCCCAGATGTGAGCCCGGCCGACTTCTTCCTCTTCCCGAAGCTGAAGCCACGCTTGAAAGGAACCCGTTTTGCAGACGTCACAGCCATCCAAGCAGCCGTGACCACATTTCTAAAGGACATGCCGGCTGCTGACTTCCAGGGGGCGTTTGCAGCGTGGAAACATCGATTGCAGAAGTGCATCGACGCAAGAGGAGAGTACTTCGAAAGCTTTTAAGTCCCTGTACAGATCAGATCAATAAAACAATGTTTCCAGACCTGGTCTCATTACTTATCATACAAACCCTGTATTACCCACTACATCAACTGTTTATTGATTTTAGAAAGGCTTACAACTCGGTAAGGAGGGAAACATTGTGCAACATTTTTACAGAATTTGAAATACCGAAAAAGCTAGATTTATTAAGTGTTTAAATGAATTCCAGAATAAAGTCCGAGTAGAAAAATGCGAGTTTCTACGTCGAGATTGGCCTGAAACAAGGATATGCGTTATCGCCGTTATTATTCAGCTTTGTTCCGGAGTACGCTATAAGAAAAATCAAAGATAGGAACCATGGCCTAGAGTTGAATGGTATGTACCCTGTATTCACCAGGTTATGGTGTATGCTGATGATGTAAATCTGATAGTACGATCAAAAGAAATGCAGAGGCCTTATTAAACGCTTGCAGGGACATGAGTAAATGCAGAGAAATATAAATACAAGGAAGTTCACAAGGAAGTTACGGCAAGTAATGAATGCGTTAAAATATCAATTAATACTTTCGACACAGTGGATACTTTCAAATATCTTGGATCAGTATTACCAGACCAAAATCATACCCACAGAGAAATTAAATGTCGACTAAAATCGGGAAATTCTTGTTATTATTCAGTTCAAAATATTTTGTCGTCGCGAATTCTGTCAAGGAATTTAAAGCTTAAAATATATAAAATGATAATCATGCCTGTTTTGCTTTATGGTTGTGAAACATGGTCGCTTACGTTGAGGGAAGAACGCAGACTGAAATGATTTGAGAATAAAATTCTGAGACGAATATTTGGACCCAAGAGGAACGGGAATGGGGAATGGCGGAAATTTCATAAGGAGGAACTACATAATTTATACGGTTTACCAAACATCGTTAGAGTCATCAAGTCTAGGAGGTTCAGATGAGCAGGTCATGTAACCAGAATGGAAGAGAGTAGGAACGCTTTCAAAGTTCTAACTGGAAATCCAATCGGAAAACGTCCATTAGGAAAACCTAGGCCCAGATGGGAGGACAATATTAAGATGGATCTATCAGAAATAGGAATACAGAGTAGAAACTGGATTGAATTGGATAAGAACAAAAGTCAATGGAGAGCTTTTGTGGCCACAGGAAAAGAAGTCCGGGATTCAACCCCGCATTCGACCATTTTGACAAAAGTTTTTCTTAATTCCATCTGTGAATCTAAAGATAGTGAATGTACTGTGAGTCCTGGCCGACTTACTTTCTAATCGGTTTTAATTCTTTGTTATTATTAATTACCAGCAGTGATGGGTTTACGAAGAGGGTTGGGGTGGGGATGTCTTTCGGATTGAAACCTCTACCCCGAAATTAGGGAATTTCGAAAACAAACTAAATATTAGTTTTGCCTTTACTCATAAACTTCAAGCTGTCCTCAAATAAAAAAAAAAAAAAAAAAAAAAAAAAAAAAGAAAAATAGGAATTTTTGAAAAAACAAAGCATTAATACGAAAAGCCCTCCCAAAATACTTTTCTAAATCCGCCAACGATTATCAGTATAAAATGGTCTTCAAAGTTGTATCTGGAAGATTATAGTTCATATACAAACGAAACGAAATATTTGTTATGCCTGTACTCATAAACTTAAGCTCCTCTTAAATAAAAGTTAGGAATTTTTAGGAAAAACAAACATTATTCAGAATAATCCCTCCCAAATATTTTTCTAAATCCGATACTGATTATTTCTATCAAATGGTATTCAAGGTTGTGTCCGGAAGATTATTGTTAAATCATTGCACAGCTACAGTATAACGGAAATGTGGAAGTACGCTCTGACAGACATATTGAAAAACGTACGCTCTGATGGATATATTGAAAAACATAAGTTTAATTATGTGCTAGAAACTAGAGTACTAAGCTCTAAAAAGTGAAACACGGATGACTAAAAAGAAATGATCTAGAGAAGAAAAAATGTCGATAATTCAGAAGTTAAAATAAAGTTAAATAGCTTCTAAAATTGCCCTCAAATACTACGTATTTTATGTTTACTTTAATTCATAAACCATGTGCTCCATCCATCATGATGGTGAATTCCAGAGCGAAATATGGCATTCAGGTCATGGTATCTTATTTAACTATACTATAAGAAAGCTATTTAAACAGAAAAATGATGAAAATGAGAAAAGCCAAAATTTCCAAAATTCTCGTTTTTTTCCCAAAAAAGCCGGCTTTTTACGTGCAAAAAACCATCGATTCATCTTTTTTGCATCTCTCTCTCTCTCTATATATATATATAATATATATAATATAATATAATATAATATATATAATAACCACGTGAAGTGCTGTTTATGCTTCCACATGGACCTTCAGCAGGTACAGGTTTCCAAAAGAGCATAAAAGAAGTGAAAATAAGTGTTTTCCGACTATCGACAATGTACGAGTTGTGAGTGCACGACACCTATTGGAGCATTTGCGCGGTTACATGCTGTTAGCGAAGAAGACATCAAGCAAGCAAATGATTGGTCCATGTGAAAAAAAAAAAAAAAAAATGTGAAATTTTGTTTCTGAAGACCATTTTAAGTGAACTTAAAATTTGTGTGTTTCGTAATCGTAATTTCCATCTCAGATTACTTCAGTTTAAGAAAACACCAAGCAAGCAAATGATTGGTCCATGTGGAAAAAAAAAAAAAAAATAAAAAATGTGAAATTTTGTTTCTGAAGACCATTTTAAGTGAACTTAAAATTTGTGTGTTTCGTAATCGTAATTTCCATCTCAGATTACTTCAGTTTAAGAAAACGAAGGAGTAGGGGCAGCCTCATTCTACTATTTCACAGAGCATTTTTGATCAAAATAATAAAAAAAAAAGTCAGGAAACAACTTTTGTTCGTTATTTAATGAATGTGAACCACAAACATCATCAAATTGTTGCACCGTTATTTTCCAATGTTGCCAACTGTGACATCAAAGTTAACGGTACTTTGCTAACTTCAAAAGGCTGTAGTTAATTCTTGAAGCATTGGTCCAGAATGGTATTTGGTGCGTTTATTATTCATGTAAAGTTGAACCATCTTAGAATTTTAAAGTATGATGTTTTTGAGAAAATGGCGCCCAAAAATGGCGATTTTTGAAAATTTGACTATTTCTCGAATTTTTTGCGACGAAACGGTTGCATACACAAGCGATACATTTTTTTTTTCGGAAAGCGAGTAACTAGGTCTTACCAACCGTGGCAGAATTTTAAAATTCGAACCGGAAGTGCTCGAAAAAAAAATCGCAAACTCCGATTTTTCAGATAAACTGACGTTGATTTGTTAATTTATGTACAAAAAGATACGCATGCGCAAACAAAACTATAATAAAATACAGTTTATTTATACCCCTATGTACACTCATGTCCAAAATTATTGTCGCATATCTATAACCGTCTTGTGAGAATATAATTTGGTAATGATTTTTCAGGGTACTTTTAGTACTGTTACTAGGTGTATAATCGGGAAATGTCTATTTATGTTAAATTTCATAGGAAAAGAATTCTAAATACGAAAATTACAATGAGTAAACTAAAATGTTGCTAAATGGACAAGAAAACTTTAGTTTCGCTTTATTATTCTTATTTACTGCTCTTTTGACATGAATTTTGCGACATACATGTCTCTGCCGATTATACACATGCTAACATTATAACAAATGCCGAGCGAATTCGTTATCAGATTATATTCCTAGATCAACATATTTATAGACATGCGACAATAATTTTGGACATGAGTGTACATACCACAACAAGAGTTATAACTCTACCTGTCTCCATAGGTGAATGGTGAAGCTCCGAAATTGACCATTTTGTAGGTCTTTTACAATCATACATTGTACTCGGCGTCTTTGATAGCCCATTATTTGGCGGATAAAATATATATATATAGATCTCTTAAAAACATGTCTAGTTGCTATAAAAAAGTTTCAACAATATCTGAGATGGTGATGGTACTTTTTCAAATTGTATTTATTTATTTATTTTTTGCCTGAGTTGAAATGGAAGGCACCGAAGGTAAGTGATCACAACAAGTAGTTGTATCTTTCTTCGTATTCCAGATAAAGACATTAGAAGCTGAAATAGGGTAACAGAATAATAAAACGCACTAAATATTATGAAATCTAAAGAAAATGGTTGTCGAACCTACATTTTAAATTAATGGTCCCCAACCTTTTTCGACTGATGGCACACTTTGCTGAACACCAAGATATCTCAATTTTTTGTTAATATAAATTACAGTAATGTAAGATTATAAGTTCTATAAAGTAGTGAGTCTATGTAGTATCTGTTGAGCATTGTTGCTACCGTTGAAGGCGTTGACTTGTATAGATTTTAAAGTTGTTCATTTTAAACTTTGTACCCAAGAACATAGTTTAGTAATTATAATTATGAAATACTTCTTGATTTTTAAATTCTAAAATTTCACGACGCACTTTACGTAACTACGCAACACACTGCTTTAAATGGTAGGGGAAGGCTCGTCGGAGTTATCGGAACTAACTAAAAATGGGCAAGTTCTCCAAGTTCCATAAAAATTAATATTTACCTTAAAAAGATTAATAGAAAATACGTAATAACTACAAGTTATGAATGGGAAACCTCTGACGAACTTCAAGGACAACTTGCAGAATATTCATCCGTGATTTTCAGGTAGAAAAGAGAAGCAGAATATTAGGTATATTTACAGATAATGCACAGTCAGGTTCATTGCACTTGATGCAAACGAAATTGAAGATCTCGTAAATCTTAATAGTGTTAATGAAATGCAAACGAAATTGAAGATCTCGTAAATCTTAATAGTGTTAATGAAATAAATCATTTAAAAAAAAAAAAAAAAAAAAAACTTTTACATTAAATCTAATACATGTAATTTGCCTTCCGATCAGTTAAACAAAAGTTGTATATTTATTTTTGAAATATAGAAATCATGGAGAGCAGACAGAATGTGACAACTTCCGACATTAGTACTATGCGACAAATAAGAGACATAGATAAATATAATTTAAGGATTTAGTGATTATTATATATGCCCCACGACATCTATTGAAGGATGCGAGACCTCTCCAAACGAAGTAAAATTATGGAGAATGTTGAAACTCGTTTTATTAAATATACCAGTATGTGACCACTTAGAAAATGTCCCTACGGTATACGTTGCTCACTTCGTCACAGTCGTCAGCTCAGTTATGTTTGTATTATTATTCACCACTATTGGATATTTTATTTCTTCATCATAGCTCGTATAGACAACAAGTCACGAAAGTAAAGTAAATTTATATGAAAGGAAAAGATATTGTACCTTCTAACTGAATTCTTGTATCTACTGTTATGCCGGAAAATTTCTTGGATAATTTCGTGATCTTGGCGTTTTCCTTTATTCACTTTTTGTTGGTGATGTTGCCAAAGCGTGAGGTGTTTGAATTGTCAAACTGCAAAATTGTAAATGACCACCTATTGGAATTAATTAATTTTTCTGCAATTGTATTGCTTTTAATAATATGTTTATTCAAATTGCATCTCTCGCTAGTGAAGCCTGGTTTTCCGTTAGAACGACAAATGCTTAAAGCTGTTCCTTTCCATATGAGATGATTGATCGAAGATGTATGCATCATGTATTTGTGCTGGATTCAATAGCCTTCCTCACTGGTCGAGTGGCTAGCGCTTGTGCCTGTGGTGTGAGTCCGCTTTCTAGCGGAGACCACAAAAATATTATTTCGCAGTGAATCACTGCCACTAATCACCCGTCTTCCTTTGCCTGAAGGGGATTTATCGTGGGACGTTAAACTAAAGAAATCATTTCATTTGTTGGAATAAATTATTAGGCAAGACTGAATTTATCTTGAATAATACATACATTTTCGTGATTTACACCCTCCATTCCAAAAGAAACCGAACTTTTGAAAACAAATAGTACCACTAGTGCCATCTGTTGTAATATTTTACCGGTAGATGGCGTAGTCCCTCATTGACAACTGGTATAAATGTCATGACATTTGGATGCACGGCAACAAAGTTATTGCGTTTCAACTGTCAGTATGTTGTGTACATCGGTCGGAAAATGAGTTTCAAACAACGAGCTGCAATTGAGTTTTGTGTTAAACTGGGTAAAACTTTTAGTGAAACGCACCAAATGCTACAAACTGCATATGGTGATGAGTGTCTATCCCGTACGCAAGTTTACGAGTGGTTCAGGCGATTCAAATCGGGTAGAGAGATGCTGGATGATGACGAAAGATCAGGCCGTCCCAGAACCGGATTATCGGAAGAAAACATCGAAAAAGTGCGTGAATTCATCAAACATAACAAAAAATCGTCGGTGAAAGTTATTGAAATGGAATTAGGCATTCCTCAAACAACCGCATACCGCATTTTGACCGAAGTTTTGGGCCTTAAGAAGATTAATTCGCGGTTTGTACCACACAAACTCACCGAAGACCAAAAAGTTGATCGAATTGCGCATTGTAAAGACATCGTTAAAAGTACTCGGCAGGATCGAAACTTCTTGAAATCGATTGTAACTGGTGACGAGACGTGGTGTTTTGAATATGAGCCCGAAACAAAGCGGCAAAGTGCTGAATGGAGAGCGCCGGATGAAGGAACACCCAAAAAAAGTCGCTTGGTGAAGTCAAAAGTTAAGGTGATGCTGATTTGTTTTTACGATTCAAAAGGAATTATTCACAAAGAATTTGTTCAGCCCGGCCAGACAGTCACTGGAGAGTGTTACTTGGGCGTCATGAAGCGTTTGCTGGCAAGAATTCGTCGTATTCGGCCCGAATATCGCGAAATCGGCAGTTGGACTCTTTTGGACGATAATGCACCATCACATTGTTCGCGACTTGTAACTGAATTTTTGGTCAAAAATCACATTATTCGGTTGCATCATCCGCCCTATTCACCAGATCTCGCTCCGTGCGATTTCTATCTGTTCCCGAAACTGCATTTGGCGATGAAAGGAAAGTGGCACGCATCGATTGATGCCATTGAGAAGGCGACGACCGCCGTCCTAAAGACCATTCCAATAAAGGACATGGAGAAGTCGTTTGACAACTTGTTGGAGCGTGCAAATATGTGTATCGATGCAGAAGGGGAATACATTGATTAATAAAAATGATTTGTTCCAAAATGTACATTGCTTATTTGTTTTTTTTTAAACGTTCGGTTTCTTTTGGAATGGAGGGTGTATTCTTCGTAAGTGATGCGACAAATATGACATTGGAGGAAAGAAAAAAAATCAGTTCGTAGTTTCTTAGGGACATGTTCGGACACCATAATATCTTTTAATCAGTGATAATGTCAGTTGTAATTATGATGTAAAAAGACAAAAGTTATTCTGCATTCCTTTTGGTTGTGTCTTTCGTCGTCAGTTGTACCGAAGAAAGGTTAATTTTTAACATGAACTTTTTTTTTATTATTTTTATTTATTTATTATAATTTTGTTATGGGGCTACTTTTCTGCCCGGATAAACTCTTACAGCTTGAATTTTACTCAATGCATACCATTCCTGAAATTTGTACATTTATGCAAACCTTTTATCGATGCAGTATATTTTCTCACATTATTTTTTCTATGACCTATGATTTTACTGTAAAATTAATGAGATTACTACGGAGTTTATGTATGTATTAGGCAGCGTCAGTGATTTTTTTTTCTTTGAAAAATGGTTCGAAATTCTTTTTAACTAGAATGTTGTGAGCTGTTGCTTTAAGGAAGTTAAGATTAGGATTTAGATTTCGTGGCTTTCAAGATCTATGGCCATGTTAGCTCGTTACACATGTCAGGGATGTCGTCCCTCGGGAAATTGGAGTGGCCTGGAAATATTATGTGACGTAACATCACGGGATTTGCCTGGTGTGAATGAGCAAAACCCTCATTCAGGATGGCTGGCCTGGAAAAGCTGTTACACTATTGCGATCTAGTTCTCACCGGGAATCGAACCCGGGACTGCTCGCACTAAAGTCGAGAGAAGCCACAGGAAGTTAAGACTAAAGAAATAGTTGTAGGAGTTGATGGAGCTGCGGTTCACTTCCACTTTATGCAAAACTGCAACTAACAGATCTGTAACTTTAAGTTGTAATAGAGGAGAAAGGTCAGAGATGGAGCTGATTTTCCTCCTACAGAATCCATATCAAGAAACTGCTTTGTCAGTATGGCGATCAGTGCTGAAACCAAAAATAGTAGATTCATTCCTACACTTTCAGTTTGCATACAGATCGATAAACGTGCAGATGGAAACTATTGTTTGAATGCTGGAACCACGTCAAAAGCCCATTTCCTGCTATTTCTGACCGTTTTCGCTGTTTGAAAATTAATCTTGAAGTCAGAAGTGATTGTAGATTTGTACCAGTTTGGCTTTAGTAGAGGGATTCGAGTGAAGGTGAAATATGTTCTTGGAACGCTTAATTGATTGCAGAAAATCTCTTCGCGCTATTTGTAACCGTCTTTGGTCTCTGGGATCGACGGTAAAAGCGAAAATTGTCCATTTCTACCAGTTCTGGTTTGAATAGAAGGTTGAGACGGGACATGGAAAGTATGGTGACGTTGAATGGACTCCAAAAGGCCGCTTCTCCGTATATCTTACCCTGGGCACGGTGGCTCAGGGGTAGAACATTTTTCTCTGGTGCTAGAAGTTCCTGGTTCGGCTCCAGGCCAAGTAAGTTTGTGATGGACGACATCGTGTGCATGCGTAACACATCTTTTAAGTGAGTACAGTGAGTTTCTTTTAACTCTAAATTTTGGAAATCTTTGGAGTGAAATTGATTCTAACAAAACTTCTTTCGAAATTTGAAAAATACTGATTAATTGTGCCGTTATCTGCATATGTATGTCTCAGTAGAAAATATTGTTTGCTTTTTCGCCAGAAACAAAGTGATTTCTGCTTGTCCGACGCTTCTTAGTTGTCATCCAATGTTTTATTTATTTATTTATTTATTTATTTTTTGATAGACTATTGGTGCGGCGTTCGCGGCGAAGAAGGTGGAGTCCCGTGGAAAACAGTTTGTGATAGGAATCTGGGATACAGCTGGGAGTGAGAGGTAAGACTCTGTTGTATTTCATGGAATAAAACGTTCGCTTGTTCTACAAATATATATATATATAAACATAACTTCTAGCGTAAACAACAGAATAAGATGACAGACAGTTCGTGAATGCACTAAAATCTGTGGCCAGTTGTTGATGTTAATAATATTTTATCTAGATTTCATGCTCAGTTGCACCAATCGAGGATTAAAATCAGATAAGATAGTCCGTTGATTATTTTCAGCTTTGGGTAAGAAGAAGTTGATAAGAATGGACTAGAAGGCATTGGAAGTGAAATAGAAATGAATAAGTAACTATTTGGATAACTTATTTGGCCAGAGTGTACGAATTATGGACTTCTATTTTCTTTTTCAACGTTTTGGAATTATGCAATGTACCTAAAGAAAAACACATACGGGAGCGTAAAGCTGCGGAGAAAGTAATAACCAATCAGTAGCTACCAACTAGCCATGCAGGAGGAAGAGGATACGATGTAATCGAATTATGATGGACATACAGAAGAGTGAACTTTAGTCCTCGAAATAAAGTACCATATCTTGCTTATACAATGATTATCGTTATACAAGGCATAAGGACTTTATTTGAAAAGTAGAGGAGGAAACATAGAAGTCAGTGTTAAGGTGTAACAAGTTCAATATAGGCGTTTGCTGAAATGAAATATCCCTCCATTTCTACTACTCTTTGTGTGACGTCCACCATGAGGCAACTTCCTTGCATTATTATTTAAGTTGGATCCTGTCATTCCTACTACTCTTCGAGAATAAATCAGGTAAAAACTTCCCTTATTTTCATTTGTGAGCAACGGATGACCAGTAATTAGATTTGATGCGAGCAGATTTCGTGACTTTTCGTGCAGTGTTTATACATGTGACTAGAATTACATTTATGCGAAACTAGAAAATTGCCTTTATCTGAAATATGCCTGCCGATACTTAAGCAGTATGTAGACATATGTTTCAACTTTTTTCCCTCTGTCTGTGTGTTCTATATGGAAACTGAATATTTCTAATACCATTTCGTAATAACAAATGGAAAACTACGAACGGAGCATACTTTGTGTTGGTCCTGACGGGAATCTCTGTTCAGTCATACACTTCACTCTTTTCTTGTGCCAATAATAATAATAATAATAATAATAATAATAATAATAATAATAATAATAATACAAGTTAAGTCGGAATTTAGTATTCTAAACTTTAAGAAGAAGGTTACCATTTGAAGTAGGTGTTTTATTTGTTTTTGGTTTCATTTCTTTCGTATTTTATTGTCGTTGGGATGATTGGTTATTGAATATGTCAGAGTAAGTAGTTGACTTTTCCCTTCAACTAATATCATGTAGGAGGACAAAAGTTCGAGCCTTCTCACGTGCATTTTCTGGTATTTATTGCCTCTTACATACTCCTATACTCCCCAAGGTAGAGGTTTTTCTTACTGCTCTCACAACTAATATTTGTTTGTGCTAACATAACTTAAAGTGATTTTATGCTAGTATTTCTACAATTCGTAAATATTACTACTCTCATTGTTCTAATGAGTTACATATTACTTGTGATTGAGAATGTCAAACTATATTATAATATATTAGTATCTACATATCTTTGTGCATAACATCAAGGTTATTATATTGTATTTATGTTCTGAAAATAGAATCAAATTGCTAATACTTATGACGTTGGATTACATGCTTAATTGCTTTCTGTGGTGTCATAGAGGTGGTCAAAGAATAGAAATGCTACTTTGATATAACTTCGTAATTGTTTTGTACCAGGAGGCCGTGGTGGCTCAGTGGTAGAGCGTTCACCTCTGGTGCCTGGGGTCCCGGGTTCGATCCCAGCTCCCGCCAAGCGAACTTTGTGGTGGACAAACACCGTGTGCGTGGTTTTCCTCGGTGTTCTCCCGTTTTCTTCCACTTTCTTCATTCCACCATTTCATTCATTACTCATTGTCACCGTCTCCTTTAGCCTAACCGGCATATTTCATTTTCATTTTGTTTTGTACCAGGAAGTGTCAATTATTCCGGATTTTCATTGAATATAAATAAAAGAACCCATCATTTGAAGTATTTAAAATGACTATTGTTTCCTTTGTTTGTGTTGGGCAGTGAATCTGTTTTGTAGTCCTGCTGGTAGCTCTTATGTTATTTTACTCCCCTCCACACTTTAAACTGCATGTCAATGAAACGTTCTTCGTGTGTGAAGCGTAGCTTCTGTCTCATATGTAAAGTTGATGCACAAGATAATCCCAGTCTTTGCGTCACTTCCCGAGACTGTTATTTTGCCAGGTATTTGCACACATCTTCGCCTTTTTTATGGATCTGAATTTGTAATCACTGTTGCATATTGTGCTGGCACTCTTTAATTCAACGTAAATGCTATTATGTTTGGAAGAAATATTATTCGTCTGTTGTTGCAAATTAGCTTTGACATTGTGTTGAACAATCATTTGACTGAAAAATAATTGAACCTTTATTTATTTGACGATTCTTTACGTTGAAAGGTATTTCGGATACTTAAATAAATTGTGTTACCTACCAAGAAAGTTTATACATTCCTTTTTTTTTCTTTCCTTGTCAAAGAGAATGATTTGTCTAAACATTTTATTCAGAGTAGGGTCAGTGAGGGTAACTATGATATCCTGCCTATGGAGGGTAATTATGAGACACCCCTCACTGATCTTCAGCCACTGTAGGATAAATACAAATTAAGAGCACAGGCATTTAGTAACATCCTTTACAATGCTTTGTCTACATTTCTAAGTTTACACAAGTTTGGATGTACCATTTTTTTTTTTTTAACAAACTCATTCAAAGAAAAAAAAAAGTTCTGAAATTTGAAATCTATCATTAACTTTTATATGTACTCGTGCAGTAATATCACTTTTGCAAAACCAATGAGTGTTGATGGAAGCGTGGTAGGTCAGCAGTAATAGGTTAAGTTGAATTTGTCCCTTAGGCTTTTGTTTCAGTTAAAATTTTTGTTGTTGTTGTTGTTGTTGTATCCAGGGCTCATAGCGAGTCACTTTTTTTTTTTTTTTTTAACTAAAAGTTACTTTTTTTTAAGTTGGTTAGTAAAAGTTACTTTTTTGTGGGTAAATGCATTTTGTCGTGTGATTCATGTTTTGCATTGGCAGTTTTAAGAAAAATATTATAAAAATAAATGAAAAAAGCAGAAACTTGTTACGTATTACTCTTCTGAAAACTTCAGTACTTGCTGTCATGGTGGGCTCTCAAGGTGGGTTTGTCATCGATGCGTACTATTTTTTTTTTCAAGGGTTGGCCATCCAGGTGGGAAGATTTCATTAAGATTACCAGTAAGTTAGGACTACCTAAACATAGATTTATCAAACATGTGAGTTCGAGATGGCTTACATTTGAAAAATCATGTGAAAGAGCTCTTGAACTCCTCAATGCTCTGCAGGAATATTTCCTTCATTTCTTCCTCTAAAGAAATCCTACCTCATGGCTACTGGAAAATACAAGTCAACTTCTAAAATTTTGAAAGCCCCATCAACGAAAGCACAGTTAAATTTTGTCATCTCAAGGGCAAAACTTTTCAAGGATATCAGAACTGCTTCAGAAGAAGAAGCCCGTTGTACATGTTCTGTACTCTAAACTTCAAACTGTTACCAAGGTTTTGTTGTGATTTGTGAAGAAAGAAGTTGTTACATCTTTGACTGAACTGAATGAAAGTGAGGAAAATCTGTTACCTGTTGGTGAAATGGAGTGTGAAGAAGCAGCAAGGTTAGCATCCAGCAGCTGGAAAGAGAAGAATGTCTTAGTTTCAAGAAATATGCGAAGTCTCACTATGTGGCAGTATATAAACATATAGTGAAAACCATTGAAATTTCCCTAGAACTTGTCTTATCTTCATCCGGAAAATGTGAAGTCATCTGCGAGTGTGATGTATATTACAAATCTGGCAAAAGTTCTTCCCCTCAACATTGACTTGAATTTACTGAGTGATGACTGGCGATTATTTTAACTTGAGAATTTCTCAAAGTCTTTGCAGTGGCCGAATTGATAATTTCTGGAGTAATATTTTCATCAAGTTTCCTACAGTGGCAACGGTGGTGAAAGTTTGTCTCTAAATCATGGTAGTGCTGACGCGTAACGCGGGTTTTCACTGTCACGTCGTCTGCTCTCTGAAGATTGCACAGCGATGGCTTTAAGAACTCTCAATGCTAAATTAGATACGATGTCTGGGATAAAGAAATTTGAAAATAGACCGGAAGTGGTTCCACTTACTCAGAAGCTTCTCACATCCGCTAGGTCTGCTTACCGTAACTACAAAACATACTTAGAAAACCTAAGAAAGGAGGAATTTAAAAAGAAGTAAGGAAGAAAAGATGAAACAAAACAACAAAGAGAAAGGTGATGGAGAAATTGAGAAAGGAAAAAAAGGGGCGTTGAGGACATAGAATCAATCCTTCAACAGAAAAGAAAAGAAGAGGATATGAAAAGAAAAGCAGAAGATGAACTTTTGTTTCAAGCTTCTGAACGTCTGAAAACAGCTGAGAAGAGAAAGGACGTGACTGAAGTGCACTTTGCGCAGGGGATGTTGGAGGAGTTGAAGAAAGTACGGAAGGATTTGCAAGATGAACACAAACAGACCGATGACTTTCAGAAAATGGTGGATAAGAAACAATCCTCCTTAATAACTCACTTCTTTATGAAGAAAGACGTAAGTTTATGTGAAAATATGAAAATCTGTTAGCATGCGTTCTTGTTACTGCTTTTTATTTCATTTTGTATACAACTGCACTTCTAGTTAACATTTGTGATTTATTTTAAAAGTTCATAATGAGGGTATAAACATAATCCACATTATTTGCTTTGATCTTATTATGTTAAATGAGAATGACATATACTACCTGTTTATATTTTACTTTCCGTTCTATGCGGAATGTTGGTAGAAGCCATACCTATGTTTACCAATCATGTGGTACCAAGACAAAATTTTATTACCAGTAAATGGTACTCTAGATACTATGTATTAATTACATTACTTTAATTCTGGACATAATGGACATATAGAAATTTAGTCTTACCCCATCCAGATCTATTTGAAATACAAAACCATGCAAAGTATGTAATTAATGAATCTCTAAACACAAGTAATCCAATTCTTTTATTAACTGACAAACTTAAGTAAAATAATTTTGAATGTCAATATGTTAAAACATTATGTATTTCACCTATGATCCAGCTGGCCCTATTTTGGTTGGGGAAAAAAATGTAAAATTCAATTTATGCGCAAGCTTGGCATCAAGGTTTAAAGTTACTTTTTGATGAGATCTTGGTCACTTTTTCATGTGCTTTTGGTCACTTTTCAGCTATTTTGAAGAGACCAGACCACTATGAGCCCTGTTGTACCTCATTTTGCTTATACAGAGGGTAATTATGAGACGTATGTTGGAATATGTCTTTGTATCCTAGTATGTTAAATTTCAAAAAAGCTGTATTCTGTAGTTTATGCAGTCCTATAATCTTGTTTCTTAATAACTTCCAAAGATTTAGACCTACATTATTTTGTTGAAAATAGCCTAGGCTGCATATCAATATACTAAAACATAAAGAAATAGAAGTAGCCTAAGTTGTTTTTCTAGTGAACAGCCTAGAACTTGTAAGGTAACAGGAAATTTCTTGGCTGCAAATTGTTACTCTATTAGCACCATAAACTGCTGCCTAGGTTAACTGCTTTCAAAATTAATGTAAGCTGAGTAAGATGGAAAAGTTGTGAAATCTGTCTATAATTACCCTCACTGACCCTAATAAAGCTTTACTTTCAAATAAGTGTTACAACTCTGCTATTTTCAGAATACTAATTAGTAAGTAAAATGTAATAAGATATAATTATATACAATAAAGTTATTATTCGTGTTCGGGAGTAGTTAGAGTACCAAATAACCGTGAACACAATGGTACATTACGGGGAAAAACCTAACGTGTAAGAAGTTGATTACAAGATAGTTTTTTTTCTTTATTTTGAAACTTTTATCTACTTGTTCTGCTATACCTTCTCCTCTTTCCCCTTAAGAGTCTGGTCTGGGATGACTTTATTTTAATTTTATTTATTTTAATACCTCCCTACAGTTGTCAGAAGGAAGGATTTAGATTTGGTTACTTGCATACCAACTTCTCCACATAAATTTAAATTCAAGACTTTTTTTTACACCTCACCCAGTCAATCAAATGTTTTTTTTTTTTTGGCCTTATTTCTAACTTCATAGATGGGATAACGGTGCATAGATTACATCGTACCCACGGGATTTCTTCCAGTTCTGTTGCTTCTTCCCACGATCTTTTCGTTATCATTTCGTGGTGAATGGTATTCTAGATACTTAAGTCATTTGATACCAGTTCAACAAAACCTATTTATTAGTTGACCATGTCAAACTTTTACGAAACCGTAGTATTTTGAAGGCCTCCTCGAAATAAGAAATTATCAATTTCAACTTCTTGTCCTATCTAGTTAGTTGTGTAGTTACAAGACAGCTGCATACCGTAGTCTCCACCGCGTCGCTGCTTCCGACTGAATTAATATAAAGAACTCATTGAATTCTTGTTTGAGAAGTAATAAAATAAGCCTCCAAACAATATTTCGCACTGCTTGTCAGAAGAAAAACTGTTGAAGAACATACACTTCAACTTTAAATTTTCGAAGATACATTTCTATCATTTTTTTTTTTTTTTTTTAACACAAGGTTACGCTGTTATATAAATCAAATAAAAGTTCAGATGCTAAAAGGGACGGTAAACTCAAAATCAAATCAGTCACTGAGCAAAACAGACCGACTTGTATTATAAAACCAATACCATGTTACTGATTTTTCATTTGAACACACTGGCTTCATCAGACATTACTTTAATTGATGCCAGAATTTTTAATCAGATTTAGGTTTCATCAGTGGTTGATTTATTTATATAAGATACACTACTGTTTCAATATCTCATGGCTTCGTTTGTATAGGGAGAAAACGTTCCAGGTATGGTTAAACTTAAGTGAATCACAAGCTTCAACCGTTCCATTCAACAGTTCTTCTAACCGGTCCACGCAGTGTGCCCGTGTTTCTCATAAAACTATAAATTGATTCAAGTTTGTCGGACATGTGAAATAGATTGTCACAGATTGAAACGTTCGGATTGGAATATATGTGTTATTTCAAATTACAAGTGAAAGTGACAAATTAATGGTGTATTTAATGCTTACTTACATATTACAAACTGTATACTCAGACAACGTTTTACAGTTTTTTCAGCATGGTACCGACAAATGTAATTATACTGGTAAGTTTTTGATAATACAGTTTAAGCTCCAGCAAGTGATTAAAACAGAACAGTCTGTATGAATATACTATAGTATGATTTATGCATTTTGTTTTCAGATATTACAGGTAAACTTAACCATACTTGTAATGTTTTTCTAGTATATAATGGAGGCATTGACATGTGATTGAAACAGCAGTGTTTGTGTTTATGTAAATGAATAAGCCAGTGAGGAAGGTGGGAATTCCCATTGAAAATTTCCGCATTTAATAAATATAATCATGCATAAGTTAAGTTCCTTCAATATTTTTTGCTATTTTCTGATGTAGTATTGAAAACTGAGAATATATGAAAAGTAATTGTCTTGTAAAAACACAGTACATGGTACAGTGTAGGGATGGCCAATTCCGGAATTTTTACTTTCCGGAATCCGGAAAGTAAAATCGGAAAATTCCGGAATTCGGAAAAATTCCGGATTTCGGAAAAATTCCGGAATTCGAAAAAATTCCGGAATTCGGAAAAAATCCGGATTTCGGAAAAATTCCGGAATTCAGAAAAATTCCGGATTTCGGAAAAATTCCGGAATTCAGAAATTCCGGATTTTAGAAAAAAATCCGGAATTCGGAAAAATTCCGGAATTCGGAAAAAATCCGGATTTCGGAAAAATTCCGGAATTCGGAAAAAATATTTTTTCTTTTTGTAATCCTAAGAATTTTGTTCAAATGCAAACGAACAAATTTCCTTTTTGTAATCCTAAGAATGTATGATGCAAGTTAAGCTGAAACTTACATCCTAAAGTATACACTACTGAATCTTCCCATGGTTAATGAGATGTAGTCCAAAAGTACGATGCACTCCTAATATTTAATTTTTGTTTTACTGTGATATTGTCCAGAGGTAAGACATATATCACACTGAGATAAACAACTTGACATAATGAAGATGTTATCATACGTAGTTTTCCAGAAAATCGTGAGAAACTAATTTTTGTGAAGTTAAAATATGCGTCTCTTGTTGCCAGTGGGATGCAATTGATAACTTTTATGCTGGAATAGTCTTCTTCTTCTTCTTCTTCTTCTTCTTCTTCTTCTTATTATTATTATTATTATTATTATTATTATTATTAATCGTTTATGTACTGTAAAAGAAAAATGTGAACCGTTAAGTAGTAGATTTTATCTGTTGTTTTTTGATATCTTCTAACAGTAATAACAAACTGCTTGTAAATACGCAATGATTATCAAGGACAATGGCATATTAATGTAAGGACTACTCTGCAGACTAGCAATAAACAATAAACAATAACAGATAAACAATAGTTCCAAAAAAAAGTAACTAACTTGGGCACGTCAGAATGTTCGCGAGAATATAGGGACCCATTGAGACTATACGTGGTGTAATTATTACTCAAAGGGCCGTACAATGGAGGCATTAACGTTAATGTTAATGGTACTAATGAGCACTTACTTGCTCTAACGGTTAACCTCATTTTTGAGATGATTCTTAGAAGTAGGCGTGTTGGCATGCAGTTAGAAGACATATCCATTATTTAAAAAGCACACGTTATCTGTGGAGTGCTAACGATTTGCGTCACTATCGAACACTAACATAGCACTAGCGACGTTTAAAGTCGAAATTGGAGTCTGACATAAGTGGCTTGTCAACTTCACGGACATTATATTTCCCTTGAATGCGAGAATTTTGCGCCCAGGAAATTTGCGCCCTACCACAAAAATAGGAAAAAATGCGCTCGCAATATATTTGCACTGGGATGTTTGCGCCCTACCGCAAAAAGAGGGGAAAATGCGCCGGCTATATATTTGCACTGGGATGTTAGCGCCCTACAATTCAACTTATTTTTGTACTGTGTAAAGTAACTTCCACTCACACTTGAACTAGGCTTGCCTCTCATCGTCTCAGTGAGTTACTCCATCCGTTATAATATTCCGAACAAATGAAAAAAAAAAAAAAAAAATACAATTTTAGTTTACTGAATGGCAATCCATACAAATACAATTTTTCATTATACTACAAAATTTACAATAAAAGTATAAATGACTGATATATAATTATTTATTAATATAATCAAAGAGTATAATTTAATCTACAAAAGGCTGTTTGGCTCTACCCAGATATCTCTGTTCACAATCCTTGCGAGTTGTTTGGCTTTTTAGGACACAAAATATAGAAAAGAAAATGTAAAGTGAATTTAAAATCAGTTCAGTAATATTATCAAGAAAACTATGTACAGTGTGTTTACTTGCTGGAATTACACTTTAAACACACAATTGCGTTCAGTCGTTCTTTCAGAAAAAATGTTCCGGGGGGCACACTTAGTATTCCGGAGGGGGTCACTGGTGGTACTATTCTATTTATTATTATATTATAGACGTATTATTTTGGTCTCCTCCGAGGGGGCACTTTGAGAGCTCTGGGGAGGCCAGTGTTCCCCAAAAGTCATCTCTGGAAGAAGCAGTGATTGCGTTGATCCGTTGTGTTCTTTTGGCTTATATTGAAGTTTATTCTCCCCTTATATAGCCACAATGAAAATAAATCACAAATGGCATGGTTGTGGGGGGAGGATTGTTTATGCTGTAATGTCAGCCCTTCCGAGCAAATGCGTAAGCTCGAATAGGTTCTTTTATTTCGCAGGGCTCAAACTTCCCGGTGGAGGTACATTGCAGGCACAATTTTCCTTGTTCTTGAGGTAGGGCGCAAATTTCCCAGACGCAAAATTCTCGACACCGTTCGAATGACCTCGGAAGACTATATCTTTTTAAATACTTTTTTATAATTTTTTACTCGAGATATCTTCATAGCTTCTTATTAAAATACTTACTTATATATCCTCATTTTATTGTCCTAACCAATCAATATGGGTATGTTGTCAGTAAAATATTTAGATTGATCGAGCCTCTGGTGTGTAACCACAGTATTTCATATCATCCCTCCATTAGAAATCTTGGCTAAACGAACCAATATATGTTGCCAATAAAATAATTTAGAATGATTGAGCCCCTGGTAAATAACCACAGTATTTCGTGACAGACCCCCCCCCCCCCCTTCCTATTACCATATTCTAGCTACGTGCCTAACTCAGCTAATTCTCTACATTCTTTACCAAGCACACATTTTCTAAAGCGGAAAATGCTCTCTAAATACCTAAGCTCATTATTTTCAGCAGATGCACAAATTGGGTAACATTCTATCTACATGAATGTTATATATGTCGATTACTGGAAACCGTTTCTCGCTATCTATTACCATATTTACTATATAATGATTAACGTTAAAACCGGAAATGGTTGATTTGTACCGCTTTCGGTTTGAATATTACATTCATCAGGGAACTCGATTCTTAACTATTGACTCTGTACATCGTGGCCAAAATTGATGGTAATCCATCAGATAGTACTTGAGACTGTTTGTTTCACTGACGGACAGAATGAATATATGGCTATAGAGTTTTGATAAACTAAATTCGTTAATGAGTGATGATGGAACAAATATAAGAAAGGGAACCAAGAGTAGGCCTACCACCGGAAAAATTTTCGAACACAAAATTAGCCATCGAAAACCCACATGTCCTGGGTTAGAATACCATAGATGAAAACTCTACCACTGAGTCATCAATCACCCGCTTATTAGTTTTATTAATTATTATATTAATATAAATTAATGAATGCCTGCTTATGTTAATTATTGAACAATTACATTGTATACTTCGTAAAGTCAAAAATTATAAATTTGTATTTACTGTACATACAGTGAGCGCAGAAAGTGTTCGTACACCTATGCTATTGAAACGAGAATGCTTGCGAAAAAGAAACAGAAAATTTAAGAAGTGTAGTAACACACACAATATGAATAATGAAAACTAAGCTTTATGAATATACCAATAAAGAACAAAAAGACAAGTTTAATGGTCAGAAAGTAAATAAATTCCGTAGAAAGTGTATAGAGTAGACGCAAAAAGAGATCGTACACCTGACGTACGAATACGAAACAAAGATACAAGTGAAAAAACTGCACGGTGGGCTGTAAAACTGGGAAGCAACCGAACAGAAACAAATGAGGAGACAAGAAAAGTAATTATTAAATTGCATAAGAAGGGTAAATCTTTGAGAAAGATAGCAAACCTTGCAGACAGACCTCGTTCAACAGTACAAACAATAATTGCGATGTATAATGTTTCTATCACTGTGCGAAAAAAAAACAAAAAAAAAAAAAAACTGGAAGACCAAGAGTGTTGAGTGAACAAGATAAACGTTACATTATTAGGGAAAGAAAAAAGTTTCCGAAAAGTAGTGCTGTGCAATTGGCAACGGATCTGGAAACACGCGGTGTTAAAGTATCAGCCAGTACAGTGCGGAATATTTGTAGGGTATCATGCTCGGATAGCCAGGAAAATGTTATGGGTGAACAAGACAAATCGTATAAAGAGACTAAAGTTTGAAAAAGAGTATAAAGATAAGGGATCAGGCTTCTTTCTGGAATAGGGTCATATTTTCGGACGAAAGTAAATTTAATCTTATCGAATCCAATGGGAGGCGTATGGTATGACGCAAGGTGAATACAGAGATGAATCCTCAAAATCTCGTCCCTAAAGTAAGACACGGAGGAGGGTCCGTGCTCGTCTGGGGTTGTATGAGTGCCTCAGGAGTGGGTCGTCTCCACTTTATCGATGGAGTGATGATCCACAAAGTGTATATTAACATATTAAAGGAAAATCTCCATACTAGTGCGCAGAAAACAATTTATTGTTCAGCAAGGCAACGACTCCAAACATACAGTGGAAAATACTCGATTGTGGCTACTCTATAATACCTTGAAACAGCTTCGCACACCTCCCCAATCCCCAGACATGAACCCCATAGAACATCTATGGTCTGTTCTGGTGACAAGAATCAGAAGGCACAGCTTCTCTACTAAAGAAGGCCTGAGAAAAGCTATTCAAGAAGAATGGGACATAATCAGTCCCGAAGCTACTAACTAACTAACTAACTAACTCTATGGCCTATGGAACCCGGAGGTTCAATGCCGCGTTCACAAAAGCTCTCCACTGACTTCTATAGTCCCGAAGCTACAGAACTACGAACTACTACAGGTGAAATCAATGCCACGAAGACTACAGACAATCATTAACGCACAGGGTAATCCCACAAAATAATAAATAACGTAATATACTTTATAAGCATTAATTCAATCATAAGTGTACGGTGACTTTTTGCGTTTACAAAAAAGGAATTCTCTCTTTTCTTCTGAGCAAAACAGTGATTGTCTTTGTTTGGCCTTTCTCTTGTATATAGAAATAAAATGTATGAATGTGTAGTCTTAATTCTGGTTATATATATATTTTCCACCTCCCGTTCTCATGCTAGCTGTTTTCAATATAAAGTATGCACGGTGTACGAACACTTTCTGCGCTCACTGTAGGTATGTTGACAATAAGCGAATGTTATTAGAATATTTGTTGAGATTTATTTTCCTTCACTGCCTTTCGCCTGATTAAAAAGTAGTTTGCAGTGCTTTGGAGCAGCTGCAGGTGGGAACGCGATAATGTTTGAGACATACCGGCGACTTTTTTGTGTGTGAAAATAAGACCTTCTCAAAAAGCAGTAAATAACTGCAGTAGTAATTGTCTACGTAAGTGATAAAGACATATCCAACTACAAGAAACTAATACAGTATATATATTCATTATTGTGTTTCTCTTTTAACAGCTACTAGCTAGGGATGGCCAATTCCAGAATTTTTACTTTCCGGAATCCGGAAAGTAAAATCGGAAAAATTCCGGATCTCGGAAAAATTCCGATTTTTTCTAAATTCCGGATTTTTTCCGAATGTCGGAATTTTTCTGAATTCCGGAATTTTTCCGAAATCCGGAATTTTTCCGAAATCCGGAATTTTCTGAATTCCGGAATTTTTCCGAATTCCGGAATTTTTCCGAAATCCGGAATTTTTCCGAATTCCGGAAAGTAAATTTTCCGATTCCGGAAAACAAAATTTCCGGAATCCGGATTCCGGAAAATTTTGGCCATCCCTAGTACAGTGTATCCAAGGGCGCCGATCCTGTGAGGGACCGCCTCCTTCCCCAAAACACATGTGGGCCGCCGTATATTTTTATGAATATATTTTTTTTATTGTCATATGTATTTTTTATGAATATACAAACTCACGTCTGAATTCCCCCCCACAGTTACAGAGAAATCGGTGCCGTTGAGTGTATCCTTATTTTCAGATGTTTTGAGGAAATCTCAGAGAGAACTTCTAAGATCGAAACATCAAACTCTGTAAGCTCTGAGTAAACTTTCTCTTAAATATAATATTGTGAAATATCGTTTTAAATCTTATTTTATTACCTTTAAAAAAAGACTTGGGTGAACTCTTCTACATGAAGTGAGAAGCAATGGTGAATTAAAGTTTGTGTTATGAAAAGTCATTTTTTCGTAATATTCGAGTCCTCATAACTGCACAGCCATATCACACAAGATGCTAATTGTCATTCATAATTTTATACCTCCAACAGACCTACGAAATAGTATAGTTCCCTGAAAATATGAGATGGTTGGGTACAAAATACCGCTTTCATATGTTGAATTCAGTTGGAATAACGTCATTATTTTCTAAAATCTTTTGTCTTATAGATGAGGCTTATGAGATTCAAACAAGGAAGCAGACATCCAAGAAGTGAGTTTGCGACTTGACTTTCGTGCGTATCATAATTTGAACGAAAACGTTTAAATTATTATTATCCTGTTACATTTTTCTTTCGCTGTAGACTGTTAAATTGTAAAAACGGAGCTTAGATATCTCGTAGGTACGTCTTTCTTCAATCCAACGTGACCTTTTAGTTTATTTCTATTTTACTTCCTTCTGATATATTACAGTCAGTACTTGTTAACACAAATAATTTCAATGTATTCTTCAGTTAATACAGAACAAACAGAAGAATCTTACCTCTGAACTGGTAGGGACCCGATCTCTGTTTTTTCTGCTTGCCAACGGGTTGCTGTATTAATTAAACTACCGGTCACATTACCATTTTTACTGACAATTTCTAAGAATGGTAGGTGTTTCAGCTGAGTGTTGATACTCACGCCATTTCGAAATACTTGAAGTGATACACATCAACTGTTTTTAACGTTTAACGAAAAAGAAAAAAAAGGTGGAAAGAATACCAATCGATAGATAATAAGGAGCTGAACAAAATGACAAAGTAAATTCTCATGCTTAGTTTTAGAAAGCACTCACATTTTTTTTTCTAAACCTAAAAGTCGATATCCACGCTACCTATTAAGGTAAAACTGATATTAATGACACTAGCAAAACATAATGCTATATATGGTGCAAAAATATTAATCACTCCAAAACTTAAATTTTTTTTTGTTCACACATAAGATATACATGAATCCATAGTTTACATCAAGATAAACAGAATGAGATGCTTTACGGTGAATTGTGATATACTTTGCGAGAAAGTTGAAAGAAACGACTTTTTTTTGTGTCGTTTCTTATCCACAATAATTGAGTATTAATTTCTGTCGAAAACATAGTTCATTAGTTAATCGTATCCAGTGTTATATATATAAAGCGTGTTAGGTAGATATTACATTCGTTCTTGTTCTGCGAATGGTGACACATGGTTCTAACAGTCACACAGATGATTATAACAGTGACATTGTTCTAAGACTGACACACGATTCTAACAGTGACAGTTGATTCTAGCACTGATGCATATTTTTCTAACAGTGACACATGGCTCTAGCGGTGACACACATGGTTCTAACAGTGAAATATGGATCTAACAGTGACACATTACTTTAACAGTGATACACATTGTTCTAGCAGCGACACACATGATTATAACAGTGACATATAGTTCTAAGAGTGACACACGATTCTAACAGTGACAGTTGATTCTAGCACTGATGCATATTTTTCTAACAGTGACACATGGCTCTAGCGGTGACACACATGGTTCTAACAGTGAAATATGGATCTAACAGTGACACATTACTTTAACAGTGATACACATTGTTCTAGCAGCGACACACATGATTATAACAGTGACATATAGTTCTAAGAGTGACACACGGTTCTAACAGTGACAGTTGATTCTGCTGTTCAAACTGTAACACATATTGTTCGAAGAGTCTGACATGGTTCTAGCAGTGAGTCACATGGTCCTAACAGTGGCGTTGGTACCACTTGTCTTTGGATTGTAATTATAATTGTACAAATTACAAGTAGGTAGCTGATCATTAGCGATTTGAAGAGTAAGGCACGAAAACAGAATCTTTTGTAGCACACTGGTGGAAGAACCGTGTAGAAAGTAGAAAATTGTTTTTCGGGTGTCTGCCACTGAGAGCTTTCAGTAAATACTTGTCTAAAATATTATTGCTAACCGTTGCAGGTATGAAGCAATGAGCCGCATCTACTACCGAGGAGCGAAAGCTGCCATTGTATGCTTTGATATCACAGACCGGGAGTCGTGGACGAAAGCCAAGTTTTGGGTCAGTGAACTTCGCAAACATGAAGAGGTTGGTACTTACTTTTATTTTAGGTTATAATTATAGTTTGTAGACACAGTTTTCACAATATTTTAGAATCACATTATGATCAAACATACTCCTTTAATGTTAAGAAGTGAATTTCGTTTCAGTGGGAAACCTACGGTAAACTCCAAACTATGCGAATTCAATACTAAAATTTGATCAAAGATAGAACCTGTTCCTGGAACGATGAGCCATTACTGTTTATGATCCATGGCGATAAATGTTGAAGCTGAAAATGGTTCATTTAAACCCCTTCCGATTTGAATAGAGCGTTAGCGGAAGAGATGGAACATATTTTTGGGACGCTGAATCGATTGCAAAAAATCGATTCATGATATCTTTCACTGTTTTTGCTCTATCAAAATCAGTATTGAATCCGGAAGTAATGGTAAATTTGAAGCACTTTTGGTTTTGGTAGAGTGTTGCGCAATATATTTGTCTTGAGAGGCTGAATTGTCTGTAAAACATCGCTTATCGCTACCTGTTACCGTTTTCGTTGTATGGCGATAAACATTCGAACCGGAAGTATCTAATTTCAACGAGTTCCATTTCGAACATACTGTGAATGGAGAAGACGAAACCTATTCTTGGGACGTTGAGTCGATTGCAAAACATCGCTTTTCGATATTTCTTACCGTTTTCGTTCTGACACCTGTCGCCAGATAGATGGACGGGTGAACGGACATCGCCGTTCTAGAAGACTTCGGAGACTTATGCATAGCATAGCTTGAAAGTCGAAAAGGGAAAGCATACCTCAATTTCTTTGCTTTGGTAGACTTAAATCCGATTTAAACTACTCACTAAGCAAAACAATACGATTATTGTAAAAATTATCAACGTGTAACAGTTTCGCCACTTATCCAGTTGACTTAATCAGACACTATGACTACATAGATAGTGACAGATATAATATATAAGAAACAGCTAAAAAATCCTGAATGCTGATTGGTTACGATAACCTACTTTAACCAACCCCCTTAAATCACAAAACCAGTGTATAACAGAAACAAAATTTACTAATTCCCTTCCCCTGTTGACACCATATACGTGCATACCTAATTTACAAAATAACCTTAGAAACAACTCCCAAATATGAATACTAAAGAAATAGATAAGAATAAATAAATATTATAAAATAAATAAATAAATAATACAAACATTTACAAAAAATGGCCTGTACGAGTAACATATTCAATCTTTAAGGCTTCTTAACAATTTATTCCACTGTTCATCGATGTTAAGTCCTGAATTCCAGATCATGATTCTATCACCTTCTAATTTAATGAATCTTGCTTCTTTCCATTTTCTCACTAGCCTTCTCTCTTCTTGGCCTTTCACTTTACTCCAAATAACTGAATGTCCCGTGTCTCTTATATGCTTATAAACTGCGTTTCTGTCTCTCTCCAACCTAACGTCGTCTTTATGTTGTTTTATTCCTTCCTTTAACCGCTTTCCCGTTTCCCTAATATTGCATATTTCACATTCACTGCACTGGATCTTATATATTACTCCTTTCTCCATCATTGTTTCCTCCTCTTCTTCTCCGCTCTTTCTTCGCTTCTCCCTTATTACTTCCAGTAATCTCTTGCTTCCTTTTCTGTACCTTTAAGTGCCTCCAATCCTCGTGAGCATTCTTTGATGATCCGGGATAGAGAGTATGGGGGAAGAGGCAGAGGTCATTACATTTTATCCAGCCCTTGTAAATCGAGAAGCGAATCACATATTGGATTAAATATAGACCAGGGATCTCTAGACAAGACTTGGCATTATATCATCAACTTACAGGTAGTAGACATTGCAACTGAAACACCTGCCACAAAACCATAATTTGTATTTAATGAAGTGTTGGGTCACCTTTGGCGGCCAATACAGCAGCAGCACGACTTTGGAAGGATTGATAGAGGTCCTGCGCCGTTTGCAGAGGAATTTTCAGCCATTCTTCTTGAAGTGCAATGATAAGTACAGCACGTGCACGTGGTGGAGGGAGAAATTTCCTTACGTTTCGGGTCCTCGTCTGGAGACGCGAATTGCACTATGTGGCAACGTCGCAGTTAAAGAACCATACAGTAGCTCTACCAATCAATCAAGTAATTACATCAATTCTTTCTAGATAGCAGTTAAAATCGATATAGATAGACACGTAGCATCACTTGTTAGTGTAGCAATCGATGTAGCTGCTTGATAGATTCGTAGAGCAATGCTAATGGTTCCAAATTAATCTCCGACGTTGCTATATAGTGAAATTTTCACTCCCCATAGCATCTGAAGGAGGGTCCGGAGGATATATCACAAAATAACATTTTCACTTTATTTTGGCCTGTAGAATACTCCTTTGTGGTCCCTAGAAGCCATTTTTAGAACACCTGATATATATGTTTACAGTTGCCTTCAGGTGGACCTCTTGTAAGACGAATGATCAAATATCATTAGCATTTCCATGGATTAGTTGTTGGTCAGTTTCCATTTGTTTCATTTAAATAAAGCGAAATCAAAATGGTGAATGAAAATATGAAATATTAAAAAGATTACTGTATATACTAAAATACCTAATTTTTTCTTCATTTCAAGAACTGCAAAATCTACTTATGTGGAACGAAAATGGACTTAGTGCAAGAGAACTTACAGCAAAGGCAGACTGATTTGGAAACAGTACGGTCTTTCGCCAACGGTAAGTTATCTTTTATGCTTTGCAGTCTGTAATGATTACTTGTTCTGCAACTGTAAAATTGCCTCAATCATCTGATAGTAGACAAAAGATACATGTGTTCTTTAGTATTAGATCCAACGATAAAATCACTGATTGTGGTTTCACTGGCAAGCGGGAAGAATAGTGTTACATAGGTCAGTGTATGCAGCTGGTTCGCCGAAGTCTTTGCAGATTTTCACACGTAATATGGGTATTTTACTAAGTTAACTAGAAAAGTACACAATAATATTTGTGTAAAATTATATGCAGTGCAGCCGACTTATAACGAACTCGGAAATAGCGGATTGTTGTATATTACGAACATAGTGAAATCCCCGTCACACCGCCTATTTAAAACATGGAAGAAATGACCGTGTATTACGAATAATATTTTCCGTAAGGACCGCTTATAGCGAAGTTTACAGAACGGAATCATGTTTTATTTTACTCATGGGTAACTCACATACCGCAAAACTAGTTTTCATAGCTGTTGTCGCTGTGCAAGCCAGGCCTGACTCACTCCTCCCTCTCTCACTTGGATGACAAGCAATCGCCGCAGGACTAGATATTTCCAGAAACATGCGTCCACCAGAGTTTAAGAATTAGTTTTCACTGGATCTTATTGTGTTAGAGCGGAGAGAAAGTGAGCTGCGTTTTTCGGTAGCTGTAAGGTAGGAACACACCGAAACTTTTTTTTTTTTTTTTAACTCGTGTTCGTGCATCGTTAGATGAAAGATGGCAAACAAAAGGAAGGCCATATCTCTTCAAACAAACGTGAAAATTATAGACGAAGCAGCGACAGAGGAAATCACGTTTGTCGAGTAAGTCTCTGTAGATGATGCGCTTGTGACTGAGGATCCCGATGTTCATAATTCAATTGTGGAAAGCGTGAGGAAGGCTACGAAAGAAGATGAAGCAGATGATAAGGGAGAAGTGGAAAATGTGTAACAACTCGTGAGTTCCAAAGAAGCGATCCAAGGTTTGGAAAATTTGCAATGCTATCTTTTCGAATACAGCAACATAGTGCCAGACAATTCATTTGTGGCATTTGAGTAAGTGGAAGTGGTGGTGCTACGAACAGCGGCAGCAAACACGGTTCAGAAGAAAATTACATACTTCTTCAAGCGCGCTTAAGCAAGTAGGAAGAACTGCAATATGTACGATAGGCTAGATAACAACCCAATTATAAATTTATCTTCAGACGTAATGCTATACTGCTGTATACGTATTCCTTTTTCTTTTTTAAACGTATCTGCTTGTTATCTACTTCTTTATTTTCTCCACAATTCGGAAAAATACATGAGCTTATTTATGACGAAGTTCGGATATAAAGAACTCATTGTGTTTGTCCCTTGAAATTCATTATAAGTAGGATGCACTGTATATAAGGTATTAATGAACTAGACGCACACAATGTAAGAGGTGGTTCTTGAGACCAAAATTTTATATATATATATATATATATATATATATATATATATATATATATATATATATATATATATATAAAAGTTCATATAGACAAGTGCATAATTTCAGAGCTAGGTCGTCCATTATTACGACACGCGGTATTTCGAACATGTCCATATGAGCGTAAATAAAGCGACGCTTACGCCATTGAAATATCCATATTTCAACAATGCCGCGGGTGCGCCCCAACTGATTCCTCACAGGGGATTATTCTCGGATGTGCTCCAAACAGAATATCCAGATATGCTTGGACTTAAAGATACGTCCAAACTAGGCAAAAAGTAACCTTCCATAGCACTGAAAAGGGATATGTCGGCAAGAAGTCAGGTTTTTTTCTTTTTTTTTTTTTTTTTTTGAGTGAGAAAAAAATCACCTCTTAAGAGCTCACCGTACTAGTTTATTAACACCCTGTCTAAGCTCACTACACAGACTGTAACATCAGTTCTCTTCTTCTGACACGAGGTTTTATTGGTAACACATGTCTAGATAGCTCATCACCTCAGACACAGGATCATTTCATTTGGGAGTTTTTAAAGCGTGATTAAATGTACTTCAGAAGAAATAGATAAGGTATACATATACCTTGACTGTTTTATAAAGCCTATATACGCCTCCGCAGCGATAGTTTTTTCATTACAGAGGGCAATTCTCACACTGCTACATCATGTCAACTGAACACAAAATTAGTACTAAATCTAAGCAGAAAGCCATAGAACTTACAACGTGCTTAGAGTTGAAATGAGATTTCTGCTTTAACCTTTAGACGCCCGCCAGAGATTTTAACAAAATCGTAGACTCTCACGTTGGGGACTTTGGTAACCCCCCCTAATTATGAGAGAGTCATGATTCATACAGCTTGCAAAGCATATAGATCACAGATTCCAACGAGGTAAAATTCACGAAATTCCTGCCATATTCTTAGAAGAAGAAGAAGAAACAAAATGAAATGAAATGAAATCTTTGAGTTTTACGTCCCACGGGTATGCCGGTTAGGCTAAAGGAGACGGTGATGATGCGTGATGAATGAAATGGTGGAATGAAGAAAGTGGGAGGAAACGGGAGAACCCCGAGAAAACCCACGCACACGGTGTTTGTCCACCACAAAGTTCACTTGGCGGGGGCTGGGATCGAACCCGGGACCCCAAGCACCAGAGGTGAACGCTCTACCACTGAGCCACCGCGGCCCTGGTAACCCTTGCAGTCACCCTACGCTCACAAAATAATGCTAATGTGTAGGCCACACACTTGTGACAATAATATTTTTAAAAAATGGTAGCTATTGTAGCAGTACAAAGCGAGATAAAAAATTCATAACGAAATTCCTATGAGAAAACACTATAAAATAAATAAATAAATTAATTAATTAAAATAAAAAAATGAGCTTCCTCCCCCCTCGGCTATAGTACCTCCCACATGCATAAGATGCATACTGGTGGAAAGCTTCATCTCTCAGGAATACATTAGTACCAAATCATCATTGTACCTTAATTAGGGATTGAGCTGTTGAGGTTTTAAGCCCCGACGCAGCAGCTGCATCAATGGGTGTTTAAAGGTTGACAGAAGGTCTATGCACCGAGGGTAAGGGAGAATGTGATGACAATGGTGGAATGAAAAAGTGGGAGGAAACGGGAGAACCCCTAGAGAAAATCCCATGCACATGGTGCTTGTCTCCACAAAATATTTGCCACGAGTTGGGATGGATCCAGGAACCGCACACACCACAGCGTTGTACCACTGAACCACCTCGGCCCCATGCTTAGACTTGAAAACCGCAATGTTATACTTGGGAGTATCTTATTTATTTTTTTTTTTTTTACCAGAACACATACAAACAACAGAGTACTAAAAATACCTTTTATATGTAATAAGCACAAATGTGTGTACAAAATTTTTCTTTCGATAAAGGTTTTCAAGAGCATTTTGTACGTCCGAACCAAATCTGTTTTTACTTTTACCTTTATTTGGTGGCAAATGAAGATGACGTCTGTTAGATATCACGAATAAATTATATCTCGTTGTCACTGGCAATTAGCAAATCTAATCTTACGAAATGTAAAATGTTATGTATTATTATATCAGTATTATGTAAAATATTACTTTTATTAGGATCACGGTAGAGGGATCTTTAACATTTGTAATGTCAGTTTGTCGTTGTGTCCATTTCCCCACAAAATTCTTGAACAAAGCGAATTTCTCATTTCTTTCTTAAGAGAGACAGAGGGATTGTTAATCCAGTGAATGTAACATGTTCACGGGTAACAATGATGTTAACTCTGAGTTTGGGGTGATCGTCAGTGTTTTTACCACAGTTTATTATATATTGTACATTTTGTATGTTTCCGTGCGCATATCGTTAGTGTTCCCATGCCACTAAAGGAAACTAATGTATAGAGCAGATATGTAGGCTTGCAATCAGATGTGTAGCTCGCATTGCAGAAAAATTAGAGGAGGAAGGGGGGGGGGGGGGAGCATTTTCGATGCTGAAGAATTACAACTTCAGAATTCTGTAGTTTCCCTGCGTTCAAAGCCTCAATAAAACATTACCAATTCCTCTTCTCAAACTGCGAGATGGACAATATTACGTGTATAAGTGTTTAAATGAACTCAGAGAAGTTTGCTTTCGATGTGTTCACTAGAAAACTGAAAACGTCAGTTAAATAGGAGTCATTGAATTCGTAATATATACTCTAGGATCACGTAAAAGATGGAAAAGACGAATTAAAAGCGCGGAAATATACCGTAAGATGCATTCTTTTTTTTGTCGATTTTTTGCCTCCAAAATCAAGGTACGTCTTAAATTTGAATTATGTAAATTTAGGCTAGATTAGGTAGAGTTTTGCCAAACATTGCTAACCTCATTAGTCACGATTCTCTAAAGAATGTGTATTTTGTGTGTATTTGGCCATCAAAAGTGGAGAAATTGGAAAAGATAGTGATGTTACATTCGAGGATTTTTTTTTTTCAATTTTTCCTTCAAAACTTGCAGGTGCGTCATACATTTGAGGGCGTCTTAGATTGGCGTAAATATGGCAACTCACTTGTGTCAGTAGCTTACGTCCCCCCCGCCCCTCCGTCCTTGCTCGTTCTTCACGTCTTCCTAAGTCTGGAAAGCGCTGCTCTTAAGGCCGAAGTCGTATTCTCTTCCTTCATACAACTGTAAACGCCATAACCCAACAGTACAGTCCCCGGCCGTATGTGTTCCGCACTGTGTTCTTCGAGACACAACAATCATTGCGTTTCTGGCCTGCACGGTCTCTTGAAATGAATTCATTATACTACGTGATTATGATGTAGTTGGTCGGCATTTCGTTCGTTACAGTCCCCTAGCAGAAAGCATTGATTACAAGTAGCGTGGCGCCTCTGTGATAGATGTTTCACACTTATTCTTCTCAAAGTTTTGAAGGAGCTTTAGTTTCATCCAGTTGTATACATACATGTAAAAAAGGTTTTGTGTAACTTCATTTCACTTGAGCGCATGTTTCTAGATTCTGTGATTTTCAGAAACAGCGGTGTATGTTGCCTTTTATCCCTGCGCTGTATCTGTATGTGTATTAATAATACGTATACAGTTAGAACTTTTCTTTGTAGTCTGGTGTCGTGTTAATACCTTCTGTACATGGTAATTGATAGATAGTGCGTGATTAAATAAGAATGCTCAATTTTGTTGACTACGAGTCTCAGGATTTCATCCAATCTCTAGTATTCGTTTTCGGACTGGGGCCAGTTTCATTCATTCGTAAAAACTAAACCAAATTATAAAGGTAACCAAGAAAGTTCTGTCGCTTTTTATGGAGGTCTGTGTTCAATTGGTCTCACGCCGGCACTGGCCGTTACGGCACGGCACAAACGTGGTATGTGCCGTGAGTTGAATGCGAATGGAGATAAGGCAAAGGTCAGTTGTTGGTGTGGGTATATCCAACATACTACCTGGTTCTGGCAGTTTAGTTACACTTGCGTAAGGACAGAGTGAACATTGTACCTGCACAGAGCGTCTTAAGGCCGTATGTACAGTATGAGTTAAAACTGGGGTCAAACGCCGTTGCAGCGGAGCGGAAGATATGCCAGGCCTTTGGTGAAGGTGTCGTGACTACGCGGACAGTGCGGCGGTGATTTAACAGGTTTAAGGACGGTGACGCACCGCGTGCCGGAAGACCAACACATGTATAAAATGAAGATCTTCAGGCAGCAATTGAGGCGAACAGTGCCCAGACATGTGAGGGACTAGTACTATAATTCAGTATGAGTGGAGAAACCATTCAGCAGCACCTCCATAACTCGAGAAGCACTACAAGTTGGGTCGATGGGTCGCACATGATTTGACTCCGGGCCAGAAGGCAACGCGAGCAGACACCTGTGTTTCATTGCTGTCTCGTCTGAAGAAGGAGCCATTTCTGGACAGGGTGTTGACATGTGATGAGAAATGGGTCCTGTACGAAGCTCCACGGCGCCGTCATCATTGGTTACAATCCCATGAACCGGTTCCAAAACAGCCGAAACCAGCAGTGCACCAGCAGGTCTTCCTGTGTGTTCGGTGGACTGCTCGCGGCATCGTGCATCGGGAGCTGCTACCAGCTGTTCAGAGTATCAATGCAACTGTGTACTGTCAGCAATTGAACTGTGTTCAAGAGAAACTCAAAATTTTGGAGCCAGCACTTCTGAATCACAAAAGGATTCTCCTGTTACAGAACAACGCCAAGCCCCAGGTGGCTGGGATGATCCGGGACACCATTCTATGGCTTGGATGGGAAACCTATTACATCCACCATACTCCCCGGCCATTGCACCGTCCGATTATCACCTGTTTATTCCTTGGACAATCACATTAGAGGACGCCAATTCAAATCAGTAGTAGAGATGTAAAATGCAGTTGCTATTTTCTTCGTTTCATAGCCCACCAAATTCTACCGCGATGGAATCCATGACCTTCTAGAACGTTGACAGAAGGTCGTCGGGACTATTTTTTATCTTCCAGATACGTCGTAGGTGACAAATCGATGTTCGAAGGTGGTGAGTGACAAAGCGACAGAACTTTCTTGGTTACCGTTATATTTTCCTAAATCAGTTTTTTTTATTATAGACTCTTGACAGATAGCACAAAGTACTCATTATTATTGTTTTTTTTGTTTTGTTTTTTTTTTACTTATTTTTAAATGGGACTGGTGGTTATTGATATATTTTCTTTGGTGACTATTAACTTTGCGCACTATTTAATCTTACTAGCTGATAGTGACGTAGAATTGTTAGATGAAGCTCTTTGTAAAGAGCTATTAGTAAGATAACGGATGAAATATATGCTTTTACTGTTGTGGAGCCACTTTCTAAGAGTTTTTGTTTTCTTTCCTTTTTGCAGGTATCCAGTCAGAGTACATGGAGACCTCGAGCAAGACAGGAGAGAATGTGTGTAAGTAGTGTCAGTGAATGGGTAAAGGAATTTCGTCAGTTCCGATATCAAGTGCAAGATTTCAAAAGTTACATTGTCAATGTCAAACAGTATCGCTTCTAGGGCGCACGGTACCTCACTGTTAAAACGATCATCTCTGGTTTGATGCTTGGCCACGAAAGTTTGTGGTGGACAATATGTTCATTTTCTCCTTCAACATCCTCATTCCACAGATTCTTTCATAATCAACCACTTCTATTTAGCATCCTCTCCTGTAGCATAAAATGCATATCCATGCGGAACTAAAATTTCATTTCATTTCATTTGCACACCTGTAATTTAAATGTTTCCTACTAATATATAAAAGTTTACATTGGATTTATGGCCGGTTGCACAATGTTGCACTTAGTGTGAAACTCACGAGATAGTCACCCAGATTTGATACTGGCAGTAAACGAGAAACGCTTAAATGTTGAACGAGGTTCCTGGATCTGTCTGAATACGATAACAAGTTATATGTTGTCTCGATACTGTTTTTCATATGTAATTTCCAGAAGCATGATATCAAACTGAGTAAATTTTCAAACTGTTTATTTGAAAATGCTGACACTGGCATGCAAAACTGTGATGTAGCGATTTGAATCTTAAAGCATCAGCAATAGTTATATTTAAACTGACGTTAAAGAAAAAAAAAAAAACTCACAAGGAACGGACATAAACGTCTCATTCGGATACCCGAATCAAACTTAGTTCATTCTATAAACATAACAAAGATACGTTCATGCACAAAACGATTAGGTGCCATGGGCAACGAAGTAAATCCCTGGGGCCCATTAATCCTGTTAGTACAAAGAAAATCGTAGACTCGCAGTGAAATAGCTATTGCATCACATACTGTTTATTGGAAAGTCATGGTTTATAATTCATTCTGTTCAGCATGAAACAAGCTTTCCACAGGTGCTATGTATTGAAACCATAACGTACCTGAACAGGGAAAATTGGAAAAATGTCAGGAAAATTCCCTCCAAAGATCATTCCCATCAACTTTGGCTTCCTGTGGAGTGGCCCCAGGAAATGGGTATACCAAGTTTCTTTTTGATAGACGGAATAGGTATGAGGGAATAATTATATATCAATACGCTCTGTAAATACGAAAGCGAACCTATGACCTGGGCTATAAATAACGTGATAGAAACGTTAGAAAACAATAGAATATAACAACATATAAAGAGAACATAATAGAAAAACGTAGTACTATTTATCCGGATAACATTCTCTGTAGAGTGCAGCAGACGTTCTAAACAGCAACTGTGCTACAGTTGTATTGGGGTAAACCAACGTTATCTACCAACACCCTCACCTATGCCCTTTTGTTCTCTATTCCGTCCATACGGTGTCATACTACATCTTCTCCCTTGTTCTAAGGATATATCTCGTAGTATTTTTCAAAGTACATTCTAATTGTGTGCTCCTGCCAGAGTGCGATTTACCAGGGGGATGAGGGAGAAATGCCCCTTTGAAGAGTTGGATATCTCTCGTAAGTTTTGAACTTTCCCATGTTAAATTTCTCGGATGTGCAGTTTATCCCATCTGTAAAATGTCCTTTAATTCGCACCTGACTTCTACCGGCTGCGGTGTCGCTTTTCAAGACGCACAACTTCACAATAGAACTATATTGGAAGACTAGCCGGTATAACCGTGGGACGTAAAACTTAAAAGATTTCATTTCATTTTTTTCTTTATAGGCCAGGTCATATATTTACAGAGAGTATTGGTATATAACCCTTCCTCTCACACCTATTCCGTCTATCAAAAAGAAATTTGGTACACCCATTTCCTAACCCCTATAATATTTTTCGAAATACATTTGGATTATGTGCTTTACCCGGGGCCACTCCAGAGGGAGCCAAAGTTAATGGGAGGGATTTTTTCAGACATTTTCCCAATTTTCCCTATTCAGGTACGTTATGGGCACCAATACATAGAACCTGTGGATAGCTTGTTTCAAGCTGAAGAGAACGAACTATTAACACGACTTTCCAGTAAACAATGTTGATGCAATAGCTATTTGATTGCGAGTCTACGATTTTCTTTATACTCACAGGTTAATGGGACCCGTCACTTACTCCCTTGCTCATGGCACCTAATTTTTTTTTGTGCAAGAACATATCTTTGTTATGCTTATCGAATGAAGTAGGTTTGATTCGGGTGTCCGAATGACACATTCGTGTCCCTTCCTTGTCAGTTTGACCTGTATGAATATATGTATGTTTGTAGCGTTGTTCACGTTTCTCTCGAGAATCGTTCGTCATATGTCAAAGCGGTTTTCACTAATGGAATAAGCTATTCTTAAACAAGGATTTCATCTATAAAATATTTCAAAAATATGATATAATTGAAGCGCTTGGCACGATATAGTCTTATACCATATTTCGATTATTTTGAGATAAATAAGAATTAAATTTCCAAAAAATTCCATAAATCATAGTTTCTCTTTTTGTTTAGTAAATTATATTATAAAAGAAGGCCCAACATTTTTCGTACCAACAGAACTCTAATTTGAACCAATTTAAGCATTAGATACTGAATAAATGTAAATAAATAAATAAAAATAAATAATAATAATAATAAAAAAATAAAATAATAATAAAAAAAACCAGTAAGGCTAGTGTTGAAAATTGTGGCATAGCACTATAGTGCTGCTAGGCTTTCCTCATAAAAAATGGACTCAATGTAAAATAATCCTATGCCACATAATAATAATTTCGAGAAGCATGTTAAAGAAGGTTTTAGAATAATCAATCAAGTACCACTTTAGTACTTTGCCTTCAAAATATATTATTGATAGAGACGTTAATGCACAAATGGCCTGAATTTAGAACTAAGTTCGAGAAGGTGAACCTAATATGGCAGTCCGCACCTTTCTCCTCACATGTTTATCCTACTTTACGTGTTTAAAGATTAAAATGGTTGACAAAATATAATAAAAACGAAGGTATATTGAGCAATTTGAAGGAAGAAAGTTCTTGGAAAAAGAACACTACGAGAACAATGGAAAGAATAAAATAAATGGTAAACTAATGAAGTTCCCATTTTATAGGTGTTTAAAACATTTTTCAGTGGATACCGAACTATGAACATAAATTTTAGTAAGATTCAACACAGTGGTGTAACAGCCAAGGTGGGTAATGTTGCCATTACCGTCCCTTCTCAGAAAAACTAAATCTTTGAAAATCAGGAAAGAAAGTTTTACGTTCCCTTCCCTCTACTCAAACAAGTAGCCCCTCCGAGAAGAGTTTCCCGGGCCAGGTATGTGGTTTACAACGCCGCTTAACGCACGTAAAAATGTAAGCTACTGAAAGAGAATGGTATGCTAAAGTTCAACAAATAATAATAAGTCTTCAAAGGTTGCAGGAACATAACTCTACTTGATAAACAACACAAAAAGAATTCCGATAGCATTAACAAATTTTATTATTATTTAAAAAAAAAAAAATAAAAAATAAACGTAATGTTCAATTTAACAACGAATTTGTAAAGTTCGTAAAAGTTTGTCCGATTTTGAAAAATATTTTCAACTACTAGTAGATTTAAACAATTTCGATTCATGCAAAAACCACAAGAAATTTATAATTACTGAAAAATTTATCAGGCACATGTTGCATGAAGTAAATAAAAGTCCAAGATGGCTCCTGCCTTATCACAAGACATATTCAGCATAAACCGTATTTGAAATACACATATTTATATTATAGAAATTCAATACCAATATTTGAACTGATGGTTCAATTAGAATATTTAACAATTTTCTATCTACATGTTTTTTTTTTTTTATATATATATACTCACGGAAAAACCCAGAATAGATTTTAAATTCACAAAATAAAATATACTATACACAATATTAAATATGGTGTAACACATACCTCGCGAAGAGAACAAGTGACGGGCCCAATCACTTAATTTTAAGGCTCCTTCATCGGAAGGGTAAACAACCAATCAAATTTAAGTATAGCAATCACATGACATTGACAAAAGACTAACCATAATACCAGATCATTTAAATTAAGAAAACACCAACTCTCTCGCAAAAATATAGTGTAGTGGAATACATGGAGGAAAAAGGAAGGTGAATAGGTTACCAAAATAATAATAATAATAATAATAATAATAATAATAATAATAATAATAATAATAATAATAATAATAATATAGAAGGAAACAGTATAGAAGGAAACAGCGCTGTTTCTAATCTTAAATTAAATCCCTTTTGTATTCATTTTACTCTATAATACCAATGTAAAGATCACTACGGCACAACATCCCCCTCCAAAAAAAAAAAAAAAATTCTTCAGAATATTTTTCATTTTAAACCAAAACACATATGTACAATACAATATAGTAATGAGCATGAGATGAAATGATGATGAAAAGGGTTAGTAGCGAATGAATGATGATGAACATAAACAATAAATATACAATTCAAGAAATTTCCTTACATGGTTCCACCACACACATTTCTGGGCTCTCTGTAGAGCTTAGCTAAAGTAGTATGCGTTACGACTATTTTATTATCGTTTGTTTTGCATTTTAATGTATTTGCCGTAGGTTTAGCAATCACAGTAACAGGACCCCACCAATTAAAGGCTAATGATTTTGTAACCTTATCCTGTAGGGATGACTTTTGCTGTGATTTGATCAAAACACGATCACCGACAGCAAAGGTGACAGAAACAGTACGCTTATTATATATCCTTCGTCTCTCTTCCCAAGCTTTGTGCATGTTTTCTAAAGCTTGCTCCCATATAGTGGCATTATTAGGGCCATCAATATCTTCAGAGGAAATTTTCCACTTAACCATCAAGGTATCAATGGGATCCCTCCCAAGAAACAATCTAAATGGAGAAAATTTCAACTCTGAATGTTCAGCAGTATTTAGAGAAAACTGCAGTTGGTTTATAAAATATGCCCATTTCTCCTGTTTTCCATTCAAATAGGATTTCAGGCTAGTTTTTACTAATCTCACGTATTTCTCGACTGCATTTCCACCAGGAAAGTAAGGAGAGCTCCTAATATGTTTTATTCCATTTCCAAAGAGGAAATTCTTGAATTCCACGGAAGAAAAACACGGGCCCCTATCGCTCGTAAGAGAACGACAAGATCCGAAACGACAAAAAATATCATTCAGGGCTTTGATAACAAGCTTGCTCGTTGCATTACGTAAAGGAACTAAATGAAGGAATCGAGACGCATTATCGAGACAAAGTAGAATGTACCGGTATCCATAACTACACGGGAGAGGCCCAGCCAAATCTACGTATTTATGGCCATTCACTTCAGAACAATATTCTGAGATCAACTGCCCTTGAGGAGGATAGTTTCGAGCCTTCGAGAGTTGGCACTCATGGCACCCTCTCACATACTCTCTAACTTCGTCGTACATGTTCTTCCAAGTGAAATACTTGGAAATTTTCTTGTAACTCTTCAAAATCCCAAGGTGAGCCCCATTAGGTAACATTGAATGATAATAACTTAATAACATAGGGACAAGTAAACGGGGAACCAAAACCTTATAAGGTGAATATTTCGCCTTAGTATTTTGATACAAGATATCCTTCACAATCTTATAATCTTGGTATTCCCCACCATGTCCAACCACCACCCGATAGATATCTTTAGTATCAGCTTCAGTTCGTTGATGTTGTACAATATCTGTATGTGACAATGGTAAACTCCGTAGACTGAACATACAATTCTCCGCGGAATTAATGGAACAAGGATCAACATCTACATCCGTGGAGTTGATTTCATAAATCCGCGTCAAAAAATTCACTTGGAAATTCTTTGCACTCGAAATGTGCACAATTTTGAATTTAAATTCAAATAAATTCTGTACTATTTTATCATAACGACCTAAATTCTTCGGATTACGTAACATGTGTACGAGAGCATTATTATCTGTAAGTATAGTAAATTCGTTACTCAAGAATGAACGAAAACGCATCACCGCATTATATATGGCTAGCAATTCCAATTGATATATTGTTCTATTAAAATCAGCGGGTTTTAAAGTTTTACTGAAAAACCAAACTGGTTTCAACAAGCCCTCGTCCGTTTTCTGAGACAAAATTGCGGCTTGAGATCTCAACGTCGAATCTACATGCAAATAAAATCTTTTATTTAAATTGGGGATGGACAAAATAATCTGTTCTTCAAAAGCTCGCTTTATTTGCTCCAAACAAGATTCCTCTCTGGGACCCCAAACAAATTTCTCACGTGGAGAACGCATTCTCGATAAGGGTTCGATAAGGCCCGCGAAATTATTACAGAAACGAGAATAGAAATTTAAAAAGCTCAAAATCTTCACAAGGCCACGTCGGTTTTGAGGGGGTTTAATATCCCTAATTGCCTTTAGCCTTTCGGGTAACATCTTAATCTCACCGTCCTCGATCAAGAAGCCCAAAAATTCAATTTTTGTCCTCAATATCTTACATTTGTCGGGAGACAGAGTGAGGCCTCTGTTCGAAAAACGAGAGAGAACTTGTTCCAACATGGAATTGTGTTCCTCAATAGAACATCCATATACAACAATGTCGTCAGCGTAGAATTCAACTCCCTTTCCCCTCAAGTCTCCCAATATATCATTAAGAGCCCTCACTAAAGCCTGTGTCCCAATGCAGATTCCCATCGGTACACGCCCGTATTCATATAATTTGTCTTGTACAGCGAAGGCGGTGAGCTGTCTACTCTCAGGGGACAGCTGAACCTGGAAGAAAGCTCGACGGGCATCGAATATTGACAATTTTTGCATCAGAAAGCGAACTAATACACTCGTCGAGGTTCGGACACGGGACCCCATCTCCACAAATGATATTGTTCACCCGAGCGAAATTTACTACTAGTCTGGAAGATGAATCCCTATTCTTAACTAGAAAACAAGGAAATCTAAACTCAGAGAGTGAAGGACGAATAACATTATTTTCCAATAATTGTTCAATAATATGGGATAATTCCTTCTGCTGAGATCTCGAAAAAGGGTACTGTCTCTCACGTATCACTTCATCTGATTTTCTTTGGATATGGTATACAAAATCACTAATGCAGCCTATACGATGAGTGATCACATTATTATATTTACTCAATAACCTATCTACATAAGCCCCTAAACTCTTATCTTGTTCCAATAACTTTTTATCTATACCATCTATAATTTTCTTTCTCTCTTCTACAGTAATATCCCACTTACTCTCATCACCTGACTGTAACATACATAACAATGGATCGCCCCCTATTTCATTATCATAATTGACATTATTAACATCACAATTTACACGTTTCTCACCGAAGTTTTCGTCATTTACTACATTACAAGTATCAGGTCGTGAAGAAGGCCCAGGCACGGGCTCATTTTCTAACATTGAAATATTATTTTTCTCAAAATTAGAGTCCGAAGTAACATTTGTTTTTCTTTTTAAATTTGATGAAGGCAAATGAAATGTCCTGGAAGAAAAATTTTCGCTGCAAGAGTACCTGTAACCATGTAGTCCCACTGTGTCGCTCCTGGTCGGCTTAGAAGGCTTACGGCTCCTTATCTGCGGTGCCCTGGTCGCATCCAAATCTTCCCTACTAGGATGTTTACTTCCGTTGTCAAAATTTCTCTTACAAGTCCAGAGCCTACGGGAATGAGGCGAAGAATCTCCCAAGAAAAGTTTGGCGGCAGCTTCGCTCACACTCCCCTCCCTGGAAGGATAAAAACCAGCAACAGACTTCCTTTTGTTATAAGTAAGAGGGGAGGGGGGAGAAGATTTTACTAAGGGAACTTCTACTTTTGACTTGGTCCAATATAACGTGTTTTTATCAAAGTCAATATATAATCCCTCTCGACGAAAACAATCGAGTTTCAAAAGAATTGGATATTCAAGATTTTTCATCACATAAAACTTGCACTGAAACTTATATCCATCTATAACCAAGGGTAGCAACACTGAAGGACGTAACACTAAGGCTTCTTTGTTAATAGTTTTTCCACGAAAACAGTCTTTATAATTAACACGGACTTCATCTAAGTTCTTAACTTTATTAAAAAGGTCCAAACTAATTAAATTAGCCGTGCACCCACAATCTAAGGCAGAGACGACTGAAAAATCCCCAACTTTAAGGTTCACCAAGGCAACGCCCCCACTATCTTCTACAGAGCACACTTTCTTTTCATTATTTCCAACAAACGACATAGATGAAGACGAATTTTTATTTAAACTACAGTTCCGTTTTAAATGCGGACCGCCACAAAGAAAGCACGCAACAGTTTTTTGTTTTTGTTTATTTGTAAAGTTTTTATTCACAACTGGCAACCCTACTTGAGAGCGCACCTTAAAATCAAATTGTTTAGAATAGAGTTCATGAAAGGTGTAATCGTTAACCAATCGGTGTAATTCACTCATAGTTTTAGGTTTCTGGTTATAAAATAACCTCCCTTTAATTCGAGGCAGAACGCCACTGGTAATGAAACTTATTAATCTCTCATCACCACAATTTAATTTAAGCAAGCGATCCACTGTGACTAAACGTTTAACAAAGCCTTTCAAGTTCTCTGCCTGGCCTTGGGGCTTATACATATATTCAACAACTATGGATTGTATAGCACATTCCGATAATAAATTATGAAAAATATAATCTCGCGTGAGCTCCCAGGTACGAAGCTGACTAGGCAATTCCAGTAATACTTTTTTTAAAGGACCTGATACTTTTCCTCTTAAAGAATACAGTAATGCCGTGAAAGGAAAACGGTCTACATTATAAAACTCATCTATTTGTTTAACAAACTCATATAACACTATAGGGTTAGATCCATCACAACTTGGTAAATTATCAAAGAAAGATCGAAGTACCAAAGCTGCGGAATTCTGTTCTAGTTTTGAAAAACAAGCATTCGAAGAAGTTAAGTTACATTGCTGACCTTGCACATTCTTATCAACTAGCGAGCCAGCAAAAGGTGAATGAACACTTGGTACAACAGGCACCGTGTTTGTATTACTCACAGGTGCTACGTTAACTACCTCCTGCTTATCAAGGTCAACAGACGACTGTGGGTCAGCTGTTTTATTAGCAAGGAATCTATAGAGCAGTGATTTTGCTTCTCCTTCTGATAACGTTTCTACGACACTGTCTTTGGTCAATTGGATTCATTGTAACAATTTCTTTCAAAAATATTGATTCGACCTTTCTTTGCTCTACGTGTTCTACATTTTCATTTTCCTTAAAACGTGGTATCTCATCCATAAAAAAGGAACTATCACCACCAAAAGCCATGATGAATATAAACAAGTAAGCAAAGATATTGACTAACATGTGCCAAGAATTGAGTTCAATCCCGCCTGCTTTATATTACCAATGAAGACTATAACTGACTTTAAACTTTTAAAGCATACCATAAAAAAAATAAAAGACTTGTTCTCTTCTTTTGTAACAGCCAAGGTGGGTAATGTTGCCATTACCGTCTCTTCCCAGAAAAACTAAATCTTTGAAAATCAGGAAAGAAAGTTTTACGTTCCCTTCCCTCTACTCAAACAAGTAGCCCCTCCGAGAAGAGTTTCCCGGGCCAGGTATGTGGTTTACAACGCCGCTTAACGCACGTAAAAATGTAAGCTACTGAAAGAGAATGGTATGCTAAAGTTCAACAAATAATAATAAGTCTTCAAAGGTTGCAGGAACATAACTCTACTTGATAAACAACACAAAAAGAATTCCGATAGCATTAACAAATTTTATTATTATTTAAAAAAAAATAAAAAATAAACGTAATGTTCAATTTAACAACGAATTTGTAAAGTTCGTAAAAGTTTGTCCGATTTTGAAAAATATTTTCAACTACTAGTAGATTTAAACAATTTCGATTCATGCAAAAACCACAAGAAATTTATAATTACTGAAAAATTTATCAGGCACATGTTGCATGAAGTAAATAAAAGTCCAAGATGGCTCCTGCCTTATCACAAGACATATTCAGCATAAACCGTATTTGAAATACACATATTTATATTATAGAAATTCAATACCAATATTTGAACTGATGGTTCAATTAGAATATTAACAATTTTCTATCTACATGTTTTTTTTTTATATATATATACTCACGGAAAAACCCAGAATAGATTTTAAATTCACAAAATAAAATATACTATACACAATATTAAATATGGTGTAACACATACCTCGCGAAGAGAACAAGTGACGGGCCTAATCACTTAATTTTAAGGCTCCTTCATTGGAAGGGTAAACAACCAATCAAATTTAAGTATAGCAATCACATGACATTGACAAAAGACTAACCATAATACCAGATCATTTAAATTAAGAAAACACCAACTCTCTATCGCAAAAATATAGTGTAGTGGAATACATGGAGGAAAAAGGAAGGTGAATAGGTTACCAAAATAATAATAATAATAATAATAATAATAATAATAATAATATAGAAGGAAACAGTATAGAAGGAAACAGCGCTGTTTCTAATCTTAAATTAAATCCCTTTTGTATTCATTTTACTCTATAATACCAATGTAAAGATCACTACGGCACATGTTGAACAATGTTTGTACAGCGTGAGCTTTCAGTGTGCTTGGTAACTGTAATAGTAGTCAGTATTTCTATTGTATTTAGCTTTTCTCCTCATTTAATGCAAATTTTATTCTACACTTAGAGGGCTATCCTTGTGTTCATCACGTTCATTAGATGCTACATTTTGGTCACGGATGGTCAAAGTGTTGAAAAACGGATGATTCCCTGCGGAATAAACCATAGGAGATCTTGCAAATCCTAGAACATTTTACCTTCGATTGACAAAGTTTCGTGATGTTTTCTTAGTTGGGCATTTGTTGGGCGCTCACGTTTTATAATGTTCACTGAGCCTGTATTTCTTTCCGTAGAAAACTTCACTTTCATTACATCAGGGTTTTCAGCACAGAATTTGAAGCTGTAAATTTTTGAAAAATTTAGATCATGTCCTTGATCATTAGTATTACGCTTGCGTGTTTCTGATAAAAGACATTCTGTCACATTGAGAAAATCTTCCTGCTCCATACTGACGACAAAAAAGGTTTGCGTTTCTTGGTGTGCTGTATTACATTTCTCCGGAACCAGAAAGCAGTGTTCAGTTGATGAAAATTTTCTAGTTTTGGTTAGGTGATGCCACAAAGCCATAGTTGTTCAATTTTTGTTTTTTCCTGGACGGTTGTTTTTGATTATTTTCTTATAGTATCAGCATGTACAAAACTAAATAAAAAATGAGATATGCAACATCTTTTTTAACACTACATTTAACATTTTTCAGGCTAAAAAATTGCGTTCAGGTTAATAACAAAAGGCCCCATCGTTCTCCACCTTTTGTGTGCAACCAATGATTTTTGCATGAAACGAAGAAAAGTGTCTGCCACTATTATGTACCCCACGCATGGATACGAAGCAGAAAAACACCAATGCAGATGCAGTTTTAAACAAACCTTTTAGCAACATAGTTCTAAGCCCACGTATTATAACGCTTATAGTAATTAACTTTGCATTGTTCAGTAGTTCAAATACTTTTCATAGCCTTGGAAGGTATCATCCAATCAGAAATTTACTTTCTCATTTTAATAAACTATTAATATTATTACCATTTCAAATATAGGACCGGATGAAATCGTGGATAGCACCGGAGGACATGGTGGATAACATCGTGCCCATGGTTTTTCTCAGGTTTTTCCCTTTTCCTCCTACATTGTCATTGCACTAATTATTTCACTGCCATTTATCTTCGTTAATCGTCCACTTCCTTTAACCTAAAGGGCATTGGCCTGCGACATAAAACGAGAAATTTCATTCAGTTTCAAAGCTATCGCGATCGGCGCGAACGGCACGCATTGAGGCCATTCTTGCCAGTGCCCGCGACATCGGGGAAGTTGCACAGATGGAAATCATACCTTTATTTCAGACAATCCCAGACACATATTTCAGCTGAACAATGCCTGGTCACATGACACTTTCTTTGAGGAACGACGTATACTGCTGCTCCCCTGCCCCTTAGCTCATCAAAGGTCTGTCTTATGGCTGGTTGACGCGTTTTTTGTCACAAGCTCCAGCAGGGTCGGCGATCCGACCTCGATTTCTTTCGATGGCACGACATATATAGGCTGTAAGTGTAGTACATAGAGGATTATATGGACATGCTGCCTAATTTAGAAATTGTAATTATTTCTGTGTAGTCATGTAACGAATCTTTGGTGTTGCAGTTTTCACAAACCTCTCTGTATGAATATTTATATTATACTGACAAAACTAATTACTTTATAACGAAAAGCAGATTGTTTGTTTCTATTATTTATTCTGCTTTTATTCTCTAGGCTTTTTATTCTCATATTTGCTGTTTACTTTGATACTAGCTGGTCTTGGTTTCACTTTCTTTTGCCCATATCTCTCTTAAATGAAACATTTCTCGATCTACATTTACTAAAGTGGTTTGCTTAATCTTGTCAATACTGCTTACACTCCTCATATCAAGTTCGCCTCATATACGCGTGTTAACATAGTATTTCTGAAAAATGTACAAAGCCAAGTCTTGCTTTGCAGTATTTGTAGAGAGAGAGGGAGAAAATAGAGTGAAGTTCTTACATAGGGATAAACTAACAACTACCATCTTCTTTAATTGTTCCAGATTACGATCCTTCGAGCAAACTCTCACTGCAGGTTCAAAATGTAATAAAATTATTTTTCTCAAATAGAATTTCCAACTCTCACAACTAGACCTGACAGACCAAGATTTGTAAAACGGTGCGTGATTTCTGTAGTTGCTATTCTCTCCAACTAAGTCATAGCCACTGAGAACAAATTCCTCTGGTGATAGGAAGGGAATTTTTGTCTAACATACAGGGTCGTGTAAACTGTAAATCGGTCGGATTTAATGCCTCTGAGAATGAATTGCTGTTGTTTTAGCCACTATCAGCCTCTGCCAACAATAACTATGGTTTTCGTGTTTAAAGTAATTTATTATGATTTATTAAAGATTTCACTTTAACCCTTTTAAGATCTTTCGTAGTTATAACTACGATAGGGCAGTATCTTCATTATTCGATTTAAAAAAGTACTAATAAAGCTTTTTATTTCGGGTTTTTGTGCTTTTGCAAGCATGGAGGCATTGTAGAACACGTCATATGGTTTCACGCCTCTCTGCGTCAACACATAGGGAGTGATGACGTCATAGCTATTTTTTTTCGTTAGACCTATTTTTATTATATTTGACGGGCTCACTTTTGTACCTAGAAGATTAAAATTTCCCACACACATTCAGTGTACCCTTAGTATTCTTCAGATGTTTCAGATCTCTGCGTTAACACAAGGGTCCAGAGAAACAAAGGGGGAAGATAATGATTTTTTAAACAAAAAATCCCTTTCTTCGTGATTTTCCCGCCTCAGATACATGATGGAGACATGTGAATGGTACTGTCTGAAAGGCTATTCTTTTCTGAAGAGAATCAGGTACAAAACATGACTCAAGGATAAATAGGGATGCCTCAGGAAATTTTTATATTACATCTGAGTCATTTCGGGTCATTTGGGGATTTCTGGGGATCCTCTTAGTTCATTTGTAAATATTTTTTCCCGCCCTTACTATTCAAGATAGAAGCTTGAAATTTTGTACATACATTCAATATACCCCCTTTGTATTTTTTAGTTGATTTTGAGATCTTTGCGTTAACACAGGAGGGGTCGAACGGGGATGAAATTTTTTTAAAAATCCCGATTTCTCTCAAAATTTCCCGCCTCAGGGACATGATAGGGAAATATGAATGGTACCGTTTGAAAGATTGCTCTATTGTAGAAAAAAAAAACGAGATATGAACCATGATTCTACGATAAATAGCAATGAAGCGGTACCTGCTTAACTGAAAGTCTATAATTTACCTTTAAAAAAGCAGGATTTTAAAAGGGTTAATCGTATTTTAAAATTCAACCTAGAAATAAGAACCCATTCCTTCTAAAGTTAATTTCGATACTTATGAGTAGGGAAGGGTTGTGGTGCAAATCTATTCTTTCGAGATTCCTATTTTGGCGGGGGAAAAGGCTTGTTTTGATTGGCTATCACGTTAGGTGGAATGGATTGGATGAAAATAATAATAATAATAATAATAATAATAATAATAATAATAATAATAATAATAATAATAATAATGTATAGGGTGGGCGGAAAGTAACTCCCTATTTTCAAAATTCTTTTCCTCCTAAAATATTGTAGATATAAACTCATTTTTTTTTCTTCACATATGCATTCTATAATGTAAAGTAGCCTCACTCTATAGGTAGCCACTTGCTCACAAAGGAAAGCCGCCCTCGTGTGCGGTTTCTTTTCATACTGTCCTATTTGGTTTTCCTCTCCCTTGAAAACTGACTGACGGGCAATGAACTGAACCCAAACTGTTGCCAAATTTTTGTCAATGATCCTTTTTCTTTCCTTCTTTCTGTTAAAAGGAAAACAGTTTGAGATAGATACGCTCTCGAGTTGAATGCTTGAACACACACACTGGAGGTAAAGAGAGAAAGAGAGAAAAGGGGCGAGGGAAAGGAAGGTACTACGTATGGCAACGTTTAGCTTTTTCTTCTTCCAAAGGGACCAGAAACTTTATGACGACTTCTTTGTGCTAAATTCAAAGTCTCCCGACTGGCTATCGACTGGGCGCGCTTTCTATACCATTATTTTCCAATACTTACAGCTCAATATATATCATCTAGTATTTTCTAGACACTGTCTCAAACGAACAGGTATGTTTGCTACGACCTTCTTCAAGATCTCAGCAGGAACATCACTTATGACCTCACGCATCTTATTCTCATGTTCGCCAGGAGTTTATGGTTTGGTGCGATACACTTCTTTCTTAGCCCACCCCCATAAAATAAAATCGCATGAGGTGAGTTCCGAACTTCGCGCTGGCGATTCTGTGGGACGCCGGCGATCCATCCACCGTCCTGCGAAGCGTTCATCAAGCCATTGTCTTACAAGCAAGGCGTATTGAAAGGGAGCTCCATCGTGCAGAAATAACACTTTATGTGACGCCCCATTCAGAAATTGTAGGCCATACAAAATTTTCTAACATTTCCAGGTATCTTCCAGTTCATAGAGTCTCTCAACAGATAGGGTCCACTAACGCGAGAAGTTAATCCACACTACACTGTCAGTTTCGGTTTGCCCTTCATTCCTTCAACGGTGTTTTTGGGATCACCTTGTGCCCAATAATGACTATTATAACGATTAACAACCCCTCCCCCCTACTTGAAACACAGCTTCATCACTCCAGATAATTTTTTCACAGGTGTGGATGATCGTGCTATGCGAGCATCATTTCACAAGATTCAATACTTCTATGGCAATCATCTGGATACAACTTTTGGACATCTATGGTCTGTAATGTGGAGAATTGGACGAACAGTAGTGTGTAATGCCACTCTCTCTTGCAGCCTGTCTTGTTAATTTTGAAGGACTTCGCCCGAACATCTTTCTCACTGCGGGCACCTTTTCCTCTGATACCGAAGTCCAGGGCCTACCTGATCTCTTAATGTCCACGACATTTGTGGTAGTTATTAATTTTTAATTGTTTCTGGATGCAAAACATCTTGTCTCCTATGTTGATCCCTCCATCACCGTTGGACATGAACTACAGACTGCCACACCTCAAATCTTGTTGCAATTTAGGCTCTCTCGTCAATGCTTAATCGTGCTGGCATCTCTGTGGCGAAAAAAAAAAAAAAAAAAAAAAAAAAAGGATCTGAAATAAATGACATACTTTAAACATTTCATTTTAGAAATTCACAATTCAAAATAAATATTTACTTTTCTGCCCACCCGGTACATATATACGTTTGTTAGATTGTGCAAAATAGCGTATGATACAGCTGTACTTATTACTAAAACTGTTGTTATTTTTCAGCTGAGCTGTTTCAGATGATTGCCGATGATTTTATGTGTGATCCAGCGAACGTAGAGCAAGTGGAGGAGACGATTCGCCTGGAGTCTGGCGACAAAAGACTCAGTTGTTGTGGAAGCTCGTGAGAAGAAACAATCAAAGCTATGATCAGAAAGAATATAAGGTATCTGTGATTGAGACGCCAAAACCAAAGCGTTAAAAGTGGCTCGTAAACGAATATATTAACATTGTAAATATATACATACATTATAAATGATTGAGCTTGTATTATTGATATAGTATTTTTGTCGCAAAGTATAATAATGGATTCTTGTGATTAATATTATAAAGAGAACATTGAACTTTTATACTGCTGTGTATAATTTCACGTTACTTTATAATTGCGTAATAAATATATTTTGGTAACATTATTGCTTTTAGTATTTATTGGAAAATGATTGTGGTTATTAGGATAGTTTACAACATGCATTTATTTATTTATTTATTTTTGATACGCCTTAAACATTTTATTTATTGATAAACAATGTATCATAATCGAGGATTTTTATTAATTTGTGTAATAGTACACATTTTGATTGGTTGATTTGGAGTTTAGCACGGGTCCCTGGTGGCTCAGTGGTAGAGCATTCACCTCTGGAGCATGGGGTCCCGGGTTCGATCCCAGCTCGCGCCATGTGAACTTTGTGGTGGACAAACACCGTGTGCGTGGGTTTCCTCGGGGTTCTCCCGTTTCCTACCACTTTCTTCATTTCACCATTTCATTCCTCATCATCACCGTCTCTTAGCCCAACCGGCATAAGCGTGGGACGTAAAACTCAAAGATTTCATTTCATTTTTTGGAGTTTAGCACTGACACTGTATGAAACGTGGACTAGAACCACATCAGCTTCCATCGGAAGTCGAACCCTGGTCTCGAGTAAGCTAGCCATATAACTACAAGGCTATACTTTAGGATATACATAAACAGCTTTCTAGGAATTCACCCTTCTAAACCTTCCCTTAGTAGTCTTCGCGACACGTGGTAGAGATATATGATCCCTTCTGGCTCAAAACCAATGTTGCCTCAATTCCGTTCCTTTTTTCTTATTGAAATCATCTTTATTTTTGTTGTTGTTAACTGAAAATAGGAAGGAAAGCTTTTTCCTTATTTCTGCCGCGTTTTAACTATACAAGTGGAACAGAGGTACGGCAACACTGAGAGCAATGACGGCTTACAAGCTCGCGAGGACTAACCGAGGGTTGGGGGCGTTGAAAGGAGCAGTAGTTGGGGAAAAAGTCCTTTAAGCCTGCCCCGAGCTATAGTACACATTTTTATATCAACAAATCGATATAAATTATAGCTTCGACTTTTATTTCTTGGAGTGGGAATTTTTTATTTATACCACTATGAGAATGAGCAGCAACTTCGTAGTGTTTCTAGGTACAATCTTTGTGAATGTATCAGTATATACTTGGTTCTATGTTCATGCTAATGTATGTGTTGTGACCAAAAAAAAAAAAAAAAAAAAAAAAAAAAGTTTCGAAGGCTTTTCACTCCAACAGAGTTATTAATTTCAGAGTTGCCAGGGTTCAGGGAAGTCGTATCATCAGATAAAAATCTTAAGTTTGAAGCTATATCGTAGAATCAGTAGTGTTGTTTAAATTTGTTTAGAGTATTTGATAAAGTAATCGATTTCGTGACGGACCATTTAGCCTCCTCATAATTTTGTGCCGAATTATCAGACCTAAGTATCAATATACAGTACATGTAAGATAAGAATTAGATAAATGAAAATCGATGCTTCGTCTACTCTTGTATTTTAGAGTGAGTCGATATCTAGAGTTACACGTATTGTAAACTGTGCTGTTCGAAGCACCAAATATTCCTCACTGTAACTAGGTGCTGCGTGAAGATATTTAAAAAAGTTACGCGTGAATTGGGACTAACTTTTAAACGTTATCATTCAGTAGTCCAAGACGTAAGTTATTTGAGAACCGTTAACATACGGACAAAAACCAAAAGATATAACGATCTTGATAAGAAAGAGTCGTATTTCCAAACTTAATTACTCGTCAAAGTTGTTGCATGATTTAATCCGTTGCAAATGAGTAAGGAAGGTGGTTAATTTCAAACCAATCAAATTGGGTCGTTTAAATATTCCAGATTTTTGTGTATTAGGTGATAAAGCTACACGAACAACCTAAATGACCTTGAATATAAATTGCTCTCTACCTAGTTATATCATAAATACTGTCACAAGTTTGAATGTGAATAACACAGAATATTAGCACCAAGGCAATTTATTTTGGTCATGTTTTACATTGATATGTTGTACACCTAACGCACGAATCATTTTTCGAAATGTCCTCCCTTGGCCTTGATGCAGGCATGAAGTCTGTCCGGCCACTGGTCAATGGCATTACGCACACGTCCATGGGAAAATTGTTCACTTTTCGGGTCAAGGATTGTTTCATACTGTCGACAGATGGATGCCGTTTATGGCAGATCTTTGCCTGAAGGACTGCCCAAAGTTTGTAGTCCAACGGGTTAAGGTCCGGGCTGCTAGAAGGCCAATCAGCGGTAGAAATGAAGTCGGGGACGTTCCCTGCTGGCCACTTCTGGGTTGTTTTCGCTTTGTGGTTAGGAGCGGATTCCTGCCGGAAGGTCTACCTTTCTCCAGGGAACATGGTAGCAGACAGTGGTTTCACGATAGGTGTTAGCACTGTATCCTGGTACACCTTGGCAGATGTTTTAACACCTTTTTCGCAAAAATGCAGCTGGGTTGTGCCTGAGTAGCTCATTCCCCACCAAACCATCACTGAGGCAAGATGATGTGCCCTCTGAACCCTTGGAGCTGCCTCAGCAGATGCAGTAGATGACGTGGCATACACACGGTCATTTTGGGTGTTGTAGGCCTGCTCAATTGTGAACACTTTCCGTCAGTGAACAGAATCTTTCTGTGCAGATTGTTGGCGTATCGCCGCAACAGTCTCTTTGATTTAAAAACCCTCTGCGACATTAATGTTTGGGTCAGAAAGTGACCAGTCCGCCTCTTATACGCCCGTGGATGTAGGTTACTCCTGAGCAGACGAGAAATGGAATTTCCGCCGATGTTCATCTGAGCAGCCATCACATTTTGTGTTCGAACAGGATTTCTTCGAATTCTTGCTGCGACTGCTTTCTGGACCTACGAGGTTCGTACCGTTCGTGGTCTGCCATTCCTTGCGCGGTCAGTCGCCGTTCCAGTCTCGGTGTATCGCTGTATGGCGCGGTACACGAATCTCTTGCTGATTTGTAGGGTTTTCAGGAGGTTGAAAATCTCACCTGCTGTCTTCCCGACCTTGTGTAGTGCAATTACTGCTACACGATTTTCGTAATCAGTAAAATATCAACGTATGTCATGAACAGTCAAACACACACTACATGCATCTTCCGCTTTATACACAGATGGCAGCACTTTGCCACTCCGGATGCCTACAGTGCCTCTCCAAACTTTGTGACAGTGTTTATGATATAACTAGGTATAAATAGCTTTTGAACTTGAACTGCTTTATATAAATAGTCTTTTAATCAATCTTTGGTTTTGTATAATTTTTACCAGTTATTTATTTAATCATCAAGTATACTGGGTAATTGTGTGCATGGTTGCTAACGCTTCGGAGGTAATTCCTAACACCAAGATAAGACAAAAAGCAACGCTCATAGAGAGTCACTTTTTTTTTTAACTAAAAGTTATTTTTCAAGTTGGTCACTAAAAGTAGTTTTTTTTTCAAGTTTGTCTCTAAAAGTTACTTTTTTGGGAGTAAAATCAATTTTTCGTTTGATTTTGTTTTGCATTGACAGTTTTCTAAGAAAAATATATGGAAGGAGGCAAACATAATTGACATTATTTGCTTTGATCGTATTTTATTAAAGAAGAATCACATATACTACCTGTTTACAGTTTACTTTTCATTGCTTGCGGAATGTTGGCAGAAGCCACACCTACGTTTACCAATCATCTGGTGCCAAGACAAAATTTGTAACAAACCAATTTAGCAAGATAAAATTTTATTAGCAGTTAATGGTAATCTAGATACTATGTATTAATTACATTACTTTAATTTTGTATTTTTGGACATAATGAAAATAGAAATTTGGTCTTACGCCATCCAGATCTAAGTTGAAATACAAAACCATGCAAAGTATGTAATTAAATCTCTAAACACAAGTAATGCAATTCTTTTATTAGCTGACAAACTTAAGTAAAATAAATTTTAATCTTAACATGTTAAAACATTACGTATTTTGGTTAAAAATTCAAAATTCAATTTATGCCCAAGTTCGGCATCAAGGTTTAAAGTTAATTTTTGATGAGATTTTAGTCACTTTTTCATGTGCTTTTGGTGACTTTTCAACTATTTAGGAGAGACCAGACCACCTGTAAAAAGTGTAGTCCAACATGGGTGTAGAAATTCTTCCTTATGATACTATGACCACCCAAAAATTTGTCGGAGAAATGCAAGATTAGCCGCAACTCGGGAACAAAATTCCGGATCAAAATCGGGTAAATTGGATTGTCCATTATTTTTAGTGGTAGATTCCATTAATGCATAATTGAGTTTAGTGCATGGGCGCCACAAGGGTGATCCCCAAAGGAACTGGTAAATACTGGGGTATTTTATCAAAAGTTGAATGAAGAAAATGAACTAGAATCAGGTATAGCATTTCAACGAACAAAAATCATAGTACATCGTTCATGTTAGAATTCAAAAGGAGAGAGAATGTTTGATTGATCTATTTTGTATCAGTTAAAAAAAAAAAAAAAAAAAAAAAAAAAAAAAAAAAAAAACGGAGGAAGTATTTTTGTGCCTTCATTTGAGTGTATGATTTATCATTATTTTTTAAAATAAAAAAAGCAATATATGTGTTATCTGGGAGTTCACAGCTTTTATAAGTGTAATTATTAATAATACTTCTTATTTATTTATTTATTTATTTATTTTTTTTTTTTGAAATTGTAGAATCCATCCTTGGTGTGCTTACATTCCTATACTAATGTACTATTTAATTTCCCATTATGTTTACTTTCTCCGTTACATATGCCACCCGACTGCCATTTTTCCTCTTACTGTTGTTGTTCTAGTTGAAGTTAACTTCATATTTGGGTTTTCGTCAGTGCCGGTGTCCTCGTACGTTTTGTGCGCTAATACGATTGCAATGCCGTGAATTATACAAAATTTAAACATCAGTAAAACGCCAGCGGAAATAATATTGCAAGACCTTATCCCTGATGACGAGAGCTACCCCACAAATTTGTAAGGAAGGCGAACCAATATAAAACTGTTACTTTCAGTATACAAAAGTGCTACCTCCAAAATGTTTCTGGCCCTTTGTTTCTCCCCAAGAACTTCAAACTGGCGTCATTACTGTTAATAGTTCTAAAGTAAGTTCCTATATGAGTATCTTTCAGATTTAAAATACTTTTCACTAAATGTTGTACAAGTTAAGAAATAGTTATTGTAACCCAATGAAGCAGTTTATAAAACTTACAAGGAAAAAGCAGACTTGGTAAATGAGCTTCGGGGCCTTTTTTATTTTTTTTTTATTTGCAAGGTGATAGTGCACATTTAAAGTGTTCATATTAAAAACTGGGAGAACGCAATAGCCTGATATAGCGGAGAAAAAGCATCTTAAAGTTTTCGACTCGCAGCATATATCATAGGATGCGCAGGTTTATGAAGTGACGGCGTACTAGAATCAGTAGCATCTGTGACTCACGCGCGAAGGATCACGGGTTCGATTCCCGCTGGAGTCATATATATATTGCTTCAACCAATACAGTTACCATTTGTAACTACAAGTAAAATGTTAATTCACCATATGTTTATAATGAATTAAAATAATACAAATATTTCAATGTTCCATGTGGATTTTCTTCTCATCCGCCTTGTAATTCTCACACTGTCAACAAATGTAGACACGAAGCGTCAAGAACATTTTTTACACTATGTAGACTATGCAGGTCTTGTGCAATTGATCTTAAACTACCCGCTAAATGCAACGACAACGTATATATAATGTTGGTGTATATCTGGCTTTAGGAAAAAAAAAAAGTTTTAAATGTTACATCAACTAGAAAAAGGAGAAGGAAAAGAAATTTAAAAAGTGTATAGATTAATATCGATATATCCAGTTTGTATATTGATTCGGTCGTCATGGTAACGAAACACTGTAGCTAAGGAGTTTTTTTTATTTATTTATTTAATACAAGTATGATTTATAGTACGGCATACTACAAGAAAGCAAGAAAATTTACTGCCTTGTTTAATATATATAAAATAATGGGGATTTAAGTAGCATCCACTAAATGTGGAACTTTTTATTTAAATAGTGATTAGTGGATATTCAGTTAATTTCATAAGTTAAAAATAAAAAATGAAATTTTTGAGTTTTACGTCCAACGCTTATGCCGGTTAGGCTAAAGGAGACGGTGATGATGAGTAATGAATGAAATGGTGGAATGAAGAAAGTGGGAGGAAACGGGAGAACTCCGAGAAAACCCACGCATACGGTGTTTGTCCACCACAAAGTTCACTTGGCGGGGGCTGTGATTGAACCCGGAACCCCAAGCACCAGAGGTGAACACTACCACTGAGCCACCGCGGCTCCCAAGTGAAAAATAATCGACTGTGTGGGCAAATATATCGTTATGTAATTAATGGTGTTTCCGCCCGGGAACCTTCGAGATAAGTTTGAAGTAAAGTAAAAGTATCAAGTACGTTACAAGCAATAGCTCAAAACTGACGAGGAAGGTCCATAAACCGTGAGAGTTGAATTTTGATGAAAATTTGTGACAAGATTCAATTCGAGTTGCTAAGTGACGTAGTAATAGTCACTCGATGCGCAAATGCTTCGTTGAGCTGCTACACCGACGCCATCTTGAAATCCAGTAGGCAATGTCCAAGAATACCCTTTTGGCACAAAAATGAAAAAGCTTTTGATAGATCTGACTTCAGTATTGTAAAGCAAGGTAGAGCATCTATATGTGGCAGTACTTCCAGTGCATGATCGCCATCTTGTGAGGCCCCATATTGAATCGCGGTCAAATATGATCAATGGCAAGGAGGTCATGTTGGGTATCAAATAGCACTTGAATTTACTTCTGAATCCATTTCCGTAACCAAAGTTTACATATCTGTTTTCACTTCAGAGTTAAGAGCTCTCTCGCTCACAGGAACATATAAAGGTAATAGTTAAGAACAGCTACTTCTCATCTTCCGTGCACGAGGATACATCTTACTGTTGCACTACCTAAGGAATGATTCTATATCATGTACAAGTGGTAATAGAACACACAACAAACCCAGATCATGTTGTATTCACACTCCAACATGGAGTGAGAATACAGCTTGATCTCCGTTTCTTCTGTGTTCTATTACTACTTGTATACCAAATAGAATCATTTTTCTACGTAGTGCAACAGTAAGAAGTATCCACGTGCACGGGACATGCGATATGTGTTTCCAAATCCCCCCACATAGTCATACACTAAGTACAAGGACACATTATTATTTCCATACGATATAAAAAACAGATATTCCTAGAAAAACACCCGGAGTTAGCTTCTTTGCTTCACAAACGAATGGTCCACCAATCTAACACTCATTTGTTTTCAAAACTCGCTGGTTCAAATCAGCGTTGCCAGACTGACAGCTCGGAATTATTCCAAAACCTGATCGAAATTATGCTAGATTCGGTCAAATTATGCTAGATCCTCATAATTACTATTTCAGGAGTTTTAAAAGAAAAAAGAACGAAGTTGAGATACGATAACGTAACTTAAAATACGCAGAGCGCAAGAATGCGTGGATAGAACTCAATACTTCACGCACCAAAGCTTTAACTCAACTAAACTAGTGCAGTCGTTGCCAGACTCAATGGCGTATATTCGTATAAATGAATGCAAAGTGTTTGTTTACATATTTTGAAAGAAAATTACCTAGCAGCATAAGCGGAGTTGCGGAGTTGGGAATTGTCTGCTGGGGGGGGGGGGGGGAATTTTGGTCGGTCTCGGACCTTTCATTTCAGGAATAAAGATGGTCATGAAGTCAGAAATAAAGATGGTGAAATTGTCAAAAAGTTGGTGGAAGAATGGCCTCCATAGCTCCGACCATGCCTCGCAGTTAAAGGATTAGAAAACCGTGGGTGGAGCCACAAAAAAAAAAAAAAAAAAAAAAAAAGCCCAAAGCCGTTTTTAACTTACTTTCGGAAAATAAGACTGCCTATATGGTTTACCGACTATATGAATCGATGAAAGAGGATACATTTCTGCCGTTCTTTTTCTTCCCACGACCAACTTGTTTCTCATCTTCAGGTTTTACGGTTTTTTGATAAATTTGCTGAAATTATGCTAGATTTGGGTAGGATGCTAAAAGCAAGATGCTAGATCCTAAAGAAATGCAAATTATGCTAGATCTAGCATCATTATGCTAGATCTGGCAACGCTCGTTCATATACTTGCCCCTGGCGCTGCATACTACAGGTAATAGAATGACGTGTAAGGCTGCGCCTCCATTGCTTCCGAATGCGAATCAAGTTGCAGTGTCTCTTTCAACGCTTCAATGTGCTTCAAAATTCGCACCTTAAAATTTTGAGAGCACGAAGAAGACGAATGCGGATAAATGACATATTTTGCACATTCAAAGGATGAATGGCATTTCCTTTGTGTGCAAAATGCTTTCGTGGTAACCGTTACTATTTTCACTTTAAAATAAATTAACTAAATAAAATTAGAAAATACAGAATCAATCTACTTTCTAAGTAACTTTTCTCCATGAGTAAAAGGAACCCGTTTTTGCTATTTCAAACTTATTTGTCAATAATTACATATATTCCTAAAATCATTATTTAAGGAACAGAAAGGAAAAATAAATTGAATAAAAAGTTGGAGTTCATGTATTAATTAAATCTTCATATTTTAAAGACAAAACAAAGAAAAATATACATACCTTGCACGTCAAGTTCCTTGCTTACATCTGCCCATAATTTGTTCACGACGCACATTGGTGTGAAAACGCAAAAAGCTGGCCAAAATATGATAACTATATTCAAATTGAATGAAATTTAGTATTAAGGGGTTATTGAGGTTGCTGATTACGATTCTGCAACTAAAGTTGAAAAAAACAAAATGGCGGATCCAAAATGGCGGAATAAAAAGAATGCCAACATACTTCGTAATTTTCACAATGTATCTTTAACAACATTCACTTTTTTCACATATTTTGATGAACAATTACTTGTTACTTACGTTCGTATTTATTAGAAATGTATTATTACTTAAATGACACAAATTATTGGTATTTGATTCCGTTATGATAACTGCAACGGCTTGTCATTGTAACATTAAATGAACAATAATTAACATCAATACGCTTCGTAATTGGCACGTTTTGGCAGCTACGTTTTTGTCGACAGCATTAATTAATATTCAGACTACCATTCTACAAAATATGAACGTGGTGCACGAGTGTGCACATAATGTTTTCAACGCTTTAAGTTAATAAAATATATAAACAATGTGAAAATTTTGCCTGACTTGCGATTCAAATTATAAATTATTACATCATTATTATTGATTTTTCACTTCATACACTTATTCTACTTACCAGTACGATATAGGAAAACTTTACAGATTTAAAAACTATGAACGCGTTCGAAAGTTACAACCGTTTCAACGGACGCGTCACAATTCTTCTATTGTTCTCTACGTATTTGGCCTGCTGAAGGGTCTACTTAAGAGTGGCTCAGGGAGTCGGAATAAAGTAAAAACCCTATTCTATTTATGGATTTGGGCCCTTCTAACATCACTCTAGTCAACTACATAAAAAATTCCTATATTACTAACTTTCGTTTTCTTTTACTTTTCGCCAGCTTTTTGCGTTTTCGCCCCACTGTGCAACGTGTCGTTTGTGATAATCTGGATAAGCTTGGTTCTACAATGCAACTTTATCGAAAGCACAATTTATTAAACCATGAACATCTACTTCCATCTTAATTTTTATTTTTTATTTTATCTCCGCACCTTGCAACGTCGTCTGCTTTCACGCAAAACAAACTTTATTTCTCTCGTAGCGCTCAATTCCTCTGCAGACAAATCTCCTTTGCACGTATTCGGACGAACAATCCCAACAGGTTGGGATCATTCGTATCTTTTCGTCGGTTTTTTTACAATTTGCTGGTTGGAACTAGTCGAGGCCTCTCCAATTTATTTACACGTGCTGGGAAATTCGCATTCGCAATCGCATTCGGAAGTAATAGAGGCGCGGCCTAAAAGACGTCCACATTTATTTCGGATTCCACGTTAATCAGTAGGTCCACGCCTCGCTGCTAAAAGGGACGTTAAACTCAATATCAACTCAACTTGTCTCAGTGGCAGGATTCACCTCCCAAGAGTTGTAACACTTATTTAGCAACACCCGATATATATTTTGTGTGTTGATATCGATATGTAGCTAGTGGAGAAATGTCAACATGCGCCACTACTTCTGGGACACCGTCCCACGTGGGAAAAATAGGAAAATAACTAATCGGGTCTTGAATCTGAGGCCGTTGGCTCCCAGTAGGATTGGAAACTGCGAACACGCGAGCAAAAGCGAGCGCTCTGGCCTTGAGGCTCGAGGGAGCCTGGCTTTCTCTGTATACATTTCTTTGAGGAGTACCCACTTTGTTTGGCAAGCGCTCTTGTACAGCCTCCCGACATGCTTGTGTGTTACATTTTGTTACTCCTACTGCACAGTTGTAAACAATCAGAGCTTTAAGACGTTTCTTCCTCCTTTTCATGTCGTTTTATTTTCCATATGTATGGTGTTCCAGCTGTAGTGTTACATGTACCAAATTGGTTCATTTTCGTCTTTGTCTTGGTATGTGTACTGTGTGTAAGATACATATTTCTGGATGTATTTTGATATTGAGTACGTCATATGTCCCAGAAGACGTGAGATATGATACAAGTTTGTTATTTTCACGCTCTATCGCAATTTGAACCATGGATTAAGAGATTTCTTTTCATATGGGTCGACTGTGGGACAGGCCCGTAGTCAAGGGGGGGCTAGGGCGGGCTCAGCCCCCCTAAATTTTTGCAGACCCCTACTAAAGTCATAGTTCGAATTAACGGGGGATGCCGGGGAAATTCCCCTTCGGTAAAAATGTATGTCCGGCTCGTATCACAGAAGTAACATAACATCCATTTCTGGGATACATTTTCGCCTTCTACATTTACAGCAACAATACATAAACATAACCCTCTCGTTCGAAAGTTTAATTCGAACCCTGACTGAAATGTTGGAAGAAATTGTATTTCCAAATGTACTTTAGAGTGCTAAATTGAAATTTACTTTTATTATCCTCATTTAAAGTATTGGCCTATTTATGCGCTACGCTTCTTTGAATTATTATATTTCTTTGAGCGTGAGACTGGTTTATTTATCTTTTTTTTTTTGAATGCTTCGTGCAAACGACCCTCGCTGCAGGAGAAAAATAATTTATGGTTATTCTATCGGCAAACATGCATTTGTGTTCAGAAACAACATAGTTTTACCTTAATCTGCGGGCGAAGAGTTTACTCATAGCTACTCATAGCTATCTAAAGACGGCTATGGTTTACTTCTTCCTGTCCTTCTTGGAATTTGCAACTGAAAACATCCTTTTGCTGTGAGTCATTGGCTTTCGGTCAATATGCGAGAGATTGAAAAGACAGCATCCCTCAACAGGGGGATGCAACTGCTTCGTTCTAATCATCACATAGGTGTATGGGTTTGTTTTGTGTATATTGGACATGGAGTGAGGGGGGGGGGGAATTTTGACTACGTTTTATGTCACGTGATAACGGAGTAAGAAAAGTTTCCTTTTCTGAATTGTGTTTACTCTTGTTGTGTTGTTGAACATGGTTGTAATTGAAAGTTGATCTATACAGGTTTCTGAAGATGCACCGAAGTTGACTTGAAGAATGAGAATTGTAGTGTATCAGCAACTTGACTATTTGTTAAATAACTTGGAATAGATAAATAATACTTTTAATATATCTTTAAACTAAAGATAAGTTCGATTCACTTAATCTTTCTCGGGGATGAATTATTAGATACTTTATTAAAATAATTTAATAATTGTTGCCAATCTTTGGTGCCAGAATCAAATGTTCATGCAGATAATCAGACGTAAACCTAATCATCCAAAGTTACTATTTTGTAAAAGAATACCTTGCAATCTTCTGGTATGTAAACAAAAAATGTAGCAAACTAAACGGAGGTAGTAGTTGCACTTATAGGAAAAACAGAATTTTCAATTAAAAATTGAACCTTATTGGATGATAATAAGTATAATGCTTTATAGATTTGAAATTTGACCTTTGACTTAAAACAGGGTGCGTTGGGGAGTTTAGCGTCCCTCTTCAGCAGGGAGGCTATGTAGACACGGGACCTATAGCTTAAAGTAACATCCAAATCACTATCGGTTTGAATCCGAGGACTCCCAGTACGGTTTGAACCCGAAACCGGACGCGCCAAAGGCGAGCGCTGTACCCATGAGGCTACGGGGTAGCCCACAAAAGTAACAATTTGCTAATGTTGTTTCATTTTGAAGAAGAGATATCTTCAATAGAAATAAGTAAATAGCTTTTTAAATCATTAGTTCTTAACTTAAACGTTTTTAGTACCTACGAAAGCAACTGATGTCGAATTCTTATTTGTACAATGTAAAGAAGAATTGCATGTATACTTTGATATGAATTGTACTATACAAAGAAAATTTAATGAATTGTTACTTCTCTTGTCAATTTCGTTTCGAGAAAGAAGGTAACTGCGCTAGAACAGGGAACTTTTTTGGAGTTATTTCTTATTTGAATGCTCGAGTACCAAAACATAACATATTATTTTTACTTAAACATGACTTTAGTAGCAATCGTCCTAAATGATTGTTGATAGTATGTTCCAAACAGTCTAGAGCAGTGGTTTTTAAACTGGAGTCCGCGGACCCCGGGGGTCCGCGTGACCTGGCTACGGGGTCCGCGACGTCTAAAAATTGAAACGTGGTGTGATAAAATGGAACTCACAGCTGTTATGCAAAATGTATTTTTTTCAGTTACTAAAAAGACAGCAATTAGAAATTATACCTACGTTTGTAAATTTGAATATTTTCTTTTCTAAATTTCTGCCCTGAAGCCTGTCAACCGTTATATAGGACTACTTCAGGTGAGAGGAATTCCTTCTTTGTTAGGGCATTTTCTCAAAAGGAGTTGTACATTAACTGCACCGTGCCGATCTTGTTTTGTTGAGTTACAACAATGACATCACCAGAAATCTCGATCTGGACACAATTGTTCTAAGATTGGCAGCATCCAAAACAAGGAGATTTACGGGAAGGTCGTCTGGTATCGGACACCGTAGCTTTTTTCAGTTTGTCATTCCGAAAAATAGCTATATCTAATTACTTAATGCACAAAATGATACCTTGGTATCTTACACACAACGTGTTAAAGGTGATTTGACAGGTAAAAACTAATAATATATATTTTTGTAAAAAATCAAAGGTAATACAAATTAGCATTCTTAAAAAGTGGAGGGTGGTATCGGACAAACATAAAACTATAGAGAATTGGCCTTTTGAAGTAATTTAATAACAGAACTAATTGCAAATATTAGCTGTTTACTTACAGGAGTTTTTACACACAAAATAGAGTTTTATTACGCTTTGAAATAAGCCTAAAATAAGAGTAAAAATACATCTTAAAATTCTCAGTCTCATCAAGAATTGTTATCTTTTATTCTGACACAAATCACAATGTTAAAACAGTCTGCCGTCAAAATTTTCACATTGTTCATGGGCCAAGTCTTTACATATATTGCACTGTATCCAATCATCAAAAGACTCCCCGCAGATTATAATGTTTTTCAGCAAGTTTGTAAACTAGTTTTAAAAAATTCTGGTATTCTTAGTGGCATTAGACTAGTTAACAACACAAAGTCTTTATATGATTGTATAGTATTCCTTCTTGGTCACGTTCTACTAAATATGCCTTTGTTATCCGAGCAGCGAGGCTTAGCTGTTACCTCTTTCCCTTCCGACACGATCTTCTAATGTTCTCTAAGGAACACCACATCTAGCACTGGCCGCACGTGTTTCTTTGGAAATAACTTTGTCTATGACCAACTTTATACTTTCTTCATCGCAATTGCCACGTATTTTCCCCATGGTTTTCTGAAAAAAGCCAGAAACCATTAAAAAACGTCAAGTTTACTTACCAGTGTTTTGTCCGATACCACCCGTTTCCCTTTTGTCCGATACCAGCCGAACGACTTGCAACTTATGAATGGCTATCTACCGGCTTGTAACAACACGAAGGCAACTATACGCCTAAATTATAATATATACACCCTAATAAATGCTATGATTACAATAATATATCAATACATTTACTTTGTGACAAGTTGCAGGCACACAAATCTATCTTCGTGCACCTGATTACTCGCAAAAATACAAAAACTTTGAAGTACGAGATACACCGTTCATCGAACAAATCCACTATGGCGTGGGTTTGGCTAGTTCATTTCGATCAACTCACCGTATGCTTGACATGTGCCGCCTTAAGCAGGAAATAACGAAAACTGCTTTTGTCCGATACCACCCGCTGTCCGATACCAGACGACTTTCCCCTATACTGTGATTGTGTTGTTAGTGATTGTTGAAATGTTCAACTTGTTTCTACTATACTGTGCCAACATGAGGAGTGTATATATGCGTGTTGTGTTTGTGTTTCTTAATCTTATAAAATTTATAAATTTGTAGATAGCAAAAACCCATAAACATATCATTATTTCTTTCGAACATCACCATAAAAAACTGATCAAAAAATGTTTAGAAGTACAAGTGTAAAATAAAACCCATAATATTTGAAGAAATGTAAAGTTTCGTATCTAAGGACATGTAAATAATAATACAGGTAAGATGTTAATTTCATTTTTCCAATATGCATATATTTGTTTAGGCCACATGTATTTCAAAATATTGATTTAAGATTTTGAGACCCTCCTCTGTAGAATCTCTTTGAAGATAGTATTAAATCTCATTACTTTCTAGATGTTTTCGAGTTTCACAAATATTTTTTCAGTCCATCAAAAATTTAAAAACGTATTTCCTGTACTAATTCTTTGGAAATTTTAATTATTGGTTCGTTCGGCCAACTATTTTTTTTAAATATTTTTTTATTTCCTTGAAGATGAGAAAACGGAAGAAATATTTTGTTGCCATAACAAATAAATAAAAAGGAAACACATAGTATTCTAGCTTTCAGGTATAATTGTACTAACGCTATAGAGGAAAATTTTAATAGTAATTCCTTCAGGCTGTAGTTTTAGTTTTAAGAGCATAATAAATTATTCATCATCACACACAAAGACAGACAATATATATATATATATATATATATATATATATATATATATATATCTGTGTGTGTGCCTACCCTAATTTACATTTAGCCCCCCCTAAATTTCGAGGCTGGCTACGGGCCTGCTGTGGGACAATGTCCCAAACAAAGTGGGGCATTGATACAATCGTGTTCTAGTTACGTTCTACCAAAAAGTGCACCAGATGTAATAGCAGAATATACAACGTTATTTTCCTAGTTTTCGCATGTGAGACGGTGTCCCAGCAGTAGTGGGACATGTTGACATTTGTCCATTAGCTACATGTCGATGTCAACACACAAAATGGCCGCATTTCAATATCGATAATGTGATTCCACTAGAGACATTCATTTAGTTTACCCAGTTTCTTAGTGGGTCCCCTTGCACAATTTCAACTTGGCCTCAGTTGTTGCATCCTTATTGGTATGCAACCGTGCACATCATATTGCGTCGGTTTGAGGGAATATTATTGGTGAATTGACTTTGATGTTCTTGACGATAATCCTTACATGTCCGACGCTTTGAACTCACGTTTACTGAGTATGAGTGCATTTCTGGGCATTTCTCGTTACGTGTTTCCACACATGTGAATCACCCTGCTGCATCTGTTGTGCTCTACCGACACTCCAGATGTCTTTCTAGAGCATTTGAGTACAAATTCGCTACACTTAATACTCAGAACTTCACTGTTGGCCAGCATCCGTACCTGGCGATTATGCAACCACACACAACGGGCATGAAAGTGTCCGCCATTTTGTATTTGTTCCAGATATCGATGTAATACAAAAGAATTATTGTTACCTGGTAGAAACCCTATCAATTCATATCCATTTAGACCAACTTTCATTTAGCAGATTATCCGGGACTCCCTACGTTCCTTTGGGGAATCCCTTGCGCGTGCATAGTAGGATTGTGAAACATGGAAAATTCAATACAGCAGGTATGACTTCTTCAGCGAATTTTTTACCCGCCCTCTTTACGTTGGATAGTTTCCGAACTATTGGCGTCCGAAAGTCATTTTCCCACGCTTTCGGCACCTTGTAGATCTGAAACTATGTCTGATAGCCGAAAGTTCAAGAGAACTTTTTTTCTTGTCTCAGTGGCAGGATTCACCTCCCAAGAGTTGTAACACTTATTTTGCAACACCCGATATATATATATATATATATATATATATATATATATATATATATATATATATATATATATATATATATATATATATATATATATGTGTGTGTGTGTGCTTTTGTGAATTTCTTTGCGTTTGTATGGTTAGGATATGCGCCTTGAGCACGGGAGACCATGGTTCGATTTCCGCTGGGAGCTCATGTAGTTGTTATACCACTTTAAACTGTAGCGGAAACAAACGTAATAGTTTCGCAATTAAAGCTTATAATGCATTATTAAACACGTATTTACTTACTTTGTAGTTCCTTAATTAGCTACTATAATGAAAATTTTGCCTACCCATACTCCTTTATCGTGAAACTTCAGATTTCTGTGACACTACCAAAACTTGCAAGTCACTCAAATCACAATGCCTACTGATTCTCAGCCCCCAAACTTTGTAGGATTACTTTCTAATATCAGCGCCTTTTCTTAATCGGAGTAAGTAATGTGCCCAGCACAACACTTGGCTGTTTATGCTTCATAGAGACGCTAGAGACTGGGGTGCCGGATTAGGGATAGGGGGCTGGTATTGGTAACTTTCCTCTCTCTCTCTCTCTCTCTGTATATATATATATATATATATATATATATATATATATATATATATATATATATATATATATATATTCTCCAACATATTTAAATTAGAAAAATGTTTCAGAAACATTTCCGATAAAATTCATTTTAGGTATAACAAGGAATATGTACTTTTATTGTAACAGAAGCATATATTTTGAGAATAATGTAAAAGTATTTCTTTGATATATAATAAAATACTATTAGCTAAAAGCACAAACTATATTTCATAAACATCAAACTATATTCATTTTTAATATCTGTTTTAACTTTTTTAATTAAACATTAGATAAAATATTCTGAAAATAATTCTAAAATATTGTATGAAAATATTTTATTTAACCGTAGGAAGTCCAAGGGAGGGGCTTCTCGAGCCCACTCGTTTGTATTTCTTGAAGAAAACCCGCCGTAAGTCTTGATGAAAATATTGAGAATTTTATTTATTGTGTATTATTACTTCTTTGATAAATCCACATCATTAATGTGCGGTATTATTTAATTACTTGCAAATTAAAAATTATTTCTAAGTAGTGGGCTCATTGAACCCCCTCCTTGAACTTCCATGTGACATATTTTCTACAAGTATATTTCCTGAACTTAGATTTTTTCGTTTGTATTTAACAAGGATTGTGTTCTTATGTTGGGAAACAACATATCAGTCACGAGTAAGTTCTGAATGCTTATTCTATATTCATTTCTTGTTAGATGGCATTATGTGAGTTATAGTATGTTATACTGTGGGTTCGAGAAGCCCCCCCCTTGGACCTACTTGAGACAAAAAAAAATTCTTGGACTTCCTAGGGTTAATTTACAGTAGAAGGTAACAAAAACATTTCCATACAAAATTAATAGGTGTTTTAAAAATATTTCTGGAAAATATTTCTCATATTACGAACGAATTTATTTTTAAAATATTCGAAACATTTTTAAAATTATATTTCATACGTTTTCTCGTAGCAATAGAAAAGATTGCAAGTAACACGTTGGAAAACATTTGTAAAATCTATGGAATATATTTCCTATTTTTTTTATATCATGTATGTAAAACATTTTCAGTATTACTTAGAAAACATTTTCTCTCTCAACATTGAAAACATATTGCATTACATTCAACACAATATTTCTAGTACAATTTGTGAAAATTTTCCTTAGATTATTTTCCTTCTAACGTTCTAAAAATATACTTATTGTACTTCATAAAATGTTTTCCAAACATTTTCTAAAAATATTTCCGGTAAGTATTTGGGATATTTCTCAGATATAACAAGAAATATATTTTCTCCAGTAACGGAAGAGTATATTCTGAAAACAATGTAAAAATATTTCTATAATATATCAGAAAATGTTGTTCACTAAATACACAAAATATTTTCCAAAACATAACGGAAAACATTTTCTATTCATTTTTAATATGTTTACTTTTCCTTGTTTTAGAGTTTTATATTCAAAATCCGATAAAATATTCTGGAAATAAGGTTAAAATATTGTACGAAAATATTCCATTTAAGTTATAACAGAAGGTTATCAAAATACTTTTGTTAAAATTAAGTAAACCTTTTTAAAACATTTCTGAAAAATATTTCTTATATTACGAAAGAATTTATTTTTAAAATATTCTAAACGTTTTAAAAAATATATATTCAATATGTTTTCTTGTAAAAATAGAAAATATTGCAAATAACCTATTAGAGAACATTTTTCAAATATATGGAATATATTTCCTTTCATTGTTTCCCATATCATATATTGAAAACATTTTTATTATCATTTCGAAAGTATTTTCCTTCTCAATAGTGAAAACATATTAGATTACATCCAATAAAATATTTCTAATACATTTTGTGAATATTTTCCTGGATATACTTTCCGGCTAGCATTCTCAAAATTTACTTTCGTTAATTTCTAAAATGTTTTCTAAACATTTTTGGGAAAATATTTTCCGGAAATATTCGGAATACATTAGGGAAACCAGCATGGAAACCTCCAGAGAAGGAAAACCTTTTGGAAACCAATGAAAATATTTTCTTTTGGTTGAGAAAATATTCCTTGCTGTGTGGGCCAACGTAGAGAAGCTTACATTACAAATTTTATGTCTATTTTTCCTACAATTTTATGGGTTTATTGCCCTGCGCTCTAAGCGCTCAATATAATAAACAAGCTTCAGCAATTATTATAGTAGAAAGCGCATGGTAAGCATATATCGATATATGATACGAAGCACTGTATTGCTTGTTTCTTAACTACGAGTAATATCGATCGTTTTCGATTATTTTTACAAACTAACTCACCCATATATATAAAATGCCGCCCCTCTCTATAAAGGAGAAGTTTAAAAATGCTAGAAGAATTCTGTTCATTTTCAATTAATAAAGAGTTAATGTACTAACGAACTTACTTACCTTGATTTCGGACTTTAAAAATTTCATCCGTTTTTCCACTGAAAGGTATCGATAATTTAACAAGGAAATAATTAGACCATGTTAATTTAATTGAAATTCATCGTAATTTTATCCATGACAAACACTTTGCTATTTAATATCGTAAGGGTCAGATCCATCGTTATTGTAACAGAGCGGCGCTTGGACGATTGACGGTAGAAATTCAAATTCCGAATAGTTAGAATTTCACAATCTGGTTTTAATATAAGTTTAAACTCTTTAGTCGGTGGAGAAGAGGCCGCGGATCAAATGTGTTTTGGTGGGTCAGTGGTTCATGGTGGGTGGTGAGTCAGAGTGGGTCACGGTGGATGGAGGGTCATGCGTCAGAATGGTTCACGGTCGGTGGTGGGTCGTGGGTCACGGTGGGTGCTGGGTCGTGGGTCAAGTTTTCATTGATCCACGACTTCGGTAACTGGTTTGGGTTCGATTTAAGCTTGAAACAGAATGTGTCCGTTGTTTCTGAAAAGGAACCAAAATTTGGTTTGAGTTTTAGTTTGAAAACAGAAACTATATTGCCACTTTTCAGAATATCCGTATATATTTTGGAAAAATTCCAAACGATATGTATTGGTTTCGTTTTACATCTAGAATTGGCTTCGTTTTGAATAGGCTCGACTTAAGTTGGAGAAAATTTCTCGAGTCGAGTCAACTTTCAAGTAAAACTCACTACAACTTGGCTGTGCTCATCCCTAATAAACACGATCCCAGCCAGAATTAGCTTGGGATAGGGAACTTATATTTAAAAGAAATGATAATCTTAGCAAAATGCAGAGGTATTTTAGTGTGGGAGAAAAAAGGAATGAAATCTCTAATTTCTAGTTCTATTAGTCTTGTAATTCTCAGTCCGTGGTAAAAGTACTGATAGGAATATGGACAATGAATAATGATTATATTGTAGAACACTCCACTTTAATATCACAGGAATATCATCTTCCGGTTTGCTTCATTGCAAAAAATTACAGAGTATATTATAATACCATATAAAGTATGTGTACTGTTGCAGGCACGTAACAAGGATTTGGTAATTGGGGGGTCCGTGAGATGAAATAATGTGGTTATCACACCAGGTACTCTATCATTTTAGACGGTCCGGCACATCTCTCTCCCCTTCCTGGCAGCACGCTGTAAGATTGTACCATTCCAAAGGTAGAGTGAGCATTTACGCTAGTGACTGTTGTAGTCACAACACTCGACTGCATCGGTACATCGAAATTACTCAACCATGATTTCGAGGTTGGCTGATGCGGGGGACAATACATTGCTGTGTCCCGTGCATCAGGCAACACTTGACTCTTTCCCGGTTGGACGTTACTTGTTTCTGGGAAAATTTTCCCTGGAGAATCGCTATCAGAAAAAGGATAGGAGATATCAGACTTGACGAGTTCCAATTTAGTAATATTCCCCTTAAGACTTTCTACTTCGGTTTGAATTTGACCAATCCTTTGATCTACCGACTCTAGTTTGGTTTCTATTGATAGATTAGATATTACAACATTTAATTTACTTATTTCAGCCTGCTGCTGTTCAACCTTTTGTTCTATGTCACAAAATCTTTTGTTTGTGCTTTCAAACCTTACATCTATTTCATTTAATTTTTCATTTGTTTCGTTTCTGAGCTGTTCGGTAGAATGTTGGGCCTGGTATCTAACCTGGTCTAATTCAGTGGACGTTTGCTCCTTCAATTTGCTAATTGAAGAAGCAAAGTCTAAACAGATCTGATCAAATTTATTGTTTAGTACCTCGAATCGAGCATCGGTCTCTCGTTTCGAGGTATCAAACTTTTCATTTATTTCACGTCTCATTTCTGCATTCTCACGCCTCATATCTGCACCGTTCTGTTTCAATTCATCAAATTTGTTAGAAAATTTTTCATTCATATTAGAAAATTTTTCATGCATCATTTCCATCATCTGGCGAATTAATGCAGACGTGTCAGACCCTCCAGATGACATTCCTTCCTTCGGGTTTGCCGTCTGATCACGAGAATCACTGTGATTTCCATTCTTTTCCTCATCATCGAGGTCAGATATCTCCGCTGGAGATATTTGGCCTCGGTCCTTTTCACAATCCTCACAGTATTTTATTATTTCGCCGGTTTGAACTTTTTCTGCATTTTCAGCAGTATCATCCAAATTGGTGCAAGCAAAGTGGATCCATTTTAGTCCACAACCGGTGCATCTTCTTAATCTCCGCGGAGCGCGAGATCTTTTCTCTTTTTCATCTAACGTGCATTGAGTGCACGTGACTTCACATTCGTCCTGTGACACAACAACTTTTTTATTTGTTGCCATAGCTTTGACACACTATACACAGACAAGATATATATATTGCAAATACACATATACTATACATATGTACTATGAAATACTTATTCAATATTAGAGACAAGTATTATTCATGAATTAAAGGACTCCCATTCTCTTTCCTTCCTTGAAACCCTTCTAGCGTTTAGTTCTAATTTAGAAAAATGTTGACACTCCTTCTCTTTTTCCCCCTTAGAAAAGGAAACAAAAATGACAAAGTAGCCAACGACTCTAGTTGTTTCATTGACTATAAAATTTCTCTTATTAATTTCAATGTTGTAATCAATTCAACATGCCTTCAACCTCACTCTTTGACATTCTTAAAAAAATTCAGATCTACCGGTCGCCATTTAAACTGAGATCCATTGCCACGGGAACAAACGTTGCCATGACAACCATCCTTGTCGCGGTTCGCCAATCTAGAGCAGATTGGCGTGTTTACTTGTATTGTTAAATAAGCATTTTCAGATCCGTTACCACAGCAAACAAGCGTTACCATGGCCACAATCTTGTCACGTGTCGCCAATCTAAAACTGATAAAGGGCAAGAAAGAAGAAAAGAAAGAAAGCTCTGTAACAAATGAGATGCATGGAATAAGTCGTGAGTGGGAACCCTTCACCCCTGGTGGGGATATTCATGAAGCTATCAGCTTATGTCTAATTATATTGGAATATATTATCCATTTCTTAATTTCGAACATACTAGGTTCGATCGAAATGAGAAAACTTTTTGTCGGACTTCTGAAGAAAATAAAATAAAATAAATACATGACCGTGTTTATTACATATAGAATTCACAGTCACGACACCCTTTTCAGTTTTATTAAAAATAGAAGAAGAAGAAGATGAAGAAAGGAAAAGGAAGATAGAAGAGAAAAGAGGTAAAGTAAGAAGGTGATAAAGAGGAAACTGTTACTGGATATTTTGAGAAATATGGTAAAGGAAAGTGAATAATTATCGAATTGGGATCATTTCCAATAGCTATTGGGTGAATGTTTGGTATTAAGGTGATCAAAGGTAGACACATGTTAACCCATACATCCCAGACCTAGATCCATTTAACCCCAACTACCGAATTATCCCAATCTAGCTCTGAGATAGATGAGAAAGTTTAATTTAACCGTTTATTCAATATTTCCAGAAGTTCTAGACTAATATCCAATATTTGAAAAACAAACGACGAAGTTGATGGCATGTTAGAATCGACCACAGAAAAAAAAGAGTAACCCATCTATTTGTTGAAGATTTTGACTTTCACAGTTCTCCCATGATGATCATTCGTTCAGGCTACTTCGTCCTTTTTGCTTACTTTATAGAGCCAACTTAGATTAAGTTAGTATTGACATTCAACGACTTTAATTACCAATTACCATTAATTATAATAAGTCACACATATATGTCAAAATAATTGGTGCACTTAATACTAAACCTACATTTCACTCACACACACATTCATACAGGACAATGTATACTTCAGGTTGTATTTAGTTGAATTAAACTAACCTAACTACATTTCAATAGACATTTATTACATTTCAATAAAAGAAAACTTAGTTTGACATAACAGGAAAAATTTGATACATGAAAAAAATATATTAATAATAATACATAGGCATGCACAGAAATTTGCTACTTTCAACAATATCAAATAACACATTTCTCTTTCTAGAGATATTAAAAGTAGGATTACATTAAAAAAATATTCGACAAAAGACGAAAGACAAAAATTGAAGGGAAAAAAATTCAAAAATCAATATCTTTAAGATTCAGTGCAATGAATACATATCATTGTGAAAAATTAGAAAAAATATATTTGGTTAATCATTCTTAAAAAAAAAAAGCACTTTAGTAGCATTTTATTGAGTCTCTGTCCCAAGAGGAGAAAATTCGACAATTTTATGAGTCTTTGTTCTCACGTCGATAATAACTCCTTTATCAACTCTCTTTATTCACTAGGATTGGTGTCCATGAGAGTATTTAATCGTTTGTCTTAACGACAGACAAAAAATTTAGTTCCTTCATGTTATATATAGTTTTCATTTCGTCACTTGACGCACTCGGTATAAGAATTCAAACTTTATTAAGATTTAAAAAAATTATCGAGTCCAGTCCCAGACATTGGGAACATATTTCCATAATACTATATAACATTTCAATGGAATTAGGTCTCTGGACCTACCTAGGTCCTGTATTCACATTGCTAAATTATTGACCACATTTCAGTTCATTAGAATTTAAGATCACTAAATTTTTTTTCTAGTATAGATCGTGGAGTCAAAAGGTTTTAGTCACTGGACTGACGAACGACAAATGGTTATGTTTCTGATTGTAGGGGAAGATTTGTTTCATAGATTACTGATAGAAGGATTCGTTGGTGGGGCGCACTGTTTCGTAGTTTACTGAGTTCACTATGATCTCGCAAAATAAATTTGGATAAGGATTAGGGTTTTGTTTTCTTACGACCTGCTACTTGTTCCATGCAACATTTGACATAGTATTAAAAAATTGAATAGTTACAAACATCACTAACAAATCGATAAGGTGTCATTAATTATAAATTACGCGGTAATACATTACATCACAAATAATTGGTCAATGTCGGGTGTCAAAAATCTATGGCAACCTAAAACAACCAGGGTAAATACCGAGCCCTTTACATATATACTCGCATAGTATATATATTCATATTACTCAATATAATAAATTTCACTTTAATATCCATCTTAGTATTTCGTCGACATTTAAATTCTACATAACCTTTTTATATTCGATAAATATTCACATTTTATTGGCTCAAAGACAAAACAAAAACCCTGACTAACAAAAATTATTTTCTCTTCTCATATGGTTGCGACATTGAACTTTATATACATAAACCCGATAATCGACAAAGATTCAATTTACTAAGATCCGCGTATAAAGAAATGGTTGATATTATTTAATAAGTTGACACAAAAGGTAGCAATACAACAAATAGAGCAGGTACGTAACCCTTTAAACTATGTAAGTACATATATAGATGTATATACAAAGAAAGAAAAAATCAATGTTATTCGCAACTAGTGGGCCCAAACTACTAATACATACACCATATAACCAATCAATAGAAAGAAAACCAGAAATCAGTAATCAGCGGGTATAAGTTGTACGATCAATGAATAACAAGTAAGTTTCTGGGAATCTGAAAGCATAGTGTACATTCTCGTCAGTTTCTCCCGTGGTGGGTTGAATATCGCGAAAATGGTCCTGAGTTGTGCTGGAATACCTCCACGAATTGTACTCCTCGATGTCTCAGTTAGTACATACGATCGAAATAAGTGATATGAACATTGTATGCTTTCATGAGTTTCAAAACCGTGGGGGGGAGGTTGAAATTAAAAAAAACTTTAGAGAAGAAGTAGAAAAAGGATAGGTAAAAAGAGAGGAGACAGAACTCTACAACTACGAAAGATAAGTGGTCGAATTTACGTATACAACATACTATAACCAAATATTCTCTTTTATGCCAAAAGGGGCTCGGCTTACCAAATAAATAGCCGAAAAAGATGTCTGCAACGTCGAGACGAGTCTGTGTCCTCGATGGGATTTTCAGAAAGACAAAGGCTTTAGGGAAATCCCACCACTCACCGTATCCGGACAACGCCAGTAAAAGAATCCAAAATAGTAATGAAATTAGAGTAATAGCTAAGATATCCCTAATGAGAATTTGCCAAAATAAAAAAAATAAAATAAACTGAATTTTGGATCGGTGATCTCAGTGACCAAACATCACCGATGGCTACCCTGCGCAGACGTGCCGAAATTAATTCGTCGTTAATTTCCATCAACTAATTAAACTTAGAAAAGAAACGAAAATACTTAAGAGGGTCATGGGTCGACGTCCGGGTACGCTATTGGCATAAATATTAATTTAGTAGCGGTTGATTTAATCGAATAGTCCGAACTGGGCTGTTAGCTATATGAACACTGCACAATAAATAAGGTAAGCAACGAAGAAAAAGAATCTCGGAGAGTCAATGAATGTTAAAGGTACATATGACCGAACCTGTACTTTTCGTCGATCAAAGGATATAGCAGTTATTTTTCTTAATTATCATTTCTGTCAACCTTTAGAAGTAATTCCCACATGATGCTACCCTATCTGTTGAAAGGCTTAATATCCGGGGCTGTTAATATGAGGTCCTTAAATGCGAAGTAACACACAATTCCCAACTACAATTTACTATCCAAATAACAAACTCGGTGGAATGAATGTACTGGTGTAGAAGTCAAAATGCGAGAGATGTTTAGTAAACATATTCATATTTTCATTATATAATATAAACTAGGCCTATCCATTTAAAGATAGGTGTCATATCATCTCATTCATATTTTATATCATATTACTAATATATCATTACATTCATTCATTATTTACTCATTTTCGCGCTAAGTAATATTTTATAGACACCCTATTTCATACATTTTACACGCAGGCCATACACATATTTATATTACACACTAATAAATATATAATTATCACAATCTATCACGCTTAAACTACTACACGATAACATTCATCGAACCACGGACTCTTTGTTTCGAAGCACCCAAATCGTATTTACTTCGCAGTAAAAAAAATCATACGTGTATTTACTGAAAATTAAATTGTCAACGATTAATTTATTTCTGATTTGCTGATAAAACTAAAGCAACAATGGAATTTTTCTACAGCCACGGGAAAAGAGAATTTAATATTACATTTTGAAACGAACAGTAACATCATGTGGGCTATTTATATTAAGAAAATAGGCGTTCTTGATTTCAGTGGATATTTCGATTGCTAATTGAGCTAGCAAGCTGTAACTTTCAGAACTATGAGATCTCATGCTATTTCATCAAAACGTACACTCATTTGAACCGAAAACCATGTCCACGGGATGTAATTTGAGAATAAATGGCCAAAATCAAACAATCTAGATCACTAAGTCATGCGATGTCGTAATGTCAACAAACAATTGACTACCGAAAACGGGCACGATGGCGCTGTAGTGGAGGCATAATTTACCGTGTACTGAAATATATGCTTGTACTTATTAATCAGAAATCTAATATTTACTCTCGTTTAGTTACTTTTAGTTAGAAAAATGGTGATGAGTTTGCATACGTACACACAATGTCCTCACACAGTAACGTCACACATTCACCCAAAACTATTATCTACACATAACAATATATATACTAAACTACTAAACCAAACAAGCACCATTTAATTACATGCATGTTGAAGAAAGTAACCTAACATATTAGATTTAAAATACATTACTCCCTCATCGGTATATAAATTTGGCTCTATTGAACTTTAGGGGGGCAAAATGAGAAGAATAACCCTAGGTCCAATTGACCTGGCCAATTGTTTAAAGCATGTTTACAAGAATTTGATGCCCTGGGGGGCACCTTAACAGATTTATTAAGGGACCCTTCCCCTGAAAGGGGAAAAGGCCCTAAAACAGACAATAACTAACCCATCTCCAACTAGAAATGGTTCAATTTGGAAAGAGAAATAGGAGCCTTCTAGTTAACTTAAGCTGCCATTCTGATGATTAGTATCACATTACGAAACCTACCATGTACATGCACTTACTGAATATTAAAAAAAATCACACTGTCAGATACACGAATAAAATGCACAAAACAGGTCGTATTTCCCTAATCCGTAACTGAGTTTTAAAAATGTCAGACAATCACTCTCATAAACTGTCTATGCTTTGGCTTGGATGATGAGCAATATGGCGTCAGAAAAGCTGGTTCCTATTTCTCCTTTATTTTTACAGTTCACGAGAGTGTAGATTTACAGATTCCTATATAATTATATGGCGTTTATTATAAAATGTAATCTAACGTTTACCTTGTTTTTCACTCGAAAAGTCAGTATTTCCAACAGATATAGAGTGGTTGATTTCACGAGTTCTGCTTCTAAATGTGTCCTCGATTATTTATGATAACATTGCGCTGAAAACGCCAGGGATTGGAGAATTCCTCCAATCAGAACGAAAACCACCAGCCGCGGAAATTACAAAGCGAATAGAATTTTGGTGAAATCTAGATATAACCGGATCTGAAAGTGACTATGGACTAGTGAGAGGGGGTGAGGGAAAGATTAGGTACCTGACTAAATTCTACATTGGTCTGAAATTAAGAAAATTTATGTCCAATGACGGAACTATGTTTCGGTATGACGTCAGAATGGTAAACCTTGTAACTATTCAACTTGTATATGCGAAAATGGGATTTACAATTAATCAAAATATAAATAAATGTATTATTCAGTGGGAATATGGTTACTAATGAAACCTTTCGATTCATCACATTTAATTTGAAGTAAAGAGAGTAAATAAATTGTGTAATTAAACCGAAATCGAAGTAAAAAAAATTACTAGGTACAGGGTGCGTAAAAAAATTGCCATTACTTTCAACTGTAATGGTACATTACAAGTTAACTCTGTTTGGTGCAGTGTCCATTGTGCTTTTTTATTCATTGTGATTTTTACATGTAAGAAATCCAACTGCATCCGGACTTGCAACTCTAGTGTTATGTAATTTGGAGAAATTGAGATTGTCTCTAAAACAATTCAGAAGGCAGGGATTTGATGACGCAGCTGTGATGAGTGGTGCTTACTCAGGTGTTCAGAAGAGACTTCAAGAAACTGTGGAACGAGCTATATATATTCACTGCACGGTACATCTTGTCGCAAAAAGGTTGAGCGCATTCTTCATTGTTGTTTCGAGGCAAAAATTTTGTAAGTCCAACTTCGGGTATCTTCGGGAAAAAGTAAACTAGGTTCTAACCCCCAAGCCAATTTTTGAAATCAGGAAAATTTTTGCAGATGTATTTTACTTCTTTTAATTATAATAAGACTTGTTACCAAGTGTAGAAAAAAAAACAATTTAATGATACAATATTTCGAAACCTTGTATTAATGTCAGCACATTGTTGCCTTGTCATTTAGCTCTCCTTACGTAAAAAATAGATATGTAAAGGAATCTTTCCATATATAAAAGAATGCTCAAAGTTAAGACAGAACATAATTCTCGCCTGAGTACTAAAATAAGTCAAAGTAGAAAAAAAACAGCGTTTGCAGTGCATATGAATATCATTGTCCTGAGTGCCCGTTCGTTATACATATCTAGGTGCATGTTACGAGGAGTGCGTGTGTTAGCTCTGTGGTAAACCGTAGGATTTCAAATCGTAAGGTTGTGAGTTCGATTCCCATCTAGGTCAATGATTGTTTTATGAATTTTTTCCAATGCATGAATAACTATATACAAAATTGGATTAAAATACATCAGTTGTGTATATATAACATATAATCATTGCAGAACAAAGTAATTATTAAGTTTAATAATTTTGTCGGCGCTGTCACTCTGAAACCCAACGTCGTAGAGATCAGTAGGCTGTCACTCTGCCACCTCAGAAGTACATTTTAAAAGTATGAATTTCTAAGTTAGAACTTAGGAGTTGGTAACACAACTTGGATTTGGAGGGTTGAATCATAAATAGTTGACCGTAGCGATAATTAGAAAGAAGCCAACACTAACCCGTAAACAATTGTCATACCTTACGGTAGTATGAACTTCTTTCCCGTCTCGGTTTCACTTTTTCTAACTTAGAGTCTCACGAAAGAGGCTTTTCAAGTAATTTACACATTTTGTTCTAGCAGCTCATAGCACAGAATCAGTTAAGTTGGGGTTGATTTCATACAAAGTTAGAACCTACCGTTTGTATTTCACACCAAGTAAGCCTCTTGAAATTTTCATGTAATTTTCCATTTTCCTTCATTGTAATAAAATCACTTGTTAGAAATTTTCTCTTTGCTTCAACCAATATAGATCGAAAGGCTAATCACAAATGCAACTGAAGGTATAAGAACTTGGTTCCAGAAATACCTGGTACGAATCTCGATGTATGCCCTCATCTGAGATTCATGGTCCCTAAAAGGGACTTGTCATATATATCCGAACTAGTGGGCAGAAAATGACGTCTGTCTTCCTAGGCTTAAGTGCAAGTTTCCCATTTCCGATCTTGGTTGCTAGGTGGAAGAGTTGGAAAAGCTGTCACTAAAACGCAAGATTGGTATAGGAGAGGGTTTACTAGAAAATTCTGTTCTAAGCGAAATAGTTTGGAGACCTATAATCCTGCTTCATACTGTGTGGTTTCTATCACACGTAGAAGTGAGACACAGGACATGACACACATAACATCAACACACACTCCCGTTTACAAGGAAACACACACATACACAACACACAAAACAGACTTGGGTGGGTTTACGCCGTGTTCCTACGGACAAATTACCCTCCACACAAACAAATCACATAACACACATGCGCACACACACACACACACACACACACACTATATATATATATATATATATATATATATATATATATATATATACACCTTGACTGAAACTTCTCTCGCGTGTACTTACGCCGGGAGCTAAAGAAAACACTCCATGTAAACAGAATACACTTTTAATTCCACTTCATTGATAATTGTACAAGGATCTGGTAGTGATTTTCTGGGTACGATACTGTCATGCGTTATCAAATTTTTCGCATTTCTTACTTGTCACATTGTTTCCTTTCTTATCAGTTGTAAACTACTAAAGTATTATATGTAAAAAAATAAAGTTGTAAGAATGGAGTGGATCTATATAAACATTGGAAATGAAAAATGTTAATTCTACTTAAGCTTGAATAATTATCAGTACACCACACTAAATCCGCTGAATTAAACTTTTACTTTCTAAAATATATGAATGTTTTCGAGCAATATCGCTTTGCTTCAGATATTAACAGAAGAGTTTACCTTCTCTTATATATGGATAATTAAGGTATATATGGATATTTTTTATATATCTATTTACAAATGCTTACTCAAACTTACTTATTTAAAAAATCCATTCTGTTATGTTCGATTTTGAGTCTCTCTTGTGAGATATCACTTTCAATTAAATTTCTTGACAATATTGAGATGGTTTTATTATGCATCTGCAAACACTTCGTTTCGTAACCTCTTCCGCTACGATTTTTTATCTGAATGTTACTAATTGACGTATAAATTATAAAAGTGTACTGTAGATATTTTATCATAACTTTCAAAACATTAATATAGTAACCCTGCGTGATGCTACAATAGTTTAAATTTTATGAGGAGTGTGACTCGTCATTGTGGGACTTGGCACCGGGAGGCTCTGAGCTAGACTTGTCACTTCAGTGCAAGGGGTTAAATGTGGTTTCTTTTTATTACTTCACAGCTATGAATTAACATGGATGTTGTTAGCCTGATTTTTCAATAAATCTTTTCCATATTCATCACACGTTAAGGCATTTTGTCTCCATGCGTTACGGGTGTACAAAATTTTCGACTTTCAAAAATTTCATTCATAGTCTCAAGACAGGGAACTTGTATCAGATAAAATATGTATTTTATAATTCAATTTTAAAGTAATCCCTTCTTTCCACTCTTAGTTCATATAAATTTTTTAAGTTCTATGTGTTAACACTATGCAGCCCATTTTGATTTCGATCGCCCTTTCCCCAGCTGTAGGCACGTGTGATGTATCTCATGTGATGCTCTAATATAGCTCAGAGAATTGGGTTTTGGTTGTATGTTTTCCTCCATTCTGGCCAGATATATTTCTACTCTTTTAGCCTTTGCTGCTACATGTGAACTGTAAATTGCTGCACTCTTGGTAAATAGAATGCTTTCTATTTTTATGTTAGCATGAGGCCTACATGACGTATTTGTTGTGTATTTCAACATGTGCGTTACCAAGGTTGGCCTTTGAATAAAATCTTCTTTTTTCTCTTGGTACGAGGTTTTTCTTCTGTCTGTACTAAGTATTATGCTAAATATGACAACTCAAGGGATTCTACTTCAATCTTACTACGTGCAAAGGCTTTGAACTGTATGTTCTAAAATGTGTGTGGACAAACTTTTAATTTGCAGTAAACCTATTTCCACACACACTTGACATGTCTCTACTATTTAACCTGTAACAATTAGGATGAATGTTACAATATTTTATTCAATTAGGATGAATGTTACAATCTTTTTTGCCAGGAACATCTTGTCTTACTAATTTATCAGTACTTCTGTCCGATGCTGTGGACAATATCTCAGAAAATTCTCAACTCTATATTTTGTATTTGGACCTGTCTATGGCTTTTGATTCTCTTCCACACTATCTTCTTCTATACAAACTCAGTTCTAAATTCAATATACATGGTAAATTACTTAGTCTTGTAGAAGCATGTCTCAGTAATAGGACAACGAGTTTGAGTTTCAGGTTATTTTTCTGAATTATTCCAGTAAATTCTAGATTTCTTCAAGGCAGTGTTCTGGGTCTACTTGTGTTATACATGGACGATCTGCCTTCTTCGTTTACAAACAGCTCTACCAATATTCTATTTGTTGATGATTGCAAACTCTAAAGAAAAGTTAAATCAGAGTACGATGCTCTTGCTCTCCACGGTGATGTTTGTATTCTTCTCAACCGGTGTAACTCTTGGAAATACTTTACACATCGAAAAATGTGCTTCTCTTACGATTTGTATAAAAAAAAACTTATAAGCACCATCTACAAAATTGGTCATCACAATATAAATCCTGTCACCTCTTTCAGAGATCGTGGTGTTACTATTGACAGTAAGCTTACTTTTGCGGATCATATAAGCACAATATCTTATACTGCTATGAGGAAACTAGAACTCCTTTATCGCTTCACTGACATAGAAATTCCTAATTCCTTAAGCTTGTACTATGTCATATGTTGCTCCCACTATTGAGTACTATTCTCCTATCTGGTTTATGGCCTGCCCTACTCGTCTGAAAGAATTAAACTCTGTAATTAATATCTTTTCAGTTATTATATCGTATTGAGTACCTTACCTCCTAACACTTTCGAAAAATGACGTTTTAACATTTCTCAATATCAAATCTCCCCTAGTTAGAAACAAAATTTCTGTCCTAATATTTTTGCATGAAATTGTAAATGGCTATATATCATGTGAACAGTTATTAAGTCAGATCAATTTTCGCGTACCCGCTAGAACAACACGGTCTAGTGATCTCTTCTACACTCGAGCTCTGAGAGAATAATATTGTCCCAAGGTTCATACTAAACCGAATTGTTAGCACGTATAATCAGTTACCAGAAACTGTAGACGTTTTTTTTTCAAATAAGCATACCTTCATATCACGTTTTTTTCAAATGGGCATACCTTTGTATCTATAAATAAACTATCTTCGTAATGTTTTCATTGTACTGCACCGTCTTGATTTCAAATTATTCTGTTGTTATGTTGCACAATTGTTAAAATGTTTCAATGTAAAATGGCTGTATCTAAAACCTGTATGTGAATTTAGACTATATCTTTTTCCATACACTATGCATGTCTGGGGTTTCACGTCTGTACATATTGTGGCAGATCCCATATTTTATGGTTAATTTTCATGTACATTTTATAAAATTTATTTTATTAAAGATTTTATTTTTTTGTCTTTGGTTAAGGATTAAAGAAGAATAAAACACGGAAATAATTAATATCAGTATAAGAAATCGCATGAATGTAATTGTTAGTAAATTCTTCAGATTGTATAGTCAGCTATCCAGAATAACATCTTAGCGAATTGTTTTTCGTCTGAGAATTCAGGAACCGAATTCTACAAATGTGTAAATGAGAACTATTAACAGAATTTTACTGTCATGCATTTGTAAAATAATTGTCAACAACAGACACATTCAAGGGTATGTAGAAATTGCCAAGAATCATGAGACAAAGCATTCCAAGGGTTGCCAGTTGTTGATTACAATGAGGAAACAACCTCGTTTCCTCAAGAAAGGAGGACACGCGCTTCTGACGTCGTGCGACTGTGGCGAATTCCGTGGTACGGAAGTTTGAACAAAAACTGAGGGAAGAGAGGTCTCGAGGCAGAAGTCGAGAAGTCGAGGAGATCCGATCAGTGATCAGAGAAGAGAAGAGAACCGATGTGACTGATCCTAAGCCACAATACTACTTCGTTAAGTTAACGGACATTAGAGTTTTATACATAACGTATATTAGATGTGGAGTTCAACCACATCCTAATCACCGATGTCAACAGCATAGATTCTTCCCAAACGGGATACAAACAACGAGTCTACAGTACGGAGATATCAACCCAGGCGATATCTCTCAACCTGCGGCCAGACAAGGAGAGACCACCAAGGACCACTACAGGAGGACCAGCTGAATTGAATCCCAGAGGTATGTGTTACTTTAAAGTCAGTAATCAACAGCTCATTGCTTGGTTTGCAATGCTCAATCTGGCGAAACTTCTAAATACCCGTAACTAAAGACATAACATTTTACACATGAACGTTTCCGATAAGAAATACAAACATCTTTTATCAATTTATTTCTGAGTTGTGATTTTATGATAAAATCCCCATAAGATTATGTACGATAAGTTAACCTCTCGCATAATAGTAGAGAACATTCCTACTCATCTCAGATGGTGAGTGGAAGGTGACTTCTTCAGTTCACCGTATCATCACCCAATTTTTAGACACGAACTGAGGAGGTTGTCAATATCGATATAGCTTTTGCCAAGTGATTTTTCTAGTAAATCAGTTTGGACAGTTTCGGTCACTTAAAGTTTTATACATGTACGTGTGAATTTAAGTGTTACCAAGATGATAATCCAAACTTTTCAAACTTTTGACACGTGTGAGACCTTTCAACTGTATGCAATTTCAACTATATGTGCTGCTAAGTCTGACTTCTTAGTAAATACGTTTTCACATTCTTGGCACATTTGTGAGGCTGTTCACCTGTATATGTGACTTGTTTACCAGAACAGTTTTTCCCGGAAAACCTTTTAATACTCTTGGCACTAATAAGGATTTATCTGCATTTTGGAGTATGTATATTACCAAGTACAAGTTCCTAATAACTCCCTTTGACACTATATACGCCCGTGAGCTCGTCACCTCTCTGTGTCAACATGTGCTTGTGTAACTGCAACTATCAATAAATCTTCTTCCACACTTTTTGGACGTTTTGGCTTTTTCACCTATATGTATTAACATGTGTAGCCAAATTTGGGATACGGACAAAACCTCGCGGCCGAAACATCGCCGCCCAAAATCTCACCTGTCAAAACCTCGCCACCCAAAACATCGCGTGGCCAAAACCTCGCCGCCAAAACCTCGTGGGACAAAATCTCGAGTGCAGTTTAATAAAAATTCAGTGTAGCATAACAATATCTGCTGCTTTTCTAATAAGTAAAAAGAAAAAAGGAAGGAAGAGCTTGGCGTGGTGATAGTAGGGGCGCCAAATTCTACTTCTCCTTGGGCGCCGAAATCTCTAGCTACGGCTCTCTTTCTCTCTCTCTCTCTATATATATATATAGTAGAAAATGGATCGATCTGGACCATACTAGGCCATATTAGAACATATTAGGCCAACTGAGGAGCCCCTGGGAAATCGAGCATCGTGAACCGTCAACCCACGGTCTTTTACGACCTCCATTTTAGGGGTGTATTTGTTCCCTTTTATGAGCACCTTTTTCGGAAGGACTCGTTCTCTTTTATGAGTACATTTCAAGGAGTGAACTCGTTCCCTTTTATGAGCATATTTTCCAACCCCTCAGAAGTTACGAACCCATAGCAGAGCAGATAATACATAAGACTCGTTCCACCCCTATTTGAACATAGCACAGCTAGTAAAGGGTATGGCTTATTTTACAACCCCTATTTTAACATAGCAGAGACTAGGAAACATAGCGAAGATTAAACATAGTCCATTTTAGGAGGTGGACTCGTTTTCTTCTATGAGCATATTTTCCAACCCCTATTTGAACATAGCAGAAATTACATAAGACTATGTAACATAGCAAAGGGAAGGGTGTATTCGTTCCACTAGTAAAAAGAGTGTGGCTTATTTTCCAACCCTTATTTTAACAGCAGAACTATTTAACATAGTAGAGCTGTACTCGTTTGAACATAGTATAAGAATACGTTTCCATCCCTATTTGAACATAGTTGGCCTATTTTTCCACCCCTATTTGCAATACACGGTTTTCTACGACCTCCATTTTAGGGGTGTATTTGTTCCCTTTTATGAGAACATTTTAAGGGGTGAACTCGTTCCCTTTTATGAGCATATTTTCCAACCCCTCAGAAATTACGAACACATAGTGGACCAGATAATACATAAGATTCGTTACACCCCTATTTGAACATAGCACAGCTAATAAAAGAGTATGACTCTTTAATCACACAGAGACTACGAAACATAGCGAAGATTAAACATAGTCCATTTTAGGGGTGTATTCGTTCTCTTTTATAAGTACTTTTTCAACCCTTATTTTAACATAGCACTTATTACATAAGACTACGAAACATAACAGAGGTTTATTCGTTCAACCCCTATTTAAACATATGACTTACTTATGTTAACATAGCAGAGATTATTTTCTTTTACGGGGGTAGCAACCCCAACCCTCCTCCTTTCTCATACAGGGCTTGAGACCGGCAATGGCGGAGTTTAAAAAATAACAACACCATCATCATCATATTCTCATAAATGAATAAAGCATAATATCATTAGCATCAATAGTGGTAAGTGAGAATTTGTTTAAGAAATCGTGCAGTGAATAACCAGATGCACAACATTCTAGATATAAAAAACAGTAATGTCCAAAAAATTGAGATAAATCACCTTGAATACGTTTATTATTCCATGTTTAATACAGACAGTTTCGTTTTAAAAACCTTATATGATGTTGTATATAGGGAGGTATACCATAGCTATCGAAATACTCTCCCACACACATATTAGATATATAAACAGCAACCCAATGTTCACCAGGCTTATCACTAGAATCAGTATTTATAATTATGGCGGCTGAAAATGTATGAATAAACAAAGGTAACTCATCTGCAGCATATACACCAATAAAATGATTTTTAGGTAAATTTTGTTGTAATGCTTCATAAAGTTCAATTGTATTTAACATTTTTTTAAATTAATATATATTTTTCTCTTGAAATTAATTTTTAATTCTGAAGAGAATTCACCATAAATAATTGCTGTTACAGGAGATGGCAGTGCTTCTTTAAAATGAACCTCTAAACGTACACGTCCTTGCCGTTGTAGACTAGTATGAAATGCAGCACTTGCGCTAGAATCAGGAGTTAAATCAAACACCAGTAGAGTATAACCGTTAGGATATTCGGCAAGTGAAATATCATTACCTTGATTAGAATAATAAATACCTGAACCTGCAAATAACGTAGAATATGCTTGTATATATAGCTTATTATCAAAATCAGGTTGTAGTGGTTTGGATGGCACAGGCGTTCCATCAACATACAGTGTAAAAAACGACATATTAAATGTTGAAAATTGAACGGATTTGTTTGATAAGTACCATTGAAAGCAGCATTAGTAACAAAACCAATAATAATACGTTTAGGCACTATGCCTGAAAACAGATCTGGAAGTGTACTATCCATAGTTCCTTCTGGTAAAGATTCTGCCTTCACCTGCACTTCTGTTAGAGGATGTTTTATTCTAAATTTAGGATTTTGTAATACTTTATTTTGTACTATTTTAACTGCTGGTGATACATCAACCTTTTTCACAAGCAATGTTGCATCTGTAATTACAACCTTTCCATCAGCATCTGTGTCAACCATTAGACAAAATGTAGGTTTAGCTGGAATTAGTTTAATACGCCGTTGTACACCATTCAGTAAAAAATTCTCCTGATTGAATTTATCAGCATAAATATAACCCAATATTTCAAATGACTGACTTAAAGTAGTGAGAAGAAAACGTTGTTTAAACCCTAAATTACCATCAGCCACACTATTCATATGACCTGCAGTATCTTTAAACAACATTGATATTTGAAGATGCGTTGTTTTAGCATTAGCATTATAATTTTGTAGTTTTTCAATATATGATCGATATGGATATGTATGTGAAGAGTAGGAAATAAGTTGATTATTTATATTTAATTGCACTTCACTGAACATTGCATTGAGAAAGTCATTTACAGGATCAATTTTCTTATCGGCAGAAGTTAAATTAGAACCATCTGATTTAGTAATTTTACCTTTAATATATAACATTGTGTGCGGTAAGTCCATATAGTCATCCCCATGACCGGGGACAACGAATTCTATTGGTGCATTATCAGATATTTAAGCCACAGGCTTATATGGAACTATTTTGTTACCTATAATACTGGTTTGAGTGGGTAAACCAGGAAATAAATCTAATTCTGATTTCATATACTCACACTGCATTTTTGTCTTTTTCTTACTATTAATAATCACACATGGTAAAATTAACATTACCGTGTTACTTCTACGAAAATGTAATTTTACACATACACTGCCATATTGGAAAGGAAGTGGATTACCTGTACTATCTCTTAAATCAATAATAATTCGATCAACTTGTTTACGTTGCACGGTGACATAATGAGGATTGTCAAAAATATGTACATTATTAATACCATACTCTGTAATATTTGTATTTACAATACGTAACAGTGAAACTATAGTATCACCTACCATTTATGGTTCTACAATATCACTGTAAATATACATAAGTGTAGGTAGCGATTTTTGTAAATCAGGTGGATAACGAGTATGATGAACAACTGCAATATCTTCCTACTGTACATTCTCAAACCCTAGTATTGTTGCTAGTTCAGGAGATAGGCGTACTTCTATATGCTTCTCTTGATCTTTTATTACTCTATTAACCTCAATTCGTTTTACTGATGCATTAACTTTTAATTGTAAACTAAATATATCACTTTTATGATTAATTTGAGATAGAATATCATCAACATGATAATAGTGGCCTGGTAAGATTTGAGTTATGTTCCAGTTTTTTGTATTCATGGTACGGTAATAATATTATTTGTATATTTGGAAACATTCTGAAATGAACTTGTATAATGCACTTCAACAACAGCTGTTTCCCACACTCCCTTCTCCAGTACAATAGGATGATATAATTTAGTAGTATAACAAGCAAGAGTATTTTGAGGAAAATATTCCATGGAACTATTGCTAGGAAGTGTGAGATAAAAACTCACTTTGCTCCATAATGAAAAATATCTTTGGATCTTTTTATCCGCTTCACACCACTAAAATGGACTTTCTTTCTTTTTCTTCCAGATCCTACCAACACCTGATTTATTTTATTTTGAGCTTTGTTTTTTTTTATAAATTTGTTTTAGCTTCTTGCCACCGATCTTGTAAAGACTCTTCAATAGGTCTATTATTATCTAGTACATCTCCTGCTACATTAATTCCTGTACGTATCAACTCTTTACCAACAGTTTTTGCACCTTGTTTTAATAAAGGAAACACAGTACGGAATAAACCTCCTAGAAAACTACCAATGCCATAACCTTCTTGATATGCTGTACCTTTATACACGTTATAACCACCTCCTGCTTGATGCGTACAGTATTTAAAGTATGGATCATTCATCTTTCTTTCTATATACTCAAAAATATCAATAGATTACAATAGAATATTAGTATTATTGCTTATAAGTACGCCATTTGCGTTTACGAGGTGGAGGACCATCCTTTTCGTTCTCATCATCATCTTCCTCCTCTGTTAGTTTTCTAATATATTCTATTCGTTGAGGATTACTAATGTACTCTAAGGGTATATTGGCTTTTGCTATTAATGTAGCAAAAGGTTTCCAGCCGGCAACTGAAATATTTTTCTTACGACATCTAACAAAATCGGATATCAAATCCATTATATTTGCACCTGGAATTAATTTATTATTAATATTCACATTTCCATTATCATCCCATTGAATATTAGGATTTTGTTTCAATTTACGTAATAAATTTCTTGCTTTACGTTTACAAATTTCAGGGAGAGTAGATATTATTTCATCATCATCATCATCCTCCTCCTCTTCTTCTTCGTCCTCCTCTTTATCAATAGTAGTAGTAGTTGCTGTTGTAACTGTTGCCGGTTTTTGAATTATATTTAAATATTTTTGTAAGACTTCTCTATATCTTATCCATTTTTCTTCTGCATTTAAACTTTTATTATTTAAAATTTCTTTCATTTCATCATCAAGATTACATATCGTTTGATAATGATGTAATTTTTCTGGTGAGATTAAAATAAGTTTTTGTGCGTTTTGCATAATTACCTAATTAAACTTGATAATATAAATCCTAAAATAGGTGCAAGCAATGCAGTAAGAAAACCACCTTTTTGTATAATTATTCGTTTTTTCTTTTGTTTTAATGACGGACCGTTTTCACCAAATATCTTAGTTCCTTTTTATATTATTTAATTTATTTATCTCTGTTTTATTTAATGGAACATTTCCTTGTAATACGTTATAGGGACATTCGCAAATAGAATGAATTAAATCAGGATCTGCATTTTGTAAAATTGCCTTGAGTGCTTTCGGTTTGACTTTCCTAAAAGTTTTAACAAATGTGCATTTTCCTTACTAATCATTTTTTATGGCTATTATAGCACAAACAGTTGTTAGAATATAAACCGTATTGCAATGATTTTTACAGGCACATAAACATAATTAAAAGAATCTGTTGGAAAGATATTTGTTCGAACTTGGTGTTCATCAGGAGTATTTTGTTTTAAATCAAAAAGTAAATAATCATGTGCAATTCGAGTTGCATCTTGATATGCTTCTTGAATAAATTTTGTATTACCTGGATACAATTGTCGTGCCAGATAATTAATTTGAGCTTGGTCTAGGATTTTTAAAACAAAAAATATAATGACAATTTAACGAAATATCCCGCATTCCCTTTTGTTGATGAAAAATATTCTGTTATAAATATTACACTTATATTTCTATGATGGCTACCCTTAGTAAAAATATCTACAATCCGATGGTCACACTCACGCATTAAATCATCAATAATTACAAGATGTGGACCTTCGTGTGCTTGAAATTCATTATTTTGAGATAAACCTTCTTTAAACATTCAGCCTGAAAGAGTATCATACAACGGCTGCCATTCACCATAACACCATACAATATTTTTAAATAACTTACTATAATGGTCAAGAAATGTTGTGACAAAATATGATTTTCCACAGCCTGTAGGACCTGCTACCATACATGTAAAAGGAATTTTCCATTCCATATTTTGTTCTCTATATTACAGATATATCACATTTATTTTAAATAACGTTTTTAAATAGTTTGCTTTATTTTCTTCTTTACATAAAAACACAGCGTTTGTTGAAGAACTAATTGGATTTAATATACTTTTTACTTGTGATACTGATAGACCTCGTGATGGTGATGATGATGAAAATTTAACTAAGCAACGAAAATTTACAGTGTTGCTAGAATTTAAAATAGAAAATTCACTTTTTAAATTATAAAATCTACAAGAAATACTTGTGATGACATGCTTTACTATAACTTCTTGACTTGTTTTACAATAGAGTATGCTTTAAATCAATCCAAGAATTTTTACTTTTTGGCAGACCTAACCATCTCACATAGGCCTTATTATTTTTCTTTCGCAAAACATTTTCAATTAAATATGTTTTTGGAAATTTCGTTAATTGTAATTCGTGCCCGTAAAATCTTCCTTCAATAGGTTTATTATTTGAGTCTACTAAGTGATATGTTGGAGGATTAGTGAAGAAAACTTTAGCAACTCGAAAAAAATCAGTACTCCAATTGCGTGTAAAACCTATATCAAAACCAGGACGTTTAAGTTTACTAATTCTTACATATTCACCTACCTTAAATTTACTTTTTCTTTTTATCACAGAAAACTTTTTGCAATAGATGTTTGTCAATAGATGTTTTTCATTTTCTTTTTTAATAGCGCCGATAGGTTTCATTTTAGTAGTGGAATGAATAGTATTATTATATTTATTAATAATTCCGGCAGAATGCGAATCCATTTATAATTTCCCTGCAGTGTAAATTGTCTCCACATTAAATTACGTAATGTTCTATAAAATCTTTCAATAATACTTACTTTCACGTCACTATACGTGGAATAATGTTTAATGTTATTTTGGTTCATCACCTTCTGAAACTCTGAATTATAAAATTCTCGACCCCTGTCAGTTTGTAAAAATTTTGGGGTTTTGTTTGCTTTTCTAAGTACTGTTATAAATGCTTGTGTAATTAGTTTGCCAGTTTTATTTTTCACAGGAAAAGCCCAAGCATATTTAGAGAATGTGTCTATCACAGTTAATAAAGATTGGAAATTTCGATTAATGTTTGGTAGACCTTTCAATTTTTTGCAACTATTTGTTCTCGAACTGATGGTGACATATTTTTTTATCAATACTATTACACTAATATATATATACATAAACTAAAATATCATATTTACACTATACAAATCTCACATGTTAAATCTTTATTATGATACCCCCAAGGAACAGTGTGTATATTACAATTTAAAATTTTTCTTTTGTCATCATACGGATCTAACGCTAATCTTGTTACCTGATTTGTTGTTAAATTGAGATATTTACTTTTAATTTCAAATTGTTTTATGAATCATTTCGTTTTGAAATAGAAATGATTTATAATCGTCAAACGTAATTTGTTCTTTAACTTCATTTTTGTTGATCCCTTTACATTTTTTCAATTCTTTATTTTCATCAGTTTTTATTTCATAATTTTTTGCTCGTAAACCAACATATTCAATGATAGGAACTCCACTTAATTCATCTTTCATTTTACCCAAAACGTGTTTATTTTTTGTGGTATATAAAGCATGATTTTCCGCATAATTAGAAGTATCAAAATACTTGTTCATGTCTTTTATATCGTTATAAGTATCGTCGGTTTTCATGTTAGTAAATAAAAGAGTCAGTGTCCATGTAAGTAATACTAATCTTATCTCCATATCGAGGTTTCATTATATTATAATGGAATTCATACATTGCTAGTTTAGATAATTCTAAACCTGTAGCTCCTACATAGATCGGTTTATTTAGAGTTACAGATTTTTTTAACATATGGAATAATGCAAGATTGTCTCCTAATTTTACCCAATTTTGAAACTGATCTTGTGCTACTAAATTTTTACACTTTTTTCATTATTAATTAATTTTATATCAATGTGTTTTCGTACATACTCCATTGTCTTTCCGTATACAGAATTATTTAATAACTTATAGAAATCTTTTTCAAATTCAATTGTAGCATTTGCACGACACTGAGTATTTTCTTCTATATAAGATGCAAGCCATTTAGATTGACGAAACCATAATATTTTATGTACTTTTACCAATATTAAATCTTATTTTAGATAAAATTGTAATACTCTGTAATGCAAAATATAATTCGATTTCAATTTAAGTGTTAATAGTAATTTTGAGTATTTACCATTGGGTGGAATTTCATTAGTGGGAGCACATGGAAATTCAGAATGGTATTCGTGTAAATAATTTGAATACTCTAAGTCCACTTCTAGGAATAAAAACATTCACTATCAGTGGGCCAATCGATAATTTTATTCTTGTCTTGCCAATTGTCAATTTTGTCCTCCCACCGAAAATCACCATATGGTAAATAATCAATCATTGATAGTCCGTACAGATTGTTAATGTCAATATACAGTAAATAAGATTTTTCTTTTTCCGCATCAAAATCATGTACGTAGGGATTATTAGCTTTCGCATACCTTAATACAGCTTGTGTGATGCCTCCACGAATCGATTTTTCTACAAACATATACATATTGATATCTGATAAAAGTTCAAGTTCAACTTTTGTTTTATATAACATGGCTTGCCATGCCAAACCAGGTTCAATAAAACAATTAATAGGGTCAATACTAAAAGCATTTAAACACGTCTTTCGAAAATCTTCCATTACATCTGCTGTGAGAAGTACATCACATTTTAGGTACACATCATGGTAGTCCCCTAAATTTTTGACAAATAAGGTATGCCAAATCTCTTGTGCATATTGATAGTCGGTCTCGGAAATTTGTGTTGCGTTCAATTTGCTATTAAACGCCTCTCTTCCAGGTAATTCAGTTTATTTAAATGTATCTAAATTTGTTATGTATTCATAAAAATAAATTCCCTTACGGAGAATTAAAGGAAACTTATCGTCGAAAAAAATTGCTTTGTATATACGAATTGCTCAGGTTTTAATTTTGACACCAAATTTTCGAGACTGTACGGAAGAAATTTATATAAGTCTACAAAACGTAACTTAATAGGTGTACCATAAAAATTAAAATGTTTGGAGAATGTGATGTATTTCTCAGTGCTTTCAGCAATTACAGATATATTGCCAGGTGTGCAATCTACTTCTTTCACGAATAAATGTGCATCATAGGCAGATAAGTTATGGAAGAATACAGGGATAAAATTACTCTGACGTTTAATTTGCAAATTACAATTATTGCACACCGTGACAATATATTTTCCAGTTAAATGGTTATGATGTTTAACTTTTCTGTTGTTACTCATATATTTACTATCGCAAACAGAGCATTCAGTGGATAGATTATACTCCTGTAACAGAACTATTTAATGGTATTATTGGTTTTTGATGATCTAATATATTTATTATTTTTTTAATTCCTTCTCCATAGCAGACATAAAATTAATCGATACATTTTCTCCACGATAAATAACTAGATCTGGTTTTATATATTTGTTACTCCAACACACAATATAACTAAAACTGCATGGTATATGTTCCTGAATTTGTTTTGTAGTTGATCCAATTTGTTTATTTATAGGTTTTAATAAACTTTCGAAATCTGCAACTATTATGACATCATTCTGTAAGAACAGTTTTAGTTTACGAAATTTTAAAATATCTCCTTTTCTCGGCATGTTAATTTTGGTTGGAGTATGTTGTTTACATAATTTCTCATGTTCATCTAATTTTGATTTGTTATAAAAAGATACTAAACATCGTCTACAAATAAATGCTTGATGAGTACCTAATTGATGTCTAACTAAACCATTTAACACTTTCGATCCGAGGGGGTATTTAAATTATTAAAGCCCTGTGTCCGGCACAAAATAAAGGTTATTTTAAAAAATCGTATCTGCCGAAGTTTTTATTCGAAACTTTTGCAATTTTGGGACATGAAAGTAGAAATAGCGATCTCTCAGAAGAAAAAGTATCATGTACTTGCAGGTTTTGTGTTCCACGCATCAACAGGCCAATTTGGTAGATAGTTTTCCACTTTATCAGACTTTATCGAATGCTTTATTTCTCTCCCTACGATGAATGAAAGGCATTCATAAACCAGGGTTGTCAGTAGATTATTCACAAAACACCTAGAATTACTTTCGCTAATAAAACAGTGTACAGAATTAAGTTTTATTTGGTATTTTAAATTTTAAATGGCCGTGTCGTTCCCAAACGACGCTTGGATTTAACGTAAGTTTACAGCGTGTCGTTCTGGAACTACAGTCGGATTGAAAGTGTTAAATTTGTAATAAAACAATAATGAGAGTTTAAATATAATAAATCAATATGTTTACCTACAACTGTGTTTTCGCTTATACGTAATGGAAAAATTGTTTCATTATCGTAATTAATGCCATATATATTAATAGAAATTTGTTCCTTAATAAATACGGAATTATAGATATGTTCAAATTTGCTTATGTGTGCTACTTCAACAGGGGATTTTATATTCGTTTTCTCAAATAACGGTAATAAAGTATTAATATATTGTATGTTATTATTTACACGATGTGGATGATCTTTTAGAGGATGCAGTGCAGCTAGAATGCAATACATAAAACATATATTATCGTTATTTTGAATATTTATAACATATTTTTTAGATAAAATCCATTGAAGCAATTTTATATAAGATGATGCGGACAGTGGATCATATTTACTGATTTTAATTTCTAAGAGATGGTTAGGTTGAGAGCATAGAGACCACCCTGATTTCTTAATTGCTCTGTTTCTTTATGACTTTCCAATAAGGCATTGAGATTTTTTATAAGACAATAATGACTATTGAAATTTTCTTCACAATATAATAAATCAATATGTTTACCTACAGCTGTGTTTTCGTTTATACGTAACGGAAAAATTGTTTCATTATCATAACTAATGACATATATATTAATAGAAATTTGTTCCTTAGTAAATACGGAATTATACATATGTTCAAATTTGCTTACGTGTGATACTTCAACGGGGAATTTTATATTCGTTTTTTCAAATAACGGTAATAAGTTTTAATATATTGTATGTAATTACCTAAGACGTCATTTGTCTAGTTTATCTACATCTAAACATTGAAAACTATGCTGCTGGTTAGCTGTGAAGTGTAAATGTAAACAAACAATTGATAGTTACTGACATAGTTGCCAGCACCGAGTTAATATATTCGGAGTGCGTCCTAATATCACTAGATTGTCGGTTGTAGAAGAAACAAAACACGATAATAAAATGAGTGCGTGTATTGAATGTGCAAAATCTATACCAAGACAAGAATCGTCCAAAGTTCAGTGTACAGACTGTTATAATCTATGCCATTTGAAATGTGCAAAATTAACCAATACTGATATTGAATGCATGAAATCTATGAATCAATGATGGAGGTGTAAAAATTGCTCACAAAACAGACGCGCTAGTATGAACGCGGAAGTTGCTCAAGATCCCGATATTCCATCTTTGAGAGATATCTACAAATTGTTTAAGGATCTCAAAGACGAAATGAAGAAATTAAAAAGCTCTAATAAAGAACTTGAACGTGAACTGGGAAAATCATTAGAATTTGCTCACCAGAAACTAGATGAAAGTACAGCCCTAATAAAAACTCAAACTGAGACAATAAATGAGTGTTGTTAAAATTGATCAACTAAAGGAAGAAAATTCACTTTTAAAGAAAGAACTAAACGAAACGCGGTTATTGCTTGATGATGTAGATCAATATAACAGGAGAAATACTATTGAAATATATGGAATTCCACAGTTACCGAATGAAAATACTTATGAAATTGTAAAAAGTGTCGGTCATGCTTTGGACTTAGATGTTAAAACGGAAGCAAGTGATGTATGTCATAGTTTGAAACAGACTCCAAATCAGCCTGTAAGTGGTATTATTGTTAAGTTTGTTAGGAGGGTTGATAAAGAGGAATTCTTGCGAAAAAGGAAGGTTAAAAGAAATTTGAACGCAATTCAAGTTGGCTTCATTAAGACCAACCCGTGTACATCAATCAAAGTCTAACTCAATATAGAAAGGATATCATGAGACAGGCTAGGAAAGTTAAACGGGAAAAGGGTTATGCTTATTTGTGGGTGGATGATGCAGGTACAATAAAACTGAGAAAAAGGGTAGATGATAGGAATGTATTTGTATTAAAAACACTTGAAGATGTTTTAAATATATAATAGATGGATTGTCATAATGGCATGACTGTTTATTATCAAAATGTAAATGGTTTGAATACTAAAATTAATGAGTTTTATCTGAATAGCTTGTCTTGTGAATATGACATTATTGTATTAACAGAAACATGGTTGCATGATGGAATTACAAATAATGAATTATTTACTGATTCTTACAAAGTTTATCGTACTGATAGATTAAACAAAAGAGGTGGTGGGGTGCTGAATGCAGTAAAAGAGGATATCAGCTCTTATAGAATTGATCTGAGTAGTGAAAATGAAGTTATCTGTGTTAGAATAATTTTAAAGCACCAAGTATATTACATTTTTGGAATTTATTTTTGCCCTGCATCTAAAATTGAAAGTTATATATATCTTTTTATAATTTATTTGAAACAAATTACGAGTGGTTTAATGAAAATGTAATTGTAATAGGAGATTTTAATCTTCCTTTAATCACTGATTCTAAGTATGATCTTACAACAGGAGGAACTTGTTACAAAACACTATCAGATTTTTTTGAATATTTCTGGTTTGTGTTCACTGAATAATATTAGGAATTGTAATTATAGAACTCTTGACCTAGTTTTATCGAATTTTGAAGAAAGAATTGAAATCTTCAACGAAAATGACCCAATGGTTAAACCGGATAAACTCCATCCTCCTTTAATTATTATGATTAAACAAGAAAGAGTAATTAACTATATAAAAAAAGAATATATTATTGAACGAAATTTTAAAAGAGCGGATTTTATGCAATTATATAAACTCTTAAGTGAAGCTAACTTTAACGTTGTAAGTACCTCCTGTAATGTAGAGGACGCAGTTTATAACTTTTATCAGATTTTGAACTCAATATTTGATGTAACTGTTCCCAGGAAAAGGATATATACTCAAAAAGAAATATCCATGTTGGTTCACGAAGAATATTATAGATAAATTAAAATTAAAAGAATATTATAGAAAAAAGTCAAAATTTTCTGAATATAATAAATTTATGTTCGTACAGATCAGGAGAGAATTAAAGAAAATGATAAGTATTGCATACTCTGATTTTGTAAAACAAATTGAAAAAGACATTAAATGTGATATCCGTTCTTTTTGGAATTTAGTTCAAAATAAAAAGGGAAAAATGAGACATAATAATAGCATACTAAAATATCAAAATAATGTATTGGAAACTGGTGAAAGTATAGCTGATGGGTATGCCCAATTCTTTCAATCTGTATATGAAACCTCCCCCAATAACATGGATTGGCCCACTAGTGATAATATGTTTGTTTCTCATAGTTTAACTTTAAATAGTGTATCCATCAATGAATATAGAATTGCTATAAAGAAACTTAAACCAAAAAAGGCTGGTGGACCTGATGGATTACCTCCTTATATACTTAAGGCATGCTCTGAACTACTTATGAATCCACTTTGCTCCATCTTTAATATGATTATAAAAACTAGTTGTTTCCCTACATTATGGGAAACAACTCGAGTATGTCCTGTATTGAAATCAGGAGATAGCAAAGTAATTGAAAATTATCGACCTATAGCAATATTATGTGCACCAGGAAAAATATTTGAAAAAATTTTGTTTGATCGAATTCTAAAGCATGTCAAACCACATATTTCGGAATTTCAACATGGGTTTTACCCTGGCAGATCTACAATGACAAATATAATTAATTATGTTCAATACATATATACTATTTTCCATAGGCGTTCATCTGTCCACTCAGTCTATTTTGACTTTTCCAAAGCATTTGACAAGATTGATCATACAATACTATTGGATAAACTTGATAAATTTGGATTATGTTCACAATATATAAAACTCTTCCGATCATACCTTACGGATCGAGTGCAATATGTGATGTACAAACAATTTAAGTCCGTAGAATATAGATGTAATACTGGAGTACCTCAAGGATCCAACCTTGGACCTCTTCTTTTTATATTATATATTAATGATATATTTAATACTGTTAAATATGCCAACTGCCTAATGTATGCAGATGATATTAAATTATTTATCGAAGTAAATAATCAAAGAGATTGCCTATATCTACAACAAGACATTGATGAATTGTATAACTGGTCAGTAAGAAATAGACTTCAATTTAATGTTAAGAAATGTAATTATATTGTGTTTAGTAATATTAAGCACAGCCCGGAAGTTCAATATACAATTAATAAACAGTTAGTTCAGAGGGTAAATTATATTAAAGATTTGGGTGTAATATTAGATTCAAAACTTACGTTTAACAATCACCTGGATTATATAGTTAAATGTGCATACAAACAATTAGGTTTTATCATCAGAAACGCTGCAAACTTTAGAACTATTAATTCTAGTAAAGTTTTATTTAATAGTCTAGTAAGAAGTAAGTTGGAATACGGATCCTTAATATGGAAAACTTCTACATTCTCCCATTCCAATAAAATAGAAGCAGTTCAGAAACGTTTTCTACGTTATTTGTATTTCCGGAAATACCACTTCTCAACTACAAGACGTAGAATACCATACCAGCATTTGCTAAATGAATTTGATTATACTAAATTATCTAATAGACAAAAACTACATGAACAAATATTTTTATACAAACTGATTAAAGGTATATACGATAACAGTTCGTTTCTGGGACTATTAAAATTTAACACAAAAATGGCTAATACTCGACAGAGGTGCTCATTATTATATGATACACCTAGAACGGATCATTACAGCAGTTCACCATTGATCCGAATGTGCAAAACATATAATATTATATCACAAAAATTGCCGTATTTAGATTTTAATATGTCATTTCGAACCTATTGTGAATTGTTGCGACAAAATGTTTTATGAATTCCTAAAAGCATATTCACATGTTTATGTATAAGCGTATTAATTTCATGTATTTCTGCTACTGTAGCTATTTCAGTTTTAAATAGTTTGTTACAAAATTAATTGTATATATTTATCTATATTCTTATTACTTTTTAAATTATTTTTCTTTTAAATCTATTACAATAGTAAACTTGTAAAATATATTGTACAGGTCTTCTGTAATTGGAGAATATATTCTCTGTTGAAGACAATAAATAAATAAATAATTATTTACACGATGTGGTTGATTTTTTACAGGATGTAATGCAGCTAGAATGCAATACATAAAACATTTTTTATCGTTATTTTGAATATATATAACACATTTTTTAGATAAAATCCTTTGAGGCAATTTTATATAAGATGATGCGGACAGTGGATCATATTTACTGATTTTAATTTAAGGCGAGATGGTTAGGTTGAGAGCATAGAGACCTCCCTGATTTCTTAATTGCTCTGTTTTCTTGTGCAACTAAAATTTTATTAAATAGTTTTCCAATTATAGCATTCATATCTGTACTCGGTAAAATAATTTCGTTACCACTATTTACAAACAATCTACATGTTTCTAAATCTACTGGTTTTACAAAAGTTGTAGCCAAAGAAAAATTTACTTTAAAAGATGTATTATCTTTTTCCTGTTTTAATATATCTAAACAGTGTTTTTTTTTACTATTTAAAAAGCAACCACTATCCTCATTTAAAACATTATCACATCTTAAAATGTTTTTTTTAATTATTATTAAATAGAGTATCAGTTGGTAAATTGATAGTATTTGGTTTAACCTTTTTCATTGTCATTTTTTAAATAACACATCGTTACTATAATAGTTCAGAAGTGAATTTTTATAATATGATATTATCGTTATAAGATGTCTTACCTATAGACAACTAAAAAAAAGGCACACTGATATAGACACACACAAAAAAATCAGAGCTTCAATGATAAGAAGTTTACACTTTAAACACCAACAAGGAACTGATTAAAAAAGAACTTCTCGGTCAGTCTTTTATACCTTTGTAAATGTTTTGCGCAATATTGCGCAATAGGGATGATGTCACCGAGTCACGGTCAGGGTTTAAATGACAAGACAGATCGCGAGCGATGAACATAAACTTTTGTGATTGCGTTGCGTAATATTGCGCAATAGAGATGATGTCATCGAGTCATGGTCGCGGTTTCGCCCCTTTTATAATCCTATCGTTGAATGACAAGTCATACCGCGAGCGATCAACACATACTATTAAATCAGTATTGTCTGTTAAGAAGAAAATTAGCACAGTGTTTTTAAAATCCGGAAGAATGACGTAATGAGAATTATCCACATATAGTGGAAGTTATGCAACTGATAATAAAACACGGAAGTTTGCATTCTTTTGCAATCTTTAAATATTGTCTCCCCGTAAAAGAAAGTAATCTCTGCTATGTTCAAATAGAGGTTAGAACAAGTTCACTCCTTAAAAGAATCTTTGCTATAGGGGTTGGATCGAGTACACCCCTGCTATGTTATGTTAAAATAGAGAACGAATACAACTCTACTATGTTAAATAGTTTTGTAATTTCTGCTTTGTTTAAATAGGGGTTGAACGAACAAACCCCTCTTATGTTTCGTAGTCTTATGTAATATGTGCTATGTTAAAATAAGGGTTGGAAACGTGCTTATAAAAGAGAACGAATACACCCCTAAAATGGACTATGTTTAATCTTCGCTATGTTTCGTAGTCTCTGTGTGATTCATATTCATATTCATATTCATATCGTCTTTATTGCAGAAACTTCAGAGAATATCTAAAGCATTACAATCGTCAGATCTTAAAGTTACAGATTAAAATGCATATACAATATTTACAAAAGGAAAAAATTGGATACATAATATTTACAAATATGGATACAGAAAATAAATAAAGAAAAATATATAAAGATATAACTGTAATACATATCAATTGTAATTCCAATACAAAGAATAACGATCACTACACAATACAATAGATAACTACTCATACTATACATGTCTATTTATTTCTCGCATAGTTCTTCAATTTTTCACTTTAATTGCTTTGTAATTTCGTAAAACTCTTTTATATCATATATTGGATTATCCAATAAGAGTGATTTGAGTTTACTTTTAAAAGTACCCACTTCGGTATCTCTCAGTGCTTTTGGGAGAGAGTTGAATAATTTTGCGGACGTGCCAATAAAACTCTTTTGTGTTTTGGTATAATTGAAATACACTGCCATTATATTATCTTTGTATCTTCTGTATATGAATGATACCTGGAATGTTCAGGGAAGTTATCTCTATTCTCTTTTACATACATTAAACATTGAAAAACAAAAATAGCAGGAAGAGTCATTATTTTGAGTAGCTTGAAACTAGGTTTGCAGTGACTACGAGAAGGAAGACTACATAACAATCTGACAGCTTTCTTTTGCAGCTTTAAAAGCTTATAAATGTTACTAGATCCACCCCAAAGAATAGTATCATATGATAGAAAGCTGTGGATTTGGGCAAAGTAAACAATTCTTAAGATTTTCAAACTAACGCAACTTCTTAATTTTCTCAACATGTATATACCCTTTGTTACACTAGCTGCTGTGATTTCAATGTGATTATACCAGTTTAATTTTGAATCAAGTTCAAATCCCAAAAATTTAACTGTAGAATATTTTTTCTGTGTAATCTAGATTGTTATATGTAACATTAAGATCTTGTATTTTACTCAGGTTTAAACACAAAAGGTTTGCAGTACACCAATCCTCAACTACGGTTGTTATATTTTGGGTTAATTGTTCTCTTTCGATAATTGATTTAGAACTTACACAGACTCCAAAGTCATCAGCAAAGAGATAGCCTTTAGCGGGAATAGTAGCTACTTTGGGAAGGTCATTGATATAAATAAGGAATAAAATGGGACCCAGAACAGATCCCTGTGGTACCCCAGAACCCACTTGTAAGTATTTGGAGTTCGAGTTATGGAATTCTACTTTTTGATATCTGTCTGATAAATATGATTTTATAAGGTTTAACGCATCATGTTGAAAACCGTAGTATTTTAATTTACTTAAAATAATCTTATGAGATACCGTGTCGAACGCTTTTGACAAGTCATAAAATCTAACTTTAGTAAAGTATTTACTTTCTAAACTGTCTAAAAGATCTTTAACTAAAGAAGTTGTTGTTTTAATTGTACCTAATCCTTCTCGATACCCAAATTGGGAGCTACTAAACAATGAATTACTCTCAAAATATTTAACTATTTGATCACTGAGTAATATTTCAACAAGCTTGGCTACTACAGGGATTATGGATATAGGTCTATAGTTGTCACATTCTGAATTATTGACCTTTTTGTGTACTGGAATTACTTTAACATATTTTAACATATCAGGAAATATCGACTCTAATATGCAACTGTTGACAATGTGTGTTAAAGGTTCAGCAATAAAACGTATGTCACTTTTAAATATAATAGAATTAAGACCATATACATCACAGGTACTACTATTTTTCATCTTCAAAATTGCTTTTTCAACGTCCTTAACAGTTACTAATTTGAAGCTAAAAGTACAAGATGGTTGAGGAATAGAATTCAGATAATTATAGAAATTTCTACTAGGAGTTTTTGCCTTAATCTTCTTTACTATTTCATTTATTTTATTAATGAAAAAATCATTCAAATCTGTAGCGGTAATTGAAGTAGGTTCATTTTCATTTTTCCTAGTTAAATTAAATTCCCTTCTTACAATATTCCACATGGCCTTACTTTTGTTTCCAGCATTATTTATTAGTGAGTCATTATTTTTTATCCTGGTCTCTTTCAATAACTTCCTAAATTGCTTTTTATATTTTATATGAAGTTCTTTAAATGACTTATCGCCAGTGCTTATGTAAAAATCATAATACGTGTTACATAGATCTTTAACTCGATCTAGTTCTATGCTTTTAACTTTGTTAGCTTTAGGCATCGTCGATTTGTCTTTTAATGGCTTTAAGGGAAATGCAGTCTCAGCTGCGTAAATCAATGAATTTAACAAAAACGTAATTTTAAAATCAATTGAAGGTTCTAAATACATATTGGTCCAATTAACGTTACTTAAACGATGTCTGAAAGTAACTTTACTATCATCAGTGATGTTGCGTACCAGTTGCTTAGTATGAACTTGAGGAATAGAACTAGATTTTTTGTACCTGTCATTTTTCGTAACAATTAAATCTAAGCTACCTATTACTGGCCAATGGTCTGAAATCCAAGTTTTTATCACATAACAACCCATACTACTACTACTGTTAGTAACAATATTGTCTATGCAACTCCCTCCATTAGGTGGGTTAGGTCTAGTCACTTGTGTTGTTGATATGCTTAGGCCGAAAGAGGATATGACATTATTTAAGTCTTGGCACTCTATACTTTCTCTTTTTCTAAAATCAACGTTCAAGTCAGCACACAGAAATATTCTACAATTGTATTTACAAACATATTCTAAGATGCAGCTTAACCTATCTAAAAATAAATCGAAATTCTTATTCTCTGTATTTGGTCTGTACAAGGAATTGATAATTACTTTTAAATTTACAAGGTATAAAGCTGTTACGGTACTTCAAATTCCATCTCAACTGAAAATCCCGTAACACCATCTAATCGTTTATAATCTATACCATTTTTTACATAAATTAAACAGCCACCACGTTGTCGTGAGGGTCTACAGTAATAGTTTGCAATGTTGTAGCCGGTTATATTGTGAAGTTTAATCTCGTCATAATCAAGCCAGTGTTCTACCATACATATCACATCTAAACTTATATCCAAATCTTGTATAAAACTGGCTGCTGAGTGAAATTTATTGGAGAGACCTTGTACATTCCAATGCAAGATGCTAAACTTATTATTAAGTTCTATTTCATGCTCATTTAATTTTTTCTTGTCTAGATCTAATTGTTTGAGGTTCTTACTCTTTGTCTTTACTGACCGATCAGAGTTAAAACAAGCTGAGCCTTTTTGATCGGTCATACAAGTTAGTTTTTTTTTGTAAGTTTACTGAAGCTTGCTCATCTAAAGATTCTTTAGGCCAACCAATTGGAATAATGTTAGAAACAGTAGACATATTTGAAGTTATTGATTTGTTTACAATGTCAATGATCTTGTTAGTTACATACATTTTGCCTAATCTATTAAGATGGAGGCCATGTGAAGTATGATACCTTTTTCCTAATCTACTTATATCTACAAATGTAACATTATTGAAATATTTACAAAGTTTGCGCATTTCTTCATTCGTTTTCTGCACTTCCAAGTTAACACAAGACCAAGTGGTCAAATCATGTCGATGAGGAACAGACACAACAATAACATTTGAGCCTCGTAGCTCATTAAGTTTTCTCCGTAGTGCTGTCATTCGATCCCTCTGTTCATTTCTTCCAATGTCGTTGGTACCAGCTATAAATACAGAGAAGTCATTTTTACCTGAGGGTAGCTTACAGTCTGTTGTTACATCTTGAAATTTGGCGGATGGTTTAATTACGCTTCGTACGGAGTAAACACTTTTCTCTTCGATATACTGTCGTAAATTTCTACCGTGACTATCACAGAACAAGTTAATCTGCGTTTTTTTTCATTGATTTTATGTTCACTGTGTTACGAGTACACTTATTCGTTTCCTTGTCGTTTCTGGTATGTCCAGAATTTGGGCTCTTTGAGTCTTGAATAGATGAGAACGTGTCTTCTTCAGTTAATACACTGAACCTATTGCTAACACACACTGAATATAAATCACCTTCACTAGCGGTATACGTGGTCATTCTTTTGCCTTGCACTGCAGTTTTTACAGGTTCTGTTGGACATTTAGGGGTTGAACGAGATAATGAAAGTGCTTGTTTGTCATTGTTTTTTGCATATTCTACTTTTTTCTGTCGTTTCACATTCACTTGGGGATTGAGTTTTCCACATGTTTCCTGTTGTAAACGAGGAGGAACTTTATTATTTACAACTTCACTCCACAAAAGTTGATTCGGCCTTGCACTGCTAACATTTGAAGGTGGGCTTTCGTTAGACATTGACACATGAAAGTTTCGCACTTCTGTACTTAATATTTCAATTATTTTGCGTAATGAGGCTATTTCTTCGTAAAGCTTGGACACTAGTTCAAGATTTACATCGGTACTTGGCACCATACTCTGATCTTCATTTGTTTGCTGTGTTTTGGACATGCAAAATGAGCATACCCAGTTTAGGACATTTTCACTTTTTAGAACGCCACTGCATTTTCCGAGATGAAACGCATTCTAGCATGTGCTACGGTAGATTTTATTTTTCATAACTCTGTTGCACTTATGACATTTCATGTGTTCTTCGAACATATTGTTAGTTACACTCGCAGTAGTTTCGACACTACCTGCCATTTTGAGCGATATGGTTTTCTTTCCTAGCAGAGCAGACCCGTAAGAAAATACTTAGATAGTCAGTATTCTAGCGAAAGATGAAAAAAACCTTTTAGCACATACTTATCACTTTAACACTTTCACGTAACTATGTCACTACAATTTACAGGTTTTTCGGATATATTAAACAACTTAATTCAGTAATTATGCCGGAGCTTCACATCACTACTGCAACGGCCGGGCTGTGCTATGTTCAAATAGGGTTGGAACGAATCTTATGTATTATCTGCTCCGCTATGTGTTCGTAATTTCTGAGGGGTTGGAAAATATGCTCATAAAAGGGAACGAGTTCACCCCTTAAAATGTTCTCATAAAAGGGAACAAATACACCCCTAAAATGGAGGTCGTAGAAGACCGTGTATCGCAAATAGGGGTGGAAAAATAGGCCAACTATGTTCAAATAGGGATGGAAACGTATTCTTATGCTATGTTCAAACGAGTCCAGCTCTACTATGTTAAATAGTTCTGCTGTTAAAATAAGGGTTGGAAAATAAGCCACACTCTTTTTACTAGTGGAACGAATACACCCTTCCCTTTGCTATGTTACATAGTCTTATGTAATTTCTGCTATGTTCAAATAGGGGTTGGAAAATATGCTCATAGAAGAAAACGAGTCCACCTCCTAAAATGGACTATGTTTAATCTTCGCTATGTTTCCTAGTCTCTGCTATGTTAAAATAGGGGTTGTAAAATAAGCCATACCCTTTACTAGCTGTGCTATGTTCAAATAGGGGTGGAACGAGTCTTATGTATTATCTGCTCTGCTATGGGTTCGTAATTTCTGAGGGGTTGGAAAATATGCTCATAAAAGGGAACGAGTTCACTCCTTAAAATATGCTCATAAAAGAGAACCAGTACACCCCCTAAAAAGTGCTCATAAAAGGGAACAAATACACCCCTAAAATGGAGGTCGTAAAAGACCGTGGGTTGACGGTTCACGATGATCGATTTCCCAGGGGCTCCAGAGTTGGCCTAGTATGGTCCAGATCGATCCATTTTCTACTATATATATATATATTCCACTCCCCCTCCCTTTTGTTGTGCCGACAAAGTGAAATTATAAAAGACATCCTTGGCTCGAACCTCATTTATGTTGAAAATTAGATTGAGATCGGTAAGATGGCTCTAGAGTTGTAATTTAACAAACATAGTCATTGAATTTTTATATATATAGATTTCGATAGCATGTATTAGAATTTTTCTTGTCATTATTTTAATGTAATTATGTGTTATTACTAAATATATACATATAGTAATATATAGAACATTCTACATTGAAGAAATCGTCATGAAGAGGTTTTATCCTGACGACACTTCTTCCCAGGCCTCACTACGTCTCGCTTAATTTAGACTAGGCTAGATTCTGTGTCCCGAGATCATTACAACGAGGTTTTGGTCAGGCGAGATTTTGGGTATGGCGATATTTTGGGGCGCAAGGTTTTGGCCAGGCGAGGTTTTGGCCCCGCGAGATTTTTGCCCACGACGTCTTGGGTGGCAAGGTTTCGGCCCGGCAAGATTTTGGGCCGCGAGGTTTTGTACCCAAACCGCCAAATTTTAACTTTGAATAAATTTCTTTCCACATTTTTTGCACGTAAGGTATTTTTCATTTGTATTTATTAACATGTGGTATACGAAATTTCCACGACGAGTAAATCCGTCTCCTCAGTCCTGGGACGTTTAAGTTTTTTTCACCTTGGAGTAAATATATTTCCGTCCTTGGCAGCTATGGGCTTTTCTTTGGTATGTAATAACATATGTGCTGCCAAACTTGAACTATGAGTAAACCTCGTACCCCAATGTGGGTACGTGTGAGGTTTTCACCTGCATGTATTAACATGTGTTTTCAAAATTGAAACTTTTTAAAAATCTCTTTCAACGTTCTTGTCACATGTGTTGGTTTCCATTTGTATGTATTAATATGTGTGCTACGAGACGAACTCTGAGTAAATCCCTTTCCATATTCTTGGCAGCTGTGAGTCTTTTCACCTGTTTGTATTAACACGTGTATTGCAAAGGTTGAACTACCAATAAACGTCTTTCCACACTGTTGGCACTTGTAGTGTTTTGCATCTATACGTATTAACACGTGACTTGCCAAATGACCACGTTGAGTACATCTCTTTCTGCATTCGTTGCACGTATAGGTTTTTCACCGTTATGTATTAACTTGTTAAACTAGAACTAGTAGTAAGCCTCTTTCTACATTGCTGGTACCAGTAGTAGAAAAATGATCGATCTGGAAAATATTCGCTCAATTCAGGAGCCCGTGGGAAATCAAACTCCTCGAACCGTTCACCCACGCTTTTTTACGACCTCCACTTTAGGGGTGTATTTGTTCCCTTTTATGAGCACTTTTTAGGGGGTGTACTCGTTCTCTTTTATGAGTACATTTTAAAGAGTGGACTCGTTCCCTTTTATGATCACTTTTTCTACCCTTTATTTTACCATAGCAGAGAATACATGGAGACTACGAACACATATTAGAGCAGATAAAACATAAGACTACGTAACATAGCAGGGATGTATTCGTTTCCTTTTATGATCACTTTTTCAACCCCTATTTGAACATAGCAGATAATACATGGAGACTACGAACACATAGTAGAGCAAATAATACATAAGACTACGTAGCATAGCAGGGATGTATTCTTTTCCTTTTATGATCACTTTTTCAACTCCTATTTGAACATAGGAGATAATACATAAGACTACGTAACATAGTAGGGAAGTATTCGTTCTAACCTTTATTTTAACATAGCAAATATTACATAAGACTACGACACCCTGAACTGTCCAGCAATGGTCTTTTACGACCTCCAGTTTAGGGGGTAAACTCGTTTCCTTTTATGAGCATTTTTAGGGACGTATTCCTTCTCTATTTTAAAATTGTACCGTGCACCCACGGTCTTATACGACCTCCATTTTAGGGGTGGACAGCAGTAACACAGATTGTCATTTTAGATGTGTATTCATTCTTTTTGATGACCACTTATTCCACCCCTAAGAAAAGACTACGAACATAGCAAATTCGTTCCACCCCTAATTGAACATAGCAGAGAATACATAACAGGGGTGTAATCGTTCCATATTACCCACCTCTTATTATGTTGATGGCTCTTTTACGACCTCCATTTTAGCCGAATACCACCAATTTAACAAATGATATTTTATTTAATAATAATTTGAAAAAAATCATTTTAAAATGTGATAGTGTTTTAAATGAGGATAGTGGTTGCTTTTTAAATAATAAAAGAAAAGACTGTTTAGATATATTAAAACAGGAAAAAGATAATACATATTTTAAAGTAAATTTTTCTTTGGCTGCAACTTTTGTAAAAGCAGTAGATTTAGAAAAATGTAGATTGTTTGTAAATAGTGGTAACGAAATCATTTTATCAAGTACAGATGTGAATGCTATAATTGAAAAACTATTTAATAAAATTTTAGTTGAAGAAGAAAACAGAGCAATTAAGAAATCAGGGTGGTCTCTTATGTTCTCAACCTAACCATCTCTTAGAAATTAAAATCAGTAAATATGATCCATTGGCGGCATCATCTTATATAAAATTGCCTTATGGATTTTATCTAAAAAATGTGTTATAAATATTCAAAATAACGATAATAGATAATTTATGTATTGCATTCTAGCTGCACTGCATCCTGCAAAAGATAATCCACTGCGTGTAAATAATTACATACAATATATTAATACTTTATTACCGTTATTTGAAAAACTAATATAAAATACCCCCTTGAAGTAGCGAACATAAACAAATTTGAAAATGTGTATAATTCCGTATTTACTAAGGAACAAATTTCTATTAATCTATATGGCATTGATTATGATAATGAAACAATTTTTCCGTTACGTATAAGCGAAAACACATCCGCAGGTAAACATATTGATTTATTAGATTGTGAAGAAAATTTCAATAGTCATTATTGTCTTATAAAAAATCTCAATGCCTTATTGAAAAGTCATAAAGAAAAAACGTATAAAATTGCCTCAATGGATTTTATGTAAAAAATGTGTTATAAATATTGAAAATAACGATAACAGATGTTTTATGTATTGTATTCTAGCTGCGTTGCATTCTGTAAACTATAATGCACATCGTGTAAATAATTACATACAATATATTAATACTTTATTACCGTTATTTGAAAAAACGAATATAAAATTCTGCGTTGAAGTATCAAATATAAACAAATTTGAAAATATGTATAATTCCGTATTTACTAAGGAACAAATTTCTATTAATATATATGGTATTAAGTATGATAATGAAGCAATTTTTCCGTTACGTATAAGCGAAAACATATCTGTAGGTAAATATATTGATTTATTGTATTTAAACTCTCATTATTTTTAATTACAAATTTAAATGCTTTAGACATCAATTAGGCACTCATCAAGCATTTAATTGTAGACGATGTTTAGTATCTTTTTATAACAAATCAAAATTAGATGAACATGAGAAATTATGTAGAGAACTCAGTCCAACCAAAATTAACATGCCGAAACAAGGAGAAGTTTTAAAATTTCATAACTAAAATTATTATAACAAAATGATGTCATAATTGTTGCAGATTTCGAATGTTTACTGAAGCCGATAAATAAACAAAATGGATCCAATACGAAACAAATTCAGGAACATATACCGTGCAGCTTTAATTATATTGTGTGTTGGAGTAACCAATATATAAAATCAGACCTAGTTATTTATCGTGGTGAAAATGTATCGATTAATTTTATGTCTGCTATAGAGAAGGAATTAAAAAATAATAAATATATTAGATCAACAAAAACCAGTAATACCATTAACTAACTCTCAGCTACAGAAGTATAATCTATCTACTAAATGCTCTGTTTGCGATAGTAATTATATGAGTGAAAATAGAAAAGTGAAACACCATAATCATTTAACTGGAAAATATATTGCCACGGTGTGTACTAACTGTAATTTGCAAATTATACGACAGAGTAATTCTATTCCTGTATTCTTCCATAACTTATCTGCCTATGATGCACATTTGATCGTAAAAGAACTAGGCTGCATACCTGGCAATATATCTGTAATTGCTGAAAGCACTGAGAAGTACATCACATTATCCAAACATTTTAATTTTAACGGTAGACCTATTGAGTTACGTTTTGTGGACTTATATAAATTTCTTCCGTACTGTCTCGAAAATTTGGTGTCAAAATTAAAATCTGAGCAATTCGTATATACAAAGCAATTTTCTTCCGACGATAAGTTTCCTTTAATTCTCCGTAAGGGAATTTATTTTTATGAATACATAACAAATTTAGATACATTTAAATAAACTGAATTACCTGGAAGAGAGGCGTTTAATAGCAAATTGAACGCAACACAAATTTCCGAGACCGACTATCAATATGCACAAGAGATTTGGCATACCTTATTTGTCAAAATTTAGGGGACTACCATGATGTGTACTTAAAATGTGATGTACTTCTCACAGCAGATGTAATGGAAGATTTTCGAAAGACGTGTTTAAATGCTTTTAGTATTGACCCAATTGTTTTATTGAACCTGGTTTGGCATGGCAAGCCATGTTATATAAAACAAAAGTTGAACTTGAACTTTTATCAGATATCAATATGTATATTGTGACGCTGAGTTCAAAAATATGGTTACATTGCTCTTTATTGAAGGAATTGAAAAAGATTATTTTGATTAATATGCATTTTAAAAGACATTTTTCTCTCTTGACTTGCTACAAGCTAGCAACAGAAAAAGGGAAATACGTAAAACCTTCTGAAGGTGACTAATGTTGCTTTTGCTGCGCAATTTTCTAGGAAGTTTACTTGTCGAATGTTACTCATAGTCATCCTACAGGATACATAATCATGATTTTGGCAACGTGACACCGCATTAATATGTTGAAATTGGTTATATAGATATGAATCTATAGATAAGTCTAGAGATCACGCTATTGAATTCTTCCGGCTGTGACAGTACACGTATGTACTTGTGTGTCACGCCACGTATTTTGGGTGCGGCAGTTTCTAAGAGCCAATCAAAATGCAAAAGAGCAATAAGTTTCCATATTTGTGGAGATGATAAAACGGATGTACTGACAGATGTGAGGCTTGGGTGTCACCCTCGAGAATAATATAAAAGAACCTCAAGGTCTCAAACGGTTGTTCAGAAGTTCAGAAGTTCCGGTGCAGAGGTTCGAGACGTCGGTTGTGACCAGACAGAATCATCGTCAAAGTTTCTAAGAGTTACAAGAATACTATCATAAGGTATGTATGAATACTATCATAATCTCTTGTTGCATCATAAAATTCAAATTTAGAGATGTCATGCGGTACTTCAAAATGATGTGTGTACCTACCATAAAACTTTCAAGATTAAGAACTGTTGTCACATACTTGTATTTCATCTTCCATCTCCAATAACTAAAATATTTCATTATCTAGCCTGTTAATCGAACTAAATTAAGGTATCAATCTATCAAATGAACTATCAGATATTCCATTACTTTTGTTGAATCACTAAATTAAATATTGTTGTATATTACCATTTCAGTTATGTAATAAACTTACTTTTTATAAATAATGTTGTCATTCCCCTAGATTAAACCACTTTTCCCATGAAAATCATGGTGTAATTTAAGTATATTTCTTTGTGACATCCGCTACAGAATTAGCGTGAGCAGATCTCTACATTATGGTGGAATAAAACGAGCTAAATAATTAAAAAGAGACTGCACATCGTCACAATATGTTTGTAGAAAAATCGATTCGTGGAGGCATCGCACAAGCTGTATTAAGGTATGCGAAAGCTAATAATCCCTACGTACATGTTTTTGATGCGGAAAAAGATAAATCTTATTTACTGTATATTGACATGAACAATCTGTACGGCTTATCAATGTTTGATTATTTAGCATATGGTGGTTTTCGGTGAGAAGACAAAATTGATGATTGGCAAGAATAAAATTATTAATTGGTCCACTGATAGCGAATGTTTTTTTTCTAGAAGTGAACTTAGAGTATCCAAATTATTTACACGAATACCATTCTGATTTTCCCTGTGCTCCCACGAACGAAATTCCACCCAATGGTAAATACTCAAAATTACTATTAACACTTAAATTGAAATCTAATTATATCTTGCATTATAGAGTATTACAATTTTATATAAAGCAAGGTTTAATATTGGTAAAGTACATAAAATATTATGGTTTCGTTAATCTAAATGGCTTGCATCTTATATAGAAGAAAATATATATAAGATGCAAATGCTACAATTGAATTTGAAAAATATTTCTATAAGTTATTAAATAATTCTGTATACGGAAAGACAATGAAGAATGTACGAAAACGCATTGATATAAAATTAATTAATAATGAAAAAAAGTGTAAAAAATTAGCAGCGCAAGATCAGTTTCAAAATTGGGTAAAATTAGGAGACAATCTTGCATTATTCCATATGCTAAAAAAATCTGTAACTCTAAATGAACTGATCTATGTAGGAGCCACAGTTTTAGAATTATCAAAATTAGCAATCTATGAATTCCATTATAATGTAATGAAACCTCGATATGGAGATAAGATTAGTATTACTTACATGGATACTGACTCTCATTTACTACATTAAAACCGACAATATTTATAAAGATATAGAAGACATGATTGTGTATTTTGATACCTCAAATTTTTCTGAACCTAATTCCTATGATATTCCATGAAAAAATAAAAAAAAGGTTTAGGTAAAATGAAAGATTAATTAGTTGGACTTCCATTATTGAATATGTTGGATTACGAGCAAAAAATTATGCAATAAAAACTGTTGAAAATAAAGAACTGAAAAATGTAAAAGGATCAAGAAAAATGTAGTTAAAGAACAAATTACGTTTGACGATTATAAATCATGTCTATTTCAAAACGAAACGATTCATAAAACTGAATTTGAATTTAAAAGTAAACATCACAATTTAACATCAAATCAGGTAACAAAATTAGACTTACATCCGCATAAAGATAAAAGAAAAATTTTAAATTGTAACATACACACTGTTCCTTGTGGGTATCATAATAAAGATTTAACATGAGGGATTTGTATATTGTAAATATGGTATTTTAGTTTTTGTATATATATATATTAGTGTAAAAGTATTGGTAAACAAAAATATGTCACAATCAGTTCGAGAACAAATAGTTGCAGAATTACATAAAGGTGAAGGACGAAACTATCCTCGAATACACGGTATAACGAAAGGAATTCATGATCCATGGCGAGCTGATTTAATTGAAATGAATAGTGGAAAATTGAAAGGTCTAGCAAACATTAATCGAAATTTCAAATCTTTATTAACTGTGATAGACACATTCTCTGAATATGCTTGGGCTTTTCCTGTGAAAGATAAAACTGGGAAACAAATTACACAAGCATTTATAACAATACTGAGAAAAGCAAACAAAACCCCAAAATTTTTACAAACTGACAGGGGTCAAGAATTTTATAATTCAGAGTTTCAGAAGGTGATGAACCAAAATAACATTAAACATTATTCCACGTATAGTGACGTGAAAGTAAGTATTATTGAAAGATTTTATAGAACATTACGTAATTTAATGTGGAGACAATTTACACTGCAGGGAAATTATAAATGGATTCGCATTCTGCCGGAATTACTAAATAAATATAATAATACCATTCATTCCGCTATTAATATGAAACCTATAGACGCTAGAAAATGAAATGAAGAACATGAAAAGAAAATGAAAAACATCTATTGCAAAAAGTTTTCTGTGATAAAAAGAAAAAGTAAATTTAAGGTAGGTGAATATGAAAGAATTAGTAAACTTAAGCGTCCTGGTTTTGATGGAGGTTGTACATGTAATTTGAGTACAGAAATTTTTCGAATTGCTAAAGTTTTCTTCACTAATCCTCCAACATATCACTTAGTAGACTCACATAATAAACCTATTGAAGGAAGATTTTACGGACACGAATTACAATTAACGAAATTTCCAAAAACATATTTAATTGAAAATGTTTTGCGAAAGAAAAATAATAAGGCCTATGTGAGATGGTTAGGTCTGCCAAAAAGTAAAAATTCTTGGATTGATTTAAAGCATACTCTATTGTAAAACAAGTCAAGAAGTTATAGTAAAGCATGTCATCACAAGTATTTCTTGTAGATTTTATAATTTAAAAAGTGAATTTTCTATTTTAAATTCTAGCAACACTGTAAATTTTCGTTGCTTAGTTAAATTTTCATCATCATCACCATCACGAGGTCTATCAGTATCACAAGTAAAAAGTATATTAAATCCAATTAGTTCTTCAACAAACGCTGTGTTTTTATGTAAAGAAGAAAATAAAGCAAACTATTTAAAAACGTTATTTAAAATAAATGTGATATATCTGTAATATAGAGAAGAAAATATGGAATGGAAAATTCCTTTTACATGTATGGTAGCAGGTCCTACAGGCTGTGGAAAATCATATTTTGTCACAACATTTCTTGACCATTATAGTAAGTTATTTAAAAATATTGTATGGTGTTATGGTGAATGGCAGCCGTTGTATGATACTCTTTCAGGCTGAATGTTTAAAGAAGGTTTATCTCAAAATAATGAATTTCAAGCACACGAAGGTCCACATCTTGTAATTATTGATGATTTAATGCGTGAGTGTGACCATCGGATTGTAGATATTTTTACTAAGGGTAGCCATCATAGAAATATAAGTGTAATATTTATAACAGAATATTTTTCATCAACAAAAGGGAATGCAGGATATTTCGTTAAATTGTCATTATATTGTTTGTTTTAAAAATTCTAGACCAAGCTCAAATTAATTATCTGGCACGACAATTGTATCCAGGTAATACAAAATTTATTCAAGAAGCATATCAAGATGCAACTCGAATTGCACATGGTTATTTACTTTTTGATTTAAAACAAAATACTCCTAAAGAGCAGCGAGTTCGAACAAATATCTTTCCAACAGATTCTTTTAATTATGTTTATGTGCCTCTAAAATATAATTGCAATATGGTTTATATTCTAATAACTATTTGTGCTATAATAGCCGTAAAAATAATTCGTAAGGAAAATGCACATTTGTTAAAACTTTTAGGAAAGTCAAAACCGAAAGCAGGTAAGGCAATTTTACAAAATGCAGATCCTGGTTTAATTCGCTCTATTTGCGAATGTTTCTATAACGTATTACAAGGAAATGTTCCATTAAATAAAACAGAGATAAATAAACAAAAAAATATAAAAAAGGAACTAAGATATTTGGTGAAAAAAGGTCCGTCATTAAAACAAAAGAAAAAACGAATAATCATACAAAAAGGTGGTTTTCTTACTGCATTGCTTGCACCTCTTAGGAGGTTTATTATCAAGTTTAATTAAGTAATTATGCAAAACGCACAAAAACTTATTTTAATATCACCGGAAAAATTAAATCATTATCAAACGATACTTAATCTTGATGATAAAATGAAAAGGAATTAAATAATAAAAGTTTAAATGCAGAAGAAAAATGGGTACGATATTGAGAGGTCTTACAAAAATATTTAAATATAATTCAAGAACCGGCAGGAGTTACAACAGCAATAACAACTATTGATAAAGAGGAGGAGGAGTAAGAAAAAGACGACGAGGAGGAGGAGGATGAAATAATATCTACTCTCCCCGAAATTTGTAAACGTAAAGAAGACCTTTATTACGTAAATTGAAACAAAATCCTAATATTCAATGGGATGATAATGGAAATCTGAATATTGATAATAAATTAATTCCAGGTGCAAATATAGTGGATTTGGTATCCGATTTTGTTAGATGTCGTGAGAAAAATATTTTAGTTGCCGGTTGGATACCTTTTGCTACATTATTAGAAGAAGCCAATATACCCTTAGAGTACATCGGTAATCCTCAACGAATAGAATATATTGGAAAACTCACACAAGTAGAAGGTGGGGAAGAGGACGATGATGATGATGAGAACGAAGAGGATGGTCCCACACAACGTAAACGTAAAGCTATCAACATGTGGCGTACTTATAAGCAATATTACTAATATTTTATTGTAATCTATTGATATATTTGAGTATATAGAAATAAATGTGAATGACCAATATTTTCGTTATTACAGCAATAAAGCAGAAGGTGTTTACAATGTATATAAAGGTACAGCATATCAAGAAGGTTTTGGCATTGGTAGTTTTCTAGGAGGTTAATTCCGCACTGTATTTCTTTTATTAAAACAACTTGCTTGTTATACTACTAAATTATATCATCCTATTGTACTGGAGAAGGGAGTGTGAAAAACAGCTGTTGTTGAAGTACATTATACAAGTTCATTTCAGAATGTTTCCAATTATACAAATAATATTTATTAACGTATCATGAATACAAAAATCTGGAACATAATTAAAATCTTACCAGGACACTATTATCATTTTTATGATATCCTATCTCAAATTAATCATAAAAGTGATATATTAAATTTACAATTAAAAGTTAAAGCATCAGTAAAACTCATTGAGGTTAATAGAGTAATAAAAGATCAAGAGAAGCATATAGAAGTACGCCTATCTCCTGAACTAGCCAGAGTATTAAGGTTTGATCATATACAGTAGGAAGATATTGCAGTTGTGCATAATGCTCGTTATCCACCTGATTTACAAAAATCGCTACCTACACTTATGTATATTTACAGTGATATTGTAGAACCATAAATGGTAGGTGATACTATAGTTCCATTGTTACGTATTATAAATGCAAATATTACAGAGTATGGTATTAATAATATACAAATTTTTGACAATCCTCATTATGTCACCGTGCAACGTAAACAAGTTGATCGAATTATTATTAAGAGATAGTACAGGTAATCCACTTCCTTTCCAATATGGCAGTGTATGTGTAAAATTACATTTTCGTAGACGTAATACGGTATTGTAAATCTTATCTTGTGTGAATATTGATAGTTAGAAAAAAGACAAAAATGCAGCGTGAGTGTATGAAATCAGAATTAGATTTATTTGCTGGTTTACCCACTCAAACTAGTATTATAGGTAATAAAATAATTCCGTATAAGCCTGTGGCTAAAATATCTGTTAATGCACGAATAGAATTTGTTGTCTTTGGTCATGGGGATGACTATGTTGATCTAAGTTATACAATGTTATATATTAAAGGTAAAATTACTAAATCAGATGGTTCTAATTTAACTTCTGCCGATAAGAAAATTGGTCCTGTAAATGACTTTCTCAATGCAATGTTCAGTGAAGTGCAATTAAATATGAATAATCAACTTATTTCCTACTCTTCACATACATATCCATATCGATCATATATTGAAAAACTACAAAATTATAATTCTAATGCTAAAACGCATCTTCAAATATCAATGTTGTTTAAAGATACTGCAGGTCATATGAATAGTGTGGCCGATTGTAATTTAGGGTTTAAACAACGTTTTCTTCTCCCTACTTTAAGTCAGTCATTTGAAATATTGGGTTATATTCATGCTGATAAATTCAATCAGGAGAAATTTTTACTGAATGGTGTACAATTGCGTATTAAACTAATTCCAGCTAAGCCTACATTTTGTCTAATGGTTGACGCAGATGCTGATGGAAAGGTTGTAATTACAGATGCAACATTGCTTGTGAAAAAGGTTGATGTATCACCAGCAGTTAAAATAGCACAAAATAAAGTATTACAAAATCCTAAATTTAGAATAAAACATCCTCTAACAAAAGTGCAGGTGAAGACAGAATCTTTACCACAAGGAATTATGGATAGTACACTTCCAGATCTGTTTTTAGGCATAGTGCCTAAACGTATTATTATTGGTTTTGTTACCAATGCTGCTTTCAATCGCACTAATCAAACATATCCATTCCATTTTCAACATTTTAGTATGTCGTTTTTTATACTGTATGTTGATGGAACGCCTGTACCATCCAAAGCCAAGGTGACCAGACGTCCCGTTTTAGCCGGGACATTCCCTTTTTTCCAACCTTTGTCCCGCTTTTTTCTGATTCTAGAACGGGACGCCGAAATGTCCCGTTTTTATGTAAAAAGGACCTAGGTGTCCCGTAAATATTATTCAAAATATAAGTCTTCAATGCAAATTCTACTCTCTTCCGTACCAACACTCGTTGCCAAGGTTCAGTGTCTAGAACTTCTGAATTTTCAAATGGGAATTGAGTGGGAATTCTGAGTGTTCAACTAGTTAAAAGAATTGTTGGGTAGAACTTGTTATCGGGAACCATTATTTGTTGTGTGGTACACGTAAAGTTAGAAACTGTGTGTTATCACTCTTACTTGTGTATTTTGTAAATTGAGAACACTGCTGAGTCCCAAAATGCAATCTGGAAGTCAGATATCCCCCCCCCCAATAGCCTATTCGTATGCGTCCCGTTTTCGCAAGTGAAAATTTTGGTCACCTTGTCCAAAGCAGTAGCTGATTTTGATAATAAGCTATATATACAAAGATATTCTACGTTATTTACAGGTTCAGGTATTTAATATTCTAATCAAGATAATGATATTTCACTTGCCGAATATCCTAATGGTTATACTCTACTGGTGTTTGATTTAACTCCCGATTCTAGCGCTAGTGCAGCATTTCATACTAGTCCACAATGGCAAGGAAGTGTACGTTTAGAGGTTCATTTTAAAGAAGCACTGCCATCTCCTGTAACAGCAATTATTTATGGTGAATTCTCTTCAGAATTAGAAATTGATTTCCAGAGAAAAATATATATTAATTAATTTAAAAAAAATTTAAATACTATTGAACTTTATGAGGCACTATAACAAAATTTGCCTAAAGATCATTTTATTGGTGTGTATGCTGCAGATGAGCTACCGCTGTTTATTCATTCATTTCCAGCCGCCATAATTATAAACACTGATTCTATTGATAAGCCTAGAAAACATTGGGTTGCTGTTTATATATCTAATATGTGTGTGGGAGAGTATTTCGATAGCTATGATATACCTCGCTATATACAACTTCATATAAAGGTTTTAAAACGAAACTGTCTGTATTATGCATGGAATAGACGTATTCAAGGTGATTTATCTCAATTTTGTGGACATCTTTGTTTTCTATATCTAGCATGTCGTGCACCTGGTTATTCAGTACGCGATTTCTTAAAGAAATTCTCACTCACCACTATTCATTCTAATGTTATTATGCTTTATTCACTTATGAGAGTATGATGGTCACTGGCCTGAGATTAAGTTCTGCGTAAACCAGACTTGGTAAATGGTGTTATTTTTTTAACCACTGGTTGTAAAAAAACGTTTTACCTCCGCCATTGCCGGTCCCAAGCCCGGTATGAGAAAGGAGGAGGATTGGGGGTTGCTACCCCCCGTAAAGAAAACAATTTCTGTTATGTTCAAACACGGGTTGAAAAATAAGGGAACAAGTTCACCCCTAAAACGGAGGTCATAAAAGAGCCATCAGCATAATAGGGGTTGGATAATGTGGAACGAATACACCCGTGTTATGTATTCTCTGCTATGTTCAATTAGGGGTGGAACTAATTTTCTATGTTCGTAGTCTTTTCTTAGGGGTGGAAAAAGTGGTCATCAAAGATAATAAATAGACTCCCTAAAATGACTATCTGTGCTACTGCTATGTCCCCCCTAAAATGGAGGTCGTAAAAGACCGTGGGTGGACGGTTCAACTTTAAAATAGAGAATGAATGCATCCCTAAAAAATGCTCATAAAAGGAAACGAGTAAACCCCCTAAACTGGAGGTCGTAAAAGACCACGGCTGGAAGATTTAGGGTTTTCGTAGTCTTATGTAATTTCTGCTATGTTAAAATAAAGTTGGAACGAATACATCCCTACTATGTTACGTAGTCTTATGTATTATCTGCTCTACTATGTGATCGTAGTCTCTACGTATTCTCTGCTATGGTAAAATAAGGGGTGGAATAAGTGATCATGAATGGGAACGAGTCCACCCCTTAAAATGTACTCATAAAATATTATCTGCTCTACTATGCGTTCGTAGTTTCCATGTGTTCTCTGCTATGGTAAAATAAGGGGTGGAAAAAGTGATCATAAAAGGGAACAAGTCCACCCTTTAAAATGTACTCATAAAAGAGAACGATTACACCCCCTAAATAATGCTCATAAAAGGGAACAAATACACCCCTACAATGGAGGTCGTAAAAGAGGGTGGGTGGAAGGTTCAATGTGTTCGATTCCGCATGGGCTGTTGAAATGAGCGAATATATTCCAGATCGATCATTTTTCTACTACTGATTCTTTTCACCTGTATGTATTAACACGTGTATTGCAAAGGCAGAACTACCAATAAACGTCTTACTACATTAATGGCACATGTAGTGTTTTGCATCTATACATACTAACACGTGTCTTGCCAAATGATTAAGGTAGTAAGTCTTTTTCTGCATTCGTTTCACGTATAGGTTTTTCACCGTTATGTTTTAACTTGTTAAAATAGAGCTAGCAGTTAGCCTCTTTCCACATTGCTGGTACCTGTGGAGTTTGTCGCCTGTGTGTATTAACATGTGCTTTTGCAGATCTGAACTTTGCGAAAATCGCTTTCCACATTGTAGGCATATATGATGCTTTTCACCTGTATATATTAACACGTGTATTGCCAAATTTGAACTAGTAGTAAATTTCTTTCCAAATTGTTGGTATGTGTGGTGTTTTTGACCTGCATGTATGAAAATGTTTCATCAAATTTCCACGTTCAGTAAATGCCTTTCCGCACTCTTGACACGGAGGATTTTTGACCTGTGCTATGTGTTTTGGCAGTTCTGAATTCCCAGTACATCCCTTCCTCTTTTCTAGCATCTCTGGTGTTTTTTACCCATGTGTGTTAACTTGTTTCTTGCCAAACTTGACTATCAATAAAGCTTTATCCACATTGTTGGCATGTGTAGAATTTCTCACCTGTGTGTATTAACAGGTGTCTTGCCAAACTTGGAATCTGCGCAAACCCCTTCCCACACTGTTGGCATAAATGCGGTTTTACACCCGTTGTATTTACATGTGTGCTGCCAATCTTTAACTCTAAGTAAACCTCGTTCCACACTGTTGTTATATGTGGGGTTTTGCCCGTGTATGTTAAAATGCGCCTTGCTAAACGTTGACGTTGAGAAAATCGCTTTCCACATTCTTGGACGTGTGTAATTTTTCATTTGAATGTATTAACATTCGTTCTGACAAACTTGAACTGTGAACAAACCTCTTTCCACAGTACAGGCATAAGTGGGGTTTTATATCCGTATGTATTAACATGTGTGCTGCTAAGTTTCCACGTAGAAAAAAATCCTAGCGACAATCTTGGCACCTGTGGTCCTTTACAGCTGTATTAAAATGTGTGTTGTCAAATTTCCACGTGTAGAAAATCTCTTTTCATAATCTTGGCACGTGTGAGGCTTTTCAATCATATGTATTAACATGTGTGGTGCAAAATTTCCACATCGAGTAAATCTTTTCTACACTCTTGGTACATATGGGTTTTTCTACTGTATGTATTAACATATATGTCGACAAATCTCCACGACGAGTAAATCAGTTTCTGTTGTCTCGGCATGTGTAAGATTTGTCTTTCGTATGTATTAATATGTGTGCTACCAAACTTCCTGGTTGTGTAAATCACTTGCCACAATTTCTGAACGTGTGGGGTTTGACACCCGTGCGTCAACATGTTGCCAAATTTCCATGCCGAGTAAACCCAACCCGCATTTTTGTCATGTGTGAGATTTTTCATTCGTATGTATTAACATGTGGCTTGCCAAACTAGAATTGTGAGTAAACATCTTTCCACACGTTTGGCCCCATTTGTGGGGTTTTTCACCGATATGTATTTACCGTTTAACTGAAAAGCTCGAATGTATTCGAGATTTTAATTTTATAAATAATTTAAAAGCTCAAATATATACGAGCATCATACGGCATTATTATAATTGATCCAAAATGAACGGTATAAAAATTACAAGCTCAAGTATGTTTGAGGTTTTATTAAAGCATTTTTTAGGCTTACGTAAGTCATTATTGCCTTCAGTAAAAATAATCGCACTGTTGCCAGTCGTTTTGTTCCTAAAATGCTAGAATTTAGCAATAAAAAAATAGGTAAAAATTAAAACGCTCTGTTAAGTTAACCGGTTAAAATATGTCTTGCTAAATTTCTACGAGAAAATCTCTTTCTACATTCTTGTCCCGTGTGAGAATTTTCTTTTGTATGTATTAACATGTGCAATGCCAAACTTCCAGATTGAGCAAACCGCTTTCAACACTCCTTGCATCTGTAGGATTTTCACCCGTATGTATTAGGAAGTGTGGAGTTTTTTGCCCGTATGTATTAAAATGTGCGCTGCCAAATTCCCACGTCGAATAAATCCTCTTCCGCATTCTAAGCACGTGTAAGATTTTTGATTCGTATGTATTAACATGTGACCTGCCAAAGTGTAACTTTGAGTAAAACTCTTGCCACACTGTTGGTATGTGTAGGGTTTTGCGCCTGTATGTGTTTAAATGTGTCTTGCTAAATTCCCACGTAGAGAAAATCACCTTCCGCATTCTTCGCATGCGTGAGATTTTTTACTTGTATGTATTAGCATGTGTGTTGCCAAATTTGAACTGTAAGTAAACTTTCTTCCACACTCTTGGCACAAGTGGGGTTTTTCGTCCGTATGCATTAAAATGTGTGTTGCCAAATTTCAACGTCGAATAAATCCCTTTCCGCATTTTTGGCACGTGTAAGATTTTTGATCCGTATGTATTAACATGTGGCTTGCCAAAGTTGAACTCTGTGTAAAACTCTTTCCACACTGTTGGCACGTGTGGGGTTTCGCAACTGTATGTGTTAAAATGTGCCTTGCCAAATTTCCACGTTGAGAAAATTTCTTTCCGCATTCTTGCAGTTGTGATGTTTTTCATTCGTATGTATTAACATGTGCCTTGCCAAATTTGAACTGTGAGTAAACCTCTTTCCACACTGCCGGCATTTGTGGTGTTTTTCACCAGTATGTATTAAAATGTGTCTTGCCAAATTTGTTACGAGAAAATCTCGCCACATTCTTGGCACGTGTGTGATTTTTCATTCTATGTATTAACATGTGTGCTGCCAAATTTCCAGATTGAGTAAATGTGTTTCCACACTCTTTGCAGCTGTGGGATTTTTACCTGTATGTATTAACATGTTTGTTGCCAAATTTCCACTTCGATTAAATGCATTCTTAGCATGTGTAAGATTTTTCATTCGTATGTATTAACATGTGACTTGCCAAATTTGAGCTCTGAGTAAAACTCTTTCCACACTGTTGGCATGTGTAGGGTTTTACCCCTGTATGTGTTAAAATGTGCCTTGCCAAATTTCCATGTTGAGAAAATCCCTTCCACATGCTTGACACGTATGAGATTTTTCATTCGTGTGTATTAACGGGACGCCGTCAAGGTTGGACGACGACAAGCCTGGACACTTAATTTTGGTCGCTCCCGACAAGGTTGGACAACGACAAGTTTGGACGACGACAAGCTTGGACAACGACAAGCTTGGACACTTCTCAATTTATCCTCTTGCACCAGTCTCGAACGAATTCCTGAGGTGTCCAAGCTTGTCGTGGTCGATCCCAACAAGCCTGGACACATCTCATTTTGGGTCGTTGACGACAAGGTTGGACGACGACAAGCCTGGACACATTCCTGGGGTGTCCAAGCTTGTCGTGGTCGATCCCGACAAACCTGGACACATCTAATTTTGGGTCGCTGAAGACAAGGTTGGCCAACGACAAGCCTGGACACATTCCAATGGGCCGATTTTGTGCATTCAAAGCACGTAGAAATAAGTTTGTTTAGCGCTGAAAGAGCAGCATTGCGTGAATTTCCACCAGAAAAGTTTCGTTCCGTTTCCAGGTTCGGGAGATGATAAATACCCCGGAAAGTAGCACCGCAGGCTCCATAAAGTTGCTTTCTTCTTTTTTACCAAAAATATTTCAATTCAAATATAAATTTTATGAAAATGAATATATTTGTGCGTGTGTATGAAAAGGTACAAGTTCGCGGATATTGAGCTATTTGTGTTTTCTTAATGTTTGTTAAAAGTAATAACCATATAGAATGTGGTTTGAATACAATTTCAGCATTAAAAATTACTTTCATAAAGTTAAAAAAAATATACACTTTTTATATACAGGGTTTTTATGTACATTTAATTTGACAAATCAAAATATCTTTGGAACGAAGAACAATTTTCAAATTCGGTTTACGCAACATAGTGTAGGGGGCACCGTGAGACGCTATAGAGTAGAATCTGTGGATCTAGTCTTCTTCTTCTTCTTCCCGAGTATTATCGATATGCAAAATACTGATTCCCCATTTCATCCACGGTAGTTCGCAGTGGAACAACATAAACAGTCTCGTTAATGTATCCTACCCCACACAAAGTGAGAACAGGTGATAATCCACTATTAGAGATCCTGTGCTAGAAATTCTAGAAAATTTCTATGCAGATTTTTCGAATATCACTTCTGATAAAAACATCACCCTTATTGGAAATATTATACTGATATTTCCAATAAGTATATTACAATGTATACACGGTGTCCGGTGAGGAAATGTAAAGATTTTGGGATGTGATGGGGAGGGGGGATCGGGAAGGTCATGCTAAGCAAAAATGCTTATGTAAACATAGCGTCTATTCCCCTTCGTTTCGGTGATAGGGGTGGGGGTAACGTTTTTCGTGGTGCACTTGCCGATTTTCGTTTGAAACATTATAGCCCACCCTGTAGTTGGTCTTACGTTACATGCAGTTTATCCAAGTATTTTCCTATTTTTTAAAGGTTACTAGCCTTAACGCCCGACTTCGTACGGGGAGATCTGGTTTCTTAAAAATATTTTGGAATACTATTACCTATTTCCACTACATTATACTACTACTACTACTACTTCTACCTACTACTACTACCTACTACTACAATTACCTACTACTACTACTACAACTACAACTACCTACTACTACCACTACTACAACTACCTACTACTACTACTACTACTACCACTATTACCTACTACTACTAATACTAATACTACCACTACTACTACTGAAACTACCTACTGCTACTAACACTACAACTACCTAGTACTACTACAGCTACATACTACTACTATTATTACTACACCTACTATTACTACTACTACTACTACTACTACACCTACCTGCAACTACAAGATGCAAAAATTATCTCCACCTCTATCTCCGAAACCCTATATGTTCACATAAACATTTTTGCTTAGAATGACCTTCCCTATCACCTCCCAAAGTCTTGGATCCAATATGGTGGCCGAAAGCATTTGTCATAAAAATACAGAGCCTAGACGCTGAGGCTAGAGACACCAAATGTGGTATAAATAATGACCATCACGAGGAGGTTAGAAGCAGAAAATAAATTTGGGAAAAGTCTCCATCCTGAATCCAATATGATTCCTAAAATATAAGCACAGTATATGCACAGCCCGAACTACCGAACCTAAAAATACGAAATTTGGTATAAAACCCTTTCATCAAACGTGCATTAAAAGAATAATAAAAATGTTCAAGAAGTCTCCATCTTGAATCCAATATGGCGGACGAGAATATATTTCACAGTCGCTGGGGATAGAAACACCAAATGTAACACAAATATTGATTATCAATATGTGATCACGCAATGAAGTACGAAAAAATCGTCATCTTGAATCCAATATGGCCTCCTAAAATAAAAATCAAAGCTATATGTACAGTCAAAGTTCTGAAGTTATATGTACCAAATTTGGTAGAAATATTTTTGAGAATGAGCAAGTCAAGGAAACAACGCCAAATTTTGAAAAAAATGCCATCGTGGATCCTATTTGGAGCCTAAATAAAATAAGGAGTATATACGCACAAACCAAATGGCTGAAGCTATACAAACACAGAGTTTGGTATAAATGTGCATTATGATAAATTGGTAAATCCATTAGGTAAATATGATAATACCAAGAATGCAATGGAGGGAATACGAGGATATTCGACGTATACTCACCTTCAATTTTGAGACACCATTGTATGGCTACCTAAAATTTATGAAGTCTATATACCGCATCTATAGTGTGTAATAAATGTCAGAGCGTATCCCACCTAAAATTTTAGGATGACATCACTGGAAACTTTGAAAATGTTGTCATCTTGAATTCAATACGGCAACCGTACATACAATTTCAAAGTAGTCACCATTTCCGTACAATGTAAGCGTAGTTTGTTTTCGTCCACTTTTTCGAGGGCTTTTCAGACATCTTCGCTTTTTTTCTGTATTTTCATTTTGTTGGTTAAATTCAGATGGCGATTAGTAGTTGTTTCGATTAAAGTCATATACAGGGAAAAGTTCCTATTTCGTGATTGCGACCATATTGAATCCAAGATGAAAACCATTTCAAAGTTTCATATTATCCCATTTACGTAGTCATCATAATGCACATTTATACCAAATTCAGTGTTTCTGCCTTCATCCATTTATTGGGTTGTGCATATACTTTCGTTATTTATTCAGGGCGCCATACTGATCCACGATGGGAACTTTTCTACATTTGGTATTCTTCCCTTTACCTGCCCATTCTCAAACATTTCTACCAAATTTAGTACCTTCGATTTTTATTATAGGAGGCCATTTTGGATTCAAGACAACGACTTTTTCACACTTTATTTATCATTTTGTGATCACATCTTAATAATCAATATGTGTATTTCATTTGGTATTTCTATCCCCAGCGATTGTGAAATACATTCTCATCCACCATATTGGATTCAAGATGGCGACTTCATGAACTTTTTAAAGAAAGTATTTTCGTAATACGCGTTTGGTGAAAAGTTTTTATATCAAATTTCGTATTTCTAATTTTCATTCTCATTCCCATTCATCATAATCAACATTTGTCTTTGATGTTTCTAGCTTTAGCCATTTGACCTAGAAATATAGATGAAGGTTCTGAGGTCCAGGGACTTTACCGTCCTTTAAAAATAGGACAAATTGCAAGAAAGGGTATTTTTTGCGGGGATATGAAGATTCGGTGTAGGGAAGTTCGGTGCAGGCTCTGGACATAAGGTGGACGCTTCCAGACCCTGGACCTGTTGTATCAGCAATCCATCATTCCTAGCAATTCTTGTGCAGTTTAGAACATTTTAAAATGATATAATGCATTGAGGAAAAATAGTTTTTAAATATATATATATATATATATATATATATATATATATATATATATATATATAAAATTTCATCATCATCATCATCATCATTTTCAACCTATGTCTATCCACTGCTGGATGAAGGTCTCTCCAACTCTTCTCCATAACCATCTATGTTCTGCTGTTCTTTTCCATGCTATTTTACAGTGCTTTTTCATTTCGTCACTCCATCTTGTATTACGACGCTTTCCGGGGCGTTTCCTGTCTCTAGGTATCCAGTCGAGAACTGCCTTTGTCCATCTGCTATCAGTTCTTCTTACGATATGTCCCGCACACTGCCACTTCAGTCCCTTTATTTTCGCAATAATATCCGTCACTCCTGTCATCTTCCTGATCCACATATTTCTTTTCCTATCTCTTCGGGTTATTCCGAACATACATCTCTCCATGCTCCTTTGTGTAGTCTGCAGACTATGAATGTCTGATTTTGTTAGTGTCCATGTCTCAGCCCCGTATGTCAAAACAGGAAGAATACATTCATTGAAAACTTTTCGTTTCAGACACATCGGCAGTTTACTTTTTAATATGAGTATAGGGTGTCAAAAAATTCCACCGACAAACTTTGGGAGGTAAATCCTCTCATACGAAGAAACAAAAAAGCTCAGTAAACATGGGTTCGGAGATATAAGGCGCCGAAACCGTGGGAAATGAATCTTCAAACGCGTATATTTCAGAAACTATTCAACGTAGAGGGTGCGGTTTAAAAACTCACCAACGAAGTCATACCTGCTCTTGTTAAACATGCATGTTTCATAATCTTGCAATGCCTGCGGAAGGGATTCCCCAAAGGAGCATAGGGATTCTCGGATAATCTGCCGAGTGAAGATGGCTCGAAAGGGGTATGGATGGACGACTTCCTCACCTGTTAACAGTACTTCCTGGTACCAAGACGATAACTCAAACGGATACAAAATAATGGACACTTGTATACCTGCTGTGTGTGGTTGCATAACCGCCACATACGGATGATGCCCAATAATGAATTTCGGAATATGAAGTACTGAGAATATGCAGTCGAAGGTTCGTAGTGAGGCACGTGCGGTGTTGCTACAGCATAACACGAAGCAGAGTGCTTGAAATTGTGAAAACACTTGATGCAAAGGGAACCCCCAAATAGCACGATAGCGAATACAGTCAGCACATTTCCAGATATGCGTAATGTTTAGCAATGGCTACAAATATCGTTATGTCTAGTGAACTGAGTGAATGTCTCTAATGAACGAGACCCAATGTTAAGTACATTACATGAATGATCTGATTAAATGTATAAGAGATTTGTGATTTGAAATCATATGCATTATCTTAATAAGTCTGCAACCATCAACCTGATTTCAATGGTACTTGTTCCTTTCAGTTGTTACATCGTTACGTGGATAAGCAAGGAAGCAACAGAAAGCAAGGTTGCACGTTGGCGCGCCGTGTCGCGGGGTCAATCCCCACTAAGAGTCCAAGCTTTGGACTCAACAACTAAGAGATGGATCGGATCGCATTTGAAACTTTGGGTTCCGTCTCCATATAGTGCCGCTGCTGAAAAGGGACGTTGATCATCTTAACAAATAAGCAATCAAACAATAAACAATTGTTATAAACGTACAATTGAATGATACTGTAGTGCGCGAATGTGATATCTAAATGAATTGGTTTAGCTCGTTAAATTAAACTTAAGTCCTGCTACGGTTTCGTTTTCTCTTCGGGTACCCAATCCGCTCGTGTTAACGGATTCCAAAATATGTAAACAGAGCAATAAAGAATAAACCACCTTCATATTTTATATCTTGTCTTTATTCCTCCATTTAAAGTTACATCAAGATTGTCTTCGTGTCCATTTTGATCGGTCTATAAGGTGGGGACGTTATTACAAAATAATAATCATAACGTCATACTCTTCTCATGTTTATTTTTGCTTACAATGCAACTGCTGGAGCCTCAAATCTATACGCCTATTCCAATTTAGCAACCACAGTAGATTAAGTGTAGAGAGAACCGGGTACGATCATTGTGTTCAGTAGCCGATCTTGAAAGTAAAAACTGGCGGGGGAGGAGGTATCAGTATTTTGCTATGTGAAATACGTAATTTGGACTGCGTTTTGGTATTTATAACATTAGTGATTTTCTAGTAACGCAGCAAAATTGGGGGACCAAGGCCCCCCGACCCCACCCCAGATTTGCCACTCTTTGTTCAACCATTCTGAGTGGCTTTCTTCAGTTTCACAAGTCGAATGCCAAGATGGTACCTCTATAAACGCTCTGGCCGCAAGATCGCCTGCGTTTGTGTCTGAACTTTAGTCGTCGGATGTCATTAACTCTCATAATGTAAACAGATTTAGGCTGCACTTAAATGCACACGCAGTCGAACTCTGTAGGGTATTGTTGACCTTGAAAAACAAAAACAACATTGATTATCATTTTACTGTGTGTAAGGAAATTGGTTTCTGGTCTTCTTTAAATATTAAAACATGTAAGAGGTATTTCAGTTTCACACGATAATTTTAACTGAGTCCAGAATATTCAACAAAAAGACATTGTCCTTGAAATGACAGTACATAGCGTTTGTCTTACGTCCAAAACTGTTTATAGGAACAAAAACACGATTGAAGAGATAAAATAAACATTGATTAACAGAGTCATGCTGTTAGTGGGATTCGACTCTAAGCCATATGACAGACGAGCACCTAAAGAAGCTAGTCTACCGAAGACTGACGTGTATCCTGGAAGCGACTGTGCTTGTGTGCAGTGCTTACTGTCTGTGCTTTATAAAACACCGTAGTGGGAAATGGAGTTTCTTGGGCAGAATTGAGTGATATGCATCTGGCATATGGTGCAGCTTTGGGAAATGCAAGGGACGCACAAAGACTGTATAGAGAACGTTTTCCAGAATGACGGTGCCCCCATCACACTACATTTACGTCAATTGATCGGCAGCTGCGAGAATCAGGTTCCTTACATATACACCGGCCTGATGCAGGAAGACCACGAACAGTTTGAACACCAGCATTTCCAAGAGAATGTGTTGGACCAATTTGAACAAAATCCCTGAAAAAGCACGCGGGCCGTTGGACATGTGTTGCATGTTCAGCACCAGCAAATGTGGAACGTCCTACATAAAGAACATTTCTATCCATATCCCACACGTGTGCGATTTGCCCGATGGTACCTGCGGCAGTGTGTGGAGAATCCGCAGTTCGCGCGGCATGTTTTGTTCACAGATGAGAGTAGTTTTACTCGTGACGGATGTTACAATGCTCCTAATAGGCATATGTGGGCAGCAAACAATCCGCATGTAATGTTTCGCCGAGGTCATCAAGAACGATTCACAGTTAATGTCAGGGCCGGTATAGTGAATAATGTCTTAGTAGAATCTTATGTATTACCTCCACGACTGAACATGTATACTTACAGTGTGTTTCTTTCAGAGGTACTCCCGGAACTGCTAGAAATTGTCCCCCTTGCAGTCCGGCGACAAATGTGGTTCCAGCATGACGGAGGTCCACCCCATCGGCCGCGGCGTGTTCAAAATGTACTTTCTGATATGTTTGGGAATCGATGGATGGCATGCTGGTCCTGTAGCATGGCCTCCTAGGTCACCGGATATGACACCTATGGACTTTTACCTATGGGGACACATGAAGGAGTTGGTCTACCAGACACCAGTGCAGAATGAATTGGACCTTGTGGGCCACATTGTCGAGGCTTCCGCAAGAATTCGTGTTAACCACGACGTTTTTCCTAGTGTGCGAGACGAAGTGCTTCGACGCTATCTCTTGTGTATTGAAGTCAATGGTTCACATTTTTAGCAAATTTCGTGACGTTGTAAGGTACAAGTGAATTACAAACACCATTTCCTGCATTGACTCGTCTTCTTCTGACTTTGTGCTTTGTGTATTTTATTTGTGTGACTGGAGGTTATGCTTTACAGCATTGCACGGCACCAAATATGCTACTAATATGCGAATCACATTATCGCTATTCCCAGGAGGTCATTTGTCAGCTGCTTCTTACGTATGTTAATACTATACTCCACAATGCTGCATATTTAACATACATTTGTCCACGATAATTTAGGTACATTTTGATAGCGGGTTTGCATCTAGTTTCAACAGCTCTCAATCACTCTGCTTCGTGTGTTATGCTGTAGCAACACCACACGTGCCTCACTACGAACCTTTGACTGCATATTCTCAGTACTTCATATTCCGAAATTCATTATTGGGCATCATCCGTATGTGGCGGTTATGCAACCACACACAGAAGGTATACAAGTGTCCATTATTTTGTATCCGTTTGAGTTATCGTCTTGGTACCAGGAAGTACTGTTAACGGGTGAGGAAGTCGTCCATTCATACCCCTTTCGAGCCATCTTCACTCGGCAGATTATCCGGGAATCCCTATGCTCCTTTGGGGAATCCCTTCCTCAGGCATTGCAAGATTATGAAACATTCATGTTTAACAAGAGCAGGTATGACTTCGTTGGTGAGTTTTTAAACCGCACCCTCTACGTTGAATAGTTTCTGAAATATACGCATTTGAAGATTCATTTTCCACGGTTTCGGCGCCTTATATCTCCGGAACAACGCGTTTCCGGAGCCATGTTTACTAAGACTTTTTGTTTCTTCGTATGAGAGGATTTACCTCCCAAAGTTTGTCGGTGGAATTTTTTGACACCCGATATATATATATATCACTGGCGTGACAGACCTTGCGGCCCTGAGCCTGCCCCAATATCATGTGCAATTATTTCTACCTGAGTGATGGCCGTGGGGTCAGCACTGCGCAAATTTGAACCAAATTATTTTAGTACTAGTTGGCCAATGAAAATAAAGTTTTGGTCTAAAATGACAGTCTTTATTGAGGCAATGAAACTGTTGCAAATATTAAATTAAAATACTCTTCCTTAGTTATATATTTTTAATTTTTTAAATGTTGTTTTTTTCTATTCAACGGGTGGGGTGAATAGGAACAAGCATTAATTTTTCGGTGTTACTTTCCTATTGCATTGCAACTGACATGAATTATCATCATTCCCTTACAGTAAGGCTTTGGCTGCGAGAGTTTCCTTTTTACCTGCCCAAAATGGAAATCGAACACATCTGGAACGTCGGGATAGCCACACACGAAATCGATATATGAGATTTTTCGGAATGACGTTGAAGAAAACTTACGAGCAAATTATTTTTGAACTTTGGAAATGTTTTCCCTTATTTGTTAAGATATCTTTTGATCATCAGTGTTATGTCATACTCTTGTACGGAATAACCCTACTCTGCACACTCCACAATTTTATCAATAATCATTTCTTCTGGTTTTTTTTTTTTTTTTTTTACAGTATTCGATCTTGAGACTTCACGTTATATTGGTTTACATGTCTCTGTAAAACTGTTTTGGGTATGTCATATTTTTTTACTAACACATCTTTTACGTTAGTTTGTTAACCATAATGCCCTTTTAGCTTTTTCAGTTAGGTCATTTGGGTATTTGCGATATTTTTTGGCACGGGGTTATGGTTTATTTAAAGACATTACGTACCTGTTCACCTGCCACTCTCAAAAATGCTGTTGTTAATTTATAAAAATATCTTTAAATCAAATTATGAAATTTCAAAACTAGTTTTGCACATGAAACATCGAAGTGCAGTAAAAAACAAATTCTTTAAAGTCCCACAAGTCAAATTGCTTGGAGCGCCACCTTTGGAGTGAACAAAGTTAAACTAAGTTAATTAGTATTAAGATTCTTTGAACAGTAGACCTTGCGATAAATTTCTGAAAGTTTTAGTTAGGTTCGTCAGTTCTCATTTTTGGATAATTCATTTTCATTTTCTGGCTACATCCTTATCTGATTTCACCACCCCTTCCACCTTCCTCCGAAACAAAATTAATTCTCCAAGCATATTTGTTCATTTCCTGTCAAAGTATCGTTTCGGTTCACCAGTTTCCATTTTTGATCACCCCTGTTTCATTTTCTGGCTACACCCTTAGCTATTTTACCCCCACCCCCTCCGTAATAATATGCCGTAATCCGCGAAGTACGTTTGCTCGTTTTCTGTGAAACCCACACAGTACATAATGTATAATATACGCATATTAAACGTCTAATACACGTTAGAATGTTTATTATACGTTTAATATACGTATATTATACATTGTGTGTTGCGTGGAAAGTTTTGTTTCGATTCGTCAGTTTTCATTTTTAGATCACCCCCTTTTCATTTTCTGCCTACACCGTATCCGATTTCAAGCATCTCCGGAAACAAAGGTCGTAATATATGTTTGTTCATTTGCTGTGACAGTTTCGTTTTGATTCGTCAGTTTTCAATTTTAGATCACCCCCGTTTTTGTATTCTTGCGATTTTATTCCTTATCCGATTTTACCCCGCTCCCTCCGAAACAATAGGCCGTAATCCCCAAATATCTTTGCTCATTTGCTGTGAAAGGTTTGTTTTGATTCGTCAGTTTTAATTTTTTTGAGATGTTTCTTTTCCGTTTTCTGGCTACACCCTTATCCGACCCCCCCCACACCTGCGAAGTAACAGGTAATGTCCGAAATATGTTTGGTCATTTCCTGTGGAAATTTCGTTTTGATTCGTCCGTTTTCATTTTTAAATAACCCTCTTTTCTACTTTCTGGCTACAGCCTTATCCGATTTTTACCCCCTCCCCTTCCTCCGAATCAATAGCTCATAATTGCTTATTTATTAAGCTCTTATAACAGAGAGTAGTTCATCAAATTCGTTTTTAATTGTGGTTTTCTTCGTTTTTCTATATTTTCGCACTATTAAGAGGGAATTTCACCCCCTTCCCCTGGTCCGATTTTGTTTCCCAACGAACTCGGCCTGTCATTTGAACCAATAAACACTCTGTGAAACGAACAATAGACCTCGTGATAAACCTGCGAAAATTTCATTCGTATTTGTCAATTTTCACTTTTAGATAACCCCCTTTTGTAATTTTCTAGCTGCACCCTTGTCCGATTTACCCCCCCCCCTTTTCGAAGAAATACCTCCAGATCCTCGAAGTATATTTGCTGATTTATAAAGCTCTTGCAACAGAAAATAGACCATTAAATTCGTTTTTTTATTTTCTGTGTTTTTCTACATTTTTGCACTTTTAATGGGGTTCCACTCTCTCCCCTTGGTTCGATTTTGTTCTCCAACGAATGATCTGTAACTTGAACAAATAAACAATCTGTGAAAGTTTCATTTGAATCGGTTCACGCGTTCGACTTTTATCGTGCGACATACACACAGACAGACAGACAACACAATTGCCAAACTTTCGACTAGAAGACTTCGCAAGCTCGGTCAAAAATTGTCAACAGTAATGTAGCTAAAAATAGTTGCAGAGAAAAAATGTTAAAGCAAGTCGCCAATCCTATTATTGCATGCATAGCAAGATTAGAGTATGAAGAGTACCTCAAACAATTAATATAGGGTTTCTCTTGCATTTATAAATCCTAAGAGTGAACAAATTAAAAAAATGAAAGTTTTGTTCGTATTCACCCCACTTGAAGGTATAAAGCATTACCATAAGATCTGCAGGGCAGGGATTTTTCTATATTCCTCAAAACTCCCCCTAACATCCCTTCAAAATTATTGAGAAACCCATCCTTCTCACTTATAGCTAGGAAGTTTCGGCGCAGGAACCTTCAATGCAAGAAATTATTATAATAATTGTATTTCCACAAAAAACTATGAGACATGCATGGTATAAATTATTTAAGTCCTGCAGTAGGCCTACTTTTTTTTTTAAAAAAAAGGCATGTTTTGATATGTAATGACATATATTATCTCTTGCAGGTCCTATTTTACCCTATCATTAGCAGGGTTGATATGTTTAAAACAAAATGTTTAAAACATGTTTAAAACGAGGGCTGTTGTTTTATTCAGTTTGCTTTAAACGTTTTAAACAAATTGTTTTAAACGTGGTTTTTTTTTCGATGCTGGTTGGACATGTTTAAAACAACTAAAATATCAGATTGAAGAAGCTAATTTAATTTTCTAGCAAACAACACATCCTCCGCAGGATTTGTGCATTAAGTAAATTACAAGCAGAATTATATTCTTATTACAACAGCAATTACTGAACGAAATTCTGCACATCAATCTGCGTATAACTAAACCAACAGAAATTCAAGTGAAGTATTTGAACATTTCTTAATTTCCAAGAATAATAAAAGTTAAATACACTATACACTATTCTAAGACCAAAATTCACAAAATCGAAACTTGGGTATTTTTTTATCACTATCATTTCCATAATAATGAACAGTTCTCACTCACATCATAAGTTAGAAGAAATACTCTGCCAAATACAATACAACTCATAGAAAAGAGCAGTGACTAGCCTACAAGGAGCAAATGACATTTTAACTAAACAGTTTTCAACATGGGTAGCTAATAATGATTAGTGTCTACGGCATAACAACACAATTAACTCTAGACACGCACCAGGGATTTTAACAAAACGGTAGACTCTCATGTTCGGGGCTCTGCTGACCCCCCCCCCAATTATCACAGAGTCATGAGTTATACACCATTGGAAAGCTTATAGACCAAAAATTCCAACGAGGTAACATTCGTGAAATTCCCGCTGTATTCGTAGAAAAAGAACAGACATAAAAAATAATTAAAAATATGAAAATATTGACTTTGCGGTGCCCTGGTAACCCTTGCAGTCTCCCTACGCTGACAAAATGATGCTGATGTGTAGACCACATACTTGTGACAATAATATAAGAAATGGTAACCATTGCGTAATGAATTCGTTTATGTAGGAAATATTTTTTTAAAAAAAATATGGTATACGCAGAAAAACATTCGTTGAATTAGACATTCTCTCCCCTCCAGCACTATAGTACCACGTCCATATGCAAGTCATTTTTCCTGCACACATCATGTATACGAACAAGAATTATGCTTCTAGACCACTTCAGTGAAATATATCTTGTGTTATATGGGACCGTCCCGAAAATAAATGTAAATTAACCAAATTTGACCCCCTGTTCCTTTATAAACAACAAATACACATACAGGTTACTATCATGTAGGGGACTACTTCATTGTTTCACATACCAATTTTTAGGGATGTACCACAAAGGGAGGATGAATACCCGCCAAAACCTGATGAAAATAATTTGATGAAAAATAAAAAAAACTTCATCCTCTCTCTCTCAGCCGTACATACGTACCCCCTATATACATAAAATGCAACTGACGAAAAGCTTCATCCCTCAAAAATACTTTGGTACCAAATCATCTTTCTAGCTTATTTAAGGACTGAGCTATTAATGTTTGTTGTAAAAATAAATGTAATTTACGTCAAAAAAACTCCTAAAATTGGCTAACTTTGCCCCCTTCCTGCTAACCCATATAAGCAAGAAGTACAAATACACGATATTACCATGTAGTGGCCTACTTCATTGCTTCACGTAACAATTTTTATAAATCTATTCCCCAAGAGGGGGAATGGCCCACAAAAAACTGTTGGAAAAAAACACGATATTTACCCTCCTCCCACATACATAAAATGGACATCAGCAAAGCTGCATCTTTCAGGAATAAATTGGTACCAAAACCATCTTCCAGCTTTAATTTGAGGTTTAAAACTGAGCCATTGAGGTTTAAAGCCCTGATAGAACGTAACACAAAGAAAAAATGAAATGAAATGAAATCTTTAAGTTTTACGTCCCACGGTTATGCCGGTTAGGCTAAAGGAGACGGTGATGATGAGAGATGAGTGAAATGGTGGAATGAAGAAAGTGGGAGGAAACGGGAGAACCCCGAGAAAACCCACGAGCGCGGTGTTTGTCCACCACAAAGTTCACTTGGCGGGGGCTGGGATCGAACCCGGGACCCCAAGCACCAGAGGTGAACGCTCTACCACTGAGCCACCGCGCCCCCCATAACACAAAGAAACTATCTACATATTCTGTGAACGGAGATCGGGAAATTCCCGATTTCTTTCTCCGGAATTGAATATTTGGGCGGATCGAGATTAGGGAAGTTCCCGAAATTTGATCTAGCGGTTAAATACAGATGGCAAGCAATACCTAAGAGTGTAAAAATGTAATATATATGCCTATTTAGATTATTGTTTTAAACAAAATAAACATTTTAAACATGTTTTAAACGTTTAAAACGTTTTAAACAAAAAAAACATGTTTTAATCATAAAAAACGTTCTTTTTTTTAAAAAAATCATGTATTTTTCAACCCTGATCATTAGTCTAGACATTATTATGAAGGTAGGATTCAAATGAATACATTTGCTTCTAAATCCATGAAGTATCTGGGTTGTATAAAATATTTTATGGATACAAAAAATAAAAAAAATATATATATGGATGATGTAATGGAAAATAATATTATGGAAGCAACACATATAGACAGGGTTGGAAATGGAAATTTACAAGTTATGGAACGCAGTAGTCCGCTACGGTCCGAGTCGAGCCATGATTATAGGGCAACCTACTTTCGTGCATGGCAAAGTATTTACATTTTAACCAATAAATATCAACATTTTTGATCTTCTTATTGGATCACACAAACTGTTGTAGATGATGAATCTAAATTTAGTATGAATATACACAGTGGCGGCGATTGGACGTTAAAAGTGGGGGAGGGCAAGATATGATCTGAATATGTGTATATCAATGTTAGTGTTTGTGGTTGTTTCTAACACTTTGAAGAAAGGTTGTATAACTAATAGGATACTATCTTTTTCAGTTAAAATGCCGTATATCGTGTTTCATATTTAATTAAATAAATTCACAAGAGCAACGCACACTGGTACTAACCCTTGATTGCTTACTCATGAACATCTTAAAATTCTGTCTGGAAAATTGTGTGATCAGATTATTTAACAACATATTTGTAAAACAAATAAATAGAAAGGATATTATTAATCAAACTAATGAATAATGAGGCTTGTTTTGTAGAAGTTATATTGAAACTGGGGATTAATAAACAACTTATATTTTTAATTCCACACTTGCCATTAAATGTATGTTATTACTCTTAGAAAATGAAAGACAGTAAATACAAGGATATGCTACGACACAATTGTAATATTAATTCCTTTGAATTGCAATTAAAACGCAATTCCTGTAGCTGTCTTATATGGTACCATTTTTTTCTATGAACCAGTAATATATGCAAAAACTTTATATTTCCAAATGAAACTATATACCGTACATTAACCATTTTAAATTATGGCTTTTTAAAGGTAAATTATTGAATCAGCTACAGCATCATCCCTATTTATCGCAGGATCATGTTTTGTACCTCTTTCTCTTCAGAATAGAACAATCTTTCAAACTGTTTCATTTACGTTTTCCTATCATGTCCTCGTTGAACTTCTTTCCCCCCCATTTTCAAATGATTTCGCATCCTGCTGAAGGGCATGTATGTATGAACTGGAAACGTTTTAACTGGTAGAGTTTGTTGGAACAGACATTTCAAATTGGGTCGTTGACAAGCCTGGACACATTCCTGGGGTGTCCAGGTTTGTCGCGGTCGATCCCGACAAGCCTGGACACATCTCATTTTGGGTCGTTGACGACAAGGTTGGCCAACGACAAGCCTGGACACATTCCTGAAGGTGTCCAGGCTTGTCGGGATCGACCCAGAGATGCTTTGGCATATCTCATTTTGGGTCGCTGACGACAAGCCTGGACACAAAAAATGTCCAGGCTTGTCGTCGTCCAACCTTGGCGCGGTCCCGTATTAACATGTGTAATGACAAACTTCCAGATTGAGTAAACCTCTTTCCACACTCCTTGCAGCTGTGGGGTTTTTCACCCGTATGTATTAGCGTGTGTGTTGCCAAATTTGAACTATAAGTAAAGTTTCTTCCACACTCTTGGCACGTGTGGGATTTTTCACCTGTATGTAGTAGCATGTGTGCAGCCAAATTTGAATGTTTAATACATTCCTTTTTACAGTCTTGGCACGTACAAGAATTTTCTGCTATATGTGTTACCACTTGCGTCGGCAAATGTGATCGAAAGATTCCCTTGTTAACTTCCTTGTTAGTACGAAATTCTTTACCAAAATGAGAAATATTTTCCTTTGGTGTAATGAACGTATGCGCTCCTTTGGAAGGACTATGTTTACGGCATCTGTGAAAAGTTGAATAAATACGAAATGGAAATTTCACAAAAATGCAAGCGTTGGTATATAAAGTACAGCACTAATAGGAAGATACTTATTTTGTATTATACTTCTTTTGCATCTAAAAGATGAGTGGTTCCCAAGTAGTGATGGGTAATATTCCGGGAAGTTATGTACAATTACAAAGAAAATTGAATTTTATTACTATATTATGATATCAGAGGTAAATTCGTTTCTTATCACCGTTAATTATTACTGTTATGTCCAGAGGATTTTTCAAAATGTATATTCTGAACGGCATTATGTTAATTTATTATATTTAGAGAATATGCATATCTGTATATTTACTTACAATATGTTCTATGCAAGTAAATATGTGGAAAAAATGGTATAGTACTTCCTCTTACCTTTACACCGCTAAACAGTTTAAATTTATATGTAAGTGGATTTTCTTAACATGATTCTACTATTGTTATTATATACATATTAAATTTTTATATGCTATAAACAAAATAGGTTGCGTAACTGTCAGAAGACACATGTTTCACCATGTCTCAGAAGACACACTTGCGCATACATTACTAATAAACTCCAATTGACCAAAGCAATATATATATATATATATATATATATATATATATATATATATATATATATATATATATATATTGTCAAGACCATAGATAATAATTAATTATTGGTTTAATTTGTTTAGTTTAATTGTATTATGGTCTTGAGTTTCAGGAGACCTAATTTACTCTTGTTTATCTCTAAAGAGATATGTGCAGAGAATACACTATGTGTATACTTCAAATTGTATGAATTCTAGTCTATCAACAAGAGCTTGTAATATTATGTAATAAATTTGTTAACATCCACACTTTTCCTCGGACAATGAGGACATCAAGAAGGTGACATTGTTTCGTGTCATCATGATTGAATTGAGGTTATGAGAATTTGGTTGAATAAGATCTTTTTAGATCTGGGACGCACGTGGATGAAAATCGGCCCGAGTGCTGAAACCGTATTACTGGAACGTCAGCAGTTTGAGTTGTATAAAACCTTTTATTTTATTCAATGGTATCATTATTAGAGCATCATTACAAGAGGATCAATACTTGGAAGAGTAGCATTCAAAGTTCTGTCAAGCGAGTTAAGCATTATTAACTTTATTACTACGAGAATCGTCTAAAACGTAACAACGCTGAAATACAACCGACTGCTGTTACTGGTATACGATCATTCAGTGCTTGGTTAGACTAATCTCCAACAACAGGTATGTGTCACAACCAAATTCTGTGCTAATCCAATTTGTTATACATGATTCACACATTAAATTACACTTTCTTAAGTTCTTATTACACAAACAACACTTTACACATAAATGATTACTAGTTCTGTTAAAATACACATGTTTAAGTAGACATTGTTGTTATCATTTTTAATAGGGCTCTGGTTGGCCCTCTATCAATGCAACCAGTGGTGGAGTATCCCCAAACTTACCTCTCATATAAATGCAAGTAAATATAGATTTGCTTCATGCAAATTAGATCAATATGGGGAGCTCAGAGTGCTCTACATATTTAAGTTTTACTAAATTTTTATCAAAAGTAACCCAGGTTGACATGGTGGCGATTGCTGGTTTTTTGTAATAATCAAAGTTTATTATGCCAGTTTACGATCTCAGTAAATATTAAGTTTTATCTCATACCGCATTCTTGTTTGATAGTTGCTAAACCCACCCACCCACCCTCGCGAAATGTTTGAAACAGTGACGAAGTTAAATAATAGAAATAATAGTGACTAATTTTCCATTTGGTTACAATAATTATATGGGTAGCTAATAAGGTAAAAGTAGCAATAAGAATTTCTTGAGTAACAATTTTGTCAATATATTAAACCCATTTAGAAATATTTTGTGTTTAGTACTCAGTTTGCTAAAGGAAAAATGTTATCTTTAAGAAACAATCACAGAATTCATTACCCGGTGGTAAAAGATGACGGAAAACCAGCCACGATATTTTCGTCATCGAAATATTACTACCTGGATTTAGGGGTATTACGTAATTTTAAAGAGTATTCTCCAACTTTAAGCAACAAGGAAGAAGGAGTTTTCAGAGACAATATTTTGTCACTAAGATATAAGAAGTGGTTTTTGATTCAATTCTCTAGAAGGAATTTTGATTTAGAGGGATTGATCGAATTGGGTTTTAGAAGACATTTTTTGTCTACAGTTTCAGGAGTAGTTGAAACCTCTTTGACATTGCGTAATGCAACATTTTTTGCACTTAAATCGACAGAACCAAACTACACCATATGTGATATTTTTAGGGCTGGTGTAAACCAACTAAAAGTAGACACATGGTTAGAGAAATTTAGAAATAATTTCAAATGCTCTCCAGCTATTGAAATAGCTAGTTTAGTACAGACTTTTGCTCGATTTGACAAACAAGCAAACATAGTTATATCTAGCGACCAAACACATTTGGATTTAGCTGCGTTTGGCGAGCTGTTCATGCAGCGTAATGCATGGCTTTTCAATTAAACAGATCTAGCATATAGTATGTAAATAGTTATTATTATAGGTTAAGGGAAGTTATTAATTTACTAAAGTACAATATTCTATATTTAGGTTAAATATTATTTTTAGTATTAGATTAAGTATTATATTTTATGCACGTAGTATTAATATTTTGGAAATATACATACATATAGACATAACTGATGAAGAAGTAGAATAAACATAGAAAAAAAAACAGAACAGAGACTAATAATTAGAAAAGAAAATGTTTAATGTCAATATTAAGAATGAGAATGTTTGTTATTAAAGTAACACCAAGCGATTATAATGAAGTACTTTAGGGTTCATGACCGTAGTTTTGCGAGTCGATTTAGCGAGCGAGTAGGGCCGCTCGTCCTCAATCAAAGCTCCATCTGGGCCGGACAAAAAACCGACCTTTTTCTTTTGAAAATCGTATCGCAAAATTCCGGAATTCAGTGGATTATTGTAAGTTAGGTTAATTGTCGATTAAATTAAAATTTAAAGCATTGGTATATTTAGCAACTAACTCTAGATCAAACTTTTCCTAAGATAAGTCCCTAGATAGGTAAGAATTAAACTTCTCAGGAAGTTAAAGAATGGCATAGGACCTTACTTCCTTGAGAATTTTTTTTTATATACAAATCACATTAGTCTTCAGCGACAACATTGAAAGAGGTAGCTAAATGCATCTGAAGGAATAGTAAGATTATAGCCTGGTTGGATCGCTTGTAAAGCAGTGATAATTTATTTAATTGTAGAATCTTACTTATCTAGAAAAACGATCCGTGGAATACAAAAGTCAAAATTAAATTATTAATGAGTTCTTAGAACTGTTAAAAAACTAATAAACATTTGAAATATAAACATTATTGTGAGTAGTTCATAGTAAATCGAACTAGATTCTGAAATGCAACGTCGCGTTATGTAACGGAAATGATAAATTAAATTATCGACAATTTAACTAATTACCATAGATATTAGGAATAGGAAAGTAAATGAATAACAACATATACAAATATAGACATTAGAAGTAAATAATTACTGAAGTTAGACAATTATATTTACAGGATAAGTGATAAATATAAATTAATGAACTATAATGTAATCGAAGTAATAATAATAATAATAAAGAAAATATCTATAGATAGACAATAAATAGTCGATTATGTCAGGAAGTCAATATATACTTTTCTAACTTGAATTTAGACGAAACAAAATTGTCTGTTGTTTAATGGCCAACAAACGCAGAGAAATTGTAAGCTAATATTCGGGATTTTAACATGTATATATTCTCGAACAATGACTTGAATCCCAATTGCATAATGCGCAGATGCATGCGGGATTTCTTTTAATAATTGACTATCAATTTTGAAAATTATATCTATGATTATAGAATTAAAATTCTTATTATGACTACTTTAAATATTATCAATAATATCCAAATTCTTGAACATAGATTTGAAAAAATTAATAATAATTAATGATAAGTATAAATAAAGTTTGAATAATATTTTAATAGAGTGATAAGGTTATTTGAAATTGAACTTAAACTGCATAGGCAAAATCTATTTTCACTAAGGAGTACAAGTGTATTTTGCTTGTATTGAATCTTCATAATGTTTTAGCACTAAGTGGGAAATTCAGTTTAAATTGAAATATTTTAATTATAAAATTTTGAAATGAGTAGAGAAAAATAAAAGAAAATAAATAAATAAAAGTTGAAAATTTGGAAATATAGAAGTGTTCTGTAAATGTAATAAATAAGGAAACCAAACATTAAATTAACAATTATAAAAGAAAAATGGCAAACAAGAAAACATGCATGGTACGTTACCGAACGGCTATATAAAACTGAAAGAAATCGCGAACCGCGGAAAACGGGAAAAGGAAAAGAAGTAGATAGAGGTTAAGTTACACATTAATAAGTTATACATTAGGTTAAGTTATACATTAATAAGCTACAATGAATAGAGTACAAATATGTTTTTCGTCAAGCTAAAATAAGTAATAGAGTATTAAAGTAAAAATGTGTTATTTGGTAATGGATTGTAAAAAAAAATCAATCAATAAGTAATCAATAAATCAATAAGTAATCAATCAATACCTAATCAATCAATCAATCAATCAATCAATAATTATTGATAATAGTATCACCTATCAATCGATTGATGATTTATTATTTATTAGTATAGGCCTGATATTTATGAATGTAATCTTATAGCTGATAGAAACAAGATTTTATATATATATAGGTATTAGATGTTTAAGATACCCTATTTTGTACTAATAATGGCAATTACTATTTATTTTACTGTTATATTGTATTAGTATTTATTGATAAGTATTGACTATTATGTGTAATATGAAGAATAAATATGAAATATGAATGAAAAAAAAAGAAGAAAATATTACGTAGACAATAGATGAGGTATTAGCCTATCAGAAGTAACTACGTTAAAGTCTGAAATCAAAATAGATATTATTCTAATAAATCAATTTTGAGGTTGATTCAGTATATAATATCGAAACAGAACCTACATGTAAATTAGCTCAATGCATGATCTCGTGAGACGCGAGATTCAGTAGCTAATAAAAGCCAGATTTAAGTATATGAATATGTAAATAAATATATTATTTTTAAAAGTATTAAGTATTTAGAATTTAGCAATATATAATATTTAGGGATATAACAAGCCTGACGAAAACATATTTTGTCTTTATTACAGAAAAGAAAAATGGAAAAATTAGTAATTATTTTCTTGGCAGCAATCGCAGTAACCTCCCTCCTAGGCATTATGTTAGTAGCGATAGGAATATTTCTTTATAAGAAAGCAACTAGAAAAGCGGAGAAGGTAATTTCCTGTGAGACGTCTATTCCACACATTTTTATAGTGGACTCACCACAAAGCAAAGAGCAAAATAGCATAAGCTCTACAACACACAAGAATGATGATGACATTATTTCATTCAAGAATCTTTTTCACATTGACACTGAACACTGCGACACTGAAAAGGGATCTACTTCATTCATGAACACAAATAAGGGGGAACATTCAGACACGCACACAACTATGCACAATGAGGAGTCACTAACGCACAATACAGCCATCTTGAACGAACAGAACAATATTTCAAATTCGTTTCCACCACCCCCCTCCCCTCTTACTCAAGTAAAATTAGACACCCTTCATTTCTTGCACACACTTAACTCTGAAAACACAAATTTCACAAAAAGCACAGAAGTGACACACGATGAAAGCACTATGAGCACAGCACAAGCAAAGAAGTCGAGCCAGAACACCGAGCTGATTTCCACGCCCGAACTGGACTTAGTGGAGAAGTGTGGTTCGAGAAACACCCCGAAATATATAAAATTTCGCAATAATGTGATCCAAAAAGAACTTCTCCAGTTACAACACGGAAGTGCAATATACGGTTAATATAGTCCAGTTTTTCTACATAAAACGCTAAAAATCAGACTTTCGAGTAGCATGGAGTCCATAACGGAAGAAACCCCATGATGAAGTGACGCTTCAGAAGTATTTCATCATCCAGAGTGACCGGATGTGAACTAGTGTTGCTAAATATGATAAGAGTTAATGTTATTACAGGGGAAGAATGAGCGAAAATAAACTAGTGTTTTCAGCCACCCTGTATAGCTTATTACATTCATTATAGTGCAGAACAATATGTACTATATTTTGTTTCTGTGTAGTGTACCTAGTTACGTTAAAAATAGAAGAAGAGGGAAAAGTGAAATTTTATTTCCCACTGTGTTCATCGGTGTCTAAACGTAGTGAAAAAAAATGAGCTTTCTACTCTGGTGGAGTTATAGCATGAGATCCCTTAGTCAGCAGTAACTCAGTCAGACCACATCGGTACAAAGTACAAACCACACCTATGTTATCAGAGACTTTGTCGGATGTCTTGTTCTTCATTGCACTTCTTTTCTTTTTATCAGCAAGGAGAAGAGTAGCTGAGATATATACACCTCTTTGTCTCTCTTGCATAAACTGCATTTCTTTCTTTCTTTTAAGAGGAAGAATTAACAACAAGTGTGATATGTGTGAGTTATTATTCAACGAACATAATACGAACAAAAACCAACAGATGGCTCAAGCTTATTCTTTAAAAGACTTGGTTTTAAATCAAATGAGAGAGCCATGGATGGAAAAGATGTTTCAATACATTTAATAAACTGTTTCTTTTCAATATATTATATGCTATATATATATATACTAAATGTTATGTATTGGTTATTGGTTTCCAACCTTTTCACGCAGATACTTAGCGGTACTGCAAAATTTATGTAAATATAGTACCAATAGTATTCTTTTTCGAAATCAAGTAATGATTTAATTTTCGTTGTAAATTTTATACAGTAAAATATCAATACTCATACACTTTTGATAAATTTAGATTTAATTTTGAGGTTATGGGTTTTATCTTACGCAATATTGTATTTTAGTAAATTATTTTCAATTTTATATTCATTAATACTGTTTTACATATATCTTAAAGACTTTGATGTTTCATATATATCTCTTGGCATCCACTTGCGACGGCAAGCTGGAGTCTTGTCGGCGGGGGTGTCAAGACCATAGATAATAATTAATTATTGGTTTAATTTGTTTAGTTTAATTGTAGTATGGTCTTGAGTTTCAGGAGACCTAATTTACTCTTGTTTATCTCTAAAGAGATATGTGCAGAGAATACACTATGTGTATACTTCAAATTGTATGAATTCTAGTCCATCAACAAGAGCTTGTAATATTATGTAATAAATTTGTTAACATCCACACTTTTCTTCGGACAATGAGGACATCAAGAAGGTGACATTGTTTCGTGTCATCATGATTGAATTGAGGTTATGAGAATTTGGTTGAATAAGATCTTTTTAGATCTGGGACGCACGTGGATGAAAATCGGCCCGAGTGCTGAAACCGTATTACTGGAACGTCAGCAGTTTGAGTTGTATAAAACCTTTTATTTTATTCAATGGTATCATTATTAGAGCATCATTACAAGAGGATCAATACTTGGAAGAGTAGCATTCAAAGTTCTGTCAAGCGAGTTAAGCATTATTAACTTTATTACTACGAGAATCGTCTAAGACGTAACAACGCTGAAATACAACCGACTGCTGTTACTGGTATACGATCATTCAGTGCTTGGTTAGACTAATCTCCAACAACAGGTATGTGTCACAACCAAATTCTGTGCTAATCCAATTTGTTATACATGATTCACACATTAAATTACACTTTCTTAAGTTCTTATTACACAAACAACACTTTACACATAAATGATTACTAGTTCTGTTAAAATACACATGTTTAAGTAGACATTGTTGTTATCATTTTTAATAGAGCTCTGGTTGGCCCTCTATCAAGGCAACCAGTGGTGGAGTATCCCCAAACTTACCTCTCATATAAATGCAAGTAAATATAGATTTGCTTCATGCAATTTAGATCAATCTGTGGAGCTCAGAGTGCTCTACATATTTAAGTTTTACTAAATTTTTATCAAGAGCAACCCAGGTTGACAATATTTTAAGATGATATATTTGTATAAAATCTTAAAATATATACACAAATATATAATATTAAAATGCATATACTGTTTGGTCAGTTGGCATTTTATTAGTAATCTTGAATTTTCCAAAGCTACAATGAATAATTTACAAGTTGCGCATACATTCTTATGTTCACAATATTTGCAAGATACTGACCTAGTTTTATAATTTAGCACGTAAGATTGAAACACACGACCTTTCTTGCTACATATTTTTTGAAATTTCTTATTTCGTACACATCGTTATTTCACATGTACGAGAAGTTGAGTTAGAGAGAGACACCGACGTCTATTACTAACGATGTTTCGGGAAGTATTAATTGTACTTCATCTCTGCTTCTACATAATTTCTACATTACTTTGCAAACTGGTTCCTTTTCATCATTTTTAAATTAGTAGTTTGCTACTCTTTAGTGTCAAAAGTGCTTTTTCTTAAGTCTCCAAATTATTTAAAACCTAGAAGTAAATAATATTAAATGAAAATAAAATATTTAGATAATTGGTTCTTATAATTTGGAAGATAAAGTAAAGAAATGAAAATAAATTCCTTCCTGGGAATTTATATGCCAGGGAAAAAAACCGGGATTATTCCCATTTTTTATTTTCCTTCCCGACGGGAATATTCCCACTGCCCATAACTATTCCCAAGCACTCGTACATTATATTTCGAGATGAACTGAAATCTCATACTATGGAACTATTACATGATATGTCGTAGAAATATGGAATTTCGACAGTTTTCCGTACCAGTTATATTCTCCATAGACGAGAATGCATTGTGTTTACATTTAAAAATTAGAAATGAGATTAACTCAAGTATGCACCAAGGTGCATACGGTACAATATGGAACGAACATGATTTATAGAGGTGAAAATGGACGTAGGAAGTCAATTCATAAATTAATAAATTACATTGTTAATTTAAGTGACAAACTTTAGTCAATGAGAGAACTTGTTGCAATTACAACTACGAGAGACGGTCACAAGGAAACAAAGGAAGGCTATAACAACTTTTAAAATTTTGCAGTGTAACATAACCTGCTGATATTTTTGGTATCTTCGGATTGTTTTCATATATTTGATTTTACTATTGTTTTTACTGTTCTGATATATTAAAATTTTAATCCACATTACGATCTTTAGGGCCATTGAAATATATCTACGTGGTTAAATATGATACAATTGTAGGTGCTTTCTCGAAATAAAGCCGTTTGACAAACGTCGAGTTTACAATTCCTCGTAACTTTTCACCTATTTATAAGAAATGTGATTATGAATATAAAATTTAGCGCTAGAATAATGAGGAAATTTAGTGCCCCGTTCGACTCCTTTGTGTTATTAGTGTTACAAGCATTTCGAATTTCATAGGTTTTTAAGCTGTAACGTCCTCTTCTTGAACACAGGAAAACAACTCTGCTTTTCTACAATCTGGCTAGCATATAGAATTAAAATTTGTAATATACTCATGACGACAATGAACGAAAAAAAAATTCTATACTTGGTTTTCAACACTACTATAGCAGGGTATGTCAAACGTCACTCGGGTATTATTTGCATTGCGAAAAAGTTCAGTGTTTATTGTTTATTACTTTAAAGTTTAAAGAACGTGTCAACATAAATGGTCCACTCTATATTTAAAAAATGAAAGAAACGTGTTATAATTTACATTATAAAGGGAAGGCAGTTGAATTCTTTGAAATGAATTTTCTAATATCTTAGTTGTCTACCTTCACCGCAGTTTTTATCATCTTCCTTTCATTGAAATGGATATGATAAGAAGAACAGAATTAGAAGTGTTGGTTAAAAATTATCATCTCACGAGTCACTCTTCTTAGAGAGAGATAACTTAGTACACATGCTTATCATTCAAAATTAACTGCGTCGTGCACTAGTGTTTTGGGAAATACTGTAGTCCCAAGAAAAGGAAAAAAAAGATGTGTGTATCACTTCTCAGTACGTAAATTTCAAATCCAGCTTCTTTCATTAGGTCAGGAAACGAGCAAATAGTTTGAAATTAAATTTTATACTGAAGTTACTACTGCCTCGGACTGGAATAAGGACCTATGAGTAATCGAACTTATGTAAATTGTAGGCCAAAACTAGGATATATGACGAGTGGATTATGTCAGGATGGTGAAATTTTCTACATAAAATCTTTACTATAAACCAGTGGGCAAATGATCTACGCTTTAAGGGCTGAAAGCGGGCTATTTGTGTAGTTTTCAATTATATATCAAATTATCGTTTTGTAGTGCAATATAAAATTATGATCTTATATACAGACGTCTATCACGTCATCTAATACAGCTTAGTGGCCACAATTTTGCCACCATAGAAGGAATTTTAGGAAAACTAGGGTTTCAAGTGGATGTTGCGTCTTAAACCTATACATCTCCGATAAATCTACCGCAGATACAAGAAGAGAGCAACTTAGATGAATTACATGATCCGAAAAATTCCAATTCAGCGTGAAGATAGAAGTCCTGTTTATGACAGCATAGATTAGCAAAGTTCTTTTGTTTTTTATATTGACTTTAAGTTTCATTAGTAAAGTAAATAAGTTTTCTTATGTTCCGATGTATTTCTTTAATATACGCTGTGAAAACCTTTCGAAAGTAATAAAATTTTGTCGTATCGTGCTTTAAGTGATGACTTGAAAAACAAACACTTTTGTGTTCTATTTTATCATTCTCTTTGGAATAGAACACGAAAGTTTGAATACTGTATTGGCTTGAATATTGATAAATTGGAAACTCTGTGTCTGTTCTGAACGATAAGTGAATGGTGTTCTGCAAAATCTGCTAACACCAAACATTCTTCTGCTTTAACCCATTTCCCGCTAACGTAGCGTTTTCGCAACACTTCGTTTCTCTTTCTTCATTTGCAATGTATTCAAAACAAACAAGGAACTTTAATATTGTTTACTAACTGAAAGGTATGATTGTTATTTTTTGATTGTTAGTTTATATAAATTCATGTTTGATAAGACAGTTTCAGTTTTCTCTAAATGCATAATTTTGAATCCTGACAGAGCATGACTTTATTTGTTGATCTGGCAACGCTCCATCGCACGTCTCAACCTGCTCCGTTGTCAGAGTATCACAAAGGAGTTACTAGAGGGCAACGTGTGCACAAAGTTTACTTCACACTATTTCTTGGATGTTTACGTCCATTGATTGTTTAGTGTTGAACTTCCGCAACGTAAGCGGAAAGGAAGAACTAAGTGTATAAAAGCGACTATCACTGACATTTTTATATGGATATTGGTTTGCCAATGGTTATTTTCCTTATTGTGCTGATTCAATTACACATTGACAATGGCTCAACGTCATACTTTTCTAACACTCGAGGAAGCTATTAATATCTCTTAGACTCATATTATGATGAAGAAGAAATTGTAATATTGCCTTCTTAACCTGCAGAAGTAAGCGATGAAGAAGAGGACGATTGTGATATGAACGATGATAATCTCCCCCTGACGTGTCAGGGGAGCTTGAGATTCACGCAGTTGCAGACGACATAGATGAGTCTCGACCTTCTACGTCAAATGATTACCCCAAACCTCGTTCATTTTGTAGTAACAACAGGAAGAGAACAGTTCATGCAGACCCGTTTTCAAGTGAGTGAAAAAGGATGCTCATTATTCGACTCATTCTGTAAATCGAGAGCAGCATTGTGTCTCAACGGTCCATGTCCAAAGATATATTCTATTAATTCTCTGTTCCCATTTCTTATGTTTCAGTTTGGGATAATGGGTCTTGTCTTTTGTTCCTTTATTGAATCCCTCCATTCATCTTCCCATTTCCGTTAAATCAGTTAATATGGTCTTCGGTGCTGTTAACTCTCCCGTGCTTTCCAATATCTTGGTTCTCTCATTATTCTTTAGCCACGTCTTAATACATCTTCCTAATATCTTAAGGTGTAAGGATTCTTCATTAGCCAAAAGTTGTATCGTTTCTGCAGAGATAGCTTTTATGATAACATGGGTTTTAATTAGCATTAATCCCTGAACTCTTATTAATTTTTGCCTTAGGTTTTTCTTTAGAAACAGTCTATGACTTTAGATTCCATCTCAATATTGTGCAATAGCCATTAGAATAACTTTGTTATACAATTTTAAAAAAGATGTCAATCTTAAAATCTTTTATAGCGAATGTTTAGAGATTGTTGGCTAATTTTTCATCTTCTCTGTTGTTTCAGTTATGTTTATTATAGTGTAGCGGTTTGTCTAGCCATACACCTAGATATTTGAATTCATTCACAATTCCTATTTTAATGTTCCTAATCTTGATTGTGGGTTCATGCTCTGATTCGGATGTTATAAAATGTCCTTGGAAGAATGAAACTTGGTAATCGTATAACACTTCATAGTAAGAATTGTTTACGAATTTTCGGAACACTAAAATCTTAAATGAATTATTTTGTCTCGTTACTTTGAGTGTGGTATTGCTTCGAATAGTGACATACTTGTCTGTTTATGGTTTACGACTCACCGCGTTTACTAGTTCGACGCGTCTCTTTTAGTCCGCGCTCCCTCGACTCTCGATCTTTTACTCTCTCGGTTCCTGGTCTTTTACTAGCTACTCTCTTTCCAAGGAAACAGTTTTATGTAACTGAATAACATGAAATTGCAGATTTCAGAGATACTTCAAGACAACAATGACTCCAACCAGCACGTGGAAACTCTTCAGAAAACTCAGTTGAGAAAGAACATTCTGCTGACCAAAAATCCTTAAAATCTAAAGACGCAATCATCCAGATAATTGAAATTTTGTCAATCTAAGAAATTTCTGTAAGAGATGAATACAAAGATTCTTACAGTATTACAAACAAGTCCGTACACAATTCTGAAAATAAACTGCTGATTTAATAATGATTATTTAACAGTTATATAATGACCTCATTATGTAAATTCTCTTTAACGTAATATTACAAAGTTGCAGTATTTCCTTTTCGTAACAAAAATAACAATTCATGAACAATGTAAATAATTTTCATAAAGCTATTTCCTCCTTCCTTTGTCAAGTAACGTGATTTAATAAACACAAGTGATTATGCAAATAAAATTAAGTTAAATTACTTTCAGTAACAATGTATCGTAGCGTTACCAAGAATTGAACCCAAGTACCATAACATCTAATAACATCCCATAACAATATTGTAGAGATGTTCTCGGGATATCAGCCAAGTGAAGTCCGAAGATAGAGTCGGCGTTTCAAGAACTGTCATCTTTCTCGTGTTCAGGGCTATTATACTGACACCAGTTTGTGTGTAGTATATATAGGAGAGATAAAGGGAGGGATTAAAAATCCATGTCTTTGAATGGATGGAATATCCCTAGAACATTTATAATTTATTCCATTTCTGCGTAATGTGCGAGTCTTGCATGAAAAATTGAACAAAAAGTAAGATTTCAAATTCTAAGTAATTTCAGCAATCAATAAAATAATAACCAATTGAACGTATAAGACACATTCTAAATTTGGCACAATTAGCCGGCATACCACGTACGAAGGCCAACTGATTTGGACACGAACAAAAAATTTTCCTCTTCAAACCATCATATAAGTAGAAATGGAAGAGAAGAGAGAAGTAGGAACAAGAAGAACACAAACATTCGATGAAATTAAAATTATAATATTCGGAGTTGAAGATCGAGAAACAGATGAAAAATAGCGAAAAACATTTCATTAGTCGTAGGACTGTTAGAAGATGGAATACTTAATACTTAATCGTAAGCGTTTAAGTCGAGAAATCTTCTATCTATTCTTAGTAGTAATTAATCATCAGGGCTGGAACGCATAGGGTAATATTGTGCTAAATATAGGTGGATTACACTTTTAATTAGTTATTAGTACATCCACCGAAATGCCATGAATAAAATGCTAATAACCAACACCTTTAGAGATGAGCTTAAAACATCCCAATGTAAGGAGTTCGAGATTTCCATCCGAAATATCGGTGAGAAAGTTAACATTATACATTACTCATCACTACTGTAACGTGTAATCTTAATATTGTACTTCTATTGAACACTTTAATCGGACAAAGAAACTATTAGAAAATTGTCAAACATATTTCAGATTTAAAAAGGTGATGTATGTATCCGAAAAGCATGAGAAAATAAAAACTTCATCCATGAAACACTCACTACTTCACACCACGATCCACTAAGCCAACTATGTACATTAACCTTAGTAAATACTATAGTCTACACTCTTAGCAACCACTGTGGTCAACCGTCATCTATTATGTACGACGTCTAAGAAACACTTGCTGAAAATGAGTATTATATATTAGCATTTCTATGTGTAGTTATTTAAATATAATACATGATTGAAATAAATTTTATGTGGTGAGACGGAAGAAAACCAAAGAACGTTGACATTTCGTTTCCAATCAGAGTGTGAATCTCTTTAGCTAATTCTAAAACGAGCTCTTCCTCTACAGTAATTGTACATCATGCCATTACGATATATTGGTTAAAGCTTGCCTAAAAGCAAGAGTCATAACTGCATAAAACAAAGTTTCAGTGAGGGTAAAAAGAAGTCACTTCCTACATAAGTCAGTTTGTTACTCAAAGTCTTAAATATTTTCGTTCTTCTTCATTCTCTTTTTTTATCTCGCACTTTCTATCAGAAGTCGTCTACTTGGAACTTTCGAGTTAATCAATGTCTTACTGCCAGTCATTGAAATAATTTAATGCTTACTTATTTAATAAAAGTACAACAGTACACGTTATATTAATAGAGTGTTTGCCTGCCATTTAATTAAACAATTACAAACCACCAGTTTCAATATTTCTCATTAAACGGTTATGTGACTAATTATCATTGAATACAAAGAAATAACCCTAAAGTTGTAACTTGATAACATTTCGTTATAGAACAGGTATTGCTGTCTATACGTAAGCAAAATGAAAAAAATGAAATGAAATTTTGAGTTTTACGTCCCACGGTTATGCCGGTTAGGCTAAAGGAGACGGTGATAATGAGTAATGAGTGAAATGGTGGAATGAAGAAAGTGGGAGGAAACGGGAGAACCCCGAGAAAACCCACGCACACGGTGTTTGTCCACCACAAAGTTCACTTGGTGGGAGCAGGGTTTGAACCCGAGACCCCTAGCACCAGAGGTGAACGCTCTACCACTGAGCCACCGCGGCCCCATAAGCAAAACGAAGTATCAAAGTAATGTATTCGCTTGAAAAAATCGATAGAAAGTAGCTAAATATTCATAACTTACTTCTCTTTGTAATGTTATCAAATCCTATCGATTTAAACTGAATTTTTATTCTCTTAGATTGGGCTACTTAACTGTTAACATTTATTTGTAGAATGGTTATTTTAAGCGTAAACATTCTATGTTTATGAACGTCGGCTGAAGGAGAAAACGAAAGTGTTCAAAGAAGGAGAAAACGAAAGTGTTTTTTTAACCGAACATATTATTTTGCCTGCAAATGTCATACAAAAGTAGCAACAATAAACCTTTCATCTATTAGTTTTGCGGATGTACAAGTGCATATTATGAGACACACCATCTCAAGATATAAACTTCTGAGAAACGAACTTTTACCAGTTAAGTTAATGAGCCATATAATAAAATAAGCTACTTGTAAAAGAGGAAAAGTTGAATTTATGGTTGGTCTAGTACGAGTTCGTTTATGATACATCAATATTAAAGCAATCAAATTAAGTGAAAGCATTCTGTAACGTTATATAAGAAACTCGATAATTCGTGTAAGGATCTTATATAAAAAAAACTCGATAATTCCTTCGTGTGATCCATATTTGGTATTTTTAATTATTAAAGTGTTTTGTATATAAAATAGTGTTAAAGTTTTAATAAATGAATATTAAAGTATCATTTTTATATCATGAAAACTTTTTGAGTGAGAGGGGAAAGATATAAATAATTCGGCGAAGTACTCTTCCCTATAGCAATATATATATACAATAGCAGTATACAATTATCTTTGCATAATTATCTCAGTGCCGAACTGTCTTACATTTTACAATGCTACGCATTTGGTTGCATTATTTACGTCATCAAATGTTTGCGATTCCAATAATACAGTTTAAGATAAAGGAAAAAGGAATACTTAACGAAGTATTGCAAGTGTTGAAAAGAAATATTTGTACAAAACATATCCCAGATGAAATAAATGCATTAAAACGTACCTCGGGGCCTGTGCATTGCTACAAACTTCCCGATTATCATTTCCTTGAACATTCTCTTCGTCATCGTTCTTGTCTCCGATAGTGGCAAACATGTGACTGCTTGACCCTTCTGTGATATTTGTAAGATCGGAAGATGTTGGCCTGATGTTACTGCGAAAATGTTCGGCATTTACAAATACATCTGCCGTTGGTAAACGCTTCACCAAACATAAAGCTTTCGAAGTTAGTTTCCAATCGGATATTGTTTCATCTTCATTCGTTTGTAAATCGATATTTTCTCCTTCCGTTGCACTTTCTCGTTTCTTATATTCCACATGTACTGCAAGAGGGTCTTTACGGTCATTAGTGTTATTAACACATAGCTTATGATCACATTCTTCAAATAACTCATTTTCAGTTTTCAACTTTAATACAATCGTTTTCTGTTTTTATTTCAATTTTATTATAGGCAAAGTTGAAATAATGTGAAGCCATTTCGATCATACAAAACTGTTCACGTCGGAGATTTGAAACCTTCAGTAGTTAATGTTTGAGAGAAACCAATAGATCTGAAAGTGGTAAGAAAAATATTATTCGCATTACAAAAATTATGAGCGGGCCGGAAAAAGACAACAGCAACTACCGCATCAGCTGTAATTTAATTAGTGAGTTAAATTGTTTAAAATCACACTAGGTATGTAAAAATACTGAAAGGAATACTTTAAAATATCCGAAATTTTACTACCATTTATACCAAAATAATGATAGACCTAAAAGCAGAAAACACAGAACTATACAGAAATATGGAAATACTCACCAATATACGATTTTTAAAATTTTTCCCCATGTCAAAGAAAAACCTATTATTTTCTTCTACTTACATACGAGATGTCATAGGCCTATATCTTCTTTCTTCCATATCATTATACTTTTCTAATACATTTTTATATTTTATCGAGATAGGATACTTGCTTTTTTCTCTTTTCTTTACATATATTTACCAATACTCAACCTGCATTCCGTCATATAAGTAAGAATCCATACATACAATTTCCTTCAGTGAACAAAATTGGAAGCCAGCATTTTTCCGCTTCGAGCGAACGAACTTCACCAGGCCACCTACAACATCTTTATTTTCGCTTCCCTGCTGCGTATCACATAACTGTCCCTAACATATTGACCTACATATACAGAGTGTTCAGAAAATGAAGACTTTTGATTGCCAACCATTTTCCGGCGTGATTACAATCATCAAAATACTGACTTTAACCATTCTCTAAGTGTGCTCTGTCATCTATTCACTAGTACTAGCCAGAACTAGACCAATATTAGAAACTTTTTATATAATAGCACAATATGACGTGCGAACTTCATAACGTATTCTACGGACATTACTATCAGTGACGTAGTTATAACTTATAACTGTAATCACCAGAGCTTCGACAGCCTTTCCTTTGAGGGACATAACGTAATATACGGATCCTGCTTAGATTAAGAGGACAAACTGTCAGTGCTCCAACTTCAACTTTCATTTTAAACTTTCCTTATGTGATCGTATCTTAAACAGTGATATCAGTGACCGGTGCTTTTAACTTTGATTTTGTGTTTCAGTCTTATAATGTTTTCGAGTGTATACTGTGCCCACTATGCAGTTTCCATATGATGACACACGAAAAAATAATTCAGTGGCTTAGTTTTTTTCTACGCCCCGGGGTTGTAAGGATCCCCACGTCGCCGTACCAGGCAATAACCACGTGTGAATTACATGTGTTGGTAATAAATAAAAACAAACAGACGACGGTCCCGAAGAGGAGTCGATCACCATCGCCAACAGTCGGAAGGTCGAGAATCAACGAAGGAAGCCGACAATAGAGGTTAAAAAATGCCTGCACGCTTTGACCAACATCAATCTTCCTGGATTGATCGCAACACCTAAAACCCCTCTCACGACGCTTGGTCACCAAGAGGTACCCACCCTTATACCCACGACGCTTGGTTACCGGGTTCCTTTCCTCTTTCTCACGACGCACGGTCACCGAGAGAGAGATACCTAATCTACACCTCTTTCACGACGCTTGGTCACCGAGAGTACCTCACCTCAATGCCCACGACGCTTGGTCACCGGGCTCCTATCTAATCTGACCTAAATATTAGTGGAATTTCTTATTATAATTTGTGTGCATAAACTTTTTATAATAAAAAAGTGAAGGGAAAAGTCCAAATCCCGAGTTTATTTTATTGCCCTACCCAAGAAGTTTTACAATATAATTAATTAATAATACTAGTTGAACCTGTTCTCTCTACAAAGCGCATCCTTCGCGTATGAGCATAAATCTCCTTCTGATTCCTCACAACATCTGTGCGTGTCCCTTTACAGACACAAGTGAAAGAAGTCTTGAAAAAAATCGGCAAGCCGTATCATAAAGGGGAGATTTTATCGATTTTTTCTCAATATCTTGCACAATTTGCAATATTTGAGCCTTCTTCCGGTTGGAGTTTCTAATTATGCATGAAAAGTGTTTTTCTTCTTCTTGCATGCAATATGTAATAAGCAAATACATTACATACACAATTAATTACAATGACAGCTATATATGGAGTTCAGTGGGCAAAACAAACCAAAAATATTTATCTTAGACTGGAGAAATGGTTATCCTTCCTTTTTCATTATTACTTGGCCAAGAAATGAACGCCTGAGACATATGCAACTCCTATATACAACAGTGTGGTGTTGAAATGTATAACGCGTAGGATATGATGCCTTAGTTTTTTTTTTATTTCAACGTTTCCAGTGTATCCTAAAAATGTAATAAAGAAATAACGACCATGATGATTTAATATTCAATTAGAACTGGACAATCTACGCAAAATTTCCAATCGATCAGTGAGAGCCATGAATGGATAGACATGAACTTTTAAATCAACCCTCGTATTCCTCAACTCCGATTCTTAAAAAAAAAAAAAAAAAAAAAAAAAAAACGAAACCAGCTAACATTTGGAGGAAAACGAAGCACAGGAATTTGTTACCCAAAAGGTGCTTCATTTTTCCAGACAGGCCTGCTTCTCCCCTTAGCCCAAAGAAGGGAAAAAATTTCGCTACTCTTATGCTCCACATCCACGCAGTAAAGACTCAATAATGATGATAGATTTTACGTGATAATGTAAAATTTAGTTGTAATCATTAATTTCATGATGTTTTTGAAATTATCAATGTCTTTATAGTGGTTTCAATTAACCTATGAATTATCCATTACACATTATTAGTGAAATAACGAAGCAGAAACTTAATGTTTAATATGCACTATATTTCAGTTTGGTAGTGTATTCTTGCGCTGCTGAATAGGTAACGAACGGACGCGAAAAAGAGGCGCGCACGAGCACCCAAGGACCTGGCAGCGCTGAGACATGTGAGAAAGATGCTCCTATAGGAACAAGAAAATATACCTATGTATTAATAAGAGATATTCTTATATTCTTTCGCCAGCTAAACGAAAATGAATATGTTTGTACTATTCTGTGGCAGTCCAACGTAAGCGATGTGATTCCGATATACATTATCAGTTAACCTATTTGGAACCAAATGGAATGAAAATCATAACATTTGGTTTGCTATTACGATGCAGAATTGAAGACGTCGCAAAACTCATATTTATTCAGAAATGGAAGTGAAATATCTCCCGTGAACTTTCAGTATCGTTCGAATCACGGCATCCGCCGATCGCGAATATCGTGCGTGTCAACAGTATAGTTTCTTAAAATAAATGGGCCTGTGTGATTAAAAGTGAATATTTTCATAATAATTCAAAGGTATTCTTGTGTTGATGCTTGTAACCTTCCCCTCTTTTCCCCTCTCTGTCACCTTGTTAACCACCAGTAGATTTCCCGATGAAAACCACTGGAGGCAAACTTCATCCGAAGATTTTTTTTTACCGTGTTACTTGCTCGCACAAAGAAACTAATTGGGGCAAAGAGAGAGAGGTAAAGTTTGGGAGAAAAGACGTAGAAGGCGAGTGTAATACTGTTAATTAGTTCTTTAGTCATTCAACCTTAAATTATATATATACGTATATATCTGGAACACAATACTTGCGATATCTAACATTTACGCACCTACGTCTCTCAGAATATAACTGACGATTAGTCACTAAAGAGTAATATATTATTATTATTAATTTTCTAAAAGAATACGAAAACTAATATTATTATTGAAGTTACTATTTACATTTACGTAAGATAACTAAAAAAAAACTAACGAATAGAATGAAATAAAGAAATAGCACAAACTTACCATATATATATATATATATATATAGATATATCTCAATAAAATGAATATTCTGCAACGTTTACAAATGCGGCAGATGTCTGCACATGGAAACCTTAAAATACTTCTAATTTTATGTACTGTCTCAGGTTATTTAGTTAAAAAAGTTTTCTATTTTTTTTTATTACGAAGATCCGTAGAAACGATGACTTTAGCACAATGGATTTTTTTTTTACACTAATCGCTTTTAGAATGTCTCACTCCTTTTGATGATGCACTGTTTATAAATGTAGTCATATCATCTCACAAATGGTGGACGTATCTGATAAGTTTTGAGAAATATGCAGCTACACATTCCGGTATTTCACACTATTTATAACGTCTGTAGTTTACTTTTAGAAAGTACTCAATTTCATACGAGTTACAACGTGCTATTCACTTAATTACTGTGTATGTATCACACGTAGTTTCATATTAAACCTGACATTCAACTTCACAATAATACAACGAAATACTAAGAATAATTGTAAAGGATAATATCTAATAAAAGAGCTACTCAACTCCACTGCAATAAGATATAATGAATTTACGATGGATTCCAAAGAAAATCTTTTATCTAAGAAATAATTCAGTTACTGAGAATAGCATATAATTAATATTAATTGGAACTATTAACAACTTAATTCGCACTATAGCTGTGGAAGGAATATCATAGGATAATTATCCGGTCAAACCTTTAAACTTCTTAATACTTCCTAATCTATATGTCTGTATTAGCGTCTGCCGTCTTCGGAACTACTCAACACCATCCTACATGTCAATAATCTCATGAACATGTCACCACTTCAAGCCGCTACTTGAATCTGATTGATTTTTTTTCAAGGTGGAAATAACTCACAAGTAAAGGCTACTGTTTTTTTTATTATTTAATTTAATTTTTTTTTGTACTGTTGCCAACGATAATAATAATCATAAATTTTCCGCTTCCAATATCAGTAGTAAGTAATATGTAGCATTTCACCGGTCGTTCAGATCTCCTACGTAATATTAAGTGCAGTTATTGTACTGCTTTGTACTCCTTTTTTCTCTTCGCTCAAACAATACAGACTACAGAAGAAAAATGCAATATAAAAATTCTTTGAACTAAGCATGACGAAAATATTACTTCAACACTAGCAGCAAATTAAACAGAATACATATACACACACATAAATATTCGTATAGGCCCTTCTCACTATATGCATGTATGCGTCATATTTCAACGATCTATATATATGCATATCATTATCGTTACTATTTGTTTTAAGCACTATATCATGATAAGGTCGGAGCTTTAGGAACCCCTCAGATTAAATATTCTATAACGTATATGACTTCAAATAGAACAAAAAAACTAAACACATTGAAATTTATTTTTTGTCACAAGAAGTAATAGCATTTTTGAGAGCATCAGTAGCATGAGATTGTCGGACAGACGAGAGAGCAGAGTATATACAACGAGAGCTACATTAGGTGGTCGAATTTAGTTGGATCTAAGCAAAATACGGTTTGCCCAGTTAACGGGGCAAGCTTAGGTAGTTTTGTATTACATGGTTAGTGGCTTGGCTTTAAAGCTTACTCGTAATTCATTGTTACGGATGTATTGCCCAACAAAACAAAGATATCTACATTAGCCATCTTTATACCGGAATAAACACACAACAACAATTCTTCAGAATAATTGCGCTCTTTGTGAAGCTTATTACACCTATGAAATATCAGGTAATATTTCTCAAAATTCGTATTAAAATAAATTATTCATTAACACAAGCCAATTTATCACATGCTTGCACGTCCAAAGTTTACCAAGCCGAGCCACAATATACGGTGACAAACTTCAATCATAGAAATACAGCAACTTCTCTCGTTAGTTCGATGGCCTGCATAGAATTTTCAAAATAAATCACTTACTCTTCTTGAAGATTTATATAAATACGTATATTTCTATTGTAAGATATCTTATTTTTTATAAATTTGATCCTAAACTTGTTTGAATCACTACTTATTTCACGCCACCACACCTTGCGCCAAAAACATAAAATGCTTCTGCACATTTTCTTTTTCTTCTTCTTCTTCTTCTACTACTCTGCAAAATCGTCTCTCGTTCGGTTCTGCACCCTTCAATGCACAATTAGCTTACGATTTTAGATTCTTATATAGTTAGTACGCCTAAAACAATGCTTTATAGTTTAGCATTATGCAAAAGAGCTTACTAAAGATGTAAATTATTTCTAAATTGTTAAATTACTGATTCTTTAAATAATTTGTGGCCAGTACAGTAGCATTAATATCAGAGATTCGCAAAATTATACGCAAAGAGTATTATGGGGGCCACACAAATCTACATATGTGACATGTACGTTACATGCTTATGTGTAAACGTTTCAGTTTTATGAAAGCTAAATTTAAAATATAAGTGTTTTGCAAAATATTTTTTTCTCTTTCCTAATATTCGCTGAAATTAATATTTATTAGCATCAAAGTGTGCGATTTTACATCTTTCTTTCTTAGTGAATGATGGATATGAAATCCTGAATATGAGTGCAGCTTAAAGTAGGACATCGTGATGTAAGGCAGTGAAGTACAAAGGTTTACTTTCGTCTCCCACTACTCGTCTGGTGTTGACCATACACGTCCGTTCCACCTTGTATTCTTTTACAGGTATTAAGGAGTATACCTTTGGGTTGACGCAACAGTGACGGTGGGCACACGGCACATGTCTTTGGTATTTATAAAGCCCGAATCCTAAGACCGTAGGAGTGGAGTTATTTGTTTTGTTACGTACCAATTACAACGGCTCACAAAAGGTAGTCGTCAACCTGGTTCGGCTAATGATATAAGTAAATCTTGAGTGGTCGTAATTGTTTACACATTAAAATATCTTCAATAATTATACACTATTATTCTCACCTTTTCTATCGAAATTACAAGTCGATGATCGGTATTAAATGGTTTATTAGTTGATACTCTTTTAAACGTATTTTCACTCAAACTGTCTTGTAGGCGTACATGTTAAGTTAGGTAACTATAAACAACAACCTAGCAACGAACTATACAATAATGTATATTTTTTACATATCTTAAAAACATTCTCCTTTGTTATTTTTAAATTAACATTATATCAAGTATAGTGTTTGTATAGAAGCACTTTCTGCCCAAGGTACAGGTAATTATTAAACGATACAAAGTATTTCGTTGTATAAAAATGTCGCCCGACAATGGGACTGAATATAAAAGTTACAAGCGAGCTTGGCTTTTATATTTAAGAACCACTGGTCCGTTTACAATAATGATGTTACATTACTTATGTCCTTTACATTTTAATCGCCCCTCGTATATATATCTTCATTAAACTTCATATATATAAATACATTTATAATAAATCTTTTATTCCATTATCATTTATCTTTTATTACAAAAACGTCGTCGCTTAATAATATAATTAATGAAGGGTGCGAAGTCAAAAATCGTAAGAGACAAATTACTTTTTAAAACATAAATTATAATGATTAGCAGTTTCAATCATTATTAAAACGATGATGTTATGGAAATAATATTTGATCTTTCCAGGGCGCATTATATGATAACTACGTTAGATGATGTTTCAAAATATACATTGTATCCATAAGGCATCAGAATATAGAAGAATCTTATTCGGGTAATATATAAAGTAGCGCATACAGACAGTCGTCGAGTAAATAGCTTAATAGAATGAACCTTATTCTTAACATAATCTTTGACAACAAATTCTCAACACAAATCCATATAATATAAATAACCTTTGCTTTTAATCAATTATGAAACGAATTATAATTCTTCACATTAACAAGAGAGAATTAAAATCCTTTGAAAATTATCATTGATTAATGAGAATTAAAGAAAATTAAATTGAATAAAAATAAAATAAATGTTCATGAAAATCTATAGCTGATATGTGTCTAACCCTTACTCCATCAATTGTAGTCAGCTTAAATTCGTATTTGCATATGGTTCCAATAAAGTACATTGTACTGCACAATCGTGATTATGTCCCACACTATTTTGTACATGAATTGTGTCATTCTCTTGATTTTGATGTGAAGTGCCATCTCTTGCACTACGATTATGTCTATCCATGTAGTTTACTGTATTCCTTGAATTTCGCCATGTATTTCGTCTATTTTTGAATCTATTTTGGTTATATGGTCTAACATAAGGATTGCCACGATTAATTAGGTTAGGTTGATTCCCAACATATCTTTGCCTATTTTGCTCGTTCTGATTGCTTAAATTCACTCGATTTGGGTTGTGTTGCGTATCGTTCGCATTACGGATATTTAGATTACGAACAGGTACAAAGTGATCTGAATTGTTTTTAATTTTGCCTAATCCTGCTTGATGATTCTGAGCGTGGTACTGAGTTTCATAACATTGTACAATCCGCGGCAAAAAACCTGCAACATGAGCATATAAGTTTATTGTGAAATGACGAAGTCTTTTGCTCCAAAATAAGTGTGCACGGGAGGAGGCCGAGGCTTATCCTGGCGTGATTCGTTCCACTTAGACGTTATGTTCATTCCCTGTGCTGTTAGGTGTAGTTTCACAATAAACTTGTATCCTCATGTTGCAGGTTTTTTGCCGCGGATTGTACAAGCATTAATAAGTGGTTAAAACTCATACACTGGGTAGAAAACAGAATCTGTTGTAGTTTAAACGGTAGCAAATTTCGAATTGATGCAATTACTCTGGATTCCGATTGCAACGGATTTACGACTTTTAATTCATTATATGTATTTACAACAAAATCAACAACAGATTTGTACAAACGAGGATTGAAAGGTTGATTTCTAATCGTGGCATCTCTGTTTGCAAGCAAAAAGTCATTTTCGTAATTTGCAATCAGCGCTGCTTTAAATTCCTCATATGTATTGACGTGATCTCGTACTGCTTTAAACCATAAATAACATGGTGGGAGTAATAAATGAGGGATTAGTTTCATATATTGCGATTTATCTATACACATTATATTGCACTCATCCTGAAATTTTTCTAGGAAAGAGGTAGCATTTTCGTTACATTTACCACTGAACTTACTCATAGCACGTATTTCACTCATCTTTACACTTAACTTTACCTTTCTTTGACCATTCCGTGTTCGTGTTGAGTGACAATTCCTATCTACTGCGGGATGTATAGTTCCACCATCTCTTTTACGCCCATCTGCATTCCTTGGATGAGTTCCTTCCAAAATAATGTCCTCATCGGATGGATTACTAGAAGATGAGATAATGTGAGGTCCACATTGATCTGCTACGGGTGAATGCGAGGTCATCTCCTGTGAACAAGGGAACTCCAAATGATCATTAACCGTGTTGTTTTGGTATGCGTTGTCCTTAATCTGTAACATCCTGATTTCCTCTTGTAATACAGATATCAACTGAGTATTCGCACGTATTTTGGTAGAATTATCCGTGACCTGAATCTTTTGTTGTCGTACAGAAGATTCCATTACTTCCAAATCCTTTTTTACACAGTTGACTTCTTGAGTTACATGTTTGTAATTATCCTGGCAAGCTTCAGATACTCTTCTTAGCCTTTCATCGAACTGTGATGTGATGTCACTCACCGCCTGGATAATAGATTGTTTCGTCTCTTCGGATGTCTGCTCCAATCGCTTACTTAATTCCTCCGACATCTGAGCTAAACTTTGTTCCAATCGTTGTTCTTGTTTCTGTAAAGCTATTAAGATTTTATCTTCTAACGTTAACATTTCGGGTACAACAGGAGCTGTAATTTGTTCTTCGTTACCACTGTCACCAGTTTCTTTCTCCATTGCCTCACCGATCATCATATTTCTTGTGATTATTCTACCACTTCGAAGTATAGTTAAGTTGGTAGTCATGAACCTTATTACTGAAGTAAATTCCCCCTTACTTTGTACTTCAGGATATGAATTTACAAAGTTCCCGGGTGAGGTAAACCAAAAATTTTACAACGGCTCACAAAAGGTAGTCGTCAACCTGGTTCGGCTAATGATATAAGTAAATCTTGAGTGGTCGTAATTGTTTACACATTAAAATATCTTCAATAATTATACACTATTATTCTCACCTTTTCTATCGAAATTACAAGTCGATGATCGGTATTAAATGGTTTATTAGTTGATACTCTTTTAAACGTATTTTCACTCAAACTGTCTTGTAGGCGTACATGTTAAGTTAGGTAACTATAAACAACAACCTAGCAACGAACTATACAATAATGTATATTTTTTACATATCTTAAAAACATTCTCCTTTGTTATTTTTAAATTAACATTATATCAAGTATAGTGTTTGTATAGAAGCACTTTCTGCCCAAGGTACAGGTAATTATTAAACGATACAAAGTATTTCGTTGTACAATTCCTTACTGGATCCCATTAATTTTTGCAATTGATTGATGTTATAAAGTAATTTCTAAAGAGATTCAAGGTTCGGATCCCGATAATGTCATATGTAGTCTTGTGAATTGGAACAGGTAAAGATTGATCCACTCAATCCTATTACAACCTAAATGCTTAATATACAGAAATATCGAAATACTAACCAATATACGGTTTTTAAATCTTACCCTTTGTCAAAGGAAAACCTATTACTTTCTTCTACTTACATACGAAATATCATAGGCCTATAGCTTCTTTCTTCCATATCATTATAATTTCCTTATATATTATTACATTTTATCGAGACTCCCTTTTCACACAGTACCGCTTCAGTTATAGCAGTGTAAGATAGAGATAGGAACGGGTTAGCTTAACCTTAGAGTAGTTTTGACACATTTTCAGTTTTTTTTTCTGAGTGCTTATACAAGTTGGTGCAGTCATTGCAAAGTTAGCCCCTAAGATGATTTATAAACATGTATAAATTCACGTTGCCACATTGTGAATTCAAAATTTTATACACTCACGTTGGTATATTTTCTTCTACAATCACACTGACGGTTAAAAAAAATAAGGGCTCAGAGATACATCATACAGGTCACAGATGCGAAATTAGACATTACTGCTGTATCGCCGGACCAACTTCAAAATCGTAAAAATTGTACTGCATTCAGTTACATTTGGTTGGACTAAATTAAGTTACGTTAGATTACGTTATTAGGCATGCAGATTTACTATCCGGATAAACAATATAAATAGTAGTAGTAGTAGGAAGAGTAGGGGTATAGTAGTAATGCACAAATTCCTGGGAATATATTTTTATGTTCAATCTGGATTTCAAAGTTGAATTAATTTTTATATCACAGCATACTAATACTGTTGTCCACAGAGGATTCTTCAAAATGCATATTCTGAACGGTACTATGTTACTTTATTAACACTTTATTATATTTAGAGAGTACGCATAAATGTATGTTTATTTATACTATGTTCTATCAATTAAATATGTGTGAAAAAATTATATAGTAACAGTTTAAATTTATATGTAAGTGGATTTGCTCAACTTCACTCTATTACTGATATTATGAACACATTAAATATATAAATGTTATAAAGCAATTAGATTGGGTAAAAGAAGTCCGAGTACCTCTTCAGAAATTCGAGCCAGAGCGAGGAGACAGACCGACGTCTATTACTAATGGTGGTTCAGGGTTTATTAATATTACTTCATCTCTATTTCTACATCATTCTAAATTGCTTAAGTACTTTGCTAATTTTGGCTGTTCTTTGGCATTGGGGGCCAGCTATTGCACCTACTTTTTTTGTGATATTCTATTCCGATGCGATTATTTTATGGTTTCATACGTTACTGATGTTAAATTCAGACTGCATTGCAGAGCGAGCATTAGCGAATGAAGGCGGGTTAGAGCCCCGCATGCACATTGTTTTCTATATTCGTTACCAATAATTCACTTTCTTTTCTCACATAAATCACTTCCACTTACCTTTCCGTTTTGTATAAATCCCCTACTGCCCTAAAAAAAATGTGTTCGATACTTTCTTGACTACTCGAACATCACTATCAATTCATTTCTTCCACAAATCATCCTACTTTTTGCTAGTTTTTGCCCTCCAATACTAAACAATTATCTTACTTTTTAGTGCAAATGGAAATGGAACTTAAAAAATCATATTATTAGTTATATAAAGTACCGTCAAATAATTTTAAAATTTTAAACCTCCAAACTCTTTAAAGTGTGGAAGTAAATCATAATATATTAAAATAAAGTAATTAGTCATATGGTTATTATAATTGGAAGATAAACTAGAGAAATGGAAATAAATTCCTTCCCGGGAATTTATAGGCCAGGGGAAAAACCCGGGGGTAAGGGTTCGGCTCTTGGGTCTAGCCTAGAAGGAGATGAGCTATTGGAACGAAACTTGCAGGATTAATAGCCCATTGGGCAACAACCAAACCGCGAAAAAAATAAATTTTAAATTTGCAAATACAAAGGGGGGATGGAGGGCAAAACCCTAAAACATTGTCCAAAAGGCACAAAACTCATAAATACTAATCCGAGTAACGTACTGAAGAAAAAAATAATTTTTAAAAATTTTCTACTGCTATCTGAAGGGAGCAGAGGGGGCATATTCCTCCATAAAATCCTATGGTTCGGCTCTTGGGTCTAGCCTAGAAGGAGTTGAGCTATTGCAACGAAACTTGCAGGAAACTTGCAGGAATTTATTTTTTTCGCGGTTTGGTTGTTGCCCAATGGGCTATTAATCCTGCAAGTTTCGTTCCAATAGCTTAGCTCCTTCTAGGCTAGGCCCAAGAGTTGAACCATAGGATTTTATGAAGAAATATGCAACCTCTGCTCCCTTCAGATAGCAGTAGAAAATTTTTAAAAATTATTTTTGTCTTCAGTACGTTACTCTGATTAACATTTATGAATTTTGTGCTTTTTGGACAATTTTTTAGGGTCTTGCTCCCCGTTCCCCCTTTGTGTTTGCAAATTGAAACTTTATTTTTTTCGCGGTTTGGTTGTTGCCCAATGGGCTATTAATCCTGCAAGTTTCGTACCAATAGCTCAGATCCTTCTAGGCTAGACCCAAGAGACGAACCATAGGATTTTATGAAGGAATATGCCCCTCTGCTCCCTGCAGATAGCAGTAGAAAAATTTTAAAAACTATTTTTGTCTTCAGTACGTTACTCTGATTAATATTTATGAGTTTTGTGCCTTTTGGACAATTTTTTAGGGTTTTGCCCCCCGTCCTTCCTTTGTTTGCAAATTGAAAATTTATTTTTTTCGCGGTTTGGTTGTTGCCCAATGGGCTATTAATCCTGCAAGTTTCGTTCCAATAGCTCAGCTCCTTCTAGGCGAGACCCAAGAGCCGAACCATAGGATTTTATGGAGGAATATGCCCCCTCTGCTCCCTTCAGATAGCAGTAGAAAATTTTTAAAAATTATTTTTGTCTTCAGTATGTTACCCTGATTAATATTTATGAGTTTTGTGCCTTTTGGACAAATTTTTAGGGTCTTTCCCCCCGTTCCCCCTTTGTATTTGGAAATTGAAAATTTATTTTTTTCGCCGTTTAGTTGTTGCCCAATGGTCTATTAATCCTGCAAGTTTCGTACCAATAGCTCAGCTCCTTCTAGGCTAGACCCAAGAGACGAACCATAGGATTTTATGAAGGAATATGCAACCTCTGCTCCCTTCAGATAGCAGTAGAAATTTTTTAAAAATTATTTTTGTCTCCTGTACGTTACTCTAATTAACATTTATGAGTTTTGTGCCTTTTGGACAATTTTTTAGGGTCTTGCATCCCGTCCTCCCTTTGTATTTGCAAATTGAAAATTTATTTTTTTCGCCGTTTGGTTGTTGCCCAATGGGCTATTAATCCTGCAAGTTTCGTTCCAATCGCTCAGCTCCTTCTAGGCTAGACCCAAGAAACGAACCATTGGTTTTTATGGAGGAATATGCCTAGAAGGAGCTGAGCTATTGGAACGAAACTTGCAGGATTAATAGCCCATTGGGAACAACCAAACCGCGAAAAAAATAAATTCCTGCAAGTTTCGTTGCAATAGCTCAACTCCTTCTAGGCTAGACCCAAGAGCCGAACCATAGGATTTTATTCAGGAATAAGCCCCCTCTGCTCCCTTCAGATAGCAGTAGAAAATTTTTAAAAATTATTTTTGTCTTCAGTACGTTATTCTGATTAATTTTTATGAGTTTTGTGCTTTTTGGACAAATTTTTAGGGTTTTGCCCCCCGTTCCCCCTTTGTATTTGGAAATTGAAAATTTATTTTTTTCGCGGTTTGGTTGTTGCCCAATGGGCTATTAATCCTGCAAGTTTCGTTCCAATAGCTCAGCTCCTTCTAGGCTAGACCCAAGAGCCGAACCATAGGATTTTATGGAGGAATATGCCCCCTCTGCTCCCTTCAGATAGCAGTAGAAAATTTTTAAAAATTATTTTTGTCTTCAGTACGTTACTCTGATTAATATTTATGAGTTTTGTGCCTTTTGGGCATTTTGTTATGGTTTTGCCCCCCGTCCCCCCTTTGTATTTGCAAATTGAAAATTTCTTTTTTTCGCGATTTTGTTGTTGCCCAATGGGCTATTAATCGTGCAAGTTTCGTTCCAATAGCTCAGCTCCTTCTAGGCTAGACCCAAGAGCCGAACCATAGGATTTTATGGAGGAATATGCCCCCTCTGCTCCCTTCAAATAGCAGTAGAAATTTTTTTGAAAATTATTTTTGTCTTTAGTACGTTACTCTGATTAATATTTATGAGTTTTGTGCCTTTTGGACAATTTTTTAGTGTTTTGCCCCCCGTCCCCTCTTTGTATTTGCAAATTGAAAATTTCTTTTTTTCGCGGTTTTGTTGTTGCCCAATGGGCTATTAATCCTGCAAGTTTTGTTCCAATAGCTCAGCTCCTTCTAGGCTAGACCCAAGAGCCGAACCCTTACCAACCCGGGAATATTCCAATTTTATCTGGCTTACTTTAGCAACAAGCTCACTGGGAGAGGGTCTCCTAGACGCAGAGTGCCAGTACCATCTAAATTATTTGAATGTGCAATGAAGTGGGCACATTCAGAAATGGTTTGCGTCAAGACAACGCTAATCCTAACAATAATCTGCTACGCCGTTTGATGTCGCTACCATCCACATATAACGCGACTCAGCTAGACTTACACAGTCCCAGTTCTAGTTTACCTACTTCTCATGAGATGTCGCCATAGTCTCTATTCCATAATTTTTGTTTTCAGTGCTGCTACTTCAGTGTTTGAAACACGCAGTAACGTTTCGTGGAATTTTGAAATGGGTAGGCTGAAATTAGGTTTGTAGCTAGAGGGTGGCTAGGAGGGGCACAGTCCCCTCAAACTTATAATTGTTTGTTGTATGTATAAATCAGTGTAAAGTGAATTCAAGTTACCCCTTTTCTCCACCAAGAAAGCACGATCCCGCCCTTATTAAAACGATTACGTCTTATTGTTCTAACTACGGCCCTGGCTGTAATTCCTGATAGAAAAATGCTAATTCATTCAATATGTTTATCAAATAATGCAAGAAATAGTATAAGAGTGGCTCTGCTTCATACTCCCCTTACACATACTGCTCCAATTTATTAGACAGTCAATAGATTACTAAAAAAATTCCAATCAATTATTTAAAGAATGTAACAAACGAAGTACTTAGAATTTGATATACTGTTTCAAAGAAACAAATACAAACGGATGTATGGCTATATTAATTGTAAATTTCCGAAATCATACACACAAACTTAACCACTTCACCACAACAGATATCAGCGTACTAATGGAAAAGGTGGAGCAGAGGCTCACAGTCAATTGATGATTTTTACAGAAAAAGTTATTTTTAGATTGAAAGTATAAAAAACAGAAACTATACCTTATCTGAGGCTTACTTCAGTATCAATCTTCGAAACACTTGCGGATAGCAACGCAATGCAAAAAATACAACAAGCAATTAAAACTGCTATGTCAATTATCACCAACTTAAATGTAAATTTTAACTTGTGATAACGCAAACCAGTACGCAATAAGGTCCTTGATATATTAATACTATTCATAATAACATAACATTTTTATTATCACTCTCTCTTTCTCTCTCTCTCTCTCTTATTATTATTATTATTATTATTATTATTATTATTATTTGGTCAAAACTTGTTACTGAATGCGAGCTTCTAAATTTTTCATAGTCTCTGTTCTATACTTCCTTACAAGACCGCGTCCTGTCGCTTTTGTTTCCCCAAACACCCGAAAGGCTAGCCTTTCGTCACCATTCGTCCACTTTCGTTGCATCATGTTGAATTTGTGCTTAGCTTAAACATTTTTCGTCTGCTGAGGGTGGCGGGAAAGTAATTGTCAGTGCCCCATTCTCCTAATTCCATGAGAGAAGCGGAAGGCTAGCCGCCGATAGCCTTCAATGCGTTCTTGCAGAAGCTTCGCTTCAACTCGCTTGATGATTAAGCAGCGTATTATAAAATACATCCATTTTAATAAAATTAATTGTATCAATGTCCAAAAGCAACATTTCAGGCTGATGTATAAAAAAAATGGATAGGCTAAGCCTTATAGCCTTAATGGACCCTACGCCCCTGGAAACACGTTGAGTTATTTAGTTCATCAGCATACGTGTATGTGCAATTGAACTAGATAGATATGTGAGGTGATTGTTTTTCCAAAGGTCGACCGGAACTTCTTCTACACGAATATATAATTGTTTAATTATTAGTAAACTATAATAACAAGTCAACTAAACACTTATGCGAAATTCTTGTTTGTACACAAATAAGTTTCGATGCCAGTGCCAACAGAAAATTGCTTTCTTCTAAATCGTAGCAACCACCATCATATTCGATTAAACCATAAATTGCCCCATCGTTTGTTTAATTTATTTTGTAAATAAATAATAATTTCATTTGTAATTTGGAAATGTTTCAATGGTTTGCACAGACTTCGATTAAAAAATAAATAAATAAAAAGTTAGTTGTAAAATATGCTAGATTGGTTTCCTTTTCCCTCTACTTTTATAAAGCTTAATAATTTATAGTATTGACACGGAATAGATAGTCATAATGTGCATTTTAGAAAAGCGTCTGATTTCAAATAATCAGCGAACTTATTTTAATATATTAATAATTCTGTAAATGAAAATGAAATGAAATCTTTAAGTTTTACGTCCCATGAATATGTTCGCTAGGGTGATTAAAGGAAACGATGATGATGAAAAATGAAGGAAATGGTGGAATGAAGAAAGTGTGAGAAAATGGGAGAACCGTGAGAAAAGCCCCGCGGTCCACAAAAATAAGCTTAGTGATGGGCAAATTCCCGGGAAGATATTTTTCGGGAATATTCCCTGGGAAGATTCCCAAAATGGGAATTTTTTTTGGGAATTTATGTACAATCTTAAATAAAATTGCATTCTATTACTATATTATGGTTTCAAACTTAAGTTCGTTTTTTTCTTTTTATCACAGTAGCTATATTATTACAGTTGTCTCCAGGCCCGTATTCAGGGGTTTTTAGCCCCCCCCTAAATTCTGGCTGCCTAAATTTTGCTCCTCTTTTTTGCGATATTCTATTCCGATGTTGTTGTTTTATGGTTTCATACGTTAAATTACGTTACCAACATTAAATTTAGAGAGCATTGCCGAGCAAGCGTTAGCGAGTGAAGGCGGATTATAGCCCCGCAGGGCACGTTGTTTCTATCTTCGTTACCAACAATTCAGTTTCTTTTCTCACATAAATCACTTCGACTTACCTTTACAGTTTGTACAAATCCCCTAGTGCCCTAAAAAAAATGTGTTCGATACTTTCTTGACTACTTGAACACTACTTTCAACTCATTTCTTCAGTAAATCATCCTACTTTCGGCTATTTTTGGCCCCCCAATACTAAACAATTACTTTACTTTTTAGTGCAAATGGAAATGGAACTTAAAAAATCATATTATTAGTTATATAAAGTACTGTCAAAGAATTTTAAATTTTTTAACCTTCAAATTCTTTAAAACCTAGAAGTAAATCATAAAATATTAAAATAATTTAATTAGTCATACGGTTCTTATAATTTGGAAGATAAAGTAAAGAAATGGAAATATATTCCTTCCCTGGAATTTATAGAACAGGGAAAAACCCGGGAATATTCCCATTTTTAAATTCCTTCCCACCGGGAATATTCCCACTGCCCATCACTAAACAAGCTCACATGGCGCAATCTGTGATCGAACCATTTACTCCTTGCACCAGAGATAAACGCTCTGAATTTCGTTATTCCATACTGCAAAATATATCGAAAAAAAAGCATCAGACGAAAAAATGTACGAAATAAAATTTATATTTTGCAGGCAGAAATTTCTCTATGCTAAAATTTCCTTCCCCCTTAGAGGTGTACGGCAAAACTGAAAAACTGTTTACAAACCCCGTCATTTTAATTGAAGATTCGATACGTAAATTTTCGAATGCTGATAGGCTGGTGTAATCGGTTAAATCTAAGTTCACTAAGGTATCTTCAATTAGGTAGGTTAGATAGGCCTTTCTCAGCACCGAAGCTATATAAAATACAGAGAGACCATTTAACTTGGAATTCGAACCACTGTAGTGAGTTCAAATGTCAATATTTTGTAGACGTTACTTTATTTGTTAGTTACAAATTTTACTTTAAATAAGTTATATGTTATATATATATATATATATATATATATATATATATATATATATATATATATATATATATATATATGGGGTGGCCCATTTTAATATTTCCATGGAAATATCTTGAAACCTTTTGAAGATAAATGAACCGAACAATAACTCAAATTGGAAATCCCATAAGGTACGTCGAATGGTATTGTCGCTGTGCCGCCCAGGGCCGCTCTTCATGGGGGCTCAGGGCCCAACTTTAAAAATTTAAATGTAAATATATATCCAGTAATATCTCGTTCGTTAGTTTTTTAAAAACTAAAGAGCACTGTTGCAAAAGATTTTTCATATCAGTCACCGTTTTCAAAATGGTCGCCAAGACATGGTGCCTGTATCAGATAAAACGTCAAGTACCACTAATATGAAAACTAGGGACGGGCACGAGTCGAGCTAAAACTCGACTCTACTCGAAACTCGACTCGAATAAATATATAATTACTGTAGTTCTTACCATCTAGGCTGAGACTTGCACGGTCGAATTTTTGAATTGAGTTAATTTTGATTTTAACGTCCCTTTCAGCAGCGAGGCTATATGAGACGGGACTTACTGATTAACGTAGAGTCCGAACCATAAGAGTTCCCGTCGAGAATCGAACCCGAGTCTCCCACGCCAAAGGTGCGTGCGCTAACCGCTTATCCATGAAGGTGCTCTGGTTGAATTTTTTAGCCCAATTAGAAGAAGAACCCGGATAGTGATGTCAACCGGCTTGGCTCGGTGCAAGTGAGTGAACAGCTCGAGCCGGCTCGGTTAGGATTGGCACTGGCTCGGTAGAAGCGAGTCAATCGGCTCGGTTCGACCCGGCTCAACTCAGCAGCCAATGGCTCGAGCCGGCTCTGTTGGGATGAGTCATTAACTCGGTTCGGTTGTGCTCAAGTGAGCCATCGGCTCGATCCGGTCAACTCGGTAGACGTGACATGTGAGCGGTCCTTCTGAGCTTGGCTCTGTCGTGAACAAGCCGTGAGTCGACCCATTCAAACCAATTGCACCATTAGAGTAGGTAAAGTAGGCTCAGGTCATTTAACCTGATCAAATGTTCGATTTGGTTCGCTACAGGTCAGATGTGGCTTTTATGGAAGTGACTGTATATTCGGCTCAATGGGTCTTCTTGTATCTGGAGTCTAGTTTAAAGAAATCCTTGATTCGGCTGTGAAGAAGTCTATTACGAATCTAAGTTCTTGTACAGTCAGATATAAATTTCCAACTTGATAAATTTCCTGTATATCTATCTTGATGAATTAATGGATTGAAGCTGTGTTTAGTAGCTTCCATTGGTTTAGGTGGGTGGGACCATGGGTCCCTTGCGCCTCCTTTGGGTATGACATTGGTGTTCTAAATGGTCTCTTTCTGCGTATACCGTTTGTTGGAACCGAGGCAACAAACTTCCTGAGAATATACAAACTTGATGCAAGGTAATGCTTTGGAATTTAAAAGTAACTTAATCAATATTGAACTCTCTTTAGACAAGACATTTCATGTTTCTGTCAAATTATCTTTTGATATCAATAAAATATCTTTTTCATTTTGCTTTTACTGTGCCCATATTATTCAAACTTACCCTATTTCTAGTCAAAACATTGGCCTACGTTTTAATAAAATTCATTTCTGATAATTTATGCATCTTCGCGCGTACACTTTGAAGGCTGAGAGAACCTCAGCATGTCGCTGGTGTCCAAATTGATACTGATTAATCAGTTTTACTGATATCTCCAACAGCCAAATCCAATAACAATAAAGAAAATGTGAGTTGAGTTGAGTTGATTTTAACGTCCCGTTCAGCAGCGAGACTATATGGGACGTGGATCTACTGATTAACTTGGAATCCGAACCACAGCAGCCTCCGCCGACATCGAACCCAGTTCTCCCACGCCAAATGCGCGTACGGTAACTGCTTATAAAGAAAATGTGTGTTAATTGTCATTGGAATACCTTATATATACTTAAAGTATTAACAAATCAAGACACTCTAAGAATTTAACGACTAGAATTATAAAACAATTATTTTGCCTGTCTTTTGTCTTTTACGTTAATGTATGAACGCACATTAAAAGCTTTTGTGAGAAATTTTGAGGGCTCTAGTCGGATCGGATGAATGAGCTGTTGGCTCAGCTCACTTCTCTATTCGGCTCGATAGTGAATGAGCTGTGAGCTGAGCCGTTGACAACCCTAAACCCGGGCCGAGCAGTTTTGAACATATTTAGCCCGCGACCTATGATTAACAATTTTTGGCTCGATCCTGAATACTTGCTCGTCCGGAACTCAAACCATAACCTCGTGAACGATGTCCTTGCCTCTTGAAGACTTCTAGACGACCGAGGTCGACAGTCAATCAATAAACAAATTATATAATTTTAGTATTCAGATATGTTTATACATGTTGTTCTATTATTATTATTATTATTATTATTATTATTATTATTATTATTATTATTATTATTATTATTATTATTTGTATCATTGATAATAATGACACTATGTAACTAAAAAAATCGTTTCATATAACAAGATGTGCGGTATCATATGTGTACACAACACGATGGACAATATTTAGTGTTGCCATGTTGAGGAATATCGCGGTGTAAGGGTTTTTTACGTGGTCAGGGATTATGGGAAGATTCTGGTAAAGCGTCTGAAATATAGGTTGAGTTTAGTTTATTTGGAGTTTAACGTACCGTTCAGCAGCGTGGCTATATGAGACGTGGACCTACTGATTAACTTGGAATCCGAACTACATGATCTCCCGCCGGAAATCGAACCCTTGTCCTCCATGTCAAAGGCGCGTACGCTAACCGCTTAGCCGCGAAGGAGCTCTCTGAAATATAGGGATTTTCTGGTTACCTTACGCTTGAAGCATGTGTTTTACTTCAAGGAATTTTTAAATCGAGTTTATTTTTGCTTTTGGTTTCGGTTTGTTGTTTTCTGTGAGGAAGGGAGAGAAATTAATTTCACATTAATTTAAAATGACGTCATTTTCATCTTTATTTTAATACGAAGTATATATATGATTGAATTAATGCTTTATTTACAATAACTTCTTAATCAAATTGTAGCATAACCCACTTTTCCGTTTGTCAATTATTTGCCTATTTCTAATTAATTGCGTGATAGACTCTGCACCCTAAATATACTATCTCAAGTCTAGAGAGAGATTACATTCCTTACGCTCAACAGAATGTAGGGAAAGAATCAGATACAATATTCGGCCTGCTGTAAAGGTACTATCCCACATGTACTTGCTGCTGAGTGAAAAAAACTTGAGCGGAATTTTAGCCGCCAATCAACGTTCCTGCAAGTACTACTGGGTCAGTCTCCTAGACTTGACATGACAAACGTGGTCTTACATGATGTAATAAGTCAATGCTCATTAAGTACAAACCCCTCGGAAACCAATCGGAAACCCCTTTACCCGGCGGTCCGAGGGAGGGCTGGGACCTCTTGAATCTCCGCACTTCAAATAATATGCTTGTAGCCTTCACAAATATTCCTACTGTACAGTATATTAGTTTAATATAGCTTTCAATAGTTTTATTTGGGATGCTATCGCACGCTTCGGACAAAAGACAAAAATACAATGGTGTATTTAACGACATTTTTATTCGTGCTTCAAACACAAAAGTCTATTATAAAATTGTTCAGAAATTGCACTATCAACATTAATGCATTAATGTACGCCATAACGGAACATTGAAGTCATGTCCTATATTTTTCTTTTAAGCAAATTGTTGAGATATATAAGAGAAAGGACCGGTGAGTAAAACATGAGCTAGTTTATGGGATCGAGTCCTGTTTTGAGCATGGTTTATGATTTTACTGTCTCATGTTTGCATTATTTTTACCTTACACGGCAGGACTGTGGAGTTTAATTTTAAAGGATCACATTTAATCCTCCTATTTTTCATGTTAATATGTTGTTGCGTATTGTAATATACAAACAGGCACGCACCATTTTTTTTTTTTTTTTTTTGAAGGATCAAAGTCAAGAGATTTGAATTTATCCAGATCGGTTGGATCCCCGTGAATGCATCCCTGGTGCAGGCGAAACACAAGTAGACCTATATCATGTAAAAAGAGTTGCAAACTTTTGATCTGGAGGGTCCGGGCACAGTGTCTCCCCCCCGCCGTGGATGCCATGTATGTGATATCTTTCCATACTAAGTCTAGGGATATTTTTTCAATATGAGGAATATTTGGCATTAGTTAGAAAGTGTTTTTTTTTTTCAGCATCAGTGAGGCCCTGGGAACACACTTGGCACATATAGTACAATTGCCGCATGTACGGAATGTTTCAACTAGTAGGTGACTTGTACTGCACTTACAAGGTTCGGTTTGGTTCGTCATCTTTTTATGAGCGTTGCATACTTTATCCTGATACCATTCATTTGACATAAGAAAAAAGGATGGTACACTGTTTTCATCTACGAGGCGATGTCGGGATGGTATCTGTATTAAAATAGCCGTCCCCAGTCTTCCATCTTTTTCAGACAGCATAGGCCAAGATGCCAGTTTGCTGTAATTAAATTTAATTCCTTTTTCTATCTATCCCCTCGTCCTTAAGGATGACGTCAGCTCTGTGGAGGGTGGACATTGAATTTGCATGTGTTCCTTAATCTTCATTTGCTCGTTCCTTCCATTCTTCTAGGCTCAGAATACTTAAAACTACGTAGGTATGCATACAGGATTTGCCTCGTTTTCGATATATGACGTAAAGTTATCATGAAAACAAAATTCATATTTTAATTAAATACTCAAACACAGGTTATCACAACTCAGAGTTCCAGGGAGGTCAATTAACCTTGAGGGAGGGATCACTCCCCTGATCCCGTCTGGCAACGGGTCTGATGCTCCTCCGGAATATAAACCCGGAACCTCGTGAACGATGTCCTTGTCTCCTAGACTTCACGACTACCGAGGTCGACAGCCAACCAGTTTTTAATATTCATATACAAAGTGCCTATCTTTCATGTTTATACACGGTGTTGTATTTGTTATAATAATAATAATAATAATAATAATAATAATAATAATAATAATAATAATAATAATAATAATAATAATAATAATAATAATAAGTAGTAGTAGTAGTATTAGTAGTAGTAGTAGTAGCAGTAGCAGTAGTAGTAGTAGTAGTAGTAGTAGTAGTAGTAGTAGTAGTAGTAGTATCGTTGATACTAATTATATTGTCTATATTGTCTATAATTATATGTCTATTATACTTTAAGAGAGTACTTGAAACTACACACAGGATTTGACTCGATTTGACTCCTTTTGGTTCGACTCGACTCCAAACTCGAACCGAATTCCAGTCGAGTTAGAGGAAATTTTTCGAGCCGATTTCTCGAGTCGAGCTCAAAGATATGTGTTTCGAGTCGAATCAAACGAAACTCGCTCGAACTCGCGCGTGCCCATCCCTAATGAAAACGGTTGGAGCTAAATAAACACATTCAATGGTTCCTGTATATTTCGCCAATTCATGTTTCTCCGAATACGTAAAGCAAAGAAATTATCGTACACGTGGGCGGTCGGCCGAAAATAGTTAAAAGGGAATTTGTATACAGAAAGTGATTTTTCCCGTCTAAGTGTTTATTTGCTTATGGTTAATTTGTGCAATGTTGCCAATTTTCATGGGAAACTATGCGTATCGTCTTCGAGCTTTACGCTCCACTTAGGTGTTGTTGGGTACAGAATGTTTTTTTTTTTTTTTCTCAAGAAACTACTAAATGAAATGTGCAAATGATTTTGAAGGATGGCATTCGAAGATGAGGAGAAAGTCAATTAATGATCAAATATATTTAGGTTTATTACCTTGATGCAAAAGAAACAAACAGAAAACAAAACATTAACGTACATGTTGGAAGTTGGATATTATTCTAAGCCACAAAAAATGAAAGGAAATCGTATAAACGAACGCCTAGACTAGACTCAAGACTCAAGACTAGACTTCGAATGGTCACACTGACTTAAACCACTATGTTGTTGCTGTGGCACACTGCGTTCATTTAGATGATTAGGTGATTAGTAACTGTGATTAGTAACAAATAATTTTACTTTTCTCAATTTATTCTATCTGAATGCACATTTATTTAATACCTTGAGTTTGATTGCATTTCATAATTTAAAAATAACTTATTTACATATAACTTGTTCATAGTTGTAGAACTTTTTTTTCTTGTTTGTTTGTTTTTATTACGATTTCTTGACTATTGTATAACACAACCAGCGAACGAGTGCGGGCGGCCGGTTTTGGAACTAAAATGCAAGCAGCTGTGTTTGTAACCGGACTACTTGTAATCAATCTATCACAGTTCTTTCTGTCTTGTTCGTAATAAACCACTTCACGCATATGCTCAAGTCAGGGGCGGAGCGATCGGGGTCTTCAGTAAGAAAATTCTTTTGCATTGACATCATATTCGGATGTACTTCAAAAGTTTGGTGAGAGAGAGAACTGATAATCTTTCACCGCCACACTTCTAACCGTCTCCCCAGGGGTCCTGGGTCCACCCCCTGATTGAGATGGTATATAAAGATAATTTTGTCTAATCTCTGTCATTATTTAGCATCGTTTAGTATTAAAAAAAATATTTCTGCCACATTTTGAAAACTTTCAAATAAAGTTTTCAAAATGTGGCAGAAATATCGTTTAAAAAAATACTAAACCATGCTAAATAATGACAGAGATTAGACAAAATTATCTTTATATACCATCTCAATCAGGGGGTGGACCCAGGACCCCTGGGGAGACTGTTAGAAGTGTTGCATTGACGGCGGAGAGGGAGCGATTAAAATGGGGTGCCTGATAATTGAAGGTTCCTTATAACTCCAGTAAAATTAAGACAAAATCTCTGAATTACGTAAAAAAGAAAACATAGAAAATACATTTTCAGGGTGACTTTTACAGCCATTACGTTATTCTAAGATTAATGTTACTTCTGAAATTGATTAGAGTGAATATGTATTTGAATAACAAAACCACTTTCATAAGTTTTTCAAAGTATCAAGTTTGAAAAGAACGAAGTTTGTCTTCCATTGTTATCTCATTGCTCAAAGATACCGGTGATGAAGTAATTGGCTGGAAATCAATCGGCCGTTTCTTACATCAGTTTATAAAGAAGATGAGTGCCAATGTTAGATATTTAGTTCAGTATTTTTAAAAAAGCCATCCAATCTCTTGCAATCATGCTAGCGCATTTTAATATTTACACTTGAAATAAAAATACAACTGAATAAGAACGATTGACTTTTCCTTTGAATTTCATATGTGAATAACAATATAGGACTTTTCAGATGAAGGACAGGGAGGAGCAGGTTTTATTAAACAAAACCGTACATCTGATATGTTTGAACTATAGGCAACTTGTGTTTATGGGCTAAACTCAGTCCTCTGAAGTCAATGGACAAATACTTTTAAGATGTTCAACAGAATAACGTATCAGCATTATTATATACTACAGACACAAATATAACACTAGGCTCCCAAGTTTCAAAATTATATTGTGTGTGAAAACAGTTAGTAGATTTAATTCTTTATGACCTGACAGCTAAAACCTGAGAGAAATTCAGAGTTAGTCCAGAGGTAATTTCTTTCCTCATAAATAAAATTTATTGTGTGCTGAAGCAATGATACTTACTCTTACACTACCCATACGCTGATGTTTTATCAATACTTTTGTTCGAACTCTACCAAAGGGCTGGATTTCTATAATGATCCTAAAAGAAGGGTGCACTGAACCAAATTGTACAAATCAGTCCCTAAAGGCAAGCTATCCAATCCCATAAATCTTTAAAAAATGAAGGAAAAATTTCTTCACCTCTTTTTCCCCCAAAGGGTTCACATTTGTCGAACAAAAAAATGAAATTTCTTTATTTTAACGTCCCATGATTATGTTGTTTATGCTAGAGGAGACAGATGATTAATGAAAGTGAAGGATTGTATAATTAAATTTTGTTCTCTCAATGGGAATCAAACCCAGAACCACATACAATAAAAGCACATGCGCTGGCCAATAGACCAGTGGAAAGGACTTTCACAGTTCTCGAGATTCCTCCCTGGCTAAACCTCGAAAAAATAATTTATTTGTCAATCGATAAACATACACTTAAACAGCAGCATCATGAACCTTAACCTTAACTTGATTTAAACTTACAGTTACAAGATATTGCGCAAAACTCTAAGCTACCAACCCAAAATTAATCTTTTATTCACTGACATTGTCATTCCTGCGTTTTACAGGCTGCTACTGTTTTATAATGAAATCGAATAAAACGTAATCATTTTTTGTACAATCTGCTTAATACACGGTAGAAGCTCACTGAATTGTCAACTGTGCTATGTTGTTCTTAAATTGGTAATTTCCATTCATAAATCACTATTCACAATACATCTGCATTACTTCAGGAATGGTTCACTACAATACATGCAAAAGTTACGGCGCTTTTTATTAAGCGTAAAGAGATTAGACTATGCATAACATCTAAACTGCAACTTTAAAAAAACCGTTGGATACACTGCAAAGTGAAACTCTCCGCTCCCCTATCCCACCGCGCTTGTCAAGAAACTGATGTAAACACAACAGCAGCGCCATCCTCCCAAAACCGCACAGCTATCCTGGTCAGGTTATAACGGACAAGGTTCCTTTTTAGAAGCCGCACCTTGTTAAAGTTTCATTTTGTTAATTTAAAAACCAGTTTTATTTACATATAGGTGGCGTATTGTTTGCCACGACTTGATTTTGGTGTTGCATGATTTTGTTACAGTATTTGCATTCCGATTTTATCAGATCTCATTATCGTGAAAATTAATTTACACTTGAAGTAAAAGGAAGGATTACCAGGCACCTCTTTGAATTTTATTATTTCTTTGTTCATTTTAGGGGGCTGGACCCTTGAGACCCCACCATGGCTACGTCCCTGATAGTTAATAAACATAGTTGTTGTATGAGATTAGTACAGTATTGAAGAACTAAAAAAAATATTTATTCTGTTATTGATTGGAAACTTTTATTTTTGATGCTAACCGGTTATTATCAAGTGGTGTCAAAATAAGCAGATAATTGCAGAATTGCAGTTATTGTGGTATTACTTGACCATTTCTTGGACGGAATAAGAATAAAGAAATGTTATGGAATTCTACTGAAGTTTCTTCAGTTTGTACCAAACTGTCATACGGATAAGAAGTAAGTTGTAGCAGATGTCGGTCAGTTTTCAGAGATAAAATCTCTTCTCACAGAGGGCTGGAGAGAGTTCCCGTTGAATAATCCTAGATGATGATGTACATTACCAATAATTTTACTTAGACGTGACCTGATCATTATTAAAATATCTGAATAACCACTATTTTTAAAAACTCATTTACAGACATTATCTGAATTCCCTCAATTTTGTTGATTTGTCGTCTCGGCGCCAACCGTGGTCGCCCCGGTCCTGTCTGTTACATCATGTTCTGTTTTCCTTTATGCTATATGCGACTAAAGAACTGGATTAAATATACTTAAGAAAAATGAAATGTTTCAGTTGTACGCCCTACGGTATGCCGTGTAAGCTAAAGGTGATGATAATAATAAACGACAAAATTTATAATGAAGAAAGTGGAAGGTAACAATTAAGTCGGAGAAAACTTACGCACACGGTGTTTGTCTACCACAAGCCCACTTCGCGCGAGCTGGAATTTAACCAGAGACCCCAAGCACTATAATGAAAAATTTAATATGTTTATAATATCAGTAGTAGAATCAAGTTTAGAAAATCCATTTACATTTCATTTAAACTGTTTAGCGGTGTGAAAGTATGTGGACTTACTATACCATTTTTTCACATATTTACTTGCATAGAACATATTCTAAATAAATATACATTTATGCGTACTCTCTAAATATAATAAAATGTAAATAAAAGAACATAATACAGTTCAGAATATACATTTTGAAGAATCCTCTGGAGATAACAGTAACAATAGATAAGAAACGAATTTACTTTTCCAATCGTAATATAATAATATAATTCACTTTTTTGTGTTTGTACATAAATTTTTCGGAATATTCCCATTTTTGGGAATCTTTCCGGGAATCTTCCCAGGTAATATTCCCAAAAAATATCTTTCCGGGAATTTACCCATCAGTAGTCTCGACATACCACTTAACGGTTTGCATGGCATTCCATGAAAATCGTCTTCTTAAGGCCAACATACACTAGCGTATTTTCGGCGAATAATTTCGGTCCGTATGTAAATTTCGGTACGTAAGTTGGCCCATACACCTAGCGTAAAAACAGGCGCGTAAAAGAAGAAAAGGAAGCGGTCATTTTTAGCTCTTCCTCTTGCCTGTTGTTTGAGCACGCGGTCGTCCATTTTTCTCAAGTTGTTTGAACAGGACAGATCTATCTTTTAAGTGCAGGTCCTATAAACATTATGCTGTTAAGGAAACGAATACAAAGAAAGAACAAAACAATAGAAACATTTGGACTAGGAAGTGATATTCAAATGTAGGAATACTTTTTATTTCTTTTTCATAGTACTGTATCGGAATGGGAAAATTCCCATAGAATGTTTTAACAAAGTTAAATTAGACAGATTTAAAAAAAGTAAGGAAGAAAGAAAGAAAGAAAACGAACGGAAGAAAAACGAAAGCTAAATGCATGGTATTGCGAAAGCAGTAATTCAATTTAATAAATTTTCTCACTAAATTTTTTGATTTCTCGAATAAATAAATAAATCTACCCCTGTGGTGTAACATATCTCATGGAACCAGGGCCTACCATCCAGCTTGTGCCCCTCATGTCTTTACGGCAGGGTACGAATCCCAGGGCTTAATTTCCTTATATTTTGTTTTAATCCCTTCTAAAAGCAACAAACTGCAACATTGATTCCTCACAAAGCAACCAACTATCTCCTGTTAGGAATTATTTTATCTCGATTGATATTGAGGTAAAAGAAATAAAAAAAATACATGTAAGATGGATAATGTTAAAATTGATTCTATTGTTATATGTACAAAAACAAACACTTACGCACTCCAGAACTTGTGGGACTATGATTATGCCGTTTTTCTTTTATTCTTTTTTTCTTTTCTTTTGTTCTGTGATTAGGTATAACTTTGTTCCCGTGATTTGCAGTAGGGTGTCGAAAATCCGGATTTATGAGCCATAATGGTCAGATTCATGGGTCAATATTTTGATGGTGGGCCAAAGTTCGCAGTCCACCCCTGCTCTGTGATCATTAATTCTAAGTTCTGATTTCAAATCCATTACATTACCCTCTTTTTCAATGAAACTTATTTCTTTCCAGTCTTTTTATTATCCTTCTGTTGAACATTTTAATTACATTTATATTTGCTAAAGCAGGGCTACCAATATATGAAAATTATTGTAAGGCGAAAGGTGAATTCCCGTTTCGCCTTACGATAACAAGTCATTAAGTACCAATTTTTGGTTGACGTTTCCTGTGATAAAAATAATAAAGCAAAACGGGAAAAGGCGAACAGTGAAGACACGATTGGGATCATTTCTCCATCAACTACTTGTATCGCCTGGATTTTGGGGGGGCGGTATATATAACGCGTCTGTGGATTTTGTATGTTTATTAATAATAAGTAACCTTAAATTCAAAAATTTCAGTCATTAAGAAATTAAGTAAGTACTATAATTTTAAACATGTTGAGTTGATTTTGAGTTTAACGTCCCTTTTCAGCAGCGAGGCTATATGAGACGTGGACCTACTGATTAACGTGGAATCCGAACCACATGAGCTCCCGCCGGGAATCGAATCCGGGTCTCCCGCGCCAAAGACGCGTACGCTAACCGCTTAGCCACAGATGAGCTCAATTTTAAACATGTGTAGTAGTCAAACTATATTTTGGATTTCAAGTACAAACATTAAACCTATCGATCAATATTAAGAAATTCGCAAAGAAGGTCCCTTCAGAGCTTCCGTTACATTTCACAATTTTTTTTACTATAAAACAATCAAAATTAAACTCTTCTTTATGTGGTCACATACAGAATAAAATTACAAAAATTTACAATTATTACTGGAAATTAATGCTCTTACCCATTTCGAACATTTCTTTAAACACACAGTTTCAAACATATTAAAATTTCATTTCTTACAGATAGTATGGAACGTAAATATTGTAAATTTTCATAACTGTTCTCAAAGTGGATTTGTGTACAGCCAAAGGCAGTTTTGTAAGTTAAACAAAAAGTACAAAATAAGCCTCTTGAAAACAGCTTTTACTTGTAAAAGAATAGAGAATGAGCACTTTGGTTGTTGCAATAGTCTGTGTAAGCAGCTTGATAAAAATTCAATGTAGCATAACAACAGCTGTTTCTCTTATTTGCCAAAAAGAAAAAAAGAAAGAAAGAAAAGAAAAGAAAAAGAAAAGGCTTGATAAGGTGAATGTAACGGCGAGGAAATCTCTAGCGACGGCTCTGTTTTTCATCCCCCTTCTAAACATTTGTCTAGTTTATAATTAGATTGTGATATTCCTAATTATTGTAAAAAATATATGTATATATAGAAAATTTTTCGAACTTTTAACATTCCCCTTTACCGGACGCAAATTCTTATTAATTAATACACCGAGAAAAGTCCGTTGTTCGGACAGCGATATATTGTATAAATATACGGAATCATTATGTTTACTACATAAATCTGCAAGTAGCACACGTTATCCATATGCTACAGACTTTCCTCACTTAGATGTTACATCATGCCGTTTCATGGTGTATGACATCTAACAGTCTTCCATATATCACATACGTATAGGTATGTTACATACGCCAGCTGTATTTTACATCCGTATATCTGTATGTGAGATCCTGACCACTTATATACAGTTCTTTCGTTCGTACAGAAAGTACGTTTATTCGAAACATTTATACGTAAAGTATGTTTTAGTTATACTTTTTTTTAGTTGTACCTTAAGTCCAAAAACTACACGATTTACACATGTAACCTACGTTTTTACGTAAGCCACACACATTTTTTCTCAGTGTATAATTTCACAATACGCCCTATGTCCACCTCTCATGTTAGTGTATAAGATATAAGAATTTTACAGCATTCAATGTATGGTCTACTGAAAACCTTTTGACACAGTATGCAGACACTTTGGATCGATATAAACCAACTTTTAAATTAAAAAATGATTGATTCTAATGACTGGACCAAACCACATGTTCAAATTAAATATAACAAATTTGGTGTTTTTAAAAAATAATTTAGTTAATTATAAACAAATTAATTTAAGTTGTTTGCCAATGTACTGACTGTTAGTGACTATTCTATGTTTGAAAGCATCGTTGGATGACTAACAGTTAATAAAAATATAATGAAACTAATTGTATATCTGAATTGAAGGGATTCAAATAAAAACGTATAGATATAATTAAATACTACTAAAATTATTCCTCAAAAATGTCTTAAAATTCAGTTAAATTGGGAATACGACAAGTGTGCTGTCCATCGGCGATTAGAGGCGTGGAGGTAATTGCTTCCCCCACTTTTTTGGCTTCACACTATAACCTAATTACATGCCCCCTTTACATTAGTATTGTTTTGTCCCACTTTTTACTGTTCATACCCAATTTCCGTACTTTCCATTACAAGCGAATGAATCTGTGTTTTTGCGCAACTACAATTGATCACGGAAAGTAATATAAATTTAACGCTTTATTAAAATTGTTACAGTTATTTAGTATACTAAATATTGAATTTCTCTAAAAAGAGAGGTTTGCCCGTGTATGTTATATGGGAACCACATATAATAAAGTGTAGTGTTGTTACAAATAGAAATGCGCACGAGCCGAGTCGAGACAGAAGTTTCCTGAGAAAATTCGAGTTGAGACACAGCTCTTCCGATAGAAAAATATACGTTTCTGGAGTCGAGACATCACTTTTCCAGCACATTTTCGAGACGAGACAGTCTTAAATCTTTTCTCGTACGCATCCTTAGTTACAAATGATTGGAGCTGTTTCATGAATTTGGCGTGGCTATGACATTTGGCATATTATCACGAACCTTTACCATAATATAGACCTTAATTTATTTTATTTCGAACTTATAGTAGTCAAATTTGGTCCAAACATTACCTATTCACAACTCTCTATTATCCAATTCAACTCAGATTAGGTTATTTTCAAACGAAGTTAAACTATTCTGAACGACTGGTTTGTTTAAATTTTACTACATGTTGGTACAAACATCAAACTGCTTATTAAAATGAATTGAGAACTATTCAATCTTGGTTCAGATTTTTTTGTTCAAATGATTAAACTGTTATCTCATTAAAGACACTTTGAACCAAATCCGTTCGTTCTTTTAAATTTATTTTTTTACTAAATTTGTTTCACAACTTATGAACCAATGATTTGGAGCAATCTAAGACGGAAGAGTTTCCATACTGGTTCAGAAAATAAAGAGGTTTGTTTTATTTTAAATTTTCATTTCTTTCGGTGTAAAGATCCCGTCGAATTGTATGTTTTTAACACTCATAGTTCTTATATTCATTACATAAGGCATATTTCACTGTAAGAAAGCGTACTTATAAGTAATTAAGCAGAAAGTAAAAAGACAAATGTAACAAACTTGTATGTTATACGAAACTGAAAACAATTAAATATCAATTAATTTCGAAGCTCTAGTAGTTAAAATACCAGTAAAATAACAAACAATTAAATAGGAAGTTGCGTCAATTATTATATAAATTATCCTGACAGTGATGGACATGCTACTTATAAACATAGTAAAACGATATAACTTGAGTTGATTTTGAGTTTAACGTCCCTTTCAACAACGAGGCTATATGAGACGAACCCGGGTCTTCCACGCAAAAGACACGTACGCTAACCGTTTAGCCATAAAGGAGCTCAGTAAAACGATTGAGTCGTTCGTGAAATAAATTATTTAAGTGTCAGGTATTCATTGTTATTTAATATTTTTTGGTAATATACCTTAAATTAACGTTTATTTGGGAAAGATTTATAGTAACCACACCACAAAGGTTGAGAAATGCTTTAATGGTATACTACAAGTTAACATGAACTATTATGAGTGTATTCCTATTTCCTGCAAATGGCTGTCATTTCAATTTGGTGTTAGGTATGTTCTGTTTTGAGCCTACATAAGTTTTCAAGTAAGTGTTGGTACAGTCCCCATCATGACGAGATATAATAAAATGTTGAGAAATATTCAACATGGCTGGTACCCTGGATCGAACTAGAAATTTTATGGCTGGAAAACAAGCACATTAAAACGAGTGGTAAAATGATTGTGCTATTTAGACTTTGTATGTGAGCATTAATGGAGACATAGGATTATTAGGTCTATTAAATTTAAATATGTGTACAATCTGAGGTTTGAAATAATACACAAAGAAAGAAACATTAGGCTATGTATAGTGATTTATCACATTTTCTTTTTCACGAGTAATGTTAAAGTCACGTGAAAAAAATAGAGACTTTCTGAACACATTTTGCTACAAGTTCTTGTAATATTTAGAAGGTACTTAAAATAACAAGCAGCAGGTGCTCGAAATAGCAAAAACTTTTCCGCGAATTTCGATACTCAAACGCAATTTTTTGCTCAGTTTTATCAGCCAGATATCGAGATAGTATCTTGTGGAAGGTCGGGATTATTGCTTTTTATCTTAAATATACCTCTAGCCTCTATGCTGTTGACGATTTCTTCTAAAAATATTTTATGGGTAGCGTGGGACAAAACAAAATATCAGAAAGCTACACTTGGACATTATTTGGTGAAGGAGTGTTCTTCACAAGAGTGAAATGTAATTTATCTCTGCTATTGGGGACGTTTTTATTCATATTCGACCGGAGAGAACCAAGTGCCCGAAAGTATGTCTGGAAGTAACATTGCCCTAGCCTTCCTTCTTTCCCTTCTCTTGCTTTCTGTCTCTTTTATAAATAGCGTGACACTTTCAGTTTGGCGAGAATTGGTCACACCCTATTAAAAGTCATGTTATACTTCTCTTTTCAATATCAGAACATAAACAATTCATAAGGTGTGACTTCATCTTTATAACCATCTCGACCACTGGGAACGGGGAAAAATATGCAAATATTAAATTTAATGTTAAATTCGTAGTCGAAAGATATCATGTTCGATTTGATTTGGTTGGAATTTTATGAGCTCTTAAATTTCGAGGCTATATGAGATCCAAACTGCGTGTGCTTCTGCCGAGAATCGAACAGGATGTCCTGCGCCGGAGAAGCTTACGCTGACCATATAGCCACGGAGGAGCTCTCGTCATTTGCGAATTCTAATTAGACAGTATTGGATTTAAATAGCTTTTTCTCTATGTACTGAAAATTAATTATGAATTTTAATTCGGAATTAATATTTCGTTTTGTGCAATAGAAAATATTAATTTAGCAGAAATCATGCAACTACTTGGGACCAGGTAGTTGATGATGTAAAAAACTATGTTAGATCTTGTGAGACCTTCAAAAATCTAAACCTTCTAATGTAGCAAAAATGGGACGCTTAGGTTCAGTAGTAGAAACAAGGGTAAATGCTAATTGGATGATAGATGTTATAGGGCCCCTCCCTAAGTCTAATGGGTTTACATTTATACTAATTGTAGTTGATAATTGTTCGCGTTTTGTTATGCTTGAAAAGTTAAGAAAATTAAATTCAAAATTAATCTGTGATCGCCTTTATCCCTTGTTCATTAAGTATGGATTTATTGAAACTATTTCGACGGAAAACGCTTCTGTCTTTACATCGGAAATATTTGAAAGATTCTGCTTCAGTTTGGGGATGAAACTCATTAAATTGAGCCCGTATCACCCGGAGGCGAATATTGCTGAACGTTATGTGAAAACTTCGAAAGTGAGTATGAAATCATATTTCGCTGAATGTCAAGACAGATGGAGTTATTTTTTGGAAGAATTACAGTTCAGTATGAATTTGTGTGAACATGAAGATATGAAGGCTGATTCTTCAGAAATCTTTTTAGGTCGTTCACTACTTAGTCCATTAGAAGCTAGATGAAAAATATCAGATTCAAATATTGATGGGGGAGATCAGAAAGAGGTTTGGATGAAAGCTATGCAGAACATGAGAAAGAGTTGGGAGAAACGTAGAATATTATATGAGAAAAATAGAAAGGAAATAAATCTTGAAATTGAAGATCAAGTTTTGATTAGAAATCATGCAAAATCTTCCTTAAAGGATAAATTTGCCAAGAGTCTTTCTTATGTATGGGTGGGCCCATTTAAGATAATTCGTTTTCTTACAACTTACACTTCGTTAGTTGAAGATGTTTCTGATGTAAACATGAAAAGAAGGGTCCATGTATCTGACGTGAAAAAATTCTTTCCTAGAAGAAATCAGAATTGATTGAGTTGTGCTCAGATTTGTAAAATTACTATTAAATTTGGGTTTGATGTGATATGTTAGCAACCAGTTAAGTTGTAATTACTGACTGATACTAATTATGTAAAGGGTAAGGAATAAAGAATAAAAGGTTAAGTTGATTCCTTCAGTATTGCTAGTAAAAATGTTTGTAATTCTCATCTCCGACCTATCTAATAAAGTTAAGTTTATGTATATAAGAATGTATATATGTTTTGTAAATATTACATTGTTTCTTAATATTTTCAGAGAGGCTGGTCCTTGATGAGGTGTGAGTGCTCTAATCATGTATTCATTTCCTGTTTGTTTTTCATGTGCCTGTCAGATTGGAGCTGATGCAGAATTGCATTCGCCTCATTGTATTGGTTGTCCTGTGGAATGTTTTGTTAAATTTGGTACGAAGGATTAATACTCCTGGATTTGTTAATGAAGTCGACTTCAAAAATTATCAAAATTAGTTTGGAAATTGAATCTTTAAAAATTAAACTAGAGAAAAAAATAAAAGACAGAGACCTTCAGATATTATAGATTATCTATCTATCTATCTATCTATCTATCTATCTATCTATCTATCTATCTATATCTATATATATATATATATATATATATATATATATATATATGATAGGAGAACAGTAGAAATAAATGCAGAGATCTTATTAAACGCTTGCAGGGACATGGGTTTAGAAGTAAATCCAGAGAAAACTATATACATGGAAGTGCGTCGGGGCCGTAATACTGCAAATTGTGGAGGCGAAAGTGGATACTTTCAAATATTTAGGATCAATATTAACAGACTAAAATCATATTCACGAAGAAATTAAATGTCGACTAAAAGCAGGGAATTCGTGTTACTATTCGGCTCAAAATCTCTTGTCGTCGCGAATTCTGTCGAGGAATTTGAAGCTTAAAATATATAAAACGATAATCATGCCGGTTGTTCTGTATGGTTGCGAAACATGGTCGCTTACTCTGAGGGAAGAACATAGACTGAAAGTATTTGAGAACAGGATCCTGAGAAGAATATTCGGACCAAAGAGGAACGAGAATGGGGAATGGCGGAAACTTCATAACGAGGAACTACATAGTTTATACGGTTTACCCAACACTGTTAGGGTCGTCAAGTCTAGGAGGCCTAGGTGGGCAGGTCATTTGGCTAGAATGGAAGAAAGTAGAAGCGCTTTCAAAGTCTTGACTGGTAGACCCATAGGAAAACGACCATTAGGAAGACCTAGGCGCAGATGGGAGGATAATATTAAGATGGATCTCGCAGAGATAGGAATACAAAGTAGAAATTGGATGCAATTAGCTAAGGATAGAAGTCAGTGGAGAGCTTTTGTGAACGCGGCACTGAACCTCCGGGTTCCATAGGTCATAGAGTTAGTTAGTTAGTTATCTTGAAGTTGTTATTGTTACAAAAATTTTTCTTGTTACATATATAAAAATTTTTATTGGGCAGGAGAGAGGTTGTGACGTGTAGTCACATATTAAAAAAGTGGAATATTCAAAAAAAAGTTTGTGAATCTTATTGCAAGTGGTAATGTTTTACTTATTCAATAAGAGATGGCAGCAGTAGTAGTCTTACTGCTTGGTGTGCTTGACCACGCCTTCTCTTCCCCGCGGCTTTCGAACGCCGTAACTGTTGTTTGTTCATAAGGGAAAGTAAATTCGGATAAGAGCAGATGGGTCGTCTGTTAAGTGTTTTTCGTTACACGAAGTTTGATTTTGGCTTCCGTCACGTTGTGTGTGTGTGGGTGTTGAGTTAAAATGGAAAGAAGAAAAATTGAGTGCATTGTGCATAAAATTGTAACACGTAACTAAAAGTCTAAATTAGCTTGAAACTGAATACGTTGAAATTACTTCTTTTTAACAAAAAATTCTTTAAAAGGCTTTCTTCAATTAGGTTAAACAAAGGGATTAATTTGACAAGACCGATTTAAAAGGATGATTTTTGTCCTAGAATGAAACTTGCTTAGTGAATTTAATGCAATTTAAATATTCGAGAGTAAAAATTCAGGTGCTTAAATTTGTCGTTATAAACTATTAGGTAAAACCGATAAGGATAATAGAAAGATAAAGACGTAGGTAATGTTATTTCACTCACGTTGAAGAATGGGTATTTTCTTGTTAAACTTAGTTGTTTTCGTTTTCTGTTTTTGCAATTTTGTGCGTGAAATTTTTTTTAAAACTGTTTAAGATTTTTTAAAAGTGAATTGTCATTCCTTAAAATTAATACGTTTTTTGATTAAAACTAGAAAAATATATAGAACGACAAAACTTTGAAAAACAGTAAAAATGGTAAAAAGGGGAGTAATTGAATGTAGTTAAAAACGGCTAGAAAATACAAGAAGTAAATTCTTCAAATAAAAAGGAAATTAAAATTAGGTTTTGATGTTTGGGTTAGAAATTATAAACTTGTTGAGAAACATAAAATTTAGTTGAAATAAATTTATTAATATAAAATCCATATGCAAATTAAAACCGGTTCATTTGACTTAATTAAAATGAGTCGTGCACAATAGATCCTTAAAAAATTTATTAATTGCTTTGAAACTTCTGATTTAAAAGATATACTTAAATAATTGTGTGAAAGAGTTGGATGTGAGTTGAGTCAAAATAGGCAATCCATTTCTCCTATAACACGGAAGTAAGTATGTAACTGCTGAGTTTTGGTAAGAATTGAATTTTTAAAAATTTTTGTAGATATTAGTTGGATGTACACTGCAATGAATGTTGAATGAGAGTGATTATAAATTAAACGATAAAAGTACTTTAAAAATTAAAAACTGGGTGAATGAATTCGGAACTAAAGATTGTTAAAGTTGATATTTTTGGAATTTCAACCAACGATAACAGTGGAACTTTACCATTTGTAATTTGATATATTACTACATTAAAATTTTTTTGTGAAAGATAATTAACCTTACTAGAAGTCTTTTCTCCTCTTGCAAAATAATAACTTTGATAAATTATAATAAATTGTTTGAAATTAAAATGTTCTTTTGATTATTTCAAGAAATTACTCTTTTTATTAGATAAGGTTAAATTGTGCAGTGCACATAAGTGAATGTGATGTGTGGAAGCTATTGGATATTTTCTTGTATTTTTCTTTTCCAGGATGAATTACACTTTTTGCGTTTAGGTCTTGAAATATGCCTTGCATATAAGACAGTTGGCAATATTAAACCTTTGTGCTCTTTAGTTGCGATTAAAAATAAGTTCAGTTATTTTACAAAACGCGTTTGCGCATTACATTTAACAGGACCGGTGAATTCCTCATGTATGCGACATTGTGCAATCGTATCACAATAAGTATGTTACACCGCGATAACCTACCTTGTCATACATATGATGCCATTCTTTTCGGCGCAGAGTAACATATGGAAATTCATTCGCAAATTTGGACTAGTTAGAATCAAGCTATGAGTAAAAAAAGTGTTTTCTGTAATCAGCTAACTCTTAAGTATTTTCTAACGAAAAATTAACTAAAATAACAAGTGGAAATGATCATTAGAGAATTAAAATATGGAATGAATAGTGAACATCTTACATTTTCTTCTAAATATCCTGAATATTTACAGTGATGTATTTGGCTGGGCAATTCCTACTGAACACTCTATATAATGGTTAGCTCACTCTGAATACTTTAGGTAGCTTTCATTAAATTGTTGAAGACCTCAAACGAACGCTTTCTGTTGTCTTGGAACATGATTAACAACAGCATCACGTTAACTTTGACATAAAATATATATTATCATTTGAACACCCTGAAGAACGTTAAGAACTTGTTACAATTCCGATGAATACTTCACTATAATTTGTAATGGGGCAAGATTCTCTAACCTGCGCAGACTAGAAGAAGTAGACCCCTATATTCGAAAATGTTTCAAACAACAAACAAATAACTTAGAGCTTGATTAACATGTACAAAGTTTTCGATTGTATCTCGTATATATATCATAATTGTTGAAAGGCACTTGCCCTCTTGTCTCCTTCAAATGACACCCATATGTAATGTGCAACAAGAAATTAACTTAAGTTTTCCAACCTATTTGATTATTAAGAGAACAATTTTCATGAAATGTCACACCTACCGTTGAGCTACATGTGAACACTGGGCACTCCGAAATGCCAGTCACTGGATTTGAGCCTCGTACTCGCGAAGACGAAGACGATGCAGTCACGTTGTCCCTTCCACAGCTTTTTTCTCTATGGATTTCCTTAAAATCTACTTGGAAGACGGGCAGGTAAAATAGGTGATATGCCATGAAATGGATATAAGTATGTGTCATTTTCAAATAATAACATTGTGCATTATAGTAGTTAAAAAATAAAAGTGTCATACAATGTCTTCTCAACTTCTATAAACATGAAATACAAATACAAATATGAATTCACTATTTGTGACTACAATTGTTTTTTACCAAAAGGAAATAACCTCCAAATCAGAAGTACGTAACGAACTTCGAATTAGGAGGTTTTATCCGCATTACAATAGACTAAAACAAAATTCGTCTAACTAAATAGCTCTATGTCCTATGGAACCCGGTGTTTCAATGCCGCATTCACAAAAGCTCTCCATTGACTTGTCCTTAGCCAAATGGATCCTTTTTCTTATTTTTGCTATAGCCATCTTCAGATGTCCTCCTATCTACTCCTATGTCTTCCTAATGGTCGTTTTCCAATTGGTCTTCCAGTTAATACTTTGAAAGAGTTCCTACTTTCTTTCATTTAGGCAATATGATCTGACCACCTGAGCCTCCTATACTTGATAACCTTAACAACGTTTGGTAAACAATGTAAATTATGTACTTCCTCGTTATGAAGTTTCCGCCATTCCCATTTCTGTTCCTGTTGGAATGTGTTTCTTTTAAGGATTTTGTTTTGAAATACTTTTAGTCTGCGTTCTTCGTATCGTCTAAACTTTGCAAACATAATGTACTACAATTATTAGCATAAATTATAGAGAAACATATTTTTAAGTGGAAACTCGTAATGCATAATCTGTTACTGTTCTAAAGGAAGATATATCTAAATAAAATGTAACAAAAGAGTTATTATGAATTTGCTTCTATTTCATTTATTCCTTTTGAATACGCCATGGTAAATCTATTGTATTTTGAAAAGGTAATGGATAATTGAAATATGAGAATCGAACAAGTGTCTACAGCTTTTGGTCCGAGATAGATGCCTCTCTGCCTATTTTAAGATGCAACAAATATGCTACTATAAGAGAAAAATTTTTAAAAAAAGTCGTTTAATGTTATGAGTTATTATAGTAGTTTCTCATTAATATACCGTACTTCTAACTTACGTCATTAATTACCTTTCAGATAATGTGTGTGATGTCTTATTCACATGGGAAGGTTACTTACTTCACGGTGTTCCTGGGAAACACTTTTTTTGAGAGGTAGTTACATCAAAAATATATAAATTGCTCTGGTACTGTAATTATATATCATCACTGTGTCTAACCAATATGTACAGAAAGAACAATAGAATCATAAAAACGTTTGCTGCTTGTATTTGGTACTATTTATTATTTGTTTACATATACATTATTGTCTCCTGGCGGACTATTTTTGCAAAAGTAAAAAGAAATTAATTTTTCTTTATATTCATTACTACTATTGCCTACCATACAAGAAATAAATTTGAGTACTCTCTTAAGTTTTACAAAAACCACACTACGTTATGGTGTTCAGAAAGTGTCACTTTGGTAAGCACTATCTTCATTGCTATTATACAATTGTCCATTTCGTGTTGCCATTTTTAAATCCATATAGGGTTTAGGTTGACGATATTCACTATTTTTTAACAGACTTGCAAAAAGTAGGTTATCAATTCGACTTGTTGCATAACTTATAGATAACTGCAACAATTTTTCCCAATAATTTTTTATGTAAAATTAATATCCTTTCCTTGTGGTCCCACGTACTCTTCATAAAGGTCTAACAAGAGTCTTTGAAGCTAGAACAGAAAAATCTTAAATGGCTGAGAGTTTTCATTCCATAATTGTTTCTATCATTGCGCATAAATTAGAGAAAGGTGCCGTAATTTTGATGAATCATTATGGTTTAAATTGTATTCCTTTTGTTTGCATTTAACAAGTACTTTCTATCTTCTTCGGTAGTTTTACATAACCTATATGTGTTGTAAGCAATACTTAAATGATGGTGGGACCGCGGTGGCTCAGTTGTAGAGCGTTCACATCTGGTGCATGGGGTCCAGGGTTCGATCCTTGCCCCCGCCAAGCAAATTTTGTGGTGGACACACACCGTGTGCGTGGTTTTTCTCGGGGTTCTCCCGTTTCCTCCCACTTTCTTCATTCCACCATTTCATTCATTACTCATCACCGTCTACTTTAGCCTAACCGGCATAACCGTGGGACGTAAAACTCAAACATTTCATTTCATTTAAATGATGGTTATTTATTTTCGATTTGGGCTGTGTAATTACGTGATGCATATATATCAGATTAGTAATATTACTTTCACGAACCTATGTAGTTTCTAATATAAAACAATCAAATGTATGTACTAGAATTACATAATATAAACATAATGGTTATCAACATCAAACATTACTCATCACCGTCTACTTTAGCCTAACCGGCATAACCGTGGGACGTAAAACTCAAACATTTCATTTCATTTAAATGATGGTTATTTATTTTCGATTTGGGCTGTGTAATTACGTGATGCATATATATCAGATTAGTAATATTACTTTCACGAACCTATGTAGTTTCTAATATAAAACAATCAAATGTATGTACTAGAATTACATAATATAAACATAATGGTTATCAACATCAAACTTAGTTACTAAAAGTATACGATAACTTTGTAGTTAGTAGTTAATTATCGTGTTATCTTTCATAAGTAATGAACAAAAAGTACTCGCACAAACCTATTGTTTAATTATCACCTATCTATCACCAGACTAATAAAAAACCAATAAAAGCGGTAATGGTAATTACGTAAATTATTATTTATAATTCTTTCTCTTACAGATTTTATGCTGATGGCCGAAGAGATGATATACATCTCAACAAAAATGGAATACGAGTACTACTGAACATTGTTCTACCATAGAAAAGAATATTGCCTACTCGAATAAAGAATTCATTATAAATTTTACCGAACCAGGTTATATGTGATTTTAATATTTGGTGAACGTAGTTGGAGTAGTAACTCGGTTGAAAATATTCCAGCAGGCGTATCAACGGGAAGGGGATCATCGCCTTGCCTTGGAACAAAACCCGTTGCAAAGAAATTACCAACAGTAGTGTAATTTCTTCCCCAGCTGTAATGTAGACCGAGGGCGGTGAGGGCGTTGTGAAAAGTAAGATAATACAAAAGCACTGATCGCCCGAAAAAATCCCATCAAGTGCTTTTCAATTAGGAGTGTACTCTTGATAAAAATAATTAACGATATTCGATTAAATGAATGTGTGAAATAGTATGAATTCAATAAAGCATGTTTCTTATTTTTCTCTCATTAGACATTAAAAAATGTTTCATATTCAAAGAAGCATAATGTGGCTTAGATTATTTACATTTGACTGTTATATGTTTAACGCATGATATAGGAAAATTATTACTCTCTCTTTTCATTTACAAATTTATAAGTTATTTAAGTTTCTGGTAAGTATTTTTATAAGCCTACTCATTTGTCAAAATCATGGAGTGGGTATGTCCATGGTAACTCACGTTACGTAATGACGTATATTTTGAAGAATACTAACCACAAATAAACTTAAAAGCTCTGCTTTTTCTTTAGAAAAAGAAAACTGTCATATTTATACAGATAATTACCAAATATCGTAATTTTATATGATATAGCAAACGTAGGAGAAAAGAAAATATTATACTAACTCACGTTACAAATGTTTTCCCAACATTCAGAACCTGTAATTTTTCAGTCCATTTTCTTTTGTCCTGGCATAGCTATGTGCATGAAATAGCTATGTAAGATAGGAACACACACAATTTAATTATGACAAAAATATTAAATTTCTATTTACATTTTATGACTACTTTTTTTGTGGAATATGCACAGAGTCGGGTAACTCATGTTACGGTAACTCACGTCACATTTGTCAACGGTCTTTTATTATTAAGTATAAGCAACATGCATTTATAATAACTTGAAATAAGCACAGTTGAATTAAGTTGAACATTGAACTTTACTTTCAGAAAAGGTTTCAACAGTAATATGAACTTCTACTTGGGATACCGACAGAAAAAATAAGACCTATGTAATAATAAATAAAGCTTGTATAATACAATCAACATTAAAACTTAGTAAATCAAAGGTAACCTACGGAAAAAATAAGAAAATAGTAATTCTCTGAAAAAAAAATTAATGATGCCAGCTATATACAACAATATTTCTATCAAAAGAACAACTTGACTAAAAATTATAACTATATTTCTTTCATAAATTTTTTGTGCCTCTTTCCGTGGACATGCCCGAGTAATTATAGTACTGATAATTTTACGAATATTCGTCTATTATGGATGTTGTATTTTATTACTAAAAAATCATATAGCATGTTAAGAAACGATATGGTTTCGACTGCTCATACAGATATACATATGTTAAATCTAAAATGTTTCGCTTTGTTATTAATTACCAATATCCAAGTAATTAGATGTTAAAAATGAGTTTTTATATTATGTGATTTCCATATCTGCCTTCACTATGGAGTTAGGCATCCGAAGTTTCAATATTAATATTGTCCAGGAGCTGGCACCTTCTTTCTCCCTTCTACTTTACTTTCGGACACTAATCGCTCTTATCCTGCCTCTAGCACTATCTCTTATCCTTTATTTTTATTTTCCTATCAACTTCAGTACGCTTATTTACATTGCAATAGGATGTAATATTTAGGTCTTAAAATTTCAGTAATAATAATAATAATAATAATAATAATAATAATAATAATAATAATAATAATAATAATGGTATTAAATTTTTTAAGTTGGCCTAAAATTAGGCAAAACTTACAAATAAGTCGGTATTTCGGGAGGTTGTCTAGACCTCCAAAATACACCTCTGAAAACATCAAATTTTAAACCAAATCGTTCGACTGAAGTTTCATGTATAAAGTATTTTACTTTATGTTTTAAGGGAGCTAACTGTAATAAAAATAGCTGAATATCGCTGAACAGTCAGGCATCTAATAAACTAACTTTGAGTATATGAAGAAGTAATTATAACAGTATTTCTACGAAAATACCTACACGGACCATAATAAATTCAATGAGCTCCGAAATTCAAAGTAACAAAAAGCCTATAAGATTCAGTTTACAAAGGAATTGTTACTTAAAGGATACACATACACTACTTCTATAATCGAGATAAAAATATAAATGTTAACCACAGTTTTCGTCTCGTCTCGATTTCCATCTTCAAAGCAAGACGATAATTTGAGTTTGTCTTGTCCCGTCTCAAATCTAAAATGTTAACTCTCGTCTCAATTTTGTTTGTTTTGTTTCAAAAATGAGTTGAGAAATTCCTCTGATCGTGAGCAACACTAAACAAAGTCGAAATATTCTTGCCAAATGTTACATTTCTAGTTGTAATGTTATGCCCTGAGCGATAATACCTAAGCTCCTAACTTTTAATCTTCTATGAGATAATAATAATAATAATAATAATAATAATAATAATAATAATAATAACTTTATTATTATTATTATTCTAATTCCTAAAGATTTTATAGTGCAAGTATTGAGACATCCGAGTATTCAATATTAGACGAAAATAAAACGAGCGTCATCGCCGATCAATCGCCATCAAAAATTTCTAAAGTCAAAAAAAAAAAAAAAAAAAAGATTACTGGCTTTTCGTGGATCCGATTTTATTCGACTACCTTCAGATTACTGGTGTAGCTCCTTGACCACTTAACCACGATTACTATGCAGCAGTTAACTGCCACGATTACTATGCCTCTGACAGTATTTGTGCAGGCCAAAACGTATATTGTGTAATGTGGATTGCCTATCTTGCAGGCGACAGTTCAGCGTTCCTCCTATGGGTTCCCACATTTTACCCCAACTTGCACTGATTGTATCAAACCATGCTCAAAATATATTAGAGGTGGATTCGGGCTGCTTCTATGGTGGAAAATAGAACTCTAACAAATAACAAAATTAATTTGAATTCGAATAATTTCGACACGCTTTTCCCTGTCAATTTAAAGGGCGAAATACATTGTTTCGTGATTCCTATAAGGCCCTTTGAGCAAATTATATTCATGTTTTGTTTCAATGTCGTAAACCAAGCGATTCCTAGATATGATTTTTTTCTATTTTCGAATTTTCAAGAAGAGCAAAATTCGACGGAATTTGAACTTGATTTTCTGGACAAAGTTAGTTTTGGATATAAGTACCTTTTGCATAAATATCACAGCAATCGGTGTAAGAGCACTTTCAAGAACCTTATCCGACTATACCTTTTTCTATTGTGAATCGCTCAAACACTGCTCTGTCAGATATAAAATTAAAAAGTGCTGGTCGTGGACCAAAATAACGATGAATTTCAAGTGTTATAGTTTAAGTGTTATGTTATTCCCTTCATTAACTTCTCGTTAAGTTGAAGGATTATGATAACTTATACATGAAATTAAGACTATTGAGTTTCGTTAAACAGGTTTAAACTACTAAAGACTTTCTAATCAACCAAATACAATACTCAAAACTTCTAAGTAGTAGGCTACATTTACACCTACTGTTAATCGAGGAATAAAATCAAATAAAGAGCCTGTGCCAGAGTCTGTACCAAAAAAAAAAAAAAACATTGATACCTGTTCCTTACTTTTTTCTGCTATGAGGATGAAGGTCCAAGTCGGTCTGAATAGAAGGTTTAAGGATGGTATAGAATAGGGATGGCCAGATCCGGATATTTTTGGATCCGGATATCCGGATCCACTTGGGTATGGATATCCGGATATCCGGACACTGGATCCGGATTCGAAATTTCGTATCTTGGATCCGGATCCGAAATTTCGGATCTTTGATCCGGATTCGAAATTTTAGATTTTGGATCCGGATCCGAAATTTCGAATCTTGGATCCGGATCCGAAAATCATTATCTTTGATCCGAATCGGAAAGTTCGGATCTTGGATCCGGATCCGAAATTTTGGATCTTTGATCCGGATTCGAAATTTTAGATTTTGGATCCGGATTCGAAATTTTAGATTTTGGATCCGGATCCGAAATTTCGAATCTTGGATCCGGATCCGAAATTCCGTCAGAAAATTCGGGTGTTCCGAATCAGGAAAGTTTTCGAAATTATTGACAGAGATTTTCAATCCTATGCTTAAAATGAGATTTTAAGACACTTGTGGTATGTGACAGCCTTTCGTTCTCTTCATTCTGTTGATATTCGGTTTTAGTGTCTTAATATGTCACAATTACTCCAAATTTGATTAATTAAAACTCTCGACTTTGGTGAGAGCAATCTCACTGTCAGATTCGATTCTAGTGGAAATACTCGATCGAGAAGGTAGTAAATCTTTTTGATGCGGTCGTTCTGATGGAAATTTGTCCTTTGTTTTCTGTAACACTAGTCAAATGCTGGGATGAAACCTTAGTCGCAAGCCCAAACTTCTTCATTAGGCTCAGGCTGCTTTCTTTCCTAATTCTTTCTGAGTTATTGTGGTTACTGAATGAGGCCATTTCCTAGTCGTGATGGGCTAGGCCATAGCTAATAGAACAGCCCATAAAATATAGATCAAATCAAATAAGGAGCAACTGCCTTTTCTTTCTCTTGATGAGCTTTTTTTTTCTTTCTTCAACAATACGTTTCTCTGTGATCGTGCCACCCCAGTTAGTGTTAAGAATTGTAGTAGAGATAGTTCTAAATATCAATTAATGTATCAAAATTAATGTATTAATGTAGCTAGTGTGTATACAAAAAAAAACATATGCAGCCTCGAGCAGTAACACGTATCTTTATAATTAGTAATCCACTACTATTAAGTCTGCATAGGTTGTATAAGGAGCTATATCATTCACGCAAACACATAGGCGGATCCAGGTGGGAGGGCGAAAGGTCGTTCGCCGCTACTCAGCGGCACCATTAACAGTGTACTTCAGTAATAATTTGTGACAATTTCAGATCATCTAAGTAATTTTTTCACTGCTACAGTAGCATCCCCAACCGCCCCCTAAGAATCCATCCGCCCCCTACAGGAGCCCCTGCGCAAACATAATATACAACTCATTCAAGAGTACATTTTGTTGGCTTTGTAAAATTTTTATTTTAAAGGATTGTCATTTATAGTGGCTACTTATGCAATTTTGTCCATAGGCATACAAGCAATTTCCAGTCATTACGCAAATACCTTTATATACTTACTAGACTGCAGCTAGTTACGGGCTTCGCCACTAGACCCCCGTCAGGGCCGGCGCGAGGGGGGTCGAGCCGTGCCACTGCCCAAGGCGGCACGTCTAGTGGGCGGCAAAATTTGAAAAAGAAAAGAATACTATTAAAATATAAGGGTTCGTAATAGTCCCACATGAAAAAATAAAATTGTTCCCTGAGAATGTAATTAAACTTACTTCACTCACATTCAGGAAAATACTCACTCAGGAAATTCAGAGCATTCCCCCTCATTTTCAATGATCAAACTACTAGCCACAGGTATCTCGTTCAATATTTCTCTTGCAGCGGCGTAGATAAGATTTTCAGCTAGGGCGGATAAGATTGTCAAGAGTCTTTTATATTTGTTTTCTATTCAGCAATATTCTAACGCTCCACTCCAAGTACGCAAAAGGTACACTCAAACTTGAGACAGACCGTTCTAGCCTACAGCACCTAGAGACATTTAGGATCTAGCAGCGAGTTTTTAACCAATTTACAAATTGTTCATTATATATATATATATATATATATATATATATATATATATATATATATCAAATAGAGGTTTATGATACCTTATAAATAAGTAACGACAATAGAATAGATAGAATGATCGCTCATGATGCTCTGTGCATAGCAAACCAGATGCGTGGCTTTACTTACCTTTGCTCACTCGTTATCTGGTATGACTTTTCACTCCACATAAACATAGTAAACAAAAGTATCCATGTGTTGGATGCAGTCGGGTTTCTTCAAAATATATCTAAGTACTTTGAGAGGAGCAGAAATTATGCAAAGTTCAACTTTACTTAGTTGATGCGATGGAGTTGGCATCAGCATTAAATATGGATGATCCACGGATAGGTAATACAGTGCAAGCTCGAATTCGAAAGAAGAAGAGACGATTTCAGTACGAGCCAGAGGATGAAGCTATTGAAGATCCACATAACAAAATACAAGATCGATTTTTATTACAAACTTCTAGACGTGATTGTGTTAGCTATAAGAGAAAGGTTTGAGCAACTTAAACATCACTGCGAGTATTTCGATTTCTTTACGATATAAGTAATCTGAACGATATGCCACCTGAACTTTTGTCTGAAAAGTGCCTGCATTTTAATCCGCGAAGAATCGAAAGATATTAACCACAGTGATTTGAAAGACGAACTGGAAATATTAACCGCTATAATTAAGCCTAAAAGTTCACCAAACGAGACTAAAATTAATTAAGGAATATTACTTTGCTCCCTATGTCATTGTTGCAGTTATGATTTTGTTTACCTTACCAGTAATCGTGGCAAGTTGAGAAAGAAATTTTTCGAAACTTACTCTAAGCTCATTAAAAACTATCTACATTCTTCCATTTCTCAAACACGTTCGGTAGTGATAATATCAATGGAACATTAATTGGATGAAACATTGAACTACGCGAATGGGATAAAGGAATTTGCTCATACCAAAACAAGAAAAGTCTTTTCAATTAAAGTATGTTAAATTTGTGTATTTTTATTGTGTTTTAGTACATAATAAGTCTTAAGCTAATTACTTACTTTTGCCGTAATATTTGATTCACTATATTATCTTTTTGCTCCATGCTATATAGGAAACACCTTTTGATATAAAATAAGCTTAAAAATTAAAATTCTTAGTCGGACTAAAGCATATATTTAAAAAAAAAATCTGTATGTCCTGCTGTATATCACGTACAGCGAAATCGAGAATACTGAATATTGTGACATATATGGAGTCGTTTAAATATTACGTAAGCATTCGAGAGAGATAGTTCATTTTTTTTGTTTAATTTTCCTTATCATACATGTTTTAAAATATGGTATCTTACTTTTCTTAATACCTGAACGTCTTCTTTCAAAATAAGATTTGCGGATTAAAGGGGCGGCATTTGAAAGTACCGCCCAGGGCGACAAAACTGCTAGCGCCGGCCCTGACCCCCGTTAATACGGCCTCGCACCACAAAAGCCTCTAATCATAATCAATTTAAGTAGGGTACATATGTAGGTTCTGCCCCACTTTCCCCCCTTCCACCCCCTAACTATCAAAAAAAATTATGAACCCACCCCTGACCATTGTACTTTAACACAGAGGGATTACCCCAAAGTGCGATTGAATATGCTTTTATGACATTTAAAATCATAATAACTTACATCTAAAATATTACAATAAAATCCTACACAAACTATATTTATTACATCTTAATCTTCAGTTTATAAGCTTTCATTTGACACTTGAATCATGAAAATCCGTTAATAATTAGCTTTAAAAACTCAATAAGAAGGAATACATACAACTCCGGAACAGGTGATCTGTCACTGATTCATTTGAACGATTCCAGTACCAGCACAGGACCATTCAATCCGATTCTCTTTCCTTCTCCTCATTCCAACATACATATATGCATACACATAGAGTCTTATAGCAGCTGCAACATGTTTTCTTTCTTTTTATAAGCAACTCCGCCAGCATTAACTCCGCCAGCATTAACCCAGATGAAACCTTTGGCGGAGTGTCTGTCTTCGGTTTCTTGATTCAAGGTTATTTCTCATGAAAATTTTTGAACGGACAACTTCAACTATGCAAATTAAAAAACTTTCCGTGTTACTTAGCTAGCATGAACGAGAAACTGTTTAAATAAACCCGCCAACGAAACTAATGTTTTACCATGCAGTGTCTCCAACTCCATATATTTTTTCAGAACGTTCCAGGATTTTAATTTTCAAGATATCGCTTTAAAACATATAGGGATGAATTCACCCCACTACTAATAAATATGATAATTGTTAAAAATGAGTTGGCAACACTGGGGAGTCCCACCCCCAAATAAGGTTATTATTTAATTCCTCGGTCCCTAATTAACCGATTTCAAAAATTCAAACGGTAAATGAATACTAATAGCATAACCAATTTTTTAAAATGCATAAATGGTTGCATAACCCACAGGATATGTTTCCCTTTTTCAATATCTCCACAAAGTTTCAACAAATCGAAAAAACAAAAATACTGCCATAAGTCAAATAAAATTCTAAGACTTTTTTAAAGAATAACATTTTCCCGAAAACTCAAAAATAAACCCGTAAAAAATTCCCGAAATTTTGAACTTGCTATAGCATCGTCAAATATTAACCGATTTTCAAAATTCAAACGGCAATCGATAGAGAAACCAATTGAAATTTTTCGAATGTATTATGGGTTGCATACCTCTAAGGATAATATTCCGAATTTGTTATATCTCCGTTGTTTATTAACCGATTTTTAAAATTCAAACGACAATTAATAGACAAATAAATTTCCTATCTACTGAATGTCTTAAAAATTGCATAACTCTAAGTATATAATTACAAAAAACTCAAATAAATCCCTTATTTATACATGTATCTTTTAAAATTCAAATGACATTGTGTTCTATATATCCAATGGTCTTAGTTTTTTATAGTCTGATACTATAAAAAAGCACTTATACACTTAAAATTACAAATTCGGATATTGATAATTAAATCATAAAAACACTTATACACTTAAAATTACAAGTTTTATTTTTTGGATTCATTTCTGAAGTAAAACTGATGTATTTTATAACCATTATCTAAATCTTTCAAACCTTCATACTTAACAAACAGCTTATACTTTTTCAAATCTTTCAATACTTGCTCAGTTTCATCATTATATCTTTGTGGTAATAGCGTCTTATATTTCTCATCTAAATGTACTAAAACTCTTTGACCATAACGCTGTGTTTGAATCAATTTCCATAATGTTATCTCGTACGCTTTACTTTTTTCTAACTCATCTATGCAAAGGAATCTCAATGCTTTAACATCATTTTTTTATTCAAATAATTAGCCATAGTTTATTTATTATAAGGAAAATGCTCATTTACATACAGAAAATTTACATACAGAACTCAACAGTTGGATAATTATCTTTTAAACCAGTGTATTTGATTTTTATTCCATCTTTGACGATCTCATCAATCATTTTATCTGTTAAGTGTTTTGTAAATCTAGGTGGAAGAAATACCTTAAACTCTTCACATTCAACTAAAATGCTCTTCCCAAACTTAGTTTTAATCTTTTCCATTTTCACAATCTTATATTCTGTATTTAATTCTAATTCCCTTAATCCAATAACTGGTTTTTGTTCAAGACTTCCAAGTTTATTTAAAAGCTCAATATGACTTGACATCGTATTTATTATATAGAAAATCAATGAACACTCTTCAATTTTTATCTTCAGCAAAAAATATTTAATCATTTTTTATCAATTTTGTTTATGGAAAAACTTTAATACATTTAACTATCTAAAACTCTTCTACTACTTTCTCATTCTTAGGGTCATATGTAAAGTTCTTTTGTCCAATTAAAATCGCATAACATATAGTATTAGCAGCCACAGCTTCTGCAAAGTCTACTACAATCTTTATGTTTGTTCTCTCATTTACCGATACATTCTTCCTCTTACTACAATTAATCACATACATTGGTCTGTTATCTATAAACTCTTTAGGATCATAGTACATTTCGATATTGCCACATGTTATTCTCTTAAATGCAGTATAATCTTCGTACATCTTAAAATAATCCTTGTTAGCAATATCTAAGTTTCTTGATTCTTTTGGAAATACCTCATTCCTTCCATTCTTAAGATAGATATTCTTTACCTTACAATGATCAAACTTACTTGCATCTGCTGTTTGTTTGCCACTTCTATCAGTTTGGAACATTACAACTACGAAATCAGGCATATCAAATTGTCTAGAATTAAATTGAGTAGTAACATCAAACTCCAAGAAAGAACCTACAACAGTCTTTTGAACACATTGATAAGTATGGAATGAAAACATGATTTTAGGTTCTTTAAGAATATTCAACTTTAACTTGTTTTCATAATTAGATTCGTATTCAACAATAGGCATTCTTATCTCCATACTTTTTATTGTAATTTTTCCATCATGAGGAGCTGATGCACCTGCTCCTGATCCAGTCCATTTATACAAGACATCGTTATTGTTGTTAGCTTTTGTAAATGTTATTCTCAATCGGCCTTTCCACATAACCTCTTTATAATCACTTAAAAAGCCAGGAATTAATCTTAATGGATATAAAACACTAAAGTCCTTTCTTAGACCAAGTTTATCATCTGTTTCAAATCCTGCTTGTTTTAGATATTCAACTTCTGGTTTGGAAATCTTTAATGCTCCGATAGCTGATGATGTTATTCCTGGTAGCTCATTCTTATCTATAACAACACCATGCTTTCTAACCTCAATTTGAGAAAAGAAGAATGGTAAGAAGTTATCTACAAGTTTTATAGTATCATTTGCACCAAATGTTCCTCCGACTGATGCACCAAAAACTTCAAAAGTCATATGACAATCTGCTTTGTGTGGATGTATAAAGCCATCCCCCACATCGAAATCAAACTCAATATCTTTGTTAGCTTCATTCAAATTATTAAATGTTCCTGTGTTAGCTTTAAAGCTTTGTAGCTCGTAACTCTCAACACTATCCATTTATTATAAAGAAAATCTTGAAACAACGCTTTTATGGGATATACCCATAAAAGAATCATACATAATAACAATTAAAAACTTATAATCTCCATCCTAACTTAACCTTAGCATTCATAGCAGTACCAACCCCAAAAGCAGCTAATCGTTCACCAATTGACGCATCACTACTAAATGTTCTTTTCCATGCTTTACTTTCTAGTTCCTTATCTGCAATATGTCTTGACTCTGTATCTTTATTGTCTCTGTAGTATATATCGTGTTCTTTACAAGCCTCATCTAATGGGTTAATACCTTTATCACCTCTTTCTAATCTTTCTTGTAGCTTAGTTCCCGGACCACAATACGAAAATCCTGGAATATGTAATTCAAATGGGAGTTTATTAATCAAATCATTTACTAATCCTTTTCCAAGCTTCTTATCATTCCAGAATCGTGGTGGTAATGTATTTAAGATCTTAATCAAATAACCTATACCTTTTGGATCATTAGGAATGAATTGTGAAAGCTTATTATTAATCATACTCACTATACCTACTTTCTCATTATAAAAGTTACTATTACCAGCCTTTTCTTCTCCATCTATAACTATTAACCGATCAATTAACTTTCTCACATCATCCATCCATATATATTCTTTAGGCATCTCTGTATATTGTTTAATTCCTTCACCAGTCCTTTTAGGAGTTGGAGGTAAAGATGGTTTAATATAATTATCCCAAATAGGCTTGATAATATTAATGTACACCTTGTCTCAAAAAGGTTGAGCGCATTCTTTATTGCTGTTTCGAGGCAAAAATTTTCTAAGTCCAACTTCGGGTATCTTCGGGAAAAAGTAAACCAGGTTCGAACCTCGAAGCCAACCTTTGCAATCGGGAAAAATCTTGCAGATGTGTTTTTCTTCTTTTAAATATAATAAGACTTGTTACCAATTATATATAAAAAAGCAACATTGATTGAAATACTTAATGATACAATATTTCGAAACTGTATTAATGCCAGCACATGCTTGTTTGTCATTTTGCTCTCCATACTTAATGGAATATTTAGATACGTAAACGAATCTTTCCATATGTAAAAGAATGATGAAAGTTAAGACATAGAACATTATTCTCTCCTGAGTACTAAAATAAAAGTCAAAGTAGAACAAAAACAGCGTTTGCAGTGGATATGAATGTAATTATTATCTTAAATACCGGTATATATCGCTAGAAGTATTATTTGTGGAGCGCTTGTGTTAGCTCAGTGGTACGCCGTTGGATTTCAAATCGTCAGGTCGAGGGTTCGATTCCCCTCTGAGTCACTGTTTCTTTTATGAAATTCTATTTTCCGCAATGCATGAAAAATTATATAAAATAATTACATTAAAATACGTCAGTTGTATATATATAACATATAATCATTGCAGAACATAGTGATTATTATGTTTAAAATATAACAGGTGTTCACAGTACGTTGGTATTCTATGATATATGTGAATGTTAAATACAAATTAAGAAAATAATATCATCGCAATAAATAAATTATGTATTGTATTTATTTGCAGTTATTTGTCACATAGGGGTTACTTCTGAACATTCGTATTACAGCATGTCATTGATATTCTTGAAAAATTATCCGAGGCATAAAAAGAGGGTATAAACAGAGAATCCAAAGTCGGAACGCTCGCAAGAAATTCATGAACCCCAAAGGTCACGTGAGCAGACTGGAATTGTCCTTATGAAGCATGCCACAGCAGAAAGTCTTTACATAGATTTTCAATTCAATACCTGATATATGCTTTTGCAATGTGCTCTCTCTCACTTTCTCGCTCGCTCACTCTGTATTTATATATATGAAAGTGGATGTATGTGTGTGTTTCGACATAATTCTGATATGTCTAGAGCAATTTTAACCATATTTCTTACAGTCTGGAAAAGAGTACTGTCGGGATATATAAAAAAAATGCTAGAAAAGGATCGATATTAGTATCGAGTCCATAGTTTCGTGGTCGCTTAGGTAAACAGTTCTACTTTCAATTCAAGTCCAATTAAGCTCCCATTAGCACCCAGAGTGGTTACGTAGCGACAAAAAAATATCGAAATCAACCAATATTAGAGTCGAAGCGTAAGTTTTCAGTGCCGCACTTCCCATTAGTCCAACTAGGCCCGTGCCTAGAGGGCAACATATTTGAAGAGCGCAAAGTTTAAATTTTTATTTTTTTTTCGTATGAAAAAGTTTAAAAAATCGAGAGCAAATATACTATTTCATGAGCAGTCCTCTTTTACTATTCTAATATATTTAATGATAGCGTAAGAAATCTGAAAATAATTCAGAACATGTTTCCCATTTATTTTTTGTTACGTAATTGTAGCTGTAGCATCTAGTGAGTGGTATTTAACTGCAATAAATTCACTAATTAAGCATATTCGAATTAAGTTTTATTTGTAAGTTAGGGATCAAGGAACGGAGAAATGTGTAGTTATTGGGGGCGCCGAGAGCAAAAGTGCGTAGGGACGCCGAGCTTCTAAATGCAGCACTGTTCGCTAAATTAATTGGTAGAAATTTTAATGCCATTTAAGACCAAATTTAGTCCTAGCAGTGGCAGTATCCGTTTGCCGTCCTAGGAGGAATGAAAGGGACTGACATCAAAATTATAAAAAAAGACCTACATTAGTGTCGAATCTATAATTTTGGGGGTCTCTTAGGTAAAGATTGGAACTTCAGATGCTATGTAAATTAAGCCCTCATTAACACAATGAAGGAGTTTGTGAAATTTGTGACATGTAGAAATAATTGAAAATAACCCATGTTAGTATACAACCCATATCTTTCGTGGTCGCCAAGTTCATTGGGAGCAGTTCTGATGACCTTATAAGTTCAACTTCCAGTAAGAGTAAGATCCCCCAGCACATCTAATAAGGAGAGCGTAGTTCTGGAATGTCTGGGACAACCTTTATCAAACTTGGGGGACATATTACTTTCAATCTAAGAAGAAAATATTGTAGTAGTATGAAGTTATGCAACTTGGGAGGTGTGACATGTAAAAATAATGTAAAACTACTGATCTTAGTATTTTATCCATAATTTTCTCGGTCGTTGAGATGGATAGTGCTGCACTCAATGGAGGTGACATCCAAATTCATCCCCATCTTCACAGGATGATGGCCTGGGAGAGCAAAAAATAAAATCTCAAAAATTACTTAAATATTTGTCGAATTCATAGTTTTCGGGGTGAAAAAGCGTTTCTAATAACTTTGGAAGGTAATTTGTACCCACGTCAAGATGGGCTTTTTAATCATATCAATTTCTCACCTTAAGAAGAAATTACCATTACAATTATGATATTAAGCCAACCTTCGCAATCGATGAAAAAATTATGTGGATGTATGTTTCGTCTTTTAAATGAAACAAGACATGTTAAAATCAAAGATGGAGTGGGTCAGTGGGTCGGTTGGTAAGTGGGTGAAATGGGTCAAGATTTGTGAGTGGATCAGTGGATCGTGGGTCAAAAGGACGTGACCTACTGCGAAACACCACTCACCGTGACTCACACTGGCCCACCCGGTGGCCACCCTTTTAGTCCAAAGATATTTCGTCCAAAGAACATTTCGTCCAGAGACATTTAATCCAAAGACATTTGGTCCAAAGGACAATTCGTCCAAATGACATTTCGTCCAAAATACAATTGGTCCAAAGGACATTTCGTCCAAAGGAGAATTGGTCCAAAGGACATTTCGTCCAGGGATGTTTAGTTCAAAGCACATTTCGTCCAAAGAACATTTGGTCCGGTAACGCTTGGGGGTCAAGGGTTTGTTTCTATTAGAAGAGTAAAAGTGATTCATATAACATTATGACTCAGTAGCTTCTTATTTCTAAAGGAAATTTGAAATAGAGATTTATTCCGCAATTTACATTTTGATAGAACAAATAATGCTGAGATATTCAGAAAAACGTAAACGCCTGAAAACAAGATGGCCGAACAACAGGAGTAAGGGAAAGGTTGTAGTGTGAAGTATGTTGCTGTAATAACTGCTAACATGACATCTAAAATTTTCATGTTGTGAATGAAATAGTTCTAAAATAAGTACCGGTAACTAAAATTAATGGAGTTTAAATTTGAGTAAGTTAAATATTAGGTATTCAAACCCTTGTGTTAGAAAAGTGAAAAATTATGTGTCAAGTATCTTTGAAGAAATACTGAGAATAGAAAAATACACATGTGTGAAATATATTCTTAGTGTCCAGAGATAATACTCTTAAACAATCACATTCTTGGCTGAAACATTGTGAAAAGAGATTGACAAATATAAGATGAAAGTTGGAACATTTCGTGTAGAATATACGTATCTTTTCAGGTTAACCACAAGTCTGGTTTCTATTTGTAGACTATTGATAGTGTGTAACTTCGGCAGACGTTTCTACATAATTAGTGAGTTGTATGACAAACCAGAATTGTTAACTTGTCTTGTATTTTTATTTCAGTGTTACTCCTTATGCAAATTTACTATATACTTTTGCTTTCATATTAATTTTCTCGGTACAGCACAGTACATTTCAGATATCCATTGCAAAGTCTCAAACCAAATACAAGATTCGCATGACCATACGGAGGCAATGTTGTCCGCAAATGAAGAGGAAGTATGCTCTTCAAAGGGTTGTTTATCATTTTGGGAGGTGAATTCCTTAACCAACGAAGCTACAACTGTATTTCTGCGAAGCTAAAACTGTATTTTTGTAAAATTATTAATGAAAGCAAAGAAAGGTGGCCATTTAGTTTTCAGGCGTTTACGTTTTTTCTGAATATCTTAACATATATTTGTTTTATCGAAAAGAAAATTGCGGAATAAATCTCTATTTCAAAATTTCCTTTAGAAATAAGAAGCTACACAAGTAACACTTCCCAAGTGTAACACTCCAATTTTGATAAAAATTTGGCAGGCAGATACTACACATAAACTAAGTAAATACGTGTTTTTTTTATTTTCTGCGGCAAAACGGTTTTAGGGGGCAAAAGCCCCCACCCAAAATTTTGAAAGTTGTCGCCCGAAAGGCAAGAAGATGTGGACCGAAATGAATGAAATCGTGCACAAATATTGTAGACGAAAAATGAGGGAATACAGGTTTCGTGTTTTTCTAGAAAGAATGGTTGGGTGGGGCGCGGACCCCTCCAAACCTTTGCTCATGAAATATCAAAAGTGCTAGTAACAGTATGTCAGAAGTGCCTAAATTTACATGAAGAATTGCAACGAAACTTTGTGTATGGACAATATGCAAAAAATAAATGAACACAGGTTTTTTATTTTCTGCGAAAAAAGGGTTATAGGGTGCAAAAACTCCCACCCAAAGTTTTGAAAGTTGAAGCCCGAAAGCCAAGAAGAAGTAAACCGAAGTGAATGAAATTGTATGTAGATATTGGATACGTAAAATAAGGCCTTTCGTGTTTCACAAGTGTCTCCATCTGATTTCTTCAAATTTGACAGATCAACAACAAGCACAAACAGTATAGTGTATTTTATAGCATTTCAGGAGGCACCTTTAACCCTTACAATGTTTTTCCGCATAAACAAAAACACGTGTCGATTAATTTCCTGTTTGCTGTTGATGTGCCAAATTTGAAGCAAAACGGATAGGGATACTTCAAAAACACGAAAGACCTTATTTTACATTGGGTCTCTAAAATGTCTACCCACAATTTCATTTGCTTTGGTCCACTACTTCCTGCGCTATTACGGTAATATTTACTTTTTTTCAGAGAAGGCCTAGGCCCCAACACTGTTTTCCGCACAAATTAAAACACGTTTCGTTTATTGTTTTGCGAATTGTCCCTATACGAGGTTTCGTTGCAATTCTCCATACTCTTTAAGAACCTCTGACGTATAATTATTTGCACTTTTGACATTTCGTAATCAACAGTTTAAAAGGTCCGTGATATACGCAACCGTTTTTTTAAAAGGAAAATACGAAACCCAATTACCTCAATTTACGTCTACAATATCTGTGCACAGTTTCATTCAATTCTGTACACTTCTTCTTGCCTTTTAGGCCTCAAATTTCAAAATTTGTGGTGGGGGATTTTGTCCCTTAAAACCGTTTTTCCTCAGAAAATAAACTCGCATTCGTTTATTTTTTGCGTATTGTCCCTACACAATATGTCGTTCCAATTCTTCATGTCCTTTAAGCATTTCTGACATACTGTTATTCGCACTTTTGATGTTTCACGATCAAAGTTTTGTAGGGGTCTGTGTCCCACCCAAACCTTTTTCTTTTTTTCAGGGAAATACGAAACCAGTATTCCCTCATTTTATGTCTACAATATCTCTGCACAATTTCATTCACTTTGGTTCATTTCTTGTGACCTTTCGGGCCTCAAGTTTCAAACTTTTGGATTGGGGCTTTTGCCCCCTAAAACCGTTCTTTCGCAGAAAATAAAAAAAACGTATTTATTTATTTTTTGCGTATTGTCCCTACTCAAATTTTCGTTGCAATTTTTCATGTTTTTTACACACATCTGACATACTGTTATTAGTACTTTTGATATTTCGTGATCAAAGGTTTGGAGGGGTCTGTGCCACACGTAACCATTTTTTCCAGGAAAATACGAAACACGTATTCCCTCATTTTACGTCTGCAATATCTGTGCACAATTTCGTTCACTTCGGTCCACTTCTTCTTGCCTTTCGGGCGTCAACTTTCAAAATTTTGAGTAGGGGCTTTCCCCCCCTAAAACTACTTTTCCGCAGAAAAACGCGTATTCGTTTATTTTGTGTGTAGTATCTACCTGCCTTTTTTTTTTTTTTTTTTTGCAAAATCGGAGTTACACTTGGTAGGTATTACTTGTGAGTCATAATGTTATATTCATCACTTTTACTCTTCTAATAGAAGCAAACCCTTAACCCCCAAGTGTTACCGGACCAAATGTTCTTTGGACGAAATGTGCTTTGAACTAAACATCTCTGGACGAAATGTCCCTTGGACCAATTGTTTTTTGGACGAAATGCCCTTTGGACCAAATATCTTTTGGACCAATTGTGTTTTGGACGAAATGTTCTTTGGAACAATTGTCTTTTGCACCAATTGTGTTTTGGACGAAATGTTCCTGGACCAAATGTGTTTGGACTAAATGTCTCTGGACGCAAATCCTTTGGACGAAATGTTCTTTGGACCAATTGGCTTTTGGACGAAATGTCCTTTGGACCAATTGGATTTTGGACGAAATGTCCTTTGGACGAAATATTCTTTAAACCAATTGTGTTTTGGACGAAATGTCCTTTGGGCCAAATGTCTTTTGGACGAAATGTCCTTTGGACCAATTGTCTTTTGGACAAAATGTTCTTTGGAGAAATTACCCTTTGGACCAAATGTCCCTGGACCAAATGTGTTTGGGCTAAATGTCTCTGGACGAAAATCCTTTGGACGAAACGACCCCCAACTACCCACCGTCCCATTCTGTTCTTCGCATTGTAGACAGCATCTTCTGAACACTGGTGAACTTGTCTACGTTTTACTTTCAATATCTCCATTTTTCTTCTTCTGAATCTCCATTTCTAATGAAAAAAGCTCAGGCATTTTTGGATTTTGATATTTGCAATTGTAAGAGTGGCAATAGCAAGAGGAGTTCAATTTTGAGATACAGCTTGTGAGCTTTTAGAGGAGCTAACTGCTGGAAAAAAAATTTGAATCACCTGTAATATATGAATTATTATACCTAGTATAAAAAACTGAAAGTAACTATGTCTGCGTGATTATCACGGTCAAATTGCAAAGTCAAATGAAATGACATTTGGTATATAATCAGGCCCCAATCCCAACTGGGAAGTTATCATACGCATATCACTTTCATTATAACACATATCCTAAGTGGGGAGTAGGTTTCCGAATTTTTGCGAAAAACAGTATCTTACAAGCCGTTCAACTTAGAGAGCTTAAATTCAGTATATAACTCTTTACTAAAAATAAACAGAACGTGTCCTGGCATTTTTAAAAATGTGTTTTATGAGCGGGGGGGGACTTTCTATATATTGAAAATTGGTAGTGGGTTGATTTGTAAAAATTATCGAAAACGATTGATATTAGTTGAGAAACTAATTGAGGATGAAAACTACAGTCCTTTGCATTTTATACCCACTGCTTTCTAATTTAAGAATTGCTGAAGCTGGTGTATAATATATGGAGCGTTCACAGCATAAGGCAATCAAACCACAAAGTTGTGAGAAAAATAGACATAACATTTGTATTCCAAGCTTAATTTCATGAGCATTTTAAATTAGTACGGCATGCTTAATTATATGGAAAACTAGTTTTTCTTTCTTTTCTTCTTACGTTGGTCTACTTTATCTTGATTTGATACTTTCAAATTTCACCCTGTTTTCTACTGAAATGTATATGTAAGCCAAGAAAGAAATAATTATATATGATAAATTTAAATTCATCTTAATTTGGAAGATGAGAAACACTTTACCATTGTATATCGCAAAGGTCAGATCCACCGGTATTGTAACAGAGCGGTGCTTGAGCGATTGATGGTAGGAATTCAAACTCCGATAAGTGAAAATTTCACAGTCTTGTTTTATTTCAAGTGTAACCTCTTTAGTCAATGGAGAGAAGGACGTGGATCATGGGTCAGAGTTGATTACGTTGGTGGGTCGGAGTTGGTCACAATGGTTCAGAGTGGTTCATAGTTGGTTGTGGGTCAATTCTGTATTCTACCATTAATTTCATAATTCACAATTACCCTGTCCTTTAGCTTAAAGACACAATTGTGGAACGTAGAATTTAATATTAGTGATGTAATAAACCCATAATGGGTCGCTTCTTGTTTTACCTTGGTGCATTATACTTTTGCAATGGTAAGACAAGTGTTTACCTCTTCTGGGTAGTTTCACAGTTTCAAATTTGTAGAGGTGGTCAAGGAGTTTTCAATGAAGGATTTATTACCATCTTGAACGCTCGCTATTTTGCACAAGTTAGCATAAAGACTCGGGACTCTTACCATTTTTTTTAAATTTTAGTAATACTTTTAAATGACATACTACTTGATTCCCCTTACCATTTTCAAATTTTGAGTTGCACCCCTCCTGAGACCCACCGGGGAACCTTGGGGCAAATCTTTTTCCTCGACACGGGGTACCTTTGAAATTATAAAATACATGTTTTCCGGTGTTGACATCTGTTTCATCGTTTCAGACTTTTATTAGTGTCAACGGGCTTCATGGATACCACGCTTCTTTATTCTCTTAGTTTTCAGATACAAGCCCCCATGTCGTAAGCGTCAGTGGACCACCGATGCGCAACTGGCGACATTTCGCCAAAAGTTGGTGATCCCGCAGCTACGATCCGTGGTGGCCCCACTTCGGTTTTGAAAATTATACCACCAGCGGCAGAGACTCAACGAAACGCCAACGAACCACAAAATTTCTCCCCCAAAATATGTTAAATCGCCCATATGCTTGATTTGTTTATATTCAGGCGAGTGTAAAAAACACTAGGGGAAAAAACAAGTATCCCAAGGTGGGCGCGAACCTTCAACCTTAAATTTACTTGCCGCATATTCTTCTGACTTCGCCACGGAAACGATGAAGAAAATCTCGCTTGTAGAAGGATAAATTATTGATGTCTTAATTTAGCCAATCAAACCAATCCCTCTATCTCGAGTTCTGTGAGATGGTACTGTGAACCGTTTCAAGATTTATTGCTTTCTTGTGGGGTACTATCTATGTGCAAAATTTGAGAAAATCGCCGACGCGCACCTTCGGAAACTCTCCTCTTTAGTGCAATGTTGACAAGAGATGGTGTGGGTCAATGAAACCTTGATCCACAAAATACTGACCCACTACACATCGTGACCCACAATGACTCAACACCCAACGTGACCCATTCACCCACCATGACCCACTCTGACCCACCACCAAATATAAACAACTCTGAACCATTGTGACCAACTCCGACCCACTAAAATACATCGTCATTAAGTTTGATCCATTATCCACGCCATCCTCTCTACTGACTTAAGAGGTTATATTTGTAATAAACCAATTTTTCCCAGTAGTTAGCTCCTCTAAAACTCATAGCCTGCATCTCAAAAGCCAAGCAGTAAGTCCTATTGCCATTGTTACAACTGGAAATATCAAAATCCAAAAGAGCTTGAACTTCTTTCTTCATTACAACCAAATGAAAAAAAGAAGAAAAATGGAGGTCTTGAAAGTAAAACGTAGACAAAGTTGCCAGTGTTCAGAAAATGCTATCTAGAAGGCACTGAGCAGAATGGGTTGGTGGGTCAATGGGTCAGTGTGAGTCACAGTGATGGTGTTTCGCAGTGGGTCACGCCTTGCTGACCTACGATCCACTGACCCACTCATAAATCTTGACCCATTTGACCCACCGACCAACTCAATCTCTGATTTTACATTTAGTATACCGGTATCATTTAAAAGACGAAACATACATCTACACAATTTTTTCTCGATTGCGAAGGCTAGCTTGATACATATACTAGTTGAGATGGTAATTTCTTCTTAAGGTGAGAAATTGATATGATTAAAGAGCCCATCTTGAAGTGGTTACAAACTACACTCTAAAGTTATTAGAAACGCTTTCGCGACTCCAGAAAACTATTACTTCGACAAATACTTAAGTAAGTTTTTACATTTTATTAATCATATCTCCAAGCCCTTCATCCTGTAAAGATGGGGATGAATTTGGATATAACGTCATTGAGTGCCTCACTACTCATCTCAACGACCGAGAAAACAATGGATAACACTCTACAATCAGTCATTTTACACTATTTTTACATGCCACTCTTCCCAACTTCAATCCCTTGAGGTATCTGAATTCCACAATATTTTTTTTCCTTAGATTGAAAGTAATATGTCTCCCATGTTAGGTAAAAGTTGCACCAGACATTCCGGAGCAGGGATGAATTCAGGGGGTAGCCCGGGGGGAAATCTCCCCCCGAAGAAAATTCATTCCCCCCGGAGAAACTTCCAAAATTTCAGTCACAAAATGTAGAAATTACTTCACCCAATTACTTGCTTTTCTTTCCGTGCACGTGCAGACGAAATCCGATCTCTCAATATACATATAAATAACGCAGACCCATTGTATATAAATATTAAACTAAGATAGAATACCAAAATAGTCAATAAAACCTATATTTCTTAACGCTATGACCGAGTTTGGCAGAACATGAAATTTTCAACTGTTGAAGAAAGGTTTGTATTTTAGTAAGTACTATACTCTCGCCCTATATTATATATTAGTACTGTAGGTAGCATTAGCACAGATTGAGATAGGAAAGGAAAGATAGGGCTTTGATCATTCCATATGATCTCTGATGTCAGCAGACTTCATTCAGTTCTTGAAAATGTACGGTTCTTGCATTATTTGAAATAGAGCGCCTAAATTCCATGTGTTTGACGATTGTTAAAGTAAACACACCTTTCTTTAACTAAAAATAAGTGAGTTAAAGGGTGAGATTCAGAGGGATCAGGAAGGAACAGTTATCCCTCCTGGGTTAGAGATTTATATAGAATTTATCAATATAATAGTAGTATATAAGTGAAAGATTGCTATTGAAGGTGACGAAGATCCTGCCCAGTGCCGTGCAATGGGGGAGGGGCAACGGCCCCGGGCGCCGAAGTAAGGGGCGCAAAATTCGGGAGGGAAAAGGAAAAGAAAAGAAGGAAAGAAAAAGAGAGGAATGAAACACATATGCACATGTGGGCATGTGCACATATATATAATGAAAGGAAAAAAGTAATAAAAAGTGCTCAAAATCAAGGAAAAGCAGGGTTTACTTTTTAAAATTTTCTCACCTTTCGCAGCTGGTCTGTCGACCTCACTCACACGTACGGGGCTATCGTCGTATACTCTCGCCCCAAGCGCTGATTTTCCATGACACGGCACAAAGTCGTGGAAAATCCTACTGAAGATTTCGTAAACTAAACTATTGATGTATATGCAATGAAGAAACCAAGGCTAATATGCTTGATTCAGAATCAGAAGTGTGAGAAAGAATGATAAGTTTTTGTTAAGATTTTCCTATGTATGTTTGTTTTAGGACAAAAAAAAAGCGTTAATTTAAATCTTTTTGAAAACTTTTACATTAGTAACAAACAGTAACTACTGAACATAGGAAATAATAACAAAAATAGCTACTGTAAATAGCAGTTAAAGTTTAGTCTAAACTATTTTTGCCAGTCTTTATTTAATGTTTTAGATAAAATTAAACGATTGTTTTTTTTTAATTAATCTCTCATTGAATATTTATCAGCAATTAGTCTCAATATTAGGTAAGATGTGCATGTGAATGGAATTGTTAAATATGCTGCTTTCTTGCAAAAATACAGAAAAACAACCCTTCCCCCCCGAGGAGTTCACATTCCCCCCGGGTGAAAATGTCTGAATTCAACACTGTTCCGGAGTTTCGCTGGAATATACACGTATACATACATCAAAACATTTAGAGCTGTGTGAGCAATGCTTTTGATGTTGCTCCTGTAAATTCAAAATCCAGGAGGCGCAGTCTCTCATACCAAAACGTGGCATTAAATGATATTGTGTTTGTAACAGTGTCACGAACTCAAACTATGGATTTGACACTAATCTCAGTCACTTGGGACATTTTATTTTTCATCCTTTATCGCCCGCTATAATAATGGGTTTAGAATCAATTGAATTGATTTTGAGTTTAACGTCCCGTCAGCAGTGAGGCTATAAGAGACGTAGACCTACTAATTAACGCGAACTACATGAGCTCTCGCTGGGAGCCGAATCTGGGTCTCCCACACCGAAAGCGTGTACGCTATACGCTTAACCACAAATGAGCTTTACGATGAGAGTTAAATTTGGACTTTAACGCTTTCGGAGTTGTAATTATTAATTTCGGCAACAACGAGAACTATGGATTCGACGCTAATATCGATCGCTTTTACTGTATATATATTGGCGGAGAGAAAGGGACCACATCCATATACAAAAGACTTGCAGATTATTGAACTGAAATCCTTTGGAAAGAAATCCTATTCTGCCTTCTTTCTCGAGTATGAATAAATCTCTTAGACATGACTTCGTGTTCGTAAATTTCCTGTTTACATAGTTTTGGGGATCGGGAGTTTTGTGTCTGTAACGAAGATTGGAGTTTGTATAATAATTTCTGTTTATACCCGAATAGTCTTTTTACCTTTCAGAAAGCGTAAATCACTTGCTGTAATGAGAAAATTCAGAAGTAACTTCCGATGACAAATAGCTCCAAATAAATACACTACATAATTTATTCATTGCGATGATATTATTTTCTTAATTTGTATTTAACATTCACATATATCATAGAATACCAACGTACTGTGAACACCTGTTATATTTTAAACATAATAATCACTTTGTTCTGCAATGATTGTATGTTATATATATACAACTGACGTATTTTAATGTAATTATTTTATATAATTTTTCATGCATTGCGGAAGATAGAATTTCATAAAAAAAACTTGACTCAGATGCGAATCGAACCATCGACCTTACGATTTGAAATTCAACGGCGTACCACTGAGCTAACACAAGCGCTCCACGAATAATACTTCTAGCGATATATATCGGTATTTAAGATAATAATTACATTCATATCAACTGCAAACGCTGTTTTTGTTCTACTTTGACTTTTATTTTAGTACTCAGGAGAGAATAATGTTCTATGTCTTAACTTTCACCATTCTTTTACATATGGAAAGATTCGTTTACGTATCTAAATATTCCATTAAGTATGGAGAGCAAAATGACAAACAAGCATATGCTGGCATTAATACAGTTTCGAAATATTGTATCATTAAGTATTTCAATCAATGTTGCTTTTTTATATATAATTGGTAACAAGTCTTATTATATTTAAAAGAAGAAAAACACATCTGCAAGATTTTTCCCGATTGCAAAGGTTGGCTTCGAGGTTCGAACCTGGTTTACTTTTTCCCGAAGATACCCGAAGTTGGACTTAGAAAATTTTTGCCTCGAAACAGCAATAAAGAATGCGCTCAACCTTTTTGAGACAAGGTGTACTTAGAACCTCTATTAGATGCTACTTTTTTATCTCGATTATATTTTTGGAAGGCAGCATCTGATTCTATTATTATTTCCTTGTACTGTTCAAAATCATCATCATCATAATCTTCAATGGTTTTATTAGTATTCATCGTTAACAATTCCCATAGACCTTCTGTTCCCTTATAAGTTTTACCATTAATTATCAAATCATCACCTTTCACTTTAACTTCAGAATTTTCTATCTTATTTATTATTTTTCCATCTTCTTCTACAGTTCTTATTCCAAACACACTATCATTTCTTTTACTATAATATTTCGTTGCAATCTTACCAAATGATTGTGCTGTTGTTAAAGGCTCTACTCCTTCAACTTTGTCTTTAATTTGTTTTCTCATTTGTTTTATTTCTCCCGTTATAGGCGTATCACTACTACTTGGGGAACTATCATAAGTTATCTTTTTAGGTGTTTCTAGTAGACTAGGATCTATTGAAACCGTCTTATGTACAACTGGAACAAGTTCAGTTATTAGATTTTTATTTTGTTCTGCTACTTCTTTGATCTCACTTGCTAAGTTTAGAATAGCATCAATTACAGGTTGTTCTTGTGTCTTAAATTTATCATATATACCTGCTCTTTCTTTCTTCCAAGATTTGAAGCCCTTTATCAAGAACTCCTTTAACTTGATATTCTTATTAATATCTTTCTCATCCATTTATTATATAGAAAACGAACAAACGTCAATAAACGTCAAAGAACATAAATAAACGTCAATAAACATCAAAGAACATAAATAAACGTCAATAAACATCAAACGTTTAAGAAGTGTTTTATCTTGTTCCTATACTTACCATTGTTTACCTTCCTTATCATATCAATTACTATAAAACCATAATCTTCTTGCCAACATTTTGAACATATCTCTTTAAATTTATCATAAGACATATCTCCTCCAACAAACTCATTATACACATGTTTAAGATTAGTATCATCTTGTCTGAATATGCATAGGAAGTTAACGTTATCTCTTATAAGCTGTTTAGGTACTTTTGAATATGTTTGTGCAAGATAGAAACAGTCTAAATGTCTATGCCTACCTCTTGTAAAGTAATTCCTAACAGTATCTTGATTTTCCAAAATGTAATCGTCAAACACTACTACAGAGTATTTTTCACATTCATCAATAGGTACAATAGAATCATTACCGCTTAAGAACGTTGCTATTTGTTTCTTAAACTTTAGTTCTGCCTTTTCAAATCGATCTTTTAACTGCTCATACTTTGGCTGATTCATGCTTTTAGAATATATATATAGAAGTAATTATTGTTTAACCAACCTGGCTGTAATAAAAAATTAAATAACAAAAACGTCTTACCACACCCCGATGAACCTACGATAAGACAACGAATATCATCAGGTATAAGCTCTCCATTTCTTTTCTTAACTGTTGTTTCTTTTATCATCTCTTTTACATCCCAATTAATAGTTTTCTTACTCATTTATTATAGAGAAGATCGATTTTTTATGATCTTATATCTTTAAGTTGTTCTCTAATCTTAAGCAACGTATCTTTTATATATTCGTTATCCATTTCACCATTTAATGTTATTATCTCTAACTGTTCTTTAAATGAGTTAATACAAGTGACAATGGTTTTATATTCGTCTTTTCTTTTGCTTATGTTTAACTTAGAAGACAAACCTGTTATTATAGCACTTCCAGTTGCAAGAGACGTTGTTAATATTGAGTAAATTGTTACAGGTATAAAAATATTAATAAATCCAGTTGTTGCAGAAAGTATGACTGATAACGTGATCAAAGTGTAGTATGCATATTTAACAATTCGTAGTTTTCTCTTTTTCTTCTTTAAACTGTATTCTAACTTTTGAATAACATCTTCTATTAACTTGATTACTTTCTCTCTTGGAATATCTCTAGGTAAATCAAACTCGTTCATTTATTATATAATAAATTGCTAAGGTATTTAAGTTAACGAGTGATACTTCTGTTTTAAAGAAGAAACTCCATTACGAATTAGACAACAGTAGCAACTATTTAAGTATAGGACTAGTTGGGTTTTACAGTACATATCTGACACCAAACATAACAACACAAAAAAACAGTTTCTCATATGGTGATAGACAAGTTTTTATACCAGAAGGACAATACAGCTTAAACAGTCTTAATGAATATTTAAAATCTCAATCTATCAACATAACATTATCAGAAGATCATTTAAGAAATAGAGTTAAAATTGAAACTGATAGTAATGATGTTACAATTGGAAGTATAGGTACTGTCCTCGGGTTTAATGTTTTTGAAGTTTTAGAAAAGAACAAAACACATATTGGAAGTAAGTTGCCAAAGTTTCATCCGTTTGATACTATAAATGTTCACTGTAATATAGCAGATGGCATGTTTGTTAAAGATACAGAATATACACATAGGGAAACAGGAATTTTAGCATCATTCAAAACAGATGCTGAGTTCAAACATAGTATTATTTACGAGCCTACTTATCCATTATTTTTCCCTATATCCAAAGACAAGGTTGATAATTTTGAGATAAGGATAAAAGATGAGAATGATTCCTTAATTGATTTTGGTGGAGCAACAACAACTGTATTTTTACAAACTAAGATTTTCTCTTAAATAAATAGGAAGATGTGTTCTATTAAAGGTTGTATGTTTAGTGTTCCTTATAACGAACTAAAGGATTTAAATATTGATCATGTATTAACAAAGAAACAACTTAGTGATAAAGCCAAGAAAATTAAAGAAGGTAGATGAATGGATTTAACTTTAACTACTGCACAAATGAAAAAGATTAAGAAAGAGCATATGGGTGGTTTTATCTTTACAATTCCAGCTATTTTAGCAGCTTTAGGAGCAGTTGGCTCATTAGCAGGTGGTGCAGCAGCGATTACTAAAACTGTACTGGATGCTAAGAAGAATAAACAAGAACTTGAAGAACAAAAAAGACACAATATGGCTATGGAAGAAAAGCAGGGGGCAGGTAAACCAAAGAAGTCAAAAAACTAAAATCATTGACCAACTTCGATATAGAGAGGTTGGCTAAAGAATTAAAGATAAAACGATTTAGAGGTGTATTTATGAGTGATGAACTTCCACAAAAACCCTATATAAATGAATGTGGTGTAGTTAACTTTGATAAATCAGAAAACATTGGTACTCATTGGATATGCTATTGGAAAGATAACAACATAAAGTACGTGTTCGATTCTTATGGTGGTGTTCCTCCTAAACAACTAGTACAATATCTTGGTACCGAAAACTTATTTTACAATGACGAACGAATACAAGACTTTAGTTCAGTTATATGTGGTCATCTTTGTGTTAAGGTATTAAATCTTCTAAATCAAGGGCATTCTTTTAGTGATGTTATGTATATGATTAAAAATGATTAAGTTTAAGTACTTTTATGGTTTATATTCATAAAAGTTTTGTTTTAAGATAAATATGGAAGCTATACACAATAGATTTTTAGATTATTTTGAGAAAAATGAGTATGAACTAGATGCACTAGTTAAATTTAATTTTAATTGGTATTTTCGGGATGTTAGTAGGATAGACTTAAAAGATAAAAACAACGCATATACAGTTGTTCAGTTATGGAAAATGTTAATACCTAAATTTTTGTATACGGAAGAAGAGTTGGTAAAGTTATATCCAATAATTACCTTAAAGGATATGTTGAAAAATTATAGTTCTAGACCATTAAAATGCAGTAATTGTGGTAGTAAGTCATTAACAAAAGGTAGGGGTACATACATTTGTGATGATTGTTCTGTAGCGAATGGTTTTGTTTACAGTACTTGTGAAGGAATGAGAGCTTGCGTAAGAAAACCATGGTATGATACTATAAAAAGATTTAAGTTACAGTTATCTCGTTTACAAGCTTTACAGTATAGAATTATTCCTGAAGAGGTGTTCAAGGTGTTAAATGATGAATTTAGAAATATATCAAAACATTTAATATCAACAAAAGATGTTCTAAAAGTATTAAAGAAAAAGAAATACACAAAATAATATGATGATGTTTATTTAATACACTATCACCTTACCGATCAAAAACCATTAAACTTACGACATATGGAAGAAACACTTATAACGGACTTCGAAAACTTATACAAAACCTTTAAAGAACAGTATCCGAAAAGAGTATTGTTTATTAACTTAAAATGTGTATTATACTATGTGTTGAAAAAGCACGATGTTCATGTTGATATTGATTTTAAACACTCATCTAAACAAATAGAGATGTTAAAGAAATGTTTTGAAAAATTAGGATGGATATTTTCTGTATAATAAATGAGTATGGATATATTTGGTAATGTTAAAGATAGAAAAGATAATGTTGATATCAGTGAAGAAAAATTAAAATTGTTGGAGAATTTAAATGATGTTGTTAGCGTAAGTCAACTTAGATCAATAGAAACCCAATTAGAGAACGATAGAAAACGATTTGAAGATGCATTAGAAACGTTACAAGACACATACATAAAGAAAGAAGATTTTCAAAAGATTAGGATGGATACTACTAAATTGGTTATGCAGAAAGAAACTGTACCTCTACTATATCGATTAAGAGCTAAAAACGTTAAGGAACCAATCTTTAGAATATTTAATCTCTCTAACGGTTACAAATTTCTCTATAATGGGAAAATAATGCACATGGACTTAAGTTTGGATAAATACTTTTTAGACATATATTTAGGTGATACTTTGATTGAAAATATACCTTTTGGTTTTAAGAAGAATGATATAATAACGATTAAACCAACTAAAAATTCGGCTATGGAAGAAGGTCAATTATTGTTTGTTGTGATGTACATAGAAAGAGAGCTTTCCTAAAGACGTTTCCTATATAATAAATATGGATATTTTTGGTAATGTATCTAATGCTATTGATAAACAAGATGTTGTAACATTAGAACAGCTTGAATCAGTGAAAAAAGAGTTTAATTTACTTACAAGAAAAGAAATTTTTGAAGTTCCATGTCGATTGGCAGAAAATGATCTTGGGAAACCAGTCTTTTTTGTACATAATTTAGCTGCTGCCTACAAATTTCTTTATAGAGGTAGGTTAATGCATATAGAATCAAGTTTTAATAAACATCTTATAGACTTATTTTTAAATGACGTTTTAGTTGAAAGTTTTCCATTACACTTTAATATAAATGATCAGTTAGCAATTAGACCATCTAAAGATTCTGAATTGAAAGAAGGTAAGTTATTATTGATTATTATGTATGTAGAAATAGAAGATGAAAACGAATCAAGTGATAATGATGATAATGTTAAAAGTATAGTATTAGGTAATGATAAATTTTAAATTTTTTTTGTTGATTTTCTATACAATAAATAATGATGTATTGTGTTAAGTGTAAGAAGTTAACAGATACGGAGAAAGATGCCATTAGAATTGAACAAACAAAGAACGGAAGATATCTAAAGAAAGGTATTTGTTCTGTATGTGGTGTTACTAAAACTCAATTCGTTAAAAAGCCCGATTGACTAGAAGAAGGTAAAGGTGTTAGAGAAGACATTATAGAAGAAATTCACAAACCATCTAGAAAAAACTTTGACAGATTAAGTGTAGTTATAAAAGGTATCAATGATCTTTGGCAAGCTGATCTTGTTGAAATGGATAGTGGAGTATTAAAAGGTGTTTCCAAATTAAATAAAGGTTATATGTATCTGCTAACGATTATAGATGTGTTCTCGAAATATGCGTTTGCTGTTCCTGTTAAAGATAAAAGTGGGAAAAATGTTACAGAAGCATTCGAATCCATATTAAAAACGAGAAAACCTAATAACTTACAAACAGATCAAGGTAAAGAGTTTTATAATAAAGAGTTTAAGAAGTTAATGGATGAAAATAAGATTAATCACTACTCAACCTATAGTGGTAAGAAAGCTTCTATTGTTGAGAGATTTAATAGAACACTTAAACAAAACATGTGGAAAAGGTTCACAACACAAGGAAATTATAAATGGGTAGAGATATTACCAACACTGGTTAGTGAGTATAATAATAGAGTACATAGAACAATTGGTTTAAAGCCTATAGAAGTTAATAAGAAGAATGAGCGAACAATATTGGAAAAAGTGTATCAAAAAGAATATATGCGTGTTAAACCCAAATACAAATTAGGTGATCATGTTCGTATAAGTAAATCGAAAGGGTTATTTGAGAAAGGATATACACCTAATTAGTCAACAGAAGTATTTGTTATTAGTGAAGTTATTCCATCTAATCCACCTACCTATAGAATTAAAGATTTAGAAGAAGAGGATGTACAAGGCAGATTTTACGAACCAGAACTATTAAAGACGAAACATAAAGATGAATACTTGGTGGAAAAGGTGTTAAGAAAGAAAGGTGATAAAGTATATGTTAAATGGCTAGGTTTTGATGATTCACATAATAGTTGGGTAGATAAGAGTAATGTTGTAGTGTAAAATATAAATGTTTGTCTTTTATGGTTATTATTCCATAAAAGGTTGGTTTAAATGAGATAAGGGGGTAGCGAAACAATACCCTACATAGCATACATTTCCAGCGCTGGTAAACCAGCTGTGGAAATTATCAAAAATTAACAACATAATGAGAAAAAAAGCAATGGAGCACTTTCGCTCTGTTGCTCTACATAAAAATTAACTGGAGCAGATGTGCTCCGGCAAAAAATCATCATATTACACAGTAGAACTAGCTGGTAACGAAAATGAAGTTAAAAATAAAAATTTTCTATATAATAAATATAAGTACTATGGATAACTCGTATAGTTTAAATGATATTTGCTATAAACAGATTAAAGATGATTACTGGTACGGTCTGTTTGGTGACTTTAGACTGATTATAGATAAGAAGACTGGTTACTTCAATGCTACTAAACTGTGTCAAGATGGTGGTAAGAGGTTCAGAGATTGGAAATGTAGCAAACATAGCATAGAGTTGGTCTCTTACATAAATCAAAGCCGGTGCGGAATATCTGGCGCCGGCTACGAAGTAACTGGGGATAATAAAGATGGGTTAACAAAGAAAATAACTGGTCAATACGTAACTAAGGAATTAATTCTTGCTATATCTTTATGGCTTTCTCCTGAGTTTTATCTTAAATGTAACCAGATTATTATCAATTACTTCACTCGAGACTTTAGACAATATGCACAAGACAACGAAAAATTACTAACCAGATTAGAAGAAGTTGAGCAATCAATGGAGAAATTAAGGATTCAAAACGAAGGCTTAAAAGAAATTGCAGCACCATATACAAACGATAATTTAAAAGATAATTGTCTAATCATATATAAGAAGAACAAACCTAATGATTCTTTCCCTTATTATGCTATTCGTTGTCAGAAGAGAAGCCTATATAAACCTCTTAATGAAGCAGAAGAAAAATATCCGAATCATGTAATAATATATTTGGTCTAGGAATTAATTCGTGCGGTTGGTACGCACACATTGAAGCTGTAGTACAAACACAAAATACATAAATACCTTAAGAAAAATATTGTCCATTGCTAGCCACCACTTTCGCCCATCTGTCAGGCAATGTACGGATTCCGTGGCGAAAGAAGTCCTCATCCTTGGAAGCGATCCAGTCAGAGACCCATGTTTCGATATCTTCTGAAGAAGTAAACCGCTGTCCAATCAAATCGTTGTTCATGCAATCGAACAAGTAGTAGTCCGAAGGAGCAACGTCTGGTAAATACTGCGGGTGGGGTAAAACTTCCCATCCGACATTTTCTAAATAGGTTTTGACCGGTTTTGCGACATGTGGGCGAGCGTTATCATGTTGAACAATAAGTTTATCATGTCTGTTCTCCCATTTTGGTCGTGTTCTGGCCAGAGCTTGCTTCAAACGCATTAATTGTCGTCGATAACGTTCTCCATTCACCCGGTTGCAGCAGCTCATAGTACACCACACCTTTCATATCCCACCATATGCACAGCATAACCTTTGCACAGTGAATATCTCGTTTTGGTTGTGATGGACCTAGTTCACCTGGTTTCACCCAGGCCTTTTTTCGTTTAGGGTTCTCGTAATGGATCCACTTCTCATCACCCGTAATAATTCGATGCAGAAACCCCTTTCTGCTCTGTCGTTGAAGCAGCAATTCGCAAATGGTTTTTCGTCTTTCAACGTCTCTGTCTTTCAATTCATGTGGAACCCAATGTGACATCTTTTGAATCATTCCCATGGCTTTCAAGCGTTTGGAGACTGTTGTTTGATCAACGCCTAATGCTGCTGCAAGTTGTTCCTGCGTTTGACACGAATCCTGCTCGAGCAATGCTGTCAATTCTTCGTCTTGAAATTTTTTTGGCTGTCCAGCTCGCTCTTGGTCTGCCAAGCCGAAATCACCACTTCTAAACCGTGCAAACCACTTCTGACACGTTCGCTCAGCTAGAGCATGGTCACCATACACTTCCACCAAAATACGATGACTTTCAGTCGCACTTTTCTGCATGTAAAAGTAACGCAGCAGGACACCCCGCAAAAACACTTTATCAGGCACAAATTGCGCCATGTTCACTTAACTACAAACTGGTGTTGTTGACGCTTTAATCCACTGCCCTATACTACGAACGATACGCGATGACAGGGGTTTGCAACACATGTGTGGATACACGGAACTGTGGGACGCTCCGTTCGTTGCGCCATCTCTTGTCCACCCGCACGAATTAATTCCTAGACCAAATACGAAAAGTTTAGAGATCCTAACAGTATTAAGCTATTCAATCTAATGCAGCAAGAACTAGATATTCGTAAAGGTAAGGGTAATGAGTTTTGGACGCCACTATCAGAAGAAGAATTGATTAAAGAAATTGATTGTTTATATGATAGGTTATTATCTGATAATTAAGGTTAATATTAAATAATTAAAGTTACAACTTTTATGATATAATAATCATAAAAGATAATTAAGGTTAATATCTAATTAAGGTTACGACTTTTATGATATAATAGTCATAAAAGGTAATTAGTTAAACATTAAACAAACCATCTGCTGTAACATCGAATGCTAAATTCAATATACCACCTAAATCAGGATTATTACGGTATTTTCTTATTATAACTCTCCAATCTACATAATGTCTAAATAAATATATAAACTCTACAGAGAGGTGTTGAAAAATTGAAATGTTATGCCAATGAACTCTGTCTTTGAACTCTGCAATAAATCCTTCTGTTAAATTTTGAAATATTGAAATTATTTCCCAATCTACTTTGTCAGCGTAATCTCTTATAAGGTTTTCTGATAAATGTTGAGTTCCAGATAAGCGCCCCCAAGAAACTTTATCTGCATGTTCTCATATAAAGGCTTCAGAGAGTTTGCTTCCATAAGATATAGCATCAAAATCAACTTTATCTATAAACTCATTAATAAATTCTTCAGATAGCTTTTGGTTATACGATACTTCCTTCCAATCAACTCTATCTGCAAATTCTCTTATAAAGTCTTCTGATAAGTCTTGGCTTCCTGAAATAATCTCCCAATCAACTTTATCAGCTAATTCTCTTATAAACTCTTCCGATAACTTTTTCCATAAACATATTTCGTTCAAATTAATTTTCTGCAGATATTTACGTATGAAATCTTCTGTAATGTGATCATAGTTATATTCCTCCTCATAATCATCATAACCTATAGATAACCATTGTTCATTAGTCAGTGAATCTAATATCTCATCAGACAAATTCATAACATTTGCATAGAGAATGTTTTGTATAAGAAATGAGTTGTTTTCTTTAGTGGCTTTCTTGAATAAATGATCTAACATACCTATGGACACGCTAAAATTTATTTTGTCTTCATCATTATAACCACCAATATCTAAATATTTGCATACACAATCAAATACAGGTTTGTAAGATAATATTTCCTTAGCACTAGTCATGTTTGTTTTTATTCTTAGATTTTAAATTTATTTCATTTTTGTTGGTTTTCTATATAACAAATATGGAGAAAGAATTTGATTTATTACATGATAGACTTAAACTAATTCATCATGATCTTAAACTCATAACAGCACTACTAGAGAAGCAAATACTGTTAAAGGAAAAAGAATTATTAATAATGCAACAAAAAACATCTGATTTGAATAGTGATGATGAATATAAATATGGTAGTGATGATTATGATGATGATGATGATGAGTAAGCTTACAAAAATGATTCAGTTTTAATATGTGACTTTGATGGGGTATTCTCATCAAAGTCGTGTTCTAATACAACGCGTAATATGTAGACAATGGCAGGAGTGTACAATGTTAAGCGTTGTATTAAGATATATGGAACTAAAAATAGTACAAAAATGAACAGAAATAATCCGGCGAAGATAAAAATTGAGTAGTAGGATTTTATATATAATAAATAAGATGATTAATTATAGTAAATTTACTGTAATAGAGTTAAGACGACAATGTAAAGAAAAGGGAATCAAAAGATATTCCCGATTAAGAAAAGCAGAACTGATAGACCTTCTTAAACAATATGACGATGAACAAAGCAGAAGACAGATTAGAGATATATTCCCATTTAAAGAAGAAGTAATTGAAGAACCGAAACCAGCACGTATACCTATAAAAGTAGAATTAGAAGAAACAGCATTCAAGAAGCGCTTACAAACCGTTAAAGTTGAAAACACAGGAGGATATAAAGATCCAATAAAATTTTTAGATACAAGTGGAAGAGTTGCTATTAAAAAAATCAAAGAGGAATTAAAATTTCATCCAGTTAAAGTAAACCTTGTTCTCATTTGTGATTATATAAAAGATAAAGAAATACAAGAACGCAATTTCAAAACATCAAACGAGAGAACATTAGAATCAACTGACTTAAGTGAATATATATCTTATGCCAAACAAAAACTTCGTAGAGAAATGGAAGAATTTGAAGGTAGAGGATCGGGATGGACATTACACCAAATTAAATACTTACAAATCAGATTAAACAAGTATGTACCATTAAGAGCTTCTTCATATATTGAACTTCCAAAGCAGATTAAAGATAAGAAAGCAGTAATGAATATTCAAAATAAAGATAATAAATGTTTCTTATATTCTATTGCAAGTTATTTAAAACCTATTGATAGAACCGTTTCAAAAAATCCTCAAAGACCCTCTCATTATAAACAACTTGTTAATGAATTACAAAAGAAATATTGTGATGGTATTGAGTTTCCTGTACAGTTAAAAGATATAGTTAAGTTTGAAAAAAGAAGTAATATCTCCATCAATGTTTACAGCTATGACAAGAACTATAATGTATATCCACTTCAAATCACAAAAAATAAGCAGGAAACTCATATCAATTTATTATATGTAAAAGATGAAAAAAACAGTCATTTTTGTTGGATAAAAGACTTATCACGATTAATAAGAAGTCAAGTGACAAAACATGAGGAAAAACTATACTTTTGTGATAGATGTTTAACGAGACACTTTCGAAATGAGAAGCAGTTGCAAAAACATGAATTAGATTGTAAAGAGCATGAACTCTTAGAACATGTTAGAATAGAACTTCCTAAACCATATGACAATCAAATAAAGTTTCAAAACTATAATCGATCATTAAGAGTTCCATTTACGATAATAGCTGACTTTGAATGTATCTTATGTAAGTTAAAAATAGAGCATAATTGTAGTAAAACAGTAAAATATCAAAAGCATAAGCCAATGAGTTTTTGTTACTATGTCAAATATTCAAATGGGGACTATAAAGCTCCTTTTAGTTATATAGGTCCAGATGCTGCGAAAGTATTTATTGAAATGTTACAAAAAGAAGCAATAGAAGTTATGGAAATATATAAAAGGGTAGTTGATATGATCCCGCTTAGTGAGGAGGAAATAGAAGTTTATAACAGTTCAGATACTTGCCATATATGTGAGAAAAACTTGAATGACTTACCACCAGCTGTTGAGAAAAAAATAAATATACTGAAGAAGAAAATACAGTTCTACAAGGATAAAGATGATATGAGTGAAAAATAGAAGAATGGAAGCATGACTTAAAAAAATGTTTGTATAGGATAAATAAAAATAAAGCAAAAGTAAGAGATCATGATCATTTAACTGGAAAGTTTAAAGGTGCAGCTCACAGTTATTGCAATTTAAACTATGAAAATCCCAACTTTGTTCCTGTATTTCTTCACAACTTAACTGGTTATGATACGCATTTGTTTATTAAGGAGTTAGCTTATGATGCACAGAAAATTAAACTGATCGCTAATAATAAGGAAAGGTACATAACATATGAAAAATATGTAAAAGGAGGATCAGAAAAAGATGGAATAAACTTAAGATTTGTTGATTCATTTAGATTTATGCCAAAGAGTTTAGCAGAGTTAACAAAGAATTTAAAGCCAGAACAATTTCGAGAAACATTAAAGTTTTTCCCGATTGACAAACTTGATCTAGTTAATACTAAAGGTGATTATCCATTTGATTATGTTGATTCATTTGAAAAATTGAAAGAACCTGTTCCATTATCTCCAGACAAATTTACAAACAGATTAACAGGAGAAAAAATGAGTCCTGAACGTCATAAGCTTCATGTACGAGTTTGTAAAGAATTCAATCTAGAGTTATTGGAGGACTTAACTGAACATTATAACAAAACAGATGTCCTTCAATTAACAGATATCTTTGAAAACTTTAGAGATGTGTGTTTAAAGGCATATGGATTAGATCCTGCTTGGTATTATACAGCACCAGGTCTATCGTGGGATGCAATGTTAAAGATGACTAAAATTAACTTAGAAATGTTGACTGATTATGATAAAATACTAATGTTAGAAAAGGGTATACGAGGGGGAATCTCACAATGCAGTAAAAGATATGTAAAAGCTAACAACAAATATATGCAAGATTATAATAAGGATGAGTGTTCAACATACCTAGCATATTTAGACGCAAACAACTTATATGGATGGGCTATGAGTCAATACATGCCCTATAAAGATTTTAAGTGGGTTAAACCTTACATAGATATAATGAACATTCCGGATGACTCAGAAACTGGTTACATATTAGAAGTAGATTTAGAATATCCAAAGCATTTACATAACAAGCATTCTGATTTACCATTAGCTCCAGAGAACATGTGTCCGCCAGAATCTAAACAATCAAAACTACTAACTACACTTTATAATAAGGAAAGATATGTAATTCACTATAGGAACTTAAAACTATATATGTCACTTGGAATGAGATTAAAGAAAGTGCATAGAATATTAGAATTCAAACAATCAGACTGGTTAAAGAAATACATTGATTTAAATACAAACATGAGAACGCAAGCTAAAAACAAGTTTGAAGAAGATTTTTATAAGCTCATAAATAACTCGGTATTTGGAAAAACTATGGAAAATATTCGAAAAAGACAGCCCATACAATTAGAATGTGATCCTAAGAGGGTAGAAGCATTAATTGCTAAACCTAACTTTGATTACAGAACAATATTTAGTGAGAACTTGTGTGCTATACATATGAAAAAAGAGCGATTAACATTTAATAAGCCAATATATGTTGGTATGAGTGTGTTAGAACTATCGAAGCTATTAATGCATGATTTTCACTATAACACGATGAAGCGGAAATATGGAAACAATATAGATTTATGTTATATGGATACTGATAGCTTTATATGAGATTGAGACTGAAGACTTTTACAAAGATATAGCAGAAATAGTTGACCAGTTTGACACGAGTGAATACAAGGAAAATAACATATATGGACTACCACTAATAAACAAAAAAGTAATAGGTAAGATGAAAGATGAAAATAAAGGTAAGATAATGACAGAGTTTATTGGATTGAGATCAAAGATGTATGCTTATAGAGTAGAAAATAAAGAAGAGAAAAAAGCTAAAGGAGTAACTAAATGCGTAGTTGCCAAGGAGTTGCAGTTTGATGATTATAAAGAAAGCTTATTTAAAAATGTTAAAATGTATAAGGACATAAACCTCATTAGAAGTTATAAGCATGATATATATAGTATAACCGTTCATAAGCTAGCATTAGATTCATCAGATGACAAAAGATATATATTAAGAGATGGTGTAAATACATTAGCTTGGGGGCATTATGGGATAGAGTAAAAGTGTAATTATAAGTAGTGTAGTGTAGTGTAATTTTAGATGTAAGTTTTTATGATTTTAAATGTCATAAAAGCATATTCAATCGCACTTTGGGGTAATCCCTCTGTGTTAAAGTACAATGGTCAGGGGTGGGTTCATAATTTTTTTTGATAGTTAGGGGGTGGAAGGGGGGAAAGTGGGGCAGAACCTACATATGTACCCTACTAATTTAAAAAGAAATGTTTGGGGATTCGCCCTTAGATCCTCTGATATCTCATTTGATCGGCCTACGGCCTCGCACCTCGTAAACCTACAACCATAACGAATCTCAGTTCAAATATCAAGTTGTATGTAATAACATTCTGGTGTCCCGAGATACACCGAATTTCAGTGCGAGTACGTGGGGGCTTTTCAACCAGCCCACACATTTGCTCGGTCTACGGCCTCGGACATCATACGCCTACAAACATAACGAATTTTTGTTCAAATAAGTTTCATTTCTCTAACATTCCAGGATTCCGAGATATAAAACTCTTTTCTTCGCTCCCTTTTTCTTCCTTTCTAAGACATACATCAAAAAAACGCTTAAGTAAATATCTAGTTATTTCAAATGAAAAGTCTAAATACCAAATTCCAAGCTCCTAACCTTCAGAGGTTCCCAGATATCGACATGTTGTTATAATAATTACAATCCCCACCCTTTTTCCTTTCCATATCTTTTCTTTTCATTTTTACTAAAACATAAGAAAAAACACTGAAACACGTATCAAATTATTTACATTGAGAAATGCAAATACCAAATTTCAAGTCTCTAGCCTTAAAGGATTGAACATATTAATAGAATAATTGTAATCCCCACTTAATTTTCTTCCCGCCCTTTTTCTTCCCTTCTGGGCCATATATCAAAAAAGTTGAAAAATAGGTATCTAATTATTTTAAGTGAGGAGTCCAAATACCAAATTCCATGTTTCTAACCCTTTAAGTTTCCGAGATATAGGTATATTATTATACCAATTGCAATAATTGAAATTTCCACCCCTTCTTACTTTCTACATCTTTCCTGCCCCTTCTAATTTAAATATCAAAAAACGCTTAAACAAGTATCAAATTATTTTCAATGAGAAACCCAAATACCACATTTGAAGTATCTAACGTCAAGGATTTCGGGCCATTTTATTGAAATATTTCCCACCCCATTTCCCCCTTCCTCGTCGAATTTCCCAAAGTCCTTCCTTAGTGGTATCCTACGTCACAAATCCTATATACTGTCCAAATTTCAAGTTTCTAGCTTACGCGATTTGTCCTGTACGGTGATCTGTCACTCACTTACTGTCACCCAGAACTTTTCCCTTTTTATATAGAGAGATTTAAGATTTTATGGGAAAGCCACGGATTTTGTTCTAAGACCTCCAGTGTCTTACAGATGTAATAGCTATGCAGTAAACTTTAAGCAATCAACTGACTGATCCTCGTCGATATGTATTATGTAAAATACCGCTTATGATATTTATTTTGCTGGCAATAAAAAAAAAAGATAGAAATTATGAAAGTTCAAATACATCCATCATTTTAGCGTAATGCTGCAGGAGTTCAGATCATTGGATTAATCATAAGAGGCGACTGTATAAGATAGACTACATTAATTTCCAATGTGGCTCAAAGAAAATACGCAGCATTACTATGCAGTTTTTCAACCTTATAACTCAATCTGAAAATATTATCATAGGTCTCACAAACAATCGAATTTTAATCCTAATTCAATTAATATATAACAAAAGGCAGATCTATACAACTACTGACTTGAGATGAAAGTGGCATACTCGTAGTACTTTAAAGATATACTAAAGACTAAATGATGGGGTGTGCGCAACAATGATCTAACCTCGAAAAATGTGAAAATGAGATTTCGATGTCATCTGTTGTCATTTAAATTGAATTGTCTTCCCACTATCTGAGTTAGATAAAATTCACCTAGCAAAGTTTATATATATTTTATACATATGAATATTTTAGTTTTGGTTCTGAATCTAAGGCCTAAAATATTCAAAACAGGAGTCCGAACTTCGAAATTTCGGATCTGGATCCAGGAACTGGATATCCGGATCCGAATCTAAGATCCAAAATTTCGGATCCGTACCCAAGATCCGGATATCCGGATCCAAGATCCGAAAATTCGGATCCGGATCCAAGATCCAAAATTTCGGATCCGGATCCAGGAACCGGATATCCGGATCCAAGATCCGCAATTTCGGGTCCGGATCCGAGATCCGGATCTTATAGGATCCGGATATCCGAGATCCGGATCCGTCTGGCCATCCCTAGTATAGAACCTATCCTTGGTATGCTGAATAGATTGCAAAAAACTTCTCCATATTTTTTAAAGTTCTCGCTCCATACAAATAAATATTGACAGCAGAAATACTAGTAAATTCAACCTCTTCCGGTTTCGATAACCGATTACAGAAAAAAGTTAGTCGTTATCTATTATTAATATGGTTCAATAATGAGAAATATTCAAACTGCAAGTGATTATTTTTAACCACTTCAGGTTTGAACATAAAGTTAATGGAGAATTTATAACCTGTTTCTGAGACGCTTAATCGATTGTGAAATACCTCATGGCGATATCTCTTACCTGTTTTGCTCCGAAACATAACGGCAGACGAACGGAAGGGAAAAATGTTTTATAAGACTTCCTACCTTTACGCATAGCATAGTTTGAAGGAATAAAAAATCAGGTTATAAATTTTGTCTCAACTTAGAAAATGAAACGGGATGAGGACCTCTTTTTTATAATCGAATCGAGAGAAAGAACTTCAATAACCGAGACAAGGTGTGACTTTAAAATAATACCAGGATAGATAAGGAAAACTTATTTCTCGTCTTTATCAAAATTTTAAACGGCGTCTATTAAATACATTTATCTTGTTTGCTATAGTCAATAGTTGCTATTAATATAGCGCTCATTATTCCATTGCTATAGTAATCAATCATTGTTCAGTGGAGCGGTAAATATGTTTACTATACCTGACTTACGAAAAATTCAATGAAATGTGTGTTGTAAAAATGATTATAAAAAACTGACACAAAAAAGAAAAATAGTCACTGACCATCTGACAATTTGGAAAGATAGATGGCAACGACATACAAGAAATGACGTATGGGTTTTCACAGCGGGAGAGTTGTCTGTTGTTATTTAGTGTTGTTTTCTGGTTTCGTAGAAGACAGGAACAGAGCCTGTGGGTTTCTGAAACTGTATAAGCAAACAAAGAGGTGTGTCTCCCGTTTGAGTGACCGCATGTTGCATGTAACCCAGTCAATTGGCACGTGTCAACTACTAAGGGCTGTGCTGGTGAAGTTGGTGTAAAAAAAAAAAAAAAAAAAAAGCGGAATAAAAAGAAGGAGGTTTTTAACTTTTGTGCAGCGGAAGTTGCTGTGAAACGAAAGGCGCAGAATGAAAAGGGAGGTTTGTAACTTTTGCCACTATTCACATACCATAATGGACCTGTTTTATTTGTTTTTTATTTTAAATTTTTCATTCTTTTTTCATCTTTTTCTTACAGTGGAAACCAATACAAGAGTATCATTGTGTTTTACTACGTATGTTTAAAAACAATGAGATAACATCTTTAGGTTTTTCGTCCAATGCTTCCCCTGGCTGGTCTGTCGACCTCACTCATATGTACTAGGGGGCGCCGTCGTATACTTTCGACCCGGGCGCTGATTTTCCACGGCACGACGACGCGGTACAATCTCGTGTGATTCAGATGTAGGTTAAAGTTTCATTTAACAGTACTGTTGAAGATAAAGCTAAATTCAATTTATATGAACAAACGGATGTCTCCTATTTAGAGTATTAGTCAGTGACTGTGTGGTCTTTTGATTTATACAGGGTGTTTCAAAACGACACAAAAATTTTGGGTGTTGAGTCTTGACACCAAGAGAAGAAGAAAAGTATAGATCAACCTGGGTGCACAAATGTTTGCTTTCGGAGTTATAAGCTGCCGGGGCTGCTATCGGGGCCATTGTCCGTCCCCAGAAAAAGAAAGTGTTTTTCATATTTTATATATAAATAAAAACCACCCCAGAGTTTGGAGCTGTTTAAAAGTAACTCTAAGTAGCAGTATTACAACCTAACGCCTCTCTCTAGAAGTCCGTTCTGGATCCGCTCCTGGACCTACTTTAGTCGGAACAAACCGTCACTTAAGAGCATTGGAATAATTAAATTGAATAAATATGTGTAATAATAAATGTTTTTTCATTGCTTTTCCGCTTGATTGATTCTCCTTGATACTGAAAATGATTTTATATTTGGACTGAAGAGCAAAATTTGAGAGCCAGAGCTACTTATGTGGTGTGTGATTTTCCGGTCGTTTTTCATTTTAACGTATGCGAACTGCTGAGTACTCGTCTTGGTTTTGGTCTTGCATGGAAGACTCTTGCAGAAACTGCAAGACCAAGCCTCTTGCGCTCATCGCTAATTTTCATGTGCACCGTCGTCGAACTTTACACTCCACTTAGATGTTGTTAAGTACAGAATATTTTTTTCTCCTTTTCAGGAAACTTCCAAATTAATTGTGCTACTTCGTGATTCTCTCCTTTTATTAACATTAATACAAAAATATAATTAAAAATTTTACTTTTCTTATGATTTACCTGACGTCCTCATCCTCAATGTATTTCTGTGATTGTAAATTTTTGATTTATTTATACAAATTTGTGGACATTGTCGGCATCTACAATCTTAAGCCCGTCACTTATAAGTAGACTTCGGATCGATATGCACTAAAAAACGGCAAAATATGCACGCAAATATGCGTTAAAAATTACGAAAATATGCAAATATGTACTAAAAATTGTAAATATGCACCATTCAAAAGTTAAAGTTAAATGAGGGATTTTATTATATGTAGAGAAAAAAGGTGTATTACATGAACTACATATACTTGGTGTATAACTATGATGCATTTATGCTACAATATACAACTATGTACTTTTCGATGTTTTCTGGGAAAAGCCTGCCGGCATTCATTTGTCAAAACATTACTGTATATGGAAAATGTTCTTTCCATGTCACGGGTCGTTAAGAGACAGTATTTCAAAGAAGTAATGTTACTTGCCGATAAATCTGAAATTCGTGAGTCGTTGTTCCCAGGAACACTTTTTTTTTTTTTTTTTTTTACATCAGACAAGAATTTTATGCCAGAATTTTTCGCGTCTATTGACTGCGTTTCGAAGGAATTCTTGTCCGATTGGTCTTGGTGGCGTCTGTTTCGTTATTGGATCAAACTGCTCAAATGCACTACAAAGTCCTAATAATCGCTTTTGTAATATCGTTATGATTTTTGAAATTGAACTAAAATGGAAATGAAATGAATTTTTTGAGTTTTACGTCCCACGATTATGCCGGTTAGGCTAAAGGAGACGGTGATGATGAGAGACGAATGAAATGGTGGAATGAAGAAAGTGGGAGGAAGCGGGAGAACCCCGAGGAATCTCACGCACACGGTGTTTGTCCAGCACATAGTTCGCTTGGCGGGAACAGGGTTTGAACCCAGGACCCCAAACACCAGAGGTGAACGCTCTACCACTGAGCCACTGCGGACCCCATGAACGGAAATGAGTATTGATAAACGCAAGGTCGCTTTTAATATTTTCAGCTCCGTAAGCCTACAAAGCTTCTTGAATACATTTGGTTTCTTCGGGTTGAAACAGCTCACAGGCAGTATGTGAAATTCCTCCTCGGTCCTTGCGTCCAGCCCGCTGGACATTTTTTGTTGAGTAGTTGTCGCTACGCTATTAGTAGAAATCCGTTTAAACCATGTGTGCAGGTTACTGGATGTCTCTGCTATCTACGTACGAATTGTTGATTTCATTTGTTTCCACCGCATTTTTACTTTCAAAATTGAGTACAGAATGTCTATGATATTGTAAGAATTGTGTATCTATTTGTTTTTAAAAATTTCTTGGATTAACAAAATTTAAATCATCCGAGAGATTGTGTCTGGAGATTCTAAGGATTTTTGGTCAGCAGAATGTCCTGTCCCAATTGAGATTTCTCAAGAATTCCCGTGCTAACTGGAGTTTGTTGTTGTCATGAATATCTCCGATATCTGCAACCTCATTTCTCGATTATATAAAACCGTTTTGAGTGAATCAGAAGCTAATAAGTTGCGAGTAGATGAAGTTAGAACAAGTCAAGATTAAGTTAAGATCACGCGTCGAAATAGTAATCTGACATGTTGCTTTACGATACGAACTTATATTTAAAGTAACGGATCGGAACAAATTATTTCAGTCTAAATTTTCGGAAAGTTCTTGCACAAGTTTTATTCACGAATATTTTTCGAGTGTCGAGTTTCATCTTTCCATGGACACTTTATAACATCTGAAGCTGAACTGCAGCTGAGATTTCCTGACAGCATAGAACAAGAATAAAACAAGGTATGATATTCTAATGGCCAGATTTCCTTACTTTTATTCCTCACGACCTTTCATATATTTAAATGAATCAAATCTAAGAACACTAAATTTTATTGTCCAATAAATTGTTATAAAATGAACAATATGCTTTTCTCTAAATTTAATAACACTCTCATTGATAACAACTAAATTATTCTTGAACTTCATGTTACACATTTTGCCTAACTTTCAGGGGCATGCTAAGAGAGAAATCTCAGATGATTCTCTTAGATGAGTTTGGTCTTCTCATTCTTGCTACTATCCCCACATTCACTTCGTACAACAATAGACCAGGCTAACAATATATATATATATAAATTTACAAATAAAAGAATGCGCCTAGTATCTGTCAATAAAAAATAAATATACTCGGAAAAGCATTTGCGAGACGAGACACGAGACGAGACTGAAAATTTTATGCGAGACGCGAGCTGAGACTAAACCATGCGAGACGAGACGCTAGACGAGACTCGGTTAAGTCTCGCACGAGAAGTCTCGCGAGACTTCTCGCAGTCTCACAACATTTATAAATTACATTTATTTGTATATTTAGTGATTTTACATTTATTGAGTTTTCTAAGTTGAGCGTTAATGCCTCCAGGAACAAAAAAGTGATTGCGGCAATAGACATTTTATGAGATTTATTATTATTCAAGGTTGATTTTCAGAATTAAAACCTTCTTTAGTTTTTAAACATAATTAAAAAAGAAAAATTTTGTAAATTGGAAATTTATTACAGCATCGATTTAGGACTTTATTTTGCGACACAAACACATACACGCGGGCGCGCACGAATACATGAACTTCTGTTTTTGGTCTGAAAAGCGAATTAGACTCCCTATTGTTTCGAAATGTGATATTTCTGTTGTTTCTGTCTTTTTCACATTACTACTAGCGATTAATGTTGGGGGATGGCGGGGAAATCCCCTCTCGTCAAAGTTTATCCCCGGGCCGGCTCGCAGAAATAACATGATATTTTTACATGGAATAAGTATTTTCTTTCCATATATTTATAAAAAACTTCTCCTCAGTAGGTGAGACCGCAAACGTCACGAACAGTGGTGCTAATTCCCTATGATAAAAAATGATCTGTTTTATTAAATTTTACAAATTTTATCCTATTTTGTGGTACAATTTATGGTGATTTTATATAAATTATGGTGATTTTATGATAATTTTATACAGTATTTGGTGCTTTTATGATAATTTTATATAGTATATGGTGATTTTTCTCATATGTCTAGTGATTTTTAGTGTTATCATCGAATAAAAATTATTGTAAAATATTTTTGGTAATATACTTTGATATCTAAGTTGGTAACACTTCATGGAAACACACAAATGGTTGAGAACACAAAGTTAACTTCCTCAGCCTCTGAAAAAACTTGTACCTTCCCTTTCTTGTCCTTCCCTGAAGCGATGAAGAACAGGTGAATGAACTTGAAGAAACTACCTGGAAAGGGTGAAAGGAAGGAGATCCAGGTGCATAAAAGAATGCTAGGAATTCCTTTGTTCACGGAGTAGAAGTAATTCGTAGATCGCGTATGCAAATGAGGCTAGGTTTGACAAAAGGTCTTTTGTTAAGAGGAATATGGTTTGTCCTTGAGTACACATGTACACGTACGCAGGTGGGAACAATGGATGCCGCAGATGTTTGTATGTGTAATAAATTAGGGTCAATGACATGTCGGCTTCCTTTATCCTTTGTTGACAAAGAAGTAGTTGGAGCGCATACGTGACTGGATGCATGTACACAGAAGAAATTGTTTAGGGAGCGAAGCTGTATGTTAATTTTTTTATTTAGGACAGGAATGTCGTTGGAATGACTACGTGACTGGATACACGTACGCAAGGGTTGAATGTTTGATAGACGAAATTTTGATAATAAGATGGAAAGGTAAAATATTTTAATCGTTGTAGGGAGGCATTTTAACAGATAGTTGAAAGAACAAAGCGTCCTTGTTGTGTTGTAGTTTTGGTTATTGATATTATTATTGATAGGTAGATAGAATATTTATATTATGTCTAGAGACCATATTGATTGAATAGAGGATGAAAATCTAATCAAGTATGTTAATTTGTATTAATTTATGTTTAAATTTGCATGAATTATAAACTGTTTTTGGTTCTTAGGAGATAGGAGAATATAGCCTGGTAAGAGGTAGTTCTTTCTGTTTTAACTTGTTTGAGCTTTGAGGCAGGAGGTGGAGCTTGTTAACTTGTATAGAAAGACTCCAGCGAATGAAAAACCAGACTTGGAAAATGTATTTACAACTTTTTATTCCAACCCAAAACCTGTAGAAACCAATAATAAAAGGAAAGAGGAGGGACTAGGCAAAAACGAAGAACGAATGATAATTTGATTCCAATTGCTTGAAGGAGGTCCTTTGTGGCTTAAAGATCCATTTTCAATTGGCCTGTCCCCTGTCAACCAACTTCTTTTATGATCCTGACACTTGAGGATAAGGAAGATTGCCCCTTCTTTACCTGAGTTTATTTTTTATTGCAGGGTGCAATAAACCTGTTACCTGCCTTTAGGTTTATGAGAGGTACAGTAAAGTGTCCACCTGACCAGAGTCTTATTTCCTTCTTTGCAGCCAAACAAGATTTCTTTAAAATATTTTTGCATAAATTAGATTAATGAATTAATTATTCATGAATATTAATTAGTTGGTAATGAAAGGGTTAGAAAGAATGATTTTTTCGTATTTAGCGTTTATTTAACGGTATATTATGATATGTATTGTATATATTAGTATATATTGTACACACATACCCAGATATTGTGAGAGGAAACGGACACAACTCTAAGAAAAGTATCTTATGCATTTATACGGTGTTTTCACTGAATGATATGGGATTTATTCGATCTTTTAATGATGTTTGGGTGTACGAAACACAGCTGAATCACAAATGACGTATGTATATAAGTACTTTTTGGTAATGGACGTATGTATATGTGTTTTGCCTGATATGTGTACAGGAATATATGTGCACGCATATTATGTTTTGTATGCATGTAAGTGTTTTATCATCACCTTTAACGTAATGTGTGGTTGCATAAGTTCTTCTTTGGTGGTATGCTAGGTTGCATAATATCTCCTTCGGTTTGTGTTGTAGCCTTATATATTATGAATCTTTAAGCATGTAACTTTTCTTCAACGTAATGTAGGGTTTTTTGGTGGTATGCTAGGTGAATGCAAGCACCTGAAGTGTTTGTATTGTATTAATATTGATTTATATTGTAGACTTATATATAGTGACTCTTTACGTATTTAAGTGTTTTAATCGTACCTTTAGCGTAATGTTGGGTTCCATAAGCTCTACTATCGGTATAATGGTGGATGCATAGCTTCTATCTTATCGATTGTACTGTAGACATATATTGTGCCTTATTATACATGTAACTTTACCTTGACACGATTGTTAGGACCTCTTGTTATGATTGTAATGATGGCTTACATAACCTTAACTTTTGTTTGTTTTGTATGGTTATATATTGTGGTGCTTGACGTATGTACGTGATTTAACCATGTCTTAAATGTATAGTTGAGATATATATTGTGACTTTTTACGTATGTAAGTGCTTGTTAGACATATGTTGGTTGTATTTAACCACATATAATATCAATGTTTAATTGAAGTTTTAACTGAAGGCTACTTTTGCAAATAATTTATTTGTACATCCTTGTAGAAGACATTATGACGTCATCAGGGTTTGCAGTACATACTGATTTATTGTATGCTGTCACATAAATAACCTTATATGAACCATATATATTCCTTCTTTATCTTATATAGAATACCATATTTATTTATAAGATATTTTGTATAAAGTTTTGAACGTCACATAAAGTATTATTAAAACATGTAAAAGTAATCGGTAAATACTTGATATGACGCAGTATATATATATATTCTTCCTTTATCTTATATAGAATACACATACTTCTTGATATATCTATTATTGGATGTATAAAAATAAAACATGTAATTGAAATTTGTGTTATTTGTTTATTAGCATTAATTCTTATTCTACAGTGGCACGCTGTTATTGATTAGAGATATTATTTACATATATTTAGGTGTTTGATATATTTATAAGTATTCAATATAATAAATAATTATGTATTTGCAATTATGATATTTTGAATTGTATATTTCCGTATTTACAATATTGATATTGTTAATTGTATAGTTCAGTATTGATGTATATTTTCGATATTCATATACCAATATTAATTGTATATTTTCGATATTCATATTCCTATATAATTTACAATAACAATTTTTACAATGTACTATTTACATATTTACATTATTTACAATATGCTTTTTACATATTTATAATATTTACAATATTTACATATTTACATTATTTACAATAACAATATACTATTTACATATTCACATATATAAACGTAGGGAAGTGTCAATTGACGAGTGGTGTGAAAATATTTATGAAATTTGTCTCTGTCCAAGAATATCACGACTATGTCAATATATTAGGACACATTTAACATAACATATATACAAATATTTATCGAATACTCATACCAATAATGCTAATCATTTGACACGCATAATACTTTGATACCCGTACGGCAGTGTTCTAAAGTCGGCCATACTGTGAGGATCAAGTCGTCGTCTTTTATTTTCAGCCTTTTGATGTGTTTTAGTTTCAGCCCTGGACACAATGACAAACCCCGGCTTTCGAACAATCCTCCCTTTATTGTTTAACTGTTTATTGTCAACTTTATCGCGAATTAGATTATAAAAATGATCAAAATTAATTTCTTGGCGCGTACGATGATTTAAAGTTATACCCCTAATTTTAAATACATAATCTACATTGTCCGTCCCAACCTCATTTAAACGGTACGCATAATTCTTTGGCCCTGTTCCTATAAGTGCATTAATTTCCCACCCTTCTGGAACTTCATTAGTTAGTTCACCCAGGTAGGAACCCAAAGAAAGCGGAGGTTTTTTATTACGTGTACAAACATAATACTATCGGTGCCGCAGTACAGCACACGGTCAGGCCCTATTGTTGTTAATAATTCATAAAGATTTAAATGTGCCCACGAAGTGATGAACGCGGCAAGGACAACATTTGAGAACTTCCATGGTTTGTTTTTGTTCTCAATGTTTTTATACGTTACAAAGAGATGTCGCTCTCCAATAGGTAATACAGTTTACACCTCTTATTGTGGTGCCCATAGATAAGTCAAAAAATTTTCCGGAGTATCGACAATTACCGATTGCGATAAATCCGTTCGCTGCCTCCATTTTCCATATAGTGAATTGAGGAATATTTTAGAAATATACCTTAATCCCGGGTTCTTCCTTATATTATCATAATTTAATTTAATGCCTTCATGGGCATAATAGTTTGCAATATATATTTTCTGGTCTTCTTCGGTTTTGCAAGAAGCAGGAAAACCTGAAGCTTCCTGTTTCATTTGAAGAAAGGAATTCACATAGTCTTCAAACAGACCATGTGAATCCTCCTCGCCGCCAACCAGGTTAAATTCCCAGATTTCAATTACTTGCAGAATTTTGTATCCGAGCTGTAAAGCTACATGGAATTCAGTCGTACAGTTTGTGTCCGTTAAGGTACGTTGGGAATCACTATGCACGCAATTGTCAATACTTTTTTCCATACACGTACGGAACAACCCAAACAAAAGATGACCATTACACGCATATGGTAACACTGGAAAATAAAAGTCATTAGGGGGAAACAGTGCATTTGATTAACCCATGAATACTTTCCAGGTTTGAAAGTCTGGCCCCATGTATATTTTTGGCATACCTACAGGCATTGGTTTACGGGCCATTACCCAAGGGTATAACGATGTTACATCATAATATGCCACGGTTTGCTCGCTGGTATGTTCGTACAAAGCATTAAACCATTCTGTACGATCACCATGAAAACTATCCTTTGGTATTAGGTGATTAACAAGATTCTTAGAGTGAGTTTGAATACTTTCCTGCATGGTCTTATCAGTCTTCACCCAATGATCCCATTCACATTCCCACATTTGAAAAACGTTAAGATTTAATTTTTTCAGGAATGCTATTTTCGTGGCGGTTCTTTCATACCAGTCTTGTAAGGATATACCTTGCTTAGAGGTGGAATCCAAAGATACGTGTCGAAGTGTAGGATAGCAGGTTAAGCACCCGTGGAAAAAACACCCATGAAATTTGAAAACTATTCGTTCGAGGTTCAAACCCATCAACCTTATACCTTCCAAATCGTTTTTCCAAAACATTCCCAGAATGTTGGATTTTATTTCCCCTGGTACGTTTTAAGTACCGTAACCAATACATTGCCTTCAGGCTTTGTCGGTCACGATGGTCGAACCCATAGGGTGGAATAATTGGAATAATTTCTTTAGGCAAATATAAGGTACGATAGGTCAGTATGGCCAAACTAGCAATAGTAGGCGCGACGATACAACGTTGAATACCATTCGTTTTTTCCTCAATTAAGTTTGAAAATTTAATTACAGCCTCTGCTAAAATTTTGACATCATTTCGACAATACATCACCATTTCCTTTTCGAGGTCGTACTCCTCGCCACTTGCAGCACGTTCTTGGTGCCAGGCGATTAGTTGTTGTCTTTCTTCCGTGTTTCGCGAGTCAGGATCAAAATATTCAAGAGCGGGAACCGGACCTACATAATTTTGATTTTCCAAACGGTTAAATAAATATGGGAAATCTCCCTTTTCCAAATTTCCAGATAGACCTAAAGCTTTAGGGAGTTTTGATAATTTAACTCCCATATACAAAAACATGTCACGGAAGTAAATCTTTGGTCCTAAACGCATTTCAATAATTTTTTGTCCTGACATTGTTACTTCAGGTGTATGATGATGGGTCGTTATCAAAGTTTTAGCACAGAACTGCATATCATAATTACTCCCATTATGGGAAAGCACAGTGATTTTTTTAAACATTGGTCGAGTTATTAATACATGATTAACAAATCCATCAATGTCATGAAAATCAAACGAACGAAACACATATTTATCCCCGCATACAAAGCAATGATCATCCAACTTTGCGTCCTTACACTTGTAACAGGCATGAATACAATTTACGAAATTCACGTAATGTTCTTGTTCTCCATGTTCATTTTTACTAAGTAACATCGTTTCTACATCAAAGATGATGTACAAAAAGGCCACTACATATTGCAAAGTAACAGCCTGAACAAAACAAATGTGGTCATCATTCACATACGTATAACACGTTTTACAATAACGTTCACCGCATTCGTGTTTAGACTTTCGGCCTCGCATGTCAACCATATCACCACAATGGACACAAATTTTCTTCGTTTCGCATAAACTCTTCCCGTGAGCATTCACCGTTTTATGATTGGCAAAACTTTCTTCTGAAGAAAACAGTCTGCGACAATTATTACATTCGCGTTTAATATTATTATCATCAGAAACATCGTGATACTTCTCGCACATCCTACATTTGAAGTTACACTTATGGTCTTGTGTATGATAATATCCTTCCAAACAATATTCACAATACATATGTTTGTTCAATAGGGTTCTAATGTTAGTAATTAATTCATAGTGCCCTTCAGTATACAAGATGAACATTTTCTTTGATGCATGTATTCCAGGATAAATTACAGTGTAGTTTCGAGTTGATAGGTTTTTTTCGTAGATGACAATTTGGTAATGAGGAGCTAGCTTATTTTGGAACTTTTTCACATCATCAATAGTACATCCATTACGGATTTCAATGTCAACTTTAGCACTGACTCACAAATCCTTTGCTTGATTTAACAATCGTTTTGGATGATTTTTCAATTCATATACGTAGTTACGACGATGATCAGCCTTACCCTTCCCAAGGACAATGTTATTGGGAAGACAATACACATCCTTTTCCATTGGGATAGTACACTGTTCCAGGTGTGTTACAAAACTGCTATATTTTGCTGAACCCATACTTCGACCCCTACCTTTACGTGAATCCACAATATGAATTTTGAAAGTTACTTTATCACCAAATAAATAATTTTCGTTATTATTTAAAACATTTTCAATACTCTGAAACAAAACCTCGGGACTTAATTGTGACTTTTGACGCCATGATATGTATATTGGCTTCTTGATCGTGGAAGCAGAACTTTCTATTTTCATGCCAACATACATGTGATCGTCGACTTCGTTTAACGTATGCTTCTTTACAAATTCAAATAATGAATGAATATATTTTTCCGGATCATAAATTCCATTGGTGCGCATACGTTCAATGGTAACTTCCTTTCCTGTTAGCCCAAAATAAGTATAATGTTTGGTTGTACTATTGACAATACGAAAATATTCATCCGTTCCAGCACCATGCATTACAGGTTTTGGTGTAGAATTAATGCTACATTCAGGAAGAATACCGAGGAACTCATTGGACTCATTTGCAATTAAACCGGATGTTTTCTCTGAAGACACAAGTTCCATAAACTTTTCACGAGCTAAATTCCTCATATTATCTTGGCGAAAGAAGCCTACATGATATAAATCAATAATATCTTTTGCAGACTCACGTTTCTCCAAAACAACATGAGGATTACAGCCACAATGCATGAACAACGCTCGCAATAGCTTGGAATAAGCTTCACTGCTTACCCCTACACCCGTAGCATGGCATTGCGTCAACACTTCTCATGCAAATAAAACTTCGTTTCGATGTTCGTATCCGCGCGCTTCTTGAGTTGCCAACATGGTACAAATCACATTACGGTCACTCATTGTATCACTACTTAAGTAAAATACCCACGTTTAGTTTTCAATTATTGGTTGTTAGAACACTATAATTACTTCTTATTTATCAAAGATACACTTAAAAGTTTTTGAAATTACAATCTCACCAACTCCTCTTGAAAATGATAAGGTCCCGTAACTTTTACAGTCTACCGACGATTCAGCTGAAAGTTTATCGGCAATTTCATTAATACTTTCCGATAACTATATTGATAAATTTCCCGAAACTTTTTCAACTCAGCGTAGATGTTCTTCTAAGATTATTGATTAATTGCTCCACGCTAATTCGCTTCAAGTTAATTGCTCCACGCTACGTACAACCAGAAACGTCTTCAGCATACAACTTCTTCTTTTATACTAATTTGCGACGACCTCTTATATACGTGCAGACTATTTGATATATTCCACTACGTTTTTCCCGAAAATGACAAACTCTTGTAACTTTTTTTCAGTACAGAGATGATGCAGTTAAAAGTTTATTGACTAATCCTTCGATACTTTTCGATAACTGTAAATGTCAATGTCACGTAATTTTTATCTAGCTGTTGTATGTTTACAATTACAACATGTAGTGTACAATAAGGAACGTCTTCACCATAGCAGTACTTCTTCTAAACTGAGGCCGTGCCGATTTTGTAAGCCTTATATAGACGTAAAACACAAGTTTAGAAAATTTTAAACACAATGTTGCAAACTAAAATACAAAAAAGTAAAATTTAAAACTACAAGAAATAAAATTGTAAACTGAAAATGAAAAGCAGAAAGTAAAAATTTAAAAAAAACAATATTGCAAACTAAAATACAAAAGCAAAATATATAAGTACAAGTAAACAAACAAATATATAAACTAAAAATTTTTAAAAATGCATATGTAAAATTTTCAAAACAATGATACAAACTAAAATACAAAAAGTAAAATGTAAAAGTACAAGTTAAGAAACAATAATGTAAAATGGATAATGAAAATGAAAAAAAGTAAAATATAAAAAACAATGTTACAAACTAAAGTACAAAAAGGTAAAATGTACAACTTAAAAAATGTAAAACGGAAAATGAAAACACAGAAAGTAAAATTTTAAAAATCAATGTTACAAATTAAAATACAAGAAGTAAACTGTAAAAGTGCAAGTTAAACAAAAAATGTGAAACTGAAAACAAAAATTCAGAAAGTTAAATTTTAAAATCACAATGTTGCAAACTAAAATACAAAAGTAAAATGTAAAAGTACAATTTAAATAAAAAATGTGAAACTAAAAACAAAAAAGCAAAAAGTTAAATTTTAAAATCACAATGTTGCAAACTAAAATACAAAAGTAAAATTTAAAACTACAAGTTAAGAAAGAAAAATGTAAAACTGAAAATGAAAATGGTAAAAAAATTAAAACAGTTGCAAACTAAAATACAAAAAGGAAAATTTAAAAGTACAAATTAAAAACAATAATGTAAAACGGAAAATGAAAACAGAAAGTAAAATTTTAAAATCAATATTACAAACTAAAAACAAAATAGAAAAATGTACAACTTAAAAAATGTAAAACGGAAAATGAAAACACAGAAAGTAAAATTCTAATAAACAATGTTACAAACTAAAATACAAAATGTAAAATTTAAAATACAAGTTAACAAACAAACATGTAAACTAATAAATTTAATAATGCATAAATGAAATTTTAAAAAACAATTTTGCAAATTAAAATACAGAAAGTAAAAAGTAAAAGTACAAGAAAGAATAATGCAAAACTAAAAATGAAAATGCAGAAAGTCGAAACTACAAGAAATAAAATATGCAAGCTAAATAAAATATGTCACGAAACGTGTTGTGAACTTCTGTAAAAAATTTGGAAAATCTATGCGTTCTTACCTACTGCGAGATGTGTTTCCATTTTCGTTTTTTACTTTCTACATTTTCAATGCAACACTGATTAGAATTTTACTTTCACACTTTAATTTTTAGCTTGCTAATTTTATTTCTTGTAGTTTTGACTTTCTGCATTTTAATTTTTAGTTTTGCATTATTGTTTCTTGTACTTTTAGTTTTTGCTTTTTGCATTTTAATTTGCAACATTGTTTCTTAAAATTTTCTTTATGCATTTTTAATTTTTTAGTTTACATGTTTGTTTGTTATCTTGTATTTTAAATTTTACATTTTGTACTTTAGTTTGTAACATTTATATTAAAATTTTACTTTCTGTGTTTTCATTTTCCGTTTTACATTTTTTTAAGTTGTATATTTTTCTATTTTGTTTTTAGTTTGTAACATTGATTTTAAAATTTTACTTTCTGTTTTCATTATCCGTTTTACAATATTGTTTTTAATTTGTACTTTTAAATTTTACTGTTTGTATTTTTGTTTGCAACTATGTTCTAATTTTTTTGACCATTTTCATTTTCAGTTTTACATTTTTCTTTCTTAACTTGTAGTTTTAAATTTTACTTTTGTATTTTAGTTTGCAACATTGTGATTTCAAAATTTAACTTTTTGCTTTTTTGTTTTCAGTTTCACATATTTTATTTAACTTGTACTTTTACATTTTACTTTTGTATTTTAGTTTGCAACATTGTGATTTTAAAATTTAACTTTCTGCTTCTTTGTTTTCAGTTTCACATTTTTTGTTTAACTTGTACTTTTACATTTTACTTTTTACAAACTAAAAAAAGATTATACAGATTAGAAACTAATGTAGCTGGGGACGAGAGTACGTTTTACGTCTATATAAGGCTTACAAAATCGGCATGGCCTCAGTTTAGAAGAAGTACTGCTACGGTGAAGACGTTCCTGATTGTACACTACATGTTGTAATTGTAAACATACAACAGCTAGATAAAAATTACGTGACATTGACATTTATAGTTATCGAAAAGTATCGAAGGATTAGTCAATAAACTTTTTACTTCATCATCTCTGTACTGAAAAAAAGTTACAAGAGTTTGTCATTTTCGGGAAAAACGTAGTGGAATATATCAAATAGTCTGCACGTATATAAGAGGTCGTCGCAAATTAGTATAAAAGAAGAAGTTGTATGCTGAAGACGTTTCTGGTTGTACGTAGCGTGGAGCAATTAACTTGAAGCGAATTAGCGCGGAGCAATTAATCAATAATCTTAGAAGAACATCTACGCTGAGTTGAAAAAGTTTCGGGAAATTTATCAATATAGTTATCAGAAAGTATTAATGAAATTGCCGATAAACTTTCAGCTGAATCGTCGGTAGACTAAAAGTTACGGGACCTTATCATTTTCAAGAGGAGTTGGTGAGATTGTAATTTCAAAAATTTTTAAGTGTATCTTTGATAAATAAGAAGCAATTATAGGGTTCTAACAACCAATAATTGAAAACTAAACGTGGGTATTTTACTTAAGTAGTGATACAATGAGTGACCGTAATGTGATTTGCACCATGTTGGCAACTCAAGAAGCGCGCGGATACGAACATCGAAACGAAGTTTTATTTACATGAGAAGTGTTGACGCAATGCCATGCTACGGGTGTAAGGGTAAGCAGTGAAGCTTATTCCAAGCTATTGCGAGCGTTGTTCATGCATTGTGGCTGTAATCCTCATGTTGTTTTGGAGAAACGTGAGTCTGCAAAAGATATTATTGATTTATATCATGTAGGCTTCTTTCGCCAAGATAATATGAGGAATTTAGCTCGTGAAAAGTTTATGGAACTTGTGTCTTCAGAGAAAACATCCGGTTTAATTGCAAATGAGTCCAATGAGTTCCTCGGTATTCTTCCTGAATGTAGCATTAATTCTACACCAAAACCTGTAATGCATGGTGCTGGAACGGATGAATATTTTCGTATTGTCAATAGTACAACCAAACATTATACTTATTTTGGGCTAACAGGAAAGGAAGTTACCATTGAACGTATGCGCACCAATGGAATTTATGATCCGGAAAAATATATTCATTCATTATTTGAATTTGTAAAGGAGCATACGTTAAACGAAGTCGACGATCACATGTATGTTGGCACGACAATAAAAACTTCTGCTTCCACGATCAAGAAGCCAATATACATATCATGGCGTCAAAAGTCACAATTAAGTCCCGAGGTTTTGTTTCAGAGTATTGAAAATATTTTAAATAGTAACGAAAATTATTTATTTGGTGATAAAGTAACTTTCAAAATTCATATTGTGGATTCACGTAAAGGTAGGGGTCGAAGTATGGGTTCAGCAAAATATAGCAGTTTTGTAACACACCTGGAACAGTGTACTATCCCAATGGAAAAGGATGTGTATTGTCTTCCCAATAACATTGTCCTTGGGAAGGGTAAGGCTGATCATCGTCGTAACTACGTATATGAATTGAAAAATCATCCAAAACGATTGTTAAATCAAGCAAAGGATTTGTGAGTCAGTGCTAAAGTTGACATTGAAATCCGTAATGGATGTACTATTGATGATGTGAAAAAGTTCCAAAATAAGCTAGCTCCTCATTACCAAATTGTCATCTACGAAAAAAACCGATCAACTCGAAACTACACTGTAATTTATCCTGGAATACATGCATCAAAGAAAATGTTCATCTTGTATACTGAAGGGCACTATGAATTAATTACTAACATTAGAACCCTATTGAACAAACATATGTATTGTGAATATTGTTTGGAAGGATATTATCATACACAAGACCATAAGTGTAACTTCAAATGTAGGATGTGCGAGAAGTATCACGATGTTTCTGATGATAATAATATTAAACGCGAATGTAATAATTGTCGCAGACTGTTTTCTTCAGAAGAAAGTTTTGCCAATCATAAAACGGTGAATGCTCACGGGAAGAGTTTATGCGAAACGAAGAAAATTTGTGTCCATTGTGGTGACATGGTTGACATGCGAGGCCGAAAGTCTAAACACGAATGCGGTGAACGTTATTGTAAAACGTGTTATACGTATGTGAATGATGACCACATTTGTTTTGTTCAGGCAGTTACTTTGCAATATGTAGAGGCCTTTTTGTACATCATCTTTGATGTAGAAACGATGTTACTTCCTAAAAATGAACATGGAGAACAAGAACATTACGTGAGTTTCGTAAATTGTATTCATGCCTGTTACAAGTGTAAGGACGCAAAGTTGGATGATCCTTGCTTTGTATGCGGGGATAAATATGGGTTTCGTTCGTTTGATTTTCATGACTGATGGATTTGTTAATCATGTATTAATAACTCGACCAATGTTTAAAAAAATCACTGTGCTTTCCCATAATGGGAGTAATTATGATATGCAGTTCTGTGCTAAAACTTTGATAACGACCCATCATCATACACCTGAAGTAACAATGTCAGGACAAAAAATTATTGAAATGCGTTTAGGACCAAAGATTTACTTCCGTGACATGTTTTTGTATATGGGAGTTAAATTATCAAAACTCCCTAAAGCTTTAGGTCTATCTGGAAATTTGGAAAAGGGAGATTTCCCATATTTATTTAACCGTTTGAAAAATCAAAATTATGTAGGTCCGGTTCCCGCTCTTGAATATTTTGATCCTGACTCGCGAAACACGGAAGAAAGACAACAACTAATCGCCTGGCACCAAGAACGTGCTGCAAGTGGCGAGGAGTACGATCTCCAAAAGGAAATGGTGATGTATTGTCGAAATGATGTCAAAATTTTAGCAGAGGCTGTAATTAAATTTTCAAACTTAATTGAGGAAAAAACGAATGGTATTCAATGTTGTATCGTCGCGCCTACTATTGCTAGTTTGGCCATACTGACCTATCGTACCTTATATTTGCCTAAAGAAATTATTCCAATTACTCCACACTATGGGTTCGACCATCGTGACCGACAAAGCCTGAAGGCAATGTATTGGTTACAGTACTTAGAACGTACCAGGGGTAATAAAATCCAACATTCTGGGAATGTTTTGGAAAAACGATTTGGAAGGTATAAGGTTAATGGGTTTGAACTTCGAACGAAGACCATGCAGGAGTTTATTCAAACTCACTGTAAGGATCTTGTTGATCACCTAACACCAAAGGATAGTTTTCATGGTGGTCGTACAGAATGCTTTAATGCTTTGTACGAACGTACCAGCGAGGAAACCGTGGCATATTATGATGTAACATCGTTATACCCTTGGGTAATGGCCCGTAAATCAATGACTGTAGGTAAGCCAAAAATATACATGGGGCCAGACTTTCCAAACGTGGAAAGTATTCATGGGTTAATCAAATGCACTGTTTTACCCTCTAATGACTTGTATTTTCCGGTGTTACCATATGCGTGTAATGGTCATCTTTTGTTTGGGTTGTGCCGTACGTGTATGGAAAAAAGTATTGACAATTGCGTGTATAGCGATTCGGAACGTGCCTTAACGGACACATACTGTACCCCTGAACTCCATGTAGCTTTCCAGCTCGGATAGAAAATGCTGCAAGTAATTGAAGTCTGGGAATTTAACCTGGTTGGCGGCGAGGAGGATTCAGATGGTCTGTTTAAGACTATGTGAATTCCTTTCTTCAAATGAAACAGGAAGCTTCAGGTTTTCCTGCTTCTTGCAAAACCGAAGAAGACCAGAAAAAATATATTGCAAACTATTATGCCCATGAAGGCATTAAATTAAATTATGATAATATAAGGAAGAACCCGGGATTAAGGTATATTTCTAAAATATTCCTCAATTCACTATATGGAAAATGGGGACAGCGAACGGATTTATCGCAATCGGTAATTGTCGATACTCCGGAAAAATTTTTGACTTATCTATGGGCACCACAATACGAGGTGCAAACTGTATTACCTATTGGAGAGCGACATCTCATTGTAACGTATAAAAACAGTGAGAACAAAAACAAACCATGGAAGTTCTCAAATGTTGTCCTTGCCGCGTTCATCACTTCGTGGGCACATTTAAAACTTTATGAATTATTAACAACCGTAGTGCCTGACCGTGTGCTGTACTGCGACACCGATAGTATTATGTTTGTACAGCCACGTAATGAAAAACCTCCGCTTTCTTTGGGTTCCTACCTGGGTGAACTAAATAATGAAGTTCCTGAAGGGTGGGAAATTAATGCATTTATAGGAATAGGGCCAAAGAATTATGCGTACCGTTTAAATGAGGTTGGGACGGACAATGTAGATTATGTATTTAAAATTAGGGGTATAACTTTAAATCATCGTACGCGCCAAGAAATTAATTTTGATCATTTTTATAATCTAATTCGCGATAAAGTTGACAATAAACAGTTAAACAATCCAGGGAGGATTGTTCGAAAGCCGGGGTTTGTCATTGTGTCCAGGGCTGAAACTAAAACACATCAAAAGGCTGAAAATAAAAGACGACGACTTGATCCTCACAGTATGGCCGACTTTAGAACACTGCCGTACGGGTATCAAAGTATTATGCGTGTCAAATGATTAGCATTATTGGTATGAGTATTCGATAAATATTTGTATATATATTATGTTAAATGTGTCCTAATATATTGACATAGTCGTGATATTCTTTGAGAGAGACAAATTTCATAAATATTTTCACACCACTCGTCAATTGACACTTCCCTACGTTTATATATGTGAATATGTAAATAGTATATTGTTATTGTAAATAATGTAAATATGTAAATATTGTAAATATTATAAATATGTAAATAGCATATTGTAAATAATGTAAATATGTAAATAGTGCATTGTAAGTATTGTTATTGTAAATAATATAGGAATATGAATATCGAAAATATACAATTAATATTGGCATATGAATATCGAAAATATACATCAATACTGAACTATACAATTAACAATATCAATATTGTAAATACGGAAATATACAATTCAAAATATCATAATTGCAAATACATAATTATTTATTATATTGAATACTTATAAATATATCAAACACCTAAATATATGTAAATAATATCTCTAATCAATAACAGCGTGCCACTGTAGAATAAGAATTAATGCTAATAAACAAATAACACAAATTTCAATTACATGTTTTATTTTTATACATCCAATAATAGATATATCAAGAAGTATGTGTATTCTATATAAGATAAAGGAAGAATATATATATATACTGCGTCATATCAAGTATTTACCGATTACTTTTACATGTTTTAATAATACTTTATGTGACGTTCAAAACTTTATACAAAATATCTTATAAATAAATATGGTATTCTATATAAGATAAAGAAGGAATATATATGGTTCATATAAGGTTATTTATGTGACAGCATACAATAAATCAGTATGTACTGCAAACCCTGATGACGTCATAATGTCTTCTACAAGGATGTACAAATAAATTATTTGCAAAAGTAGCCTTCAGTTAAAACTTCAATTAAACATTGATATTATATGTGGTTAAATACAACCAACATATGTCTAACAAGCACTTACATACGTAAAAAGTCACAATATATATCTCAACTATACATTTAAGACATGGTTAAATCATGTACATACGTCAAGCACCACAATATATAACCATACAAAACAAACAAAAGTTAAGGTTATGTAAGCCATCATTACAATCATAACAAGAGGTCCTAACAATCGTGTCAAGGTAAGGTTACATGTATAATAAGGCACAATATATGTCTACAGTACAATCGATAAGATAGAAGCTATGCATCCACCATTATACCGATAGTAGAGCTTATGGAACCCAACATTACGCTAAAGGTACGATTAAAACACTTAAATACGTAAAGAGTCACTACATATAAGTCTACAATATAAATCAATATTAATACAATACAAACACTTCAGGTGCTTGCATTCACCTAGCATACCACCAAAGAACCCTACATTACGTTGAAGAAAAGTTACATGCATAAAGAGTCATAATATATAAGGCTACAACACAAACCAAAGGAGGATGTTATGCAACCTAGCATACCACCAAAGAAGAAGTTATGCAACCACACATTACGTTAAAGGTGATGATAAAACACTTACATGCATACAAAACATAGTATGCATGCACATATATTCCTGTACACATATCACGCAAAACACATATACATGCGTCCATTACCAAGAAGTACTTATATACATACGTCATTTGTGATTCAGCTGTGTTTCGTACACCCAAACATCATTAAAAGATCGAATAAATCCCATATCATTCAGTGAAAACACCGTATAAATGCATAAGATACTTTTCTTAGAGTGTACCCCTCATAAACCTAAAGGCAGGTAACAGGTTTATTGCACCCTGCAATGAAAAATAAACTCAGGTAAAGAAGGGGCAATCTTCCTTATCCTCAAGTGTCAGGATCATAAAAGAAGTTGGTTGAAAGGGGACAGGCCAATTGAAAAGGGATCTTTAAGCCACAAAGGACCTCATTCAAGCAATTGGAATCAAATTATCATTCGTTCTCCGTTTTTGCCTAGTCCCTCCTCTTTCCTTTTATTATTGGTTTCTACAAGTTTTGGGTTGGAATAAAAAGTTGTAAATACATTCTCCAAGTCTGGTTTTTCATTCGCTGGAGTCTTTCTATACAAGTTAACAAGCTCCACCTCCTGCCTCAAAGCTCAAACAAGTTAAAACAGAAAGAACTACCTCTTACCAGGCTATATTCTCCTATCTCCTAAGAACCATAAACAGCTTATAATTCATGTAAATTTAAACATAAATTAATACAAATTAACATACTTGATTAGATTTTCATCCTCTATTCAATCAATATGGTCTCTAGACATAATATAAATATTTTATCTACCTATCAATAAAAATATCAATATCCAAAACTACAACACAACAAGGACACTTTGTTCTTTCAACTATCTTAAAATGCCTCCCTACAACGATTAAAATATTTTACCTTTCCATCCTATTATCAAAATTTCATCTATCAAACATTCAACCCTTGCGTACGTGTATCCAGTCACGTAGTCATTCCAACGACATTCCTGTCCTAAATAAAAAATTAACATACAGCTGCGCTCCCTAAACAATTTCTTCTGTGTACATGCATCCAGTCACGTATGCACTCCAACTACTTCTTTGTCAACAAAGGATAAAGGAAGCCGACATGTCATTGACCCTAATTTATTACACATACAAACATCTGCGGCATCCATTGTTCCCACCTGCGTACGTGTACATGTGTACTCAAGGACAAACCATATTCCTCTTAACAAAAGACCTATTGTCAAACCTAGCCTCATTTGCATACGCGATCTACGAATTACTTCTACTCCGTGAACAAAGGAATTCCTAGCATTCTTTTATGCACCTGGATCTCCTTCCTTTCACCCTTTCCAGGTAGTTTCTTCAAGTTCATTCACCTGTTCTTCATCGCTTCAGGGAAGGACAAGAAAGGGAAGGTACAAGTTTTTTCAGAGGATGAGGAAGTTAACTTTGTATTCTCAACCATTTGTGTGTCTCCATGAAGTGTTACAAACTTAGATATCAAAGTATATTACCAAAAATATTTTACAATAATTTTTATTCGATGATAACACTAAAAATCACTAGACATATGAGAAAAATCACCATATACTGTATAAAATTATCATAAAATCACTATAATTTATATAAAATCACCATAAATTGTACCACAAATTAGGATAAAATTTGTAAAATTTAATAAAACAGATCATTTTTTATCATAGGGAATTAGCACCAGTGTTCGTGGCGTTTGCGGTCTCACCTACTCCCCTCTAGTTCGGAAGTTTAATTCAAACTCTGGTTTGGTAGGATGGCCATATAGGCTTGGTAGGAGATGGTAGGAATGGCCCTATATCTGTCAGTAAATTTATTTTCTAGATCTGGCAACACTCTATAAGTTGAATGCGAAAGTTGATAAAATGCGAATTCTGGCAATACTGCAGTTAGTTCAATTGTATGATCTGGAAATTGATCCAGAAAGCTTTTTTCGTATCAAGTATAGTTTGCTGGATATTTGGAGCCTTGTGCAGAGTCGTTTTTGCGTGTGATTAGTGCCATACTAAAGACTTCGACTAACATTTGTTTCCTGCAGTAGTCCAGCCTTTAGTATGATGCTAATCATACATCAAAATGATTCTGCATAAAGCGGTTTGATTCTTGCAATTGTTAACATATTGCGTTATCCACAAGTCCGTTGACACAAGTAATGTTATTCCTTGGTGGTTGGTGTAAGGGGGATAGGCGACAATAGATGGCAGCACTGTTCTCCTACACAAGTAACGTATTTTTATATTTTCTCTGCTGCTTCCACAAATTTAATGTTAGAGAGTTTAAACTTTCTGAAAAGAAAGTTCAAACCTATTCTAAGGGAACAATCCGTGTCAATTTTGGATATTGTGACGTTAGTGCATTCCTCGGACTAGAAGCAGGCAAAGACAAGGTTGAAATCCGGTTAAATAAAGACGAAGAAATTTACATATAGTAGCATACTTTCCCAGAGTTTTGCTTTGTCTGCTCTGAAGCGCCACTAGAGCCTAGTGACGATTTTTGTAATCTCCTATCTACTATCTTGGTCACTGAAGCTAAATATCTGTGTGTATCGGTTGAGAGACTTATCTAGCCCACCTTATCAGATACCTACGCAGGTTGATAGCCTCTTTGGCCCACCTAGACCACTATCCAAACGGGTGGTCTTCTTCAAACCTGTAACCTAGACGACCTTCGCTATGGCTTCTGGACAAGGCACTGGCCATACTGGACTACCTCCTGTTGTTGCTCAGGGCCCTTCTCTGACGGTGGCAAAGATCGACAAACGAAAAGCCCGCCAAGAGTCAGAGCCGAGCAGTCCGACGGCTCTCTCCACAACAGCTGCTACCTTTTCTGCTGCGCTCCAGATGACACCTCCAACCAAACGTCATCATACACTGAGTGAGTCCTCGTCTGCGTCTAGCAATATGGATATCGAGATTCCAGGAAAATCATCTAAACCAGTAGTCCATTCTTTTCTTCTTACCAACTACGACGTTAAATACCATGATTTAAAGCAGATCTACTTACGTCTACTGAAGTACGTACCACGATCGGATGTCAAGCAGCTAATACCTACCAAGAATGGTATTATCATCCGATCGACAGATCCTAACATGGCAACCACTCTCCGTAACACCTACTCTTTCGAGATCTTTGGCACCTCGGCAAACCTTCAAAAGCTTTCATCAAACCGGGCATAGCAACCTCCACCTCCTCGCAAGCCTCCAGCTCTATCTGTTGTAATACGAGGAGTAGATCCCCAGTTCACGGATGCCGAGGTCGCTGATGAACTTAGGCTGGAGGGTCATTCAATCCTGAAATGCCTTCGCATAAAGAACGCATCCGGACCCACTTATATGGTCCGAGTTCCCACAAACAGTCAAGAGACCGTGGATGCAATGGTGCCTACATATACCTGAAACGACATCGGGTGGAACCGTCTCACTCACCTCCGCCTCTTCCTGTATGTTGTGAGCGATGTTAAGCTTATAACTCACATCACACTAACGACTGCAGGAACCCTTTCAAATGCGGGTACTGTGCAGGTTCACATTCCACCAAGTCTTGAACCAATCTCAGTAATCCACCGCAATGCTCGACCTGCCCAGATCAGCATCCCACGTATAGCTATAAATGTAAGGCCAAACCCGCTGCAGAGAAGCTAAAACCAGACCTCACTGTACCTATCCGTATTCATAACTCCTATTCTACTACTCCGCCTCCTAGCTCTGCACAACCGATCACCGTCGACAAATTGTTGTCATTTCTCGCTGTTACCTTGCAGAACATACATCCATTTCTTCGTCAACATATGCTCCAACAAGTACAACTCGCTGCTAAAACTATCCTGCATGTCAACTTCACTGGCACTTACTCCAACAACTACGCTCATTTTCATTCTACAGTCCATGAATCTGCAGTATAACTTCTCTCCTCATCTATTCTCGTTATTTTTCATTATGGCAGTAAATTTTCTCTTTCTGAACATTCGATCTCTACAAAAAACAAACCTTTGTTTGAGCAGCTACTTCTGGAGGAACACGTTCATTGTTTTCTTCTCAACGAAACATTTCTTACTCCTAAAATCTCATGCAAACTCTCACCCTATCACATTCTTCGACATGATAATACCATTCCCACCCGCCGTGCTAATGGTGGCGTAGCTATTGGTTTTCCGCACTCTATTTCACATAGAGTACACGCAACTGGCGATACATCACTGCCTGAACATCTTACCGCTACTTTATATTTCAAATAATGCTACGTCACTGTTGCTACCATTTATATACGACCAGGCCATCCTATTCCTTTAAGTTTCTTTCAATATATTTCTGAGAATTTTCGGACCTACATCATAATGGCCGACATTAACTACCATAGCCGCTCAGATAATCAAAAACGCACCTTCTGCAATTATATTCAGACCCAAACGACGGAATTTATTCATCCCATTCCTAAACCAACTCGACCGGCTTCGAATACAACTCCCGATATAGTCATAACATCACCCAATATTCTCTCCAAGCTCACTCTTTCTGTGCTTGACCCGCTTGGGAGCGATCATGTCCCAATTAAAGCTACTCTTCAAAATCCAGGTACACCTCAACCCGCTCACCTGAACTATACGACACTATTGATGAGATTACTGATAGTATTCATCAGGCGTCCTTGCAGTACATCCCTCGGACTACAATTGATCCCTATAGACCAAAATTGCCACCACAATACTTACATTTAATACGTCGTTCCCGTCAGCTGCATCGTGATTTTACTCGCACGGGCAATCTGGAATCGCTTCGGCAACATCGCCAATACCTGCGGGCGGTGCATAACTACCTCGTTGCCTATGAGACCAGAAGCTGGATTAAAACCTGTAATACTTTCTCTGATACAGCACATCCAACTAAGTTCTGGAAACGCTTTCATCAGCTCACTGGTAAAACTTCTCACACATCATATCCACTCATTCTCAATGATACGCCCTTACACACTGACATGAACAAAGCCAATACCTTTGCTGATTAATTTCAAGATGTCTTCACGCCACTTGGACCTGCTCTATCTGCTCGCACTCATCCTACCGACCGGTTCAATCTCAACTCGCCTTCATTCCAACCGCATTTTGACCATCTTCTACCCGACAATTCATCTTTGACAGCTCCTGTCACCGTTACAGAAATCACCACCACCGTCTCTCGTAAGCGCAACACCGCTCCAGGGCTAGATTCTATTACGTATCGCCATATCAAGGAAGGACCCTACATTCTCCATTATCTTCTATCTCTCATCTTCACGTTCATCCTCCGTACTGGTTTTATCCCTAACGGCTGGAAAACATCCAAAACCTTAATGTTCCTGAAACCGAACAAACCAGCTTCGTATGTGTCTTCCTATCGTCCAATTCAACTCACCCTCGTTTTCAGCAAAATACTTGAACGGATACTGGTCTCTCGCCTCCACACACATCTTGCCGATCACAACCTAATTCTCCTTCATCAGGCTGGATTCCGCCCAAACTACAGTATCAATGATCAACTCCTCCGTCTGACCACGTTCATCACTGCTCAGTTTAATTAATCTAAGCCTTCCTGTCTCGTCCCTTTCGATTTAGAAAAGGCTTTCGATAAAGTGTGGCATCTCGGCCTTCTGTTCAAACTATTTTCTTTCCGACTTAAAATCTGTTACATTCGCTTCATTTACCATTTTCTCTCTAGCCGCCTGACCTATGTTTCTATCAATAATGTCCTATCTCACCCTATATTTATCCACTTTGGAGTTCCTCAAGGCTCTGCCCTGTCCCCGCTACTTTACTTATTGTATGTTGCTGACTTTCCTGCTCTTCCTCCAAACGTCAGTCTTTTTCAGTATGCGGACGATACGGCATTCCTGGCAACGGCGACAACTATTCACAATATCAACCACATCCTTCAAACTGCCATAGACGCATTCATTCAGTGGTGTGATATGTGGCGCCTTAAACTTAACGCCAATAAAACCAAAGCAATTAACTTTCTACCACCCGGTAAACGTAGTCGTGTCCATCGCAATCCGGCCAACCTCAGAATCGAGATTGCAGGTACTCCCCTTGCTGCAAGTCCCACTGAGACATATCTGGGCATTGTCTTCGACTCCCATTTGAAATGGTCTGCTCATCTCAAAAGTCTTGCTCTTAAAGCAACAAACCGTCTGAATCTACTCAGACGCCTAACTGGGACTAACTGGGGATTAAAATCTCACATCCTTCTTAAGACCTATAAAGCTTTTTACCGACCTGTGTTAACACATGGATTTACGGCTTGGCTTTCTGCACCCGAATCATACTACCGGAGACTCCAAATTCTTGAGCGGCACGCCCTCCGCCTTGCCTTCCGCATAAGATTACCAAGCTCAACCAGAGACTTGTACGAGAAAACGCCTTTTGCGCATATCCTTTACCACCTGGAAGATCTCAGACTTCGGTAGGTTACGAAGCGATTCCAGACTCACCATCCACTATTGTTTGATGCTATGCACCACGAAGCCACTCTCCGCAAACCCTCTTTTATTATACAGCCTTCCTCACTCTCTCTGCTGTTGACTCTATACCATTACGTTCTTCCGCCATATAGTCCGGACTTGCAACTTCTTGATGACTTTCTCATTGCCATCCCCCCACCATACATCACTCCATCTTATGTTGCACAATAACCCTACCGTACTAATTGGGCTACCCTCGTCCTCATTGCGTCCAGAGCAGCTCCTGGACAGAAGATAACCTTCATTCGTCTGTCTAACACTCCTATCTGTGTTGTGTTGTGATGTGAAGTGCACCTCATAGTTTCATTCTATCACCACTATTCAGCTTTTATCACTCTCCGGATGCATTGTTAGATAGTGTTCCTATCCTTTACCTATGCTTATGATTATGGTTAAAGGCCATAATGTCCTGCAATATGGAAAACAGGGTTATAATAAAGTTTATGTAATCTCCTTTGCCTCCCGACAATTGCCTTCCACATATAGTTCATCCTTCATTCTCTTCCCAAATAAAGGGCGTAACCCTTTGGGTGGGTGCTGGCCACAGCTAGCAAAAAAAACATATAGTAAAAGGATCCGGGTTTGGTTCAATGAGTTCAGAAAAACATATACGGAAACGTTATATTCTTTATATCCTAATTACATTGGCGACTTTCCTTCGGGGCAAAAATGTGCCCGTATGGCATACTAGAAAATATTGCTGGAGACCTCTAAGCTGAAAAACAATGTTGGATCCAGTAATTAATTTATGCTGGTTTTGCTGTAAATTATGCTATTAATTTGACGAAAATTAATGGTCCAGCAATCAAATTCCAGCACAACTTTTCTTTTAATTTGGAGTGGAGGGGACGCAAGTTCGGATACAATGTTGAACTCTAGATTCCGTCTCCTTAGGATGTTATGAACATTCATCCCATGAAAAGCAATGGCAAACCACCACGGATTCACCTTGCCAAGGGGCTTTTAGGTCAAATATCTGCCTTCGCACAGAATGTGACACCATCATTCATTAACAGCCATAGAATAACACATTGCAAAATTTTCACCAAGAATATATGCGAGACTGCGAGAAAGTCTCGCGCGAGACGAGACTCAAAATTTTATGCGAGACTTGAGACGAGATTTCGCATTTGCGAGACGAGACGAGACCAACATTTGAGGCTGCGAGACGATACGAGACTTTTCCATTTCTCGTCTCGTCTCGTCTCGCATACATCCCTATAAGCATATAATAACAGCTACCTAGCGAAATTGAACAGGACACACAAAAATTTCCGTTAAAGGTTTTAAAGTTAACTCTATCATGAGGGACGTGCTAGAGGGTATGGTGGCAGGAAAGAGAGGGAGCGGGCGAAGGAGACTACAATTAATGGATGATATAAAAACAGAAGGATCATACGCGAAGACGAAGAGGTTAGCGGAAGACCGTGAAGCATGGAAGCTTCTCAGCTGCGGCAAGCGACCTGCCAATAAGGGCAGAATACCTATGATGATGATGATGACATAAATATAAACACAAGGTTGAAGATGACTTAGAGTTTTATAATTGAGGTTTTTTATTTTGGAAATTAGCGAGCTTTTTCTTCATATTGTTATTTTATGTTATCAGTAAGCCTTTTAAAGAGTTTCAATGCGTCAGAACTTTTTTCTTTGCTTCCTTTGTGAATAATATTAAATAATAATAATAATAATAATAATAATAATAATAATAATAATAATAATAATAATAATAATAATAATAATAATAATAATAATAATAATAACCCTTCGCTATACACGAAATAATATGAGTTATAAGTAACCGTAGTCCAATTACGGACCTTGTGTAGGGTTCCTTCGCTTTTCTCAAGTATAGTTTAAGAAACTCAAAGGTTTGGTTCCTTTCCTCAGTGAACCACAAAACAGCACTCAAACAACGTCAACGGACACATCTCCCGCTGGGAAAAATCCGTCCGTAAATGCTCGTACCACGTTGAGTTATGTCTTTCAAAACCGTCAAGAAGTGGCTGTGATGTTTAGCGATTATTTTTCTTTTCTTTAGTCGTTTTCTTTTAAAACCTTTTTCTTTTACTTTCTCATAACTCAGAAATAGTGAACATATTTGCTGCGAAACTGGAGCAATATGAAACACCTGGCATAAGCGTCTATCCTGAACACGGATTGAATACTATAGCAATAGAATAATAAACGCTGTATAAATAGTAACTATTGACTGTAGCAAAATGAGAGAAATGTACTGTAATAAACACACTCTTAAATTTCGATAAACACAAAGTCTATTGTGTAATAGAGATCGAAAAATATTAGCAATAGAACAATAATGCGTCTAAAATCGCACTGTTCACTGTAACTACGGCTTGATGTACCTAGGTAATTAAAACCACCAAAAACTATTGTTGTAATGTTCTAGAAGCAAATGAAAGCAAAAATCATTATAAAAGTTTAATACAAATGTACGTCATTTTAAGCAGTATAACAATCACTACCCATGTGTCAAAGGGATACTGCAATACAATGTCGGCTCTTGAGGGGATTCAAATCGGTAACAGGTAAACTTTAATATTTAGCACATCAAGGTACGATAAAATTTTTAGACAGGTGTGTACAAGAATTACTATTTTTCGGGATACTCCAGTTTCATCAAACATTTTCATTTCACTAATTGTCTCATCATGATTCACTGGCTTCAGTCATTCCCTCAGTTATGCCAAAGGGTGTAATTGTGAGCGTTAAACTGCAAAGAATAATTAGTATTCACTTAAGTTATAGTATAAAAAATGAAATGTTTAGCAAAGGGACTTCTCTCAATAGCCAGGCACCGTAGCTACATCTATTATTACAGTGAAAACACTCTAAAGCGGACAGCCGTGGGAAATCAAAAATTGTCCGCTATAGAGAGGTGTTCGCCTTCAAGAGGTTTCAGTATTTTATGTAACTTAGTGAGTAAGGTAATATACAATTATAAAAAATATTTTTGCATGAATCACGTATTTACGAATACTACATGCATTATCCTCTGTCATCCAATACTCTGTGTTCGAAGCACAAAATGGAAATAACATGTTATAGTTCTCTGCACTTTGCGCTTATCAGTACTTCCTTCGTTTTCAGTATGGCGCTTTAATATGTGGGGTAATTGCAGTCCTGAAGTGTCCTTTTTGAGACAATATACATACCTGAGTGCATAAAATACTAAACTTGTCTTGTGGTTGGTTAGAGACTCCAATGGGACAGTAACATAACGTGTCATCCCTAACGGCGGGCAACTGCCAATCACTTTTATGTCTAAAACAGCTTGGGTGGGAGTGGGATGCAAGCAAAGGACATAAGAGTGTTGTTAAACAGAGACGCTTCGTCTGGGTTGCTGAGCAGACAGTTGAGGGGGCAAAATATTGTCACAATGTTTCCTTGGTGACACATGCACGAATTGCTAAAAATGTATTTTTACTACACTTTTCAACTTATTTCTAGAGAAAGTGTCCGTAATACGGAGGTAAATAATACCTATAAAAGACACAAAAGGCTGTCCGTGTCCGTACTAGAGAGTGTCCGCTTTAGAGAGGTTTGCCAATATGTTTTTCCCTATTACAGTGTTTGAGGATTACAAAATATGTCCGTTAAGGGAGGTGTCCGCTTTATAGAGGTGTCCGTTAGTAGAGGTTTCACTGTAAATGTTAAAAACATCACGAAACAGAGACTAAGGTCTGGAGATGGATACAATGCGCACACATCAACAGCCAGCTCCTAAAGAAGACACCTAACGAGAAATACGTGAACTACGTGCGCAGGTATGATGTAAAACCACCAACTAACTGAAACCAAATTATTACCAACCAGAGGTAAACTAGCGCCAATAAAAGTAAACTTAGATAATTAAAGAAAATACCTAAGATCTAATTAAATATTAGTGAGGACAAAAACAGCGGCACTTATTAATGTGAGCAACCCAAAATTAGCACAGTACAGATGCGCGTATGGTACAAGGGGATGCGGGATTCAAAACACACCGAAATATTTTAGACCTTCCATGGCGTACAAATAAAATGTCTGATATTGACTATAGGTGAAGTTAACAAGAAATGGAATAATAGAAAGCCTGTTGTTTATGTTTCTATTAGAGCATGATTAAAAATTGGAATATTTAAATTTTAAATTAAATTGAATAAATATGTGTAATAATAAATGCGTTTTTCTTTGCTTTTCCTATTGATTGATTCCCTGATACCGAAAATGATTTTATATTTGGACTGAAGAGAAAAATTTGAGAGCCAGAGCTAATTATGTGAATTATGATTTCCCGGTCTTTTTTTAATTTTAACGTATGTGGACTCGTGAGTGTGGTTTCTTGTTTTGTTGGTTTCTGATAAGTAAAGCAATGTGAAAAGCTTGATACTAGGCATGCGAGGTTAATAATGTCTGATATTCACTATATGTGAAGTAAACAAGAAATGGAATAATAGAATGCCTGTAGTTTATGTTTCTATTAGAGCATGATTTAAAATTGCAATATTTAAATTTTAAATTAAATTGAATAAATATGTGTAATAATAAATGCGTTTTTCTTTGTTTTTCCTATTGATTGATTCTCCTTGATACCGAAAATGATTTTATATTTGGACTGAAGAGGAAAATTTGAGAGCCAGAGCTAATTATGTGAGTTATGATTTTCCGGTCTTTTTTAATTTTAACGTATGTGGACTCGTGAGTGTGGTTTCCTGTTTTGTTAATTTCTGATAAGTAAAGCAATGTGAAAAGCTGGATACTAGGCATGCAAGGTTAATAATGTCTGATATTGACTATATGTAAAGTCAGCAAGAAATGGAATAATAGAAAGCCTGTAGTTTATGTTTCTATTAGAACATGATTAAAAATTGGAATATTTAAATTTTAAATTAAATTGAATAAATATGTGTAATAATAAATGCGTTTTTCTTTGCTTTTCCTATTGATTGATTCTCCTTGATACCGAAAATGATTTTATATTTGGACTAAAGAGGAAAATTTAAGAGCCAGAGCTAATTATGTGAGTTATGATTTTCCGGTCGTTTTTCATTTTAACGTATGCGGACTGCTGAGTGTGGTTTCCTGTTTTGTTGGCTTCTGACAAGTAAAGCAATGTGAAAAGCTGGATACTAGGCATGCGTGGCTAATAATGTCTGATATTGACTATATGTGAAGTCAACAAGAAATGGAACAATAGAAAGATTATTATTTTGCATCTATTAGACGTATTTTTTGATAATATACAAAATGATTAAAATATAAATTAGTAATTTAGAATTGGTATTGAGTTCTTGAAATTGTTGGAGTATGTAGTTTTTATTGTATAGTGTGTTTGCTATCATCAGGATTGATAACAAACTTATTGAAATAAGTATTAAACATTATTACGAATGGGATGTTTGAGATTTGAGTATTTAGTTTTTGATCACTGCCACCGTGCTTTTGTTTTCAAAAACATGTTTGTAACTTCCCTCCGGTCAAAACTCAGTTAAGCAAACATGTCAGGTAGGAAATCAGAGACTTTCTCATTTTATTTTAAGTTCATTGCAGTTCTACTACTTCCGAGGTAGTATGGAGTTTGCATTACAACATAACCGCGGCCAACCCATATATCTGACATAATTCCAACTCTATGTATTCCAAATCGATAAGGATATATATGATTCATAAAAGTGTATACCGGTAGCTGCAAATTAATTAATTTTTTACATTGGGGCTACAACTAGTTCAAATCCAATACCTTTGGAGCATAACCTCGATACTTTTTAATATCCAGACCTGGTAACAGCGTGTGTTTATTGTTTTTATGTTGTAAGCGGTACTGTATGTGGAGGCGGGTGGACTTTTGCTGAGAGGTACTCTTGTTTTACTGTGCGGAACGGATCCTTAGGTTGTAAAATGTACAGAAAAAATTGCGTAAGTCTTTAATTTGACCATATTATATCGAGAACAAAACCCCAGTGGTAATATTCCCGGTGGGAAGGAATTTTAAAAATGGGAATATTCCCGGTAATAGTTAAGAACAGCTACTTCTCATCTCCCGTGCACGAGGATACATCTTACTGTTGCACTACCTAAACACCCTAAGTACAAGGGCAAGAACTCAGTCTATTACCTACTTTTTAACATCCTAGATAGTCAATGAATAATTCCTGAAAGTATGGCGTTTCTCGTCCTTCCCTAAATGGGAAGTACGGCTCCTTAACTATAACCTTCATTTCTTTACTTTATCCTCCGAATTATAAGAACCCTATGACTAATTACTTTATTTTAATATATTATGATTTACTTCTAGGTTTTAAAGAATTTGGAGGTTAAAAAATTTTAAATTATTTGACGGTACTTTATATAACTAATAATTTGATTTTTTAAGTTCCGTTTCCGTTTGCACTAAAAAGTAGGGCAATTGTTTGATATTGAAGGCCAAAACTAGCAAAAGGTAGGATGATTTACGGAAGAAATGAGTTGATAGTGATGTTCAAGTAGTCAAGAAAGTACCAACCATATTTTTTTAAGCCAGTAAGGGATTTATATAAAACGGAAAGGTTAGTGGAAGTGATTTATTTGAGAAAAGAAAGTCAATTGTTGGCAACGAAGATAGAAAACAACGTGCCATGCGGGGCTCTTACCCGTCTTCATTCGCTAACGCTCGCTCCGCAACGCTGTCTGAATTTAATATTGGTAACGTAATTTAACGTATGAAAACATTAAAAAAAACGCATCGGAATAGAATATCGCAAAAAAAGTAGGTGCAAAAGCCGGCCCCCAATGCTAAAGAACAGCCAAAATTAGGAAAGTACTAATTTACAAATGATGAAAAGGAACCATTTTGTAAAGTAATTTAGAATTATGTAGAAATAGAGATGAAGTACTATTAATAAACCCTGAACCACCGTTAGTAATAGACGTCGGTCTGTCTCCTCTCTCTGACTCGAATTTCTGAAGAGGTACTCGGACTTCTTTTACATGTGAATTAAAGCATGGAATTTCAAGAAACAGGTAGAATGAAAGGTCGTGTATGGCAAGTTAGTGCTAAAATATAAAGATAAGTAAGTATCTTGCAAAGTTTGTGAACAAAAGTATGTATGCGGAAATGTTGATAAAATGGTGAGACATGTATCTTCTAGCATTTATCCAATCTAATTGGTTTATAACATTTATAAATTTAATGTGTTTATAATATCAGTAATAAAGTCAAGTCCAGCAAATCCACTTACATATAAATTTAAACTGTTACTATATATTTTTTCGCACATATTTAAATGATAGAACATATTGTAAATAAATATACATTTATGCGCACTCTCAAAATATAATAAACTGTTAATAAAGTAACATAGTACCGTTCAGAATATACATTTTAAAGAATCATCTGTGGACAACAGTAATAATATGCTGTGATAAAAAAATTAATTCCACTTTGAAATCATAATATAGTAATAGAATGCAATTTTCTTTCTGATTGAACATAAATTCCCATTTTGGGAATATTCCCAAAAAATATATTCCCGGGAATTTATCCATCACTAGATAGAAAAAAATGTGCCATGCGGGGCTCTAACCCGCCTTCATTCGCTAACGCTCGCTCTGCAACGCTGTCTGAATTTAACGTTGGTAACGTAATTTAACGTATGAAACCATAAAACAAACGCATGGAAATTGAATATCGCAAAAAGGTAGGTGCTAATGCTAAAGAACAGCCAAAGTTAACAAAGTACTAATTTACAAATGATGAAATGGAACCATTTTGTAAAGTAATTTAGAATTATGTAGAAATAGAAATGAAGTACTATTAGTAATCCCTGTACCATTGTTAAAGAAAATAATAAGCAGACTGTCTCAGTGCAAATTTTGACTGTCATTTGTTAGTTCTCTTTATATATATATATATATATATATATATATATATATATATATATGTATTGAGGGTGAAGGTGTCTACGAACCGCAATGTACTCTGGATACGTGAACTGGCGGTAGTGCTAGAACGAAGAAGTTGTCTCTGAAAAACTTATTTTATTAATAGAAAAGGAGTGTTATGTCCAACATCATGTTACAAGTAATCTTCAAGTGCCTGCAAAATATATTTACATATAGTTCAGATATCGGTTTACTTTCAAATCCTACATTTGCTTTGTATAGAAAAACGTGCTCTGCCAACAGGTTATGGGCCCAGCAAAAATGCAGGAAGTTCGATTGTAAAAATACTCAAAGTGTGAACTGTGGTAACTAAAAAAAAAAAAAAAAAATATGTACCGGTAAGAAGTTTTTCCTACGTGTTTGTGACTAGATTGCTGTACGGGACAACGTGTTTCGTGGTGAACAGTAAGTGTCAAACAATTACACAAAGGTGGACTAGTGGATTGAATTGCCGAAAATGGCGGGACCGGAAACTAAAATTGAAATTTGGTTGGGCAATCCAACTGTTGTCAATGGAAGTCGCAGATGAAAATGCATTTTGAACAATATGAACTGATGTCAATAGTTGATTGTTCAAGGACATGTCTAGAAGTATCTGCGGAACAAAAGGCAGAGGGACTGCAGGCGCTACAAGTATGGAAACGGGACAATGCGAAAGCAGCGGCGTTAATTGCTAGTGCACTGAGTACACAGGTGGCGGATTTAGTGTTAATTTACACAAATGCCAAGGACATATGGGACAAACTTGTTAGTGTGTATGAACAGTCAAACATACAAAGGATAAGTATGCTAATGACAGAGTTTTTTAATTTAAAACGCGATCCAGAAATGGATATGGCTGCTCACGTATCGAAAGCGGAGAAATTGTATCGGACATGAACAGTGAATTACGACGAAGGGGATCGCACGACATACCGGTTGAACTCTTACATGGAAGAATACTTAATTCATTTGGTTCTGAGTATCAGAAGTTTAATAATGTCTGGGAATCAATGAGTGATAGTGAGCGGACTACGAAAAACTTAACCGAAAAGTTGTGTACCATAGAAAAACGTTTACAAACCGTATCGTTATCAGAAAATGCTGCATTTGTTGCTCAAAGATACGTGAAAGGAAAGCGAAGCAAAAACCTTACCAGTCGTGTAAGGGAGAATGTGCATGAAAGTGCAAGGGAGAATGTGAATGAAAACAAAACGCGTAAGAAATGTTATTATTGTTCGTCGACAACCCATCTTCAGAAATTCTGTAAAAAGAAGAAGGCAGATAAGAAAAAACGAACTGAAAATGCAACTTCCTTGGGGGCCTTTTCCAGAGGTGATCAGAGTGGAGCAGCGTTATCTGCGACTAGTAGTGCAGTGCAAGAAGATTCATGGGTTTGTGATTCAGGAGCAACAAATCATATGACTGCGAATAAACATTATTTTGCTTCGTATAAGAAGTTTGCTGTTCCAGTAAGTGTGACATTAGCAAACAAACATTTCGTGTTGGCGAACGAAACAGGTCAAGTAAACATTGAACGGTTCGTGAACGGTAAATGGATTCCAGGTTATCTACAAGATGTGTGGTACGTACCGGAAATTGAAAAGAATTTATTTTCTGTGCGCAGCACGTCAAAACATAATATTAGTGCATCGATAGACAGTCATAAAGTTACATTATGTTGCGATAACGAGGTCATTGCGACAGGTGAGTGGAAACAAAACACGTATATCATGCATATTCGAGTGGTTATTCCGTGTGAACCGGCTGAAGTGAACATTGCAACAACCAAAGAAACGTTACAGTTGTGGAATGAGCGTCTTGGGCATCAAGATAAAAGACATGTTAAAAACATTCTTCAGCAGGCAAACATAGAAGTGAGTGATACAGATACTCAAAGTTTCTGTGATGGTTGTGTGCTCGGAAAAGCACATAAGAAACCGTTGAGGGTAAGACATAACAGGCCACAAAGGGTGGGTGAATTAATAAATGCAGATGTAAATGGTCCAATGTAACGGACAGTGTACAAGGGTTTAAGTATTACGTGTGCTTCACGGACGATTACAGTAAATATCGCAGAATATTTTTCATTAAACAAAAGAATGAAGTGGTGAGATGCCTGAAATTATTTCTAAATGAAGTATCGACGGCGGGGCATACTGTTAAACTGTTCCTAAGTGACGGTGGCAAAGAATTCGACTGTGAAGACGTAAAAGCTGTTCTAAGGGAGCGTGGAATAACACCAGTTTTGTCTGCACCGTATACGCCAGAGCAAAATGGAGTTGCAGAACGTGAAAATCGAACCATTGTTGAGCTGGCGAGGTCAATGCTTTCAGTAAGTGGTTTACCTAGGTTCTTATGGCCTCAAGCGTGTGAAACGGCAGTGTATGTTTTAAATCACACAGGAAAGAACCCTCAAACAGGAAAGTCACCAAGTGAGTTGTGGAACGGCACCAAAGTGATGGTTTTTGACCATCTTAAAGTCTTTGGTACGCAATGCTACGTGCATATTCCAAAGAAGTTTCGTAAAAAGTTCGACAACAAAAGTATTCATGGGTATATGGTTGGATAACTGAATGATAAAGATGGATACAAAGTATACATACCTTCAAAGAAACGTGTTGTGTTGTCACATGACGTGTACTTCAAGCCAGAAAATACTTGCACTGATTTCTTAGAAGTGGTTCCAGATCAGAAGGAAGAATTGGTTGCAGAAGTTTGTACCCAAAAGGAAGAATCTATCCTGGATAATGATCCGATTCTGAAGGAAGAGATACCGTGTACTGACTCCAACTTTGAAAGCGAGGCAGAAGACGCGGAAGATCAACCCACCAAACAACTAAGAAGAGAAGTAAAGAAACCGGCCTGGTTGACTTCTGGTGAGTTCGTTATGGGTTCAGCGTATATGGCAACAAGTGAAATAGGGGACCCAATATCACATAAAGAAGCCATGCAGTCAGCCAACAAGGAACAGTGGTCTCAGGCTATGAAGGAAGAAATGGAGGCATTAAAGAAGAACCATACGTGGGACTTAGTGATGCTTCCAGATGGTGCTAAAGTGATAACAAACAGATGGGTATACAAAAGAAAACTGAACACTTATGGTTCTGTACAAAAGTACAAAGCGAGACTCGTAGCTAAAGGTTGCGGACAAAAGGAAGGGATAGAGTATGAAGAGACATCTAGCCCTGTAGCAAGGTATGATACAATAAGAACTGTATTTGTAGTCGCAGCAACGGAAAGACTACATATTAAACAGATTGATGTGAAAACTGCATTTTTGAATGGGGTACTTCATGAAGAAGTGCACATGAAGCAACCGGAAGGATACGACGATAAAAGTAGTAGAGTGTGCAAGTTGAAGAAGAGCTTGTATGGCCCAAAGCAGGCACCAAGATGTTGGACCGAACGACTCGTAAAGTTTATGATAGAACAAGGAACGAAAGTGAGTGCTGCTGATCCTTGTTTGATCGTTCGACAACTAAATGAAAAAAAGTTAATTGTCTTGGTGTATGTTGATGATGGATTAGTGGTAGGAAGTGATTCTAATGAAATCGACCATTTCTTAAAGCAGTTAAGTAATACATTTGTAATTACTACTGATGAACCTAATAGCTTCTTGGGTATGTAGATCCAGCGTAGTGAAAGGAGATTTTTATAAGTCAGCGAGCATATACCAAAAACATTCTCAAAACATTTAACATGAGTGAAGCAAATTCAGTTGTAACACCATCCGATAGGAGTAGTGGCGGTAGTACAAAGCCGATAAAAGAAGGAACTCCATATCGTGAAGCTGTAGGATGCTTAATGTACTTCGCAGTGGAAACATGCCCTGACATTACTTTCGCAGTTTCTCAAGCAGCTCGAGCCGTTGAACAGCCAACAGAAGAGGATTGGATCAAGATTAAGAGAATCTTCAAGTACTTCTAAAGTACATTCGACTATGGCCTAGTGTATTCATCACACAACACCACGGGTTTAAAAACCTTCAGTGTTGTGGATTATGCCGGAGACATCAAAACAAGAATGTCTACTTGTGGCGTAGTTACAGTGTTCGCAGGAAGTGCAGTAACGTGGTCAAGTCACCTTTAGAAATCAGTGGCTTTGTCAACAACGGAAGCTGAATTCATTGCGGCGAGTGAAGGTGCGAAGGAACTAATGTGCTTAAAGCGATTGTTCAGTATTTGGGCGTGAAATTTGGTGAGAAACCTGTATTATTAGTAGATAACGCTAGGGCTGTGAAATTGACAAAAAACCCAGAATTTGACAAAAGGTCAAAGCTCATCGAAATAAGATACTACTTTGTACGGGAGTGTTATTCAAAATAACAAAATTGATGTAAAGCATATTGCGGGTCAAAATCAGGTAGCTGATATATTTACCAAAGCATTTGAAAAGGTAAGGTTTCAAAGTTTGCGTAAAAATATGGGAGTTTCCTGCAGTAATATGGCAGGACAGTGTGTTTAGGAGGAAGTGTTAAAAAAAAATAAGAAGCAGACTGTCTCAGTGCGAATTTTGACTGTCATTTGTTAGCTCTTTCTTTTTATATATATGTACTCTGGATACGTGAACTGGCGGTAGTGCTAGAACGAAGAAGTTGTCTCTGAAATACTTATGTTAGTAATAGAAAAGGAGTGTTATGTCCAACATCATGTTATAAGTAATCTTCAAGTGCCTGCAAAATATATTTACATACAGTTCAGATATTAGTTTACTTTCAAATCCTGCATTTCCTTCGTATAGAAAAGCGTGCTCTGCCAACAACTACCATTAGTAATAGACGTCGGTCTGTCTCCTCTCTCTGTCTCGAATTTCTGAAGAAGTACTCGGACTTCTTTTACATGTGAATTAGCGTATGGAATTTTGAAAAATGGGTAGAAGGAAAAGTCGTGTATGGCAATGTTACGTGGTAAACTATAAAGATATGTAAGTATCTTGCAAATTTTGTGAACATAAATATGTATGCACAAATGTTGATAAATTGGTGATACATGTATCTTGTAGCATTTATCCAATGTAATTGGTTTATAACATTTATAAATTTAATGTGTTCATAATATCAGTAATAGAGTCAAGTTGAGCAAATCCACTTACATATAAATTTAAATTGTTACTATATAATTTTTTTCACACATATTTAATTGATAGAGCATATTGTAAATAAATATACATTTATGCGTACTTTCTAAATATAATAAAGTGTTAATAAAGTAACATAGTACCGTTCAGAATATACATTTTAAATAATCCTCTGTGTACAACAGTAATAATATGCTGTGATATAAACATTAATTCAACTTTGAAATCATAATATAGAATATAATATAATGCAATTATCTTCCTGAAACACAAATTCCCAATTTGGGAATATTCCCGAAAAATATCTTCCCGGGAATTTACCCATCACTACTTCTAACCCGTTCCTACCTGTACTACTATTACCTATGGTGGACAATTGGAATATTTCCGGGTGGTTTCCATGATATAAACACTGGAAGGAATTTATTTTCATTTATTATGATTTACGTTTTAAATAATTTGGAGGTTAAAGGAATAAAATTCGTTGACTGTATTTATATACCCTAACTAATTAATAATATGATTTTTAAATTCCCATTTCTATTTGTACTAGAACGTATCAAAATACTAATTTATAAATGAAAACGAACCAGATTGTAAAGTTATCTAGAAATTCTGTAGACAGAGTTGTGTATCTACACATCGAATAACCGTTAGTAATACATGTTGTCGTCGTCTCTGACTCGAATTTCGGTCTCTGAGGAACAATCAAATATTGAATAATAGGATCTTTGTAGCTGTAAATACATTTACATTTAAAATATAATATTATCAAAATGAGGGTTGCATCTCAGGATGTTTCGTTAGTACTGGCGTTTCCGGACCTATGTTAATTAGTACTTGTTTTCTTCTTTACGTGTGTATATATGTGCAAGCGTTATTGCAGAATTTTTGTAACACCGTAAATATTGTAAATAATTTTCTTAAATTAGAGATTTAATAGTACACAGTAACAAAGCACAGTGTACTTTAATCAACATTCTGTATATAGGCCATTACTTACACTGGCAACCTTACGAATTTTTTGACAGACGCATCTTGTGGTAGTTACATAACTGAATTTCTTTATAACATAAGTAATTAATGTGTTTACAATATCAGTAGTAGGATCAAGTTTAGAAAATTCACTAACATGTAAATTTATACTGCTTAGCGGTGTAAAATATTTGGACTTTCTATACCAAATATCTCCAAAGTATTCACTTGCATAAGACATATTTGTAAATATACATTTATGCGTATTCTCTAAATATAATTAAATAACATAATACCGTTAGGAATATACGTTTTAAAGAACCTTTGGAGATAACAATCACAAATATACTCTGATAAAAGAAAACTAATTTTAATTAGAAATTATAATATAGCAATAGAATGCAATTTTCTTCTTGTTTGTACATACATTCCCGGAATATTCGCATTTTTTGAAATCTTTCTGGGATGATTCCCAGCGAATATTCTCGAAAAATATATTTTCGGGAATTTGCGCATTCCTACAATAACAGTACTCTTAATACTACTACCACTATTTATACTGTTTATCCGTATATTAAAACTGCATGCCTAATAACGTAATCTAACGTAACTTAATTTAGTCCAACCAAATGTAACTGAATGCAGTACAATTCGGTCAATTTTTACGATTTTGAAGTTGGTCCGGCGATACAGCAGTAATGTCTAATTTTGCATCTGTGACCTGTATGTGTATCTCTGAGCCCTTATTTTTTTTAACCGTCAGTGTGTTTCTAGAAGAAAATATACCAACGTGAGTGTATAAAATTTTGTATTCACAATGTGGCAACGTGAATTTAGACATGTTTATAAATAAACTTGGGGTTAACTTTGCAATGCTTGCACCAACTTGTATACTCACTCAGAAAAAAAAAAAAAAAAAAAACTAAAATGAGTCAAAACTACCCTAAGGTTAAGCTAACCCGTTCCTATCTCTATCTTACAGTACTATGCTGAAGCGGTCCTACATGTCGATGCGTAGATGGGTCAAGTATATTAAAGTCTACTCTGAGTTAGTATTTCTGGTAAAAATTTCGTACTTCTTACGGTTCTTATTATCCTCCAGAATGTTTCGCTCTCATCAGAAAATTCTACTTAGCATAGATGGAATTCACGGGATCCACCAGAAATAATTTGATGGAATTTTACTATACGAATCTAGAGATTCTAAGATGTACGAAAACATTTGGCCAAGCCTTAAATTTGCACATTTTATGTCTAGAACAGAAACCATACAACACCTACGGGGCTTCTAACCCGTTCCTACTACTACTACTACTGCTACAACTACTTGTGCTGTGTATCTGTATAGTAAAACGGCAGGAATAATTGTTTAAAACATAAATTCTTTCATGATTTGTGTGTAAATACTTGGTACAATAGAAAATATCTACAATAAATAAGAAATCAGTTTGTGTTACCAAACAACACGAATGCCTTGTGAATCAAACACTGCGAATCTCGTGCTCTGGTGTGTCATTAAATCAGCCTATTAATTGCATATCTTGGAAAAGATTCCTCCTGAGGTCCCCTCATTCCTACAATTAATCACTCGCAAATAATTTTCATAAATCCAAATGGAATAATATGCTGCTGGTAGTTCTGTCATACAGTATGCAAAATTAGGTCAAATCTATTGATGCGTGTGAAATGCCCTGCAGCAAATAGATTACCGGCTGGCACGTTCACTAAATTCCTTTTCCCAATTTATGAGAATGATATTGTCAGGTATATTTTTTCGCCATTTTTGTGCTAGGATGAGATAAAATCGGTATCAGACAAGAACACTAACAGAATAGTAAGGACGATTTCCTCTTCATCCAGTAACTAAATTCCGATCTATGAAATCCACGGTATAATTTAAGATTGCTAACTTCGTACAATTACAAAGGAAAACAAGATATATCTTGATTGGAAACATGTTTTTATGTGAGCACAGTCTCAGTATATTCGGCCACTCCGTACGCATACGTCTTTAATACCCAGTGTTAATATGTCATTGGAAAATTAATTGTAGTAATGACGAATTGAGAAGTTTTCTGTCTAAGATTGAAAGAAACACTGTGAAGGCACCTGTAACCCTACTTCAGTCCGATCGGAAAAACCTCCTGAGGGAGTTTTGTAGCTCCGGGAGGAAACATTCACTGTCGTAGAAAAAGGAACTTGAGATGAAGATTATCAGGCAACTATGATATAATGTACTAACACTCATGTCTGAGTCAAACCAATATTTGTAAAAGGAGGAAATATTATGTTTGTTTGCCTGTAAGGTAGAGAGAAACGTGCAGATTTTCTTTAGACCCACTACTCGAAATAATTGACGAAAAAATATAATTGTTTTACTAATTTCCTTCTTATTGAGCCCTGAAGGATTTGCGGTTGTCAACATGAAAGTATATCGTTTGGCCTAGATATAGTTCTATGGGACCACCAGAAGTAATTGTTAAAAAAATTAGAGTTCTTTTACGATTTGCGTATAAATACAGCTTTTGGATATATAATGTAACAACTACAGCGGAAAAAATCACCAAGCTGTGCTAGGCAGCCATTACAAACTACAAATGCTCTCTACCCGAGTCGTAGCAAGGCGTGTGCGGGGCTGTGTGAAAAGGAAGCCTCGAAAAAAATGTAATAATGTATAAGAAAATAATAATGATATGCAAGAAATAACCTATAGGCCTATGATATTTCGTATGCAAGTAGAAGAAAGTAATAGGTTTTCCTTTGACAAGGAGTAAAATTTAAAAATCGTATAGTGGTGAGTATTTTGATATTTCTGTACATTTATGTATTTTTAGCATTTAGGTATATCCTTATAAGAAGTAGCAAATTTTCTGATATTTTAAAGTACTGCTTTCAGTACTTTTTACATCCCTAGTGTGATCACAAACAATTCCAACCACTAACGCAATTTCACCTGAAGCGGCAACTACCGTTGTCTTCTTCCTTTATTGTCCACTGCCCTCACCTGTTTTTGTTACGCCACTGTCATAAAGACCTCAGTTTCTAAAGTTTAACATGCAATAAAATAAATGAATATCATACTAATCTCGCCAAGTAAACTGCACAGAGATTGTTTATGATGTAGTTTTTCCTAAGACTGAAGTAGATATTCTTCGAACGAAAAATCACCTATCAGACACCATCGGCTACACGCACATCTTTTTCAAACAGCAGACAGACCGACGTCTATTACTAAACTTGGTTCAAGGTGTATTTATGGTACTTCATTTCTATTTCTATAGAATTTTCACATTACTTTACAAACTGATTCCTTTTCATCATTTGTAAGTTATTATTTTGCTTCTTTCTAGTGCAAATGGAAATGGAACTTAATGAATCATCTATCTATTAGAAAGCTAAAACAGGAATTAAAAGCGCTTGCGCTTCAATCCATAACTTTGGCTTTCAAATCTTTCATTTACGGTTATATGTGATTTCACGTTTAACAAAGACAAACATCTTAAATTTGTGTACTTTAAGTAAATACGTTAACAAGATCTTTTTCATAAAGTTTATGATATAAAATTATTGCAAAAACCTTTGTATTTTAATAAGCCTTCTCTAAAATAAATGCACGTGAATTGTGCTTCCATCTTCGAGTTCTTTTAAACTATATGTTATGGACCTTTATGTTTGTGGTCAATCCTTTCGAGAATGAGACCTCGGAAACTACAGGCTCTCACTGATCGATTGGAAATTTTACGTAGATTGTCCAGTTCTAATTGAATATTTAAAAAAACAGAATATTTAAAAAAATATATTTCTTTATTACATTTTTAGGATACACTGTAAACGTTGAAATTAAAAAAAGAACAAGCATCATATCCTAAGCGTTATACATTCCAACGCCATACACTTGTATATAAGGCTTGCATATGTCTCAGGCGTTCGTTTCATGGATAACCATTTCTCCCGCGCTCCTCTGTGGCTAAGCGTTTAGCGTACGCGTCTTTGGCGTGGGAGGCCTGGGTTCGATTCCCGGCGGGAGCTCATATGGTTCGGATTCCACGTTAATCAGTAGGTCCACGTCTCATATAGCCTCGCTGCTGAACAAGACGTTAAACTCAAAATCAACTCAACCATTTCTCCAGTCTAAGATGAATATTTTTCGATTGTTTTGCCCAATGAACACCATATATAGCTGGCATTATAATTAATTGTGTATGTAATGTGTTTGCATATTACATACTGCGCAAAATTAGACACTCCGACCGGAAGTAGGTTCAAATCTTGCAAACGGTGAGAGATATTGAGAAAAAATCGATAAAATCTCCCTTCTATGATACGCCTTGCCGATTTTTTTCCAAGACTTCTTTCACTTGTGTCTGTAAAGGGACATGCACAGATGTTGTGAGGAACGAGGAGATTTATGCTCATATGCGAATGATGCGCTCTGTAGGGAGCGCAGGTTCAACTGGTATTATTAATTAATTATATAAAGTACAGTCAACGAATTTTAATCTTTCAATCTCCAAATAATTGAAAACTTAGAAGTAAATGATAATAAATCAAAGTACTTAGTTATATTGTTCTTATAATTTGGAAAATAAAGTAAAGAAAGGGAAATAAATTCCACCCAAGTCCCAGCTATATGCCAGGAGAAAAAAAAACCTGGAATATCCTCATTTTTTATTTTTCGTCCACTGAGAACAATCCCACTGGCTACTGGTACTAGTGCCACTTTGCCCTCACCTAAGCTAACCATATTCAGTCTAACCAAACATCTTGAGGTCATTCCGTATTTTTCTTTAACAAATTGTGTGCATAGTCTCAACATAAGGCATAGTTATGCGAAGTGACATAATAGCTACTATTTAGATTATCTCGATTTTTCAGATACGCTAAAGTTTGTATAGCATTGGTGTCATGTTTAATTTTAAAAATATAAGCTAGTAATATAGTAGAAAATATTTTAGTTTTGGGTTTTCTGTGCTCATGCAACAGTTATCTACGTCAAGTATTGGTAACTATACAGTGTGTAAAGAAAAGAGAAAAAAGCTAGTATCGTATCTCGATAAAATATAATAATGTATTAGAAAAGTATAATGATATGGAAGAAAGAAGATAGATGCCTATAATATCTCGTATGTAAATAGAAGAAAATATTAGGTTTTTCTTTGACATGGGGTAAAATTTAAAAAATCGTATATTGGTGAGTATTTCCACATTTCTGTATAGTTCTATATTTTCGGCTTTTAGGTCTATCAATATTTTGGTATAAGTAGTAGTAAAATTTCGGATATTTTAAAGTACTCCTTTCAGTACTTTTTCTATCCCTAGTGTGATTTTAAACAATTGAATCCACTAACTAAATTTCACCTGAAGTTCCAGTTACCGTTGTCTTCTTCCGGCCCGCTCATAAATTTTGTTAAAGCGAATAATATTTTTCTTATTGGTTTCAGATCTATTGGGTTTTCTCGAACATTAACTGCTGAAGGTTTCAAATCTCCGACGTGAACAGTTTTGTATGATCAAAATGGCTTCACATTATTTAAACCTAGCCTATAATAAAACTGAAATAAAAACAGAAAACAATCCTATTAAAGTTGAAATGAAAACAGAAAATGAGTCATTTGAAGAATGTGATTATAAGCTATGTGCTAGTAACACTAATGACCATAAAGACCCTCTTGTAGTACTTGTGGAATATAAGAAACGAGAAAGTGCAACGGAAGGAGAGAATGTCGATTTACAAAGGAATGAAGATGAAACAATATCAGATTGGAAACTATCTTCGAAAGCTATATGTTTGGTGAAGCGTTTACCAACGGCTGATGCTTTTGTAAATTCCAAACATTTTCGCAGTAACATCATGCCAATATCTTCCGATCTTACAAACATCACAGAAGGGTCAAGCAGTCACATGTTTGCCACTATCGGAGACAAGGACGATGACGAGGATGTTCAAGAAAAAGATAATCGAGAAGTTGGTAGCAATGCACAGGCCCCGAGGTACGTTTTAATGCATTTATTTCATCTGGGATATGTTTTGTATAAATATTTCTTTTCAACATTTGCGATACTTAGTTAAGTATTTATTTTTCCTTTATTTTAAACTCTATTATTGGAATCACAAACATTTGAACACATAAATAATGCAACCTAATGCGTAGCGTTGTAATAGGTAAGACAGTTCGGCACTGAGATAATTATGTAAAGGTAATTGTATATTGCAAGAAACCTCATTGCACCAGGGGTGAATATCAGGATTAAATACTTATACGGTTCTGCGTAATGTCAATATTTGGTAATACGTTTCCTATTACAGGGAAGAATACCTCGCTGAATTATTTATATCTTTCCCCTCTCACTCAAAAAGTTTTCATGATATAAAAATGATACTTTAATATTCATTTGTATATGGGTTTTGAAGCTGTAATGTTATTTTGTATACAAAAAACCTTAATAATTAAAGATATCAAATGTGGATCACACGAAGGAATTATCGAGTTTTTTTTCTTATATATATATAAAATCCTTACACGAATTATCGAGTTTTATATATGACGTTAGAGAATCCTTTCACTTACTGTGATTGCTTTAATATTGATGTATCATAAACGAACTCGTACTAGACCAACCATAAATTCAACTTTTCCTCTTTTACAAGTAGCTTATTTTATTATATGGGTCATTAACTTAACTTGTAAAAGTTCGTTTCTTACAAGGTTACATTTTGAGATGGAGTGTCTCATAATATGCACTTGTACCGTCCGCAAAGCTAATAGATAAAAAGGTTTTTTCTTGCTACTTTTCTATGACATTTACAGGTAAAATAATATGTTTTGTTAAAAAAACGCTTTCGTTTGTTCTTTGAACACTGACCATGTTACAAGGTCAAGGTTGCCTACTGGAAGAGTCATCACCTCCGGCCGGCATTGGGGCTACTGGTTCTGTCCCAAATCACGATGGTTCCTTCGGTTTCTTGGAGTTCTGACGTGTTCTCACTGTCCTCGTTGCACTATTGTTATGCGTTTCATCTTCTCCTCTAGCCAGCGTTCATAAACATGGGATGTTTAAACTTAAAATAACCATTCTACAAATAAATGTTGACAGTTAAGTAGCCCAAGGTAAGAGAACCTAAGAAAATTAAAATTCAATTGAAATCGATAGGATTTGGTAACATTACAAAGAGAAGGAAGTTATGAATACTTAACTACTCTCTTTCGATTTTTTCAATCGAATACATTACTTCGATACTTCATTTTGCTTAGGAATAGACAGCAATGCCTATTCTAAAACGAGATGTTATCAGGTTACAACTTTAGGGTTTTTTCTTTGTATTTAATGATAATTAGTCACATAACCGTTTAATGAGAAATATTGAAACTGGTGCTTTGTAATTGTTTAATGAAATGGTAAGCAAACACTCTATTAATATAACGTGTGCTTTTGTACGTTTATTAAATAAGTAAGCATTAAATTATTTCAATGATTGGGAGTAAGAAGTTGATTACCTCGAAATTTTAAGTTTCAAGTAGACGACTTTTGATAGAAAGTGCGAGATAAAAAAGAGAATGAAGAAGAACGAAAATATTTAAAACTTTCAGTAACAGACTGACTTATGTAGGAAGTGACTTCAATTTACCCTCACTGAAACTTTGCTTCTGCGTGCACTTTTGACTCTTGCTTTTAGGCAAGCTATAGCAAATATTCAACCTGCATATATCATAATGACGTGAGGTACAGTTACTGTAGAGGAAAGGCTCGTTTTAGAATTAGCCATAAAGATTCACATTCTGGATGTCGACGTTCTTTCTGTTTTCTTCCTTCTCACCACGTAAAATTTATTTCAATCATGTATTACATTTAAATAAATACATATAGAAATGTTAATATATAATGATCATTTTCAGCAAGTGTTTCTTAGACGCCGAACATAATAGATGACGGTTGACCACAGTGGTTGCTAAGAGTAGTAGATCATAGTATTTACTAAGGTTAAGGTACATAGTTGGCATAGCGGATCGTGGTGTGAAGCAGTGAGTGTTTCATGGATGAAGTTTTTATTGACTCATGCTTTTCGGATACATACATCACCTTTTTAAATTTGAAATATGTTTGACAATTTTCTAATAGTTTCTTTGTCCGATTAAAGTGTTCAGTAGAAATACAATATTAAGATTACACGTTACAGTAGTGATGAGTAATGTCTAATGTTAACTTTCTCATCGATATTTCGGATGAAAATCTCGAACTCCTTACATTGGTATGTTTTAAGCTCATCTCTAAAGGTGTTGGTTATTAGCATTTTATTGATGGCATTTCGGTGGATTCACTAATAACTAATTGAACGTGTAATCTACCTATATTAGCACAATATTACCCTATGCGTTCCAGCCCTGATGATTAATTACTACTAAGAATAGATAGAAAACTTCTCGACTGGAACGCTTACGATTAAGTATTAACTATTCCATCTTCTAACAGTCCTACCGGTAATGAAATGTTTTTCTCTATTTTTCGAAGAAGTAAGAAGGAAAGTCTAACTAAACGAGTGGATGAAATAACAGGTGAAGTGGCCACACGTTTTCAAGAGGTCAGAACATGTTTGGAGTATAGAAAGTGAGTTAGTGAGAAACATAAACAATATGAATAAACAAGTATGTAAGGTAACCCAACAATTATCCCAACGTATTGATGAAACAAGTAAGCATTTCAATGATGTTAATACCTGTTTAACAAGGCAACTTGAACAACTAAACAGGAGTATAGATGAAGATATCGATAAGATAAGGGAAACTAAACAAAGACATGACAATTATGCAACAAAAAGTAACCCGAGTTGAAGCAGATCATGAAGTGCTATCTCGAAAAGAATAGATGGCCTTGTCATTTGTCAGGATAATATAAACGCGCGTACATCTAGTAATCATGATAGTGAATTATGGCGAAGTGAACAGTGCAAATCGTGTTATGATTGAAGAACAGTACTGCAGTTTTGATTATTGTAGAGTTGGCAAATGTAGCAATGACAGTTTAAAAATATTTTACTACTCTGATCAACGTGCGATAGCTTCAAAGAAGTCCCGTTGTGAAACCAGACCTTCACAAAGCAGTAATGCAGGGGAAGAACGATGCAGAGATCACTAGAAAAGAAAGAAGGAAAAGCATGCGCATGATTCTCTTTTGTATCATATGGGAGAACCAGGGAGAGAGAGATAGGCAGAAGAAATGTATTATGGAACACCAAGTGACACAGATGTCATACCAGTACTGGATAAGAAATGTCATCCTATTAAGATGAGCCGATTACCAGTTAACCTGACTGAAATAAAGCACTTCACAAGATTTAGTGGACAACCCAATAGACCCCTAGTGCTAACCTTCTTAGCGAGAGTTGAAGAAGCTGCCATTATGAACTTGTTAAATCAACAATTTCTTCGAATAATGTCTCTAATATTTGATGACCCGCCGAGGAGTTGCCTCAAATTGTAAAGGTAAACTTTCTCATTATATCAGAAGTTAGTGAACCCATTGATATAGACGTTTCTATCTTCACAGGTTGTGGCAAATAAATTGACTGTATGCAGAAATTAGCATTTTGACACTCGCAAGTAACCTACTGTTAAGGAATTTGCTACACACAAATTGCAGCAATTGCAAGAATTATGTCCGAATACACCTGAACCTCACATTCTCTCGGACATCATGATAACTAGGTTGGAAATACAGTAAGATATTGGTCTTATATTCCTTTCCGGGAGCGAGTAGAGTGTCCAGGAATGGGGAAGGAATTAGGAAGTTTGATATATACGAAAAAAAAGTTATCAGACGACATGCAACAATAAGGTAGATCGACTGACTCTTCAGCAAGAAGTAATGTCTCAGGAGACAAACATGGGACCAAGACCATGAAAAGGACGATCTCCATGGAATGGCAAGTAGAAAAAGATGGGAAAGCGCAACTGGAAGCCAAACATCTGATCAAGAAGATTCACTAACAATGAACCAGGAAAACCCTCAACCCAACCCTGTGATATTAATACATATAAAGCCAAATAATTGTCTCGTAGTCACACAGCATTTTGAACATCCAACAGAGAAGACCACACGTGGTAATGACCAGGCTTGCTCACAATCTAACCATTGATCGGGAGACTGTTAAGACGCATTGATAGTGGTCCATATCGACAGCGTGTGGAAAATGATATTACTGCAATACAGAGGTATCTTATTTGTTCTGCCCACACCGCAAAGGGAGAAATAGAGTTTAAGAGTGATGTAGAAGATGAGGAAATAAGTCAAGATATTATGGATAATTCATCCATTTCACAAGCAAGATTTACATTTCCATAAACGGAGTTTAGTACCAATGGCTATTGGACAGCGGCAGTGAAGTTTCTCTTATGTCTTTTGATGCATGGAGGCGCGCTAGATACAATGTTACGCACTCTCGATTGTTATGTGCCAGCGATGTTTTTTGCAGGAAAGGCCAGGCGAGATTCAGATATTGGTCTCAATAGGTGGTGTTCAAATTAACGTCCAAGTGTTTTTCGTACGGGCGCTGAGTGTAGAGATTTTTTTATGATCCATTGATGCAGTAAAGAAATTAGGCGCTGCTTTGAATTTCAATCATCCAATTATTAGAATTCGAGGACAGGATGTGAGTAAAATAGTCCGTATGCATCTTCTTCTATCAGAAGAACTATTGAAAGCAGTATTGAAGACTCTTACTTGGTACAATACTTAAGGCCAGACAACACAATTGGGTTAACGGATCGTTTTACTGAAAGAAAGAAAGAGACGCGTGAGTGTAATGAATCAGCCGATTCCTTAAATCAGACGCAGAAAGGTTAAGGGATTACTCGATGAATTAAGGGGAATGTTCCAAGATCATCATGGATGACGTAATAAACTTACATTTAAGGTAGAGGTGAATACACAAGATTCCATAGCAAGAAAGAAAAATCCTACGCCACTGAAGTATAGATCTCAAATTAAAGAAGAAATCAAAAAATGTATGAAGCTGGAATTTTACAATCAAATGTATCTACCTATTCTAACCCCATTTTCCAAAAAAGGTACGGACAAAATTAAAATGTGTTTAGGTGTGAAAGAAATGAATAAACATATCCGACTAAGACAGTTGAAGGAGCGATTGATAACGTTTATTAAAACTAAGTATCGCAAGTTTCAGTCGCAATTGGATTTTCTTCTGTTACCATGCAATACAATTACACCCTGGGAGCGCAGTGGCTCAGTGGTAGAGCGTTCACCTCCGGTGCTTGGGGTCCCTGGTTCGATCCTAGCTCGCGCCATGAGAACTTTGTGGTGGACAAACACCGTCCTCGTGGGTTTTCTCGGGGTTCTCCCGTTTCCTCCCACTTTCTTCATTCCACCATTTCACTTATTTCTCATTATCACCGTCTCCTTTAGCCTAACCGGCATAACCGTGGGACGTTAAACTGAAAGATTTCATTTCATTTTACACTTACACCCTATTTCGCGACAATTTACTTTTGAAGGAAAAAATGGAAATTTACGGTTGTGCAGTATGGATACATCAATGTATCAATACAACTGGTTGCAGCACTCCAAAGAATATTGCCAAATTAGGAATTTGGTAAAGGAGTCGGTAGATACGTAGACTACGTATATTTATCTCATGACACCTTTGATGGGCATACAATAATAAAAACATTAATTGCATGTTTGAAAAAAGCCAGTATTTACGTGAGTCTCGAGAAGTGAGCTAAATGTCGTTCAACTCGGAAGTTCCTTGGATAGATTATCTCTCCAGCTGGGGAGAGAAGGATGTGCATCTAACTCCAATAGTAAACTACCCAAGGCCTGTAAGCATAAGATCGCTACAACGATTCCTAGGTTTCCTTCAATATTTAGTATACTTTTTTCTGAGAGCTTGTCCGGAGTTGCCGCACCGCCTTACGCATTTTTAGAAAAGGGAAGAAACTGGTTGAGGACAGAATAGTGTGAAGCGGCATTTATTAGATTAAATCAAAGGATTTGCGAAAATGTAAAATTATCACGGCCAGACTTTAATGTTGGGTTTATATACAGGAGTGACACATCCCATATATCAGTAGCCACCTCTTTAGAACAAGAACAAGACGGAAAAATGGGAATAATCCAATCCTGACGTATTTAAGGTGAGCATCACAAAAAATGCTTGTTTCAGTACTGTTTGTCTTACCATGACGAATAAGGCCATTGAGGAGTTGATTGGACCATCGCCACGATACAACAAGCCTTGTATTGAAAAAATACGAAACCAAATATGACATGTTGCATCACTGATTGCAGAAAATGTACGGAAACAAAAGACGACTATCACCCTATTGTGAAAGTGATCAAATCATCACATTAGTGTCAGACAAATTGTGTATATTGATTTTCTACGACAATGGCTCCCATCAACCAATGGACGCAGATATATACTAAATGTTTCAGAATCTTTTGCGGGATATTTAGTCACATATCCACATCGGAAGTGCCAACACCCTGGCTGTTACTAGAAGCTTGCAGGACTATTTTGAGGTTTTAGACCGACCCGAAAGTTTATGTGACAAAGCTTCGGTCTTCTGCACACACCCCTTTACTGAAGTGCGGAGAATTTAGGCATCAAGATACATTACACAATGAGATTTTGTCTGGGCAATAACTTTACCGAAAGGCAACATCTAGATCTTCTAAGACTCCTTCAAAGTATAGTCAACGAAGATCACTAGATATAATATCAGTATCTTCAACCATGCGTGAGATTGATGTATAGCGATAACGTGTCAAGTTCGCTAGGTGTATCTCCAGCATCCCTAATGTTAAAAATAAATGAGCATGCTGCTCTTATGAGATTTTTGGACAATAACTCAATATGGAATGTGACGACCCTGATTATCTCAAGAGTGGCAAGAAATGTTACTGAAATCAGAGCAGAAGAAAGTAAAATTGAAGAGAAGTAATGAGTAACACAATTCGAATCAAGAAAAGAAACAGGAGATCTTATTTTCATAAAAGAATATCATCTAGGTAAACATTCAGAAGCTAAGTTGTTAAATATTTTTAGAGGCCCGTATATCTGTAGAGACACATTTAGTGATAAGGTAGTTCAGCTTGTAAATCCTAATGATGGCAATACTCTACCCTTTGAGTCGGTGGATAAATGTCGATTATGCAAACCACCAGAACACACCAAGAGAGAATGCGTTGAAATAGCAAATCAACATATGCAAAATATCGTTAATAAGAATTGAACAATTAAAAAAAGACATTGTTGTGACCTCAATCTCCTAGTTGGAAGTTCCAGATTATATCTGATATTTTGCATTATTATGTATAAACAGTTGCATAAGTTAACAATCAACTTCATCTATACCGCCAGAGTCCTCGAACTACTTTCAAGAAGTTAGGTCCTTGTTCGAGACAATTTATTACCAGTCAGAAAGACGATAATAGCAGTGACGTTGGGAATACAGATAGTTGGGATTGATGGAAGTTCCAAACTTGACAGGAAATAATTTCCCACGCTGGAAGCAGGAGAAAGCAGAGGTTAGTATGGAACAGCCATCCGTCAGTGTATGTGAATAATAAGTGTTCAAATATTAAGTGGACGTTCTATATGTTGGATGTATCTACAATAATAGTGTAAAAGTGATAGTGTGTATGCCGATATTTGTTGATATAAATAATCATCGATTTGTGTCGGTGTATTGCTACGTCAAATATTATACGTAAGTAAATTTATATAAAAGCAACCGATAGTAATAATACGGGATATACGATAATGTATGGAGTGGATTATTACACTTTTTAATATTTACATTATTGTATAAGTGAAGGTATTCAAATCAATAGTAACTCATATCGGGTTTTCTAAAAATGGCGCCCACGGACCACAGTGTACTATTCTACAGGTCACAATATAACAAAAAGGCAATATGGTGAAATGCCTTCCTCGGCCTCTTTCAGCCGGTATGGAGAACTAAACTTTTTCTATATGATAATATAATTAAAACGCTACACTGCTAAACAAGATTGTTTTATACATACAATTAAAAACTCTACATGGTACGTCTCGACCTTCTAACTAAGATCCATATTATATTGTTTGTACACCGTCAAAGAAAGCTTGAACAAGACCATTAAATACCTCAAATTTACACATTTAAAGAAATATTGTTTACAAGAGTCGCGAATGAACTTGAAACAACGTTCAAACTACCATAGAGGTATTAAATTACGTTTTATGTAGTTGCTGATAGGTGGCAGTTCAAAACAATTGATCGAAAGTATGAAAACAAATAAAAGCGAAACTGCGTACTGATCTACTTAAGACCTATGCATGAATATGCATATTAGAGTTTCTTTCCCAACTTTCTCCAGGCATTGGAGTTTAATAGATTATATTAAATCATTTAGAAAACAGAAAATTGATCTTGTAGTAACGCTATCGAATTTTCAGTAAGTATTTTGTACCTTTTACGTTAAATACGAGTTTGGTTAGCTTAGGTTTAAATAATAAAGTGCTGCTTAGGCATAAAATCGTTACCTGTACTAAGCTTTTTTAAAAATCTGATTATCCATATAGCGTACTGATGACAGAATTACACTCAAGAAAAAATCGAACTGTTTTTCTTAATTGTGTATAACACATGGCAATGACTGTCTTCTGATGTTATTTGTGCTATGTTATCAAAGACTGTTTAAAAAAGAATAAAAACAGGAAACCAAACGAAACAATGATAATACTTTTTCAGCTACTGGACTTACCGCCCATATCTGCATCAGACTTTTTACACAAACTTATCCCATATTTGGTACTGGTTTAGAATAACCCGTCAAGCAAATAGTAATTTTACTGTTAAAATTTGTGAGTGCATATGAAAGAGGATTGCCTGGGACAAGGATTTCCACTGTCGGAACATGCTTGTATAATGTAGGAAGTTAAATGTTACCAGTATTAAATCATTACAAGTGCTATAGTTGAATTCAAATGAGTGAATATTACTCAAAGGATTGTTTCACTATTCTTATTTATGCGTTATTCTTATTCATATGTTTCTTGCAATATAACATACATCAATGACGCACCTGCTCCCTATGGACGTATTCTCGCGTGGGCCCTGTTCTATCCTCCTGCCCTGACACTGTTAAATATCATTCTCGATATTAGTTTTTTTTTTATTTCGTATATGTAGCATAAGTCTGAATGTGCATTTTTACTTTACGGAAAATACCTCATTAAATTAATATGTGCACATGAACGCAACTCCTACCTTAAGAAATAACTTCTAAAACACTACGTGTAAATTTCGTGATATAATAATTGCATATATTATAACAGCATAGCATGTAGTCATTTCCAAGCAGTGTTTCTTCCAGATTTGTTTTTTGGGGGCACTAATCCCCGGAGCTCTGACAGTCCCCCCGCAGCAAACCAAATTAATACGTTTATCATATAATAAAAATAGAATAGTACCAGCAGTGCCCCTGGCGGAATACTGAGTGCCCCCCGGAACATTAATTCAGAAAGAAACACTGTTTCCAGGGTACCTCAATTTGCGGGCATATTATCAATCTGTACGTAATTATTTAATAATACCAGTTTAACAACAGTACAAAACGTCTAATTGAAGCAAGGAAAGCTATATATATATTATTTGATTGCCTCTTCTTTCTTAATCTACACTTGATATTCTTTTATATTAAGTTCTCTAATTAATATTATTATACTTATCAATTAATCAAAATTTAACAATAGTTATAAGCATGCAAACACTGTAAGTACCTACAGTAAATCGTTTATATTATCAACAATAATATTAACAATATCTTCCAGTGCGGATATTTGCTTTTTATTATTATTATAATGCATACGTTCAATATCAGATAATTGTGGAAAAGACTAATAAAAAGATATTTATTGAACAACTGCTGCTCTGTCTCACGACGCCATCATAGTTGTTTTGTATTTTCCTGCAATCAGCTCGGGCGCTGATTGGCTTTTGAATGCTCTTGAATTATATTGCTTAGAACAGGACCGAAACGAAGTCTCTTGAATGAAACTATTGAATTCAAGACAAAAATGACGTCTTTTTCATCAAATACTCTTGAATGGTCTTGAACAAGAGTCTTGTTCAAGTTTTCTTGGATCGTCTACAAGCAGTATTAGACATACACAATATCTGTTAGCCACAAAACCTACCTGCTTCCTCATTGGTCGGAACAAATAGCCAGTCAACGACGCCCGTTGAAGACAGTCTAAGTCAATCATAGACACCCAAAAATATGACTACTCAACTAATAAGAGAACACTTCAAAATAACAAGAAAAATATCATGAATCAGCATTAACATATAATTCCCTGTATTTGTCAGGGTGGTAAAATGAATAATGATGAAGGGTCGTATGATGACAAGGTTAAATAATTAATAGATGGTCAGTATGAATTAGTGGATAAGAAGAAAGAAGAGATCATACAAGAAATAAAGGAAGAAGAATGGGGTCAAAAAGTGGGTAAATGAATAAGGGAGAATACCAGTGTTGAAAAGTTTTCCAAAGATTCATGAAAGGAAGTGAAATTAAGACCAGTGATGGATTGTAAGAATAATTAATTTGAACCATGGAGACTGAGTTAATACCAATTTTAAAGTGGATAAGAGACAGGATTCGTTGGCAATTAAGGAATATAGTGAGGTAATAGACTACATACCTAATGTTGTAATTGAAAGTAATTGTATTTTATTTAGTCTGGATGTCAAAGCTGTTTTCCTGAGTTTAGGTGCCATATTGTATGTTAATAAGGGGCCATGGGGAAAGAAAGTATGAAAAATTTTAAACGGGAGAATGTAAGAAAAGATCTCAACTTATGGGATTTTAGTTTTTGTAAACTGAAGAGTGGCATATATAGAATTAAGGAAGGTTTGAGTATAGGGTCTAAGGTAAGCCCTGTGTTATCAGATATCATTATGGAAGAAGAAGGTATTGGAGAAGGGAAGATTAGGTATTTGTGTAGGTGTGTTGGTGACTGTTTTGGAATTTGGGAAGAGTCTAAAGAAGAGTTATTGGATTTTGTAAAAAATCATTTGAGGATTAGGAAAAAGGCATAGAGTTAGTGCTTAAGATAAAGAAGGAAGGTATTCTTTGTTATCTGGATGACTAAAGAAGGGAGGAGAATTAGAACACAATGGTACCAGAAAGAATTCAATGCGGGTATTTATTGTAATAAGAAAAGTAGTGTGGACAGAAGCACAAAATCTAATTTTATAAGAATTATGATGACACGAATTACCAACGTTAGTAACAAAAATGTAGAGGACAACATTGAAAAGTTTGGAAAGCTGTTATATGAGAATGGGTATAGTAGAAGGGATATTTTTAAAACTTCTGTGGGTTTCGCGAAAGATGAAAAATGGGAGGAAGGTAAAGAAGTAATATGAAATGGTATTATTGAGTTAGGGTAGGAAACAGAAGTTCTTAAAAAGATGTTAAGAAAGCAGATGTTTGAGAACGTACAGAAAAGGCAGTAGAATGTTGTTAGAGTTAGTGAGAAGTAAGGGAAAAGATTGAAAGCAAAAGGAGAAGAAAGGTGTTATATACTGTATAAAATGTTTAGATTGTGATATGAAATATATTGGAGAAAGGGGTAAATTTTTGAATGAAAGAGTTAAACAACATAAGAGTGATGTAAATATAATAGAGAAATTAATGCTATATACAAACATGTCAATAGGACATAAGGTGTACTAGGAGAAGGTTATTATCTTAGAATATGAAGAAAGTATGTTTCCGAGGAAGTGGAAGGAGGCACGGCGGGTAGAAAAAAGAGATAAGTACTTAATGAACTGGAGTAAAGGCTTGAGTGTTAATACAGAATGGAAAACCCTTATTCACAAATGCTGGGGATTATGTGTTAATGCTGATTCATAATGTTTTTCTTGTTATTTTGAAAGGTTCTCTTATTGGTCGAATCATCATATATTTGGGCGTCTATGATTGACTTAAGCTATCTTCAACGGGCGTCGTTATTTTCTATTTGTCCTGACCAATGAGGCAGCAGGAAGGTTTTTCTGGCTTGTATATTAGTTTGGTTGCACTGTATACAGATTTAGTGTATGTCTGATGAGGATCTTGGTTAGAAGATCGAGACGTAACATGTAAAGTATTTATTTTTATGAATAATATAGTCTTGTTCAGCAGTGCAGGGTTTTACTTCTGTTCTTATTTGCAAAACGTGCTATAATGGTGTGTTGTCAGATGGCAACAATAGCAGTTAATCTAGGAATCTTTCACGTTGTTACATCGATTATCGGCAGATGGAGTTATAGATGACAGGTGCAGAGTTATAGAAATCACATGATATATGTCATAGCAGTAATATTGAGAGTATCTGGGAATTATATCGAATATGCTAAATGGCTAATCTTCCGTTTCAGCGTTCTGCATTGGTAAGTCCGGTCTCGATTACAGAATAGGTTGTTATTCGTTGTACTTTTCTTTAGTCCAATGGACGTTGATAATAACTTCATCTCTTAGTATCGGTGGCATTATATCATGGTCTAAGAAAAGGCACAACTGGAGTAATTTATGTGTGTGTGTGCGTGTTACACAAGTTACGCAGCGGATTGATACAAAAGGAAGTATCTTCTTGATAACTTGTTTAACATCATAGCAGTGAAATGTATTTTTAAATACTTGTACTAGTGAAATACTTGTCTTGTTAAGTATCATTGTAGAAATTGAAGAAAACGTTTTTTTAATAATTTCTACATTACAAGTATTACGAGGATAGTACTTTCTGTGGAACAGAACCAAAAAATGCCAATCATCAGAAATATATCGATGCAGATGCGGCGGTTTTGTAAATCAGTAGAGGCCCTTTAATTAACATTCAAGATCAAGAATCTCAGCTTGGAGTGCAGATAAAACTCAGACTTATAGGAGAATCCTTTCCCGGACAATTCTGGAAATTGGTGCCCCTAAAATTGCAATTTTAAGTATTTTTGAATGAATAATTTTTTCGTGTTTTTTCTTTTTTGTCATAGTGGAAAATATATATTCTTGGATGAGAGTATAGCGGCTTAACTAATGATGTTCTAAGATTCTAACCCCCGTCTTTACAAGAAACAGACATCAATGTGTCATCCGGACATCCGCATCATACGTAGTCCATTCGATAAACATAAGAAACATATGTTCATGCACAAAAGAGTGGGTGCAATGGACAAGGGAGTAAGTACCTGAGGCCCATTAACCCTTTTATTATAAAGAAAATCGTAGACTCGCAGTGAAATAGGTATTGCATCAACTCTCTTCATTCCAGAGTCATGGTTTATAGTTCATTCTCTTCAGCACGAAACTAGCTTTCCAGAGGTGCTGTGTAACATACTTGAACAGATAAAATTGAATGTCGAAAAAATTCCCTCCACAATTCCTTCTTATCAATTTTGGACTCCTCTGGAGTGGCTCCGAGTAAAAGCACACAAACCAAATGTATCTCGAAAAATTCTATAGGGGATAAGAAATGTGTGTGTCAAGTTTTGTTTTGATAGACGAAATACATATGAGGAAAAAGCTTTATATATCAATACACGCTTTTCTTTCATACTTATTCTGTCCAAACTTTTTATGACAAATTTTACTTTGGAAGGTGGTGATGTAGTAAAAACTATAAATAAATATAAACTATAAAAGAATTGAATGTTCATAGCTTCAATACACATTCGTTTTTACACTTCAGTTAATAAGGCAATAATTCTCTAAAGGATACCTATACTGGATATAGAAAGTGAAGATATAGTAACAAGCATTAAAGTATAGTAAGTTATAGTAAATTTCCTTCTGAAGAAGAGCGTACATAGAAAAAAAGCCCACAAATGGTACTATAAAATGTACATTATAACAAAAATCCCGCTCGACAGGATTTAGCTGGATTGTGTATAATCAGGATGTAAGTTTTTTTCCCCTGTCGTTTCAAATTTTTATACTGTAGCTAAGTCTTATAGGTTTAACTTCATTATATGTCCAATTGTCTCGAGATGCTGGGTTAATGCCAAAAATTTTGACTCATACAAGATTTTTAACTCTTCCGGCTTTAGTAGAGAGGTTAGTGCTTTTAACTGATGAATAGCTATTGTAGTTTCCAAACATATCCGTTTATGCTTGTACCCATCATCGCTTCGCGCCTGCTCCCTACGGGACCAGCCCCGCAAGTTTGGTCCAGCCTTAAGAGAAATATGTACCATTATTGTACAGTTGGTGCATGTTTTACGCATCAATAATATTTTCAAAGTATATCAGTTGTCAAGCATATTGATCTATACGATTATTTGGACATGCACCAAGATAATAACACTCTATATTAGATTAAGATATTATTTTAAGAAATGAAAATGAAATGCAATAATACACTATGTGATCAAAAGTATCCGGACACCCCAAAAACATACGTCTTTCATATTAGGTGCATTGTGCTGCCACATACTGCCAGATACTCATTATCAGTGACCTCAGTAATCATTAGATATTGTGAAAAGGCAGAATAGGGCGCTCCGCGGAACTCACGGACTTCGAATGTGGTCAGGGGATATGGTGTCACTTGTGTCAGAAGTCTGTACGCGAGATTTCCACGGTCCTAAAGATCCCTATAGGTCCACTGTTTCTGATGTAATAGTGAAGTGGAAACGTGAAGGGACACGTAAGCACAAGAGCGTACAGGCCAAGCTCGTCTGTTCACTGAGAGAGACCGCCGACAGTTGAAGAGGGTCGAAAAGTGTAATAGGCAGAAATCTATCCGGACCATCACACAGGAATTCCAAACTGCATCAGGATCCATCCAAGTACTATGACAGTTAGGCGTGAGGTGAGAAAACTTGGATTTCAACGTCGAGCGGCTGCTCATAAGCCACACATCACGCAGGTAAATGCCAAACGACGTCTCGCTTGGTGTAAAGAGCGTAAACATTGGACGATTGAACAGTGGAAAAACGTTGTGTGGAGTGACGAATCACGGTACAAATGTGGCGATCCGATGGGAGGGTGTGGATATGGCGAATGCCCGGTGAACGTCATCTGTCAGCATTTGTAGTGCCAACAGTAAAATTTCGAGGTGGTGGTGTTATGGTGTGGTCATGTTTCTCTTGGAGGGGGCTTGCACCCCTTGTTGTTTTGCGTGGCACTCTCACAGCGCAGGTCTACATTGATGTGTTAAACACCTTCTTGCTTCCCACTTGAAGAGCAATTCGGGGATGGCGATTGCATCTTTCAACACAATCGAGCATGTGTTCATAATGCACAGCCTGTGGCGGAGTGGTTACACGACCATAACATCCCTGTAATGGACTGGCCTGCACAGAGTCCTGACTTGAATCCTATAGAACACCTTTGTGATGTTTTGGAACGCCGACTTCGTGCCAGACCTCACCGACCTATCCTCAGTTCGGCACTCCTTGAAGAATGGGCTGCCATTCCCCAAGAAAACTTCCAGCACCTGATTGAAAGTATGCCTGCGAGAGTGGAAGCTGTCATCAAGGCTAAGGGTGAGCCAACACCATATTGAATTCCAGCAGTACCAATGGAGGGTGCCACGAACTTGTATGTCATTTTCAGCCAGGTGTCCGCATACTTTTGATCACATAGTGTATCATAAAGTAGATGACAGCTTGTAGAACCAGGGTGGATTGATTTAAACAAGTCTGATTTAATTTACCTTATTTTTAAATAAAAATCGTTAATTTAAATCAAATTCCGAAATAAATTAATTGAAAATGAAAATAAGTAAAATCTCATTTCTGTTCTGTTATTTCGATTACGGAAGTTAATAATCATATTACAATGAGACTCAAATATACAGTGTGTATAGTATAAAAAGAAGTGTCATGCAGTGGATAATGAGGGAAAATCCCGTTTTGAACTTGGAACGGAACAATCCTGCTTTCTTCTCTTGGTAACATTGGGTTTGGGTTTATAAATCGTTAACTATTCTAACGGGGAAATAACCATGGACATTTAAGACGGAAATTCTTTTGTGTGCGTGTCTGTTTGTTTCTTCCCAGATAATAGGGCGTATTTAGAGGGTTCCTATCCCCTCCGAATTTTTTAGACCTTGTAACTTTAGACGAAACTTATGTATTTTATGCCGCAAGCTTGTTCCGATTTTTTAAAAATAGGCCCTTGCCAAATATCAGTAACTTTTGTGAAAAAAGTGTCATTTTGATAAACGTTGCTGTAGTTTTTTCTTAAGAGTCTTCCTACTCTCAAAAAAATTGTTCGCAAAAACATGCATGCTCTCATTCCTTCTTGTTAATTAACAATGTGAAAGATTGTCATAATTTTTGGATATGTTATAGAAATAGGATTATACTATGTAGCTTCAGGGTCCCTTTCTCAAAAATCTAATATATTTTATTAGATCTACGATGAAAGTTACGGTAATTTTGTGAATCAATAAAAGTTTAAAAAACACGACATTTGAAATTTTAACGATTGTTCTCCCTAAATCACTATATTTTAATTTAATTATTTCAAATGTGTCGTAATACATATATTAAACGTAAGAAGGCGTCATTTATAAACTATTATGCATTGACTAAATTCGATATTTGAATACTTTTTCTCTTTCTAAGTGGACATAATGCTCCTTCAACTGCTAGGTGTCACTACATGCATTTTCCCTTCCTCCCCTTTCTTTTTGGCAATAGCTGGGGTCGGGGAAGGGTGGGTGCGTGGGGACTTCTGTTGAAAGAAAAACGACAAGGAATGTATGTGAGTAGAAATTCCAGCTTCATTTTCGGAACATACAAAATTCTGACTAGTCTTGGTTTTTAAGTTTTTCCTATTTCATACGTAAAAGGCAATCATCCGTAAGGAATGTCGTATTTGATAAAACCAAAGATTCACACTTTTTCATTTTATTTTATTTATTTATGTTATTCTACAAATTTCCTTTGTAATAGGAAAGTAATTAACATGTTATAACGAGAGCATTCAGTATGCCAAAATATTAATTATTTTGATGCATTTGTGTCGGAGAGTAAGGCAACCGATTTTCCCTATACCATATAATGGCTTTAGTACAGCCTTAATGCAGGCTCTCTAGATCTCATTCCGTTTCGTCTTATTTCACCTAGCTTCGTAAGTGTTCTCAATATGCGGGGTCAACAAGGGCGCCGATCCTGTGGGGCCAAGGGGGCCCGAGCCCCCTTAAGCTCATGTGGCCCCCTCACATTGTATTTATGATTATACAATATTTGTTATAGTTTGAATGCAATTTGTCTTAAAATCCTCATATATCCCTTTTGCATCTGGATGGGACCTCCAAATTTACAGAGAAATCGGCGCCCTTGGGGGTCAACACCAACATTTTCAATTATTCTTGTTGGAATCGAATCCAGAACCACGCTCTCATCACGTAGGATAATATCCGGATGAAGGAAATGGTTTTAAGAAGCTCATATAGGAGAGAAAATATCAGTCTCTTCTGCTCATAGAGATGATCATCCGCGCAGTGACTTTACCTTTGAAAGATATTCCTTCTTAAAATGTTTCCTTCTAATTTGCTTACGTTGTTTCGGGGGACACGGTGGCTCAGAAGTAAAGCGCTTACCTCTGGTGGGGATGGGGTTCTTGGTTTGACTCCCGACCAAGTAAATTTGGTGGACAACATCGTGTTCTTTTTTTTCGGGGGTACCTCCGTTTCCTTCCACTTTTCATCGTACCAATTCTTCCATCATCATTCACTTGCTTTAATCATTGTCTCCCTTAGCCTAACGGGCATAATCATGGGACGTTGAAAAATATTTCATTTTTCTTATGTTGTCAGATTTTGACAAAGAGAATGGGAAAATATCCTGCATCTGACATATATTTTCTTTTAGATAAAATTTTAAAACTTCTATCTTTCTACTCGATCAACATTTGTGTGTGTCCGCTGAACCCCGTAAACCTTATCTAATTGTACAGTAAAAGCTCCTTATTCGCGCTTCCTTCATTCGCGTTTTCACTATTCGCGGATTAAAAAAATGCGACCCAATTCCTATATTCGCGGCTAAAGATTTCTTTATTCGCGGATCTTATCAGTACGTACATACATAATAATAGAAAGCATTCCAATGGGTATCCAACCCAATATCCTTTGTAAACGCCGTCAAATGGACTAATAAAATGTAAAATAGAACTTATTACAACTTTGCATATAGTATGTTGTTAAATGATATCGCCGCTGTATTGGTTCGGACTTTGACATAAGCCGCCTTCGCCGCGTTCGGTGTTTTTGAGAATGTAAACAAACAGAATGAAAGCAATCTTATTACTCAATGAATAAAGTATATTTTTAAATGCCGCCACATTATTAGACGTTCCGTTCTTTGGTAAGAGCAGCTTTGCGTGTTTTATTCTTTCGTCTTTCCATTCGTTACAAAAATTGTGATCGAGTAACACGTCTCTACCACTGTCTTTCTAATTTATACAGTAATGTCAACTAAAAAAAATGAGAAACGTGTTTTGACACGAAAAAATCTGTTACCGCTTAAAGTGAAAATAGAAATGCTTGATCGTTTACGCCTTGGAGAGTCGTCTGCATCTATATCATGCTCATTCAATGTCAACGAATGTACGATCGATAAAAAAATCCGAAGATAAAATAAGGTCGTCTGTAGCTTCAACTTCACTGTCAGCGAAAATTGTTCGTAATCCAGCAATAGAAAAAATGGAAGTGGCGTTGTCATTATGGATCGAAGACCGCAACCAAAAAAGGGTGCCCCTGAGTGGTCCAATGGTCCGGGAGAAGGTAAAGCGTCTTTACGCTCATTTTAAAGAACCTGATGGTAGTTGTAGTGGTGAATGTACAGATGGAGGATTTCAAGCATCGGAAGGTTGGTTCAATAAATTTAAGGTGGGACAATCTTTGCATCACATTAAAATCGTTGGAGAAGCTGCATCTACAAACACTGCTGCAGCACAACGATATCCAGAAGAATTTTTAAACTTAGTAGCTGATGGAGGATACAAACCTGAGCAAGTATTTAATGCAGACGAAACAACGCTGTTTTGGAAGAGAATACCAAACAAAACATTGATTTCTAAAAGCGAAAAGTCTTCTCCTGGATTTAAGGCAGCAAAGGATAGAGTTACACTGCTGCTATGTTCTAATGCATCTGGAGATTGTGTTATTAAACCACTGATGCTTTACAGATCGTTAAATCCTCGGGCTTTAGAAAATCTAAACAAGGACGTCCTGCCAGTGTTATAGCGTGCTAATAAGAAAGCGTGGGTTACAAGTGCTATTTTTTGGACTGGTTCCGGAATTCTTTTGTTTCTGAAGTTGAAACTTATTTAAGAAAACAGAATTTAGACTTTAAAGCAGTTTGTAAAATGCTTGGCTTCTAGTAAATTCTGTAAATTTAACGGAAGCCAGCACAGATTATTAGTAGACATCGTGTAAAGTATAATACTAACTGTAAAGCAACAAATTTAGTAACATGAAAAAAATTGCTTTTTTTATACACGTTGAATAACAAGTAGTGAAAACGTAACGAAGAACAACAAGTAATATAGATATGCAATACCGAAATAGTGATTTAAATAAGGTATCCTTTATATAAATCTTAACCATAAATTTCGTGAATACTCAAGATTCATAACAATATTAAAAATTTGAATGTGAGCACAAATGATCAGCATGCATATGGCCTCGTGGCAGGTTCAAATTTAGAAGGTTAATATTACCAAAAATATACATTTACATGAGACCTTAATATGCCGGGATGATACCTTAATACTTCCTTTCCCATTTACATTCAATCTAAAAGGAATTTAATAATTACATTTTATATATTCTAACCTCTAGGTAGAAGTAAGCTATTCCCTGACCCTACTTCTTACCTGCGAAATCCAAAGTGATGGCAATTCGTCACGGCCCGGCTTAGTTCCCGACCTGGTACCGAAATTGCCCACCAGATGGTAGCACACTTCAGACATAGGCCAGTCAATATAGGTTATCTATATGTAGTTTTTAATCTTTGCGCTCTTACAAACATTCTTATACAACATACATACAAATATACATTTATTGGGACTATTACGTTACATAATATATCCTACCCCTCTATCTCTATGATTCTAACCTTACTACAAAGGAATAGTCCACAATAAATGGAATATGAATTGTTGACCAAGAATAAATTCTCTACTTACAGTTTCCAGGATCTTACAAAAAACTTAACCCTCTTACATATTATTGCAAGCCTGCTTTACAAAGTATTGGGTGGATATGGTATACCTCTCTCTGCAAAGAAAAAAATAATAAACTCACAGGAATTTCTAACAATGATTAGAAGATAACATATACATATTAAGATTCATTATTGTTATCAATATAAGGTTTAACATGATTAATGTTCTCTTAATGATAACACTACGTTGATCACATTTCCTTAACCAAAGGGTGTTTAATGTAGGTTTATTAATGACCTCAAATGGCCCATAAAATAAGGGGGATAACTTAGGTGTGTAATTCTTCATGAATGAAGCCTTTTGAAACTTCCTAACCAATACTTTCTGACCTTCAGAATAATTACAAGGTTCTCCATTTTTATTATAACATTTCTCCTTTCTAAGCCATGCTTTACCAATGTTGATGATGACTCTCCTCAATCTTTCTTCTTTATCCGGCGCCTTAGTTAACTCGTCGCAGTCTATTTCCCACAACACATCGAGAGGTGTATAAAGTTTTCTTCCAAGAAACAATTCGGATGGTTCGTATCCCGTACTCTCACTCTTACTGATGTTTAGGTGAATTGGATTCTGTCCAACAGTTCATCCCTATTATTTTGATGTTCATTACAATTAACACGGAGCATGTTCTTAAGTACTCTGTTCACTCTTTCACAAAGGTTACTGCTAAGATTGTACGGAGCTGTACTCACATCCTGGATACCTAAACTGAAGAAAAATTGCTTCATATGATGACTACAGAACACTTGAGCACGATCATGAATGATTTTCTGAGGTTTTCCCACTAACATGAACAACTTCATTAAGTGTTTGCATATAACCTTGGAATTCAAGGAACGCAAAGGTGAAGCATGACGAACCGTGATGCTGCGTCCGTGATGACGAGGATATGACGATAACGTCCAGAATTTGTGAGTTGGCCAATGGTATCTAAATACCAACTGTTTGGCGTAGTAACTTTCCTACTGTAGTATACTCCTTGCTTTCTTCTGTTGGTGTCCTTGCAGAGTTGACATCGCTGACATCCTTTCACGTATTTTCTGACGTCACGGTATAGGGTCTTTTAGGTACATCTGGACGCTATTTTCGCTATCGTTTTGGAATATCCAGCATGAAATCCTCCCATCTCATCATGATGGAAATACTTCATGATAGGATACACTATTTCCTTCGGGATGACTATCCTCCAACTATGGTCTCTTCTGCCTCGGGTCTTCTTCATTAAGATTCCATCCTTGAGACAATTCATCCGCCCTTTGGCCTCGCCGCACTTCTTGGATAATATTCCGTACTTCAGGATCTTCCATTTGATGTTCCTTTAACGGTTTCCTAAACAAGGGTGAAGTCCAAAAATTGGCGAAACTAAGGTTGACTGGTTTCCCTTCGAATTCTTCAATTTCTTCAACTGAAGGATCATTAGTATAGAATTCCACACCATTGTTCGTGCGCGAAATAAAATCAGCTAGAAAGTTCTGCTTACTGCGGAGGTAAACAACCTTAAAGCAATATTTAGATAGTTTTTCAATTAATGTACCATACTTACGTTGACGCTTATGATTCCGTAACAACCACGTGACTGATGAATTATCACAAAAAACAATAAATTGTTTTATAAGATACATTTCAAATTTTTCAATAGGAAGAAGAAGAGAACGAAGTTCAAGTTCGTATATGCTTTTAGACCAATCTACTGAAGAAATATTCTTAGAGAAAAATGATACAGGTCTAAGAAGGCCGTCATCATCGTATTGAGAAAGTATAGCTGAATGTTTCTTGTAAGTACTATCTACATGAATGACAAAGGATTTATTCATGTCTGGTAATTGTAATACAGCATGTTCAACAAATGCTTGCTTAATATTATTATAGGCTTCATCTTCCCTCTCACCCCAGTGAAATTTTATTTTATTAGATCTTAAACGGTGAAGAGGTTCCATGATTTCCGCATAATCTTTAACATATTTTCGGAAATAATAAAAATACCCACAGATACAATTTACTTCTTTCTTATTTTTGGGTTTAGGTAATTTAAGAATTGTGTCAATCCTTTCCGGATCAATTCTGGTTTCTCCCGCTTCAAATTCATAACCTAGGAATTTGATTTTAGTTTGGAAAAGTTGTGTTTTCCTTTTTGAAACAGTAATTCCCCATTTTCGAAAACGTTCAAGAATTTCCTCTAATACCCTTTTATATGTTTGAATATCTGAGGCATGAATAAGGAAATCATCTTGAGAAAAAGAAATTAAATTATGTTCACTCATATTTTATACTTATAAAAATCCCTAAGGTGCTCACATGTTTCAATGATTTTTCTTCCCCACACGATATCTCATTAAGAAGACAGCTGTAAATTTGCGCTTGCCCAACTTGATGGACTTTGGATTTCGCAGCCCTATAAATTATGTAACATGCTTGGCTTCTAGTAAATTCTGTGAATTTGACGGAAGCCAGCACACAGGTTATATCGTGTGAAGTATAATACTAATTGTAAAGCAACAAATTTATTAACATGAAAGAAAATTTCTTTTTTTTAATACACGTTGAATAACAAGTAGTGAAAACGTAACGAAGAACAACAAGTAATATAGATATGCAATACCGAAATAGTGATTTAAATAAGGTATCCTTTATATAAATCTTAACCATAAATTTCGTGAATACTCAAGATTCATAACAATATTAAAAATTTGAATGTGAGCACAAATGATCAGCATGCATATGGCCTCGTGGCAGGTTCAAATTTAGAAGGTTAATATTACCAAAAATATACATTTACATGAGACCTTAATATGCCGGGATGATACCTTAATACTTCCTTTCCCATTTACATTCAATCTAAAAGGAATTTAATAATTACATTTTATATATTCTAACCTCTAGGTAGAAGTAAGCTATTCCCTGACCCTACTTCTTACCTGCGAAATCCAAAGTGATGGCAATTCGTCACGGCCCGGCTTAGTTCCCGACCTGGTACCGAAATTGCCCACCAGATGGTAGCACACTTCAGACATAGGCCAGTCAATATAGGTTATCTATATGTAGTTTTTAATCTTTGCGCTCTTACAAACATTCTTATACAACATACATACAAATATACATTTATTGGGACTATTACGTTACAAGTTCCTGTTTTGGACAATGCACCAGGTCATCCTGGCGAACTTGAAACTATGCATCCAAATGTAAAAGTGACATTTTTACCTCCCAACACGACGGCTTTGCTTCAACATGGACCAAGGAATAATCCAGCTATATTGCATTAGACGAACCTTCAACATCGTATTGGATAATATGGAATGTAATCCTGATATGAATGTTATGGAATGCTGGAAGAAATTTGACATAGCAAAATGCATCGTAAACATAAAAGAATCATTGGAAGAACTGAAGCCACACACATTGAAGTCATGCTGGAAAAACTGTGGCCTGCTCTGACTGCGGAAAATGACTAAGAATGTGTGCAAATTAAAACTTTGACTGCAAACATAGCCGAAATTGCGAATGGAATAGGACGAGATCGGTTCGAACAAATAGAATCAAGTGACATTCAGGAATTGCTTGAATAGCAAGATGAAGATTTGACTGAAACCGATTTGGAGGAAATGTTAAATTCACAGCCCATTGAAGAAGAGGCTTCAACAAGCACTGGAAACATGACATTTAATTTGAAAAATCTTAGTGAAGGTTTTAGAATGGCAAATGAGCTTTGTGATTCCTTTATGAAAATTGATCCGTCTATGGAACGAAGTCTTATTTTTAAGAGGCAAATTGCTAATGCCACTGCTAGATATCAGTCTGAATTGAAGAAACTTTTAAAAACTGCCAAGCAAGAAAAAAATACAAAATTCTTCAAACCATTGCCTAAGCCTGAAGATAATAATTAGTCAATATGGTCAAAAACTTCAATTACAGTAAATTGATTTTTTATATATGTATTTTTTTTATTTTGTCGCCTAGGAACGTACCCCCTATAATCCTATAAAAATTGCCATTACGTATTCACGGTTTCTGTATTCGCGGCATATTTATGGAACATATACCCCGCGAATAAAGAGCTTTTACTGTATAGTAACATTTCGTACCTTCCTCCAACCTTCCTAAATAACCCAGTTTTTTTGCATTACATTGCCCAATAATAAGGATTTTTTTTAAAAAAGATAAAATTCACTCCAAGTTGCAAAGTTGCACACATACAAAATTATTTTCTGGTATAATATATTTAAAAATTATTAGATTTTGATAAAACCTTGTATGTAGACCTGAATATTTTAGTGTGTCAATATAATTCCCATCTGTTATGGCTAAAATCGGCCATTGCAAATACAAGAAAATGAAAGTGGGTAATCTCCCCGCAAATTTCGAAGCTTCCTCATTTAAATTACTGTATGTGGTAAAAATTTCTGCGACGTCAACTTTCGCGAAATTCTTCTAATTATGAAAAATGATATAGGATTGTGTTCTGATGCAGAATGCCGTGTATTTTCTTTGATACTTACCAATCATCTCACTCTTTGTGGTTAAAGTCTGTAAAAAAATATAAGGTTGAACTCCTAAATAATTCTGAAATGAATGCAACGAGACAAAATCAGCCTAGGAAACGTCGGCATACAAAAAGATGTGTCGAAATCACGAACCACTGGAGAGTAACCTGGAAAAGAAATGTCCAAGATAAATAGGGAAGCCTTATTTGCACACCGCCTGGTGTATGTATCGAAATCGAAAAGAATCGATCTTTGTCGACACTGAAATTTGCGATGTTGCTAAGTGTACTGTTAATACCAACGCAACCACGTAAAATACACTTCATAGGTATAATAATCTCGATATAGGTATAATTTAAAAGACATTATGAAACGGAAAACCTAGCGTCAGTCTCCATTACAGCTTGTGTTTCAGAGAGCGAGATTGAAGCCTGCTGTTACGTAGAATAAAATCGATACATTTTTAAACCTTTCTAGTACTACTACTTCCAGCAATGTAAATTAATACGAGGTTATATTTTCTTCCACTTTTAAATACACTTCCGTAATCTTGGTAACTATATAAATATATTTCAATTTCCGCACGTAAGCTTTCAGTACAGTAGCGTTTGGACAAGATTATATATTGAACAGAACCGTGCGTGGAACGTTAGGAATTTAGTTAATTCTTTTGAAAAAGACAAAATCTTGAAATATCATCCCTCGTATCATAACTGTTTTTAATTTACTATTTCTGAAGGAAACTGGTTTAAGTTTACCTAACCCGAAGTCAGTATCTTGACAATGTTTTACTTAAAGAAAAATCTGTAAATGGTTTGTTTGAGCATTACCCTTAAATACAAGGGGAAATTTAATGTGGGATTCCGGTTATACAATCGCTTATTATCCAAGGATGTAGATGGCTGATCAAATACCGACATTGGTAAAGGTATCGCAGTTGTGAGCCAAAACTAGTCAAAAGTAAAAAAAAATACAAGGAATGCCGTAGTTAAGAGGCCTCATCACTGCGAAATTAAAATACCGCTAATTTTACAGTAATTATGTGATATCTTCAAATAGAAAAAAGGTAATCGAAAAGTGGAACAATACCTCCCTAGACAATATTTTGCGGGAGATACCGTTATCAAGATTCACCTATCTGCTTTCGATTTCCAGCCATTTAGAAACTCGGCATTTATTTTCGCGTTTCTAAATAATTGGAAACGCAAAGCTACTAGGTGACTCGTGATAACACTACCTCATGCAAAATAACATCGTCTAGGGAGGTCTTGATCCACTTTTCGATTATCTTTTATCTATTTGAAGATATCACATAATTACTGCAAAATTAGCGATATTTTAATTTCGCAGTGATAGGGACTCTTAAACGGAAATGCCATATTTAAACGTTTTTTTACAGGCGTACAAGAACATCCGTGAAAAGTAGTGGCCTTTAGAAAATACTAAAAAATCACTTGATTGTTTAATATCATATCTTTTATCTTTTATTGTCCAATTCTGGGCTATCCTATTGACTGGCAAGAGCAAACTGAATGAGTGTAAAACGGTACCGGAGCAGACGGAATTTAGTGTTTTTCTTAAGTACAAAATAAGCGTCTACTACTTCGAAAGGAAATAACCTAACTTTACGTACGTAACCTAAGTCAGTATTTTCCTGATTCACATCTGCGGAACCTTTGCCCCGATGTTAACTTAGGATTGGTATTTTTTTCAATTTTTGGCACTTGTAATAAAATTTTCAATGTTGCAGGTATGGTGGGTCAGTTATCTACATCCTTGTTATGAAAAAGAACGTTTATACGAACAGGGTATTCTGTCTCACTTAAGACGGATTTATGAAGTATAGACTTGGTAAATTTCTAAATAGTTTAGTCTTGGACAAAAAAACGGGACACCCGCAATTTTTGATCGATGCTCACCAAGAACAAGGAAATCTAAGAAGGAAAACAATGACATTCAGTTGAAGAAGGGCTAGTACTACAATTAATATAAATGTCAATGACTCAATACTCCACACAAAATTCTAATAATCCCGGGGAGAATAAGAGCGGGTGCACCCTTCTTTTTGTCCAACACTGTACAACCTCTTTAGTACATTTTACTCTTGTAATTTTAAATTGGTGTAAAAGCGCTTTTTAATAATAATAATAATAATAATATAAATATGTAATAATAATAGCGCTTGTCTCATAATGTCTTCAATAAATTAATATATGGGATAATGCTAAAGTGCATTAAAAAAATTCTCAACCTGAAGACATAAATGACATGCTATGAGATTGTTTACTACAATTCACATCAAAATTTGTAGATCCTTTTCGAATTAAAATGATTGAAATCACTTACCAAGCACCTTTTGAAATATAGTATTTTAACTGCCATGGCCCAAGCATCTTCTCGGTTATTTCGCGGAAATTAATTATTTTGTTTTGTATATTGAAAAATGCTTCTTTCATTAAGTAAAAGGTCACTCACTGAAAATGGGCTTAGCTGCGGTTGCGATGGTATTAACAGTACACTTGGCAACATCGCAAATTTCAGTGTCGACGAAGATCGATTCTTTTCGATTTCGATACATACACCAGGTGGTGTGCAAATAAGACTTCCCAGATAAATAGTTGTAGAAAAGATTTGAAGAGACATTCATCCAGCAGTGGATTGATAGTGGTTGATTATGATGATGGTGATGATTTTATTATATCCGGACCTCAGAGATAAACTAAGCCAAGTCATAATTTCGTAATTTTACAAGAGAAGCCAAAAACCGTTTCCTTAAGTATGACCTATAATATTGCTTTTCAAACTATAATTTCTTGGCTTCAGTAAAAAATGCCGCTGGAGTGAATGTGTTGCCAGTAGCTTTTGCAATCTGTGCGAGTCGACCTGCACTCTAGCATATAGCTACAGTATGTCGATTTCTGAATCGGTTTTTGGTGGACGACTAATAGCATAATTCTATGAATTGTTAGTAGGTATAAGAACTTCAGTGCCTGATTTTACTTTGGTCATCATTTATTCACTTATGACATCCCATGATTGGATTTTTAGAAATCATACGAAAAATAGTTGTCTATAAGAAGCGGATAAGCGAAAAGTAAACTAAAACATGTTATGGCCGCAGTTGCTCAGTGTTTCCCGGTGGCAATAGCCGAGTGGTCTCGGGCGTTCGCCTTCGGATCACGAGGCGCGATCCACTGGGGTTTCGAACCCCTTTGGTGAGCATGGTCGGAATTTTAACTGTCCTCCATCTTTCTGTGTGCGGATCCCTGTCGTGTTTGGATTAAGTAGAATATGTATGAGATGACCATGGAGACCAATATTCCGGTTGGAATGACCTTTTTTTTTTTTAAAAAAAAAAGTGGAAAAGCGTTCATCTCTGCAGCACGAGGTCCCCTTTTCGATTCCAGCTTGCGCCAAGTAAGCGTTTTTGGTGGATAAACACAGTGTGCGTGAGTTTTCTCCGGATTTTCCCGTTTCATCCTACTTTAATTCCACCATTTCATTCTTTTCTCACCATCTTCGTCTACCTTAGCGTCGGTGCATCACCATGGGACGTTAAACTAGATATTTGATTTCATTTCAAAACATTTTAGTGGTGTTTTTCAAAAACTAATAAAAAAGGGTAAAACATCGGTAATTCCGTACACCATATGTGCCGACTACATGGGCATTCCTTGGCTCCGAGGCTTCAGCATCCGTTGGAAATTTTTAATGTGTGCACATAAAATTAATATTACAATAACATTTTCATGACATTGAGAAAAAACTTAGTGCATGTGACCGCAGGTTTGGTTTCATGGGCGAATGCTTATAGCGCATATATTTAATAATTGTTTACCAATATACACTGATCACCAGTTGAATTAGAGACAACAAAAGAGTTACAGAAACTGCCCTGCAGAGGCAACACCAGAGTATGTGAATGAAACACTGCTGCCGTGTGCATCCTCTCTCGATATCCGTATCAGTGCCGCGTGCGATGGCTAAGACGAAGAACCTGAAGAGCGTGGTCAGACGACTGACCCAATTTTGGAAGTGAATACGGCACTTGGACTTTGTGACAACATGGACTCGTCGCTACAATATTTTCTGTGGGTTTTTATTTTTGTATCATGATTTTTGAGGTACCCTACTGTTTGGACTCTACAACTATTAAGTTATTGAAATGGAGAGATGTTTTGTTATTGGTTTAGTTTGGACTATATTATGTGAAATTATATTGGAAGTAAAAAAACTTTGGTTTGGTAAAAAAAAAAGTCTAAAAAGAAGAAATTTAGAATCGAAAATGAGAAATTTAAATGTGAAGAAAAACAGAAAAGAAGTTACATTTAAAAGTAATTTAGTTGTTTGTATTTAGTATTAAGTAATCTTACGTCAGTAGTCAACTTTTGTATCATTGCGCTCTTCCTCGTGGCTGGTGCGTTGCTTTGCTAGCGCCAGAAGCTAGAAAGAATTGAAAGTTGCCTGAGGTGATTTTGCGTAGCTCGGAAGCAATCCCACCCGTGCTTTCTGTCTGCCACGTCAACGAGTTGTTGTATGCAAGCTTGAGCGGGTGTGTGTAAATTCTAACAGGGACGTTTTTTGATAGAATTATTTTCTATTTTCGCAATTACATCGCTCGGATTTGAGTTAGATTTTTTTGTGTTTTTCAAACAATTTGATTAATCATTGTGTGAATTTGTTACTGTTTGGAAATATAAAGTCAGCTGTTTTTTTTTCTTTTGAATTACTGGTCGTTGATGAGAGAGGTGGACTAAGACTGCCGCTAAAATTTTTGTGGTAACTGGAGATTATTATATTTTGTATTTCTCTATGTCTGTCTCTTTCTCCAGGTTATTGAGTTCTCCGCTATTAAAGTAAGGAATTTTCGTAGTTTTTTTTAAATTTAGTTTGTTTGAGGATATGTTGCCTTTGTTTAAATTGTTTGCTTATTTCAGTAAAGTTACGTTTTGATTGGTAAAGTTAGTAAGTATTAGAAAAATGATCGATCTGGCTCAACATAGAACATACTAGAACAACTCACAAGCCCCTGGGAAAATGACCACCGTGCACCGTGAGCCCACGGTCTTTTACGACCTAAAATTTACGGGTGAATTTAATCCCTTTTATGAGCACTTTTAAGGGGGTGTATTCGTTCTCTTTTATGACCACTTTTAAGGGGTGAACTCGTTCCCTTTTACGAGCCCCCCTGGGAATTGACCACCATACAACGTGAGCCCATGGTCTTTTACGACCTCCATTTTAGGGGTGAACTCGTTCTCTTTTACGACCTCCATTTTAAGGGGTGACCTCGTTCTCTTTTACGACCTCCATTTTAGAGGGTGTACTCGTTCCCTTTTATGAGCACTTTTTCAACCCTTATTTTAACAGCAGAAATTACGAACACATAGAAGAGCAGATAACACATAACACTACGTAACACACAGCAGAACAGATAACACATAAGACTACGTAACATTTCAAGGGTGAACTCGTTCCCTTTTCCAACCCCTATTTTAACATAGCAGATAGCACAGCTAATAAAAGAGCATGGCTTATTTTTCAAACACCTATTTTAACATAGCAGAAATTACATAGCACAGCTAATAAAAGAGCATGGCTTATTTTCCAACCCTTATTTTAACATAGCAGAAATTACACTGAGACTATGAACACATAGCAGAACATAAGACTGCGTAACACACAACAACCTCCATTTTAGGGGTGGACTCGTTCTCTTTTATGAGCATATTTTTCAACCCTTACAGAGCTGTATTCGTTTTCAACCCCTTAGCATAAGACTATGCAACATAGCAGTTACGAACACATAGTAGAGCAGATAATAAACACAACCACCTCCATTTTAGGGGTGGACTCGTTCTCTTTTATGAGCATATTTTCCAACACCTATTTCAACATGACGGAGACTACGAAACATGGCAGACATAGCACAGGGGGTGTATTCATTTTCTCCACCCCTAATTGAACAAAGCAGAAATTACACTGAGAGTACGTAACACACAAAAACCTCCATTTTAGGGGTGGACTCGTTCTCTTTTATAATTACTTTTCCAACCCCTATTTTAAGACAATGAATACCTATGTAACATAGCGATTGGATACGCTCTTTGAACCGATTTGGATGAAACTAGGCATATGGGGGTTTTCGACCATGCTGAGTACGAATATCATACCTATTTTTACCTGGGTCTTATAGTTTATGTGGGATACGCCCTTTGTATGACACTTAAAACCTAATCACTCGAAAACGGAGCCAAATATTGAGGTCGTGTTTCCACATTTAATAATTGGCGATCAACTACTACAAGTTCCAAAAATAATGGTCATCGAGGTCAAAGGTCAACATACTTAAAACCTAATAACTTGGAAATGGATCCACATATTGAGGTGGTGTTTCCACATTTAGCAATTGGTCATCAACTACTACAAGTTCCAAAAATAATGATCATCGAGGTCAAAGGTCAACATACTTAAAACCTAATAACTTGGAAATGGATCCACATATTGAGGTGGTGTTTCCACATTTAGCAATTGGTCATCAACTACTACAAGTTCCAAAAATAATGATCATCGAGGTCAAAGGTCAACATACTTAAAACCTAATAACTCGAAAACTGAGCAAAATATTGAGGTGCTGTTTCCAAATCTAGTAACTGGTCACCAACTACTACAAGTTCCAAAATAATGATCGTCGGGGTCAAAGGTCAACATACTTAAAACCCAATAACTCGAAAACGGAGCCAAATATTGAGATGCTGTTTTCACATTTAGTAATAGTTCATCAACTACTAGAAATATCAAAAATAGTGGCCATCGAGGTCAAAGGTCAACATACTTAAAACCTAATAACTCGAAAACGGAGCCAAATATCAAAGTAATGTTTCCACATTTAGTAATTGGTCATCAACTACTACAAGTTCCAAAATACTAATCATCGAGGTCAAACGTCAAACTCGAAAACGGAGCCAAATATTGAGGTGGTGTTTCCACATTTAGTAATAGTTCATCAATCACTGCAAGTTCCAAAATAATGACCATCGAGAGCTTGTAAACGGAGCAACGGATTGAGGTGTTGTTTCCAAATCTAGTAATAGGTCATCAACTAGTAAATGTTAAAAAGTACTGATCAGCGAGGTCAAAGGTCAACATACTTAAAACCTAATAACTCGAAAACGAAGCAACGTATTGAGGTGCTGTTTCCAAATCTAGTAATACGTCATCAACTATTACATGTTCCAAAAGTACTCACTATCGAGGTCAATGGTCAAATATTTAAGCCTTAATAACTTTAAACAAAACCTGTGTGACCTATTCAGTTTTGTACCAAGCAGAGAGAAGTGAAGAATGAATAAATATGACTGGCTTACTTCGAGAAAGAAAGCAAAGATATTTCATTTTTAACTAGCTGAGAATTTTAAATCATCTTGTATTATTTAAACAAACGAAAGGATAAATTTTATACCAACGAGAAATGCCATTTTATACCATTTTGTATTACTCCAATAAACGAAGGAATACCAGAAAAAAATAAGTGAAGAATGAATAAAATTTAGGTGGATTATTTTCTTTTGTACCAACTGGAAAAGAGAAGAAGAGCTACTTTAACTAGCTCATTATGTACTGTTTAAACAAACGAAAATTGACCATTATGTAACTTTTGAAATACTGAAATGTTCTATTTTTGTATCAATCAGAAAAACCCGAAGAAGGATCATTTTAACAAGTTCATAATTTCGATGTTCTACTTTTTATACCAACGAGAAAAATGAACTAGCTGAGTATTTAAATATACGAAAGAATAAATTTAAGTGACCTATTCAATTTTGTACCAATGAGAAATGGCTCAGCAAAAGGCGAAGAAGGACTATTTTAAACAATGGAGTATTTAGTTTTGTACCACCAAGAAAAAAAAGAAATTGCACCATTTTGGAGTATTCAAATAAACAAAGGACTTATAATTTGTTTCAACTCTAAAATCAATTAAACGAAGTAATGCATTTGAAAAACCGAAGTTGAGTATTTTATACCATTTTGTATTATTTCAACAACCAAAGGAATAAGCAAAAAAAGGATTATTTTATATCATTTTAAACTAGTCTAATAAACGAAGGCATAAATATGAGTGAGCTATTTAATTTTGTAGCTGAGTATTTTAACGAAAGAACAAAATTGTACTAACTAGAAAAAACCGAAGAAGACCCATTTTAACTAACTGAGAATTTCTGTACCTTTTTGTACTATTTAAACAAACGATGGAATAAATTTAAGTGACCTATTCAATTTTGTACCAATGAGAAAAGGTATTTAACTGGCTCAGAATTTGAGTTGTCTATTTAGTTTTGTACCAACCTAAGAAGAAGGGCGAAGAAGGACTATTTTATAATTTTACTACTCAAATAAACAATGGAGTATTTAGTTTTGTACCACCGAGAAAAACAAAGAAATTGCACCATTTATGAGTATTCAAATTAAGAAAGGACTTATAATTTGTGTCAACACAAAATCAATTAAACGAAGTAATGCATTTGAGTGAGCTATTTAATTTGAAAAACCGAAGCAGGATCATCTTATACCATTTTGTATTATTTCAACAAACAAAGGAATAAGCAAAAAAAGGATTATTTTATATTATTTTAAACTATTTAAATAAACGAAGGCATAAACGTGAGTGAGACCAGAGAAAAACCGAAGAAGGCCCATTTTAACTAACTGAGAATTTCTGTACCTTTTTGTACCATTTAAACAAACGATGGGATAAATTTGAGTGACCTGTTTTTTGTACTAACCAGAAAAATCGAAGAAGGTACCTTTATACTAGCTCAATGAACGAAAGAACAAATTTGAGTGTTCTACTTTTTATACCAAACAAAGAAGAACCATTTTGTACTAATCAAATAAACGAAAGAAAAAAGTGAAAAAAAAAGACCAATTTAACTAGCTCAGAGTTTATATACGTTTTGTTTAGGTGTCCTACTTTTTGTACCAGCGTGAAATGTCTTTTTAACCGGCTCAGTAGTATTCAAATAAACAAAAAACCGAAGAAGGATCATTTTAACTAGTTCAGAATTTCTGTACTTTTGTGCCATTCAAACAAATGAAAATACCAAGCAGGAAAAGAAAAGAATTTGTACTGACCAGAAAAGGCGAAGAAGGATCATTTTATACCTTTATGTGCTATTTAAATAAACGAAGGAATAAATTTGAGTGATCTATTCAATTTTATACCAATCAGAAGAAAAGCAAAGAAGGGCCATTTTAACTAGTTGAGTATTTTTGTGCTACATGAATCAACAAATGAATAAATTTGAGTGACCTATTCAATTTGGTATCAACAAGAAATACCATTTTAAATAACTCAGCATTTTATATCTTTTTGTGCTATTTAAATAAACGAAGAAAGCCAAGGAGATCCAATTTAGCTAACTCAGAATTTTATACCATTTTGTACTAATCAAATAAACGAAGGAATAAATTTTTGTGACCTATTCAGTTTTGAAAACAAGCAGGAAAAGGAAAGAATTAACATTTTGTACTAATCAAATAATCATATTAACTAACTCAAAGAAACGAAAGAATAAATTTTGAGTGGCTTAAGCAAAGAAGGTCAATTTGTACCTTTTGTGCTATTAAAACTGAGTGACCTATTCAATTTTGTTTGCAATTAAAAAAACGGAGAAGGTCTATTTTATGTACATTTTGTACTACTCAAATAAACAAAGAAATACCATATTCTGCTACTCAAACAAACGACGGAATAACCTCAGAATTTCTATACCTTTTTGTGTTATTCAAATAAACGAAGGAATAAATTTGTGTGACTTATACCAACCATGAAGGTCCATTATAACAAGCTCGGTATTTTTATACCATTTTGTATTACTCTATTTCATTTTTGTAACAATCAGAAGAAAACAGCTCAGAATTTTATACCTTTGTGGTGTTACATTTTGTATATGTTTGTGTCATCCAGAGAACAATTTAAATTGACTCTCACTGACAATTCAGTTGCCAGAGTCCAATGTTTGTAATATTACAATAGTACAAATTGATCCATTTAACAGTTCAAGTTCTTCTATTCTTACACAATCAAACGCATATGCTACAGTGGGCTCAGTGTTCATTTACAGAATTAAATAATTGTTTATCTTTCTCTAAAAACATTTCTACTATTTTGTTGATATAATAATCACACTCTGTAATGTATTCATATACCTGATTAAATTTTTTCTCCAAAGTATAAGTGTTCTTAATATTACAACCTTTAAAATGCTTCTTTATATAAAGTTTATAGATTTTTTCTCTCATTTCACGTTTAATCAAGATCGTCCACACATTTGCAATAATTCGTAATCATATTGCAGCAAACAGTTGTGATCTTTTTCATTCTCATTATGTTTAGAACATGCTTCACATAATAATACTGAATTTGGTGTATACTCATTAAATAATTGTATAACACATGTATCACTAATAGTTTCACTAGTACAGTCGCACTCATTAGCTTCCAGTTCAAAACAGGTAATATTTGAAACATTGTCATCATCACTTTCCGGGAGTATTTCATCATTATATATATTATACCGTCTAAAATAATACACATCTTCTATTTCCTGTGTTGGATATATGATTCCTACTTTATCACGTAATTCATCTGGCAAATCGGGGTCAGACGGGTGAATTAACAGTATAGGTTTTTCGTTTTCACGCTGAATTTCTTTTTCTCTAGGTAAAACATAAACAATCTCCGTGCTAGTCATTTTTTCTGCTCTTCAGCAAAAACAAATCAAGTGTGATACATCTATTTATATACCTAGAATAAAAGCATTCTATGCATTCTCCGTGTTTAATAACATGTTTTCAAGGCAATATAACATCATGATGTATGTTCTATTATTTCCAAATATACTCCATAAACTTATATTCCATTATAATAAAACACATAAATGCAAAAATATATATTTGTGTTTTTGGACTTAGACGAGGAAAGAAAGTTCTAAAAAATAATTGAATCGTTGAGCAATAGGCAGTACCTTAGCAATACAAATGTTAGGTAACGCATTCGCAACGTTGTTTAAATATCTGCTTTTCTTACTTTTATATGATCTTTTCTTCTGCTGTGATTCAAATTGGCCAAGCATGCTGTTACGCAAATTGCTATGGAGTCTGCTCTACAGAATTATTACTCAACTCTGGTTTGTTAAATCTTATGTTCAAATATGTAGTTAATGACCGGAAAAATTGAGACTTCAATGTAACACCACAAAGGTATAAAATTCTGAGCTGTTTTCTTCTGATTGTTACAAAAATGAAATAGAGTAATACAAAATGGTATAAAAATACCGAGCTTGTTATAATGGACCTTCATGGTTGGTATAAGTCACACAAATTTATTCCTTCGTTTATTTGAATAACACAAAAAGGTATAGAAATTCTGAGGTTATTCCGTCGTTTGTTTGAGTAGCAGAATATGGTATTTCTTTGTTTATTTGAGAAGTACAAAATGTACATAAAATAGACCTTCTCCGTTTTTTTAATTGCAAACAAAATTGAATAGGTCACTCAGTTTTAATAGCACAAAAGGTACAAATTGACCTTCTTTGCTTAAGCCACTCAAAATTTATTCTTTTGTTTCTTTGAGTTAGTTAATATGGTTATTTGATTAGTACAAAATGTTAATTCTTTCCTTTTCCTGCTTGTTTTCAAAACTGAATAGGTCACAAAAATTTATACCTTCGTTTATTTGATTAGTACAAAATGGTATAAAATTCTGAGTTAGCTAAATTGGATCTCCTTGGCTTTCTTCGTTTATTTAAATAGCACAAAAAGATATAAAATGCTGAGTTATTTAAAATGGTATTTCTTGTTGATACCAAATTGAATAGGTCACTCAAATTTATTCATTTGTTGATTTGTGTAGCACAAAAATACTCAACTAGTTAAAATAGCCCTTCTTTGCTTTTCTTCTGATTGGTATAAAATTGAATAGATCACTCAAATTTATTCCTTCGTTTATTTAAATAGCACATAAAGGTATAAAATGATCCTTCTTCGCCTTTTCTGGTCAGTACAAATTCTTTTCTTTTCCTGCTTGGTTTTTTCATTTGTTTGAATGGCACAAAAGTACAGAAATTCTGAACTAGTTAAAATGATCCTTCTTCGGTTTTTTGTTTATTTGAATACTTTTGAGCTGGTTAAAAGGACATTTCACGCTGGTACAAAAAATAGGACACCTAAACAAAACGTATATAAATTCTGAGCTAGTTAAATTGGTCTTTTTTTCACTTTTTTCTTTCGTTTATTTGATTAATACAAAATGGTTCTTCTTTGTTTGGTATAAAAAGTAGAACACTCAAATTTGTTCTTTCGTTTATTGAGCTAGTATAAAGGTACCTTCTTCAAAATGGCCCTTCTTTGCTTTTCTTCTGATTGGTATAAAATTGAATAGATCACTCAAATTTATTCCTTCGTTTATTTAAATAGCACATAAAGGTATAAAATGATCCTTCTTCGCCTTTTCTGGTCAGTACAAATTCTTTTCTTTTCCTGCTTGGTTTTTTCATTTGTTTGAATGGCACAAAAGTACAGAAATTCTGAACTAGTTAAAATGATCCTTCTTCGGTTTTTTGTTTATTTGAATACTTTTGAGCTGGTTAAAAAGACATTTCACTCTGGTACAAAAAGTAGGACACCTAAACAAAACGTATATAAATTCTGAGCTAGTTAAATTGGTCTTTTTTTTCACTTTTTTCTTTCGTTTATTTGATTAGTACAAAATGGTTCTTTGTTTGGTATAAAAAGTAGAACACTCAAATTTGTTCTTTCGTTCATTGAGCTAGTATAAAGGTACATTCTTCGATTTTTCAGGTTAGTACAAAAAACAGGTCACTCAAATTTATCCCATCGTTTGTTTAAATAGTACAAAAAGTTACAGAAATTCTCAGTTAGTTAAAATGGACCTTCTTCGGTTTTTCTCTGGTCTCACTCATGTTTTATGCCTTCGTTTATTTAAATAGTTTAAAATAATATGAAATAATCCTTTTTTTGCTTATTCCTTTGTTTGTTGAAATAATACAAAATGGTATAAGATGATCCTGCTACGGTTTTTCAAATTAAATAGCTCACTCAAATGCATTACTTCGTTTAAATGATTTTGTGTTGACATAAATTATAAGTCCTTTGTTAATTTGAATACTCCAAAATGGTGCAATTTCTTTGTTTTTCTCGGTGGTACAAAACTAAATACTCCATTGTTTATTTGAGTAGTAAAATTATAAAATAGTCCTTCTTCGCCCTTCTTCTTAGGTAAAATTAAATAGCTCACTCATATTTATGCCTTCGTTTATTAGACTAGTTTAAAATGATATAAAATAATCCTTTTTTTGCTTATTCCTTTGGTTGTTGAAATAATACAAAATGGTATAAAATACTCAACTTCGGTTTTTCAAATGCATTACTTCGTTTAATTGATTTTAAAGTTGACACAAATTATAAGTCCTTTGTTTTTTTGAATACTCCAAAATGGTGCAATTTCTTTTTTTTCTTGGTGGTACAAAACTAAATACTCCATTGTTTAAAATAGTCCTTCTTCGCCTTTTGCTGAGTCATTTCTCATTGGTTCAAAATTGAATAGGTCACTTAAATTTATTCTTTCGTATATTTAAATATTCAGCTTGTTCATTTTTTCTCGTTGGTATAAAAAGTAGAACATCGAAATTATGAACTTGTTAAAATGATCTTTCTTCGGGTTTTTCTGATTGATACAAAAATAGAACATTTCAGTATTTCAAAAGTTACATAATGGTCAATTTTCGTTTGTTTAAACAGTACATAATGAGCTAGTTAAAGTAGCTCTTCTTCTCTTTTCCAGTTGGTACAAAAGAAAATAATCCACCTAAATTTTATTCATTCTTCACTTATTTTTTTCTGGTATTCCTTCGTTTATTGGAGTAATACAAAATGGTATAAAATGGCATTTCTCGTTGGTATAAAATTTATCCTTTCGTTTGTTTAAATAATACAAGATGATTTAAAATTCTCAGCTAGTTAAAAATGAAATATCTTTGCTTTCTTTCTCGAAGTAAGCCAGTCATATTTATTCATTCTTCACTTCTCTCTGCTTGGTACAAAACTGAATAGGTCACACAGGTTTTGTTTAAAGTTATTAAGGCTTAAATATTTGACCATTGACCTCGATAGTGAGTACTTTTGGAACATGTAATAGTTGATGACGTATTACTAGATTTGGAAACAGCACCTCAATACGTTGCTTCGTTTTCGAGTTATTAGGTTTTAAGTATGTTGACCTTTGACCTCGCTGATCAGTACTTTTTAACATTTACTAGTTGATGACCTATTACTAGATTTGGAAACAACACCTCAATCCGTTGCTCCGTTTACAAGCTCTCGATGGTCATTATTTTGGAACTTGCAGTGATTGATGAACTATTACTAAATGTGGAAACACCACCTCAATATTTGGCTCCGTTTTCGAGTTTGACGTTTGACCTCGATGATTAGTATTTTGGAACTTGTAGTAGTTGATGACCAATTACTAAATGTGGAAACATTACTTTGATATTTGGCTCCGTTTTCGAGTTATTAGGTTTTAAGTATGTTGACCTTTGACCTCGATGGCCACTATTTTTGATATTTCTAGTAGTTGATAAACTATTACTAAATGTGAAAACAGCATCTCAATATTTGGCTCCGTTTTCGAGTTATTGGGTTTTAAGTATGTTGACCTTTGACCCCGACGATCATTATTTTGGAACTTGTAGTAGTTGGTGACCAGTTACTAGATTTGGAAACAGCACCTCAATATTTTGCTCAGTTTTCGAGTTATTAGGTTTTAAGTATGTTGACCTTTGACCTCGATGATCATTATTTTTGGAACTTGTAGTAGTTGATGACCAATTGCTAAATGTGGAAACACCACCTCAATATGTGGATCCATTTCCAAGTTATTAGGTTTTAAGTATGTTGACCTTTGACCTCGATGATCATTATTTTTGGAACTTGTAGTAGTTGATCGCCAATTATTAAATGTGGAAACACGACCTCAATATTTGGCTCCGTTTTCGAGTGATTAGGTTTTAAGTGTCATACAAAGGGCGTATCCCACATAAACTATAAGACCCAGGTAAAAATAGGTATGATATTCGTACTCAGCATGGTCGAAAACCCCCATATGCCTAGTTTCATCCAAATCGGTTCAAAGAGCGTATCCAATCGCTATGTTACATAGGTATTCATTGTTTTAAAATAGGGGTTGAAAAAAAATTATGTAACCTTTTATGTAATGTATGTTGACCTTTGACCTCGATGATCAGTACTTTTTAACATTTACTAGTTGATGACCTATTACTAGATTTGGAAACAACACCTCAATCCGTTGCTCCGTTTACAAGCTCTCGATGGTCATTATTTTGGAACTTGCAGTGATTGATGAACTATTACTAAATGTGGAAACACCACCTCAATATTTGGCTCCGTTTTCGAGTTTGACGTTTGACCTCGATGATTAGTATTTTGGAACTTGTAGTAGTTGATGAACAATTAGTAAATGTGGAAACACCACTTCGATATTTGGCTCCGTTTTCGAGTGATTAGGTTTTAAGTGTCATACAAAGGGCGTATCCCACATAAACTATAAGAACCAGGTAAAAAATAGGTATGATATTCGTACTCAGCATGGTCGAAAACCCCCATATGCCTAGTTTCATCCAAATCGGTTCAAAGAGCGTATCCAATCGCTATGTTACATAGGTATTCATTGTTTTAAAATAGGGGTTGAAAAAAAATTTATGTAATTTCTGCTATGGTAAAATAGGGGTTGGAAAAGTAATTATAAAAGAGAACGAGTCCACCCCTAAAATGGAGGTTTTTGTGTGCTACGTACTCTCAGTGTAATTTCTGCTATGTTCAATTAGGGGTGGAGAAAATGAATACACCCACTGTGCTATGTCCGCCATGTTTCGTAGTCTCTGTCATGTTGAAATAGGGGTTGGAAAATATGCTCATAAAAGAGAACGAGTCCACCCCTAAAATGGAGGTTGTTGTGTTTATTATCTGCTCTACTATGTGTTCGTAACTGCTATGTTGCATAGTCTTATGCTAAGGGGTTGAAAACGAATACACCTCTGTAAGGGTTGAAAAATATGCTCATAAAAGAGAACGAGTCCACCCCTAAAATGGAGGTTTTTGTGTGTTACGTAGTCTTATGCTCTGCTGTGTGTTCATAGTCTCAGTGTAATTTCTGCTATGTTAAAATAAGGGTTGGAAAATAAGCCATGCTCTTTTATTAGCTGTGCTATGTATTATCTGTTCTGCTGTGTGTTCATAGTCTCAGTGTAATTTCTGCTATGTTAAAATAGGGGTTGGAAAATAAGCCATGTTCTTTTATTAGCTGTTCTATGTAATTTCTGCTATGTTAAAATAGGTGTTTGAAAAATAAGCCATGCTCTTTTATTAGCTGTGCTATCTGGTATGTTAAAATAGGGGTTGGAAAAGGGAACGAGTTCACCCTTGAAATGTTACGTAGTCTTATGTGTTATCTGTTCTGCTGTGTGTTACGTAGTGTTATGTGTTATCTGCTCTTCTATGTGTTCGTAATTTCTGCTATGTTAAAATAAGGGTTGAAAAAGTGCTCATAAAAGGGAACGAGTACACCCTCTAAAATGGAGGTCGTAAAAGAGAACGAGGTCACCCCTTAAAATGGAGGTCGTAAAAGAGAACGAGTTCACCCCTAAAATGGAGGTCGTAAAAGACCATGGGCTCACGTTGTATGGTGGTCAATTCCCAGGGGGGCTTGTAAAAGGGAACGAGTTCACCCCTTAAAAGTGGTCATAAAAGAGAACGAATACACCCCCTTAAAAGTGCTCATAAAAGGGATTAAATTCACCCGTAAATTTTAGGTCGTAAAAGACCGTGGGCTCACGGTGCACGGTGGTCATTTTCCCAGGGGCTTGTGAGTTGTTCTAGTATGTTCTATGTTGAGCCAGATCGATCATTTTTCTACTACTTTAGTACTATTTCAGGTTTGTCAAAGGGTCCATTTGTAATAATTTAGCGTCCCATTTTCGTAGCTTCAGTTTTGAATAATTTTGTTTAATTTGATTTCTAGGTTGATCGCGTTAATTTAGCGTCCCATTTTCGTAGCTTGTTTTGTATAATTTTGTTTAATTTGTTTTGAAGGTTAGTCGTGTTAATTCAGCGTCCCATTTTCGTTGCTTCAATTTTTGAGTACCTTTGAGGTGTTAATTTATTTTGTTAATGATTTCGTTCTATTTGGTTTAGCGTCCTATTTGAAAATTCAGGTCTGCTAAAGGATTTTCTTCGTTTTAGATTAACGACCCATTTGAATTAATACAGTATTGAGTATCTTTACAAGATTAGTTGGAGGTCTTTCGTTTAAGTTACTGTCCCGGACTATTAAACAGGTTCGGTGCTTTTGGCTCATTTTGTTTGGGTGATTGAAGCTAGCACATTCATTTAAATTACTTAAGGTTGAATTTTACTGAGTTCATTGCCGTCATTATTGGTTGTTGAGGGTTATTTCGTGTTCTAATTTGATAATCTTAAGTGTTGTTAAATTAACCTTCTGAATTAGTCATAAATTTGTTTGTTTAACCCTGCAATAGGCGCGCGGATTTTTGTGACATGATTAGTCGCGCGGGTTACCACCGTAGCCCATTTGTTTTTATTTCATTATATTGGCAAGTTTGTTAATATTTTTATCTTTCTTGTAGAGAAATGTATTTATAAACTGTTCTAAGGCTCTTATACACAATTTGAGAAATATATTTATTTTGAAAGTTATGTATATACAAAGAAGATCAACGCCATTCATTTTTCAAAAGTAATACACGAATAGGACTGTAAAAGTTCTTTGTGTTAAGCAATAAATGCACCAATCTGGTGCATTTCGAACTTTTCTTCATCGTAAACATATATGTCGGAATTGTTTTTAAAAATTCGCATTATTTTACCACAAGTTTACAAACAAAGGTTACAGATAAACGTGTTATCGACAAAACATATACCTTTTCATCGAAATACTTTTTTATGATTTTCTGCTATCAAAAGTTTGATTACGATTTTGCATAATGATACATATGCTATTTCCTCTCATATACTTTTCTTTTTCTGTTTCCAAGATCTTCGAAGCATGTCCTGCGCACAAGTGATTGAGTGGTCAATGCGCACCTTCCTTCAAGCATTGACCACCCATGAAAAGTATCAAAATGCCAAAAAGGGCACGTATTTCGGTCTCGTCTGTAAGTTTTGCATCACGGTCACGTACAAATCTCTTTCTAACTCTGTCAATTTAAATATTGCTATAATCAACTATAAGTATGAAAATGTTTGCATCTAAATGCAATTCTAGACATTTAAGTTACGACAACGCAGACCTGGCCTCACCTTTACGTCCAGGAAAACGAAGCATAATATTATCAGCACGAGTACAAATATTACGAGTAATATTTTTTTTTTCATCTGAAATTGTCTTTTGCTACATAATAATTTACTTCGGAACTGTATTTATTGTCACTATCATCAACAGGTATCAGTGATTCCTGCCACCCGGAATTCTCAGTAACATCTTCTGAATTTTTACTATTACTGTGTCCGAAAAATGCAGTTCTTCCGTCTTCACCTTCACTATCGCAATCTAGAAAACATTCCTCATCAGAATTAGCATTTTGCAAACCCATTTACCATCTGATCAACACACAAACTATAATGAAAAAACTTTGACGTTTTGGATCTTTCGTGACAGCAATAGTCGCGCGGGCTACAGATGTAGCCCATGAAACTTTCAAGCAGAATAACAATGAGCTCGTTTCGATTTTACGTTCGATCACACACTAAACATGCAGAATGATAGTTGATAGAAAGGTACACAAACACCCTTTGTGTTGGCATCTCAAATTACCTTGCGGCAAGGAAAACAAAAACGCTGGGCTACAATAGTAGCCCGCGCGCGTATTGCAGGGTTAAACTTATAGCCCCAGTTGGTTTGCTCTGAATTTATATTTTTGATTTGTTTTGTTATTTTGATTCCGATTAGTATTTAAATAGGAAATTTTGTTGTTCTTGGCTCAAATAAATGTGTTGGTTTGGAATTTAGCATATTTTTGTGTAAGCTTCGACCAGGTTTAATAGCTTTACAGACTTGTTGCTGTTTAGTGAAACTATTTGTTGGAAGTTAGTTAGATTTAGAAATTATTGGAATTCTGCATTGATCAATTTTCTGAGGTTATATCTTTTTTGAACCCAATTAAATCACTATAGCATGTAGTTGTGATCTTTAGCGGATTATTAATTGGATTGGGTTGGGTTTTTGATTTGAAAATTAGCGTCACAATCTACTCCTTAATTTGGCTTGCATAAATAAATAAAAAAAAGAGAATCTGGTTTTGTCAGTTGACTATTGCCTTACAGATTATAGATATATATATCAAATTGAATATTTCCCGGTTGTAGAGATTTTGTAATAGTTAGTCGTTGCAATTAAATTATATTTTATTCTACAAATTTTGATAGTTTCTAGCGAGACTAGTAGTTATGAATAGTGATGGGTAAATTCCCGGGAAGATATTTTTCGGGAATATTCCCGGGAAGATTCCCAAAATGAGAATTTATGTTTAATCAGAAAGAAAATTGCATTCTATTACTATATTATGATTTCAAAGTTGAATTAATTTTTATATCACAGCATATTATTACTGTTGCCCACAGAGGATTCTTTAAAATCTATATAATCTGAACGGTACTATGTTACTTTATTAACACTTTATTATATTTAGAGATCTTATTAAACGCTTGCAGGGACATGGGTTTAGAAGTAAATGCAGAGAAAACTAAATACATGGAAGTGCGTCGGGACCGTAATACGGCAAATTGTGGAGGCGTTAAAATATTAAATAATGCTTTTGATAAAGTGGATACTTTCAAATATTTAGGATCAATATTAACAGACGAAAATCATATTCACGAAGAAATTAAATGTCGACTAAAAGCAGAGCATTCGTGTTACTATTCGGTTCAAAATCTCTTGTCGTCGCGAATCCTGTCGAGGAATTTGAAGCTTAAAATATATAAAACGATAATCATGCCTGTTGTTCTGTATGGTTGTGAAACATGGTCGCTTACTCTGAGGGAAGAACATAGACTGAAAGTATTTGAGAACAGGATCCTGAGAAGAATATTCGGACCCAAGAGGAACGAGAATGGGGAATGGCGGAAGCTTCATAACGAGGAACTACATAGATTATACGGTTTACCCAACATTGTTAGGGTCGTCAAGTCTAGGAGGCTTAGGTGGGCAGGTCATGTAGCTAGAATGGAAGAAGGTAGAAACGCTTTCAAAGTCTTGACTGGTAGACCCATAGGAAAACGACCATTAGGAAGACCTAGGCGCAGATGGGAGGACAATATTAAGATGGATCTCGCAGAGATAGGAATACAAAGTAGAAACTGGATGCAATTAGCTAAGGATAGAAGTCAGTGGAGAGCTTTTGTGAACGCGGCACTGAACCTCCGGGTTCCATAGGCCATAGAGTTAGTTAGTTAGTTAGTTAGTTATTATATTTAGAGAGTACGCAAAAATGTATATTTATTTACAATAAGTTCCATCAACTAAATATGTGTGAAAAATTATATAGTAAGACCTAATACTTTTAAACTACTAAACAATTTAAATTTATATGTAAGTGGATTTGCTCAACTTGACTCTATTACTAATATTATAAACATATTAAATTTATAAATGTTATAAACCAATTAGATTGGGTAAATGCTAGAAGATACATGTCTCACCAATTTATCAACATTTGCGCATACAGACGTTAATTCACATGAAAAAGAAGTCCGAGTACCTCTTCAGAAATTCGAGTCAGAGAGAGGAGACAGACCGACGTCTATTACTAATGGTGGTTCAGGGTTTATTAATAGTACTTCATCTCTATTTCTGTAATTCTAAATTACTTTACAAAATGGTTCATCATTTGTAAATTAGTACTTTGCTAATTTTGGCTGTTCTTTAGCATTAGGGGCCAGCTTTTGTACCTACTTTTTTGCGATATTCTATTCCGATGCGGTTGTTTTATGGTTTCACACATTAAATTACGTTACCAAAATTAAATTCAGACAGCACTGCAGAGCGAGCGTTAGCGAATGAAGGCGGGTTAGAGCCCCGCATGGCGCTTTGATTTTATCTTCGTTACCAACAATTCACTTTCTTTTCTCAGATAAATCATTTTCACTTACATGTCCGTTTTGTATAAATCCCCTACTGCCCTAAAAGAATTGTGTTCGATATTTTCTTGACTACTTTAACATCACTATCAACTCATTTCTTCCGTAAATCATCCTACTTTTCGCTAGTTTTGGCTCCTCAATACTAAACAAATAGCTTACTTTTTAGTTCAAATGAAAATGGAACTTAAAAACATATATTATTCCTTATATAAAGTACCGTCAAATAATATTAAATTTTTTAACCTCCAAATTCTTTAAAACCCAGAAGTAAATCATAATATATTAAAATAAAGTAATTAGTCATATGGTTCTTATAATTTGGAAGATAAAGTAGAGAAATGATAATAAATTCTTTCCCGGGAATTTATAGGCCAGGGAAAAAAACCCGGGAATATTCCCATTTTTAAATTCCTTCCCACCGGGAATATTTCCAGTGCCCATCACTAGTTATGAAGTATCGAAACTGTTGTTAATTAATGAATTGGAGTGAAATTATATGTAGGGTGATTAAGAAGTGATATGTATTGTAATAATTCTCATCAAATTTTTGCGTGAAATTGCTAAAGAAAATAAATTGTTGAATTGAATTCGGTTGGCTTTGAATTGATATTTTGCTTATACAAATCTTAAAAACATAGTTATATCTTTACTTTTTTGACTTAAAATTTGCCAATTGAGGTTGGCGTTAAATTTCAGGGGCACGGTTGCGGTACTCAAAGCACTATATTGTGATCGACCGATTCGTCCTCACTAATAGTTCATTATTCCGAACTCTTTTTTGGTGTGAGTTTGTTGGACGAATTAGATGGTCTCTCACTTTCAAGCGCGGGAGCGTTACACCTTTCAAAGGGGGGCCGCGGTGGCTCAGTGGTAGAGCGTTCACCTCTGGTGCTTGGGGTCCCGGGTTCGATCCCAGCCCCCGCCAAGTGAACTTTGTGGTGGACAGACACCGTGTGCGTGGGTTTTCTCGGGGTTCTCCCGTTTCCTCCTACTTTCTTCATTCCACCATTTCATTCATTACTCATCATCATCGTCTCCTTTAGCCTAACCGGCATAACCGCGGGACGTAAAACTCAAAGATTTCATTTTTCACCTTTCAAAGGCAACTGGATCAAGGGCTTGTCGTGAGTACCTGGTTTGATTTAAAACCGCAGCCACATCGGCAAATTGCCGCGGCCAGAAGAGTGCCGACGACATGGGTAGGCACCGACTGGCCCGCATCGTAACAGCCGATAGACCTTCTACAGTGCGTCACATTGCCGAGAGGTTCAATGCAGGACAACAACGCCATGTGAGGAGCCACACAATCCACAACCACCTACTCGCCATAGGGTAAAGAATCCATCGGCGCACGCGAGTACCCCTCTAACCACACAACACAGAAAGCATAGTCTAGCATGGACAAAGTAACACCGCCACTGGACTGTGGAAATTGAGAAATGGTTGCCTGGACAGATAAGTAACGTTTCACATTGGAAAATGCGATGGTCTGGTACGAATGCGTGGTGCGTTGCCAATCACATGAGGCAATGAATCCATCGTGCCTGCAGGGAACTGTTCAGGCCGGTGATGGTGGTTTACATGGACTGAAATTTGTCCCCTAACACGTATGACATGGTTCCCCACAGGTGAACGCTACTGCGACCTTCTGGATAACCATGTCCTGTCATTTGCTCGGCTGCAACATACGGACGGTGATCTCGTCTTTCAGCAGGACAACGCGCCGGCCCACTGCTCTAGGATCGCAGCAGAGTAGTTTTATGAGCACTTCTCTGATCTGGCAACTCTTTCATGGCCATCACGGACTTCAATCCTGTCGAACACATCTGTGTTCGCTGCGACGCTACGGAACAATGCCTTCGGACTGTGGACACTCTTCCGACCAACCAGCGTGCTCTGTGGCAGACGTTGCAGCAAATATGGATCGAGATGCCACAACAACATTTCAGGCGCCTCGTGAAGTCCATGCTGTGCTGGGCAGCCACCGTGTGAAGATGGTGCTACACGGTATTAGGCAGGTGTATCTAACTCAAATGGTGATCAGTGTAACTTTTACCCTCCTTAGATATACGGCACATCGAGGATTGGGCGATATAACTTTATACAACAATAAATTATCCATGTTCAAAAGTGAGAATGATTTTGTACAGTTATTTCATATAAATTCGAGTTTGATGCCGTTATTTTGTAGTTCTAATCCACGTCGAAAATCTATGTACAAATAAATTCAGTTTGCACAATAGACAGACAGGTATTAAGATATCAATTATTGTAAAATATGAAGAGGTTTCATTATAACCATTATTATTTTATTTCGTCTCTTTTTGGCCTACTAAACATATCATCATCATCATAGCTGTTCTGCAATTATTGGCAGGTCACTTGCTGCAACTAAGAAGTTTCGATGTATGGTAATCCTCAGCTAGTTTCTTCGTCTTGACGTAGCAATTTTCTATTTTAATACCTTTCTTCAACTGGTCTCCTTCGCCTCTCTCTCTCTCTCTTTCCTTCCACCATACCCTCTAGCACGTCCCTCATAATACAGTTCTTCCTTAGCTAATGTCCCAACCAGTTCCCCATTCTCTTAATTACATCTAACTTCTTCTTTCCTATCTTACCGCTACTATTTTTAACAGTTTCTCATTCGTTTTCCATTCAACCACGCTAATCCTCTCCTTGCTCCATACAAACGTTTCGAAAGCCTCCAATTTTTTCTTCGCTTTTGGGTAATGTCTATATTTCTGCCCCTTAGACTACATATTGGATTAGTAAAACAAAATATGAATATTTAATTGGAAGTTTGTACATTACAAAGATTAACTAATCGTGACTGAAAAGAAAAAACTGACACCTTTAGAGTGTAAAAATAATTTTGTAATTCATGGTATTTCAGTTACCTCTGCCGTCATGATTTTCTTTCATGAGTCTCACGGGCAGCCTCCCCAGTTTGGGAACCAGCGGAGTATTAGATCTGTTAAAAATATGAAGAAATCAGCAAATGTTGTGATTTGTGTTGTAAGTAGTGAAGCGTGGGCACCCATTTAAAAAAAGAAACAAAGGTCGTCGCCTATGTTGTACACTATCACCATACTCACACGAAGTTAAACTATATTACATTAGAAACATATATTGTAATTCCATTACTACTGGCGCGTTATAGATGTTATTATCCCTTATATCCAAAGCAAAATTTACCTATGAAAATCATTTGATTTCTTAAAAGCAACACTTGCAAGCAAGACCAAGACCAAGGGTTCCGATGCAAGACTAAGACTAAGACTGGATGTGTAAGACCAAGACCAAGGTCACCCGGGTCTTGGTCTTGCTCTCGTCCTTGCATGCGCTCATCATCATCACTAAGTAGGATGCTTTTAGACTTACATTATTAACCTGTAGAAAGTACATATTCTATTAAAAAAGTACTCTTAACTTAATTTGGACCAAAAAGTGATTCAGCATAGTCTACCTCTGAAGTTTATATATATGCAGGGTGTCTCAAAAGTCCCCTGATATAGGGTAACTGTTATTATTAGAGTTACAACAAAATGTAAGAGGGAAACCCGTTTCCAGTGTTTTCAATCTAAAGTGAAATTATTTTTTTAAAAAGGGCGAAGTGTTTGGGCTGTACACTCTTTATACGCCCAATGTTAAATGAAAATGCAACGTGGGCCTACAACATAATCTGAATGAGGGCATGTTTGAAGTGAAGGCTGGCCATCGACACGTTAGCGTAAGAGACAGTGATTTCATTTGCTTATGTTGTAGATTCAGGTAAATATCAACGTTGCATTTTCATTTAGCATTGGTCGCATAAAGAGTGTACAGCACAAACGGCTTGCCCGATTTAAAAAAAAAAAATACTTCACTTTAGTTTAAAAATATCATATTTGGAAACTGTATACTCCTCTTACATTTTGTTGTAACTCTGATAATAACAGAATTATCCTGTGTCACGGGACTTTTGAGACATCCTGTATATAACGTTTAATGGGTAAGGTAGGGTAAAAATCGATCCAAAATTTAACGAAAGTCGTACAACGAGAAAAAAGATTTTTTGATTATTCAATCCATGTTCCAGCAGAATTTCGAAAATTAATACAAAAGAAATCCGACAGAAAGTTAAGAATCACTTGTCCTGGCGAGTGAGAGAAAATAGATATAGATAGCTCGAAAAAAGATACACATATTATTACGTATATACTTATATAATATGTGTGTCCATGTTTCGCAAGTAAGTTTCAGTCAATATAAAATTCCAACGTAATTAGTTTTCTCGAATAAAGATCACATACACCACTGAGAGCTCAGGAATAAGCTTAATCTATGTTTATATGCTTACATAATACATTGCGAACTAACGAACTTGTATAAAAAGCAGAATGTATTTAAAGTGAGACGTGAACTATGCGAAACATCGGACTTTGAATTAACTTGTTTGGTGATCCAACCCGAGACTACATATAGCAAAGATGAGTGCCGTAGCTCCCACTACAAGGTTCAGGAAGTTCGTGTTATAAAGTGATGTGAAACGGTAATAAAGCATTTCATCAATTTGAAACAAAATATATTATGGTAATAATTTACCCTATTTGTTAAGATAATGAACGTTATATTCTATTTCTAAAATGACAGTCAAAGCAGAATATATTGGATAATAAATGATAAATTGAAAAATTTCAATTTCGGTACGATTAAATATACTCGTTCTGCGTTATCCGTTAGGAGCTATTGAACAAATCTGAGTCAAAGGAAGGAAATTAACTACTATATGGTACTGAAGTTAATTTATTATATTTTAATTGTATATACTGTACTAAGGCTGTATGAGACAAAGTCTGTTGCTGAAAGTGAAATATGGGTTAGTATTAAGGTTTTATCCCAGGTATGACATACCACTGATGATTGAACCTGGAACATACACATGGAAAGCATTAGCGGTAGCAAAGTAGCTATGAAGAGGTACACCATACCGTAATTCTAAGTCAAGAATGAAGGCAAAAATAAGCGGAAACGACCAAAGATGTCCAAACTCATGAGGTCGGCGCTCACGAGTTCGGAACTCACGCTCGCTCGACTTCAACCTCACGAAGTGAGCGTGAGATCAGACTGGTTATGTGAGCGTGAGGTCAGACTGGTGATGTGAGCGTGAGGTCAGGCTGTTGATGTGAGCATGAGGTCAGACTTGTGAGGTGAGCGTGAGGTCGAAATGGGTTTTTGAGCGTGAGGTCGAAATGAGTTTGTGAGCGTGAGGTTGAGTGAGGTTGGATCAAAGTAGACACCTGGTTCTTCCAATAGCAGAGAGAACTATATTGTAATTCGAAAACACTGTAGATTTTTGTTCTGTACACAAAAGCTTCTTTTTCCCTATCTGAAGATAACACCTGCTGTTAATCGACCATAGGTAAGCAGGGACTATCTTTGGTCCCCGGCCTTTTTTTTTTCATTGGCCAACCTGGGATAGATGTTTTAGTGTCTTTGTCATTAGGTATTTCTTAGAAGGAAATAGAAGATAATTATGGAATGTCTTGATGTTTTGTCGGCACACTGGAGTATTTGGCCTCGAAATCCGTCAAGAATAGTCATAATTTAGTATCATAAAATAATCGATTAAATTAAATTGTTTTGTATTTACCTACATTTTTAACGATACATTATCGCCAAAACTGGTTTGAATATTTTCCTTTGTCCCTTTAACTATAAGTTGCTCTTGTGATTTCGCTTGCCATTGTTTAATAGGAATTTTGTAGGCTAAGTCAGTGTTTTATTTACGAATTTTCTAGACGGGAGTGGAATCTTGAATCTTGGGCTAGAAGTTAACGACATAAGAATTGCAGCCCTCCCTCGGCCGAGGGGAGCCCATCTCTCCAACTACTTGGGCGCAATTTTCCCCCGAATATACTGTTCGCCCCCAAAACAGAGTGCTTAAATTCTTAGCGAGATTCCCCCTCCCCAATGAGTTTCCACACTGGTTTGCATGTGGAATACATTGCAGGCTGCATCACTTGGTAGCCCGTGTCCATTCTTTCTAAACAGGATTATTCTATACACTATTTTCTTCCACCTTCCGTCGAAATTTTATCCTTTCAAGCCCCAAAGAATACATTCATTCACCTTCACATTTGCCGTTCTTAAAAGGAAAATTATAGTATAATTAAAAGTGTGATTCTGTCATTTTGAAAGAAAATATGCTCTCCCCCGACACACAGTCTAACAGGTGCAACCAACGCCATAAAAGCAGCCTGTGGGCACTCCTGCTTGATCCAAATAGAAAATAGAATTTACATATTTTCTGAACGAGTATTTGAGAGACATTATTGCATCTTGTTAAGTATATAGAATTTCATATCCATCGACTATTTACTTGGAAATGAAATTCATATAGTTAGCAAGTAATTGTTTTTGCATAAATATAACTACGCAGAACAGCCATAAATAAATGTTTTGTATTACTAGGGTAAATGTGCCAGTCCTCGACCACTTAATTCATTTTCATATAATCATTAATCGTTGTTCAGAGAGCGGGACAACTTAGGAGGATGCAACTAGCTCACGTGTGTTCCTAAAGCTATATTTCATCTATATTTTATCCAAAACAGATATAACTTATACCATTTATGTAATATTAGTCGGACAAACACCTATGATTGATTTAATTTTATGTTCGACCAGGGCCGGATTTTTTGCTTTGCCGCCCCTAGGCCCAAAAGCGTTTAGCGCTCCCCGTCGATGAACAAAATTTTAACAATACAAAACAATCATATAGAAAAGCTTATTTTTATAAATATCTTCGTTTTTGTACAAATTTTACTGCATTTTCACTTTGTATCCTGTAAAGAAAGATTTGAATTGTTGCAAATTCATTTTTTAAGTAAATTTACAGAGAAAGATTAATTTGAGTTTTACAACAGAGTTAGTTCAATAATACAAGAAATTCGTTTCGAATTTTCCACTGTACGCAATAGTTTTAACATTGAAACTACCGAGAGTGTCTAAAATGACCAGAATAACTGTTAATGACCAGAATAAGGTGGCAGATGTCGAGGGTCACATGCGAAAGACAACTTAGGAGAGGGGGCGAAGCGCATCATACGGACCGGCCTCTATGCAAATGTCAACTGCAAGTATAAGGTTAAAGTTTAACTTAACTTCGACCAATGATTTCAAGCCATAGATTTGCAAAATCAATTCTTGGAGAGCTTCATCTTTAATTATTGTTATTATTATTATTATTATTATTATTATTATTATTATTATTATTATTATTATTGAACTGACTTCTTTTGGGGGGCGCGGTGGCTCAGTGGTAGAGCGTTCACCTTTGGTGCGTAGGGAGCCGGCTTTGATCCTAGCCCCCGCCAAGTGAACTATGTGGTGGACAAACATCGTATGCGTGGGTTTTTTCCCACTTTATTAATTCCGCCCCATTTCATTCATTCTTTCATCATCATCGTCTCGTTTAGCCTAACCGGCATAATCGTGGAACGTAAAACACAGATTTCATTCCGTAGGCTATTCTCGAAATAAAAATGTTGATGTGTTTTTTTTTTTACCTTCGACTTCACAGTATACTCTTACTTATGATATATTTTATAGGTAGATTTCTTTTTTATTACTGCTGCAATCAGCATAACATGTTTATAAATACGCAATCGAACACTGTATCCTTCAGCAATAGAATTATTGAATATGTGAGCATTACTGATGAAACCATAAAATAGTTCATTTCAACCCAGGATCCGAAATCGTTTGAAAATGGTGTGGTGAAGGAAGTTCGTCTTATTTGTCTGAACATCTTCATTACAATTATATTTTCATTTTAAGGTATACCCGCCGACAGATTTTGGTGGGGGAAATGCATGATTAAAATTTTGGTGGGAAAAATTCCCTCCCCCCGGATTTCGCACCCTGTTTCAACCACTTCCGGTTTATGCAGAAGATTGTCGCACGAGATTGAATATATTCCTTTAATGCTGAATCCATTCCTGGAAACTGTTTGTCGTCCCCGAAAACCAACGGAAACAAAAACCGAAACCGAGAAAAAAAGGAAAACATCGTCCGTCTGATCATTATCGAAAACGATTGAAATATTTGAAATGATCTTTCGAATATGATTAACTGGACTCAACCTAAGATTTTATCATACGAGTTTCTTTAAAATTTGTACTCTAAGGTAGTGGGAGTTAAAATATGATAAAATTAATTAGTCAGGAAGAATAAACTAGGCAGGTGCGAACATACGGGGGTGGTCCACCGGGTCCGGACACCCCCTCCCAAAAAAAAATCGTAACTCAACAGAGATGTAAACAGTTTTGTAGTAAAACTATGGTTGCTTAGAAGAAAAGATTGATATAGCCCAAAAATTTAGTCGTACATTTCCTTTTCTTATAAGAACAGTCCAATTCTATTAGTTTTCCTCAGGATATAGGTCTGCACATAAGAATTACTTGTTTTTGGGGGGAGGAGGTATAGAATAACATCAGTTAATTCAAAATAGACTTGGTATCTTATAGTATTAGGCCCACTCCAAAACTTGTACCCCTCCCAACAATAATTTCTGAGTGCGCACCTGAAACTAGGTTTTATATATACAAAGCGTTTTCGAAAATTCCACTTATAAAAGTGTCAGAGGTTATATTTCTAAAATATCTTAAGTTCCCATTTTATATTCATAAAATGTCCAGAGTTATGAAACATTTGAAACGTTTGAAATGAATTTTTGAACATGATTAGCACTTGGGTCGACTTTTTGTTATCAACTCGTTTTGAGTGAAAAATGGATCGTAGGCGCGGATACAGAGACTATATTTCTTGAGAAGAATGAAAGCTTCTTTGTAGCAAACGCATTTTTTAACATGGGTCGGAGTCGGACTGAGATTTTCCTTTTTCACTTATTAGATAGTGTATTGTTTCTTCCCAATTATTTGTATATGTACCATTTGTTCTTTTTAGAGTTGAGAGTGTGGTAGGTGTTTTACTTATAATTGTACAGTTTACCCAAGGGATCTAGGTTTAAATTATTTTCAATGTGTTTTCCAGCTGTTTTTCTTTGATTCTATCATTTTATTTTAGTATTTTTTTAAACTCTATATTTATTTAATCTGTTTCATCTTAAATTACTTTCTGTTATATGTTGATAAAGTTTCCTAGCTTTACGCGTTTTTCTTTTCACGTCTTCTATTTCACTGGTCCGGAAGGTTTCTGTTTTACTCAATAATCGTTTGGTTGTCTTTTTTTCCTTTTGTTGAGTTTCTAATAGCTAATTTTTTCTATCTTCTATTTTCTCTGCTAATTCATCTAAGTTGCTCTCTTCTTGTATCTGCGGTACATTTATAGGAGATGTATGGGTTTAGGACGCAACATCCTTTTGAAAACCTAGTTTTCCTAGAATTCCTTCCGTGCTGGCAAAACTGTGGCCACTAAACTATATTAGATGACGTGATAGACGTCTGTATATAAGATCTAACTTTATATTGTACTACAAAACGATAATTTGATATATAACTGAAAACTATACAAATAGTCCGCTTTCAACCCTTAGAGCGTAGATCATTTGTCCACTGGTTTTTAGTAAAGATTTTATGTACCAAATTTCACCATCCTGACATAATCCACTTGTCATATATCCTAGCTTTGGCCTACAATTTTCATAAGTTCGACTACTCATAGGATCCTCATTGCAGTCCGATGCAATAGTAACTTCAGTACAAAATTTAATTTCAAACGATTTGCTCGTTTCCTGGCCTAATGAAAGGAGCTGGATTTGAAATTTACGTACTGTGAAGTAATACACAGATCTTTTTCCTTTTCTTGGGAATACAGTGTTTCCCAAAACACTAGTACACGACGCAGTTAATTTTGAATGATAAGCATGCGTAATAAGTTATCTCTCTCTAAGAAGAGTGACTCGTAAGATGATATTTTTTGACGAACATTTCTAATTCTGTTCTTCTTATCATACCCATTTCAATGAAAGGAAGATGATAAAAACTGAGGTGAAGGTAGACAACCAAGATATTAGAAAATTCATTTCAAAAAATTCAACCGCCTTCCCTTTATAATGTGAATTATAACACGTTTCTTTCATTTTTTAAATATATAGTGGGTCATTTATCTTGACACGTTCTTTAAACTTTAAAGTAATAAACAATAAACACTGAACTTTTTCGCAATGCAAATAATACCCGAGAGACGTTGTTTGACATACCCGGCGATAGTAGTGTTGAAAACCAAGTATAGAATTTTCTTTTCGTTCAGTGTCGTAATGAGTATATTACAAATTTAAATTCTATGTGCTAACCGTATTGTAGAATAGCAGAGTTGTTTTCCGGTGTGCAAGATGAAGACGTTACAGCTTAAAAACCTATGAAATTCGAAATGCTTGTAACAGTAATAACACAAAGGAGACGAACGGGGCACTACATTTGCTCATTATCCTAGCGCCGAATTTTATATTCATAATTACATTTCTTATAAATAGGTGAAAAGTTACGAGGAATTGATAACTCGATGTTTCTCAAAATGTTTTATTTCGAAAAAGCACCTACAATTGTATCACATTTAACAACGTAGATATATTTCAATGGCTCTGAGGATCGTTATGTGGATTAAAATTTTAGTATATCAGAACAGTCAGAGAATAGTAAAATCAAATATATGAAAACAATCCGAGGATACAAAAATACCAGCAGTTTATGTTACACTGCAAAATTTTAAATTTGTTATAACCTTCCTTTGTTCCCTTGTGATTATAGTAACTGTCTCTGGTAGTTGTAATTGCAACAATTTCCCGCATTGACTAAAGTTTCTGTCACTTAAATTAACAATGTTATTTATAAATATATTAATTGACTTCCTACGTCCATTTTCACCTATAAAATCATGTTCATTCCATACTGTAACATATGCACCTTGGTGCGTACTTGAGTTAATCTGATTTCCAATTTTAAAATGTAAACACAATGGATTCTCCTCTGTGGAGAATATAAGTGCTACGGAAAACACTCGATTGTTGTAAATTCCATATTTCTACGACATATCATGTAATAGTTCCATAGTATGAGATTTCAGTTCATCACGAAATATGTACGAGTGCTTGGGAATAGGAATGGGCAGTGGGAATATTCCCGCTGGGAAGGAAAATATAAAATGTGAATATTCCCTGTTTTTTCCTTGGCATATAAATTCCCGGGAAGGAATTTATTTTCATTACTTTATCCTCCAAATTAGAAGAACCATGTGTCTAATTACTTTATTTTCATTTATTATTATTCTAGGTTTTAAATAATTTGGAGATTAAAAAAAAAACTTTTGACAGTACTTTAAATAACTAATATGATATTTTAAGTACCATTTCTATTTGCACTAAAGAGTAGCAAAGTACTAATTTAGAAATGATGAAAAGGAACCAGTTTGTAAAGTAATGTATAAATTATGTAGAAGCAGAGATGAAGTACAATTAATACACCCCGAAACATCGTTAGTAATAGACGTCGGTGTCTCCTCTCTCTGACTCGACTTCTCTTACATGTGAAATAACGCATAAAATTTCAAGAAATAGGTAGGAAGAAAGGTCGTGTGTTTCAATGTTAGGTGCTACATTATAACACTAGGTCAATATCTTGCAAATATTGTGAACATAAGAATGTATGCGCAACTTATAAATTATTCATTCTAGCTTTGGAAAATTCAAGATTACTAATAAGACGACAACTGACCAAAGCAGTATATATATATATATTTTAAGATCATATATTTGTGTATATATTTTAAGATTATGCACAAATATATAATCTTAAAATATCTATATTGCTTTAGTCAATTGGAGTTTTATTAGTAATGTATGCGCAAGTGTGTCTTCTGAGACATGATGAAACATGTGTCTTCTGACAGTAACCCAACCTAATTTGTTTATAACATATAAAAATTTAATATATTTATAATAACAATATTAGAATCAAGTTTAGAAAATCCACTTACATCTAAATTTGAATTGTTTAGCGGTGTAAAAGTATGTGTAAGTACTATACCATTTTTTCCACATGTTTACTTGCATAGAACATATTGTAAGTAAATATACATTTATGGGTATTCTCTAAATATAATAACATATTGTCGTTCAGAATATAATGTTTGAAAATAATCTGGACACAACAGTAATAATTAGCGGTGATAAGGAACAAGTTATCCTATGAAATCATATTATACTAATAGAATTCAATTTTCTTTGTGATTGTACATAAATTTCCGGAATATTACCCATCACTACTTGGGAACCCCTCATATTTTAAATGCAAAAGAAGTATAATACAAAATAAATATCTTCCTATTAGTGCTGTATTTTATAACAACGCTTGCATTTTTGTGAAGTTTCATATTATATATTTCCATTTCGTGTTTATTCAACTTTTTGCAGATTCCGTAAACATATTCCTTCTAGAAGAGCACATACGTTCATTACACCAATGGAAAATATTTCTCATTTTGGTAAGGAACCTCGTACTAACAAGGAGGTTTACAAGGGAATCTCTCGATCACATTTGCCAACACAAGTGTTAATACATACTGCAGAAAATTCTTGTACGTGCCAAGAGTGCAAAAAGGAATGTATTAATAGTTCAAATTCTTCTGCACACATCGTAATACATACTGGTAAGAGAACTCACACGCGTGAAGATTGTGGAAGCAGATTTACTCATCGTGGAAAGTTGGCAAGACACATGTTAATACGTAAGGGTGAAAAATCACAAAGAAGCCAAAAGTGTGTAAAGGGATTTACTCAATCTGGAAGTTTGAAAGCACACATGTTGATACATAGGGGTGAAAATGCCCACAGATGCCAAGAATGCGGAAAGGGATTTACTAGTCAAGGAAATTTGGCAACACACATGTTAATACATACAAATGAAAAACCTCACACGTGCCAAGAATGTGGAAAGGGATTTTCTCAGCGTGGAAATTTGGCAAGACACGTGTTAATACATACAAGTGAAAAACCTCACACGTGCCAAGAATGTGGAAAGGGATTTTCTGACCCTAGTAACTTGCGAACACACATGTTAATACATACGGGCAAAAAACCCCATACATGCCAAGAGTGCGGAAAGGGATTTACTAGACATGAACATTTGGCAACACACATGTTAATACATACAAATGAAAAACCTCACACGTGCCAAGAATGCGGAAAAAGATTTACTAGACATAGAAATTTGGCAGCACACATGTTAATACATACACATGAGAAACCTTACACGTGCCAAGAGTGCGGAAAGGGATTTACTACACATGGACATTTGGCAACACACATGTTAAATCATACAAATGAAAAACCTCACACGTGCCAAGAGTGTGGAAAGGGATTTAATAGACATGGAAATTTGGCAACACACATGTTAATACATACAAATGAAAAACCTTACACGTGTCAAGAATGTGGAAAGGGATTTTCTCAACGTGGAAATTTGGCAAGACACGTGTTAATACATACAAGTGAAAAACCACACACGTGCCAAGAATGTGGAAAAGGATTTTCTGACCCTAGTAACTTGCGAACACACGTGTTAATACATTCAAATGCAAAACCTCACACGTGCCAAGAGTGCGGAAAGGGATTTTTTCAGCGAGGAAATTTGGCGTCACACATGTTAACACATACGGGTGAAAAGCCCCTTACATGCCAAGAATGTGGAAAGGGATTTTCGCAACGTGGAAATTTGGCGACACACATGTTAACACATACGGGTGAAAAATCCCACACTTGCCAAGAATGTGGAAAGGGATTTTCTCAACGTGGAAACTTGGGCAAACACATGTTATTACATACGGGCGAAAAACCACACGTGCCTAGAATGCGGAAAGTGATTTACTAAACGTGGAGATTTGGCAGCACACATGTTAATACATAGGAACGAAAAAGTTAACACGTGCCAAGAATGTGGAAAGAGATTTTCTCAACGTAAAAAATTAAGAAAACACGTTAGTACTTACGGCGAAAAAGCCCACAGGTGTCGAGAATTCGGAAAAGGATTTACTTAAAGTGGAAATTTGTCAACACACATATTAATAAATAAAGGTGAAAAACCCACTCGTGCCTAGAATGCGGGAAGAGATTTACTGGACGCAAAAATTTCGCGACACATGTTTATTTATTTACCCCACAGTACAAGCTCCAGTTACGGGAGGCTTACACAAAGTATATTTGTATACATATTATGCAGATACACTAAAATACAAAAAAAAACACAAATACGAAAATTAAATGAAAAAGACGTAATTTTAAACAAAACAAAATATCCATACTCTTTCTAAGAATGTAACATCTAAAAAGCTTCGCTTTTTAATTCTACAAAAACTAAGTAAAAATAAATTTAAAAGTTCACTTGATGTTAATAAAATCATTATCTACCCATTTACAAATAAAACATTTTATCAAATGAGTTATAAAATATTTTACCTTTTTTAAAACTTGTCTAATTTCTTCTTAAAATATTTGATATTTTGGCTAAAATCCAAATTGTTTTTTTTTCTCGAAATCATTAAATTATACTTCGAACATATATAAGTGGCTAATTTCTATACATTTCTGTTCTGGTTAACACAATAAAATAGACCTCTACTTCTTAAATGATTTTTCTTTACATTGTAACTAATTCTATGTAAAAAGGAAATGTTTTGTATTACTCCATTTATGATTTCATAAAGAAATAGTTCAAAATATTCTCTCCTGTTAGTTACAAATATAAAGTCACTCTTTCAATAGTGCAATATACGGTATTTTATTTTCATAGGCAGACATATTGTATTTTTTAAAATATAACAATCTTAAAAATTTCTTTTAAATTTTTTCGTCTGTCCCTGGAGAAATTTCTTGTATGGATTCCATATAAGAGAGCAATATTCTAACTTTGATCTAACCATAGTATTGTAAATTGCAATAATGGTATACAATTTATGAACATATTTTGAATTTGTAATTACAAACCCTAATCATTTATACGCATCTTTCATAATGTTTCGTATATGGTCTTGAAATGACAAAGTAAAATTCATTGTAACTCCCAGGTCTCTTATTGTATATACTCTTGATATAGCATAACCATTAATTGTATATGTACGTCTTTCATTGTCTGTTTTACTTACATACCTCAAGTAGTAACACATTCTAAAATTCAATGGGAGGTCATTATGTACACTCCAATTGTATATAGTAGTTACATCATCTTGTAGTAGTAACGTATCTTCGTAACTATTAATTTCTTTATATACTTTGATATTATCAGCATATAGGAGACATTTTGAACTTTTAATTTTGGTCGGAAGGTCGTCTATAAACAACAAGGAAAATAAGGTCCCAAATTGGATGCTTGTGGAACTCCCGAGTTCACATTATATTTAAAAGATTCTACATACTTATATATTACATACTGTTTCCTATTACTAAGATACGAAGCCACAAGATTTAACATTTCACTAGACATACCAAAGCTAGAAAGTTTTCGTAATAATATCTCATGGTTAATTTATCAAAATCTTTAGCAAAATCTATATATATATAGTATCCACGTGTATTTTTCTATGAAATGCATCATAAACCTCCTGAGTAAAATTTATTAAGTTAGTTAATGTTGATCTACACGGGTTTAAACCATGTTGGTCTTCAGAAACAAAACATTTGGTATGATTAAAATACGCATATATATTATTTGCTCTAATATTTTTGCAGGTGCACATATTATGCTTACAGGTCTATAATTTTCTTCTCCCGACTTATAAATTTTACAGACTCTTGTATAGGGACACAGACTGGGAAATGATTGTGTCCTTAGGATTAGATTGAAGATTGTACATAAAGGATACATCAATATTTCAGAGCAAGCCTTAAGTACATATGGTAGTATATTGTCATGTCCACTTGCCCTTTTGGGTTTTAATTTTTTTATTGCTGCTTTATATTCATCTATCTTTATGGCATATAACACTAACGAATTATTTACGTTCATTTTGCTAGATTCACATATGCTGTAATATGCTTTGTTCTCAGAATACACTGACCTAAAATATGTTGCAAAACCATCAACTATATTTTTATCATCATATAAATTCTTATTATTTAATGTCATTGGTTGATTTATAGAAGAAGACATTTCTTTTTTATTTTTAATAAACTTCCAGTATGCATTTGCATTCCCTATAATATTATCTAACATTTCCCTTACGTACTCTTTATATGCTTTATTCAGCATTATTTCTAATCGTTTCCGGTATTCTTTATACAACATTGTGTTATATTCAGATTGTTTTTTGTTTTCTATAATATTCCTTTAGCCTAATAGTATCCAGTATATCCTTATTGAACCAACAAGGAAATGTTTTACTTGAGTTCGTTTTCCTTTTGGGTACGGTTATGCTAAAATTTTCTTTTATTGCTTTATTAAATTGCTCTACAGCTATATCTACATTATCAATTCTCTTCAAAAATGATCAATCCGTTTCCCGAAATATTTCATACATTTTTAAAAAATCCGTTTTTTGAAAGTTATACCTGTACGCTGAACTATTTTTCCTGTACCGGTAATCTTTATTTTTATGAAAGTTTACTTCGATTATTAATGGAGGATGATGTTCATCTGGTCGAACTATTGGTGAGTCGTCTTTAGTTACTAAAATATTTTGTCTTAAATTTGTTAAAATAAAATCCAAACTTCTTCCATTTTTTTCTTAACATTATTGATCGATCTTAAATTATAAAAAATCATAAAATTATCAAGTGCTCTATAACTTTGTCCTTGAAGATGTAGATCGCATTCGACACCCGTAATTAAAGGAAGATTAAAATCACCTGTTATAATAAAACTACTATTATGAAATGGTACATTATTTTCGAATGAATTGAAAAAAATAATATAATCCTCTACCCTAGATCCTGGAGTAAAATACACAATGAAATTATAATAGTATTTTCCTTGAAAATTCACCCGTACACAAAGATTTTCTAATTTGTCATTCAGTGTACATCTACAGGTACTATATTTGTTTTTTATTACAATTAGAACACCTCTTCTTCTATCTTAACACCTCTATCCCGTCTATATATTGTATAGTTATTACTAAATATCTCGCCATCATAAATACTATCATTTAACCATGTTTCTGTTACCAATATAATATCATACTCTTTGAAGGACGTATTAGCTAAAAAAAAAAATCATTTGTTTTAGTCCTTAATCCCCTAACATTCTGATAATAAATTCTGACTTAATTTGTCTCATAAATTTAGTACAACTTCTCAATATCTTCAATCGCTTTTATTACAATTACATTATTATCATTTTGATTTTTCTTTAATTTAATTGATGCAGCATAATCCACCACAAATATGCAAAATTCCTATCACGTTTTAATTTTCTAGCTTGACCAAACAAACTCTTGCGGTAAAGAGTAAGGCTATGATTTATATACACAACTTCACTAGATGAAAAACCCAAACGTCTTGCGTTTAGATTTCTTTTTACCTTTCTCCTTTGCATGAGCCTATCTTTGCCCGTTCGCCTCAAAAACCTTACAATAATTCCCCCTGCGCTCTGGTTTGAAAGTTTTTTTTTCCTATTACACACGTCGATCATTTCGTTCGTTATTTCCATGTCTAAGGCCCTACTAATGTTTTTTACTGTTTCACACACATCTTCATTAGTCTTTTCAGGTACACCGTATATTTCCACTTTATTTCTTCTTCCTTATTGATCTAATTCTTCAACTTTCACCTGTGTGTCTTTCAACTGTTTTTTTAATTGTAAATTTTCTTCCTTTAATGTATCTATTTTCTCCATGCATTTTTTAATTGTTTCAAATTGTTGTTTTATTAAATTAGCACTCTCATCTAGTTTTTCATGTACAACGTCCAATGACTTTTCTAAATCTTGTTCACTTTCACGGTTTGCTTTTTTGAGTTCTGTAAGATCATTGCTTAACTTTTCTACAAGTTGGTAAATATCTTGTAATGATGGACACGCTGTTAAAGGAGGTGGTTCGCTGTAAAGGCTAGTACGTCTTTTTTTCGCACAACCTTTACATCGCCATGTTTTATTTTCCGATTTCATAAACTGAACATCCTCATCTTTAAGTTGAGTTCATTTTATGTGCCAGAAATTAAAGCAGTCACCACATTCAATTTTAGAAATTACATCCTGTCTAGAAGTAAATTTCATACACTCTCCGCAAAAACTCATATTTAATCGGTATAAACTGTATTGATTGTACCCCGTATTGAAACAGAAAATAGAGATTGCAGCACTGACAAAATCGTTCGTCTTTTGTTTGTTTACATTGCACTGTTCAGGTTAAACTATCGTACTTTTAAGTTTATCCTTTTTTCTTGAGCATAAATAATATAACGTAAAGTAGAGCGTCGATTATCCGAAGTAATTGGGGGACATGGGTGTTCGGAAAACTGGTTTGTTCTGATAATCGAACTGTACATATTTATTTGCCAAAAAGAAGTACAGTAAATTTATTCATAAAACCAGGCCTCTCTTTAAGTATTGCAAAGTAACGTACAAAGGCAACTTTAGTAGGAATATATAGTATGTGGTACGTGTACATGGCGCAGCTGTTGCTGTGAACAGCTTTGATACTGCCGCTACTTCTACAGCCAGTGTCAAAACGACAGAAGTGTGCTGATTGTTGAAACACAGCGATTGACGGCTTGGCCGGTCAGCAGCGCTTTATCATTAACACAAAATTTACAAGGTGGGGTAAAGGACTAATACATATGCTGCAACAATATTTAATTTCCCTGTAACTTTTTACCAATTGCGCTTAAATCAAAATTAGCGTCACCATTGTTCTTCTGATTAAATTTGCGCCTTAAATCATGTATAACATGACCGTATTCCTATTTTTAAAACTTAACCTTAATTCAAAATGGCGGATTTCAAGATGGCCGCCGTCAGGTATACCCTTACTATATGACTTCCCACTAGTACTAATATGTACCCATATATTAGTTATTCACCTTTTGCCGTTACAAGACGTCTTACAGAGCTTTCACCTCCAACTGTATGAAGACTATTCTGTACTTCCATGTGATGTTCTCGTAACTGTATCTCCTAAACCCCTGGAGCTTCGCGCCTACATCTTCACTGAAATACTGACCACAGTTCGTACTACTTTTTCATATGTGTCTCAGTCAGCAACTCGATTCACCCAAACGTAAGGTTTACTTGACAGTGCGGCGACTACTGTGGAAAATGGTTTGGGAGTGAGGGGGATGATGGACGGTAGGGTGGGAGAGTAACAGGTGTGAGCGAGTACACAGTTCGGTTAAGCGATCGTTCGGTTGACCGACGTTCGGATAATCGACGATCTACTGTATTATATAAATATAATCACGGTTACTTACAAAGTCCTGTGCATGCTATATTTAGCAGCGAAACTCACTTAATCACTTCATACAATATAAATTCAAGGGAGCACAATCCACCACTGCTTTATTCTCTCATTGCAGAGTTTCCAGATTCTGTGAACGAATAGGATGAAAAATCCCACACGTGCCAAGAATGTGGTAAGGGATTTTGTCAACGTAGAAACTTGGCAACACACATGTTAATACATACGGGTGAAAAACCCACTGGTACCTAGAATGGGGAAAGCGATTTACTGGACGCGAAAATTTGGCGAAACTCATGTTAACGCATCAGGTGAAATATCCCACACGTGCCAAGAATGTAGCAAGGGATTTTCTCAACGTAGAAACTTAGCAACACACATTTTAATACATATTGGCGAAAGTTCCCACACGTGCTAAGAATGCGAAAAGGGATTTAGTAGACGTGGAAATTTTGCAGCACTTGTTATTATATAAGAACGAAAAAAACTTCACAGGTTCCAAGAATGTGCTAAGGGATTTTTTCAACGTGGAAATTGGACAAGACACCTTTGAATACATATAGTTGCAAAACCTCACACATGCCAACAGTGTCGTAAGAAGTTTACTCAAAGTTCAATTTGGCAAGTCACATGTTAATACATATCGGTGTAAAAGCCCGCTGGAGCCAAAACGCGGAGAGACATTTACTGGACGTGGAAATTACGCAACACACATGTTAATATACATGGGTGAAAAATCTCACAGGTGGCAAGAATGCGGAAAGGGATTTACTGGACGTGGAAATTTTGCGAGACACATTAACGCATTCGCGTGTAAAACCCAGAGATGCCAATATTGTGGCAAGGGATTTACACTACCTAGACATTTGGTAACACATGTTAATACTTACGAAAGAAATATCTTATACGTGCCAAGAATGCGGAAAGGGATTTAATCGACATGGAGATTTGCCAAAACACATGTTAATCCATACGGTTGTAAAACTCCACTTATGCCAGCAGTGCGGAGAGAGGTTTGCTAGCAGTTCAAGTTTGGCAAACACATGTTAATACATACGGGTGTAAAACCTCACAGGAGCCAAGAGATTTACAGAACCTGGAAATCTGGCAGCACATGTTAATACATACTGGTAAAAATCACCCACACGTGCCAAGAGTGTGGAAAGGAATTTACTCAATCTGGAAGTTTGGCAGCACTAGGGATTGGGCTTGGGTATTTACCCAATGGGTAGATAAATAAAAATTGGGTAAATACCGAAATTTTATTTATCTACCCAATTGGGTATTTTTACAAACTGCAAAATTACCTAATAAGAATACACAGTGGGTTTTAAAATTGCAGAATAAAATCTTCCACATTCAAATGTGTTTAAAGAAAGACGCAACCCTGATACACTGGAAACTCATAATTTATTTCTTGTAACATTGCTTCGAACAATTCCTTTTCTAATTAAGTTCAGTGCTGCTACTGATTTTGAGAGTAGACATGCCTTTTATCTTACTTGAATTGCCTAAGATTTCTGTTATTCATGGAGAGAAAAAACAGACAATGGGTAGAAATAAAAGTAGTATTTGGAGCGCGTATTATGTACGAAGTGATAAATCAGTAAACTGCAAGTACTGTGGTAAAAACTATAAACACACAAATGTAAATGAAATGTAAGATCATTTGAGTAAATGTTTTAAGTGTTCTGAAAGTCCAAAGAAAACAATTTTAAAAGGTTTACAAGTGAAAAATTTGTTTGATTGCTGGCAAAATACTGGGACAGAACAAGTGAATGAAAGTGAACAACCTACGTCAAGTTGTAGCAACAATAAAAGGATTGATGTCTCTTTAGTAACGAGGGTGGCTGATAAAACTTTGATGCTGTTTCAGATCTGAAAGGTTCCCCCATCAATTAACAATGTTCATCTAGTAGCATTACAACTTTTATGGATACAATGAAAGCTGATGAAAACGTAAGTAGCCTATATATGCATACCGTATCACATGTAAGTTAATGAGTTAATGAGCTCATACACACATCACATGTCAAGTTATGTTCTGGGTTGGATGATAAGGGAGTAGTTTGCTGGCTTGCAGGATAAGTTGTCTCAAAGTTCAGATAAAAACTGCAAATGGCAAAAGACAGTTAACTATTTATTTAATAAATTCAACAAATATTTTCTTATATATGACATTGCATTTACCCTAGCCTAGCGCAAGTGTTTCTATTTTATTTTATAATTTAAGGACATGCCATATGACGTTGTAAAACAAGTCGAAAAACAATGCCTGAAAAGGGGTTGGTAAAACAATTTACAATTATTTTCAAATAGCTTATATGTTGCAAAATAATGGCCACATAGTCAAATAAGTGAAAAATTTAAGGAAAAACTCGATACCCAGTTTAATGAAATATAAACACAACTGTGGGTAGAGCTACAAAATTCGAAGTATCTAAATCTTCTATGTGACGGTTGGAGTATGATTGTAATGAGAGAATAATCAACCTCAATATTACAAGCCCCCATCCAATATTTGTTCATTTTATCAACTTGAGGTCATTGGAAAAGTTCTTTGTTCTCCCTGGTGATAATGGCAGCAAATATGAGAAAACTTTTTCTCTTGTCCAAGAAAAATATCTCCAATTGTAACCATTGTTATTTAAAATACACACCTTGAACCTTGTCTGCAGTGGTATTTTGTAGTGTTCTTCAATCTCTTGAAAGTCAGAAAGCTACAAAAGTCACTCTACAGAACTTCGCTGTTCATGAAACCAATGCAAGATATACAACATTCATCAAGGACCACAAACCAAGGTTGCCTGATAATGAGGTTTACTGGATGACAGTCGAAAAGCTAATATATGTTCTTAAGCAAATAGTGTCCTGGATAAATGTATTAGAATGAGATGAATGTAACAAACCTGTTGTCAAAGAAATCTAAGAACAATTAAGAAAGGGTGTTCCCGAACTCCTATTGTCCAAAACAGAAGAAACTAATATCTTAATAATTTCGAAAGCAGAAAAACTACAGCACTACAACCGATTCACTATGCCGCAGCTTTGCTAGATCCATCATCGCAGGGACTTGTCTCCAGAACAACATGTCGATGGATTGAAGTTCATATACAAGGTTGCAGAGAACATGGGAACAGATCTTGTAAATGTTATAAAAGATTTCGCACATTACAAGGCAAAGAAATTTTTGGGGCAGGAAGTTCATTTGGACAAGTTCTGGTGAAATGAACCCAGTAATTTGGTGGCAGCGTTTGTGTGGAAGGACCCATTATCTAAAGTCGCACAGCGGATATTAACAGCATCGGTATCATCAGCCACCACAGAAAGATCTTTCAGTACCTTCTCAAAAACTCACACTAAGTGAAGGAATAGACTGACTGCTTCCAGAGCCGGAAAAATTACACATCTAGCTTAAAACTGGAAGTTGCATCACCAGGAACAGAAGGCAAAAGCATAAAGAGACTTAGAAGGCTGTTCAGTCAGAGCAGCAGAAAAACTTAGAAAATAAGTTATCGGGAGATGCAAGTTCATCACACTTGAAATGCACCATGATACCAAGAAAAAAGAGAACCCTTGAGGAACACAGTGACAGTGACACTTTTTCCGTGTGTGAGATAGATGGAGACATTACCAGCGACGATTCCATATATTCGTTTCATGTACCCGATGAGTCTGATGAGTAATCTTGGTAGAAATGCCATCTCATAACGAGATAAAGTTTTGCCCTTATGAGTATAGAATATTTCGAGAACGTTACTAAGTTCTGAATGTTCTGTAATTATTTTGTGCTTTTATTAGCTTGATGCTGCCAATTGAGGTGTTCGAAACCAGAGAAAACTGTGAATTCTGAGTCCCCATATTTACTCCTACTTCTACTATGTTCCATTTGTAGTTTTAAAGTATGTACGATGTAGCGATGTAAGTACGATTTCAAGTCTCGTCGCCCATAGTCACTTACAGAATGTAAATTAAAAGAAAAGCACTTATTCGCGTTCCATGTAAATGTTTAGTTTGTTTATTCGCAGAAAAAATAAATGTAGTCTTTTCCAGAGTCATCAGTTCTTAAAAATATGTTGTTTGGAATAGTATCACAACAAGAACGACCACATAACTCATTTCTATTAATAAAAATAATAAATTTAATACCTTTTGGCATTTGTTCTGTCTTCGACTGCATCTAATGTTACTTTTTCATAATTTATATCTGCTGCTCAAGAACGTCTGTATTACCACGTTCCAGTGGAGAAATAGGGACAACATCCAGAAAAAAATTTCCTTTTTTTTATTAAAAACATTTTAAAAGAGAGACATTAAAAATTTTAGTAAACAATAAAAAGAATATAAAACAAACACAATAACTGGAAGAGAATTATTCGCAAAACTATTAGTAGCCACTGCACAGAAAATCTAAGTCTTTGAGTGACGTCACAGTAAAAAGAAACAGAAGAAATAGGTTCTTCAACGAAAATATATCTTAGCGTCCTCATTATAAGATAGAAAGCGGTGACCGAGTTTAGAAATATCAAAAATAATATTTTGGCCAAACTGGAATAGGATACAGGGCTATAACGTAGTTGGGACAAAATTACGGTTTGTAATGTGAAACAGAATTGAGATGGTTTATAACGACTTGTTTCGGTTCATTCGAAGACCAGTACGATTCAGACCCATACGTGAGCTGGAACTTTCCGCACAGTCTATCGTGCTTCATAATCCGCGAAGTCCCATCCATGGTCTGTAGGGCAAGTAAATAATCAGCTCCGAGACTTATCTCACCTATCTGAATTAACTTACGGCCAAAGTGTACTTGTGTCAAGGCACTTTGTGTAATCGCGAATTTTACTCGTCGTTACATTTTATTTTATAGTGTAGGAATGGTTGTAATTATGTAAGTACAATAAGTCGTATATTACAAGTATGCATAGCTGATTAATTAAAATAGTGCAGGATATAGTTAACTACGTTTCATTATGACGTTGGCCAGGTGTATTCTGAAGTAGCAAGGAGGCTTACTATCGCTTTCTCTCGAAATTCGTCTTCTTGGCGAATGACTCTTTGGATACATTTATAATTACGTTCTCTTATGTTCATGTTGCATATTAGTGCTGTCATTCTAGGTTGAATGTTTTATGATTTGGACAGCACGATCCTAAAACCCAGGATCTTTGATACTTTATACTACCGCTCTTATGATTAGTGTTGTAAAAAAACGTTTTTTTTCTGTGAAGTTTTTTTTCAATAAAAACATCGTTCTTTTTGACGTTTTTTTCTAATGTCCGTTTTTTTTCTGGCAACTATTATTTATTGATTTATGTTGCAGATTATTGAAATAATCAACAGAACTTGAGTCGAAGCCCTTGTAACTTACAAATCGTTTGTTTAACTTTGTACCAATACGAGCAGAATTGTGTAATTATTTCTTTCGGACCCAGGTCATTTTTGGCGTTTTCCTATATTTTCAGTTAGTGACTTATTGCTCAAAAACCATTGATTTGATTGATATGGTTAAGGCCTTGTTTTCTAGAAAATGGATGTGGCTATTTTTTGGTGTAAGTTTTATTGCAGTGTTACTAACGGGTGGGAAATTTTTGAGGGAAATGTAGGGGGTGAAAATTTACAAAAAAATTCCCTAACTGAATTTCAAAATTTTTTGTATCTAGCACCACTGCTGCTATATGGGTTCAAGTGACCTAAAAAGATTCTTTGGTATCTTGACAAGGTACAGTGAAATCCTGAAGTCGCTGTCTTCCATTCAAAGAGGGAAAGAAAAAATTATCTGTCATCATACACATGAAATTTTGATACTTTTTACGCCTCAGAAGCAAAAATCAACAGATATGCCGGGGCTACAGCTTCTCTAATTATCCTATTGAAACTTTTTATGGTGCGCTGTGTAGGCCAAAGAGGAAGCTTTAAGTAGCGGTACGTTTGTTTCAAAGTAGCCAATAAGAGGGTAATTATAGAGGGGGAAAGGAAATTTTCCGAATTTTTCACCTAAAATCGGAAATTAATTGTTTTGGCTAGAAACCCAGCATCAGACAGACAAAAACTATCAGAAAGTAAACCATAGTACTCCAAGAATATATCCTACAAGTATCATGGCCATATCTAATAAAGTAAGCATGGTATTAAAACAATATCTTAATCTACCTCAGAAATTCGCCATTTTCTTACCATTTCCAAAACATGGTTTCTTGTAAACCTCAACTGTACTTCCCCTAATTATTCTAGTGAAACTTTTTATGGTGCGCTGTGTAGGCTAAGGGCGAGAATTTTAGACACTGGTCGTTTGTTCGAGTGTAGCCAACAAGAGGGAAAAATAGTAACAAAAATGGGATTTTTTTCTAAAATTTGCCCCTAAAATCTGGAATTAAAATTTTCTGTAAATGGAAACACTGCTACGAGACACACACAAACTATCTTAAAATAAGGTTTGATATCCCTCTAATATATCATACAAGTATTGTGACGATATCTAAAAGTAAGCATGCCAATAAAAAATATCTCATTCTACCTTTAAATATCACAGTTACCTTTAAAATTAGAGAACATGGTCTACTGCAAACTTCAACTGTACTTCCCCAAATTATCCTATTGAAGCTTTCTATAGTGCGTTGTGTAGGGCAAAGACGATACTTACAGTTACTGGTACGTTCGTTCCGATATAGCCAACAAGAGGGAAATAATAGAGGCAAAACAGATAATTTTCCCAAAATTTCCCCCTAAAACCTGGAATTAAAATTTTCTGTAGCTGGCAACACTGCTACCAGACAGACGCAAACAATCTTAAATTAAACATTAGTACACCACTAATATATCCTACAAGTATTATGGCGATATTTAAGGAACAACGCTTCTAATTATCAAAAATATATTACGGTAAACATAAAAGTAGGGGAAAACTAGAAAAATCAAGGGTTAGAGCCTAAATACGAATTTTTCGCGCGCCCCCTAATTACCCCATTGTAATGATCTGTACCTGCGCTTGTTAAGTAAGAACAAATGTTTGATTGGCGTAAATTGACTTGCACTCGGACGTATAGGTACGGATTTATAAATAACAATTTCGAATTTTTTGCCCAAATTTAGGGAAATTTTAATTTCCCTAATTGGTAACACTGCATGCAGGCCCGTCTAATTGATGTCAACAGTTAGGTATCTCTCCAAGATATCTACCTGGGAAGTCTTAATGAGGTTTTTCTACAACGAAGGAAGCTACAGGGAAAAAAGAAGTAAAGGAAATTCGAAATTCAAAAATTCACGAATTTTTGACGGGTGAAATTTGAGAAGGAAATTCGACACCACAAGAAAAAGAAATTAATATGATAAAGTATGGTCCAACCATATTTGGCAAGAATAATATCCCAATATCTTAAATTAGTGTCCACATAGGAGCGGATTAAAAAAATGACACACCCGTGTGTACCATTTTGGTCACTTGGGCCACCGAGTCTACATTTGATTACATTTTTTTGACTAGTAACTCGTGTTGTTGTTGTAGTTATAGTCTCGACTAATAATAATATCGTTGTTATAAACAATAACTTTATAAGGAAAATTTTCTCTCCTTTTTACATCTTAGTTCCAACACTGTTGGTGAGAAATGCAGGGTGTTTGGAAATGAATATCGGGGTTTTAAGTCTTTGTAGTACTTATTACATTTTACGTACAATTATAAACAATGCATTAAGTAAAAGAGCACCTCAAACAGCATTTGCTACGAGTGTTCGATGTGAGCTTCATTCGTCATACGGCACACATCTAGTCGATAGACGAAAAAAATGAAATTAAATCTTTAAGTCTTACGTCCCACGATTATGCCGGTTAGGCTAAAGGAGACGGTGATGATGAGTATTGAATGAAATGGGGGAACGAAGAAAGTGGGAGGAAGCGGGAGAACCCGAGAAAACCCACTCACACGTTGTTTGTCCACCACAAAGTTTACTTGGCGGGGGCTGTGATTGAACCCGGGACCCCAAGCACCAGAGATGAACGCTCTACCACTGAGCCACCGCGACCCCCTCGATAGACTAGAAAGGCCCATAAACTTCCCGCCATATGCACAAAACACATTTAATTTAGGGAAGTCTCGTTTCAACTGTACCGTCTCCTGAGGATTTGCTGACGGCCAAATGCAAACATTATTAGTTTTCACATTAACTCTTAAGTGAAATGTCAATTATCACTGAAGACGACATGATCCAGAAAATCTTCATTGTTATGCAGCAATATTTCACTTGCGAAATCGGCTCGTAAACCGTAGTTTGTAGGCCTTAGACCTGTAGTAACCGCAAACAATAAGGACGTAGTTGCAAGCGTCTCCTTACTATTCTTCACACAGACGGTTGCACTGTACAGATTCAGTTTTTATTAAAACACAAAAAGCTTTCTGCTATCTAGTCTCCATCTTTGCTAGTTGCTCTTTCTAACGGAGACAGAAGAAACAATGCATGTACATGCATGCGTGCAAAACTGTTTGAGTATGATCTTTCGTTTGATATAATATTTATAATTGTAAGTTAATTGTAATAAATACTACAAAGTTTCAAAACCCTAATATTAATTTTGAAACACCCTGCATTACTTCAAATTGTGTCATCCTATATTCATGTCTTGTATATACATATCAGGGCCGGCCCTAGGCAATTTGTCGCCCCGTGCAATGGCATAATTTGCCGCCTCCCCCTTTCTCCAGAAAGAACAAATCTTAAAAGTCATGATTTTAAGTATGCTTTTCCAGTATGAACAAGGAAGGGAAGGAAGAAAAATGCACTCGCACTCAGAAAGGCTTAAATACGGTACTTACTAAAAATGCATTCCCGTTGTGTCTTTTTTTTCTTTAAATATAATCTATTATGTTAGTGAAAGATAAAGCAAACACACCTGCAGAGGAGAGATGGTAATCTTTTTTACAGAATTCAATATCGAGCTTCAATCTCAATGTATCAGTTTGGAATTACAGTGCAACTAGCTCTTTTCTCTTTATTTCTTAATTTTTCTTCTACATCTGTTAACATTTCTTTAAAAACTTATTTCTATCTTCAATGATAAGGAACTTGTTTCTGACAAAAACCAGATTAGTTGTCATATCAATACTGTGATAACTTACTAAATGGAACAGATATTCGCTACTATTCGAGAATTGAATTCTTGCATTTGACAACAATCAAGTAATTTGTGCTCTGATTTATTCGACCATTTGCCTTAGCATTGTCCATGTGACCTTAAACTAATGCAACCTTAACATAATTTATGAACGTAGTATTCTAACAGGTCAACTTAGTAAATGTAACTACCATCATTATGAAGCCTGCTTCCAACAAGAAATATTTAATTTAAATATTCTTATGACAGATTTTTCCGGATCCTCCAAACTTGCTGCTCCTTGCAAATGCACGTGTTACATATATGGTAGAGCCGGCTCTTCATATAATATATATTTACTAGACAAATAATTCATATATGATATTTAGAAAAATACTATTTGGCAAATTAGTATTAGTTTTTACTTTTAGACAAGTTATTTGAATTTTATACTGTTATTTTGACATTATTTTCGTACTTATTAGAGGCCTGCTTTCACGAAAGAATAAAATTTCATTTCTACTTTTATTTCTTACTTAAAATTGATGAAAACTGCTGAAGCCGAATTGTTCGTAAGTATGCTAGTCAAATAAATTGTAAAATATTTGTAGCGTATCAGTATCTAGCGTTTAATTTATGTTGCATTTTACAGTGATTACACCTACATAAAAATATTTCATACTTAAATAGACGTAAGATTCATTCCAAAAGACTATTTGAAAAAAAACGAAATTTAGAATAAAAAACGAGAGGCAATGTTTTTTTCTAAAAAAACGTACATTTCTGAAAAAATACGAACGGTTTTTTTTCTGTTTACAACACTACTTATGATCCTTTGTAATTAACTCTAAAGAGAACTATAATTTACTACAATTAAAGGTATCGAAAGTTCCTAGTTGATTTGCTTTCATTTAATGGCTAATTTGTAACTGATGCTTTCATTTAATGGCTAATTAGTAACTGAATACCTAAGTTATATCTTAACTATTTTATATATATATATATATATATATATATATATATATATATATAAAACGATTAAAATCATTTCTAATCTACTACAAGTATATTGAAGTATCACATATATGATTGAAAAGGAAAAAACCCTTATATTTACCCTATTAGGGTAATATCTGGGTATTTACCCAGGGTAAATACCCAAAAAATATTTACCGGTAAAAATCCCATCACTGGGCAGCACACAAGTAAATACATTGGAATGAAAAATCTCACAGGAGCCAAGAATGCGGAAAGGGATTTACTGGACGTGGAAATTTGGCGACACATGTTAATACATACGGGTGAAAAATCCCATAGTTGCCAAGAGTATGGAAAGAGGTTTACTCAGAGTTCAAGTTTGGCAAGACACATGTTAATACATACCGGTGATAACTCCCAGAGATGCCTAGAATGTGGAAAGGGATTTACTAAGAATTCAGATCTGGCAAAACACACAATAACACATACGGGTCAGAAATCCTACACGTGCCAAGAATGTGGAAGGGCATTTATTGAACGTGGAAATTTGATAAGACACCTTTTGATACATAGAGGTCAAAAACCAATGCCAACAATGTGAAAAGAGAATTACTCCTAGTTCTAGTTTGACAAGTCAGAAGTTAATAAATAAGGGTGAAAAAGCTACACGTGCAACGAAAGCGGATAGAGGTTTACTCAACGTCGATATTTGGCAAGACACGTCTTAATACATACAGACGAAAATCACTACATGTGCCAACAGTGTGGAAAGACGTTTACTGATAGTTCAACTTTTGCAATACACCTGTTAATACATACAGGTTAAAAGTCCCACAGATACCAGGAATGTGGAAAGGGATTTACTCAGAGTTCAAGTCTCGCAGCACACATGTGAATACATACTAATGAAAACCACCACATGGACAAGAATGTTGAAAGGGATTTCCACATTGTTTAAATTTTGAAAACACATGTTAATATATATAGGTGAAAATTTCACACGTGCCCACAGTGTGGATAGAGGTTTACTTATACTTCATGTTTGGCAGCACACATGTTATTACATACTAGAGAAAAGCCCATAACTCCTAAGGACGTGGTAAAAATTTACTCCAAATTCAAATTTGAAACCACAGAGGTTAATACAGGTGAAAAAACTTAAACGTTCCACGAATGAGGAGACGGACTTACTCGTCTTGAAAATTTGGTATAACACATGTTAATACATACACATCAGAAACACCACACGAGCCAAAAATTTGGAAAGAAATTTATTCAAAGTTCAAATTTGGCAACATGTTAATACATATAGGTGAAAAAAAGTCAAAAGGTCCCAAGAGTATGGAAGAGGATTCACTGATAGTTATAGTTCGACAAGACACATGTTGACACATAGAGGTGATGAGCTCACGGGCGCAAATATTGTCAAAAGGGAGTCATTAGAAAATATTCCGTAAAACACATATTCCTACATAGAGATGCAAAAAAGCCGGCTTTTTTGAATCGATGGTTTTTTGCACATAAAAAGCCGGCTGTTTTTGAAAAAAAACGAGAATTTTGGAAATTTTGGCTTTTTTCATTTTCATGATTTTTCTATTTAAATAGCTTTAAATAACTGTAAAGTTAAATAAGATTTCATGACCTCAATGCTATATTTAACTTTCAGCATCATGATGGATGGAACACATGTTATAAATTAAAGTGAACATAAAGTACGTAGTATCGGAGAGCAGCTGTAGAAGATATTTAACTTTATTTTAACTTCTCAGTTATCGACATTTTTCTTTTGTACATCATTTCTTTTTAGTCATGTGTGTTTCATTTCCTAGAGATTAGTAGGCCTACTCCAGCTTCTAGCACATAAGTTAAATTTTCTTTTTCAATATATCCGTCAGAGCGTACGTTTGTCAGTATATCTGTCAAAGCGCACTTCCAAATTCTTGTTATACCGTAGCTGTGCAGTGATTTAGCAAAAACCTTCCGGATATAAACTTGAATACCATTTTATACAAATAATCAGTACCGGATTCAGAAAAGTATTTTGAGAGGTGTTTTTCTGTTTAATGTTTCTTTTTCTAAAATTTCCTAATTTTTATTTGGGTGTTTATGAGTACAACCATAACAAATATTTCGTTTTGTTTGTATATTCAGCAATATGCTTCCGGATACAACCTTGAAGATCATTTAATAATGATAATCAGTGGCGGATTTAGAAAGTATTTTGGAAGTTGTTTTTCTTATTAATGTCTAGTTTTTCTAAAAATACCTAATTTTTATTTGAGAAGAGCTTAAAGTTTATGAGTAAAGGCATAACAAATATTTCGTTTGTTTAAGAAATTCTGTAATTTCGGGGTACAAACTTCACCTGTAAAACATCCCCACCCTAACCGCCTTCGCAAATCCGTCACTGCTAGTAATTAGTAATAACAACAATTATAAACGAGAAGAAAGGAAGTTGGCCAGAACTCACAGTACACGCATTATCTCTACATTCACAGATACAATCAAGAAAAACTTTTGTCAAAATGATCGAATGCAGGGTTGAATCCCGGACTTCCCTATAGAAGCGCAAAAGCTCTCACTCCCACTCACTCATGGTTGTTATGCAGTTGTGCTTAACTTAAATATATTCTCTCTCTCTATGGCCTATGGAATCCGAAAGTTCAATGTCCCGTTCACAAAAGCTCTCCACTGACTTCAATCCTTAGCCAACTGGATACAGTTTTTACTTTGTATTCCTATTTCTGCGAGATCATTTTTAATAGTATCCTCCCATCTGCGCCTAATGGACGTTTTCCGATTGGATTTCCAGTTAAAACTTTGAAAGCGTTCCTACCTTCTTCCATTCTGACTGCATGACCTGCCCACCTGAGCCTTCTATACTTGATGACCGTAACGATGTTTGGTAAACCGTATAAACTATGCAGTTTTTCGTTATGAAGTTTCCCTCATTCCCGTTCCTCTTGGATCCGAATATTCATCTCAGGATTTTATTTTCAAATACTTTCAGTCTGCGTTCTTCCCTCAAGCGACCATGTTTTATAACCATAAAACACAACAGCCATGATTATCGTTTTATAATTTTAAGCTTTAAATTCCTCGATAGAATTCGCGACTACAAAATACTTTGAACTGAATAATAACACAAATTTCCTGATTTTAGTCGACATTTAATTTCTTTGTGGATATAATTTTGGTCTGGTGATATTGATCCCAGATATTTGATAGTATCCACTTTGTCGAAAGTATTATTTGATATTTTAACGCATACATAATTTGCCATATTACGATCCCAGTGAACTTCAGTGTATTTAGTTTTTCTCTGCATTTACTTCTAAGCCTAAGCGTTTAACAAGGACTCTGCATTTCTTTCTATTGTTCTCCTATCATCCCAAATTTACATCATCAGCATACGCCGTAACCTGGTGAATACAATTCAGCTCTAGGGCCTCGTTGCTATCTTTAATTTTCCTTATAGCATACTCCGGAACAAAGCTGAACAATAATGGCGATAACGCATCTTCCTATTTCAGGCCATTCTCGACGTGGAAGCGCAAGGACAAGAATTTTTCTCCTCGGACTTTACTTTGGGATTCATTTAAACACATTTTAATTAATCTAACTAGATTTTTCGGTATTCCGAATTCTGTAAGAATGTTGTACAATATTTCCCTCCTATCCGAGTCGAAAGCCTTTTTTAAACCAATAAACAGCTGATGTACTAGGTAATATATTCCCATTTCTTTTCGAGCATTTATCGAATAGTAACTATCTGGTCGATAGTTGATCGATTTCCCAAAATCCACACTTATAATCTCCAATAATTACATCTGCATATGGAATCAATCTTGTTAATAGAATGTTAAGAGAAATGCCTCGATAATTATTATATTCAGTTTTGTCGCCTTTCTTGTGAATTGGAACAGTGATTGATTCTTTCCACTCTTCTTAAATGTATTCCATAGGATTTTTTTTTTAAGTTTCGTAATGATATGCTGAATTCCTGTCGTTAAAAATTCAGAAACCTTCTGGTAAACCATGATGGTGGTTCTAAGTCTAGGAAACCGCACGATCAGACGAACAGTCTATTACGCATATGATCCATTAACAGAAAATTTTGTACTTTTCCGATCCTGAACAAGCTTAAGGAACAGTCAGTGAATTATACCTATAGAATTCAGAATTTTACCGATTTTGCAGATTCCAAGCTTCTGATAGGTGGTAACATTATTACGTATGTGATCAATGAATGAAAAAATTGTTCGAATATTCATATGTATATGAAATTTAAAACGTACAAATTTCAAGAATGTACAGGACCACCCGAAACTAAGCTCTTGATGGGCAGCTTTTAAGATTGTCATATAAATGTATTTCTCTTATGTTTTATTTTTTGTTTCAAAACGAGGGTGTGTAATATTTTGAAGTAATAATACTACATACAAATTAGATAGTTATTTGTGTATCTTTTTTTAAAAAAGTACTTATTTTTGTGTATAAGAATTTAAAATTCATTATATATATATATATATATATATATATATATATATATATATATATATATATATATATATACAGTGAAACCTCTGAGTAACGGACACCAATGGGACCGGAATTTTTGTCCGTTACTGAGAGGTGTCCGTTACAGAGAGGTTACAAAAATTTAATTTCTTTCAACGGTAATTGTATGCAGTAATATACAGTAAATATATGTATGAGCGTAAATACGTAAAATTCAATATGAAAATACTCCATTTAGTACGTATTTGAATTACTGGGACGGATGAAGGATAAATTCATTTCTGTTAAATAATATTATTGTTGGGGAATGTGTTAATATGTTCGTATACTGCAAATGATAATGCGTGTATGGTAATTTTCTTAAGGACATGTAATCACCCTGTAAAAAATCAATTAATTCACATACCGCCTATACTAAAAATAAAAAAATAGCTTTAAAAAGTATGCAATATTATTATTAAATACTGAAACTGTGGAGAAGAAGCTCACCAAATTTCTTGGGAAAAAGTCTGCAGTAGTTGTCTGCCTTGTACATCATACGGGCACGAGTTTCTGCTCGAAATTTGCTTGCAACCGTTGAATCAATAGGAGAACTTCTGTTTCACCGCGATTAATAGCAAATTTCTTTAATTGTTCAATTGTTTGACACCAATTTGTACCAAAGAAAAATTTTGCTTTTCCAAAAAAGTAAGAGAGAAAACATTGCTCGTTGAAAAATATAATTGCAAAATAAACAAAGTTTTTTTTTTGTTATCTATGAAATTGTCGGGAAAGATGCAAGGCCCAGAGGAAAAAGCACTAAATTTGTTAGGGAAGGGAAGATTCGCATAGAATTCTTGACCATACGACTAACCCTGCATGAGGGTTAGTGCTTATTGAAGATTTTCTAGGATTTCCACCAGAAAGCAGTTTATTGCAATCAGAAAAAAAAGCATTTCAAGTTCTGCTTGATGATAGATACACCTGTGGGGAAAAGACTTTTCTGTCTACTGTCATATATCGCAGAACCGAGAATAATTCCTGTCCGTTATGAAGAGGTTATTGAAACGTTTGAGGGTAAAAAAAGACTGTCCGCGTCCGTATCTGAGAGTGTCCGTAAAAAGGAGGGTTTAGTTCCGTAAGAGAACATATAATTTTGCCGGGACAAAAAAGTATGTCCGTATTATAGAGGTGTCCGTTAAGGGAGGTTTCACTGTATATATATTGGTTAATCCTTTGGAATTCATAACGTAAATATGTTAAGAATTTTAAAAAAATCTTTTCGAAATTCATGGTTTATTTTAGAGGTTCTATATTATTATCTACATCAACCACTAATAAAATGAGTTATTGTGCTGTAGAGAAGAGAAAAAAAGTCTGCTTTATTAAATTAAAGCAAAATTTTGAAAACAGCCCAAAATTTTCCAAGCAAAAAAGCGAAGCAGAAAAAACCGAGTTTTTTTTTCAAAAAAGCCGGTTTTTTTCGAGCTCTTGCATGCTCCTACATGCAGCTAAAACCTCATTATTGCCAAGAGTATCGAAAGGTTTTCCGGGAAACACTGTTCTGGTAAACAAGTCACATATACAGGTGAACAGCCTCACAAATGTGCCAAGATTGTGAAAACGAATTTACTAAGAAGTCAGACTTAGCAGCACATATAGGTGAAAATGCATAGAGTTGAAAGGTCTCACACGTGTCAAAAGTTTGAAAAGTTTGGATTTCCATTTTAGTAACACTTAGGTTCACACGTACATGTATAAAACTTTAAGTGATCGAAACTGTCCAAACTGATTTATTAAAAATTCACTTGGCAAAAGCTATATCGATATGTATAAACGTAACCCCAGACATGCATAGTGTATGGAAAAAGATATAGTCTAAGTTCAGATATTTATTTATTTATTTATAATAGGTTTGAGATACAGCCAATTTTACACTGAAACATTTTAAACACTTGTGTAACATAACAATAGAATAATTTAAAATCAAGACAGTGCAGTACAATGGCAACATTACAAAGATAGTTCATTTATAGATGATATGAAGGTATGCTCATTTGAGAAAAACGTCTACAGTTTCTGGTAACTGATTATACGTGATAACAATTCGGTTAAGAAGTAACCTTTGGACAATATTATTCTCTCAGAGCTCGAGTGTAGAAAAGATCACTAGACCGTGTTGTTCTAGCGGGTACGCGAAAATTGATCTGACTTAATCACTGTTCACACGATATATGGCGATTTACAATTTTATGCAAAAATATTAGGTAAGAAATTGTTTCTAACTAGGGGAGATTTGATATTGAGAAATGTTAAAACGTCCTTTTTCGAAAGTGTTTGGAGGTGAGGTACTCAATACGATACAATAACTAAAAAGATATTAATTACAGACTTTATTTTTTTCAGACGAGTAGGGCAGACCATAAACCAGATAGGAGAACCGTACTCAATAGTGGGAGCAACATATGACATAGGACAAGCTTCAGGAATTAGGATTTTTTATGTCAGTGAAGAGATAAAGGAGTTCTAGTTTCCTCATAGCAGTATAAGATATTGTGCTTATATGATCCGCAAAAGTAAGCTTACTGTCAATAGTAACATCACGATCCCTGAAAGAGGTGACAGGACTTATGTTGTGATGACCAGTTTTGTAGGTGGGGTTTATAGGTCCTTTTTTTAGAGTAATCGTAAGAGAAGCACATTTTTCGATGTTTAAACTGTTTCCAAGAGTTACACCGGTTGAGAAGAATACAAGCATCACGGTGGATAGCAAGATCATCGTACTCTGATTTAACTTTTCTTTAGAGTTTGCAATCATCAACAAATAGAATATTGGTAGAGCTGTTTGTAAACGAAGAAGGCTGATCATCCATGTATAATACAAATAGAAGTTGACCCAGAACACTGCCTTGAGGAACTCCAGAAGTTACTGGAATAAAGTCAGAAAAGTAACTTGAAACTGAAACTAATCCTATTACTAAGATATATTTCTAGAAGACTAAGTAATTTACCATGTATATTGAATCTAGAACTGAGTTTGTATAGAAGAAGATAGTCTGGAAGAGAATCGAAAGCCTTAGACAGGTCCAAACACATAATGTCGAGTTGAGAAGATTCTGAGATGCTGTCCACAACATCGGACAGAAATACTAATAAATTAGTAAGACAGATTTTCCTGACAAAAAAGATTGTAACATTCATCCTAATTGAATAAGATATTGTAACATTCATCCTAAATTAAAAGTTTGCCAACACACATTTTAGAACATACACTTCAAAGCCTTTGCACGTAGTAAGATTGAAGCAGAATCCCTTGAGTTGTCATATTTAGCATGATACTTAGTACAGACAGAAGAAAAACTTTGTACCAAGAGAACAGAGAAGATTTTATTCAAAGGCCAACCTTGGTAACGCACATGTTGAAATGCACAACAAATACGTCGTGTACGCCTCATGCTAACATAAAAATAGAAAGCATTCTATTTACCAAAAGTGCAGCAATTTACAGTTCACATGTAGCAGCAAAAGATAAAACAGTATAAATATATCTGGCCAGAATTGAGGAAAACATACAACCAAAATCCAATTCTCTGAGCTATATGAGCTGTATCACATGTGCCTACAGCTGGGGAAAGGTCGATCGAAACCAAAATGGGCTGCATAGTGTTAACACATAGAGTTTAGAAAGTTTATATAAACTAAGAGTGGAAGGAAGGGATTACTTTAAAATTGAATTATAAAATACATATTTTATCTGATACAAGTTCCCTGTCTTGAGACAATTAAATTTTTGAAAGTCGAAAATTTTGTACACCCGTAACGCATGCAGGCAAAAGACCTTAAAAACAAACCACATTTAACCCCTTGCACTGAAATGACAAGTCTAGCGCATCAGAGCCTCCCGGTGCCAAGTCCCACAATAACGAGTCACACTCGTCATAAAATTTAAACTATTGTAGAATCACGTAGGGTTACTGTATTGATGTTTTGAAAGTTATATAATGATAAAATATCTACAATACACTTTTATAATTTATACGTCAATTATTAACATTCAGATATAAAATTGTAGTAGAAGGAGTTAAGAAACGAAGCGTTTACAGATACATATAAAAAAACCGTTTCAATATTGGCAAGAAATTTAATTGAAAGTGATATCTCACAAGAGAGACTTAAAATCGAACGTAACAGAGCGGATTTTATAATTAAGTAAGTTTGGGTAAGCATTTGTAATTAAATATATACAAAATTATCAATATATACCTTATATGTACAATTTGCTTTCCCTGGATAAATATGATTACGAAAATCGGTTAAAGGTTACTTTTCGAAATTCTGTTTTCTTGATAGCTCCTCATAACCCCGTAAACTGTTTACCTATTTCTTGATTTGAAACGTGTATATATTTTATCCAAGCACATATTAATACATGTATGATTTCGGGCGGGAACATAAGAGGAGAAGAAACTCTTCTCTTAATACCCGAAGCAAAGCGATATTGCTCGAAAACGTGCATATATGTTAAAAAGTAAAAATCTAATTCAGCGTATTTAGTGTGGTGTACTGATAATTATTCAAGCTTAAGTAGAAATAACATTTTTCATCTCCAATGTTTTTGTAGATCCACTCCATTCTTACAACTTTATTTTTTTTAAATATAATACTTTAGTAGTTTACAACTGATAAGAAAGGAAACAATGTGACTAGTAAGAAATGCGAAAAATTTGATAATGCATGACCCAGAAAATCACTACCAGATCCGTGTCCAATTATTAATGCAGTGGAATTAAAAGTGTATTCTGTTTATATAGAGTGTTTTCTTTAGCTCCCGGCGTAAGTACACGTGAGGGAAGTTTCACTCAATGTATCTCTCTCTCTCTCTCTCTCTCTCTCTCTCTATATATATATATATATATATATATATATATATATATATATATATATATATATATATATATTGTCCGTAGGAACATGGCGTAAACCCACCCAAGTCTGTTATGTGCGTTGTGTATGTGTGTGTTCCCTTGTAAACGTGAGTGTGTGTTGATGAGGCTGTGTCATGTTCTGTGTCTCACTTCAACGTGTGATAGAAACCATACAATATGAAGCCGGAGGTCTCCATACTATTTCGCTTAGAACAGAATTTTCTAGTAAACCCTCTCCTATACCGATCTTGCGTTTTAGTGACAGCTTTTCCATTTCTTCCACCTAGCAATCAAGTTCGGAAATAGGAAACTTGCATTTAAGCCTAGGAAGGCAGACGTCATTTTCTGCCCGCTACTTCGGAAATATAAGACAAGTCACTTTTAGGGACCATGAATCTCAGATGAGGGCATACACCGAGATTCGTACCAGGTATTTCTGAAACCAAGTTCTTATAACTTCAGTTGCATTTGTGATTCGCTTGTGGATCTATATTGGTTGAAGCAAACAGAAAGTTTCTAACAAGTGATTTTATTACAATGAATGAAAATGGAAAATTACATGAAAATTTCAAGAGGCTTACTTGGTGTGAAATACAAGCGGTAGTTTCTAACTTTGTATGAAATCAACCCCAACTTAACTGATTCTGTGCTATGAGCTGCTAGAACAAAATGTGTGTTACTTGAAAAGCCTCTTTCGTGAGACTCTAAGTAAGGAAAAGTAAAACCGGGACGGGAAAGAAGTTCATACTACCGTAAGGCATGACAATTGTTTACGGGTTAGTGTTGGCTTCTTTCTAATTATCGCTACGGTCAACTATTTATGATTCAACCCTCCAAATCCAAGTTTTGTTTCCAACCCCTAAGTTCTACCTTAGAAATTCATACTTGTAAAATGTACTTCTGAGGTGGCAGAGTAACAGCCTACTGATCTCTACGACGTTGGGTTTCAGAGTCACAGCGCCGACAAAATTATTAAACTTAAAAATTACTTAATGTTATATATATATATAACTGATGTGTTTTAATCCAATTTTTAATATAATTATTCATGCATTGGAAAAAAATTCATAAAACAATCATTGACTTAGATGGGAATCGAACTCACCTTACGATTTGAAATCCAACGGCTTACCACAGAGCTAACACACGCACTCCTCTTAACATGCACATAGATATGTATAACGAACGGGCACTCAAGACAATGATATTCATATGCACTGCAAACGCTGTTTTTTTCTACTTTGACTTATTTTAGTACTCAGGCTAGAATTATGTTCTATGTCTTAACTTTGAGCATTCTTTTATATATGGAAAGATTCCTTTATGTATCTAAATTTTTTTACCAAAGGAGAGCTAAATGACAAACAAGAATATGCTGACATTAATACTAGGTTTCGAAATTTTGTATATTTAAATTGCTTTTTTTCTACACTTTGTAACAAGTCTTATTGGGCCTTATGCAGAGTCGTTTTGAAGTCTGATTAAAGCCATACTATGAGGTTGACTAACGGATGGTTGTCAGAATTCTATTCAGAGTCTCTGATTAGGACGTAATATTTGACGAAGTTATTCACATGTGCCTAATTAATCTAGAGCAGAGGCTAATCTTTTACCCACGATTTAGCGTGCGACACAACATTTCGTATTTCATTTATTTTCATTTTTACAGAATACGCATGCGCTGATCTACTTTTCCGTAGTTGCCACATTTATTTTTCTCACCCGATGCATTGGGGTTATATAAGTTAATCATACGCAAATCATCTTTTTAGTTGTCCTCAAAGTAGACTCTGAATACCAAAAAGTGCATCTTCTTTTGTAAAGCGTTAGTATGCTACTAATTAGTCAGTGACTATACCACGATTAACGAATTCTCTCTGAATACCACTCATTATATTTAAAAGAAGTGAAACACATCTGCAAAATTTTTCCCGATTTCTATAATTGGCTTGGGGGTTAGAACCTTGTTTACTTTTTCCCGAAGATACCCGAGGTTGGACTTAAAAAATTTTTGCCTCAAAATAACAATGAAGAATGCGCTCAACCTTTTTGAGACAAGGTGTACCGTGGAGTGAATATATATAGCTCGTTCCTCAATTTCTTGAAGTCTCTTCTGAACACCTGAGTAAGCACCACTCATCACAGCTGCATCATCAAATCCCTGCCCTCTGAATTGTTTTAGAGACAATCTCAATTTCTCGAAATTACATAACACTAAAGTTGCAAGTCCGGATACAGTTGGATTTCTTACATGTAAAAATTACAATAGATAAAAAGCACAATAGACACTGCACCAAACAGAGTTAACTGACGAGAGCGCTACTAAACGAATTGCGCCTGCACACCAACAGTGTTTCAACTCTTGCAAGAGGAACAATGCACGGATAAGCTTATTTTTAAACCCTCGAAAGTAAGAGACATCTCGTGCGTCATTCTTAGTCCTGGTAGCTCATTACTTGGTTCAAATAATTGAACTATTGGGAAAATATCATTCTCTTTCAAGTGTTTTAAAAAGTAGTAATTTACATGCAAGATGCAGGGAACATTTAACAACCCTCGGGCCCATAACGGTCCGGGCCATCGCACCGCGAGGTTTTGCGGTTCATAGATCCGGCATTTAACGTAGATATTGTAAAATATTTTTCAATAGTTGTTTTAAAATTCTTTTACTCGAGATTCCTACATAGTTTGTTATTAAAGTACTTATTAACATATCCTCATTTTTTTGTCCAATAAGTGTTGCCAGTAAAACAGTTTAGATTGATCGAGCCCCTGGTGTGATAACCACCGTATTTCATGTCACGCCCAGCATCCCCCAACAGTACGAAATCCTGGCTAATCGAACCAATATATGTGCCACTAAAATGGTTTAAAATGATAGAGACCTGGTCTGATAACCACATTATTTCATGTCACGAACCCCCCAATTACGAAATCCTCGTTACGTGCCTGCAACAGCACACATACTTTACATAGTATACTAATATACTCTATAATTTTTTGCAATGAAGCAAACCGGAAGATGAAATTCCTGTGATATTAAAGTGGAATGTTCTACAATATAATCATTATTCATTGTCCATATTCCTATCAGTACTTTTGCCACGGACTGAGAACTACAAGACTAATAGAACTAGAAATTAGAGATTTCATTCCTTTTTCTCTCACACTAAAGTACTTCTGCATTTTGCTAAGAATATCATTTCTTTTAAATATAAGTTTCCTGTGAATACGAATAGTGCATAGTGTAAATAAAGGACGACAGCGAAAGAGAGTCCAGAAACAGCTGCTAAACGGACAAAAAAGATTAAAAATTGTCGAAGTGGGAACATACAATACAAATACCAGTAAATACGCTGACAACGAAACGTTTACCAAGCAATGATCTTGGTGTAGTGGTTAAGGTGCTGGTTTACAAATGCAAAGGACGTCAGTTCGAATTCCCTGCAAGAAGATTTTTAAAATTTTTTGTTAATAATGCATACAATTCATGAGAGATGGTAAAAGAGGTCGTATTTAATCTTTCGTACCAATTATTATTGGTAATGTTTAGTACTGATAATACTCTTTGTCTTTGCGTATTGCTTTTATTCTTGTATTCATTTCGAAAGAGAAGAATATCCGAACAAATGCCACCAAAATTCCTCTTATTTCGAATGTAAATGCCATTTGCAATTAGCAAAGAATAAAAATTGATGGCTCCGACGTAGCTGCAAAAAGTTAAAAAAAATGGAAGCGGAGGGGATCGAACCCGTACTCATGATAATTAAAAATACAATTATTACATGCCTTAAACCTCTCGACCACGATTTCTATTTTGAGTACTGGGATGCTTGTGCTTAGGTTAGACTGGTCAATGCATTTTACAAAGAGGCATGGCTTACCTCCGACGCAGAACAGGTGCGAGAAGGGAGAAGGGAGCGAGGCACCTTTCTCTCTCTCTCTCTCTCTCTCTCTCTCTGTGTGTGTGTGTGTGTGCGTCTATATATATATTTACATCCGCTACTGATTATGAAACCAAAAACTATTCGAAGCTTTCTTGCACCCACTGGAAAACGTGATGTATATTAATATTTTTTTGCGTATATTGTAATTGTAGACTGTTCCCATAATGCCCAACGACTTCGATTTTACAAAATTTGAGAAATAAATTTCACTTTTTATTTTGTAGTCAATTTGAAGGCATTTAGTTATACTACCATTAAGAAACCCATATACATCATATTAATAATCAATCATTATTGAACAATTTCATGTGTTACACGCAACAGTGGTACCAGTCTTTGAAAGTTTCATTTACAACTTTTTTCATTTTTCTTTTTTAATTGATTTTGTGAGTAATGGTGCATTCAATATAAAGGTACAATATCTCTTTCTCTCTCTCCCTCCCTGTCTCTCTCTTTCTCTCTCTCTCTCTCTCTCTCTCTCTCTCTCTCTCCCTGTCTGTGGGTGTGTGTTTCTACTTTCCGTCGTAAGCGTGTGGATAATACCACGTATACTTCCGTGTGTACATATGCTAGTGTGTGTGTGGCGGGAGTATATGAAGCATTAATTGGGATCGCGTAGTGGAACTTATCAATATTAGTACGTACATACCTGCTGCCGTTACTTCACACGATAACTTTGGACGAATGCGATTTTTTAAAATTCTGCTTTTTGCAATAAATAAGTAGAGTGATTCCTCTCGAGGAAGTTTCTTAATGGAGGTGATTCGCCAACTGAAAGTGGTAGAAATGGGTCATTTCCGATTTTAACGTTGATCACTATAGAGCGGAAATGGTAATAAATAGTAAGAAGCAGTTTTCGGCAATCGATAAAGGGTATCAAGGATAACTTTCAGTTTCATCCTTAACATCCTGGTAAAACCGGAAGAGATAGAAATTAACCTAACTATCACTTCTTTCTTCAAATTAATCTACATAGTAGGATAGGAATTAGCTATTTTAGGAATTAATATAGCGTTGTGGGAATAAATATCGTCTTCTCTCTTAATTTTCTAATCAAGTCGGAAGTAGCAAAACTCAACTACTTTGCATTTTAGTGTTGATTACAACAGATTAAAACGATATTAAATAGCTAGAAGAGGTTTTCTGAAATCAATTAATTGTTCCAAAAATATGTTCTATCTCGATTCTAATCTTTCTACTAAAACTTGAAGTGGTAGAAATCTATCGCTTCTACAGTTATAACATTGAGCGTTATAGAATGGATAGCGAGAAGGTTTTTTTTTAGGTAATTCATTAAGTGCTCCAAGTGTATATTCCATCTCGGCAGTGATCCCTGTACTCAGATCGGAAGTGAAATAAATATACTAGAGCTTCTGGTTCCCAAACCACTACAGAAAATATAACATGATCCTCTTTAAGATTTTATTACTATTAGGATCACGTAGTGGAACTTGTAATATCGTAATGTTAGTACGTACGTACATACATACATCCGTTACTTTGAACGATAACATTTGAAAGGATGCAAATTTTCTATTTTTTTATATTTTTATTTTATTTTATTTATTTATTTATTTATTTATTTGCAATAAGTAGATAGTGTGATTTTCTCGAGAGAGTTCATTGATAGAAGTGATTCGACAAACAAAATGGTAGAAATGAGCTATTTCAGGTTTCAACGTTGATCAATATAAAACAAAAACGATAATGGATAGCGAAAAGCGTTTCTCGGCAATCGATTATACGTTTCAAGGGAATCTCTCATCTTATTCTTAACATTCTAGTAGAACTGGAAATGGTAGAAATGAGTCATTTCCGGTTTTAACATTCATTACTATAGAGCAAAAACGATAATAAATAAGGAGATGTTTTTGGCGATCAATTAAATTTTTCAAGGACAACCTTCTTCACATTTAACAAGATAGTAAATTCTGAAAGTAACCGAATTAAGCCATTTCCTGTTTCAACGTTGATCACTATAGAGCGAAAACGATAATAGATAGTAAGATGCAGTTTTCGGCAATCGATAAAGCGTTCCAGGAGTAACTTCCATCTTCGTGCTTAATACCCTAGTAAAAAGGAAGTGTAGAAATCATCTCTAACTTCCGGTTTCAATTTAATTTACATAGAGCATAAACCATAAGATATAGGGAGAAGCAGTTTTATGGAATCAATTTAACGTTGTGGAAACAGGTAAATTATTATCTCTCTTAAGCTCCAAACCGGAAGTAGCAAAATCCAACTTTTTCCGGTTTTAGTGTTTATCGCAATAGATTAGAAAAGAAAACAGATAAGGAGAAGCGGTTTTCTATAATCATTTAATGCCCCAAGAATATGTTCTATCTCGACTCTAACCTTTATACTAAAAGCAGAAGTGGCATACATCAATCACTTCCGGTTATAAATTGATTGTTATAAATTGGAGAGCTAGAAGTTATTTTATGTAATTCATTAAGTCTCGCAAGAGTGTATTCCATCTCGACAGTAATCTCTCTATTAATACCAGATGTGAAAGAAATATGATACAAATTTCGGTATCCGTATTAATTGAGAACATATTACGTCATCCTCTTTACGGGTTTTACTAGAGTTTATTTCTAAGTTAAATACTAGCCGGATGTTTACTAAATTTTGTGAGCTACTACCCCATTCCCTAAGGAATAAGTACTGGTATATTCTGTGGTCAAACTCGGCAAAGAACAGGGTGGACGCGGCTTGCATTTCATACCTTATTTCTCGATAACTACTTAACTTAATTGGCCAGCAGCATTTTCTTTATAACTATTGGCCAAATCGGAACAAAATTCGGTGGTGGGCAGCCCTCAACCTGATTAAGATCTCTACATTTGCTGGCCAAGCTTGGCCAAGTTTTGGGCTTGATTTGCGTGTGGTAATTTATTTCTCGGTAATCTCTTGCCAGATCCAATCTAAAGGATTTGCCATTACAGAAAGCCGCTCGTCACTATTTATCGATTTTGCTTTATAGTGTTCAACTTAAAACCGGAAGTGGTTTATTTCTACCACTTTCGGTTGGTAAGGAAAGAAAAGTATTCTTGGAATGCTTAATCGATTGCCGAAAACCGTTTTTGTTTTATAGTGGCCAACGTTAAAACTTGAAAATGGTTGATTTCTACCACTTTCGGTTTATGGATCACTTGAATTAACTAGCTCCTCCGAAATAATTACTCTACCCATAGTTTGCAAAAAAAGAAGAAAAAAAGAAAATAAATAAATAAATAAATGCTTTCTTTCAAGAGCTATCGTGCGCCGTAACTTAGTCGCAGCAGCTATCTTGGTCTATTATTATTATTATTATTATTATTATTATTATTATTATTATTATTATTATTATTATTATTATTATTATTATCGCGTCCATGTTCTGTTATTATTTTAACTGTTAGAGGAAAGGTTCATTTTTTCTACAGTCTCACTCTATCTATGATGGTACTTCGGTATTATACTTAACGTTTAGTTAACTTAAGAAGAAGCGGATCTAGTTGTATGAATCCTCCATTTCATGTTAGCCTTCGGTGATCATTTAGTACTGTTGAGCGAGGTAATTTCACAGAAGTACAATGTCCTTATAAATTATACGTTGTAGTGTTATAAAGTAGGAAATGATACAAGACGCTGTGTTTTCTAAATTAAAGTTTTGGAATCCTCTAGGGCAATTGCTCCAACATTTTTAACAAGCGCCCACATTCTTAAACCCTACATACTTTACGCTTACATCATTCGCGCATGTCTTTGACCGTTTCTGCAATTTTAGTTGCAGCAATGTATTCTCAAATCATCACAATAATAACAATAATAGCAACAAAAATAATAACAATAATATTAATAATCTATACTGTATATAAAAAATATAAGTGATACTCATTATACTCATTATCGACCAAGCCATAATGCTATAATTAGCAAAAATACTCTTTTTGACGAAAGCAAGGGATAAAGAAGCATTTTTGGAAATATGGAACCTTAGGGGCGTAAATAGGATAGTGTATCTTGTTAATCCCTGCGGTAAGGAAGATGAAACTAGGCATATAAACTAATCATTAAAAATTACTGAACATGTTTCTCACAGTTTCTCAAAATTCCGCACCTAAAAAAGAAAGGAGTAATTCGTATAACATTAATTTTTTTATTTCATTTATTTTTAGAAAATGATAAATGTAAGAATTCTTTATATTGGAGACGAAACGGTTCTATATACATCAAGGCGCGCTGGACTACCGGAAATTCTCATTTCGCAGTTGGCAGCTGTGCTCACAATTGGCTCGTGCATGCACTTTGTTCTGTTTGCAGATACAGAGATTTCTCACGGTTTCGGAAGCTAGAAGAAACAACTTGAATGAAGGGATCAAACAATGATTAAAAAGTAACTGAAAAAACTGACAGAATATTTTATATAGTAATATACAAGACGATAAGAAAAAGTAACAATGTTTTTTAGATTGTACATAGAATACATGTGACTATCTACAAATAATTATTATAATACGTTGTTTCAACTATTATCATACATATTGATCGTGTGGGATGTCAAATACTTTTACAAGCAGTGTTGGGCGTCTTTGGGCCACTTTCACTTAATAAAAGCCGAAAGTTACTGGCAGAAGTTTAAAAATGTTTTATATCCATTCATAAGAAAATTGCCAATCGTTTTATACTAGTTTCCTTAAATCTCGGATCCGTTTCCCGCAGAGCCGTAGCTAGAAGGTCGTCCCGGGCGCTGATGGCTAGCAAAAAGAAAGAAAAAGTGCTAGAAATGATTAAAAAATTATTGACGCCCTATTAAATCAATGTTGTTTTCGGTTTTGATACAATTTGATACAACTGTAACACTCCGATTTTGATAAAATTTGGCAGTTAGATACTACACATAAAATACACGAATACGTGTTTGTGTTTTTTTTTTTTTTTTAATTTTCTGCGTGGAAACAATTATTGGGGACCAAAGCCCCTACCTAATATTTCGAAAGTTGACGCCCGAACGCAGTATGAAGTGGACCGAAGTGAATGAAATTGTGCACAGATATTTTACCTAATAAATGTAAAATGAGGGAATACGTGTTTCGTATTTTTCTGAAACAAAGAAATAAATGGGTCGGGCAAATATTTGATTACGAAATATGAAAAGTGCTAATGATTATACTTTCAAAGTGCCTAAATTACATAGAGAATCACAACGAAAGTGTGTTAAAAAACAATACACAAAAATAAGCTAACCCGTGTTTTGTAGTTTGTGCGGAAAAACTGTGTGGATGCCAAGGTCCTCTCCTAAAAAGGTACATAATAAAGCAGAAGCGCAGGAAGGAGTGGACCGAAGCGAATGAAATTATACATAGATCTTGTATTTGTAAAATAAGGCAATACGTTTTTCGCAAGTAGCTAGGGGGCGCTAACTTCAGTCTTTAAACTTGAACTTTGAAAAGACTCAAAATTCACTGTATTGATTCCTACTTTTTAGGTCATCTATCTTTTGGTAAAATTTCACTATTTTCACACTAGTTTTTTCTACATATAGCGTATTTTATAGTATTTCGGGGTGCGCCTTTAACCCTTACAGTGTTTTTCCCATAAATAAAAACACGTGTGGATTTATTTGCTGTTTACTGTTGATGTGCAAATTTGATGCAAATCAGTACGGGACACTTGGGAAACACGAGTTGTTTTATTTTACATATACAATATCTACACACAATTTAATTCGCTTCGGTCCACTCCTTCTTGCGCTTCTGCTGTAATATTTACTTTCTTCGGAGGGGCCTTGGCCCAACACTATTTTTCCGCAGAAACTAAAAACACGTGTTCGCTTTTTTTTGCCTATTGACCCTACACAAAGTGTTGTAGTAATTCTTATCCTTTAGGCACTTCTAATATATACTTATTCGCATTTTTGATATTTCGTAATAAAACGTTTGGAAAGGTCTGTGCCCCAACCACCTGTTTTATGTTTTTTTTATTTTTTTTAAGAAAATGCGAAATACGTATTCCTTCGTTTTAATTCTACGGTATCTATGCATAATTTCATTTACTTCGGTCCACTTCTTCTTGCTTTCCGAGAGCCAACTTTCAAAATTTTGGGTTGGGGCTTCTGCACCCTAAAACTTTTTCCGTAGAAAGAAAATACGAATTCATTTATTTCATATGTAATATCTACCTGCCAAATTTTATCAAAATCGGAGTGTTACACTTGGGAAGTGTTACATGTTAGTACTTAAAGAAAGTTATTGCTGTATACGATTTTTAATGACGATGTAATATATATATAAGGTGCTAAGTAATTATGATTTATAATGTACTCAAGAGCATTTCAAAATCAGAAACAGTCAAAGTCTGATTCTGAAATACGTTGATGGTGATGAGTTTGCTTACTTAATCATGCTTTTCTACCCAATGGGATTAATATTTCTGTGAGAATGAAGATACAAAAATGAAAGGAGTGAAGAGACAAGAGAGGACATGCAAGTTGCTATTTGCGCGGGAATATTAAAAGTGTAGGTAAACAAGAGGAATAATAACACTTTCGAACTTCAAGCAGTTGTAAAAAAGGAGTCAGCGAATTTCCTCTTTCTCAAAGACTGATCACTACCAGTGTATTTTTTTTTATTCCTTTGATACTTTGATAGGCTATATGAAATGCTTCCAATTTGAAGGAATTTGTTGGAATCATTTCTCCGTCAACCACTTGTATCGCCAGGATATTTTCTTTTGTGCATACGTATCTAGTTTTGTGGTTTTTCTATCAGCATAGATACCAAACGTATACACATATATAATATATATGTGGGTATGTGTGTTAGTGTATTTTTAATATGTTAATTAATAATAAGCAACCTTAAATTCAGAACTTCTATTCATTAAGAGATTAAGTAATTACTATTATTTCAAAATGTTGTAGCGAACTATATTTTGGATTTGAAATACAGTACTAAACATATTCTTTAGCTCCATAGATCAATATTGAGAAATTCGCAAAGAAGGCTCCTTCAAAATGTCCATTACATTTCACAAAATATTTTTTTATCGTGAAAGAATTGAAATTAAAATCCTATTTACCTACAGAATAAAATTACAAAAGTTTACAATGATTACTGGAAATTAATGCTATAATTCATTTCTAACATTTTAAAAGCACATAGTTTCTACTGTACTGAAATTTCATTTCTTATCGATAGTATGAAATATTGCAAATAGTTGTACTGTAAGTTTCCATAACTGTTCTCCAAGTGGATTTGTATAGAACCAAAGGGAGTTTAGTCAAGTATAACAAAAATTCCAAAATAAACCTCTTGAAAGCAGCTCTTATTTGTAAAAGAATACATAATGATCGCTTTTGGCTGTTCTAATGCTCTTTTAAGCAGCTTAATAAAAATTCAGTGTAGTATAATAACAAAAGCTGCTTTTCATATGTAAAAAACAGAAAGCTTGGTAAGGTGTCTGTACTGGGTGCCGAATTCTACTTCACCCCGGGCCCCAAAATCTCTAGTTACGGCTCTGGTTGACGGTACTTAAAAAAAAAAAACTCTGTTGACATGTAAAAAGTTCGAACGGAGTGCCTACAAAACGGAATACCGAGCTCACTCATGGTGTATGGCATGCTTTAACAATGAGAAAGGCAAATAACTTTAAAACGTCGGCATAATCAAGCCCTTAAATGAGATATGAACTTCCTTTTCTGAACATTTGTAATCTCTAGGTTGAAATTGGTAAGAGTAATTTTAATTTTTCATTGTTGGATAAAGACAGGAAGATTGTGCTGATATATTTACTGGTACAGCCAACTGCTTTCTAGTTTCTTTAAAAGTACGAGTAATTTCATGTGTTTAGGTACAACTCTTCCTCGTTGTTCAATCACTCATTTTCCTCCTTAACTATTCTTTGTTTTTGGCTGGGGTTAAAATAATTGAAGTAAATGATGTAAGTTGGTTCTCAAAATAATTTAGTGCAAACATTACTACATAATTATTGGTCAAGTAATTAAGTTCTATTACTGACGGTTTTATTCAAAGTAACTTATAATCTTTGATACTGTGTGTAAATTGAATAAACTTTTTCCGATGAGAAAGTAATTTATCGATTTTCACTTACAGTATGTCTTTCTGATAATGTTTGTGACATTTTACATGTTACAAGCTTTGCTTACTTAATATACTGCTTAATTTGGGATCGTGGCAAGTCCTGTGCGAGAGTAGTAAGAAATTGGGGATGCACTGACGAACTAACATTTAAGCGAATTAAATGAATAAACTCAAATTTATACCTTTTAATATACGGATTTATTCCCTTCCTATTGAGAAATTAGTCTATTGGCCTAGGATGAAAGTCATATCATACTTAGAGAGACCTTGTGTACATACCTCTTCTCCTGTCCATACCGGGCCCACTATTTCTCCTTTCGTTGGATGTCTTTTCACTTAAGATCACAAAGACGACGAACCGAGGTTCTAACCAGAATCATCCCTAGCCTTCCTGTAGTCTGGATTTTTTTCAGAAGTCACTTCCTAGGTTCAATTCAGCAGTTTTCTATCATTGAACCCGGCAGTACACTAAAGAATGCGGAATCCAGACAGGGTGGTATGATCAGGACAGAGCAATGTACTCATAGAAAATACTGTAAAACTTCAATGGCTCGTTCTCTCCAAGTATGATACAAACATTCTCCCTGTGGCCATCGAATACCAACCGTATTCGAATTTCATATATAACAAGAAAATAATAATAATAATAAAAATAAAATAAAATGAATACAGAATAAGAAATATCACTTCCAAGTTCAATGGTTAAGAGAAAATAAATGAATGGCGTCCATGGTCTGAATTTATAGTTCGCAGACATACTATTGCTATGCAGTCTATGCAGATGTAAGAAAACTGAATTGAAATGTTAATATACACTGTCTTGCTGAAACATGACATCACTGAATTAATTTTAAAAAGAAAATATTATAATAATCACAAAGTAGTAATAATAATTATCACCATCACAAAATATCACATAACACTGTCACATTAATGTTTTAATCACAGAGAGCAGGAATAACGTTATCTCTGTCCACCATTAAGAACATAAGGATGAGTTTAATTATAAAAACTTCATTAGGCTGGTGGTATTCATGAAAGTTCATAAATACGTTTTTGTACCACAATTGATGGAAACCAGTCTGTGCTTCCACTAAAGGTCTTATTCACGAGCACACCGGTTGATATTAGCGCAGTCTATGGTGAGTGAACACAAGACGTTATGCAGTGATGATAATTCTTAAATATGACAATCACATATAATCTAACAAAGATATACATAGTTCCATAACTATCACTTGGGCCAAAAGGGTATCGGAGTATGCACCACAAAGAGCTCTCAAAGTACACATAACTCTCATCGTTAGGCCAAATAAACTTTATGATACTTGATTAAGATGAACGAGAGAAGAAATTTCAGAGTATGCCTTATTAATTATTACTTTAGGTTCTAAATAATCTTCATATATAGAAAGGGGTGGAGGAAGGCAAGGCAATGGAGAATCTTGGTTTGATATAGGAAGAGAATCCGTTGTTGTTTTAATTACTGGCTGAGATATCGTTGGTTTAGGACGAGGTGATTGAACTTTTTTCGTTTTGCAAAAGCAACAGAGATTTCTCAAGCAAAATCGGAAAGTAGAGAGAAGCAGGAATGCAAAAAGAAGGAACAGTAGTACTGACCAAGAAATTGTGGAGGCCAAATGAGCTGGTTTGTCTAATAGAAATGCACAAGCCCTAGATATTACACAAAACGACGCCAACACACGATGAAAATTCAGCAAGTAAAGGATTGCCATGGTGAGCAAAAAATTCCATATAATCAACAAAACAGTTGGAGCATCAGAATGCAAATAAATAGGAATATATTTCGGAGTTGGAACAGTTCGGTGTGATATTTAGGTGTGGAATCTGAGATGCCCAAGATTTATCATAAACAAAGGAAACATTGAAGTGAGGTGACGTTTTATAAGGTGTGTTAAGAGGGAATTGCAAATTATTTGTCCAGGCAGCGGGTAGTGAATGGATTATTTTGTGGGTAGTTGTTTGATTTAGGCCACAAGGATAAATCGGGTGTATCGTTGTGTAGGAATTCAAAATAATTTTCACATGAAGAGGAACGTGAAGTATTACTACTCCAGGGTCGGTATGGGTTGGAATAGGAACTGTTGCTTCCGTGCTATTGGGATAAATAAAAAGAGCGGATGGAGGCGGATGAATAATCGCATAAAGATTGATATCTAGCTCGATAACATCGGTAAGGTGGGATTCATGACAGGTGTAGGAGCAAGCCTGTAAGGTGTCAGCCACAGATTTAGCATAATACATTTGACTAAGACAATACGAATAACCATCATGGCGGGTCACAGTAGACGGAATTTTACATAAGCGTTCTGAATGAATCTGACAATGTTGCAAGTCTGATCCTGTAATAACAATGAATGTATTATCAGCTGACAAGGCTGCATATGCAGGGTCATAAGAAATGCGGCAAGTCATATTGGCATGTGAAAAGGGTATTGGTAAAACAGAGTATAATTTGTAATTAGCATTTGCCTGTACGATAGGAACTTTCAGTTGGATATGAATAAAATCTGACACAACAGAACAATGAACCAAATCAGTCTCGTAATATAAGTCTAAAAGATCCAATGGAATAGCAAGATCAAACTGATCTACCAAAATCCTTCTACGTAAATTGCTTAAATCTTGCTTAAGAATAGATGGTGACACTACCTGTGCTGATAGAAAATGATGCCGACAATTTTGAATTACTTCCTCATACATATAAATTCGAGAAAGTTGAGAAATTTGAAGTAAGGTTGTAAGTATTTCTAAAATAATAGATCGTGTAGTATGAGTTGTTTCTTCATGAATGTTTCGAATTTCATCAGCCAAATTTTTCTGTTGATTTAGCAAATGACGAGAAAATTCATCAAATTTCCCAAAAGCAGATTGAACCTTTGACTGAAATAAATTAATTTCTTGAGTCATATTTCGATAAAAGATATGATTAGCTTCTAATTGCAAACGCACAGTATTAACAATCTGATTCAATTGTTCTACTTTAGTACGCAATGGTTGGGCTTGTTTTGTAGTAGCAAAATCACAACAATAACTAGCAATGTCACCAATAAAACCAAACAAAGAACGTTTGCCCCGAAATTTCACATCACTTACGGTAGAATGACTAAAATGCTGTAGGAGACCAAAATGTTCAAACATATGCCTATGCAAACTAATTATAGTTCTAGCTAATTCACACTCGGTTGATACAGGTAAAGTTGTACCGCAGAAAACATGTTGGAGTGAACTGTCGAACTGTTTAATTTCCGGAATCTTTAACGTGATATTGTAGAATAGTGGTACACTGTAGGAATATGAAATGATGCTTGGTAGTGGTTTCAAATAGATGCCAGAAATAACTTGCATGTGCTGAGTAGCGGTTAGAGATGATAAGCTTACGATCATCAAAATAAGACGGAAAGATCGCAAGATCAATCCGGTTTCCTGTGCACCTGTAAGCAAACAAAAAGAAAACGAAAATCAACTTCCATGCATTCAGTAGAGAGAAAAAAAATACAAAACATGCACGAATAGATGCTATCAATGAAGACGAATAATAGATACGAATTATACGTGAACATACTACTGGAAATACTCCCAATAGATCCTTTCTTTTCTAAATATAACTAGTAATGCAATAGTAATAAAACAATAGTAAACAACGTCCCTGGTACCTAACAAAAAGACAAACTATTACTTCTATTAATCTGCATTAAAATAGCATCATTATTACTCGTACATATACTCATTTTTCCTGTCTTACATCTTGAATTACAGCTAACCTGTAATCGAACGATAAAATCAAAATAAATAAGACTTCAAACATGATACAAAACAAAACCCTCTGATTATCATCATACGCTAACTCAGCTTAATCGAACTACAAAAAAGCAAAAGAAAATAATCGGAAGCAAATGAGAATGTTGTACTTTGATTACAGCATAAATATACAGACGTTCAACGATAAAGCGACCAACGGAAACAAAACAATAAAAGAAAACTCAGCAAACGTAAAGATGTCAGGAGTGTGACCTATTGACCACGTTCTGCTAAGACAACGCTGAAACAACAAATTAAAATATGTAATCTCTAATTGTAAAAAAAAGATCTCTAAATCGCGAAAGATGTTACGGTTTAAACGTAGATTCCCCCTTCCTATATCTAACCAAAGAATAGAAAAGATGATTCTAAATAGTTTAAAAGAAGGAATAACACTCTCCATTACAGTATAGAAGAATGAAAGAACGATTTGTGTCTCCACAAATCGTAGCTTGGCCATCGGGGTGAGATATTGACAAACTGGAACACACAGGCTCTCACCACTCGCCCATGCTACTGTAATGAACAGCGTTATTGGAGACCACCACCTGTGTTAGTCCCTAATCTAATTTTTTTTTTATTTCCTTTAATGTTATTTACTCTGTCTTCTTGTTTAACAATCACACAAGTGTCTTCATTTGCATATGTTTCTGACGGAGTTTCTCTGATCTTCGAAGATTAGGGCCATCACCGGTTTTATGTTGCTCATGGTCTGGATGTTCATCATGTTTCGTGATTCGAGATGTCTCCTTATCCTCTAATTGTATTTTTTGTTGCCCAAAATCCTGTTGTTTAATTTTCTTCCTGTTTTCAGATTCTTGGCCTTGCTTTTCTTCTACTTCTGCTTTGTTATTATCTCCCTCCTCTTCTTCTTCGTCCTTTCCTTCTGGAAAGAATTTCTTCAATCTGGACACAGTAATGGAATCTTCCACAAGTTTACCGCGTGGAGAATAATACTGCACGATATAACTATTCTCATCATTCTTTTTAGTTATTATCCCAGTACCTCTGTATATTTGACTGAAAAATTTCGATTTTCCTGGTTTCGGGTTTACGTCCAGAATTAAGACTGTCTCCCCAACTGAGAATTGTGGGTGCGACGTTTTCGCGTCAGATACTTTCTTCTGACATTCAAATTTCTTACAAAGATTCATATATGCTTCACGGCGAGCTTCTTCAATCTTCTTCAGTCGATCTTCATTAGATGGAAACTGAACAGGTACAGACATGGTATTATCCACTGGCAGTGATGGATTAAAGCCCATTAAAAGATAAGCAGGGGAAAACTTCATTCCAGAATGGACGGCAGTATTATAAGAAAATGTGATGGATTGAACATAATCAGACCACTTTTCTTGCTTATCATACACATACGCTTTGAGAAGCATAGAAATTGTTTGTATAGCCTTCTCAACAACACCAATTCTAAAGTGGGCCATTGTATCTGCAAATTTCAAAGTAACCCCCAGCCGTTGAGTCAGCTCCTTAAACAACGCAGACTTGAAACTTGAAGCTCTGTCCAATCTGAGAAATTTAGGTGTGCCGTACCTTAGAAAAACATGATTCACTAAAGCATCCGCCACTGATTCTGCATCTACTTTCTCCAATGTTGTGGTCACCAGAAATCTAGTTGTATCATCAATTATCAAAAAAAGATAACGATGTTTATTTTTGTCTAGTACAGTCGGCCCGTAAATGTCACAAGTGATCGAAGTAAATGGTACAGGACTGTTCTCACACATTTGTAATGTGTGAGGCTTTTTCCCATATATCGGACGCACAAGTTGACAAGTTATACACGATCGTACTTTAGAATACACATATCTCTTTAAATCATGAAAATAATATCGACGCCTCATATTCTCATAAACTTTGAGTGCACTCATATGGGCCCCGCCATGTGGAGAAACATGATACTGTTCAAAAACATGTTTACGTAAGCACAAGCGAACACAAATCAAATATACAATTTCTTCACCAATTTTCTGCCTGCGCATAAGTATACCATTTTTCAAAGAGAAATGATAGGCTGCCCGTTGAATTTTCGGTTCCACTTCACTACATAATCCATCCGTTTCTAAGACTCGTATAATTTGAGATAGGTAACTATCTTTCCTCTGACAGACAGAAATGTCAAAATTTTCGTCTTTAAGAAAATAAAGCCTATTTTCTATATCAACTGCATTATCCTCCTCTGTTGGCTCATTTACAGGGTTTCTTGACAATGCATCCGCTATTTTATTGGATACACCCTTACGGTGCAAAATGACAAAATTATAGTCTTGAATGAAATTACTCAAACGAGCTAGCTTGCCTGTAAGATTCTTGGATGTTTGTAAGTAGCTTAAACTAGCATTATCGGTGATAACAGTAAATTTCTTACATCCCAACAAAAATCTAAAAACACGAAATGCATAAGCAGCAGCAGCAATTTCTAGAGACATAACATCATAGTTTTTCTCCTGTGGTCTAAGACTTCTACTGCAAAATACAACTGGGTGTATTTCATTATTCTCATCTTCTTGTAATAAACAAGCACCAAGCCCGTCATAAGCTGCATCTACATGTAAAAAGGTCTTACGCGTCGTGTGAAAGGGCGCTAAAACAGGCGCAGATGCAATGCACTTTTTCAACATTTGAAAACTTTTCTCACATTGCTCGTCCCAATGAAATTTCGCTCGTTTTTTCAATAATCCCTGAAGAGGTAATGTTATGTTACTATAATTCCTTATATGCTTTCGTAAGTATCCAGTAAGCCCTAAAAATGACTTCACTTTTTTAACTGTTGTAGGACGAGGAAAATCTTTCACAGCGTTAAGTAAATGCGGCGCAATTTGTATACCACGCTCGGATTCAAGATGTCTCAAAATCAATGCTTCATTATAAAATAACTGAGTTTTCTTAACTCCTAATCTCACATTAGCTCTACGAAGTCTCTTAAATACTTCTTCCATTGTATTGAGCATAGAGGAAAAGTCTTTAGAATAAAATATGAAATCGTCCACGAACGTGGAGAGTTCAGAGGCTGAAATACCTGCAGTTATCATAGCTACTAAGCGACACATCACTGAGGAAGAAATGCACAATCCCTGGGGCATACAATTGTACTCCCAACTACCAATATTAGGAATGCTAAAAGCTGTTTTAGGTTTAGAACTCTCCGTTAGTTCAATGTTAAAAAAATCCAGAATTTAAATCAAGAACACTGAACCACTTGCAACCTGCTAAATTCGTAAATATTTGCTCCATGGACGGTATTGCAAAATTCTCATTTTTTCGCACAATCCGATTCAAAAATCGAAAATCAGATATAAATCGATAACCACCTTGAGCTTTCTTTACAAGAAGAACAGAATTATTAAATCCTGAATACCTAGACCTACGTATCACACCCTGAGATTCTAATTTTTCTAATTTATCTCTCATTTGATCTACCAAGTGCAATGGAACAGGATACTGCTTTACATTAACAATAGTGCCATCAGTAGGAATATCACACTTAATAAGACTAGTAACACCTGTACAAGTTTGATCCCAAGCAAATGTATCGCTGTATTTAAAAATTAAGTTTAAAATTGTGTCCTTTTGAGACTGAGACAAAGCCGGATTCACATTTAACAAAGAAGGATTATAGCGCTCCTAGTGATACTCTATACGCTTTCTAAGGTCTTCTTTTTCAGTTTCGCTTAACTCACTTTCCCAGTCTAGTGCCTTTTCGCCTTCTCCCTCTTCCTCAAATATTTTACAAACAACGTCACAAGGCGATGCATAACCAATAACTGTATTCTTCTTTAAAACTACATTGTGAGGATTTGGATTTATAATGGGAATCAGTCTATCCTGATTTGGCAACAATGCATTGGGAATAAAAATATTTCGCTTTAACAACAAATCTACGTTTGGTTCAAAACACGAATATTCCTTTACATTCTGAACGTTTACTAAATCTATAGGAACAAAAGTACGTGTGTGAGGCAAAAGTTTTGTTTTGACCTTTAATACTAATTGAGGCTGTCCTTGTATATTGACTTTTGACAAAATACTATCTGGCAAAACATACTGTATTTTCTGAGAATTTGTAAAATTTGATTTGGGAGGTTTACCATATCTATACAATGTCAGTGTCAAGTCGGAAAAGGAAATGGAGGCATTTTGATGACTTTGAAAATCAATGCCCAATAAAGGTTTAGAATTCAAAGGTATAATTCTAAAACAATGAACGTAGGACTTATTTCCTAAGAAAAATTTCAAAAATATTACTTCCTTTGAAATAATTTTAGCACCAGACACCCCTATGAGATTACTAGTAATTTTTACACGTTTCACGTTTTCTGGAACCAAATGCTCAGGCCAAACCGAAATCATGGCTGCAGTATCAATTACTAAATCCTGTTGCATTCCATTAACTTTAGCTGTAATAAGACATAACCTTGATTCTACTCTTATGGGGATTTGATGCTTTTGAATATCTACCAGATCCCCCCTTCGATCCGTAGATGATTCTAGTTTAAATTTTGCTTAGGAGCTCGACAAAATCTAGCAATGTGGTTTATTCCTTTGCAAGCCCTACATATTATAGGTTTGTACGAATCAGAATTATTTTGACCTGTGTTCTGGTTACTGGCTGAACTACCCTGTGCTTCGTTCTCCCGGTTAAAATAATTCTGAGTTTGCGGCTTTTTCTTCTTGTAATTGTTGATATATTTTTTCTTATCCTTCATGGATGATTCAAGAGCTAACACAAGATTCTGCATATTTTCGCATACTTTCTCAATATCCGTTTGGGAATTAGAGGTGCTGACTTCACTCTTACTCGTTTCATTATGGCTCTGAGCTAAAGCTTGTTTAATCTCCCCTAATTCTTTAGAAAGTTTCTGTATTTCATTGTTATGAAAAGAATTTTGAGCTAGTACCGGCGGTTGATAAGTAGGTGGTAAATGATACGAAGAAAGAAATGAAGAATCATATTGCATCTGCGGAAATGAATGAGAATTCCCCTGTACATGAGGGAACATTGGTGTCTGACCAGACATCCAAGAGCTACCAGGAAAATTGTAAGATATTCCCTGCGGAATGAAGGGATTTTGTGCATAAGCATTAATTTCTTGCTGTTCTTCCTTAATACGTTCACTTAACATTGTTTCTTTTCGATCTACACTGTTCAACTGTTTTATTAATTCGTCCACTGAGCCAAAATGCTTGTCGGCAACTACACTCATGTACTTTGACCTAAGACCGTCTATAATATACATAATTGTCTGCTGAACGGTAGCAGTGGGCAAATACAACGCAACTAATCTGGCTTTTCGAATGGCATACATTTGTGGAGATTCACTAATAGATTGCTTAGCCCTACGTAACGTGTCTTCTACTGTTAAAGGCGAAGATATGCCTCTAAAAGTAGAAATCATGTCTTTCTTTACATCGTCATAAGATTTTCCATCATATGTACTTTCCTTTTTATAATTTAGGAACCAATCAAAAGCTAAATCTGTCAAACAAGTAGGCAAAACCTCTTTCAGTTTGTCATTATTCCACTTATAATATCTTCCGGCGTTTTCTAACTGTTCAAAAAATAAATCTACTTTATGAGGCTCATAACCTGTATAAGACGGAATTTTCACTAACTGTCCTATACACTCCATAAAATTATTCCGATTTTCACTAGTCATTTTGCTACGTTGTGATTCTAATTGCCTACGAAGTTGCCCCCTCGTACGTACGCCACTAAAGACCTCCGTGGTTATTGAAACCGAATTTTCCGCTAATACACACAAAAGGAAGTTTCAACTCAGCATATTCATAATAGCGTTGGCAAACGAGGCCTTTAACACAAAGCAAGAGAAGAATTCATTACTACGCATACAAGAGGAAAAAAAGGGAAAAAAGACAACGAATATTACTCGAAAACAACACGACATACGAGACAGTTCAAACAGCAGATGCTGATTCGTCAAAAACAAAAGAAAATAAGAATAATCTATACAACAACCTTTACAATGCCAATCATGAAATGGATTCTAAATAAATTCATATTTTATTCTAACAAGGTTGAGTATTTTAAGCACTACTAATAATGGGGGAAAATCAGAAGAGAGGAAAAAAAATAAATAAGTGCTTGAGACCAGCATTCCACCATGCTTAATTTGGGATCGTGGCAAGTCCTGTGCGAGAGTAGTAAGGAATTGGGGATGCACTGACGAACTAACATTTAAGCGAATTAAATGAATAAACTCAAATTTATACCTTTTAATATACAGATTTATTCCCTTCCTATTGAGAAATTAGTCTATTGGCCTAGGATGAAAGTCATATCATACTTAGAGAGACCTTGTGTACATACCTATTCTCCTGTCCATACCGGGCCCACTATTTCTCCTTTCGTTGGATGTCTTTTCACTTAAGATCACAAAGACGACGAACCGAGGTTCTAACCAGAATCATCCCTAGCCTTCCTGTAGTCTGGATTTTATTCAGAAGTCACTTTCTAGGTTCAATTCAGCAGTTTTCTATCATTGAACCCGGCAGTACACTAAAGAATGCGGAATCCAGACAGGGTGGTATGATCAGGACAGAGCAATGTACTCATAGAAAATACTGTAAAACTTCAATGGCTCGTTCTCTCCAAGTATGATACAAACAATACATTAATATCATCATTGAGCAAATCAGAATGTTTTAATTTAGAAAGTTGAACATTCACATTCAATTTGATAAACTAGTTCTATCTTACCCCGACCGAAGAAGAAGAGAGTTGTTCCGTTGACAGCTCTTATGACTTGTTTATACTTTTCTCGAGTAACCTTGAGGAGTACGAAATTTTAATTATGTTGTCCTTACTACGCAAATTCAATGAAAATCCTTGTAATTACTGAATCTTGTTTTCTGGTTTGTTGATGTGATGTCTGAATCTCAATCAGCCTTCACACTTTTGAAGACTTAGACTATGTTGAATTTTTTTTTCAAGGAAAGTCCCCAAAGGATATAATGTCTGCAACAGAGATGGAATAGGTCAGTGGTTCAAGATTTGTGAGTGGGTCAGTGGGTCGTGGTCAGCAGGACGTGACCCACTCCCCATCAGGATGCCGCGGTCGGCAAGAGGGATTGCCGCCGTCGACGGTGGCAGGCCGCCGGCACCCGTCCGCGGCGGCACGACGATCTACTTGTTCAAAATTGCCGACCTTTTGCCGAGGCGGCAAGCGGTCGAAAATCGTAAAAAATAATGCCCTTTGCCGACTCTTTGCCGACCGCCAGAGTCGGCAAAACAGTCGGAAAGACCTCTTTCCGACCCTCTGCCGACTCCTTATGCCGGCCTCTTTTCGACGGCGGCCCCGGCGCATTTACTGCACCTTTACGACTGTTTGCCGACTGCTCGGCAAGTCAACTTTCCGACGGCGGCGCCGGCGCATTTAATGCTCATTTCCGGCTGTTTGCCGACTGCTCGGCAAGTCAACTTCTCGACGGCGGCGCCGGCGCATTTAATGCTAATTACCGGCTGTTTGCCGACTGCTCGGCAAGGCAACTTTCCGACGGCGGCGCCGGCGCATTTAATGCTCATTTCCGGCTGTTTGCCGACTGCTCGGCAAGTCAACTATTCGACGGCGGCGCCGGCGCATTTTATGCGCCTTTCCGGCTGTTTGCCGACTGCTCGAAAGGACCTCTTTTCGATGTCGGCTTCCCGATTCTCCCACTGGCGGCATCCGACTTCTTGCCGCCGTCGAAAAGTGGCCCTTTGCCGACTGGAAATCAACGCTTCAGGAAGGCAAAATCTTCATCAGCTTTTACATTAGTCTTGCCTAAGTCTTCCTCCATGCTATGATTTCTCGACAAGGAGCACCCTTGGAAGTTCTTGAAGTATAATACTTGCATTTTTTTGTGTGTCCCAGTACAAAATTTGTTCTTTTTGCTTTTTTGCAGCACTTTCAGCCAAAAAACAAGAAATTGAATGGGACATGGAAGTATTATATACTTTGAGAACTAGCAATTGTGCCCTTCATGAGAAATCATAGCACGGAGGCAAATTTAGGCAAAGCTACTCTAAAAAGTGGTGAAAATTTTGCCTTCCTGAAGGGTTGATATCCAGTCGGCAAAGGGCTACTTTTCGACTGCGGCAAGAGGTCGAATGCCGCCTGTGGGAGAATTGAGAAGCTGACATCGAAAAGAGGTCCTTTCGAGCAGTCGGCAAACAACCGGAAAGGCGCATAAAATGCGCCAGCGCCGCCGGTGGAAAGTTGCCTTTCCGACCAGTCGACAGACAGCAGAAAAGATGCGTAGCACTGCAATGAAAATCATGGCGGATTCCCACCAGTAATAAAAATGAAATGAAATCTTTAAGTTTACGTCCCACGGTTATGCCAGTTAGGCTAAAGGAGACGGTGATGATGAATAATGAATGAAATGGTAGAATAAAGAAAGTGGGAGGAAACGGGAGAACCCCGAGAAAACCCACGCATACGGTGTTTGTCCACCACAAGGTTCACTTGGCGGGAGTAGGGTTTGAACCCGAGACCCCTAACACCAGAGGTGAACGCTCTACCACTGAGCCACCGCGCCCCCCCCACCAGTAATATTGCACTCGGTACATACGCAGTACATTTCTACAATTCTCAGTACGATTTAAGCGCTATATAGAGGAAAAGTATCAGGGAATGACTTACAAATGCTTAAAAGCGAACTAAAAATAACAACTGAGCAGCTAATAATGAACGTTAAGAATAATTCAATTAACATGTCTGTGCGCCTAATGTGAAAAACTTATAACAGTCAGTACATTTTCCCCCTGAAAGCACATCTTTCACTATCACGACCACTAGGAACAACACTGTTCTATGCAATCAAAATTTGCTAGTTGCAAACGCTTTCTTTGAAAAAAAAAAAATCCGCAGCAATCCGTCGGAAATACGGTCTTTTTAGGTTGTCGTTTTCCCATCAACTATTGGAAAAGGATTTTAAACGTCAATGATTTTCTAAATTTTTTTAAAGTACAGGGGTCACACTCCCAATGGAAAATGAGATTTAAATAAAAATTAATGAAGTAAAAATTATAAATAAAAATACTGTAATAAAAGGTATGTGGTGGCGGAGAGATTCAAACCGAGCCTACACGCAAAAAAAAAAAAAAGGTTAAAGTAAACAAGAAAAAGGTGGACAGTAACCATGTTAGTTTGTCAATATATGGAAAACAGAGACGTGTATCCAAGCAGCCAAGCCAAAATGTCTCTGCATTTGTTGTAACTTTGGTATATTTAAAAAAAAAAAAAAAAAAAAAAGTGGCCGGAGCGATCACTTGTCTGCTTACACCCATGACTATATTCGTAGAAACCAAACACTGAAATGCACTAAACACAAGTTCTAACGACTAAGCTGTCAGTTCTAACTCTATGCCTTAAATATTTATTTAAATACACTTTAAAAGTGGAAATCATATTAAGATAAAATAACAATTAAGTAGGTAACTAATTGTTCATTTAATGCGTTCCTATATGATTTATACATTAATTGTATACAATGAAACAGAAAAATGTGAGAAAATAATTTATATCGTAAATGAAACAGCCACATGTACAGTATACTCATAGTGCATACCCATTATATAGAGAAAAAAGGTTAATGAAGTCATTTACATAAAAAATGAAGTGTTTTAACATAATACTTTGCAAAGATCCTTTGTTTTAAAGGAATTCTTTAAGAGAATAAATGAAGGGAAGATCACAATTTTTTCTGGTCTATATTAGCACTAAAAACACACCAAATTGTATTAACAAAATACAATGCACATCGTATTAACTTATATACATTAGCCTATGTAATGAACCTTATCATCATTTAGAAGTTATATGTAATATACCTTCGGATGTACTACTACTTTTTTTTTTTTAAACAGAAATTTGTAGCATTCCATAACATTGAGTTTTAACACAGATAGCCTTCATACAGTATGTAAAATCAGAAAAGCAAATATATATGAAGTGATTACAATGTTCAAAAAAGCACTATATTATTCTAAAGAATTCCTGCTATCCATATTTTGTCTTGAATAACTCAGCCATTTTTCTTTTTTAGCCCATTGATATATACGAGGAAATCTTCCTCTGTTTCTTTGAGATTTTAAGGGTTTTACTTTTTATTATTTTTCTTCAGGTCTATTTAAATGTCTCTTACTTTGTGGAAATAAAATTCTGTGTTGTATGTTTTTAATATTCATAAATGACATCTAATTTAAATAATAATATACTTATAAATACTAAAAGATCATTTTGACAAAGCAAGGGACATTTAAATAGATATTCAGAAGAAATCAGTAAAATCAGAACATCAAAAATTTTATTCATTTCAAAGAAAAGGAAGAATACTTCCCCTACAAATCAATGGGATAGAAAAGAAAGGAGGCAATGGTACTGAACCTCACCGTTAAGGAGCTTGTACTCTGAGAAATATAATTACACTTTCTCTCTTAACTGATTCCACGCAAAAAAAAAAAAAAAAAAAAAAGTGAAGAACAATATCAAACAACAGTTGTCTTTATAATTGAAGAAAACTTCAAACCTATGAAATAGTAATGTAGAATTTAAATAGCTCAGAATCAGGATTGTGAGAATATAGAGAGATACAGAAAATTTTACAACACTGCATAGAAAAGATGAAGTAATAATAAAAAAAGAATTTAACGACAAAAACTGGGATAGGGAGACTAAGGTAATATTGGCAAAACAAAAATCAATTTCAAAGCCGTAATTCTCAATATTCGCTTCAAAGGTAAGTGATGACCATAATTCCCGTGTGATTTGAAATAAACCGCATTAAAATGGGAAATGTTTTACAAATGTTATGATTGAATGAAATTCACCCGTTCTAAAAGGAAAAAAAAAAAACTGTAGTCCCACATAAATCCTACCACTCTTCACAAATATCTTTAAGGATGTTAGTACATATGATTTTTGTCAATACTCTCCGTTAGTGGCGTAGGGAAGAAGGGCCCAGAGAGGCCGGGCCCCCAAAGAGGTCCGACAATGTAGTTTGATGTTTGTAATTTTTTATATATTTTTATGTTTATATATTTTTTGTTTGGAATTGTTCCATATGTACCTATAACAGCACTTGCCCCACCAAACACACATCCTGGCTACGCTACTGCTCTCTGTGGGTCTTCTTCCATTGCAACACTTCTGTATTTCTTGAGCAACATTTCCCCTTGCTTCCAGAAATAAATGAACTATCTAAAATAGAACAAATATAATGCTTTGTAAAATATACTCTTCAATGTGTACGGCGTTGGCACATTACGTACATTTATTACAATAGAAAATATACTTCATCACACCAAAACCAAACCAAACTACACAGTGTAATAGACCTTGTTGCAATGAACCGGCTTCAACGCTATATGTTAGACACTATATGTTACAAGAAAACCTGTAAGAGTAATGAAAACTATAGTCACTGATGAAGAATTCAATTACGTCGAAACAGTTAACTTTTACTTAATCTTTATTACAACAGTACGGTCGCCACCCCAAACGAGAATCAGAAAAGAAAAGAAATCCTGCCGTATATCCAATGGTAGGAATTTGAGTTTCTTGAGAAATCTTTGAAACATTACCTTGAAGCTGCAAGTTAAACAATAAATCCCTAAGTCCCTCACCAGACAAAAAGATGTATTAAAATAGAATATTTTATTTAGTGAAGATAGCATTATATTACTTTGAAATAGAACTTCGATACGCGTCAGGGTTTTGCGACACTATTGTATTGGCAATTGAGAATTTTATATTCGGCTGAATACAAAATATTACATCTTAAAATAAAACCTTGTTAATGGAACAAATAAAATGCACATATACTTAAATAAACTACAGGTAAAATCGATCAGGTGGGCAAAAATGATAAAAGTTTCAAAACAAATACATTTTGTGTTCTCCTAGGAGTCAATTTGAGTAACATATCTAAAAGACAAACCATCTGTAATAAGAATTCAATCGAATGAGCATAACTTTGAGAAACGCTATAAAAAAAAAAAAAAATCACAAAACTATAACTTTACATTTGTTCGTTTGTCTGCCGAGCTCCTTTATGGCTGAGCGGTTAGTGTACGCGTCTTAGGCGTGGGTGACCCGAGTTTGCTTCCCGGAGAGAGCTCACGTGGTTCGGATTCCACCTTAATCAGTAGGTCCCGTCTTATATAGCCTCGCTGCTGAAAGGGACGTTAAACACAAAATCAACTCAACTTTCGGCCTTTTAAGTTAAAATTTTCAGAGTACAAGCACAAGACACTCTAAATTCCCTGTTTAGATTTTGGCGGCATACCAACGTAATATATCAAAATGGCGGCCATTTTGTCAAATGAACGAGTATGTACGCTACGAAGCGCAATTTTCAGTCTTTTAAGTTGAAATTTTGACGGTAGAAGCACAAGATATGCTAAATTTGCTGTGTAGATTTTCTCGGCGGTCCAATGAAAAAAAAAATTATCAAAATGGCGGCCATTTTTTCAAAACGGTAGTGAGTAGAAAATTGCTGCAAGTTGTGACAATGACAATATTGAAATATAAATCACATTTTAACACTTTTACCCCAAAGACATTGAAATATTTCGAAAAAAAAACGATTAAACCCGAAAAAACCCAATTAAACTCGAAAAACACCCGAAAAAATGGGCCCAGGTGGGTTTGGCTTTTTCAAAAAAGCCCGGGTTTTTTCAAACCCTCGTTCATGATGAGCTTTTCTCCTCAAAAAAGTTTTAATAGTAGTCGCTAATGGTTTTCTACAGATGTTAATGTTAAATTGTTAAATTTTTTCAAACTTCCGATGTCCAAGTTTTTGTACCTACACATCGTGAAACAGTCAGGAGAAAGGGTTAACACTCGGAAAATGAAAATGAAATATTTGAGTTTTACGTTCCACGGTTATGCCGGTTAGGCTAAAGGAGACGGTGATGATGAGAGATGAATGAAAATGGTGGAATGAAGAAAGTGGGAGGAAACGGGAGAATCCCGAGAAAACCCACGCACACGGTGTTTGTCCACCACAAAGTTCACTTGACAGGAGCAGGGTTTGAACCAGGAATCCCATGCACCAGAGATGAACGCTCTACCACTGAGCCACCGCGGCCAGCAAAAAATCAAAATAAGACAGTCTGGTGCAGGTGTAGTTTTGGTGCACTACATTTTGGAAGATTTACAGGTAAAATTCAATACTTTCCATGAAAAGACATGTTTATAAGGAACGAATTTCTACAGGTAACTTAATTACATACAATGTAATACAACTGTATCTTACGTTTACTAATGTTAAACCATTACAAGTGCTTTACGACGAATAAAACAAATGAGTGCATATGAAAAATGGCTCTATTAGATGTTATTTTCCACGGGCGGCTTATTTCTGCACCGTGTACACCGGCATCATATTTCTGCAGAGCGTGCAGAACCTGTATTTTGTTTACAAGTGGAGAGTTACTAGTATGAAACAACAACAAGTGTTGTTGAAACTTGTATTATTCTCAAAACGCACTTCCTTCCACTACCCTCACTTCTCCGCATACACACTATCGCAGACGTGCCTCCTCCCTTCGGACGTATTCCAGCGCGGGCCCACCAGCTTCGCCCTATCTGACTCGGTTCGATAGCATTTGTGCTATTTAGTGGCCACCCAGCACAGATTGTTTTGTGCTTTTTTGCGCTGTTTTTATGCTAGACATCTGGAAGCCTTATTTATACGCAAATCGTAAAAGAATTATAATTTTTCAACAATTACTTCTAGAGGTTTCCTTGAATTTTATTTATGCCAAGTAAAATATATTCCGCCCATTTGAAACCGACTAGGGGACAATAAAAAACAAACTGGTGAAAGAATTATAATTTTTCATTTTTTTTTTTTTTTAGTATTGCGCCACAAGTAAACTTGTACACAAGAGCGTTTAACCACTACCTCATTTCTCCTGTTTTTTTTTTTAAAATTGGAAGTTTTCGCTCACATGTGAAACAAGTCCTGCAGTATATAATCTAGTGGATCTTATTAGGTTACTAAAGATACACTAAATACTAGAGAATACTAAAGGAACACAAACCTTGTCATGGCACAAGCATTATGAGAAATTGTCCACGTTTCTCTAAGATAATTTAGCACCAGGTGCTAGTTGGCCACTCAAGAGCACGAATTCTATATAACTGAGTCAGAGCAGGGCAACGCTGATGGGCCCGCGCGGTAGCGTGTCCGAAGGGAACAAGTGCGTCAGCGACGGTGGGTATACGCGTAAGCGAGGGTAGTGAAAACATATGGGCTTTGGTAATCATACATTTTTCAATATCACTTTTTATGGTTTCATACTAGTAACGCTTCAGTTGTAAACATAAAATACAGCTTTCGTACACTGTGCAGAAATACATTGGCGTTGAGTTAGAAGACACTTATCTTAAAAACTAAGACATGTAAACTTTTGCAATTTCAAGAAGAAAATAATGTACTACAGTTTCTTAACTGTCCCTCGTTTTGTAAATAAAAATTAAGTGAAACCTTTAAGTTTTTTGTCCAACGGTTATGCCGGTTAGGCTAAAGAAGACGGTGATGATGAGTAATGAATGAAATGGTGGAATGGAGAAAGTGTAAATAAACGGGAGAACCCCGAGGAAACCCACGCAGACAGTGTTTGTCCATCACAAAGTTCACATGGTGATGGCTGGGATCGCACCCGGGACCTCAAGTACCAGAGGTGAACGTTCTACCACTGAGCCAGCGCGGACCCTACAATTGTGAGCGAGTTCTTGATATACCGGTAACTCTTGACTTTGGGCAAGGCAATGATATCCTGTCAGTACATAGTATTGCCGAACGAGCGTTAGCGAGTGAAGGCGGGTTAGAGCCACGCAGGGCACTTTGTTTTCTGTCTTTCCTTCTTGGGAACTGTAACTATAATTGCGGGAACCAGTTCAGATGACTTGATTATTGTCACTGCCTTGCCTAAAGTAATGACTTGCCGATATACCTTAGGGGGTTCGTGAAGGTAAGCAGCAAGGCAACAAATAGAATCGAAGTTAATACACAGGTTGGGCTAGGTAGTACCATTTAAATTACTTTCTTTGATACCCCCCCCCCAAAAAAAAAATTATATGCCAGAAACGCCAGTGCGCGGGAACATACTATAACCGAATCTTTTTCATGCGCAGCAACAATTAACCCGAGATTACTAACGCTATTTTTTACCTCTTATTACTAACTGTGCGTAAAACTGACGCATACATCCAAAAATGTGTTAAATACAAGGCAAAATGGAATAATAATAAGATATTAATATTGAATGTATTTTATTGCATTACAATACTAACAGAAACAACTTACTATGAGATATGCATAAGCAGTTTCTTTGATTTATGCTCTACACTACATTGCCATACAAAATTATGTGCTTAGTATAAAAGCTAATTTAATTTTATGCTGATATTACGTATACAAAATTTTCCACGAGAACAGAAATATTAGTCTTACATTAAAATGAAGATTTTCAGACTGTCCATACAGTATCAATTTCACTCACTCCTTACGATCATTTTAACAGTTTGAACAAAATTTCCTTTGATGCTCACCACATATTGGCTTCTTGCATTTTGTACAGTATGTTGTAGTGAATCGCCGTTTCGAGTAATGACACAGAAAGCAGTATTTGAGGTTTCCTTTTCCAGTGACTAGCTCGGCTTGCTGTTCTTCTGTTATCCCAAAGAGCTTAGTTATTGTAACTTTAAGTTCTCTGCTTATAGATGGTGTAGCCAGGCATTGCTCTTGCCAAGGTGCCAATTATCAATTGTTATGTTTCGGTTGGTATTTTTGACGCATTCGACAAGAGATTTTACAAAATATCTTTCAATTTCTCCTCCAGGTTTGGTTCCCTTACCTAAGTAGGGTATAGCAGTGACCATGTTACTGAAGAACCATTTAGTTGAATTATCACAAAGCATGATAATTTTAATCCCATACTTATTTGATTTGTTTCTCATATAGACTCGAAATGGGCATCTACCACGAAACCTTAGTAACTGCTCATCTACAGTACAATATGAACTTGGGTTGTAAGTCGTTTCGCAATTAGAACAGAGACGTGTATCCAAGCAGCCAAGCCAAAATGTCTCTGCATTTGTTGTAACTTTGGTATATTTAAAAAAAAAAAAAAAAAAAAAAGTGGCCGGAGCGATCACTTGTCTGCTTACACCCATGACTATATTCGTAGAAACCAAACACTGAAATGCACTAAACACAAGTTCTAACGACTAAGCTGTCAGTTCTAACTCTATGCCTTAAATATTTATTTAAATACACTTTAAAAGTGGAAATCATATTAAGATAAAATAACAATTAAGTAGGTAACTAATTGTTCATTTAATGCGTTCCTATATGATTTATACATTAATTGTATACAATGAAACAGAAAAATGTGAGAAAATAATTTATATCGTAAATGAAACAGCCACATGTACAGTATACTCATAGTGCATACCCATTATATAGAGAAAAAAGGTTAATGAAGTCATTTACATAAAAAATGAAGTGTTTTAACATAATACTTTGCAAAGATCCTTTGTTTTAAAGGAATTCTTTAAGAGAATAAATGAAGGGAAGATCACAATTTTTTCTGGTCTATATTAGCACTAAAAACACACCAAATTGTATTAACAAAATACAATGCACATCGTATTAACTTATATACATTAGCCTATGTAATGAACCTTATCATCATTTAGAAGTTATATGTAATATACCTTCGGATGTACTACTACTTTTTTTTTTTTTAAACAGAAATTTGTAGCATTCCATAACATTGAGTTTTAACACAGATAGCCTTCATACAGTATGTAAAATCAGAAAAGCAAATATATATGAAGTGATTACAATGTTCAAAAAAGCACTATATTATTCTAAAGAATTCCTGCTATCCATATTTTGTCTTGAATAACTCAGCCATTTTTCTTTTTTAGCCCATTGATATATACGAGGAAATCTTCCTCTGTTTCTTTGAGATTTTAAGGGTTTTACTTTTTATTATTTTTCTTCAGGTCTATTTAAATGTCTCTTACTTTGTGGAAATAAAATTCTGTGTTGTATGTTTTTAATATTCATAAATGACATCTAATTTAAATAATAATATACTTATAAATACTAAAAGATCATTTTGACAAAGCAAGGGACATTTAAATAGATATTCAGAAGAAATCAGTAAAATCAGAACATCAAAAATTTTATTCATTTCAAAGAAAAGGAAGAATACTTCCCCTACAAATCAATGGGATAGAAAAGAAAGGAGGCAATGGTACTGAACCTCACCGTTAAGGAGCTTGTACTCTGAGAAATATAATTACACTTTCTCTCTTAACTGATTCCACGCAAAAAAAAAAAAAAAAAAAAAAAAAAGTGAAGAACAATATCAAACAACATTTGTCTTTATAATTGAAGAAAACTTCAAACCTATGAAATAGTAATGTAGAATTTAAATAGCTCAGAATCAGGATTGTGAGAATATAGAGAGATACAGAAAATTTTACAACACTGCATAGAAAAGATGAAGTAATAATAAAAAAAGAATTTAACGACAAAAACTGGGATAGGGAGACTAAGGTAATATTGGCAAAACAAAAATCAATTTCAAAGCCGTAATTCTCAATATTCGCTTCAAAGGTAAGTGATGACCATAATTCCCGTGTGATTTGAAATAAACCGCATTAAAATGGGAAATGTTTTACAAATGTTATGATTGAATGAAATTCACCCGTTCTAAAAGGAAAAAAAAACTGTAGTCCCACATAAATCCTACCACTCTTCACAAATATCTTTAAGGATGTTAGTACATATGATTTTTGTCAATACTCTCCGTTAGTGGCGTAGGGAAGAAGGGCCCAGAGAGGCCGGGCCCCCAAAGAGGTCCGACAATGTAGTTTGATGTTTGTAATTTTTTATATATTTTTATGTTTATATATTTTTTGTTTGGAATTGTTCCATATGTACCTATAACAGCACTTGCCCCACCAAACACACATCCTGGCTACGCTACTGCTCTCTGTGGGTCTTCTTCCATTGCAACACTTCTGTATTTCTTGAGCAACATTTCCCCTTGCTTCCAGAAATAAATGAACTATCTAAAATAGAACAAATATAATGCTTTGTAAAATATACTCTTCAATGTGTACGGCGTTGGCACATTACGTACATTTATTACAATAGAAAATATACTTCATCACACCAAAACCAAACCAAACTACACAGTGTAATAGACCTTGTTGCAATGAACCGGCTTCAACGCTATATGTTAGACACTATATGTTACAAGAAAACCTGTAAGAGTAATGAAAACTATAGTCACTGATGAAGAATTCAATTACGTCGAAACAGTTAACTTTTACTTAATCTTTATTACAACAGTACGGTCGCCACCCCAAACGAGAATCAGAAAAGAAAAGAAATCCTGCCGTATATCCAATGGTAGGAATTTGAGTTTCTTGAGAAATCTTTGAAACATTACCTTGAAGCTGCAAGTTAAACAATAAATCCCTAAGTCCCTCACCAGACAAAAAGATGTATTAAAATAGAATATTTTATTTAGTGAAGATAGCATTATATTACTTTGAAATAGAACTTCGATACGCGTCAGGGTTTTGCGACACTATTGTATTGGCAATTGAGAATTTTATATTCGGCTGAATACAAAATATTACATCTTAAAATAAAACCTTGTTAATGGAACAAATAAAATGCACATATACTTAAATAAACTACAGGTAAAATCGATCAGGTGGGCAAAAATGATAAAAGTTTCAAAACAAATACATTTTGTGTTCTCCTAGGAGTCAATTTGAGTAACATATCTAAAAGACAAACCATCTGTAATAAGAATTCAATCGAATGAGCATAACTTTGAGGAACGCTATAAAAAAAAAAAAAAAATCACAAAACTATAACTTTACATTTGTTCGTTTGTCTGCCGAGCTCCTTTATGGCTGAGCGGTTAGTGTACGCGTCTTAGGCGTGGGTGACCCGAGTTTGCTTCCCGGAGAGAGCTCACGTGGTTCGGATTCCACCTTAATCAGTAGGTCCCGTCTTATATAGCCTCGCTGCTGAAAGGGACGTTAAACACAAAATCAACTCAACTTTCGGCCTTTTAAGTTAAAATTTTCAGAGTACAAGCACAAGACACTCTAAATTCCCTGTTTAGATTTTGGCGGCATACCAACGTAATATATCAAAATGGCGGCCATTTTGTCAAATGAACGAGTATGTACGCTACGAAGCGCAATTTTCAGTCTTTTAAGTTGAAATTTTGACGGTAGAAGCACAAGATATGCTAAATTTGCTGTGTAGATTTTCTCGGCGGTCCAATGAAAAAAAAAATTATCAAAATGGCGGCCATTTTTTCAAAACGGTAGTGAGTAGAAAATTGCTGCAAGTTGTGACAATGACAATATTGAAATATAAATCACATTTTAACACTTTTACCCCAAAGACATTGAAATATTTCGAAAAAAAACGATTAAACCCGAAAAAACCCAATTAAACTCGAAAAACACCCGAAAAAATGGGCCCAGGTGGGTTTGGCTTTTTCAAAAAAGCCCGGGTTTTTTCAAACCCTCGTTCATGATGAGCTTTTCTCCTCAAAAAAGTTTTAATAGTAGTCGCTAATGGTTTTCTACAGATGTTAATGTTAAATTGTTAAATTTTTTCAAACTTCCGATGTCCAAGTTTTTGTACCTACACATCGTGAAACAGTCAGGAGAAAGGGTTAACACTCGGAAAATGAAAATGAAATATTTGAGTTTTACGTTCCACGGTTATGCCGGTTAGGCTAAAGGAGACGGTGATGATGAGAGATGAATGAAAATGGTGGAATGAAGAAAGTGGGAGGAAACGGGAGAATCCCGAGAAAACCCACGCACACGGTGTTTGTCCACCACAAAGTTCACTTGACAGGAGCAGGGTTTGAACCAGGAATCCCATGCACCAGAGATGAACGCTCTACCACTGAGCCACCGCGGCCAGCAAAAAATCAAAATAAGACAGTCTGGTGCAGGTGTAGTTTTGGTGCACTACATTTTGGAAGATTTACAGGTAAAATTCAATACTTTCCATGAAAAGACATGTTTATAAGGAACGAATTTCTACAGGTAACTTAATTACATACAATGTAATACAACTGTATCTTACGTTTACTAATGTTAAACCATTACAAGTGCTTTACGACGAATAAAACAAATGAGTGCATATGAAAAATGGCTCTATTAGATGTTATTTTCCACGGGCGGCTTATTTCTGCACCGTGTACACCGGCATCATATTTCTGCAGAGCGTGCAGAACCTGTATTTTGTTTACAAGTGGAGAGTTACTAGTATGAAACAACAACAAGTGTTGTTGAAACTTGTATTATTCTCAAAACGCACTTCCTTCCACTACCCTCACTTCTCCGCATACACACTATCGCAGACGTGCCTCCTCCCTTCGGACGTATTCCAGCGCGGGCCCACCAGCTTCGCCCTATCTGACTCGGTTCGATAGCATTTGTGCTATTTAGTGGCCACCCAGCACAGATTGTTTTGTGCTTTTTTGCGCTGTTTTTATGCTAGACATCTGGAAGCCTTATTTATACGCAAATCGTAAAAGAATTATAATTTTTCAACAATTACTTCTAGAGGTTTCCTTGAATTTTATTTATGCCAAGTAAAATATATTCCGCCCATTTGAAACCGACTAGGGGACAATAAAAAACAAACTGGTGAAAGAATTATAATTTTTCATTTTTTTTTTTTTAGTATTGCGCCACAAGTAAACTTGTACACAAGAGCGTTTAACCACTACCTCATTTCTCCTGTTTTTTTTTTTAAATTGGAAGTTTTCGCTCACATGTGAAACAAGTCCTGCAGTATATAATCTAGTGGATCTTATTAGGTTACTAAAGATACACTAAATACTAGAGAATACTAAAGGAACACAAACCTTGTCATGGCACAAGCATTATGAGAAATTGTCCACGTTTCTCTAAGATAATTTAGCACCAGGTGCTAGTTGGCCACTCAAGAGCACGAATTCTATATAACTGAGTCAGAGCAGGGCAACGCTGATGGGCCCGCGCGGTAGCGTGTCCGAAGGGAACAAGTGCGTCAGCGACGGTGGGTATACGCGTAAGCGAGGGTAGTGAAAACATATGGGCTTTGGTAATCATACATTTTTCAATATCACTTTTTATGGTTTCATACTAGTAACGCTTCAGTTGTAAACATAAAATACAGCTTTCGTACACTGTGCAGAAATACATTGGCGTTGAGTTAGAAGACACTTATCTTAAAAACTAAGACATGTAAACTTTTGCAATTTCAAGAAGAAAATAATGTACTACAGTTTCTTAACTGTCCCTCGTTTTGTAAATAAAAATTAAGTGAAACCTTTAAGTTTTTTGTCCAACGGTTATGCCGGTTAGGCTAAAGAAGACGGTGATGATGAGTAATGAATGAAATGGTGGAATGGAGAAAGTGTAAATAAACGGGAGAACCCCGAGGAAACCCACGCAGACAGTGTTTGTCCATCACAAAGTTCACATGGTGATGGCTGGGATCGCACCCGGGACCTCAAGTACCAGAGGTGAACGTTCTACCACTGAGCCAGCGCGGACCCTACAATTGTGAGCGAGTTCTTGATATACCGGTAACTCTTGACTTTGGGCAAGGCAATGATATCCTGTCAGTACATAGTATTGCCGAACGAGCGTTAGCGAGTGAAGGCGGGTTAGAGCCACGCAGGGCACTTTGTTTTCTGTCTTTCCTTCTTGGGAACTGTAACTATAATTGCGGGAACCAGTTCAGATGACTTGATTATTGTCACTGCCTTGCCTAAAGTAATGACTTGCCGATATACCTTAGGGGGTTCGTGAAGGTAAGCAGCAAGGCAACAAATAGAATCGAAGTTAATACACAGGTTGGGCTAGGTAGTACCATTTAAATTACTTTCTTTGATACCCCCCCCCCAAAAAAAAATTATATGCCAGAAACGCCAGTGCGCGGGAACATACTATAACCGAATCTTTTTCATGCGCAGCAACAATTAACATATGTAACACAACATATAAAATTCATGACAATTTGAAATGTATATACATAATATTAAATTAACTCACCCCATGTATATGCATAATAAGTGCAATAATATATGCAAATGTATATGAATAATATTAAATTAACTCACCACTCTCTCACTTCATGTTTTCGTGGTATTTGCTTAACCAGCAACTGCGTACAGTTCCAATGAATGAATATTTTTATGATAAACATTATTTTTCCCATTTGTAAACTTATCTCAACGAATTTTTTTTGAAGGACTTTACCCACACTGCATCACAATGTGACAAATGAAGAACGCGAACCGAACATACAGGCAGCGCAACCAGACTACGATTTCTGCAATCAGGCTCTTCAGCGGCAAAGGCGGCTCGGCGCCTGTCCGAGCATCTTTTCAAGGTCGGTCCATCCGCTGTTTGCCGACCTTCTTTCGGCTCCTTTACTTGTCGGCACGCCGCCAACGTTTCGGCATCTTTCCGACAATATTTGCCGCGGTCGCCGTCCGCTGTTTGCCGTCTCCTTGCAAAATGTTTGTCAAGGATCCTCTCGTACTTGTCATTTATTTTAAGTATTTACTTCTCATATACCCTTTACGTGCAGTCCCTTTACTACATTTCTTTTCATGCATTTACCTTTTTCGTGGTCGGCACGCCGTCAACGTTTGGACGTCTTTACAACCATCCTTTGACGCTGTCGTTCCGTCCGCTGTATGCCGACTTTCTGCCGACTCCGTTTTCACAAGACATATTTTATGGAATTAGTGCCCACCCACAAGAAAAACCTTCGGACAGTTTCAATTTTTACTTCATCATTAAAGAAGATACAGGCTCTATTCATTTTCCAAAATTCGACTCTTTGCCGCTGGTACGCGTTATTGCAACTTTCGCCGACGTCGTGCCGACGTCGCTTTTCAAGAAATTGCCGGCAGTCTCTTTTTGCAGTCGTCGTCCGACTGTCTGCCGACTGTTTCGAGAAAGCTTTATACGAGGGAAATATAAGCCCTAATTCGTATTTTAAAGCAACAAATTACCTTCTAACTCTCTTTGTTTTCTATTGGTGAACGAATCTCTTTTTGCTCGTCGCGGTCGAAAATCGAGCGGATAGACGCCGGTGTCCGGCGCCGGCAATCCGACCGCGGCATCTGGTCGGCATGCACAAATTGTCCGACTATAGGCGGCAGGATCCTGATGGGGCTGCTACCTACCACCCACCGTGACTCACTCTGACTCACCGACACACTCAGACCGACTGACTCACTCTATTCAGTCCATAGTAGACAGCATCTTCTGAACACTGGTGAAAGTGCCTGTGTTTCACTTTTAAGGCCTCCATTTTATTCCTTTTTCATTTTTTTCTGTTTACTTATCTGAGATGAGTATATCTATGTGAAAAAAGAACTTCAGGTATTTTGGATATTGGTATTTGTAACTGTTGTAACAAAAATAGGACTTACTACCTGGCTTTCGAGATACAGCCTGAGTTTTTAGAGGAGCTAACTACTGAAAAAAGTACATTTTTGAATCACCTGTAATACATGAATTATTACATGAAAGCGAATGTAACTATATGTGAGTGATGATCACGGACAAATGGCAAAGCCTAATGAAATGAATTTTGGTAGATAGTTAGACCCTAATCCCAACTGGGATGTTATCATATCACTTTTATTATAATACATGTACTAAAGGGGGAGAGGAGGTCCAAGTTTTTACGAAAAATTGAGTATCTCACAAGTCGTTCAACTTAGGGAGGAAATTCAGTATATGAACTCTTTATTAAAAATAAACAGAACGTGTTCTAGCAGCTTTAAAATTTCTCTTCTATGGGTGTGGCTTTCTATATATGGGAAATTGGTAGTGGGTTGATTTGTAAAACTAATCAAAAACGATCGATATTAGTTGAGAAAAAATTAAGAAACAATTATTAATTGAGACACAAAAAATACAGTCTCAATTAATTAGAAAGAAGTAATAATTCTGTACATCTTTTTTCACTTTTACTTTGGTCCACTATACCTTGATTTGAGACTTTCAAATTTCATCCTATTTTCCACTGAAAAGTGTCTGTAATTCAGCAAGGAAATAATTATATATAATACTTCAAATTCATCGTAATTTTACCCATGACAAACACTTTACCATTTTATATTGTAAAGGTCAAATCCACCTTATTGTAACAGAGCGGTGCTTGAGCGATTGACCGTAGAAATTCAAACTCCGATTAGTCATAATTTCACAGCATTGTTTAATTGAGAGTGTAAACTCTTTAGTCAATGGACAGGAGGACATGGATCATGGGTTAAAGTTGATTACGATGGGTTTTGATGGGTAGTGAGTCAGAGTGCGTCACGTTATGTAGTGGGACATATTGGGTCACGGTTTGTCGAAGTGGGTCATGGTGGATGGTTGATCACAGTAGGTGGTGGGTCAATGGGTTATGGGTCAATATTTCATTGACCTACATCATCTCAACAGTGATCAGAAATAACGAATTGAAGCAAGCATCATTCCTTCTGATCACTGTTCAGACATTTTCTCCTTTATATATTTTCTTTGGAACAACGTAAACATGATAGTTTAAACTAATTAAGGTTGCTTGAGATTCCGCCATCACAATTTTCAAGCTTGACGTATTATAAGAAAAGTAACAATGCACTGTAGTGCCTTTCTTTGCTAAACAAACGCATGTTGAATTAGATGGTAACCGTGGTCTCATTTAATGCGGATAATCAACACTATTGCATTTGCTGTCATTACTGGAAGTAAGATTTCTTTATAGATTAATTGGTATTTTAGGCATCAAGACTTTTACTTGCCTCCTGATGTGACACTCGTCAATGAGCACGTAAGGTTGTAATGAAAAATGAGACTGAATTAAATTGTTCATTACGAAGCAACAGTCTGAAAGAGGTTTGATTTAAAGAGGGTGAGTGTCAAGAAAGAAAAAGTAGATTTTATTGCGGAGGATGATAGGTAAATATAAGAGTTCGTAGTAAAGCTATACGTATAAGGGTAAAATATTTAAGGGGATGACGATAGTTTCAAGAAGCAAAGAAATATGAAGTATGTTTACAGGGTGTCCAAAAAGTCCCGCATCATAGATGAGAGCACATTTGTTCAATGTGCCTCTGTTGTATTCTACCCATGTTTTGAAGCGGCATGGTAAAGGATGAAAATACGGGGAGGGACAATTTGGGCGAATTGCCTCCCTTATATATCCTTTGTTTTCGTGCAAAGATGAGCCCCGTCGCGAATCTATACGCTGCATTACAACAGAGTTTAACCGTACTCCCAGAAAGCGTAGTTCATCGAACTCAAAGTAAGCTTCGGACTCCTTGACGATCAATACAGTTTGCCTGAAAACTAGTGTTCAAATAGTTTAGTATGAGCAAGACGTAGTGTGTTAGGGCACCAACTTGCATGAACCATGCTTTCTTTATATGTTCTAATAACAAAGTGCAATATTCTTATCCATGTTCAAGAAATGACCATCTTATCCTCCTGTCCTCCCTTCGTTTTCAAATACCGTATTTACGCAATCCTAAAACGCACATTTTTAATTATTTTTCAGCCCCAAAATCCAGGTGTCTCTTACATTCGAGTTTGCAAGTTTAGGCCTACATTTTGCACTGTCAGTAAGACTCAATTTACAGCAGAGAACGATTGAGTTTTGCCGGAGATAGCTAATGTCGTTAGTCATGATTTTGTAAAAAAAAAAAAAAAAAAAAAAAAAAAATGTGTACTAGGAATACCCACATTTTCCGAAAATGGGAAATTGTTTTATCCGGAAATTGGAAACTGAAAATGGAAGACGAAAAATTTTCATTGTGTTTTCACATATTTATTTATCTTTTTCATTCTTAAAAGTCAACCGAGTAGGTTTTTTTCGTTTCACATTTGAGGGCGTTTTAGACTCGCGTAAATACGGTATCTAAAATGTCCTGCTACCCGCTTTAATTGAAACCTACGCTTGAAACTGCTAAACTTTTATTCTTATAAACTTTTAGTTGAGATGCATATTCAACAATTTTTCCTATGGCCACAGACTTTCACCCCAACGAAACTACGTTGGGAACCTCGGAAACACTTAATATATACAGAAGTGAATATAATGTTTAAAATTGTAGAAATTTTGTTCTCACACATTTTCACCGCAAATTCAGTTTTACCAGTTTCTTGTATATTACAGCACTTTTGAAGTATTTTGTAGATATATAAATGAAAGTCAATGCTTTATTTTTACATAACAGAAAATTACATTTGAAGAAAAAACGCCATACAGTTTACCGCAGTTGCATATTCACCCATTTGAAGGAAAGTAAACGTTTTATTTTAATAGAACTGAATACTGTTTGAAACTGAAAGAAATGTTTTCAAACCTCAGATGTTACTTCACTTAACCCATTTAAGGAATTTGGCAGAAATTTTAAAGTAACATATATACAGGGTGTATCAGATCAGCCGTCCCAGGCTTTTTTTTCGGCTCGTAGTGCACGTATACACTTCAAATAACAAATGGTGATGCTTTCATATTTGGTTCTTCAACTAAGTCAAACTAGCTTCAAGTATTCTTATTATGATAATGCCATTAAGCGATCAGCTAACTGCTTCACATGGCATTTGATACATAGATTTGGTGTCCCAAATACTTCTCTGCAACACAGACTGTCACAGCGAAAGCAAGGAATGAAATTACCTGTTGCGCGTAAGTTAGGAATTGAGAAAATACTTTTCCCGATATGTATGGAAAAGAGCTGAAATGCCATGTGAAACAGGTAGCTGATCGTTTAATGTCATTATCACGGTAAGAATACCTGAAGCTAGTTTGACTTAGCTGAAGAACTAAATATCAATGACAGATTCAACAAAGATAAACAGGGTGCTGTGAAAGGTTTTTATACGAGTTTAAGAAGTGGCTTCCCAATTTATTTGTTAGAACACCTGTGTCTAGAAGTATATTGAAATATTTGAGTTTTATTTCCCACGCTTATGCCGGCTAGGCTAATAGAAACGGCAATGATGAGAAATGAATGAAATGGTGGAATCAAGAAAGTGGGAGAAAACGGAAGAACCCGGAGGAAACCCACACACACGGTTTTTGTCCACCACAAAAGTCACTTAGCGGAGCTGTGATCGAACCAAGAACTCTATGCAGCAGAGGTGAACGCTCTACCACTGAGCCACTGCGGCCCGTAAGTATATCATGAACAACAACTTTCAATAAGGAACAAATTGCAAAGTTCTATACAAATTAGTGCACACTCATGAAGAAATGTTCTTTTCCACCATCACTAATACTGAACGCACATGAAATTAGTGTATCGTGTGTTCATGTTAATCGCAATGTGATATGTGAAAAACGGAAACGAGTTCTGGTCAAGTTGACGTCGGGCTAGGGTTGCCAGAAGTCCCGGTTTTCAATGAAAGAATTAACTGTTCCGAAAAAGGCTTTCAGAACGCCTGTTTTCGCTCTTCAGATTGAAAAAGAAATCAGCCCGCAAGAACTAGTATGACTCACCTGAAAACGGAAGGTAGTATTTCTGACTCAAATGATGACGCAACATTTAGAGTGTGTTGGGGAGAGTGTGTTGTAATTGGCGCAATATTTAGGGCCTTGTTAAACACAAAAGCTCGGAATTCGAAATAAGGGACACCAGGCAGCTCTGCCGTTACCTCTCCACATTTTTATACATCCTTTGTGGGGCTTCATTTGTGCTAACTGTATATAAAAAGGATGAACTGGAAAATTGTAAGTAGCTACTAATCTGGAAAAGACAGGTATAATCGATGTTCGTTCTCCGGATCTGATTCATCTCGATTTTCCTTTTGGAGACGTGTCAAGGAGCTGCTTTAGCAAGAGCGTCCTACTACAAGGAAAGACATAATGAACAAGATCTATAATGTCTGCCATGGACTAAAGGGAAATGAAGTATTAAGAGCAATCTAAAATGTCCCGGTGGACATTCGAATGTGGATCGCACGTGCTGGACGATCCTTTGAACATTTATTGTGAGTTTTATTTTTTTTGGGAGGAGTACAATATTTTGGTAAGAATGTTCAGAACTTGCAGTTCATGTTATTTATTTTATTTTTATTTTCAGTTTGTTTATTTGTACTATTCTTGAACAATTGTTTGTGCAATGAGTTCCGAAAAGTGATTTTTTTAAATGTTTACATAAGTTAAGAAGACTAAGAGAGTGGCAGTGATTTCGTAAATTTGATTTCTTGGGAGGGGGGTTATTGTTGGACTTTACATCCAAATTTATTTCATACGTAGTTTAAAACCAAAGAGTATTTTTCTCTGTTTTTCTGTTTTAAATTGGTTCAGACTCCGAAATTTAAACTAGTACTGTCCTGTAATATTGTTTTCGTTTGTTGATAAGTGGACGAGATATGACCTAACTTTTGATACTGAATGCTGTAAAGAGTTTTCAACAACTATTTAATAGAACACGTTCTATCTGATGTTCTTTTGGAGTCATTACCAACTAAAACTGTTGTCCTTAGTTGCAATTCAACAGCTAATAATACATATAAATAGATACCAAACCGTAGAGTTTAACGAAAAATGTTCCTGTAAAAGTTGTTTCCTTTTCAATAATACTTCGAAATAAATCGAAATTGGTACTACACTCCATTTAAAATTTTGGAGTTGATCCCCCGCGGAAGTATTCTCGCTACGCCACTGAATATGAAAGAATCACAGTTTGATTCTTCACATACGATTTGGTCATTCATTTTTTTGTTTGTTTGTTTGTTTGAAGTGTCTACCTGCACTACGAAGTACGAGCTGAGAAAAATGCATGGGACGGGTGGTCTGATAGCATTTCAACAACATATAACACACACAGATGCCAAACCGTAGAATTTAACGAAAAGTGTTTCCTGCAAATTTGCTTGTTTTTCAATAATACTTCCAAAGAAATCGAAACTGATACCACTTTCCATATAAATGTTTTGCAGTTGATCCCCCGTGGGAGTATTCCATTTAAAATTTTTGAAGTTGATCCCCCCGTGTAAGTATTCCCGCGATGCCACTGGATAAGGAAGCACCACTATTTGATTCTTCACATATGATTTGGTAGTTCATTTTTTGTTTCAAGAATCAACGTGCACTACGAGGCGAGAATAGTGCCTGGGACGGGTGGTCTGATACTCCTTGTATACAGTAAAAAGCTGAAGGAACAGAATAAAGAGCTCGTCGCTCCATCAGATAAATACATACATATCAGTTACCATAACTAGAGGTGCGTAAAACATCAATACACAGCTTTGCCGGAAGTCCGCTTCATTGTAAGGCTAATTGGACGCCCAAGCAAACGTTGGTACCTCTGCTTGAATGGGCGCAGAAATTGCCTGAAACTGTACGCAAAAAAGCATCTATACTGGACTCCGAAGAGCTGTAACTGTACCAAATTTTTGCTTAATATATTTTTTGCTTAAACGCAAATTCTGCGTTAGTGCATTATGTGATGTTCATCTGAATTCGTACACTTTGTGTGGTGTATGCTTCCCATTGATTGTGCTACCACCTGGTGGTACTAAAAGAAAAAAAGTAGAAGAAAAGGAAAAAAACTGAAGTGAGTTTTAAACGCATAAAGTTAGTTTTTGGTGAGTTAGTGTGTGTGTAGAACATGATTCAGCAAGTTTCGATGATCATATTCTGATCTCGACACCAGACATTGTTTAAAACGTGTATGAATTGTCCTGTGTTTTAGAAAAGCTATCGTAATCTCCAAAAGTATATAAATAATCAGTAAAAATAGTATTGCTAATATGAATATTTTAGCGGTTTTTACGTAAGCTTTCGTTAAAATAAATCAGCCTCAAGTAATACTTTATAACAAGAGGGGGTTGTGAACAAGACAATAAGTGAAACAAAGGACTTGGCAAGGTGTACCTGAAGGTAATGGACGTCTGATTATGGTCTGACACGAAAAATTTCTGAATAAGTCATTTTCTTCAATAGAAATCGCAACATAATGCGGTCTATATGTTCTCCCTGGAAGTCAGTTTAGTAAATTCTTTGAACTGGAAGAAAGGACAATTTCTACGAGAAGATTCGTCGGATTCATCGTGCATTGACTTAGAAATGTGATCACAAACTGAAGCATGCCATCATGGACTAGACTGTTCTTGTGAGTAATTTTAAAGCATACATACGAACTTGCTACGTAATTGGGGCAATGAAATGTAAAAAACTTAGTATGTTACAGGTACGTTCATATATTTATAATAAACGCACTGAAACATTTAGTTCTGTTTGTTCTCTCTTTTTTCAGATTGCATGACGAGGTGAGAACGTGGTTGTTAAATTACTTGTGATCAATTTATGAAAGTAGGTGATGCTCATCTATTTTCTATAACATGCCTTAGGTCTTCTCTCAGGTGATTCCGTCCAAATCTGGACCATTACGGTAAGGTGTATCGTGCCTTCCTTGAACGATTGTCGCGGGGACGAACTTTCTGAACCCATAAGTAATATAGTGCAAAGCTATATTATTTGGGGGCAAAGAGTGGAGAGTTGTCAGCGGTAGCCGATTAAGGATGGTGCGTACCGGGCAGCGCAAAGCTGTACCGTAATAGAATGGCGTTTCCTCTCAGGGACAGTTCAATTAATAATAATTCACGTTATTATTAACTGTCTGTAACGGATATAGCATCTGGGAGAGGACCTAGGTTCTGTAATATTTGACAGGTTTCATTTCTCATGATATGCTATATGCGCTAACTTGAAAGTATTATTGGTGTTTATTGTGTTTGTGTATTTGTAACGTGTAGTCATGGCAGAAAGTGAAAATTTAAGTTTGCAAACTTTGCTTGAAGCTATTAATAAAATTAACGATGTTGTCAATGACACTAAGCAACAAATGCAATCACTTAATGGTGCTGTTAACGATACTAAAGAACAAATGGAATCACTTAATGGTGCTGTTAACGATACTAAGGAACAAATGCAATCACTTAATGGTAGTGTTAATGATACTAAGCAACAACTCAATGATGTTATTAACGAGTCGAAAACTTAAACCCAAGAGCGGATAGAAAAAATTTCTAACGACCTTACAGGTAAATTAGAAACGTTAGAACGTAAAATGGATGGGCAAATTCAGACACTGTCGACTGAGTTAGTACAAATGAGAAGTCAAATAGACAGGGTTAGTCGTACTTGTGCGGATAACTTTGAAAAATTATCAGCACAGTTTCAAGAGAAATAAAATGTACACGAAACAAAAGTTGGTGAGGTTAAGCTCGCCGTGAAATACAACGAAGACAAAATACGTCTAACTAATGCTAAAGTTAATCAGTTAGAAAATCAAGTTAGGGACACCGACGAACGTGCTATAGTGATTGGAAATAAAGTTAAGGATTTAAGTTCCGATGTCGATTTATTTAATGATAAAGTTGAGCGAGCGCAGGAAAAAGTGACAGAACAGGAGAATAAGATTATGAAATTACATCGAAATGTTCGCGAGGTTTATGAAGTTAGTATTGCAACCCGTGAAGTAGTTCAAACAATGACAGATGATGTAAAGGGTGATGTAAAAGGTAAGTTCGTTATAGTAAATCAAGAGGTCAGAAACTTGCGCGTAAGCATGATTGAAAGCCAAATTAGGTCATGAACGTTTGTGGTAAATGTAAAACCCGATGTAGAAATTAAAGAAGAAAAAGTTGAAACCAGTGTACGTAAAAACACCAACCCTTTTCTTGACTATGATTTTAATCCGGTGTTGAGTGAAAATAATTCTTCGGATTCTCACAGTGATAATAGGTTTGTTGGGGTGAAAACAACTAAACGGAGGAAAAAACGAGAAAGAAAAGTAGATATAAAGTTACGAGATTTAGAATCTTTTGAGAAATTCTCTGGTCACGAAAATGAATTGACTGCCACTGCGTTCTTACGTAAGTTTGAAGATCAAGCTTCGCTTATGTCAATTTCTAGTAGTCAGTATTTAGATATTATCCAATTTTTGTTGACTGGTTCTGCGCAAAATTGGTACATAAACAATTTTGTTGTTTTCACTTCTTGCAATCATTTTGCCGAATTGTTCAAATTAGAGTTTGAGGACGAACAGGTACGTGCTAATAAATTAATGGTACTGCAATACAAACCATATGATGCAAAAGTCGACAGAAATGCATACAATTTCGTGTTATAAAGATGTAATAAAATTCAAGAAATCAACCCCGACATTAAAGAATCGTTAGCTATCAGTGTGATTCTCAATTTGATTCCACCTTACTACCGATGTCAATTAACAACTTTGTCTACCATGAATCGGTCTTCTGTGTTGTCCGTCATACAAAGATTAGAAGCAATTCCCAGGTCTGATAACCGTAACAACAGTAACAATCATAGGTTTCTGAAAGTTAATCAAGTGTCTGTTAATAAGATTGGTGTAATGCCCCTATATAATCTTACTTGAATTGTAAATACCAGTATGATTTACAAGATACAACTTGTAATAAAATTGTAGTTAGCAACCCTGTAAAGAACATATTGCTTGCGGTCGCGCGCAGGGAATTCTGGGAACCTAACAGAAACATGGCTGACTATGAAGATGTAGTGAAGCAGGCCCGTCAACTTATTTTAGCAAATCTCAGTTTGTAGTGCTCATCTGCGTTTGTCTAGTGAGTTTAAGACTCTTCATGCTACATAGAACGTCTCATGATATTTAGTTATTGTGGTCAACGTTAATTGAAGTAGTAATAAGTGGTGTTGGGGGCATATCCTATTGTTTTACTCCGCCACGTGAATTGGCATTGTGTGAAATTTGTTGCATCATTGTATTGTGGTTCTATAGAAACGTATTCACGCATTAGGTGTGTTATTCTTGCTGTGAACTGTTCATCATGTCATTTGGAGTGCATAAATTTCGTCTTCAGCAGAAGTTAAGTTTCGTCATGTGTAACTAAGCTCCAGTCAGTGGCCCCCAACCCATCGACGCTGTCAACCATGGAACACAATAGCTAAGCTATTCAACCTGCCTTCACCATCAGCCACCATTAATTTTGGTCTCAGTGATAAAAGTCTAAGGATTATTTTGCTAACACAACAGGGACGAGGCAATTATTATAAGTGTATTTTTAGGGAGCAGTCAATGTAGCATATCATGCAACCTGTTAGTTTGTACATAATTTCTCCGTGTAAATATCTAAGTATGAACTTGCCTCTTAGCAGCCTAGTCTCATGCAGCCACATGAGCAATATGAACTTTCCACTACATTTACGTGAAGTAAAGACGAAAATGAAGGAAGGTGCCACATATTTGAGAAACTGCATTGCGCTCTGAATGTATATACTCCTCTACCGTTGAGCCTATTTGGTGTCTATATATTCTCAGTTATTTCTTCAATATTCTTGTTAATGCAGCCAGAATCGATTTTCATTCTGACAACCCAATTTTTGGACTTTCTGTGTGTGTCGAGCATGGGTATTACACCACGGAAACCCAGTGTGCAGCAACTATTTCATCTGAATCATATAGTACTGCCCAGGATGTGGATGTAACATCGGCTTTTCTCTGCCCAGAGAAATTTCTTTACAGTGAGGGTATTTTCATCCGAGCATATACCAGCTATTTATAGTCAAGAGGATCAATAGTTTGATAGTGATTCTTTCACCTGTTCAAGTTTATTACAGCAGGTTACGTGAGTGATACCTCAGTTTGAGTGTTTTTGTGCATTTGTGCATTTTGTGTTCTCCCAGAAGTTTCATTCATTCGAGCAGTGAGTATATCCGAAAAATAAAAGTTAAGCATGTTTCTTTAGTGTCTGCAAGTAAGAGTAAGTACCCCAAAGGTCACATAAGCCTGCCCTTCGCAGCTGGCTAGTCCCTCTGCTTCGTACAGGGTTTATAGTTGAATCACCGATATTTCCAGTGATTTATTTTTAGATTGTGTATGAATTGCACCCGTGTGTTAGGATAATTGTAGTTACCTAACGTGCGATTTCATCACTTTACAAGTATCTTATGAGTGGAATAATGCACAGAGTTATTAATTGTCTTTTGGCTTATCACCTCTGAGGCATGAGTGCATTTCAGCTATTTAAAGTTTGCTTGTCCACCTAACATATGTTGGTTCATCTTTTGTCCTGTTGTGTCTTGTTAGCTATTTTACAGCTAATCTTATCCGCTGCTGAAGTCATTTAGCTCTCATTCCAGTTCTTTTTACTTAATCACTGCCTAAGGTGTCCCAGCCACGTTCTTGCTCTAGTGGTGTCTTAAGGAACGGAATACAGATTGCATGGGTTTATCGTATATTAAGTCACAATGTTAATTGCAGCCATTTCAGGCACTTGTCCATTTACTGTCCACGTTATTGAATTTCATGTCTAACACGAGTACTGTTAGCATGATGTTTCTTTCTATGGTAAGAAGTTAATTTGTCCTTTTGTGTCAAAACAAATTCACGTATCATATCTAATAATAATACTCTAGTTAATCATATGTCCACCCGGCTAGTCGTGGTTTCGAACTACAGAGTAGTCAAGCTAGCTTATTTAAATGTGTATTAAAACCATGGTAAGTTGATCAGTACAATTGAATGTTTTGTTATTTTATTTGTGTGCCATTTGTACATTTGATTATCCAATCAATATGTTTAATATTCTCGCTATACCGTATAAATATGTTTTGGTGCATAGACGTAGAAAGTTAATATCCATATGAGCTTTAGTTTATTTTTTATTTCATTTTTGAGTGCAAGTAAATAGCATTACTTCACCTCCATGTACGCAATTGTTATTGAGCGTTTCATATGTGAAAGGATATAGTTAAATAAATATTACAACTCCTATAATCCCATTCTTTATCTCTAAAGAAGCCAAACCTCATAAATGTATTTTTAACAATTAAAGTTTTAGTTTGTTGTCAGGTAAGAAGATGACGATTCAAGAAAAGAGCTGCTTTCTGTACACTCGTAGAGTGTATAGGCAGCAGTCTCGCCTAAGTTGGATTCGTTCGTCGTTGCATTTTATATAGTTTACTCTTAAGTTTTCTTTTGGTGCAGGATTATCCTGTTTTCACTTTCATGCTGAATTTTACTTTATTCCTGTGTTCTTATTAGTTCACAGGTGGCGACCCCTTTTATATAATTATTAACTCGGTGCTCTGGCACTGGGCGTTAAATTGGCTGTGGTTTTCCAGGGATTAGGGCCCTCTGGGGCGCTACAACGGTAAGCACAAAAATAATCAGAATGATGTTAATGACTGTGATGAGTCAGATCAGGTACAATCGAACGAAAATTCAAACAACAGAGGTAATCGGAAAAGAAAAAATTCCTTTCGTAGAAACAAAAAGAAAAAATGGAATAATAATGGTAGTTCTGAAAGGCACGAAGAAAGTGTATGTTTTTGTAATCATGATTCAGTTGTAGATAATAACAACATTAACGTAAATCAAGGTGAAGTCACTAGTGGTGTAACTAATAGGCCAGCGAATGGTAATTCTCAAACGAGGAATTTACCTCAGACCGGTTACAGTAATGGAAATTTTGTAAATCCTTCGAATTTTGGTAATCCTACTGGGTTTAGGCCACCGAGACCAAATTTTATGAATGTTACTGCAGGTAATTTTGGGTTTCAAAATAGATCTCCCCCAAACTAGAAACGCTCTGCCTGAAGAGTGCTCATAGCAGGGAATTAATTCGAACGTGTAGTAATGAGTTAAATAATGCACTCCTTCCAAATGGTCAGACTGTTTTTGTAAAGGTCGATAAAAATTTAATGAATTTAGTACAGTGGGATGATGTTTTCTCATCTGACGAAGAGGAAACTAAAGATTTTTGTAAAACTAATGTAAATTTATGTGCCACTGCTGAAATTCTTGTCAAAATCATGAAGGAAAATCTTTATGCTCTGTGCGATTCAGGTGCTTCGGCTAGCTTGTTAAGTTACAATACGTGGAAGAAAATATCTAACATAGTGTTAAACGCTGTATTACAGCCCGCTCCTCAAATTGTTCTAGTAGATTATAGTGTAAAAAGAACAAAATCTGTTAAGGGTGAGGTTACCCTCTGTGTAGAAATTGGACCTGTAACTTCTGATGTTAGATATTATTGTCAGTGACCTTAATTGTAATTGTCTGCTAGGCAGAGATTTCTTATCGCTAGCTAATGCGAAATTAGACTGGCGAGAAATCTGTTACTGTAGGTTACGACCCTAACAATTATAAGGTACCAATGAAAAAGTATGAGCACGGATTTGGCTGCGACCCCCTTTTAAGTAATGAAAATAAAGGTAAAGTGAAAATACTTACTAGAGAGAGTGTTTGTTTTCAAGTAGTTTTCAAGTAAAAAATGCGAATTGTGTTGACACTGATTCTGCTATTGAAAGCGAGAACGAAGATGCAGTCGAACCTGTGCTAGAGTGTCCGATAGTTAAGAATTTAGAAATTCATAAAAAAAAACAGCTGACGCAGGAATGAATGGATAGTTTCTTAGAAAACAGTAAATCATTTGAACATGTAGAAAAGTATACTATCAATAATGAGTTAAATGTAGAGCAAATAAAACAAGCACGTTTGAACGAAGCTACTGAAGTTAATTTTTTGTATTATTTTTACGGGGAACAAATTCATAAATTGGATGAGGAAATTCAGAAGTCTCATAATAATGTAAAAGTAAATCAGGATGTTTGTAATTTAAGTAAAATTACTTGTAGTACCCAAAGTCACTTTCCTTCTGTTAATGAAATCAGAACAAAAGTTCTTGAAATTGAAAATTTATCTAATGTTCAAAAATAGCAGTTATATGATTTGTTATTGAAACATAGATTGGTCTTTAGCGATTTACCAGGTAAATGTAATAAATTTAAATATGCAATTGTAGAAAGAATCCATAGGGAGACGAATAGGTTGTTCAAATTATTGTGTAACGAAGAACATACTTCTTGGGAGAGATACATACCTCAAATTGTCATTTTGTTGAATTATTCTGTGTGCAGTAGTTTAGGTGTCAGCCCTGCTAGTCTTCATTTAAACTTAAAAGCAAACTACTCTGTGTTGAAGCATTTTGGCATTGTAATAAACGAAAGCTATGATGAAAATGAACCTGTAAATTGGGAAAATAAACTGATAATGGCTGACTATCGCAGAAGTGAAAAAGTTGGAAAAAGAAACGAGAAATATAATGCATCCCAAGAAGGAAAATATAAAATAAAAGAAAATGATTTGGTATTTCTGTTGCAATCACATTTGAGTTCAGCAGTAGACAAAAAGATTCGTAAGTTTTTCATGCTTTAGAAAGGTCCACTGTTTTGTAAAAGTAAAATTTCAGACAAAGTATTTGAACTTGTAGATCCTTTATGCGGAGAATCTTGTGGTGTACATTCTATTGATCGTATGGGAGTGTGGAGACCCAGTCAGAAAACTAGGAATATCTGGTTAGAATTAGCTAAGAAACATATTCATGAAAAAGAATTTGATTCTGTAAAAGAAAATATTGAAAAAATTGATTCTTGTGAACCTGAAACTTTAGTAAATGTGAATTTTTTAAATATAACGAAAGTTAGTTTATCTGTTTTCAACAAGAGCGGAAGTAATAAGTTCAATGTTCAGTTGTTGAAAGAGGTATTAAAATGTGACACATATTTGCAATATTAAAATGATAAGCTAGATTCTTGGTATCGTACTCTTATATTAGCTTTAAATCATTTGCTGAATCCTAAGCTAAATAGACGTGACATGTAAAAAAAAAAGTCACGGACGTGATTGTTTTCTAAATACTAATATGTATGAAAATGTTGTTCATTAGTGTTCATATGTAAAAGAAATATGAGTTGAGAACTCTCGATTACATGAATTATTGTATTGTCTTGTTGATGTTTTGCGACAAGTTATCGAAATTAATAGTAAAACCTTAAACCACCAATTGTATAAGGTGAGTTGTTTAGCATTTATGTACTATTACTAATGTAAACGATGATAAGCTCTAATTTTATTAGAGTGAGAGCCAGTTTTTGTGTGTCAGTGGAATACTGTAACACGAGTATTGAATTATGAATGGCAACTCCCCCTCCATTTATTTTTAACCTTTGGGTTCATTTTTCTGTTGTTTTATATTCCTACCTCACTAGAAGGTTTTGTTGCCATTCCAAAGGGGTGGGATGAATCTATGAATGTATAATGGGAAAGGGAGACTTAAAAATTTAAGTGGATAGGCGCTTATTAACGTAAAAGTTTGGCAGACTTACTTCTATCCGGCCTCAATCTTGTTGTAAAAGTACTAAAGAGTGGTAAACAAATTTATTTCATGTAGTTATTATATTTAAATGATGTGTAATCCTTGTATTTGTGAATAATGATTTTGTTTTCCGTAACTTCTTTGTTAGAATAGCGTAGAAAGTGCAAGTATGCTTCGCCATTTATGCAATTTTAAGTATGTGTAGAATAAGTTTGTTTATTTCCTTTGTGTAATATTGAAATATATAATTCAAATAACATTTGTTTTATCTATTTGTTTGGTAAGCAAAAAATTCATAATGATTATTTGTTCATGTTTTATATTTTTTGCATCATATCGTAAACTAAGTAATGTGAATATTTTATGCTTAAATAATGCCATAATTTTGTATAATTGTGTTATTTTTCAATAATAAGAGCGCATATAGCAATATTGCAATTCAAATATCAACGGTATATCATGATAATTATTTGTATATCAATTGTGCACATATAAATGTTTAATTTAGTGACAGTGCCGAATGTAAAAAAAAAAAAAAAAAAAAAGACTTTACATATAAAAGCCCCTTTAAACTTTTATAAATGCCCCACGCGTTCGGCGTTTTTCTACGTTAAGTGAGACTTTTTCATCTCATGAAGTGTAACTCGACGAAAGTTCTTAAAAATTTTCAATGTTATATACACGAAATGTTGTATATATTCATGAATATACAACACGAAATGTTGTATATTCAATGATGTATATACGAAAGTTCTTATATACAATGAACTAATGTTCGTATTGACATTGGAACAGTGATGATTATTGAAGTGAAATTACAGTCAGGGTTCTTGAGCGTTTATCATTATTCAATGGTGCCCGTACATTCCTTTCGACCGCCAATGTAACTGTACCAAATTTTTGCTTAATATATTTTTCGCTTAAACGCAAATTTTGCGTTAGAGCATCATGTGACGTTCATCTGAATTCGTACACTTTGTGTGGTGTTGCTTCCCATTCATTGTGCTACCATCTGGTGGTACTAAAAGAAAGAAAGTGAAGTGAGTTTCAAACGCATAAAGTTAGTTTTTGATGAGTTAGTGTGTGTGTAGAACATGATTCAGCAAGTTTCGATGATCATATTCTGATCTCGACACCAGATATTGTTTAAAAAGTGTAGAAAGAAAAGCTTTTCTGTGTTTTAGAAAAGCTATCGTAATCCCCAAAAGTATATAAATAATCAGTAAAAATAGTATTGCTAATATGAATATTTTAGCGGTTTTTACATAAGCTTTCGTTAAAGTAAATCAGCTCCAAGTAATACTTTATAACAAGAAGGGGTTGTGGACAAGACAATAAGTGAAACAAAGAACTTGGCAAGGTGTACCTGAAGGTAATGGACGTCTGATTATGGTCTGACACGAAAAATATCTGAATAAGTCATTTTCTTCAATAGAAATCGCAACATAATGCGGTCTATATGTTCTCCCTGGAAGTCAGTTTAGTAAATTCTTTGAACTGGAAGAAAGGACAATTTCTACGAGAAGATTCGTCGGATTCATCGTGCATTGACTTAGAAATGTGATCACAAACTGAAGCATGCCATCATGGACTAGACTGTTCTTGTGAGTAATTTTAAAGCATACCTACGAACTTGCTACGTAATTGGGGCAATGAAATGTAAAAAACTTACTATGTTACAGGTACGTTCATCTATTTATAATAAACGCACTGAAACATTTAGTTCTGTTTGTTCTCTCTTTTTCAGATTGCATGACGAGGTGAGAACGTGGTTGTTAAATTACTTGTGATCAATTTATGAAAGTAGGTGATGCTCATCTATTTTCTATAACATGCCTTAGGTCTCCTCTCAGGTGATTCCGTCTGAATCTGAACCATTACGGTAAGGTGTATCGTGCCTTCCTTGAACGATTGTCGCGGGGACGAACTTTCTGAACCCATAAGTAATATAGTGCAAAGCTATATTATTTGGGGGCAAAGAGTGGAGAGTTGTCAGCGGTAGCCGATTAAGGATGGTGCGTACCGGGCATCCCAAATCTGTACCGTAATAGAGGTACTTGAGTGAATTGTCTCCAGAAGAACGCCAGTTTTGGAACAGGCAGAAATACATGAATTTTGAGGAAAAAAGTTGACTATGGTGTCATCCTCAATGTCTAGAGACGATATATCCAAAAACAAATTTCTATACTCCAGCCGTTCTACCGGTTGCGAAAAGGATACGTTTTATGACGGTCTCCAAATTAGTAGAGGGATTTAAATATATATATATATATATATATATATATATATATATATATATATATATATATATATATAGAGAGAGAGAGAGAGAGAGAGAGAGAGAGAGAAAGACGAAAGTAGACAAATATGGAACACCATTTACATTTGTACTTATATCTAGTTAATATGCAATGAAATATATAAAATACCAGCAGCGCCATATACTTTCATAATTAGCTTGTAACGTCGCAACGATATATCCTGTGACAACGTAAGTATATAAAGAAAGATTTAACAATCATCTAAACAAAAGAAATGTACCCATTATAAAAAAGGTCGACAAATATGGAATACTTGCTGCTATGTAACATTAAAAGTAATTACAATGAAAATATTTTCAATTATTGATTCAGAAACTTACGTCAAGTTTTCGGCCACACTTGTAGCCACCTCACTAATATTAACAAATCTTTTTTTGCCCAATTTGTGCTAATTTATGCTGTAGTTACCAGACTTGTGCTACAATAGTTACGGAATTAAGTGAAAAAGAAAGTTGGTCGCCAATTCGATGTCAAGTTAGCGACAACATTGTAAAAAACAATTCCTATCATAGAGATATAAAAAATTACTTTCTGCTCAACTTGTGCTGATTTATCCCACAGTTACCCCACCAGGATCCTGCCGCCTATAGTCGAACAATTTGTCCATGCCGACCAGATGCCGCGGTCGGATTGCCGGCGCCGGACACCGGCGTCTTTCCGCTCGATTTTCGACCGCGACGAGCAAAAAGAGATTCGTTCACCAAAAGAAAACAAAGAGAGTTAAAAGGTAATTTGTTGCTTTAATATACGAATTAGGGCTTATATTTCCCTCGTAAAAAGCTTTCTCGAAACAGTCGGACGACGACTGCAAGAAGAGACTGGCGGCAATTTCTTGAAAAACGACGTCGGCGAAAAGTTTCAATAATGCGTACCAGCGGCAAAACTGTCCGAAGGTTTTTCTTAATGGTGGGCACTAATTCCACAAAATATATGTTTTGGAAACGGAGTCGGCAGAAAATTGGCATACAGCGGACGGAGCGACTACGACAAATGATGGTTGTAAGGACGTCGAAACGTTGACGGCGTGCCGACCATAAAAAAGGTAAATGTTTGAAAAGAAATGTAGTAAAGGTACTGCACGTAAAGAGTATATGAGAAGTAAATACTTAAAATAAAATTGCAAGTACGAGAGGATCCTTGACAAACATTTTGGAAGAAGACGGCAAACAGCGGACGGGCGACAGCGGCAAATATTGTCGGAAAGACGCCGAAACGCTGGCGGCGTGCCGACAAGTAAAGGAGGCAAAACAAGGTCGTCAAACAGCGGACGGACCGACCTTCGAAAGATGCTCGGACAGGCGCCGAGCCGCCTTTGCCGCTGAAGAGCCTGATTGCAGAAATAGTAGTCTGGTTGCGCTGCCTGTATGTTCGGTTCGCGTTCTTCATTTGTCACATGGTGATGCAGTGTGGGTGAAATGTTCAAACAAAGTTCGTTGAGGTTGAGTTTACAAGTAGGGAAAAAATGTTTATGATAAATATATTCGATTAAAGTATATGTTAAGCTGCATCAGTTCCCGAAGGAGCAGGACGCTCATAGTTTTATGGATTATTCATTGAGTATGAAGTGAGAGAGCAATATACATGTGGTGAGTTAATTTAATATTATGCATATACATTTCAAATTGTCATAAATTTTTTGTTTTGTCGGTTATAGTATGTTCCTGCGCACTGCCGTCTGTGGCATGTAAAATTTGAGGGGAAGGTATCAAAGAAACTGATTTAAATGGTACTACCTAGCCCAACCTGTGTATTAACTTCGATTCTATTTGTTACATTTCTGCTTACCTTTACGGACCCCCTAAGGTATATCATGAACTCGATTACAATTGTAGGTTCAGCGCTGGTTCAGTGGTAGAATGTTCACCTCTGGTGCTTGGGGTCCCGGATTCCATCCCAGCCATCGCCATGTGAACTTTGTGGTGGGCAAACAGCGTCGGCGTGGGTTTCGTCGGGGTTCCCCGTTTATTTACACTTTCTTCATTCCACCATTTCATTCATTACTCATCATCACCGTCTTCTTTAGCCTAACCGGCATAACCGTGGGACAAAAAACTTAAGAATTTCATGTAATTTTTTATTTTAAAAAAACGAAGGACAGTTAAGAAACTGTAGTAGACGATTTTCTTCTTGAGTTTACATGACTTAGTTTTTAAGGTAAGTGGTTTCTAACTCAACGGCAATGTATTTCTACACAGTGTACGAGAGCTGTATTTTATGTTTAGAACTAAAGTGTTACTAGTATGAAACCATAACAAGTGATATCGAAATATGTATGATTACCAAAGCCCACATATTTTCACTACCCTCGCTTACGCGTATACCCACCGTCGCTGACGCACTTGTTCCCTTCAAACACACCCCCGCGCGGGCCCAGCAGCGTTGCCCTGCTAGACTCAGTTATATAGAATTCGTGCTTTTTAGTGGCCAACTAGCACCAGGGGTGCGATTGGGGCGATTGTCCCCCTCCCAAATGAGGAAACTTTCTTATTTTATATATAAATAAAACCCATTCCAGAGTTTGGAGTACTCAAAAGTAGCTCTAAGTAGTAGTGTTACCCCCTCCCTCCCGCCCCAGAAATCCGTCCTGGATCCGCCCCTGACTAGCACAGGTTGGTTTGCGTTTTTTGCACTGTAGTTGCAACCTAATGTAAAGAAATTGAACGTAACCTAATGTAAAGTAATTGAACGTAACTTAATTTAATCCAACCAAATATAACCGGTCAAAGTAAGTTTTGGTACATTTTTTTTTCGATTTTCAAATTGGTTCTGCGATACAGCAGTAAATCCCTAAATTTATGTTAGGTTAGATTGGATAATTTTTAGATTAAGTGGTCTGACGTACTGCTAGAGGTGCTAGCTTGATTTTGTCTTTTGTGAATAGTTGTTGCATAATAGAGTGAGAAAGTGACCCGCAACCTTTTCTTATGGCAAAAATACTTAATAAAGCGATGTGGTATACAGGCTGCACTCTTATAATACAATCAAAGGAACGCTAATTCAAAGCAGAAATTCTACACCAGGGGAAAACGTCAGCGCGGTGAGTGGTACACTGAGAAAAATAGTCGGTAACCAACTGGAGGTTAAAGGATAACAGGGCTCCTAGAAGCAGTTAATAATTTTTTCTATGACAGGTGTGATATTTTCATGTCGCCCAGTGGAAATATTTTAGAAGCAATAAGAAGGAAATTGGTGAAATAATTAAAATTTTTCATCAATTATTCCGGGTGGTGCGCCGAAAATAAACCTGAACGAACACAAGTTCGGATTTGTACATAAGTTTTAAGCCTAAATAACAAAAAGGAAGATAATTACCTTAGAGGAACGTGGACAATTTCTCATAATGCTTGTGTCATGACAAGGTTTGTGTTTCTTTAGTATTCTCTAGTATTTAGTTTCTCTTTAGTAACCTAATAAGATCCACTAGATTATATACAGCAGAACTTGTTTCACATGTGAGCGAAAACTTCCAATTAAAAAAAAATACAGGAGAAATGAGGTAGTGGTTAAACGCTCTTGTGTACAGGTTTACTTATGGCGCAATACTAGAAAAAAATTGAAAAATTATAATTCTTTCACCAGTTTCTTTTTTATTGTCCCCTAGACGGTTTCCAATGGGCGTAATATATTTTCCTTGGCATAAATAAAATTCAAGGGGACCTCTAGAAGTAATTGTTGAAAAATTATAATTCTTTAACGATTTGCGTATAAATAAGGCTTCCAGATGTCTAGCATAAAAACACCACAAAAAAGCACAAAACAATCTGTGCTGGGTGGCCACTAAATAGCACGAATTCTATCGAACCGAGTCCGATAGGGCGAAGTTGGTGGGCCCGCGCGGGAATACGTCCGAAGGGAGGAGGCACGTCAGCGATAGTGTGTATGCGCAGAAGTGAGGGTAGTGGAAGGAAGTGCGTTTTGAGAATGATACAAGTTTCAACAACACTTGTTGTTGTTTCATATTAGTAACTCTCCGGTTGTAAACAAAATACAGGTTCTGCACACTGTGGAGAAATATTATGCGGGTGTACACGGTGCAGAAATAAGCCGCCCGTGGAAAATAACATCTAATAGAGCCATTTTTCATATGCACTCATTTGTTTTATTCGTCGTAAAGCACTTGTAATGATTTAACATTAGTAAACCTAAGATACAGTTGTATAACATTGTATGTAATTAAGTTACCTGTAGAAATTCGTTCCTTATAAACATGTCTTTTCATGGAAAGTATTGAATTTTACATGTAAATCTTCCAAAATGTAGTGCACCAAAACTACACCTGCACCTTATTTTGATTTTTTGCGGGCCGCGGTGGCTCAGTGGTAGAGCGTTCATCTTTGGTGCATGGGATTCCCGGTTCAAACCCTGCTCCTGTCAAGTGAACTTTGTGGTGGACAAACACTGTGTGCGTGAGTTTTCTCGGGATACTCCCGTTTCCTCCCACTTTCTTCATTGAGCTCATTCGTGGCTAAGCGGTCAGCGTACGCGCCTTTGGCGTGGGAGACCTGGGTTCGATTCCCGGTGGGAGCTCATGTGGCGGGAGCGGAATGATTGCTTCCATTTTAAGAATGAAATATCTAGTTTAACGTCTCACGATCACGCACTGAGGCTAATGTAGACAGTGATGATGAGAAATGAATGAAGAAAGGGGGAGGAAACAGAAGAACTCCGAGAAAACCCTATGCGCACGGTGCTTGCTCACCACAAAGCTCACTTGGTCTGGGATCGAACAGGGGTCCCACGTACCAGAAGTGAAGGCTCAACCACTGATATACCTCGGCCCTTTCATTTTAAGAAGGAGTTCTGTATCTAATACAATTATATTTTTCGGAGTCAGTATATACAGGTCCACTAAACTCAAAACAATCCCTGAGCTCCTTCGTTGCTAAACGGTTAGCATAAGCATAGGCGCCTTTGGCGTGGGAGACCTGGGTTAAATTCCTGGTGGGAGCTCATGTGGTTCGGATTCCACGTTAATCAATTAGGTACTGTTTCATATAGCCTCGCTACTGCAAGGGACGTTAAACTGAAGATCAACTCAATCCGTGGGACACTAAACTCAATCTAATCCAATCCAAAGTTTCCACTGTTAGAGATTGGCACAAAGCGTAGACATGTCTATTCGTAACCCTTCTGACTGGTTTTCACAATCCTTCAATGGTGCGTGGCTCTTGTGTGAGAAGGCTCGTTTCAGTAGGCCGAAATAGTAGTAATTCATAGGTGAGGCATCAGATGTCTTTCACTGAATGCCTGTGAACGGGTTTTTATGAATGAAAAGTTTCTTCTAACATGTGTTGAGGAAGAGATTCCTCCCTTAGAAACAAGGAATGTCATGGCGACAAGCTGTATGCGGCTCTTGGCAGGCCAGGGAGTTGAGCTCTTTATGCCCCAGAGGATTATCTCACACCGCGACATAACTTGCTTCTTTTAACACCCATGAGAAGCCATTTTTAGATCAAGTGAATACACTCTACTAGCACAATTTTATAATGGCCTGTAACTATAGTTTATGGTGCCTTCTGAAACGAGAACTTAACCTGAGAGACATTAACGTCCAAGTTGAGAACCGGTGCTTTAACTTACAAATGATAAAATTGAAATAATAATCAGTACGTCAAAGGGCCAAAACTTTTCTCTGCTTCTAATGTGACTACTAGCACAAGCACGTTTTAAACTCAGTTAGCTACTCTGATTTCACTCAAGGTAAATGCACAGTTATGCACCTCGCTGCCCACTAGCTCCGAAGAATGTAAAAATGTCTCACTCAGTTGACGATCTCTGGTCTAGGGCTTGGAGCGTTGGACTCATGTATGTATGGTCCCGTGTTCAATTCCCTGATGGAGTACCCCAAATTTTCGCAATCTACCCAGCGTCGTGATGTACACTGGGATCATTTAAATAAAAGACGTATCGGCCATTTGGTCTAGAATTTCCCCGGTACACATGTTGGAGGCAGGTAACACAATTGGTTGACTACATGTTCGTCACTCAGGTAGACGTATACCTGCAATCTCTAACATAGTGTTGAAGCCGGTTCATTGCAGCAAGGTCTATTAAAGATATACCACATTGACTTGACACCTAGTCTTCCGTTCCAGGCGCTGCTATCGGCTGAAGGAATTCCACTCCCTTTCGCTAAGATTCTCTCGCTTAGCAACAGTGGGACCCTTATTGGCTCAAAGCGTGGGTGTGTCGAGGTGTGAGCTTTAGTTCGCATTTTTGCCACGGCTCAATACATTTTGGCAGCACAATACACTGTGTAGTTTGGTTTGGTTTTGGTGTGATGAAGTATATATTCGATTGTAATAAATATACGTAATGTGCCACCGCCGTACACATTGGAGTATATTTTACAAAGCATTATATTTGTTCTATTTTAGATACTTCATTTATTTCTGGAAGCAAGGGGAAATGTTGCTCAAGAAAGACAGAAGTATTGCAATGGAAAAAGACCCACAAAGAGCAGTAGCGTAGCCAGGATGTGTGTTTGGGGGGGCAAGTGCTGTTATAGGTACATATAGAAAAATTCCAAACAAAAAATATATAAAAAAAATTACAAACATCAAACTACATTGTCGGACCTCTTTGGGGGGACCAGCCCCTCTGCCCCCCCCACCTTCCATGCGCCACTAACGGAGTGCATTGACAAAAATTATATGTACTAACATCCTTAAAGATATTTGTGAAGAGTGGTAGGATATATGTTGGACTACAGTTTTTTTTTCCTTTCAGAACGGGTGAATTTCATTCAATCATAACATTTCTAAAAATTTTCCTATTTTAATGGGGTTTATTTCAAATCACACGGGAATGATGTTCATCACTTAACTTTCAAGCGAATATTGAGGATTACATCTATATTGCTTTTAGTACAGTCGAACCGTCACTCAATGTTCGCTGCAGTAGCCCGCAAAGTATCCTACAAGAGTTTGCAATTTTTCTTGTAGTGTTAACTCGCAAATGTTCAAGTGTTCGTCGGTTGTTATAGCACACAAAACCCTTTTGTTAACTGCATAGCAGGTAATCTGAGGACATAAAATCAGGAGACTTCGGGGAAGAAGTTCGTAGAAATGATTCGATCACCTAATCAGAGCCATGTGGCATCTGGCCCATCGTTCTGGCTGCTGATAGGCCAGTGAATATGGTATAACCTTCTCTTTAGTGTCGTCCAGTTGGTTTGAACAAATTCATTTAAAATGTCCATATAACATGCCGCATTCAGTATCTCCTAAAAAAAAAGTATCCAGTGAGGTGACGCGTTGCTCACACTACCACAACGAATGATGCATAAAATTTTCATCTCTTCTGCGTCATTTGCAACAAACCACATTAAAATTGAACATCCTTTACAGATGTTATGACCGAGTGAAATCCACCCATTCAAAAAAAAAATCATATGAGGAACGTGTTTATGTTCTCAGAGCCAATTCCTGTTCACATTAACAATGCCTTTTTAAAAGGGGAATTGGACTATATTCCTTAATGTTTCTCTTGTTAACTTTTTACCTAGGATTCATTTCTATTAGAACATATAAGAGTAAAATATATTTTCTCTAAATCTCTAAACTTTGTGTAGATTTTGGTATTGAATTCAATATTTAAGTTTGCCCTGATGAGGTTAATCAGATAAAATAAAAAGGGAGCATTTCAGTATCTATGTTACATAACTGAGTAAGTCCGAAAGTAATAAGGTTTCTTTTCAATTTGTTTTTCTCATTTTAGGTAGATTAAGTACTTTTTTTTCATAACAGCATTATTGTGCTCCATTCCATGTAATCTTATTGTCAGCTAGAGTTGTCGGATTTTATAATTCTGGGGGGGGGGGATTTTCGGCTTTGAAATTGATTTTTGTTTTGCCAATATTACCTTAGTCTCCCTATCCCAGTTTTTGTCGTTGAATTGTTTTTTATTATTACTTCATCTTTTCTATGAAGTGTTGTAAAATTTTCAGTATTCTCACGACCCTGATTCTGAGCTATTTAAATTCTACATTACTATTTCATAGGTTTGAAGTTTTCTTCATTTATAAAGGCAACTGTTGTTTGATATTGTTTTTAACTTTTTCTTTTTGCGTGGAATCAGTTAAGAGAGAAAGTGTAATTATATTTCTCAGAGTACAAGCTCCTTAACGGTGAGGTTCAGTACCATCGCCTCCTTTCTTTTCTATCCCATTGATTTGTAGGAGAAGTATTCTTCCTTTTCTTTGAAATGAATAAAATTTTTGATGTTCTGATTTTACTGATTTCTTCTGAATATCTATTTAAATGCCCATTGCTTTGTCAAAATGATCTTTTAGTATATATAAATATATTATTATTTAAATTAGATATCATTTATCAATATTAAAACATACAACACAGAATTTAATTTCCACAAAGTAAGATACATTTAAATAGACCTGAAGAAAAATAATAAAAAGTAAAACCCCTAAAATCTCAAAGAAACAGAGGAAGATTTCCTCGTATATATCCATGGGCTAAAAAAAGAAAAATGGCGGAGTTATTCAAGACACTTAAATATGTACAGCAGGAATTATTTAGAGTAATATAGTACTTTTCTGAACATTGTAATCACTTCATATATATTTGCTTTTTTGATTTTACATACTGTATGAAGGCTATCTGTGTTAAAACTCAATGTTATGAAATGCTAAAAAATTTTCTTTAAAAAAAATTAGTAGTACATCCGAAGGTATATTACGTATAACTTCTATTGAATGATAAGGTTCATTACATAGGCTAATGTATTTAAGTTAATACGGTGTGCATTGTATTTTGTTAATACAATTTGGTGTGTTTTTAGTGCTAATGTAGACCAGAAAAAATTGTGATCTTCTCTTAAAGAATTCCTTCAAAACAAAGGATTTTTGCAAAGTATTATGTTAAAACATTTCATTTTTTATGTAAATGACTTCATTAGCCTTTTTTCTCTATATAATGGGTACGCACTATGAGTATACTGTACATGTGGCTGTTTCACTTACGATGTAAATTATTTTCTCACATTTTTCTATTTCATTATATACAATTAATGTGTAAATCATATAGAAACGAATTAAATGAACAATTATTTACCTATTTAATTGTTATTTAATCTTATTATGATTTCCACTTTTAAAGTGTATTTAAATAAATATTTAAGGCATAGAGTTGGAACTGATAGCTTAGTCGTTAGAACTTGTTTTTGGTGCATTTCAGGGTTTGGTTTCTACGAATATAGTCATGGGTGTAAGTAGGGGTAAGAGTGTGAAGAATGCGGGTGGATGCCGTCCCCTCGCTTCCAGGAAATATCCGTGGCGTCCCCCCACTTTCTAACTTAATTATAATGTGCAAAGATAGGTACGGGGGACTTCATGCGTCTCCCTACCTTTTCAAATCCACTTTTACCCCTGGGTGCAAGTAAAGCTGTATCCTGGCCAAGGGTGCCGATTTCTCTGTAAATTTGGGGGAGGGGGCATCTACATGCAAAAGGCATACGTAGGGATTTAAAGACAAATTGCATTCAAATTATACCAAATATGGTATATTCATAAATACAATGCGAGGAAGCCCACATGAGCTTTGGGGAGGGGGGCTAGGTCCTCCAGGATCGGCGCCCTTGACCCTGGTTTCAACAATACATACGTGATGCATTAGTATCGGGGATTTTAAATTATTGCCTCACACTTTCGACCATAGCCGGACAAGCAGACAAGTGATCGCTCCGGCCACTTTCTTTTTAATACCAAAGTTACAACAAATGCAGAGACATTTTTGTTTTCAGTGTAGTATAAGAAAATGAATGCATTCAGAGACGCAGCCGTGGAATTGCTAGTGAAAAATGTTTAACATTGTGGCCAGTATTTGAAGCTTGATTCATATACACATAATCCCTAACGGCTGAGCTATACGGATAAGTTATATTTTGCAGTATTATTATATTTTAATTAGTTTATTTGACTCTGTGAATAATTTTTTGAGTTAATTTTATATTCACCATCTATTTGCAGTAAGTTGAACAGAATATCAAAAATTCTGCAGTATGGAAATGGAAAGTAGAATTCACTTTAAGGGCAGTGGGATACTATCATGACTCTTTATAACATTGTTCTGCTTTTATTTCAATTGTTTCATATTTTTCACAATGTGTAAAAACTCACAGAGCTCCTGTTCTACTGTGTTTTACAAGAGTATAAAAGCTTTATATTTTACAGGACTATGAAGTGCTTTATATTTTTCAGGGTTAAAATTTTGTATTGATTTTAAGGTTAAGATTTTATGTCGAACCCAGAAATGTGTCCCAGTATAAACCGTTGAACCACTTAAGTTTGACGTGAAACAAATCCATTCCACAAAGCTAAATTCTTTCCCTTTTATAAAACTATACATTTTTCGTCTTTCTTCAAATGATACACAAAGGTAGTAACATAATTTTATGGATTATTAAATAGACCCTCTACAGTACTTTTAGAAATCTGTTATGTTATAGCCGAAATAATTTTTGAAATTTCAATTAGCAAATTACTATAGGAAATTAAGGAAATACCATTTCGCATTGCATTGATAATCCTTTTCTACACTATTATTAATTATTTAAATAATATTTCCAATTATTCATTCTGAATCATTCTAAACAATGCTTTTACCTTTCTGTATAAGACACCGTCCTCGGATTCATATTGAAAATAAGTACGTCATTTTATGTGGTTTTATAAACTAGAGAAAAATTTATTTTTGTACATAAACGTTTGTTTCACATCGCTACGTTAAGTGGTTCAAAAATTATAAAGCGAGAACAATTCTGAATTGGGCATAAAATTTTAACCTTCAGAAAGGTTAAACACAATTTTAACCCTGAAAACTTTGTCAATATATGGACAACAAAGCAAAAGAGGTTATAATAAATTGAGTCATGGTTATTTCAACTAATAAAGGAGGTTATATTAGACGAGATACTCGGTTACTAGAATTAACTTACCCTATTACATTAACCGAGTAAACGGGTTATTTCAATTAACTGAACAGGTTAAATTAACCGGTCTACTCGGTTAAACATTTGCCCTACCTTATTACATTAATTAAGTAATTATGTTATCTTAACTAATTTAATTTGTTATATTAACCGATCTACTTGGTTATATTTTTGTCCTACCGTATTACTTTAACCCAGTAAATGGGTTACTTTAAGTAATTGAATATGTTCTATTAACCAAAATACTCTGTTACTGCAGTTGATGCACCCTGTTTCATTAACGGAGCAGTCGGTTATTCCAACATACTAACTAGGTTACCGGTTACAGGCTATGATTGATAGTGGTAACTACGTGATCGGTTAGCGTACTCCTGTGAGTTATTACATTGTAACCTAGCAATAATAACCTGTAACGCAAGGTTGCTTCTCTCGTTAACCTTTCTGGCTTGGCTGCTTGGACACACGTCTCTGTTTTCCATATATTGACAAACTAACTTGGTTACTGTCCACCTTTTTGCTTGTTTACTAGTGACTTTTTTTTTTTTTTTTTTTTGCGTGTAGGCTCGGTTTGAATCTTTCCGCCACCACATATCTTTTATTACAGTATTTTTATTTATAATTTTTACTTCATTAATTTTTATTTAAATCTCATTTTCCATTGGGAGTGTGACCCCTGTACTTTAAAAAATTTAGAAAATCAATGACCTTTAAAATTCTTTTTCCAATAGTTGATGGGAAAGCGACAACCTGAAAAGACCGTATTCCGACGGATTGCTGCGGCTTTATTATTTTTTTTTTCGAAGAAAGCGTTTGCAACTAGCAAATTTTGATTACATAGAACAGTGTTGTTCCTAGTGGTCGTGATAGTGAAAAATGTGCTTTCAGGGGGAGATGTACTGACTGTTATAAGTTTTTCACTTTAGGCCCACATACATGTTAATTGAATTATTCTTAACGTTCATTATTAGCTGCTCAGTTGTTATTTTTAGGTCGCTTTTAAGCATTTATTAGTCATTCCCAGATACTTTCCCTCTATATAGCACTTAAATCGTACTGAGAATTGTAAAAATGTACTGCGTATGTACCGATTGCAACATTATTGGTGGGAATCCGCCATGATTTTCATTGCAGTGCTACGCATCTTTTCTACTGTCTGTCGACTGGTCGGAAAGGCAACTTTCCATCGGCGGCGCCGGCGCATTTTATGCGTCTTTCCGGTTGTTTGCCGACTGCTCGAAAGGACCTCTTTTCGATGTCAGCTTCTCAATTCTCCCACAGGCGGCATCCAACCTCTTGCCGCAGTCGAAAAGTAGCCCTTTGCCGACTGGATATCAACCCTTCAGGAAGGCAAAATTTTCACCACCTTTTACAGTAGCTTTGCCTAAGTTTGCCTCCGTCAGGGGCGAATCCATGACCGACTTCTGGGGGGGGGCGGTGGGTTGTCATACTGCTACTTTTAAGGGCTCAAAACTTTTTAATGGGTTGTATTTATATATATAAAATAAGAAAGTTTCCTCTTCTGGGGGGGAAATCGCCCCGATCGCTCCCCCCCCCCTGGATTCGCCCCTGGCCTCCGTGCTATGATTTCTCATGAAGGGCACAATTGCTACTTCTGAAAGTATATAATACTTCTATGTCCCATTCAATTTCTTCTTTTTTGGCTGAGAGTGCTGCAAAAAAGCAAAAAGGAACAAATTTTATACTGGGACACACAAAAAATGCAAGTATTTTATATCTCAAGAACTTGCAAGGGTGCTCCTTGTCAAGAAATCATAGCATGGAGGAAGACTTAGGCAAGACTAATGTAAAAGCTGATGAAAATTTTGCTTTCCTGAAGCGTTGATTTCCAGTCGGCAAAGGGCCACTTTTCGACGGTGGCAAGAAGTCGGATGTCGCCTGTGGGAGAATCGGGAAGCCGACGTCGAAAAGAGGTCCTTTCCAGCAGTCGGCAAATAGCCGGAAAGGTGCATAAAATGCGCTGGCGCCGCCGTCGAACAGTTGCCTTGCCGAGCAGTCGGCAAACAGCCGGAAATGAGCATTAAATGCACCGGCGTCGCCGCCGGAATGTTGCCTTGCCGAGCAGTCGGCAAACAGCCGGAAATGAGCATTAAATGCGCCGGCGCCACCGTTGGAAAGTTGCCTTGCCGAGCAGTCGGCAAACAGCCGTAAAGGTGCAGTAAATGCGCCGGCGCCGCCGTCGAAAAGAAGCCGGCATAAGGAGTCGGCAGAGGGTCGGAAAGAAGTCTTTCCGACTGTTTTGCCGATTGTGACGGTCGGCAGCAATAAGCAAAGAGTGGGCAAAGGGCATTTTTTTTTTTACGATTTTCGACCGCTTGCCGCCTCGGCAAAAGGTCGGCAATTTTGAACAAGTATGTCCCTTTCATATTATCCGGCGATTTGCCGGATCCGTTTCCGGCGAATTGCCGGACGAGGTAGAAAGACATTGCAAGCAATGAAGCTCTTCACATATGTGCGGCGGTCGCCGGACATTTATCCGGGGAGCAAAAACAGCAGGATCTCCCTGCTAGAATCCGGCGCGGCAAATCGCCGTGTATAACCGAGTGGGACATTACAAGCAATGAAGCTCTTCACATATACGCGGCAAACTACCGGATGGGTGTTGGGGGAGGAAGCAAGTGTTGCCAGGAAAGAGCAGAAAGTGGCTGCTATAATAAGGGAGCGTGTGGTTTTGTGTGTGTGTGGAGTGTGTTTGTGTATGTGGTTATGTTCTAGCCCAGTACATCTGGAGTAATTAACCAAACCTGTACATACAATATATGGGGAAAGATGACATGTAAAATTAATTGAAAACGACCAATACTACCGAAGTGTCGAAATCAATATAAATTATTATTTTCCTCTGTAATAGAAGATTGGGAGATGTCCGGGTAGCACTGGACAAATGAGCTTCTATAAATTTGTGGTGATCCAAAATTGAAATATACACTATCAAATATTTCAGCAATACAGTCTTTTGCTATATATTTATGTACTATTTTGCTACGCAAAGCAAGAGAGAATTCATGATGTGATATTTGATAAATATACCGTACTTTATATATTTTATAATTATCTGGCTGTAATTTCTTGAATAGTCGTCTGAATTCAAGGACTAGAGCAGTGCTTTAAAGAGACTTGGGTCAATAGTCGGAACGCTTAAAACAAAAGAATAAACCCGAAATAGTATAATAATAATAATAATCTATTATAAATAAAATAAAGAGTTTATGTGTCTGTCTGTCTGTCTTTGTGCGGCCTGGGGATCATACGAGTGGACCGAAAGTTACCAAAATTTGGTCACGGGCACCTTGGTCCAGGCTCCAGATCAAGCCGATGCGTTTTTTTTTTTCAAATTTCGAACCAGGAGGTCTCAGGGGGGCGTTTACCAGGACATGTAAAAGTAGTAGAAAATGACTGATATTAGTGTCAAATCCATAGTTTTCGCGGTCGCTGAGATCAATGGTAACACTACCATTAGCGATGACTTCAGCCACCATTTGTATGCGGGCCGGGGGTCACCAGAAGGGAAGGGGGAGGAAATTCGAGACATGTAAAAATAATCGAAAATGACCGATATTAATGTCAAATCCATAGCTTTCGGGGTCACTGAGCTCAATGGTGAAACTCAAGATAGCGTTTACTTTCATATTTAGTCCCCATCAGCTAAGGAACTTGGGCCAGGAGATCACCGAGACATGTAGAAATAATCCACAATGACCGATATTAGTGTGAAATTCACAGTTTTCGCGGTCTCTGAGATAAATGGTGATACTTTCATTAGCGATGATTTTCAAATTCAGCCACCATTGTATGCGGGCCGGGAGTCACCGGGGTAGAGAATTGCGAGACATGTAAAAATAATCGAAAATGACCGATATTAGTGTCAAATCAATAGTTTTCGCTGTCGCTGAAATGAATGGTGATACTCCCAAGGCGTTGACTTCCAAATACAGCCCCCGTCGACTGGGAGCCAGAGGCGTTGCTTTTTCAAAATTGGAACCAGAGGATCACAGAGGCGTTTACTTTCTGTGTAAAAAGTAGTAGAAAATGACAGATGTTAATGTCCCATTCTTAGTTTTTGCGGTATCGGCTGAAGGCCAGAGGCGATTTTTTCACAATTCGAAGCAGGGAGGGGTCTCAGGGGGCGTTTACCGGGACATGTAAAAGTAGTAGAAAATGACCAATCTTTGTGTCGAATTCATATTTATCGAGGTCGCTCAGATGTATATTGATACTCCCGATAGTGTTTACGTTCAAATTCAGCCCCCATCGGCCTTCCCAATGAAAACACGTACGTTGTTGGATATATATTCACACAGAATGTATCTAATTTTAGAAATGTTTCTTAATTCTTCTCTCATTGTTCAGTTTGTTTACATTAATATCTCGGATAGACCTCAGTGGTTGACTATCCCGAGAGGACTTTAGCCTGGTTTTCTCAGTCACAACAGTAGAATACCGGAACGGTATTTTAAATATCCAGAACTGGGCCGCTATTTTGCCCAAGTTTATCAATTGTGGAAACATCATAGAAAAATCTCTTCCAAAATATTGCTTCTCTAATAAAAAGTGCACCTCTTTTCTGTATGTGGCATGTTCTCTCATTTTGGTAACAACCAGTCCGTATCCACGGAGGGCTAGGGGGCCGAGCCCCCTAAACTTTGGCTGGCCCTCTAAAAGTTTCACGGTAGGCTTGCAAATGAACTATAATATGCTGATGAAGTATACTATGATTGGGTCTCCTCCCCAACTTCTACCGGGCCCCCTCTAAATTTTTGGGCTGGCTACAGACCTGGTAACAAAGCGAATAAAATGCATATTATTTTGCATTTGTCCACTGCAGCCACGTTAACAAAACTAATGAATGACAATAGTTGATGCGATAGACATACGAAAGTAATTAAAGAATTTTCCTTCGTCTTCCCTTAATTGTGGAAACAGTATAGAAAAATCAGGGTGAACCCATATGTGTCTCTGGCGGTTTTTTTTTCTGCCTGTGTCTTAACAAGGCAAGTAGAAAACACATTTTTCGTCTGTCCATTACAACCACCACAACACGACAAGAGTCACAGAGTTTTGTTTCTTCAGTAGCACAGCAACCCTGCTCGCATATTTTTCATCCACGGCAAAACGCCGGATAATATGAAAGGGGCCGAAACCGGATCTGGCAAACAGCCGGAAACGGAACGGCAAATCGCCGGATAATGTGAAAGAGGCCGTAGATCGTTGTGCCGGCTGCCTACCGGCGGCCTGCCATCGTCGACGGCGGCAATCCCTCTTGCCGACCGCGGTATCATGATGGGTATTAATTTTTTTTTTGCAATAATTACAGAATAAAGAAAAAAGAAAACAGGTTGGTCGCCAAACTGACGTCCAGTTGGCTACCACATCGCAGAAAAACAATCCCAAATTGTGCTGATTTATACTGCATTTATTAGAACTTATTGCTGCAATAATTACAGAATGAAGGAAAAATAAAACAGGTTGGTCACAAAAATGACGTCCAGCTAGGAAGGGAAGTTCTACTATTTTTAGCACTTTGGCTATGTTATTTTAATGGCAAATAAGAATAAAACTCGTCAATGTGTATATTACCTATCTAAGAGTGTTTTTCAATAATAAGCGTAGTCAGTACTAGGCGTAGGAAGACAGACGCTTTGTGCTCTAGCCGCGAAGCTTAGCAATTGCGCCATCATGATGTGATATGAAGAAGAGACTAGATAATGGAGTGTAACAATAATCAAAGATAAATTAAGTAATCCTTCATGGTTTTGTGAAGTGAATCATATGAATATATTCCACTGTCAAGCTAGTTCCACGATGTGAACGTAATTGTGAAAAATTATTGAAAGTTAGTGAATATTTAGCAATACGAAATAACTTAGTTAACAGCCATGTGAATTCTCAGCGCGAAAATCCATGAGATACATTCCAAATTATCCAGTAAACTTATAATTCCAGTTAATCATGCTAACGTTAATGATAATATGATAATTAATAAGTGGAAGGACAAAGTATCTCATCGTATTGCCAATATGTTGTGTATCATGTAATCTAGCTCCAAGTCGTATAATTGGAGAGTCCAAGTCAAAACAACTTGAAAGGAGTAATAAATTCATCATCGTCCCAACAAGAAGATGAATCTGTAAGGAATTCGTCTACAGGGAATCACTCTAAGGTCCCCCTCCCCAAATCTCATTAATTTGCAGTGCAGTGAAGTGATAATTGAACGACGTGTGCTAAGTGGTAATATGTCATCAAAGTTGATACGAGCCGGCAACAATATATAATTTCATTTTAAATCGATCTTTCATCATTTTTTTATTTTTTTAATAAAATTCAAAATGGGCTAAAAGGTTCTTAGTATATATTCAAATAGGTTTATCAATAAAAACATAGTAAAAGCTGCACACGTAAGTAAATCTAACATATGATTTGTTTTTGACCAAATAAAATTTACTTTATGTACTTGTTTTGTTTCCAGTTATCTTTACCGCGTCTCTTACGTAAATCACTTCAAGAATTATTTGTATTATGTACAGGTATTTGTGTACACTCTGCGAACATAGTTATTGACATACTAAGGATGAAACCCGTAGAAAATGGTACAGAAGTGATTTATGCCTTGTTAGAAAGGTTTATTTTTGCTATAACATAACCAAAATCCCCGTCGGGAATAATAAGATATAACGTTATCAATATATCCAACAGTGAATTCGCCTCAATATATTAAAAAATGCATAAAATCTCTACCGTTCATTAGAGAAGTTAAATTTTCGGTCCATTTCTTAGAGAATACATCAGAAAAGAATTTATGTGAAAATTACCATGCATATATTGCCGCCATTTTTAAATATGGCGTCTAACAATAAAAGAAATTGACTTTAGTAATGTGCATTACAGTGTTTAATGGAAAGTAACATTTAAATTCTTAGATATATGCGTAAATATATTTATATCAGGATTTGAGTATACCATAAACATTCAAACGTTCCAGTACCAGTGCTGTATGCGTTAAGATGGCAGAGATGTAACATGTTTTATAGTGCAAGGTGTATTTTGTCGTTTAAAGTGTTAAGCGAATGTGACTTCACTAAAGTACTTGTAGTGGAACAGCATCACCAGAAGTACAAAGAATTTCTTGCAGAAAATTCCTGGACATCACGATTCTGGTTACAGTATCTAGAGTGTCTGGAAACTGTGAAATTATTTGTTCATGCTGAGCGTATTGGTAATTGACAACTGTACTTGTTTCCTGTTCGTCTTATGGTCAATCTGTGCAGTAACTGGACACATATAATAGGCAAGATGTGCTGGCCCGTATTTGCAATTCATTTACAAACTTCCGACATTTCATCCCAGGTTATATGAACAGTTCATATCAAACGCTTGTACAATCCGTCAATCGAGTTGCGAATTTGCTGCTTTATGGCCAGAGCACGTCATTGAACAAACGCTAGTTAAGAGACTGTCTGACTCAAGGAAGGGTATTCTCTGACAATGTAAGATTACTTTGGGTCCGCACTATGCATATGTGCTCCGCTGTCTACGAAACTATGACTTCGTTAACTGTAAATCGTCACATTTCCACAATATGTTGAAGTGAGGACGACAGAAGGAACCGTGATGCAGCAGATCTAAATCAGGTACCTGAGTGGTTTGAAGTTCACAATTGATTTGACATCAGTGTCGACTCACTTCAAAATTTGGCATCAAGTACTCGTGCTGTTTTGGAAGATGGGATTAATTGCGATGACGCTGAAGATATTGGTACAAAAATACAAAAGACGTTGGACAACAAGGAAGTATGTAAAGCATCAATTCGAAAAGAAGAACAAGTTCAAACACTAATAACTTCGTAGAAAATAATCAATGTTGACCACACAGTGCTCCACATTGATCCGTCCATACTGTTTTTGCGACTTATTGCAATTGCTGAACAAAATGGAAATGTGGCTGAGCAACTCAAATATGAGCTTCCTGCTGTAGCATTGTTCAAAGATGGCTACATGAGAAAGCATGACAAGGCTAACCTAATAATATTAATGAAGGACATGCCTGATGCTCCACTACCTAGAGTGTGACAGATATGTCTTAGATGATGGAGCTTTTCCCATCACATTCAATGACCTACAACTGGAACCTACTTACACATCTGCCAACAGTACAGACAGTACATTTTTTGCAAATATGGATGCTCCAATCAAATTATCGTAGTATTTGATAGCTATGGTGACCAGTCTTCCATTAAATACTATAAACATCAACTGCGCTCTGCTAAAGACATTCTAGCCAACGTAAAAGTTATTGAAGGCACGAAAATCCAGAGAAACCAAAATGCTTTCATCGCAAATCCGTACAACAAAAGACAGTTCATTTCCACACTGTGCAAACATCATTCAGACGTTGGTCACAAAGTGATCCAAGCTTCTTGTAATGTGGACACCGAAATCGTTGCAGCCTCACTTCAGATAGATTTAGAAAGTCATGAAGTAACCGCAGTTTCTGATGAAAGAGATATTCTCAATATGCTACTTTATCGTCTAAAATCGAGAATGGCTAATGTCTCTTAATGTCTGGAACTAGACGGAAAGGTTGAACTAAACATATTATAGCACGCCATATGTTACAGAATGTGGGACAAAATCTTCAGCTCCGTCTGTTTTTCATCCATGCAATGACTGGGTGTGATACCACATACGCTCTCTTTGGATGTGAAAAAGGAAGTTGTGTAAAAATGATCGCAGCATCAAAGGGTCATCAAATCCTCAGCGAACAGATTGGCGAAGTTAACTTCACCCAAGAAACTACTGCATCCAGTGGCCTCCAATTTCTTGTTAAATTATATGGTGATAGGGCCTCAGCCTCCCCAGTATCTGCGTTTTAAACTATACATGAAGATAGTTGCACCCGGTGGTTCTCTACCTCAACCTGAGATTGCCACCCACAGAAAGAGCAGCGTATTTTCACTGCCTGTGAGTGCATCTTCAAGTCGTTTCATTGACGCAACTTTCACTGTAGGCGCTGGGTCCTCTTGAAAGGGGCTGAAGCTCAATCATTGGAAGCTGGCACCCAATTTGACTGACCAAGTTCCTGCTCCTGATGACGTGCTAAAACCGATAGATTGTACATGCAAAATGTCCTCCAAGCGGCCACGTGGATCAAGTGTTTGCTCGTGTCGTAAGTGTGTTATGGTCTGTGGTCATTGTAACGGTGAAGGATGCTAGAATACTGAATCTCCGCAAGTTGAAGAAAATGGTGAACTACAGTAGGGTGGGGACACTTGGCGCAGTTTTTTTTCCTACTGCGCATGCGCAAACCCTTGACGCTGATTGGCTGACGCAGGTCACGTGACCCCGCCCCCTTGGCCACGCCCCTTGACGCTGATTGGCTGGCCACGCCTCCCGGCCACGCCCCTTCACGCTGATTGGCCACGCTCTTTTACGACCTCCTATCTGCTGCGCTGACTGGCTGGCAGCGGACCCCGCCCCGTTCACGCCGATTGGCTGGCGCGGGACCCCCGCCGATTGGCTTGCGTCGGACCTCGCCCCCTTGACGCTGATTGGCCGGCCACGCGCACCTCGGGATATGGGAGTTTGCCCCATGCCACATAAGATACGTTCCCTTTTATGAGCACTTTACGAACACATAGCAGATCGATAACACATTCTCCATCCACCTATTTAACATAGCGCATATTACATAAGACTCGCTCCCTTTTATGAGCACTTTTAACATAGTAGAAATTACACAGAGACTACGAACACGTAACATAGCACATATTACATAAGACTATATAGCATAGCAGGGGTGCACTCGTTCCCTTTTATGAGCACTTTTGAACATAGCAGAAATTACACAGAGACTACGAACACATAACATAGCACATATAACATAAGACTATCTAACATAGCAGGGGTGCACTCGTTCCCTTTTATGAGCACTTTACAACCACATAGCAGAGCCGATATCACATTCTTCATCCACCTATTTAACATAGCACATAGCAGAGTATGGCTTATTTTCTTTTACGGGGGTAGCAACCCCCAACCCTCCTCCTTTCTCATCCTGGGCTTGGGACCGGCAATGGCGGAGTTTAAAAAAATAATACCATCATACTCTCATAAATGAATAAAGCATAATATCATTAGCATCAATAGTGGTGAGTGAGAATTTGTTTAAGAAATCGTGCATTGAATAACCAGATGCACGACATGCTAGATATAGAAAACAGTAATGTCCACAAAATTGAGATAAATCACCTTGAATACGTCTATTATTCCATGTATAATACAGACAGTTTCGTTTTAAAAACCTTATATGATGTTGTATATAGGGAGGTATACCATAGCTATCGAAATACTCTCCCACACACATATTAGATATATAAACAGCAACCCAATGTTCACCAGGCTTATCACTAGAATCAGTGTTTATAATTATGGCGGCTGGAAATGTATGAATAAACAGAGGTAACTCATCAGCAGCATACACACCAATAAAATGATCTTTAGGCAAATTTTGTTGTAATGCTTCATAAAGCTCAATTGTATTTAACATTTTCTTTAATTATTATATATTTTTCTCTGGAAATCAATTTCTAATTCTGAAGAGAATTCACCATAAATAATTGTTGTTACAGGAGATGGCAGTGCTTCTTTAAAATGAACCTCTAGGCGTACACTTCCTTGTCGTTGTGGACTAGTATGAAATCCAGCACTAGCACTAGAATCGGGAGTTAAATCAAACACCAGTAGAGTATAACCATTAGGATATTCGGCGAGTGAAATATTATTACCTTGATTAGAATAATAAATACCTGAACCTGTAAATAACGTGGAATATGCTTGTATATATAGCTTATTATCAAAATCAGGTTGTAGTGGTTTGGATGGCACAGGCGTTCCATCAACATACAGTGTAAAAAATGGCATATTAAAATGCTGAAAATTGAACGGATTTGTCTGATAAGTACCATTAAAAGCAGTATTACTAACAAAACCAATAAAAATACGTTTAGGCACTAGGCCTGAAAATAGATCTGGAAGTGTACTATCCATAATTCCTTGTGGCAGCGTTTCAGTCTTCACTTGCACTTTTGTTGTAGGATATTTTACTCTAAATTTAGGATTTTGTAATACTTTATTCTGTGCTATTTTAACGGCCGGTGACACATCAACCTTTTTCACAAGCAATGTTGCATCTGTAATTACAACTTTTCCATCAGCATCTGCGTCACCCATTAGACAAAATGTAGGTTTAGCTGGAATTAGTTTAATGCGCAGTTGTACTCCATTCAGTAAAAATTTCTCCTGATTAAATATATCAGCATGAATATAGCCCAATAGTTCAAATGACTGACTTAAAGTAGTGAGAAGAAAACGTTGTTTAAATCCTACATTACTATCGGCCACACTGTCCATATGCCCTGCAGTATCTTTAAACCACATTGATGTTTGAAGATGCGTTGATTTAGCTTCAGCATTATAATTTAGTAGTTTTTCAATATACGATCGATATGGATATGTATGTGAAGAGTAGGAAATAAGTTGATTATTTAAATATAATTGCAATTCACTGAACATTGCATTGAGAAAATCATTTACAGGGCCGATTTTCTTATCGGCAGAAGTTAAATTAGAACCATCTGATTTAGTAATTTTACCTTTAATATAAAACATTGTGTGCGGTAAGTCAATATAGTCATCCCCATGACCGGGGACAACAAATTCTATTGGTGCATTATCAGCTATCGAAGCCACAGGCTTATATGGAACTATTTTATTACCTATAATACTGGTTTGAGTGGGTAAACCAGCAAATAAATCTAATTCTGATTTCATACACTCACACTGCATTTTTCTCTCTTTTCTTACTATTAATATTCACACATGGTAAAATTTATAATACCGTATTACGTTTGCGAAAATGTAATTTTACACATACACTGCCATGTTGGAAAGGAAGTGGATTACCTGTACTATCTCTTAAATCAATAATAATTTGATCAAATTGTTTACGTTGCACGGGGACATAGTGAGGATTGTCAAAAATATGCACATTATTAATACCATACTCTGTAATATTTGTATTTATAATACGTAACAACGGAGCTACGGTGTCACCCACCATTTGTGGTTCTACAATATCACTGTAAATATACATAAGTGTAGGTAGCGATTTTTGTAAATAAGGTGGATAACGAGCATGATGCACAACTGCAATATCTTCTTGTTGTATGTGATCAAAGCCTAGTATTCTGGCTAGTTCAGGAGCTAGACGTACTTCTATATGCCTCTCTTGATCTTTTATTACTCTACTGACTTCAATTCGTTTTACTGTTGCTTTAACTTTTAATTGTAAATTTAATATATCACTTTTATGATTAATTTGAGATAGAATATCATCAACATTATAATAGTGTCCTGGTAAGATTTTAGTTATGTTCCAGCTTTCTGTATTCATGAGCCGGTAATAAATATTATTAGTATATTTGGAAACATTCTGAAATGAATTTGCATAATGTACTTCAACAACTGCCGTCTCCCACTCACCTTTCTCTAGCACCAATGGATGATATAATTTGGTAGTATAACATGACAAAGTATTTTGTGGAAAATACTCCATAGAACTGTTACTCGGAAGTGTAAGATAAAAGCTAGTAGTACTCTGTTCCATATTAATCAAAAATATCACTCTTCCTTTTCTTTTTACCACCAGTCTTTGCAAAATTAACCTTTCTCCGTTTTCTTCTTCCAGATCCTTCCAACACTTGATTTATTTTATTTTGAGCTTTAGTTTTTAAATTATTTTTAGCTTCTTGCCAACGTGATGTTAAAGCTTCGTCAATAGGTCTATTATCACCTAATACATTTCCAGCTACATTAATTCCTGTACGTAGCAATTCTTTACCAACAGTTTTTGCTCCTTGTTTAATTAACGGAAATACACTTCGAAATAAACCACCTAAAACACTTCCAATACCATAACCTTCTTGATATGGTGCACCTCTATACACGTTATAACCACCTCCTGCTTGGTGAGTATAGTATTTAAAGTATGGATCATTCATTATTATTTTTTCTTATATACACAAATATAACAGTCGTTTATAATATTGTATTGTAGCTAAATGTTTTTTAAATGTGACACAGGAATCCATGAATTAAAGGAAGGGGGATATCCCCGCCAACAAACGAGTACACGTTTACCTTTAACTTCTAAAATTTCTTCTATTTCATAAACTTTAGGCAGAGGCACTCCTTGTAATTCCTCTTCGTAAAATGTACCATCAATTACTTCACCATTAAGGTCCTCCAACACATAAACCACTTTCTTTTCCTTATGTATCACCTGTTTTATTTTAAATATTTCTACAGTCCACTTTTCTTTGTACCCTTTTTCAAAATGCCGTTTTGCTTTAGTAATGCGCACAGTATCACCTTTTTTATATTTTGCAATGTTAGTATGTGGCATTGGTTTTATTAATTTATTCCAAACTTGTTGAAAAGTGTCCTGGTTCACACTGGCGGGTGGTAATTGATGAGCTCTATGTGGTCTAGAATTATATGCCTGAACAAGTTTCGATAGCACATCTATGTATCGGTAAGTCTTCTTTGCTGTAAAATATTTCCACATTCGTTCTTTAAGAGTTCGATTAAAACGTTCCACCACACTTGCCTTAATATCGGAGTTTTGTGTTGTGAAGAATTTAATATTTTGCTTTTTTAAGTATAACTGAAACGGATTATTAACAAACTCTGTACCTTTATCTGTTTGTAGACGTAAGGGTCTACGACGTGTAGATGCAAATATTTGCTTAAATGCTTTTATAATGTTTTCACCAGTTTTTGTACGTACAGGCACAGCCAATGCATAACGACTAAACAAATCAATCACTGTTAAAAGATACCTATTGCCATCATTATACTTCTGCAGACTGTGCATATCGTTTAAATCAGCTTGCCACTGATCGTCAATATTGAACACTAAATAGGGATTACGTGGAAACTTTTTACGTACTGGCTTATGCAGAGTATAAGTCGACTGTTCTTTTACCCACTGTTGCACTTTGTGTAAAGGAATAGATTTCTTCACAGCTCTCCATAATGACGTAGCAGTTGAAAACGAGGCAGGGTGTGAAGGGTTATAATAAATATCGGCCAGCTTCTTCATATTTTATAATCACACCATCTGTTGACAACTTTACGTTTACGTGGTGGCTCCTCCTCCTCTTCTTCTTCCTGTTTTGGATCAGCGGCAGCGGCAGATGATGATGATGATGTCAGCTTACGAATATATTCTATACGCTGTGGGTTGCCTATATACTATAAAGGTATATTGGATTTTGCTAACAGTACAGCAAAGGGTTCCCAACCTGTAAGGGGGAATATTTTTCTTGCGATAACTGACAAAATCTGCTATTAGATCTACTATATTAGCTCCAGGAATTAATTTATTATAAATATTAACATTACCATTGTCATCCCAATGAATGTTGGAATTTTGTTTTAATTTACGTAATAAAGGTCTTGCTTTACGCAGACAATTTTCGGGGAGAGTAGATAGTATTTCATCGTCCTCCCCGTCCTCATCCTCCTCCTTCTTAGTTCCAACACTAGTTGATGTTGTTGCAGTAGGTTTTTGCACAATGCGTAATTATTTTTGTAACACCTCTTTATAGCGTATCCATTTTTCTTCAACACTCATATTTTTATTATTTAAAATATTTTTCATCTCATCATCTAAATTAGATATAGTTTGATATTGGTGCAATTTTTCTGGTGCAATTAAAACAAGCTTTTGTGCATGCTGCATAATTATTTAATTAAAGTAGATAGTATACCTCCAATAATAGGTGCAAGCAAAGCAGTAAGAAACCCACCTTTTTGTACAATTATTCGTTTTTTCTTTTGTTTTAATGATGGACCTTTTTTCGCTAAATACCTCAATTCCTTTCTATATCTTTTTAATCTATTTTTCTCTTTTTTATTTAACGGAACATTTCCTTGTAATACGTTATAGGAACATTCACAAATAGAGCGAATTAATTCGGGATCAGCATTTTGTAAAATTGCTTGGCGTACTTTGGGTTTTGCCTTTGCTAAAAGTTTTAGTAAATGTCCACTCTCTCTGCTAATCATTTTTTTGTAGCTATTATGTTAAAATTGAGTATTAAAACATATCAGTTATTGAGATTATTCTTTTTACTGGTACATAAACATAATTGTAAGAATCTGAGGGGAAAATTTTTGTTCGAACACGATGTTCGTCGGGAGTGTCCTGTTTTAAATCAGAAACCAAATAACTATGAGGATCTCGTGTTGCGTCCTGATAGGCCTCCTGTACAAATTTTGTGTTACCAGGATATAATTGGCGTGCTAGATAATTAATTTGAGCCTGGTCTCTGGGGTTTTTAAAACATATTATATAATGGCAATTTAATGATATGTCTCGCATACCTTTAGCTTGATGAAACATATTTTGTGTTATAAAAATAACACTTAAATCTCGGTGGTGGCTACCTTTAGTAAAAAAGTCAACAATTCGTGTATCACATTCTCGCATTAAATCGTCAATAATTACCAGATGTGGGCCCGCTTGTGCTGGAAAATCATCTATTTTGGGGAGCCCTTCTTTAAATGTACAACCTGAGGATAGAGTTTCATACAGAGGTAGCCACTCACCATAACACCATACTATATTTTTCCATTTTTCGGCATAATGTTTTAAAAACTCTTTTACAAAATATGATTTACCACACCCAGTGGGGCCAGCTATAATACAAGTAAATGGATGTTGAAACTCCATATTCTAATACACCACAAATAATTATGAATATAATAGCATATTATTATTATTATTACAATTCAAAATGTGAATACTTTCAGACATGTTTACATCTTTACATAATTGAATGCACGGCAAATGAAGCTGGAGTTTTCGCCATGTACAGACACAGAAATTTACCTGACCATTACTATCATCATCTGACAATGATATTTTATAATTTGTAACAACATTAAAATATACCTCCCTCATCATCTTATGCTAGACCAACACTTCGATTTAAAATTTGATTATCCATATTTTTTTTAGTCTCTCTCTCTCTCTACTTAATTAACCTATTCGTTTTCTTTTATACCCGTAGGGAAGTGTATCAAAATTTTCTATTCGTTTCCTTTTACTAGCAGTAACCTGATAGATTTTATGCGCCTCCGGCTTAGTAATCAATTTATAATCTTTAGTACGTACAATTTGTCGACCGAGAGGAACGCTAATAGAAGGTGAATTATTTAAAATCATATCTTTCATTTGTTCAAAGTTAACATATTTTAATGTTTTATTATTCAGTGTGATTCCCTTGATTTTACATATTGTCTTTGTTTTACCATTAAGAGTGATAACAACGGAATAGCCGTAACACTTGGGACCACCAGCACAAAATTCTTCGATATATGCATCCGGACCATATTCTGCCAACTCATTCTTCCATTCCCCTAAATGCACTTCTATTTTTAACTGTGGCTCACCAGGCGATTGAGTGTAAATAATACTATCGGTATCATAATATAACACACGCTCGCCAAGTAAATCCAAATAACGAAATAACTCGAGGCGAGCGTGTGTCGTGGTGTCTGCTGCGATTATCACGTTAATGTTTTTAGCAGGAGCAATAACGCTCTCATTAACACTCCAGTTGAGCACACGGAATTTGTCGCCGATTGGAATACACGAATTAGCCTCAATATTCGGATTTGTTAATTTATCGAAATACTCCTCGGGAGTTTTAATGATAGCGATTTGCTCCATGTTTTCTCTTTGTGCGAACTTACCCCACAGGCTGTTTACTCCTAGCTTTGAAATTCGTTTCTTAGGTTTGTTGCGCATAATCTTTTCCCGGTCTAATCGGATACCCTCTTTCTCATAATACTCATGTATGAACTGGTCTTTTTGTTGTTCGGTGACGCATCCTGCAGGCCAACCGTTACCCTCAGTCTTGATCTTCATAAACAGGTTAATGTATTCCGTGAAAAGAACGCCCTCTTTCTTTTCAGCGTCATACATTAGAACCTCATAGCTCCATACCTCGTGTTTTTCTAGCACTCTATATCCTTTCCCGAAAGCTACCCGCACTTCGTCTACAACCCACACTCCAGTCAAAGCTCTTTCCCCTTCCGAATGCGTGCATTCTTCTTCTTCATTCAGAGTGTCCGCGCACGTTCGGCATAAGGGGAATAATAATTTTCCACCACTCCGATAGGGCAGCACCGGGTGGTAGAGATTGGCCGGGGGTAATACCGTGCACTTTATTATTCCCTCAAACCCCGAAATATCGGGACACTCGTCATCACCCACATAAACTTTCGGATGACCCACAGGATATTTTTTCACCTTACAACAGTAAGGATAGAGGGAGATTATATCGGTATACATGATACGTTCTCCCTCTTTCGTCTTTTTGTAGAGTTTCACGTTGTCGACTCTACCGCCATACAGTGCATCCCGCGGATGAATTGGGGCTTTCTTAGCCATGATGTGGTTTTTTACAAATATACTCACCGGCGGGTGTTCTTTTAAAAACTCGCGCCACCGGCATTCCCACATTTCATGAACTATATTCCCCAGCTCTTTTAATCGATTAATTTTGTTTACACTACTCTCATAACGCATATTAAAAGTAGTGTACGCGTCATTATATATGGGGTACTCACGGCCTGTGGGGTAACACTCCCGGCACCCGTGGAATAGACACCCTTGGTACTCTCAATTATGTTCTGCACCGTTATAGTGCGCATATCCATCCACTTTATACCCACCTCTCACCACAACCTCTCGTCCGTTACCAGAATGCTGGATTCGTGTTTTTAATCTGTCGGCCTCGTACACGAGCCACTGAACGGCGCCGACAGATTGGTTATCACGCCACCTGTACCCACTATGTGGGATAATACCAATGGTGTCTGTTCGCAAGAACTTTTTTCGATACATTAAGTTGCACGCGCTGGCAATGCTTATACTTTCTAGGAACGGGTTGACGCCAGATATAGCCTCAAACTCGTTCATAAATTTTACGCAAGCATTGCGCAGCACGTTCACATCGTTCACACAGTATTTTATAAGCTGTTCTTTTAAAATGAAACCCGTCTCTCCAAGTGTTTCCTTTTCCTCATTATACCAACGCAAAAACTTCTCTTTCTGTTTCTTTTTCAAACCCCCCACATCGTAATACTCGATACCCGGTAAAGCACCCCTATACTCCTGATTAGCTTTTGTGTTGAATAAATGAGGGAAATGACCCTTCGAGACGGGCAAATCGAACGCGTCGCCTAATTTGGACAAAGGCATCGGTAAGAAATTTAGACTATCAATAAATTTTAAATATAAATACTCCATCGATAAAATTTTGCACCCCCGCATAATTATTCGCGGCGTCCACTCTTTATGAAGCATCATTGCACGTAAAATAAAATGGGCGTCGTAACCCTTTGCGTTATGAGCTACAACGACTATTTTATTTATTTCAGAACGCCGTTGTGCTAAATAGTCTAAAAATTCGCCAATGCATTTGTCTCCGTAAAATACATGTGTTCTATCGCCGCATACACCACACCGTTCAGTCTCACTGTTTTTACAACAGTAGCACACCTGTTGGCTGACTAACAGGTTGGGCTCATGTTAAAAAATACCACCGGCTACTTCTTTATCTTGGCGGCACTAAATATCGTAAAACACTAATAGCCATTTCTGCGGGGTACGCGTTTGGCATGGTTGTATATAACATAAATGCCCTGACGGCATCATATTATTACACCCTGTGCAGAATACCTCCCCACAGACATGTGGATTCCGCCCTTTTTTCACCACGTAGGCTTTACGACATTGAGGACACACTTTCAGAATATCGCATAATGAAGCCTTATGGGTTTTGAGGCACTGAGCCCCATAAAAGCATCTATTGCATTCCCGGCAGTATACTACACTTTTCGTAATTGTGCATGGTGGTCTGTTTCGGCATTTATTGCATAAAGCTTTACACTTTCCCACGTGCCTGTCTTTAGTCTGAAATTTTTTGTGGCATTCTTCGCAGAAGTATCCGCATGAAAAGGCTGCTGTCAGGCTAGTGATCACGTTATAATGATTGTTAATATATAACAAGTTAATCTGTTTGCCATGACCGTGACCCTCAAAAAATATTTTCCCCCGATAACCCATCATACACTGTGATTCTATAATCCGCTAAATATGCCTGAAATTTTTTTAATTCCGGTATCCCCCCGCCATTCTCTAGGCTAACACCAGCCTTTTCACTTAGTTCGGATAGCTTTTGAAACATATTTTTTGGGCATTGATGGTAATATCTATCTCTTTCTTTTTTATCGTTTTTATGTTCAATAAGCCCTATAGCCACCACCAGAGCTTGACCCAAACAATAGTATTCAGGGTTTTTAATGACTATAATACCTCTGTTATGTTTTATGTACTCGTTTATGTCAGAAAAATTCTGTTTCACCCGTCCCATACCAATAGGTAATTCGACGTGGTGAAAATAGAGAATAAAGCGATCTTGATATAAGAATGAAGTATTGGATTGAATTACTTTTTCTAACGCACCCCACACATTTTCAGCAGTCATATTATTAGCAGTTCGAAAAGACAAATAGAATGGTTTATCTGGGTGATTTTGGTTTATAAAAGTCAACCCTACACGATGATGAGGGAGCACACCTCTCATTACATACCGTACCAGATCATTAATACCGTTTTCTACCCATTCAAGGGGGTTTTCTCCCTCTGGGGGAGGAGTCAATTCAATTGTCAGTAAATTCCCATTATCTTTAAACTGTCTATAATATTGCTGAGATTCGGATATTATATTAAATCGCTCCATTTTTTTTGCTGTTTATCTAACTTTTAGAATATTGTAAAATCGTTAATGCTTGCTGTTTTATCTTAATTGTGGTCTTCCAACTATAGAACACCGATTAGTGTTTTTTCTAATAGCCTATTATTCTTAACGTTCAACAATTATTCACTGTAACGCTATATTGAAAGCAATGCTTATATAATTTTTTTTTGCAAAATTCTTCTCGGAAAAATCAGGTGTTTGCAAGAAAAAAGTAATTGGGACTGTTCCAACTATAGAACACCAATTAGTGTTTTCCCAATAACGTATTCTTTCTAAACCTGTAAATAGAAAAAAACGGAATTTTACTTTGCAAACCCACCACCGAAAATTTTGACAAAGTTAAAAAATGCTTATTTTTTAAAAAATCTATATTCGGCTTATTTTTGACCGCTGTGACGCGTGGTTTTCACGTTCGTATTCAACACAACGTATTCTTCAAAAAATAATCGGTCCGGGGTGAGGTTATGAGGAACACTTAAAAATCCGCACCGAAAATTTTGACAAAGTTCAAAAAATACTTATCATTAATTCACACAAAATTCACTTCAATGTTCTCACACACTGCACACGATGTTATCTTTTTACAATCCGACGAATAACTGACCGAGAATTGCTTCGAACCTCACCCCTTATATAGTTGTTCTGCTTTCCTCTGATTGGCTAAAATAAAACTCTTTTTCATTGGAGCAAAATCTACAAGTCAAGTATCTCATTGGCTAAAATAAAACTATTTACTATTGGCTCCAAACAAAAACGACTAAGATATGTGCTAAATATTTTCTAAGTCCATTTTGGGTGTCCAAAAATCATAAAATGGCCCATATCTCGAAAACGGTCAAAAATATAAAAAAATAATCGAAAAAATCCCCCCGTACCTCACCCCTTGCCGTTTTTAGACATGAAGAACCCATGGAACCATGTTTCAACCTTTTACGACAAGGGAGGGGGGCCACGGTGGGCCAAAAAAACTTGTCTTAAAAACAGTAAGAGATAGAGCAAACATAACATATTGAAGCACTGTTTCTCAGCTTTCATGGCGTCATTGCTAGAAATACTCCAGACAAATCGTCTAAGTCCATTTTTGGGTGTCCAAAAATCATAAAATGGCCCATATCTCGAAAACGGTCAAAAATATCAAAAAATAATCGAAAATATCCCCCCGTACCTCATCCCTTGCCGTTTTTACACATGAAGAACCCATGGAACCATGTTTCAAACTTGTACGACAAGGGTGGGCCAAGTTGCCAAAAAAACTTCGGATCGTCATATCTCGAAAACGGTGAGAGATAGAAATAAAATTTTAACGGCATTCGATTTAGGATCGTCAAATGTATCATCTGCCCACGTTTGGTAAACATCAGCCAACTTTCAACTTTTCTTCGAGAATCGAAATTTTTGCCTCTAGACCGTCATATCTCGAAAGCGGTAAGAGATAGAGCCACATTTTTGACCGGTCTTTCCAGTGGAGTACACATATACAGAGTTTCAAAAACTCAGAAACCAAATGGGTCGAAATTTTGAAAAAATTCGAATCGTTATATCTGGAAAACGGTGAGAGATAGAAATAAAATTTTAACGGCATTCGATTTAGGATCGTCAAATGTATCATCTGCCCACGTTTGGTAAACATCAGCCAACTTTCAACTTTTTCGAAAATCGCAATTTTTGACACAGCTTAAAGAACAAGTTTTCAAGGGGTTCCACCACTTTCTGTTCTCATGTTGAATGAATACACTCCCTTATTATAGGGGGCTAGAAAATAAGCCATACTCTTTTATTAATTCTGCTATGTTTAAATAGGGGTTGGAAAATATGCCATACTCTTTTATTAGCTCTGCTATGTGGTTATAAAGTGTTCATAAAAGGGAACGAGTCTTATGTAATATGCGCTATGTTAAATAGGTGGATGGAGAATGTGTTATCGATCTGCTATGTGTTCGTAAAGTGGTCATAAAAGGGAACGAATCTTATGTTGCATGTGCGTGGACGGTGATCCGACGCCGGCCGATCAGCGCAGACCGTGCGCGTGGTCCGCCAATCGGCGTTAAGGGGGCGGGGTCCGGCGCCAACCAATCGACGGGGTCCGGTGCCAGCCAATCGGTGGGGGTCCGGTGCCAGCCAGTCAGCGCAGTAGATAGGAGGTCGTAAAAGAGCGTGACCAATCAGCGTCAGGGGGTGTAACTGCGCCAGCCAATAAGCGTCAGGGGGCGTGGCCTGCGCCGACCAATCAGCGTGAAGGGGCGTGGCCAGCCAATCAGCGTCAAGGGTTTGCGCATGCGCAGTAGAAAAAAAAAACTGCGCCAAGTGTCCCCACCCTACTACTACTGGAGCACTCAAATGAAGTTTGGTAGAACTTTGTCTCCCTTTTCGTTTTTCGTTCTACATCTTATATTAAGTTATTAGAGTTTTCTTCTTAATAATTTTTTCAGTATTCATAGATAAATACATTTAAAGAAAATGGAGAAAGGGAAGAACATAAGCAGTGAGTCTCAATGATTGAACAACGTACATTTGTTGCACTACAGCGCTTATTGTGAGGAAATTGTCAGTGACGATTAACATACAAATGTAATTACTCATTTGCAAATAAAAAGTGTTCTGCAACGTATTTCTTGAATAAAAATAAATTTAGAAGCAGCAAAAGTGCTAATACCCTTGATGGATTCTGGCGAATTTTGGATATTTTGTTGTTGATAGTAAGTACTTTCATTTTAGCTGTTAAACGATTCAACACCATTTTGCTGAGTACAGATGAAGAACTACTGTAGATATTTCAGATAATTTTCCTTTAACATTTTGACACAAAGCCACAAGAATGGGAAAGGTATAATCAGAATCATAATGATTTTAACAGTCAACTGAAACAATGCCTGCAAACAGGCCTGCAACCAGGCACAGAGATTTGGTGGGCCAGACCCCTATAAGCCCCTCTGGTTGCGAGTAGTGATGAGCAGTGGGAATATTCCCGGTGGGAAGGAATTTAAAAATGGGAATATTCCCGGGTTTTTCCCTGGCCTATAAATTCCCGGGAAGGAATTTATTTCCATTTCTTTAGTTTATCTTCCAAATTATAAGAACCATATTACTAGTTACTTTATTTTTATATATTATGATTTACTTCTAGGTTTTAAAGAATTTTGAGGTTAAAACTTTTAAAATTATTTGACGGTACTTTACATAACTAATAATATGATTTTTTAAGTTCCATTTTCATTTGCACTAAAAAGTAAGGTAATTGTTTTGAATTGGGGGGCAAAAACTAGCAAAAAGTAGGATGATTTACGGAAGAAATGAGTTGGTAGTGATGTTCAAGTACTCAAGAAAGTATCGAACATTTTTTTACTTCAGTAGGGGATTTATACAAAACGGAAAGGTAAGTGGAAGTGATTTATGTGAGAAAAGAAAGTTAATTGTTGGTAACGAAGATAGAAAACAACATGCCATGCGGGGCTCTAACCCGCCTTTATTTGCAAGCGCTCGCTTTGCAACGCTGTCTGAATGTAATGTTGGTAACGTAATTTAACGTATGAAACCATAAAACAACCGCATCGGAATAGAATATCGCAAAAAGTAGGTGCAAAAGCTGGCCGGCAATGCTAAAGAAAAGCCAAAATTAGCAAAGTACTAATTTACAAATGACGAAAAGGAACCATTTTGTAAAGTAACTTAGAATTATGTAGAAATAGAGATGAAGTACTATTAATAAACCCTGAACCACCATTAGTAATAGACGTCGGTCTGTCTCATCTCTCTGACTCGAATTTCTGAGGAAGTACTCGGACTTTTTTTTACATGCGAATTAACGTATGGAATTTCGAGAAATAGGTAAAATGAAAGGTCGTGTATGACAATGTTACGTGCTGAAATATAAAAATAAGTAAGTATCTTGCAAATTTTGTGAACATAAATATGTATGCGCAAATGTTGATAAATTGGTGAGACATGTATCTTTTAGCATTTACCAATCTAATTGGTTTATAACATTTATAAATTTAATGTATTTATAATATTATTAATAGAGTCAAGCTGAGCAAATCCACTTACATATAAATTTAAATGGTTACTATATAATTAACTATATCATTTTTTCACACATATTTAATTGATAGAACATATTGTAAATAAATATACATTTATGCGTACTCTCTAAATATAATAAAGTGTTATTAAACTAACATAATGCCGTTCAGAATATACATTTTAAAGAATCCTCTGTGGACAACAGTAATCATATGCTGTGATATAAAAATTAATTCAACTTTGAAATCATAATATAGTAACAGAATGCAATTTTCTATCTGATTGAACATAAATTCCCGGATAAATTCCCATTTTGGGAATCTTCCCGGGAATATTCCCGAAAAATATCTTCCCGGGAATTTACCCATCACTAGTTGCGAGCCTGCATTGTCTATATCCATATTTATGGTTTAGTTAATAATTGCTGAATAGGCTAAGAATTGCGAAAGTTATGAATATTTGAAAAGTTCCAACTTCCGCCAATTTGAAATTTATCATTCTATCTTGCTGGCTAAATAACATGTGTGCTAGAGGCGTCGAACAGAAAAATTACCTGGAATTTCTCGCTAAATTTCTGATATAAGGGTTTCTGCAGTAAGTCATGTTGTAAGGAAATGTTCCTTATATAAAGCACACTTAGAAAAGTCGGTTTATTTTATTGTTAGACGCCATATTTAAGAAGTAGTGGTAACATAGGCAAGATGTTTTTCACAGAAGTTCTATTCTGATCTAGTCGGTAAGAAAGGAACCGGAAATATAACTTTTCTAACGGACAGTAGAGGTTTTAATGCATTTTTCAATGTACTCAGGCGAAATTCAATGTTGGCTATTTTGATGACGTCATATCTTGATATTTCCGAGAGGGATTTTGGGTATGTTGAAGTACAAACATAAACTTTTCAAACAAGCCGTAAATTGTTTCTGTACCATTTTTTTCCGGGTTCACCCTATTTTCTACTTTCTACAAGGGATGAACCATGTTTTCTTTTGTGATTGGAACTCTTTCTCCGCAACTGTGGTACTGGCGAAATGTCAACAAGTGTTACTAAGGGTTCGGCGTTTGGTGTAATATTTCACAGGAAGGCTCATCAGGAACGGTGGGATGAATATCTCCTCTTGTCTCCTCATGTGCTGTCGATCTACTTGGCACAGTTGTCATGGATTCATCAGTACCAACGTCTGAAGATCTCACACAAAAAGAACTCTCTCCTGCGGTTTCCTGCGATTCTTCAACAATTAGTTCATGATCGTCAAATATCTTGGAATTCAGTTTATATATTTCTGTCACTCGGAAACCGTTGACGGCTATTGCGCCTGGTTGCGCTTTCAAATATGCTTTTCCAAATAGCTCACTTAACTCAAAATGTGTTAACAGACGACTATTAACTCTGAGCCACACTCGAACTTCTTCGCTTTTAAAGTGTCCATAAATGTTTTATCCACAGGCTGGAGCTTATGGGTGCAATGCGGAGGCAAACAAACATTAGTAACGTGGTTTTCGCGAGCCAGCTAAATTACTTCAATATTTTTAGTGTGATTGTGGTGGCCATCTAGAATCAGAAGTGCTGGATTCTCAGCTGATTTTTTGACTTTTTCCCAAAAATGACGAAACCATAGGGAAAATAAATTCGTCTGGATGATGGATGACACACAAATATGGAGCCTGGTGGTGCCCCTGTTGTAAGTTTTGGGCTCATTTTTTTTTTGGTGGGGATAATCATCGGGGGTATGTATGTCCCATCTGCACTGTTGCAAACCACAATTGTGATCATCGTTCCTCTTTCAGCAGAGGTAAGCGTACCAATTTGCGCTTTTCCGTTTTAAGCGATTATTTGCGGTATTCTTTTTGGAATAATGGATAAACCCTTCTCGTCAACATTAAAGATCATGTTTGGCGAATGATTGGTCTTCTCCGTTTCTTCAGTAAGGATTGCGAAGAACTTGCTGACGTTGGACTTGTTAAATCCTTTAACTCTTGCAGCAGACGTTCCTGTAGGAATTCGTATAGAAATCTTATCACGGGGTCGCTTCAGGAACAATTTCAGCCATCGTTTTCCTGCTGTGCCTAACACTTCGAAGGGATGCTTAATGTTATTACGTTTTGAAAGTTGATACGTCATGTTTCGAATATCTTTACGTGTTAACCTGAAAATTTCTTCCATGATAATAATGTACGATTTTCAAGTTTTTCTGGGAGAATAGTTCTTCTTCCCAGAGGGCATTTTTTCATTTCACCTGCATCGCGTGTCTCATGGCAGTGGCACATTCAAATATTTTGACGCTCTCAGAAACCCCATTCTTTTCGCTTGTACGGCGGTGATTGCATATTTCATATCTTCAATGTGCCATATCTGCCTTCTATTGCCGGTTTTCTTTCCTTTTGTAGGCGGAAGACTCATCTACAAGGATACAAAAAAATAATAATTTTTGAGTCTACAAATATAGAATACTATTCCATATTTATCTCTACTTTGGTATTCCATATTTGTTGATCCGTCATATTTTGTTTCACGCATTGTTAACACCTTCATTCTATGCCGTGAAAAAAATGCTACCACCAAATAATATCTCGGAATGGGCACATTTCTAAACACATATTGAATATAATCTAATTATTAACATAACTACAGATATAAAAGTCAAGCAACATACCTCCATAAATTTTTGAAACGCTCAAAACCCTTTTTTGTTTTTCTCTACCTCCCAAAGACAAGCATTCACTCACCAACCACACTCACAATTCATGGCTGGCTTTCGGGTGCTAGTTGACCACACTTGCGGTAGATGGAGACACTTACCAGAGCCAATATTCAGGTATTCCATATTTATCTACTTTACTCTCTCTCTCTCTCTATATATATATATATATATATAGTTTTTTTAATAGTAACAAAGATGCCGGTACACTGCACCTCACGTTCACAATGGCTAAAAAGTTGTAAAGTTAGTTGCATATATTTCAGGGTAATAGTAATAATAATAATAATATTTAGCACAATATATAGCACAACTAGCTCCCAATGTTCAGACTTCAAACCCTACTTTTTTGAGTAGAACAGCATTTTCATAAAAGATAATTGAAATATAAGCACGTACGCAGGAATTTTTTGGGGAAGGAAAAATGAAATGAAATCTTTAAATTTTATGCCCCACGCTAATGCTGGTTAGGCTAAAGGAGACGGTGATAATGAGAAATGAATGATATGGTGAAATCAAAAAATTGAAGAAAACGGGAGAATCCCGAGAAAACCCACGAGCGGGATGTTTGTTCACCACAAAGTCCACACGGGGCTAGCTGGGATCCACCCATGGATCCCAAGCACCAGAGGTGAACGCTCTACCACTGGGACACCGCGCCCCTATTTATTTCGGTAGGGTCAAAGGTATTCGGGAGGTTCAAGTTCAATTTGAGGATAAATTACATTAAAATTTGTAAACTTGCCCCTAGAATTAGACTAAATTTGAACAGAAATCAGGATTTCGGGAGGTCCTGACCCCCAAATTCCACCCCTGCGTTCGTATCTGATGAATTATCTTCGTTTATAGCCTATTTCAGACAGCAACGTAAATTACGAAAAGACAGCATAATATTTTAAAACATGGTTCATGGGATAAGAAATGTACTCACACGGTTCTTGGCAATTTTGTGAAAGTGACTACATTTTTTTGTTATATCTGGTGATAACTACTCGACGTTCTTCTACACACTACACATTTACACGTACGTTTAAGATTCAATTAAAATTTTAATACTGTAATTCAAAAAATTTACAGCTTCCTTGTCTGCCACACCACGCAACAAATCACACGACCAACTAAATGAAAAATACTTCATTGCTGAAAATTCAATCCAAGATGTTTTAATGTTCCAGAAACCGAAGCCGCTTGCAAAATGTCCAGATTCACAGGATCTCTTCAGCCGCTGTGGTCGGAACTACATTGTTTTCCACCTGTAATTGAGCACAAACTCGAGAGTTGAAGTTGATTCTCAATGCAAACAAAAACTAAGATTTTAGACAGAAAGTTTGGTTTACTAAATTGCTTTTCTCAACGTGTCCGCTAGTAACAAAAGTGAGCGGGCTTCGATATCCAAAGACGTTTCTGCCAAAGTATGCAAAGACACAATAGCACAATAGCTTCGATAACATATGTGTGGTCTTTCTCTAGGCTACACATCCCGTAAGAAGCTGAATCCTAAATTGTAAAATTGGTAGGAGGAAAAGATAGTTTGGTCTGCACCCGCGGCCAGAAGAAAGACTCGTAGTCGGCTTGTATAGATAATAGAATGGAAATTTTCTAGTATTTCTGCTTCTTGAATGCACATTCCCATTTACTGAATGCACATTTGTGAAAGGAAGAGAGAGTCTGACTTTTGCTCACCGTTCACTTTTGCCTTATTGCTTTATTTATCTCAGGAATTCAACCCTCAATATTCCATCTCTAATGGCCATTGTATTAGCGACAGACAAATTTGTTGTGAGACAGCAGTCTTTTCATAAAAAAAAATCTGGTCGGTTCAGAGCCTTTATGGTTTATATCATATTACCGTGCGAAAAAGGAATGAACAAAGAGAAGCGCAAGGACATACCAGCGAGGGAGAGATCCCTGAACATTATTAACTGGCTTTAAGAAGGAAAAATTATTCGCAGCTCTTTCATTTACTATTTGGTATTTATTTAAATTTTCTTATCATCCCATTTTTAAGACAGAAAAGGTAATATTCCGCTACCATTGAAAGGTTCCAGTATGGCCTACCGAAAGAAAAAATCGATATATACATACATATACATATACATACATACAGGCCTGTAGCCAGCCCAAAAATGTAGGGGGGCCCGTCTAAAGTTAGGGGGGCCCGATCCAACCATATTATAGTTCATCATCATATTAGTTATTTTGCCAGCCTACCGTGAAAATTTTAGAGGGGGCAGCCAAAATTTAGGGGGGCCCGGTCCCCCTAGATACGGGCCTGCATACATACATACATACACACACACACACACACACACACACACACACATATATATATATATATATATATATATATATATATATATATATATATATATATATATATATATATATATATATATATATATATATATATATATATATATATATATATATACTCCCTTCCGCCAAGTGTCGGGGCTGAATTTGGATTTAAACGGCTGGAAGTGTCACTGTTCTTAGCGACTCGGAGAACTATCGATTCGACACTAATATCAGTCACTTTCAATAATTTTTAAATATCTCCTCCCTCCTCTAAGTTGTGGGGCTGAATTTTGATTTAAATGGCATCGGAAGTATCATTGTTCGGTTCAGCGACCCCGAAAATTGTGGATTCGACACTTATTTCCTCTCTCCCCTTTCCTCAAGTTGCACCTTCAAAGCGAAATGATAAAAACCATCCCGAACCTCATCTATGTTGAAACTTTTATCGAAGTTGGTCTGATGATTCAAGATTTATTAAGTTAGAAACATAGTAACTTTCATTTTGATTGTAATAGATAATAATATGTCGCACTAGAAAACTTGTATTTGTTTACATACAGGATTTTGTACATAAAGTTTGTACATAAGTGTCTATATTAAAATATTAAATATTAGTAATTATATGTTTTAGTGTATGAGTATTAGTGAAATTTGCTTCCTGTTTTTTCTCTTAAGAAGTAATTTGGTTAAAATTAACAAAACTTCACCAGATCAAAAAGCATATTGGGAACTCAGTTTTATTCAAGAGACCTATTTTTTGTAACTTAACACCTCATGTTGTTAGGCTTGTATGTAACTGTAATTAATGCATGTAACTGTATGTAACTGCAACTGTAACTTCTGTTATTAAGGCACGTGAACGAATAAAGGATATAACAGAAATAAGTGCAGACTATTAATTTTCAACTAGCTGAACCTGCGCTCTCTACACAGAGCATCATTCCCATATGAGCATGAATCTCCTTGTCATTCCTCATATCTGTACATGTCCCTTTAGATATACAAGTGAAGAACGCCTTCATAAAATTCGGCAAGGGGTGTCATAAAGGGGATTTTTTCGACTACTCTTTCTTTAATACCTCGCACCGTTTGCAAGATTTGAGCCCACTTGTGGTTGGGATTTCTAATTCATATATGACCAGTGTTTCCTTTCTTTCTGCATGCATTATGTAATAAGTAAATAAATTACACACACAATTAATTAGGTCAGTTATATACGAAGTTCATCAAAAAAAACTTTCCAAACAATGAAGATTTATCTTAGACTGGAGAAATGGTTATCCTTCGTTTTCTTATCATTTGGCCATGAAAGAAACACCTGAGAGATATACAACCCCTACAAACAACTATGTGATGTTGGAATGTGTAACTCGTAGGGTATGAAGCTTTACTTTTTCAAACATTTTAGTACTTTCAGTGTACCCCTAAAATTTTAATAAAGTACTAATGCAGTGGCGGTGGTTGGACGTTAAAAGTGTATGGGCAAGACATGATCTGAATATTTGCATATAAATGTTTATTTTCCTGCTTGTTTCTAATATTTTGTTTGACGAAAGGTTGTATAACTAATAGGATACTATATTTTTCAGTTAAAATACCGTATATAGTATTCCATATTTTATTAAGTAAACTGACAAGAGCAACGCCAGTAGGTAGTAGCCCTTTGTACTCTTAAACAACAAAAGTGTAAGAAGAGATTTGATTCCTTGCTCATGAACATCTTAAAACAAATAAATAGAAAGGATAATATTAATCATAGTAATAAATAATGATGCTTCTTTTGCAAAAGTCATATTGAAACAGGGGTTAATGAACAACTTAATTTTTAATTCCACACATGCTATTAAATGTCTGTTATTACTCTTAGAAAATGAAAGAGTAAATACTACAGGCATATGCTACGGTACGACATTTAAAGAAATACTTGCTTTTGCAACTTCCCGAAACATATTCGTTGCCATTAGGTGCAGTTTTCACTTTCTTGGAGCACATCAAAACACAACAATACTTAGATTCACTCCATACTCCAGTTATACAAAATAACACTAAAACCTAGAATTATGTTAAATTCACTAAATTTAATTGTATATACACTTGTACACCCCTAACATGCACTTCACTCATATATTACACTACAAGACAATGGAAAAGATAGAAGTTGTTTCTTATTACGCTATTTTCCCTTACTTTAGAAAGAAGAAAAGATATTTTATGAACTGCCAATTTTTGTGCAATTAAAAAATAACTTGTGATATACTTTTTTCTTCTTTTGTGAAATGCTCTCTGAATTAGTTTCAAAGCGGCTGACTAACATATCGAGCCCTTGTAAAAAGTGAAAGTATGCTGAAATTGTTGTGCTCCAATAGGTTAATTTTGGGGTTATTTTCTGTGACAAGACAACCAATGCGTACTCACGGAACGGCAAATATATGGCACTTTTTTATTTATGAAGCAATAATACATACAAAAACTTTACATTTCTAAATAAAACTATATACATTAATGGGTTACTTCCAAAAAGTGCGGGGGCAACTGCCCCCTTTGCCCCCCCTAATCGCCGCCCATGTACTAATGGTCATGTTTTTTCAGTCTGAAGCTTATCACAATTTACATTACCATTAGTACACCACAAAAATACACTAGTCTACCTTTGTATGCACGTTTACATTACAAGATGCATAAACTAAAAGGAAAACGTAAGTTTCAAGATGATGATCAACAACAGGAACTGAAAAACTGATTGTTACTACTCCAATTCAAATTTAAAATTTCACAGCACGGGGCCTAAAACTGCAAGCAAGTCAGGCCACAAACGTTTCTTATACATTTGAAGGTGGTCACCCACATAATAAAAATTTGAGTAGTAAAAACTGCACAGTTGTAAGTTAAAATACTTTGATTTGACAAATGTACATCACTCGCACATGTCCTGATAGCTATAGTTTATATGCATAATATAGGAGAACCGAACTACCGCTCTTCTTTTAATCACTATCTGTCTTACCCACAAGAACAGTACGGGTTCCTTTATAATAAGACATACGGAAACAAACTGGCTTGGCAGTGATTCTTATATTTTCAGCTAAGCTCAAATTAACCGTTTAAAAAATCCCTGACTTTTGCAGAATCTTCAAATTCCCTGACTTTTCACGGTAGGTGGCAACTGTATATTTGTCGTTTGTAAAAAATTACATTCTCTTCCCGTAACTAAATATATTCAAAAAATACGGAGCTAAACATACCAAACGTTTCCTAAATGCTAGATCATTTACAATCCTCCTCTGACACTCATAATGGTCGTCCAGCGTTTGAAGTGGGAAATTCTCTAGCGGTGATCTTCCGTTATATTCCTCTACTGGTGGGTTATCATTGGTCTTTAACGCTCCAATAGTGTCTACCTTTCCTTCTAATCGATGTACATGTTGCACTGAATATTTCAAACTTGCTAAGTGTGCAAGCGCCTGCTTTTGGAATTACGTTGAGAATGGAAAGAAAAGACCATCAATAATTATAATGGTAACATTACCTTACTTACATCACAGGAAACTATACCAACGTTTTTTATATAATTTATTCTGTCAGCCATAGATTAAAACTTTTCAGACCGCAGATAAAAGACCATCTAGGAAGACGCCACAATCTTGTGTATTAAACGTCATAACGTGTACAAAAGTAAGCGTTCAGTGAAACCTATTTTCTTAATTTGAATGGACTTCTGATAATTAATACAAATGCCTATCGATTTTCACTACATTGACGATGAGCTGTAATTTAAAAACAAAATTAATTGATTCACCATCTGTGGAGGAATCTTCGCTCGAAGATACAAATGTATCTTTCCCAATTGAATTGAAATGAAATAAAATCTGTAGTTTAACGTCCCACGTTTACGCAAGCTAAGGCCAAAAGGGACTGATGAAATAGCAAGTGAATGATGAAATGAGAAATTGGGAGGAAACGGAAAACCCCGAGAAAACTCACAGACATAATGTGGTCCACCACGTACTCACTTAGTCTGGGATAGAACAAGTGGTTGCCTCTGGCAATATACGGCAGTACAATCTCCGTTTCTTTTCCTTTTATTTTCCTCACGAATTTTACACAAATGCATACGTATCTCTCATACATTTTAAACAAAGGACGTTTATTATGCTTTGAAGGGCTAACTTTAACTTTATCTACACTCTTCCGTTTATATAAACGGGTTAACCTTATCTAGAGCTTAGCTAACGAATCTCTGCCGCCATTCTAATACAATTATGCCGTCAGCCGCGGCAGAGATTCGTGAACTAAGCTATACACTCATCTGCAAACAATCTTCAAAATTTACAATAGAAACGAGATTAGAAATGGCAATTTTAAGTTCTTATGTGAACTTCCAGTGTGTAATGTTGCGATTAAAGTTGACGTAATGTGAAAAATTGTACGGAGAAGTTGGTACTATTTCCAAAACGCGGAAGGTAGCCAAGCTTGATAAGCATGGCAGTCATATAATATGAAGAATTGGTACATCGAACATGATGTTTTGCATCAAATATTGTCAAGAACAGAATACAACGAACCCTGCGGGGCTTCTGACCCCGTTCGTTCGCTCAGCAAGACCTACATTTCGTAAAGTAAGTAAACCACTTTTAATTTAAACATTAACATAGTGGAGGAGGTAACTAAAGCTACGTTAAAAAAAAACCTCCAGCGTGCCCTTTAAACGGTTTCATTACGTCGCCTTTGCAAGTTTCGGGATAATTTTGGAAGTGCGGGGCCAAATTCAGGTAAAAGCACCATGTTTACGGGAGAAATTAGTTGATGTAACGTAAGTGTAATTGCTAAGTACTGACCTAACCTGACCTAAACTGATCTAACCTAACCTATTTTAAACCATCAAAAACACAGAGCATATAGGAAGAAAGTACGGATTCAGATAAAATCACAATGTAAAAATTACTGCGGATATTCTATGAATTCCTCCGCTATCCTCGTCGCTGACGCATCTGCTCCCTACGGCCGCACCCCGCTCGCTATGCTCGGGCCCACATGCTGCGCTACTGCAATGATTGTTAGATGGCATTAGTGGTGGTTCGACTTGTGCTAAGGCATTAATGTTAGATGACATTAGCACAAGTTGGTTCGCCGATTATGCACTAGTTCCTCATTTAGTGCATGTTCTGCAAAAAGAAACCGGAAAATGCAATGAGTGTGTAAAAATTTTAGTAGTACAGACTACTCGAGGAATGCCCCAAATATCCAAACCTAACCTACCTAAACCATGAAAAAGTACAGAAAATATAACAAGAAAGTACAAATTTTAAGCAAAATATTCCAGTCCCCCAGTTCCAAAAATATGCCCAAGTTTCAACATTATGATGAAATTTGCATGAGATACGTTCGGTCAAAATTTATATAAAGGCAGATACTGCTGCAACCGATTAATAGAACAGCTGTTTTTAAGTGCAACACTTAAATCACTTCACAACAGAAAAAAAACATGTGATGAAAGCAGTTTTAATTGAAAATAATCAATGCTCCTAAACTTCGCCAACTAACTAACATCTTGGCGGGTTAACTTCAGCAGACCGCTCTACCAAAAGAAAAAAATTATAGGTCGAAAAATATTAGTAATAAAATAGTGAAACGGTAATATGTGTTTAAACTCATAAACCATATGGTGCCGCAGTGGCTGAGTGGTAAAGCGTTTACCTTGGTGCGTTGGGTCCCTGGTTTGATACCAGCTCGCGCCAAGTGAGCTGTGGTGGACAAGCACCGTGTGCATGGGTTTTCTCGTTTCTTCCCACTTTCTTCATTCCAACATTTCCTTCATTTCTCATCATCACCGTTTCCCTTAGCCTCGGTGCATAACTGTGGGACGTTAAACTAAATGTTTCATTTTATTCCATTTCATAAACCATATGCGGGAGTGAGTATATATAGGAAATTATGTTATGGTGGAACTATTTGCAAGGCAAAAGGCGGCTGAATACAAGCAAGGAACGAGATGGCTAGAAACAATGGTTGCACTGCCAATCATGTTTCACTTCAAAGGTAGAAAACAACGGTCCTTGTGAGGCTTCTAAGTCTCTTCGGTCGCTCAGCTATGTTTTGAGGAGCGTTTTGTAACACTAGTGCCCCAAATCTACTAAAAAATTGACGATATATATTTGATATAGCCGTTACCTTGACTTTCCTAAAGTAAATTTGCTCACCTTGGCTTTACCACGGATATCTTTAATAAATCCCTGGGGCTGATTGTGGACACTGAACGGCTGCTTATCAGTTTTGGTACATCAGGTAGGCCTACAATCCAGGTTTTGTGATAAATCTGTTTGCGTGCATATTATTAAACTGTACGCGATAATTTCAGCACGAAATAACAATAAGAACATTTTAGATATTTATTTGAAACATCAAAAGTGAAGAATATTTTAAAAGAAAATTTTCCGACCTATTGTAAATCTGCACATATTAATCCATTGTTTATAGCATTCCTGCTCTGTTGAACTTGTTGTTGAGTACTACGGGCATCATATTGAGCGACCTTCTCTACGGTCACCGCGGTGATTATTCGTATACTTAAATTTCATCATTTTTTTTAAAACTAGAATAACAACATTCTTTGACTAATGAAAGAAGTTCAGAAATTATTAGATGTATGTTAATTTTTACCTTTTTTTTAATCACTAAATTTTCATTTCACACGCTTACCGAAATCAATTATGCTGCAGTCACTGTACTTACAAATCTGTTTGCACAATGGGCATCACTATAAAATCAACCAAGTGCGTCACACGTCGCTCAACCGCATGTATTTACGTTTGTCAAGTCAAAATCGCCACTTACTAATAATTGAATGAAAAATATATTAATCGTTAGTACTACGTTAGTACTGGTTAGTACTTCAAGCACAACGTTAGTACTCACACCCATATAAAGTTATTAACGAATTAAAGTGGCGATATTCACTTGACGTCAAGCCAGAATCGCCACTTTTGTAAATCTTCTCCAAATTATACAAAAGTAGTGTCAATCGTTAGTACTACGTTAGTACTGGTTAGTACTCCAAACACAACGTTAGTACTCACACCCATATAAAGTTATTAAAAAAATTAAAGTGGCGATATTCACTTGACGTCAAGCCAGAATCGCCACTTTTGTAAATCTTCTCCAAATTATACAAAAGTAGTGTCAATCGTTAGTACTACGTTAGTACTGGTTAGCACTCCAAGCACAACGTTAGTACTCACACCCATATAAAGTTATTAACGAATTAAAGTGGCGATATTCACTTGACGTCAAGCCAGAATCGCCACTTTCGTAAATCTTCTCCGAATTATACAAAAGTAGTGTCAATCGTTAGTACTACGTTAGTACTGGTTAGCACTCCAAGCACAACGTTAGTACTCACACTCATATAAAGTTATTAACGAATTAAAGTGGCGATATTCACTTGACGTCAAGCCAGAATCGCCACTTTTGTAAATCTTCTCCAAATTATACAAAAGTAGTGTCAATCGTTAGTACTACGTTAGTACTGGTTAGTACTCCAAGCACAACGTTAGTACTCACACCCATATAAAGTTATTAACGAATTAAAGTGGCGATATTCACTTGACGTCAAGCCAGAATCGCCACTTTTGTAAATCTTCTCCGAATTATACAAAAGTAGTGTCAATCGTTAGTACTACGTTAGTACTGGTGAGCACTCCAAGCACAACGTTAGTACTCACATCCATATAAAGTTATTAACGAATTAAAGTGGCGATATTCATTTGACGTCAAGCTATAATCGCCACTGTTATAAATCTTCTCCAAATTATACAAAGGTAGTGTCAATCGTTAGTGCTACGTTAGTATTGGTTAGTACTGTAAGCACAACGTTAGTACTGTCACCCGTTTAAAGTTATTAACGAATTAACCCCTTGCCATATTTTGACGCGCTGGACGCGTAGCTTTTCACTTTTCACTTCAGTATTTTGACGCGTGTCACGCGTTCCGATTTTTGAGCGCTGTTTTCGCTTGCTGTCTATAGACGGTAGAAGCTTACAGGTTTCCTGTGTTTTGTGAACATTTGTTAGTTTAAGTAAGCTCCAGAAGAGGCATAGATGTTTGTTTTTGTTAGTTACAAGACAAATTAAACAAGTGAATGTGTCAAGTGGAATTTAAAGATGGTTACGCGCAAGAGAGCATACAATAAAGCATACAGCATTGCAAAGAAATTCCGAAAAAAGTTATATGTGAAGGGGTTAAAGTGGCGATATTCACTTGACGTCAAGCCAGAATCGCCACTTTTGTAAATCTTCTCCAAATTATACAAAGTAGTTAATCGTTAGTACTACATTAGTACTGGTTATTACTCCAAGCACAACGTTAGTACTATCACCCATATAAAGTTATTAACGAATTAAGGTGGCGATATTCACTTGACGTCAAGCCAGAATCGCCACTTTTGTAAATCTTCTCCAAATTATACTAAAGTAGTGTCAGTCGTTAGTACTACGTTAGTACTGGTTAGTACTCCAAGCACAACGTTAGAACTCACACCCATATAAAGTTATTAACGAATTAAAGTGGCGATATTCACTTGACGTCAAGCCAGAATCGCCACTTTTCTAAATATTCTCCAAATTATACAAAAGTAGTGTCAATCGTTAGTACTGCGTTAGTACTGGTTAGTACTGCAAGCACAACGATAGTAGTCTCATCCATGTAAAGTTATTAACTAATAAAAGTAGTGATATTTACTTGACGTCAAGGGAGAAACACCATTTTTGTGAATATTATCCAAATTATACAATAGTGCTGTCAATCGTTAGTGTTTCCTCAGTGCTTGTAAGTGCTACAAATAGACAATTAGGGCTTTCACGTACTTTAAATTGTTCACGAATTAATGTGACGATATTTAAATAACAATGGCAGAATCGGCACTGGGGACAGTTTCGTAGTGGGATATGGAGAAATGTTTTTTGGGATATGCTTTAGCTATGTGGGTATAATCTGGAATTTGTTAAACACTTTTAGTCGATAATTTAAAATGTATATTTATTTTAAAAAAAATATTTATCTTTTTACATTCAATTTCTTTTGCCACTTAACCTTTTTGGTTTGTTTGATAATACTTATTTTCTATAATTTGATATTTTAAGTACGTATTTAGTGATCTGATGTAAACTCATTTATAAACAGTACGCAACAATATATAGAATAACACTAACTCGTTCGATATTATTAAGGCATGTAGTATTGGCGAAAACTACCAAATAAGTGAGGACACACGTGCAATTCACATTTATTTTCTTTCTTTTGGGGTGACTGAGGAAGATTCTTGTATTGGCTTTCAATATGAATGTCAACCATATTAATCAGTACTTGGTGTGGTGTAATTGCCGATAATAAACTTCAATTTCATGGAAAACATAAAAAATGAACTCGAAAATTTATATAGATCAAGAATGACTTATGAAAAAGAAATTTATCATACAAATGTAAATTTGTAGCATTTTTCCTTGTTACTAAATAGTGTTGAATTCTGCTATCTTGAACTTTTCTAACTGAAGTGCGTAAATAATAGACTACTAGACACTGACAAATATTAATTCTTCTAACTAAATATGGGTGATGAAAGAAAAACACATAATGAATTCAAGAATTTCCTCAAACTTCCAAAATATAATTATAGAAAATCAATAGCACAAATCATGAAGAGAATTATACAAAATTCTACAAACAGTTAAGTAGCTGCAAAATGTATACTCATGTCCAAAATTATCGTCGCATGTCTATAAATATGTTGTTGTAGGAATATAATTTGATAATGAATTCGCCCGGTATTTCTTATAATATTAGCACGTGTTTAATCGGCAAAGACAGGTATGTGACAAATTTCACGTCAAAAGAACAGTAAATAAAAATAAAACGAAAATAAACTTTCTTGTCCATTTAGCAATATTTTGTTTTACTCACTCTAATTTTCATATTTATAATTCTTTTCCTATGAAATTTACCAAAAATATACATTTCCCGATTATACACATAGCGTCAATATTAAAATTACCCTGCAAAATCATTATCAAATTATATTCTTACAAGAAGACAATTATAGATATGCTTCAATCATTTTGGACATGAGTGTACATTTTAAATCTTTAACAGTTGAAGTAAACATTACCCTACCCCCATCAGATATAAATATGTATTCGAAACACCTTAAAGCTCCGTACTTTCTTTGTACGAGATAACAAGTGTAATATTGAAAACAGATGGTTTCAATGAGTGGTAAACTTCTCATTGTATAGGTACAAAGTATTATATTTTTTTTAGATAATCAGATAATTTTACCATTTAGATAATTTTACCATTTTTTAAAACATTGATTGACTGTTTTCATACTAATGATGTTACATCAGCTTACTTTATACATTTTCAACGATTTTTCATTTACAAAGCAAAACGATCTCATTATTTGACTAAAACAAACACTAACATGATTCATGCATATATACACACAAAGTGTACACTACACTTCTATATATACGCAATATATAGTCAAAAATGTCATAATCACTTAAAAACTTTTGGAATTATCTAAAGACACACACACATATAAAACCTAAAAAAAGGAGGGGAGAGAAGGCTATATACATCAGTAGTGGATTTTGTTTCGAGAGAGGCTTGAAGAACGGGTAAGAAAAACATTTGTGTTGTACATGCAATGCGAAAAAAAAATCATAAATTTATTTCGGAAGGGGTATGAGCCCGATAGCCACCACCTAAATACGCCACTGTACATTAGTCAATCGTTTCCATATTATCTAACACAGCAACGAAACAAATGTTGACTACACTGACCTAAGTGTCGTTTCGATTAATAGATGTCTATTTCGGTCTCGGTCTGGTGTCTGTTATGTAAAAGTCCGTCTCGGTCTCGGTACCAAACCCTAATAATGATTTACCACCTGTTAGCATCCTCCCACAAACTATTGTTTGCTGACAATCTAAAAATCTATCGCAGTATCTCCACGGAATTAGACGCTATTTTTTTTTTTTTTTTTTTTTTTTTTGCAAAGCGACATAAATTCTATTTTCCAATGATGTGAGTCAAACAAGTTGTTAAATATTCAAAAATGCAATGTAGTATCATACACCAGGAAAGTGAACTATGTACGCAATGTGTACACTATTAACAAACACCAATTGAGATTATATAACCGACCTTGGAGTCACTCTACAGAGTAAGGAGACTAATTTTTCCGAAAATCATCAGCGTTTTACTGACTCTAAGAATGACGTGTAAATAACCTCAACAACAATTTATTTATGAGTGTGTTAACCCAGTATTTGAAAACTACGTAATTAATTAACATCCTTCGAGAAAATTACTTGAAAGAATTATGTAATAAAGAAAATGATAATCAAATGAAATATTTTAATTTAACGTCGCACTCGTATACCGGCTAGGCTAAAGGAGACGGTTATAATTAGAAATGAAGGTAATGGTGAAATGTATCGTGGGAGGGAACGAAATAATCCCAAGAAAACCCACACGTACGGTGTTTATCCACCATAAAATCTACTTCACTAGATCTGGGATCGAACAAGTGAGCTAAAGTGCCAGTGGTGAACGCTCTACCACTGAGCCACCGCGGCCCCCTTCTTTAATAAATAAATATCACAGAACATCTTATAATATAGTTTTGAATGTTGAAATACCTGATTTGAGGAGAGAACACTACCTGAACTTTTAGCTCCATAATAATATTTATAATGAACACGAAATTTGATGCTTTTATGCGATTCTCAGGTGCACTTTTATCATAAAAGAGATCGATGTTACAGGTCTTATACCTAGCTTCGGTATCGGTTTTCGATTACGGACACTGACTGCAAGCACCCACCAAAGATAATAATACAAATATAATAATAATAATAATAATAATAATAATAATAATAATAATAATAATAATAATAATTATTATTATTATTATTATTATTATTATTATTATTATTATTATTATTATTATTATGTTCACCATCTTTCTTCCTAGCACGATAAAGGACTAAATTAGACACTCTTGTGACACGAATGAGCTATTAAAAAAATAGAACTATGATAAGTGATAGGAGTAAATAGTATTCTTCTCTCTCTTTTTTATGTTTATCGTTTAGTGCTCTTAATATGTTTACTACTAGCAGCGTTCACCCCGCTTCGCTGCGGTCACCCCGGAACGCAATAAACTTTGTTACTTAGATAATTTTTACTTTTTCGCTTTCAAGTGATATGATAAAAACCATAGAAGATTGCAGTAAATCTTAACATTATATCGCCTGTCATTTATGTTAACCCGCCCCGCTTCGCTGCGGTCATCCCGGTGCTGGCATATTGTAAAAGTGTCTGTAAAAATAAGCAAATCAATTAAAAAATTTTAAACAGAAGATTCAAGCTATTTTCCGCTGTATATCGCCTGTCATTTATGTTAACCCGCCGAGTGACACGGTCATGCGGGTTGCATATAAATACGTTTATTTTTACCTATGATGAACTAATAACAAAGGATTTGTACGTTATGGACACTTGAATGGTCAATTATCTCAAGACACTGGTAATTAAAAATTAAAGTGATATGATAAAAACCATCTAGGGTCCAAATCCTAATAACCCCCCAAAAATGAAAGAAATTGGTTCAGCCGTATTAGCGTGATGAGCGGACAAAGGATTTTGTACGTTCTCTTTTATATATATAGATTTTATTTTTGGATAGAAAGTACACCTCCGGAATATGTCATACGTATTCTCATGAGAATTTCGTGAAACCAGAATTGCTGAAAACTGAAGACCAGATGGTAAGTGCGTTTGCACACGACAACGATAATATCGGTGGTCCCACCGATAATGTCGGCGGTGAAATCGACTTCAATGTATTCAAATCGTAGCTTGGACACGCCACCGATATTATCGGCCGTTCCTCCGACACGCAGATGCTGTCGGCCAAGCCCCCGATACTGTCGGCGGTACCGATTTTGTCGGGGGCAATGTTTTCTTATCATTGGATGCACACGCCACCGATAATGTCGGCCGGCCAGCGGGTTAGATGAAGAGAGTGACAAGGCGCTGTGTATTTTTGCTTTTTTCTTTTCTTTGGAATTTTGTTGTTTCCATTTTTTCTATTACAATTGTATAATATTATTATTATCTTGTCCTATAAACAACTTTGGAACAGCTTATTATTTTTTTACAGTCTCTGTTTTGGAGTAGCTAATTCCCTTTATTAAATAAATATAAAATGTGGGAAGTCTGAAGAGTACTGATTTCCCTCTAAATAGTTATCAAATAGAATATAGGAAATTTACATAACCAATTTCCGTTGATTATTTTCTACTCCTTTTTTTTTCTTTCTCTCTCTCTTGTATCTTTTTAAATCTACTAATGCATTTAAGTTTTATTATATTCTGGAAATTAATTCAAGCGTAATTTTCAAAGTTTGATACTCTGTGAACATAAGCATATGGAAAAATCCTGATTATTATTACTTTCTTTTATTTACATCAGAATTGTGTGCACACAATTTTCCCGGTCTCACTCGATAAGCAATGATTATACTCTTATTTATTGACAAGTAGAATTATTATTATTATTATTATTTTGAAACGAACCTAGGATAATCAAACGTTCTTTTCAAAGCTCCCGAGGACAAGTGACTCAATTGGCATTCTCTTGATTGTGATCTCAAAAACAGGGATGTGACTCCACACTTCACTTGTCGCACATCTTTTCTCTAACTTCCAACGCAACCCCCATTTTTAAAAGAATTTTCTGGAATGGCAGATTGAAACAAAGACCAGAGCTATGTATGCAAGTTTTCCCTCTCCCCTTTGTACCGGGATCGACCACCTGATAGAGTTCTCCAGTTTAGCTATAGTGAGTGGGTGAAAAGGTTGTGTATTCTTGTGTTCTTACCTTTCCAGTTTTGCTTTAATTTTAGAGATGGCAAAAATTTTTCCGTATGATATTTTAACCCTTATCGAACTTGTGGAATGCAGACCTTGCATATGGGATAAGACAACAGACTCTTTTAAGGACAAAATTGAAAAGCAAAAAGCATGGCGAGAAGTTTATGCAAGCCTTGCCGAGGATTTTGAATTCATAGACAAAAAGAAACGAGAAACGACAGGTATGTATGGACCAAGTAAAACAAAATAACTAATTCAAATCTTATCATTTAATCTACTATAACATTAGTGTTAATTGCATGGAAAACAAAATAATGTACATACAGGTACATACGATATGTAACAGTGTTTCAACAGAAATTAACCTAATATAGTTTGCAATGTCTCACAGCAATAATTCTCATCGAAACGAAAATATTATGTTTACGAAATCTACGTATTTAAACGGCACTGTGAAATCTAAACAGGTTTAGGCATATTTTATATAAGTTTTTGTACCGCCCTTCACACCTCTTCAGAACAGTTTTTGTAGTCCTTGTTTTAAAAAAATAATTTTCCCGATTATTAGAACTTTTGGTTTCATATATGGAGAAGATTTTTAGAAACACAGTGTAGAATATATTGTGTGTGTCGATTACTTCGCTCGGTCCCACTCGACAAGCAATGGTAGATAATAGAAAGGGGAAAGGGCGGTAGATTGCATAAATAATACATTATTTATTGTAAAAAGCTAACTCAATGCAGGTGAAGAAATCAAAATAGCTGTGAGGCACTACTTGCTTGGGATGTGAAATGGATTATGTGTGGATTGTAAGCAGTACAAAATTAATAATTTCCAGATATATAATAATAATATATTCCGGTTGTGCTCCTAGTTTATATCTGTATGTTGTAAAATTTAATATGCGTTCAAAAGTTGTATGTGAAAATACATTTCATTTAAATAGTTGTTTGAATAAAAAGCTAAAATTATTCGAATAATTATATTAAGATAATTATTCAAATATTCTAATATGTGAAAATTACTTGAGTTATGTTTATTCGAATAAATTTCACAGCTCTGGTAGTAACTGAGGTACTCAGAATGAAAGTGCTGGAAGTCCCAAAATTAGAAAAATCGTAAATTTAGTTTCAGAAAATTATCGAGTATGAAGACTTTTGAGAGAACTAGTCAGAAGTTCATAGTCCAATGGCTGCACTACACAAGACCATTTTTTAAACCTATAATTAGTATAAGCCTAAATATCTAAAACAGCTATTATCAGAAATGCTACTTGTATTCTGGACGCCTCGACTGACATTAGACAACCCGTCCTCATTCTTCAGTAGCACAGATAGCCTACGTTACTTAAACGTTGACATTTTATTGTTATATGTGATGAACTATTACACGTTGACAAACATTAAAATGGTGAAACAAAAGACGGCAAAAGGATTACAAGCTTCATCTGAGAAGCAGAGGCGGCTTTAGGATCTTCATTTTTGGTAGGCTCGCTCCCTCGCTTATGGATACATATACACATTTGATTGATTAATGAAAATAGGAGAAATTACCTTTACACTAGTGATTGATGTTGTTTGTTAAATAATTATCTACAATCTAGTGTCAAATATATTTACTCTTTATTGTATCTATTAGAGTTTATATATTTTCCAAAATTTTTGGGTACGCCCGTGCCTACCTGGCCTATCCGCTAAAGCCGCCACTGCTAAGAAGTACAGAACTTCTAATGGGAATTACATATTTAATGTATAGACTGTGCAAAGCAGTACTCAATCACCCCATGTGCTTCTCATTCTAAACTTTATAATAGACTTTGTAAAAAAAAAAAAAAAAGTAATCGTAATTTTATCCTGCCGGGCAATCCTCTTCCCTTCCCTTACAATTTGGGTTTCATTCCAGAACAGCACATGTCATTAGGCCTACTTCTGGCATATCCTTGATGTTTATATAGGGAGTTTAAAAAACACAAAACGTTAAACGATGCCTTTTTAAAAATCAACCCATGTATTTTAAGTAAGATCACGGGACCATATTCAGAGTAGTTTTTAGCGTCATATTAAGAGTTTGACTAATGCGTGATGCTTACTTCCGTATATAGAAAAAGGCGAGCCACGCTGTTTCTGCAGGGTTGTCCAAACACATGAGAAGAAATCAATGTAAGAGAGAACAGGTCCCACTTCCCTTGATTTCTCCTAATGTGTTTGAACAACCCTAGAGGCGGTGCTTCTCATATAGTGTATAAAAAGCACCTTCTACATAACGCACAGTCAATAATGGATGAACCCAAAGCTTTCGCGATCTACATTTCCTGTTTCTACGTCGTAAGTACAACAAGGCAAGAAGATATCTCTTGTTGATAGCTGGACTCATCTTCTCTCTTTCACGTCCTGTCCAATACTAGTCTCAGCGCCGACATTATCGGCCACGTGTGCAAACTATCGCCGACGCCGATATTGTCGGGGCTTCCACCGATATTGTCGGCGACGTGTGCAAAGTACGCCGACACCGACACCGACACCGATATTATCGGGGCTTCCACCGATATTATCGTTGCCGTGTGCAAACGTCCTAAAGGCTTGATCACATCTACGTGACATTATCGAAAGATTCGTTCTGCATAATGGTACGAAGCGGTAAACTTTGTGTACTGCAATTTTTGTCCTAATTTGTTCGTTGTTTTGTATTATATGTATAGGATCAGTATGATATTTATTTTTCTGATCATTGAAATAATAGAGTCGCCCGTGTGTGTGAATGTGGGTGTGCTAAAGCGCAAAAGTAACAGATTTGTTTAAGGAACATCAAATTCATGTCACGGTGCGAGTAAAATTGTAGCAAAACGAAATTACCTGCTGTCTTCTCACGGTCAGTTCGCAGCAGGAATCCGTGGTACTAGACCTTTGTTTTATTGTGTTTTTGGCGACTTTTATCTCTTCCTTTCCAGCTCAGATGTATGCAAAGTTCGTCAACCTTGAGATGAGTCAGTGAGAGAATTGTGCGTGAGGGAGCCTGATCAATAGGAAAAATGAATGAATTACAACGCATAATACAATATATGAGAATGTCAGAATTTCCTGTTTACAGCCGATTTGAAATAACAATTCCCGCCAACTGTCATCACTGATCTTGAATCAGGAAACCCAGTAGATGTAAGTTGTTGGCGGGAGAAGGGTGGAATAAGGATCTATCCATTCAATGTAATCTTTTGAAAATTACAGATGTTTATTCCTTTTTATGTGAACCGTATACATTGATGTCTATGCTGTCTATTCAATCTCATTTTCTACATTTGCACATTTGGTTGGTAGATTTTGCACATTTGGCTTTTTCCCCTTCTTTATAAAATATCTCTTTCGGAGAATGCTCGATGCTAATCACTTTTGACCACACCCCAGTGCACTCAGTTTCTTTGCCGGTCAGTTTTTCCATATTTAAATCACCAAGCTGTGGGAAAGAGTTGTTTTCTTTCTTCTTTTATTTTGCTTCTTGAGGATGGAACAACATGAGTTTTTGGTGAATTCTCAACACATACTTATATCTATTTTTATTACATGAATGAGAGAAAAGATGTATAAGCAATTCTGCACATTAAATAATAGTTTTGAATGAAACTTAATATTATTCTTCCTGCGTTATACTGTACTGACTGATAACCAGGCCCGCAACCAGAGGGGGGCTAGGGGGCCTGGTCCCCTAGACTTTTCATGGCCCCTCCAGACCTCAATACAAAAAACCCAATTTAGATATTTGTAAGAGAATTTTTAATGACTTGGCACCCCTAACATACTCATGGCCACCCCAAAGCTCTGTGGCTGGTTTCGGGGTTGCTGATAACTCTACCGTAAATTGAAATTATCATGAACGCATTTCATTCTACCATGGACACATGGTTTTACGATTCTATAGTTACCTCCTAGGGTTGTTCCGATAATCGAGTAATCGATAACAATTTGATAAAATTTCTAAACCGTTTCGTGGTTAAAAATTTTAATTTTATCTCCTTATCGAACTTTCGAAATTCTCGAAATGTTAAACATTTGAAGTGTTCGAGATTTTAGAAATTTTCAAGTCACTCGGCTCGAGACTCTGGAAATGTTTGAGACACTCGAAGTGTTCGAGACTCTCTAAATGTTCGAGACACTGGAAGTGTTCCAGATTCTAGACATTTTCAAGACACTCGAAGGTGTGGATATTCTGGAAATGCTTGAGACACTTGAAGTGTTCGAGACTCGAAATTTTCAATACACTTTAAGTATTCGAGGTTCGAAATGTTCGAGACACTTGAAGTGTTCGAGACTATGGAAATATATTAAACACTTTAATGGTTCGAGACTCTCGAAATGTTCGAGACATTCTAAGTGTTCAATATTCTCTAAATTTTCAATACACTTCAAGTGTTCGAGACACTTGAAGTGTTCGAGACTGTAAATGTTTCAGACACTCTAAGTGTTCGAAACTCTCGAAATGTTCGAGACACTCGAAGTGTTCGAGATTCTCGAAATTTTCAATACACTTGAAGTGTTCGAGATTCGAAATGTTCGAGACACTTGAAGTGTTCGAGAATATGTAAATGTTTTAGACACTCTAAGTGTTCGATACTCTCGACATTTTCAATAACTTGAAGGTTCAAGACTCAAAATATTCGAGACACTTAAAGTGTTCGATACTGGAAATGTTTGAGACACTCTAAGTGTTCGAGGGGGCCGCGGTGGCTCAGTGGTAGAGCGTTCACCTCTGGTGCTTGGGGTCCCGGGTTCGATCCCAGCCCCCGCCAAGTGAACTTTGTGGTAGACAAACACCGTGTGCGTGGGTTTTCTCGGGGTTCTCCCGTTTCCTCCCACTTTCTTCATTCCACCATTTCATTCATTAGTCATCATCACCGTCTCCTTTAGCCTAACCGGCATAACCGTGGGACGTAAAACTCAAAGATTTCATTTTTTCATTTTCTAAGTGTTCGAGACTCTCGAAATGTTTGAGACACTCGAAGTGTTCGAGATTTTCGAAATTTCAATATACTTGAAGTGTTCGAGATTTGAAATCTTCGAGACACTTGAAGTGTTCGAGACCATATAAATGTTTTAGACACTCTAAGAGTTCGAGACTTTCGATATTTTCGAGACAATCGAAGTGTAACAGATTCTCGAAATTTTCAATACACTTGAAGTGTTCGAGACTCGAACTGTTCGAGGCACTGGAAGTGTTCGAGACTATATAAATGTTTGAGACACTCTAAGTGTGCGATACTCTCGAAATATTCTTGAGTGTCAGATTGTTTGAAACAGGCTCGTAGCCAGGGAGGGGCAAGAGGGGGCACTGCCCCACATAAATTACGTTTTCTTCCTCTAAAAATAACGCAGAAGAGAATTTTCAAAGTGACTCAAAACCACTGAAATTCTTCTGATTATATTTGCCAAATTAAATTCAACTTTACGAATTCTACTCATTTCTGTGTAAAATCAAGTGTTTCTTGCTAAATGCACCAAATATCTTTCATTGCCTTTACCAATTTAAAGAATTTCAAACAGTACCCTATTATTGCAACCAAGACAAGCATCCAAGGATACCAGGTGCACCTCCAAACAACAATATCATAGTCCATAATGTTAGTTGTGAATAGTAAGAAACAGCAGTGTTCCGCTTATTTTGGAAGGTAGAAAATTGAGTGCAAACGTTGAATAAAACATATATTTCTATTTTGAATTTTTATAACCTAAAATTGATTTAATATAATTTTGTTCTAATGTTAAAAAAATAAATACTTCCATTTTCATTATTAATATGAAACAAAGTACCTCGCAAAGAGCTTGTATTATGCACACATAAATGAAACAAAAATTTACTTTTGCGATAATTTAAAAATAGAAATAATAAATAAAAATAAACGCACGTTTCAGGTATTCCGGCTAGGTTGACGTCAAGTTGGCCGGGACATAATCTTGAAATTTTAAAATTGAATAATATGACTATGTCAATCGTTCCTGCTTCATTTCTGCTGTAAACTGCTCGAATTTTAACGTTATTGCTAAGTAAATAATGCTGCTATTTCTATAATTACGTATTAATGTTAGGGGAGTCGGGAAATTGAACAAAATTGCTAAATTTGAAAATTTGACTACGGAAATCGTTTCTGGTGTGTTGCTGATGGACACTACTCGTATTTATTTGTTACTGTTAGATAAATAACGCCGTTATTAAAGTTTATATTATAACGTATTAACTTTAAGTGAGCTGGGACATAGAAGCACAATTACTAAAGCTGGGACATAGAAGCACAATTACTAAAGCTGGGACATAGAAGCACTCGTATTTGTTTTGCTCTCCACAGAAACTGCTCGAATTTAGATGTTGCTGCTAGATAAACAACGCTGTTGTTGTAGTTTCTATTTTCTGTATTTGTGTTAAGTGAGCTGAAATGTAAGAGCAAATTTACTAAATTTGATAATCTGACTACGTGAAGATTTACTTCTATGTTACTGTTAAAAAGTGCTCAAATTTGAACGTTACTGTAGGTAAATAACGCAGTTATTCGTGTTTCAAATTACCCTGTCAACTTGATGTCAAGTTAACAGGAACATAATCTTAAAAATCACAAAATTGAATAATATAAGTTTGCCCACCGTTCTGCTGAAAACTACTCAAATTTGAATTCTATTGCCAGGTTAATAACGCCATTATTCGTATTTCTATTATCATGTGTAAACGTTAAGTGAGCCGAGATATAGGGGCAAAATTACTAAATTTGGCAATCTAAGCGAATCTTTGCAGTTACGTTCCTGCAGATAACTGATTGAATGTGAACGTTATTGCTATGTAAATAACGATGTTATTAACATTCCAAATGCCCTGACCACCAACTTTTGAGGAAACAAGAGGAAGTAAGAAGAAGTAAGAGGACCCAAGTAGCGAATCCCTGATGTTTTTTGGCCATATCGAGTTAGGGGGATAAAGATAGGTAACTTCAGATCCTCTATATTATAAGATCCTAGATAGCACTAACGCTGGTGCGTAGTACATTTCGCAGTGTCCGTGGGGTGTATAGTACATTAATAAGTTTGGATATTTTATGCTGATAGGAATAGCATTTTCAAGAAGAACAGAATTCTTGGTCACTGCAATAATAATAATAATAATAATAATAATAATAATAATAATAATAATAATAATAATAATAATAATAATAATAATAACAATATTTCCACTATGGATTTCTTTTCTTATAGGTTAATTCTCATTTTCTTCCTTTTTCTCAAAAATTTGAAATTGTGGGTTAAGTTTGTCTTTCAACGCCCCTCAATTTCAAGTGTAGAAATGAAGCACTAACGTTAGGGTTTGTAATACTAAGAAAAAGTAAAGAAGTACTACCATGATATTACCTGTATATGTGATTGCTAATCCTAATATGCGATGAATCTGATTCTTGGACGTGTTTAAGTAAATAGCTAAAATCTAATGTCTCAATTTTTCCATATTATAACTGTGTCCATACCCCTACTTTACCAGTCTCGATTGTCATTAAGTTTTAGTTTCATTCGAGTGTTTTGTACATTTTTAATATTTTTAAAAGGTATAAAAAAAAGCCTTTTATTTCTGCGGGTATCAGATAATTAAATAAAAATTCGATATAAAACAAATTGTTAAAGAGAACGCTTTTAATCTACATCCATCGTAGGAAGACTAATTACATTGGACACATCTTGCGAAGAAACTGTATGTAAGAAACGCCATAGAGGGAAACATGGAAGGTATGAGAGGAGTAGGAAGAAGAAGATTGCAACTGGTTGAAGATTTAAGAAACGGAAGAACGTATTGGGAGTTGAAAGAGGAAGCTGAAGATCAAGAAAGATGGAGGAAACATTTCGAGACATATTTAGAAAAGTGGCAATTTTGGCTTGACGTCAAGTGAATATCGCCACTTTAATTAGTTAATAACTTTACATGGGTGTGAGTACTAACGTTGTGCTTGGAGTACTAACCAGTACTAACGTAGTACTAACGATTGACACTACTTTTGTATAATTCGGAGAAGATTTACAAAAGTGGCGATTCTGGCTTGACGTCAAGTGAATATCGCCACTTTAATTCGTTAATAACTTTATATGGGTGTGAGTACTAACATTGTGCTTGGAGTACTAACCAGTACTAACGTAGTACTAACGATTGACACTACTTTTGTATAATTCGGAGAAGATTTACAAAAGTGGCGATTCTGGCTTGACGTCAAATGAATATCGCCACTTTAATTCGTTAATAACTTTATATGGGTGTGAGTGCTAACGTTGTGCTTGGAGTACTAACCAGTACTAACGTAGTACTAACGATTGACACTACTTTTGTATAATTCGGAGAAGATTTACAAAAGTGGCGATTCTGGCTTGACGTCAAGTGAATATCGCCACTTTAATTAGTTAATAACTTTATATGGGTGTGAGTACTAACGTTGTGCTTGGAGTACTAACCATTACTAACGTAGTACTAACGATTGACACTACTTTTGTATAATTCGGAGAAGATTTACAAAAGTAGCGATTCTGGCTTGACGTCAAGTGAATATCGCCACTTTAATTCGTTAATAACTTTATATGGGTGTGAATACTAACGTTGTGCTTGGAGTACTAACCAGTACTAACGTAGTACTAACGATTGACACTACTTTTGTATAATTTGGAGAAGATTTGCAAAAGTGGCGATTCTGGGTTGACATCAAGTGTATATCGCCACTTTAATTCGTTAATAACTTTATATGGGTGTGAGTGCTAACGTTGTGCTTGGAGTACTAACCAGTACTAACGTAGTATACCTACTAACGATTGACACTACTTTTGTATAATTCGGAGAAGATTTACAAAAGTGGCGATTCTGGCTTGACGTCAAGTGAATATCGCCACTTTAATTCGTTAATAACTTTATATGGGTGTGAGTACTAACGTTGTGCTTGGAGTACTAACCAGTACTAACGTAGTACTAACGATTGACACTACTTTTGTATAATTCGGAGAAGATTTACAAAAGTGGCGATTCTGGCTTGACGTCAAGTGAATATCGCCACTTTAATTCGTTAATAACTTTATATGGGTGTGAGTACTAACGTTGTGCTTGGAGTACTAACCAGTACTAACGTAGTACTAACGATTGACACTACTTTTGTATAATTCGGAGAAGATTTACAAAAGTGGCGATTCTGGCTTGACGTCAAGTGAATATCGCCACTTTAATTCGTTAATAACTTTATATGGGTGTGAGTACTAACGTTGTGCTTGGAGTACTAACCATTACTAACGTAGTACTAACGATTGACACTACTTTTGTATAATTCGGAGAAGATTTACAAAAGTAGCGATTCTGGCTTGACGTCAAGTGAATATCGCCACTTTAATTCGTTAATAACTTTATATGGGTGTGAGTACTAACGTTGTGCTTGGAGTACTAACCAGTACTAACGTAGTACTAACGATTGACACTACTTTTGTATAATTCGGAGAAGATTTACAAAAGTGGCGATTCTGGCTTGACGTCAAGTGAATATCGCCACTTTAATTCGTTAATAACTTTATATGGGTGTGAGTACTAACATTGTGCTTGGAGTACTAACCAGTACTAACGAAGTACTAACAATCGACACCACTTTTGTATACTTTGGTCAATATTTAGAAAAGTGGCAATTCTGGCTTGACGTCAAGTGAATATCGCCACTTTAATTAGTTAATAACTTTACATGGGTGTGAGTACTAACGTTGTGCTTGGAGTACTAACCAGTACTGACGTAGTACTAACGATTGACACTACTTTTGTATAATTCGGAGAAGATTTACAAAAGTGGCGATTCTGGCTTGACGTCAAGTGAATATCGCCACTTTAATTCGTTAATAACTTTATATGGGTGTGAGTACTAACATTGTGCTTGGAGTACTAACCAGTACTAACGTAGTACTAACGATTGACACTACTTTTGTATAATTCGGAGAAGATTTACAAAAGTGGCGATTCTGGCTTGACGTCAAATGAATATCGCCACTTTAATTCGTTAATAACTTTATATGGGTGTGAGTGCTAACGTTGTGCTTGGAGTACTAACCAGTACTAACGTAGTACTAACGATTGACACTACTTTTGTATAATTCGGAGAAGATTTACAAAAGTGGCGATTCTGGCTTGACGTCAAGTGAATATCGCCACTTTAATTAGTTAATAACTTTATATGGGTGTGAGTACTAACGTTGTGCTTGGAGTACTAACCATTACTAACGTAGTACTAACGATTGACACTACTTTTGTATAATTCGGAGAAGATTTACAAAAGTAGCGATTCTGGCTTGACGTCAAGTGAATATCGCCACTTTAATTCGTTAATAACTTTATATGGGTGTGAGTACTAACGTTGTGCTTGGAGTACTAACCAGTACTAACGTAGTACTAACGATTGACACTACTTTTGTATAATTTGGAGAAGATTTGCAAAAGTGGCGATTCTGGGTTGACATCAAGTGTATATCGCCACTTTAATTCGTTAATAACTTTATATGGGTGTGAGTGCTAACGTTGTGCTTGGAGTACTAACCAGTACTAACGTAGTATACCTACTAACGATTGACACTACTTTTGTATAATTCGGAGAAGATTTACAAAAGTGGCGATTCTGGCTTGACGTCAAGTGAATATCGCCACTTTAATTCGTTAATAACTTTATATGGGTGTGAGTACTAACGTTGTGCTTGGAGTACTAACCAGTACTAACGTAGTACTAACGATTGACACTACTTTTGTATAATTCGGAGAAGATTTACAAAAGTGGCGATTCTGGCTTGACGTCAAGTGAATATCGCCACTTTAATTCGTTAATAACTTTATATGGGTGTGAGTACTAGCGTTGTGCTTGGAGTACTAACCATTACTAACGTAGTACTAACGATTGACACTACTTTTGTATAATTCGGAGAAGATTTACAAAAGTGGCGATTCTGGCTTGACGTCAAGTGAATATCGCCATTTAGTTCGTTAATAACTTTATATGGGTGTGAATACTAACGTTGTGCTTGGAGTACTAACCAGTACTAACGTAGTACTAACGATTGACACTACTTTTGTATAATTTGGAGAAGATTTGCAAAAGTGGCGATTCTGGGTTGACATCAAGTGTATATCGCCACTTTAATTCGTTAATAACTTTATATGGGTGTGAGTGCTAACGTTGTGCTTGGAGTACTAACCAGTACTAACGTAGTACTAACGATTCACACTACTTTTGTATAATTCGGAGAAGATTTACAAAAGTGGCGATTCTGGCTTGACGTCAAGTGAATATCGCCACTTTAGTTCGTTAATAACTTTATATGGGTGTGAGTACTAACGTTGTGCTTGGAGTACTAACCAGTACTAACGTAGTACTAACGATTGACACTACTTTTGTATAATTTGGAGAAGATTTAGAAAAGTGGCGATTCTGGCTTGACGTCAAGTGAATATCGCCACTTTAATTCGTTAATAACTTTATATGGGTGTGAGTACTAACGTTGTGCTTGGAGTACTAACCAGTACTAACGTAGTACTAACGATTAGTATATTTTTCATTTAATTATTAGTAAGTGGCGATTTTGACTTGACAAACGTCATGTATTTCCCTCCAAAACCACAAACCACAATGCAATTGTGACAAACAAATGACGGTTCCGAACGCGCACCACAACACTAAGAACCAGGCGAAATTTTATGGTTTATATTTTCTTTCCTGCAGATTTTTAAACATATTCTTTTATTGTGAGAGAAATACGTATAATTTTGTGAATTTCTATTTCCCGTTGCTAGTTGCCATCCTGCGGGACAACCGTGGGATTCCTATGGATACCCATGCCTATCCCAAGCGGGAGTTACCTGGGATTACCAATTTATATCCTGGAATTTTTAGGATCGTTGTGGGTTGTACGGGATCATAATGGGACCTCCCGTGGACAAAATGTACTATTAGGGCTAGTTCAGACACAATTGTACTTGCCCCAGCATTAAACTCTGATTATAGTTCCGACGCAGTTCACTGCCTGTCCTTTTTTACCAGTCTGCTCAGCCAAAAAAGTCCGACATATGTAATGAGGTGTGGGGCGCCCAACACCTCGACATTTGGTTTCGCCACTTGTTGAAGTTACTCGCCACAGCACTCCTCAGACACCTGCAAAGTCCTGCAGTTTCCGAAATTCTCGTGCCGAGTTTTTCTGAATGAGTACTTTCTTCAAAATAATATTAAAAATTATGGAAAGATTTTCGAGACATTCGAGTCGAGTCGAGATTTTTACGATCTGCCTCGACTCGAAAATTCGAGTCAAGAAATACGTTTATCTCGACTCGTCTCGAATTTTAAAAAGTGTATCTTGACTCGAATCCGAGTCGACTCGAGTCGAGATTCGAGACATGGCTCAACTAGTGCGCGTCCCTACATAATTTGATCTTTGGGTTCTCTTCATAAGTGATTTTGATTACTAGTTATCGTTTTCTATGGGAATGTGTTTCGATAAAATATCTCATCACGACTTCAATACAAACATCATCATACACTATAGTTTTCATTCATGTAGTTGTTCACATAACACCTTTCACGTGGAATACAAGAGTAGGATTGTGTCCTTTTCTCACGAAAAGTTTTTTAAGGTTATGGTAAGTATACAGGTATATACGGGTTTACGATACTTTTTATATGCTTAGAGGGACTTTTTACCTGTTTGTGGCCCGATAATGACGTAATTTTACCAATAATTTACCTGATTTTTCATTAAATAAACACAATTCATTTTTTATTTTCCATATTCATGTTTTATTAAGCATTAGAAACCCCTGTTTATTTTTTATCAGCCCACACAAAGCCCTGTTCATTTTTTATCAGTTTACAGAAAGCCCTGTTTATTTTTATTACTCCATAAAAAACCCTATTCATTTTTATTAGCCCACACAAAGCCCTATTCATATTTTATTAAGCATTAGAAACCCCTGTTTATTTTTATCACTCCACAGAAGGCCCTGTTTATTTTTATCAGCCCACAGAAAGCCCTGTTTATTTTTACACTGGTTCATGTTTATATTTTATTACGCATTAGAAAGCTCTATTTATTTTTTATTAAGCAATAGGAAGTTTTATTTATTTTTTAACAATGCTCAGAAGCACTGAATTTTTATTTAATTTATCACGTATGTGTGACTTTTTTGCTGGCGCCCTTACTGTTTGGTTATGCTGCGACTTTGCTTTATACTTTTACCGCTTACTTTGTATATCTTATCACGTATGTGTAACCTTTGCGCTGGAGCCATTACAGTCGCGAATTCTTTCGCCCGCCTGCTTTGTATATTTGCCGCACGGCAGCCACGGACGCTAATGGTATTTTCCTTTATAGATAACGGCACACTTTGTATGTTTATCCAATACTTTAACCTAAGTAAGAAGACAAAGTTCACTTACCTTTGATAACACCTTCGATGCTGCCTATTTCCTAGTTGCGGTTGGTGGTTTATTGATGTTGACAATCTTCTTTATGACGTAGAAGAACTTGTTGCGCGAACCGAAAGCAAACAAATATTGCGATACCGCCGTTGTATTTTCCGGTTTTAGGTATATTTATAACCTCGGTTGACTATTTGATTCAGGCTATTTTTGAATTTAATAAAATAATAATTAATTGGGTGAATATATAAATTTGATATTGTAATTTTATGAAAAACATAATTATTTTGCATTTATGTATTGAACATTTTTTAAAAAAGTAGGAGAAACTATACATTATTGGAATGTGGATATTTCTATGGCGGTTACACGTACACTATCCAAAACTAACTATGTTTACAAGCTAACGTTGTATGTTGGTACTTTTATGTCGTCTTTTTCCGGAAGCATGGCTTATTTGACACTGGTTGCAGGTACAGCATTTGATTGTAGGATATTTGTTGCACCTTGCAAGTCAGAACCATGTTCTTTATAGATAACTCTTTTTGTTATTGTTAATACAGCTTGAATTGGAATTTATTATTATTATTATTATTATTATTATTATTATTATTATTATTATTATTACTATTATTATTATTATTATTATTATTATTATTATTATTAGAATTATGAAAATAATTATTATTGTAAGTAAATGGAATTGGAACTTGGGCTCTTTGAATTACTACTCCGTTATGTCAGAATATATATGACTGGAAGAGAGTTACTTTTGTATGTTGCAGGAAATTGTCATAAGAATATGATTGCGTTTTTAGTATTTGAAATTGGATATACAAATAACAGTACCTAACATGTAGATGCGATCATTTTTTATTGCATACCCCTATTATTATTTAAATGTGAATTACACGCTAATTGCGGAGACCATATGATTTTAGTTTACTTTTGGAATGTGATATTTAGATTTTAATGTTTAGTGTGTGTATCCTACTAGTTATGTAATCGGTAGCAACGAACAATCAATATGAAAATGCGTAGAAGCCTTGTTTGCCAACCTAATTTTGCGCTGTTTAGATTTCATATTATATATGCATAAGAATAGTCATTCCATACATAGGTTGAAACTGAAATTGTATTTTAGATATTTGGAGGGTGGATTTTAAGGATACCCATTTTTTTGTTTGTTAGGTACTTATTTTTTATTTAGGGTGTTGCATTTTTATTTACAATATTAATGCATAGACATTTAAGATATAAGACCCGAATTTAATAATTTTATTACTAATTTAATACAGCTTGTATTCAAAATAATGGTGAGATTATGGATTGTCAAGTCAAGCGTGAATTTTACTAATTAAACTATATTTATTACGTATGGCACTAATTTTACTAGAACCTGCAATGGTTTTAAGCTGTTTTGCTTGCATGAAATTAGCATTAGCAGTTTGATTTACATAGGAGTTATTTGAATTAAGCTTTGAAATTAGAATTTTTTCTTTATAACTGGAAACTTTATAGTTGAATTTACTTAGAAATCCTGTTACAGCGTTTGAATGGTATATATGTTTATTGCATGATGATTATTGTTCTTGTAGGAGAAATGAATATCTGTTTACTGAATGAAGATATGATTACAGAAATATTTGATTTTGATAGTTTTATCAGGAATTGAACTAAAAATTTTACGCTCCAGAGGTTACAATTGAACACTAAATAATTTTAAGTTTATTGTCTTACAATTATGCATGTTAAGATAACTTGTATTAGAACACTTTGTGGTGACTTTTTCTTTTAAGATGAATGAAACGTTGGAATGAGAATGTAGGAGGAAACGGGACAACCCCGAGAAAATTTCATATGTACGATGTTTGTCCATTACAAACATACATGGTCCAGAATTGAACCAAGAGTATTGACGATACTAACTATGAAGTGTGTTCACTATAAGTAAAAATAGAGGGTATTCTATTGTTTGAAGCGAATTTAATGAGAAATTGTTGATAATTGTAGAGGTAAAAGTTATTCACTTTATGTGATAGATAATGTTGCAGAACTATTTATATATTATGTGGACTTAAGACTTACAATGAATACAGTACCGAGACTATTGATTTAGCCGAAGATTATAGTTGATGTCTTTTATAGGGAGTTTTTAGTTTAAGCTTGCTGAGGAATGTATTATTATACTTTGAAGTAAATATACTATGGGTATTTAATCTTGCACTCACAAGAGGGATTGAATCACAATCCTTTTGGTTTTCACTTCGATGTGCTAGCTGATTATTTATTTTCTATGCTGCACAACAATATATTTATGTATATGTTTTATTTGACTCAATTTATATACATTTAAATCACTGACAGAATCGTTATAGGTAAAAATTGTTTTTTTTGTCTCGAAATTATATGTTAAGTGTCTTGATTGTTTACCGTAAAAATATTTTTATGGAGTATATGTGAATTTGATTATATTTAAAACTAGAATATATTGTTATTGACAGAGTATTTGACATAGGCTTAATTGAAGTTGGGAATCAGAGATTCACAAATTGACATGCGATGCATATATGGCACATTGATATTTAGTATAGTGTAGATATTTTTAAATTTACAATGCATGATAATATAAGAATTTGACATAACTTGTATTGTGGTACCCTACAGAACCATCATATGAAGATTTGGCTGATTACACTTTGTATTATGCTGAACTAGGTCCTTTAGGAGTTTAGTTTTGTATAGAGATACAGATTAACTACACGCTATTATTATATGATGGTGAAAATGATTGATACTTTATTATTTAGATATTAGATATACGGGTTAATGGTTTCTAGAAAAGAATTTACGGACACTTGTGTGCATTAAGATTTGGAATTTCAGATTGCAAGATAGAACTTTGTTTGATGTTACTTGGTTTATTTATGGATGTTGATTTAAATTTGTTGAATTACAATTACACTATTTAAACTTGAAACCTGATGAATGTATTATATTCATGTAACATTACCAGAAACAACTACAAATTAGTTTGTTATATCACATTAGCCCATATTAGAAACTATTTATCAGAATTAGTAACTATATTTGAAATAGGATTGAATACAAAGAACTATGCTTGAATTTAGCGATGAATAATATTTACCTATTATACTGATTAGAACTTTAATTATGTGTTATGGTACCTCCACCGATTTACTACTTTATTATTCACATATTGCTTACATTTTAGGATAAATTAGTTTTCTACGACTATATGTAGATATTACGGTAGTATTAGAATTTATTTTATATTGAAATATGACACAAAATTAAGTATGAACTATTGATAACTAATACTAACTACGGTTTACTAGGAACACAAGTTCAGACTATACTTTGTAGGTTTGAAATTACTAGTCTTTTAAGAAGTAGATGGTTACTATGTTTTAAGAGCAAGGACAATTGATTTGTACAATAGTGACAGCTATTATACTGAATTGGAGATACTCTATTTATATAACTTTAGTTTATTAGTATTGCAATTAGCAGATAGAAGTACATTATTTATAAATATTGATGATAACGACTCTTTTAATTATCTATAAATGGTATGTTTATTAATGTCATTTAGATTTGTTTAACTGGAATCAACTAAAGTAACAATCTTAACTATGACCAATATTATGATCCACTGGAGAATGTTTTGAGTTGATATCAGTGAAAATGTACGGTAGAGACTTATTATATTCTTGGAATTATAGTTTTTACTAAGAAATGCTATGATTATGAATTATTATGATCTTGAGAGATATAATGATATGTATTTGTTTAATAATAAGAATTAATTCATTTAGAATATTAGGATTGACAGATGATTCCTGGAATATTGTTATTTATTTATTTATTTATTTCAGATACAAAGCACCACACCTAGTGACAAGTATCATCCTCTTGAACTACTAAACACATAATTGACAGATTGCCACATAGTACTTTATAACATAAAGGCATTGCTATTACATGTAATGCTAACTGAAGAGTGCACTATCGACATTTAATTAATATATAGAAAGGCCACAACAAATAGTGACAACTATTGTTTTGTTTAAAGCTATTTAAATATAATTGACAGATGGGTATGTTTTGCTTTTATAATAAGATATATTTGGTTTACATTTATGGTGACAGTTTGGTTTTCGGCATTAGTCACTTATTTTAGATATGAGGCAGCGCAACTAACGACAGCTATTATTTTATTTGAAGTATTAAATACGTGAATGTTAGCGTGATTTGTTTTTTGTCATAAGATGTATTTGCTTTACATTAAAGTTGGATATTGTGATTATTACAATACTGAAATCTATATATGTTAGATAAAAGGCAATACAACTAGCGACATCTATTAACTTATTTGAATTATTAGAATGTGTGAATGCCAGTTTGATTTGTTTCCTTTTCATTATAAGATATATCAGGTTTACATTTAAGGATTGATATTTGATTAGTATAATACCAAGATTACTCATGTTAGATAGGAGGTAGCACAACTAGCAACATCTGTTGACTTGCCTGAATTATTAATTGCATGAATGCCAGGTTGAATTGTTTTACTTTAAATAATCATTTATTTAACATGAATATTTTAAAATGCCTGTATAGTAACAAGGTATATTGACGTTAAATACGGCTCAGTATACGTCATTACCATGTACTACAACGTATTTGAATTATTAGATTTTTGAATGACAGACTAGGACTTTTGCTGTTATACCAAAAGACAAATTATTTTCAATATTTATTCATTTAATCAATAAATACTAATGGATATACATTATATTTTCTTTTACATAAATTTATATTTCATTTATTTTGCTGGTTATATTAACTTGTTATTGTAAACATTTTTGTTAAAGAAATTTGATAAGATAAATATAATTGTATAAACGCAGGTAAATTGAAATTATATATTTATAGCCTAAATATGGAATAAATACCGGTTTGTTTTACGAGTTGATGATGAAGAGTTGAACAAACACACTATGAGTTTTATATTTGTATACCACTAAGCATAACATTAAGGATAACTTTCTATGAATATGGACTAATTTTCTTGTACTGAAGAACACTGTATCCTTATTGAACAGAAATTTTTCAAATACATGAATTTTAAAGAATTATAAGGAATATTTACAAGTAATTGGTAAAAAAACTAAAACGATGAGACCTGACTTTATGATGTGGAGATATATTAGGAGAACATGATGGATAAGAAAATAGCATTTTTTACTTAGGAAGACTCTTTATGTATTTTTTTGTTTAATAGTGACATCAAGTATTTTTATTTCAGATTGATTACAGACAAAAGCTATATACTATTTTTACTACTGATGAATTACATGATAATTTAATTGTATTATAGATTATGACATTTACAGTATTAAGTGCTTTGAAGGTTTGAAATCCTCCCAAGACAATGTTTGTGAACAGATGAATGTTATGTCCATTTATAAATGTTTTAATAAACGTATTAATCAGGGGATCATCACATTGTAGGATTTGTTCATAGTTTCAGCACATACAAAGAATAATTTAATTATTAGTAACTATAAGCGCTTGTTCATCTTAGGTGACAGTTTGAGACTATATTGACTTTAACAATTGCATAGATTGTTTTCATTATAATGATTCCTTTATTTTCTGCAAGATATGTTTTATGTTACGTTTGTTGATCCTATCTCTTCAGTATAGTGACAAATGATTTAACTGTATTGTGATATTTGAATGAAAATGATAAAATGATAGCAACCAATTTGTTTATTATTAGAGGTTCATTTTGCCGAAGAGTATGAAGGATATGAGGCTGTAATGAAGGAGAAGATGGATTGATTGTGTCGGCTGAATGTCTATAGAAATATGTGCGAGTGAGTGGTGTGAAGATGTCTTGAAGGAAATCAGCAAAACACCAGCTTTGGAGGAGTTTGTTTTTATAGGTAAGGCATTATTTGATAATTGATATGGTGTTTTACTAGGGTTTTCCGCAAAGAACATTGAAATGTTTTCAACACTTGTTAGGACGAGTGACGTTAGAGAGTATTACAGATGTTAATCCGACACCGTAGCTTGTAACCACAGATGTAATTCTTGACCATCCTTTGAAGTTGTTGGTGATGACGGAGTGCTTATGGATTTTTGTACGTTGATAGTTACGCTAAAATTGTCGAGAGCGAGTGATAAATGTGAGATATTTTGTTGACAATGTTGTTTGATAAGGCGTTGATGTAGTTACTGGTATGTAAAGTGAACTAGCTTCTAGGATTGAAGATGTATTGGTATGAATGTCATGATACACTGCGTCCATTGATGTACGGTTGTAATGGGTATACTTCTGCCGATAAATATATTTTGTATTGTTCACAGTCGAATTTGTCAAAACAGATGCTAGTTTTTCGAAATTTTGTGGATTGAGTCGTATGATGAGTACTAAGTTGTAATTTGATCGGAAGAGGCACACTTTCTAATAGATCGAGAGAACATCAATTTGGATTTGTGAAACGTGATTAGCAGAAGTAATGACAATATTTGGTATGCTTTGTGATACAGGCCTAGTGGGTTTGGAAGATCATGAATGATACCAGGTATGTAAGTTATGACAAAGGTTTGAAAGGTGGATCTGTCTCTTTCTGATTTGCTGTGCATGTTGAACTTGGCCATAATTATGAATTTCTTATTATTATCGGAAATGTGTTGTACGATTACCATAGGTAGCGGTTTTACATGTCTGATAGAAACTGTAGCAACAATTATAGTTATATTACGGAAGTATAAAGTAATGATGAGATATTCAGGAAGATCTGGCAGCCTACAAAAGTGTTGGCGTGATGGAATACGTGGAGAAAATTCCACAACTGTTTATCCATTTGTGCGTCTCCTAGGAACGTGTTAGCCTGTAGAATTAATGTATATCCAGAAAAATGACAAATGATGGTGGGAGTGAGAAAGGTTTCGTTAAGGATAATTACTTCAGCTCTTTCTACCACTAACAGCGCTTCGAATAAAGCTTTATTATGATGAATGGATCTAATATTGAGAAATATAAAGACTATATCCATGATCAATAGGTTAGACAGTAGTTTAAAAGGTAGTGTATGAAAATAGATATTTTGACCAGAATAAGTAGTATGAAATGTAACATGGAATATTTCTTTTGCTGCGTGGATGATTTGTTTTAAGACATGTGAACGATGAATTGGTTGAATATTTTGAAGAGTATGCGTTAGAAAGGCAACAATATATTGCGTACTGTTATAGAAGAGTTCGGTGATTGTAGAACGTTTGCAGAATAGTTGTATATACGTAGTGGTACCACCTACTCAGGGTGAACCTTGGTATGGACGGATTTGCCTTTACAATTGTAACTATATGTCGGTATTGTTTATAACAAGCGTAACAATTTAGGGGAGGTTGTAGATTGGGGATATGAATGACTGGAGTGATCACCAGATCATTAGCTACAGACAGAAGTATTTGGGCATATTGCGGTAGAGTGTTGATTATATGTATAGCATTTTTCGCATTGAAGTGTTACGGGGTGTTGGTGACCGTGAAAGTTTAACTCTGTTTTTGTTATAAATGTATGCCCCACTAGTTAGAAGAGAATCATTAGTGGTTTGAGAAGGTGTTAGTACTTGAACAATGTACGTAGGACATGTAACATTTCTAATTTGTATAACCTTCAGGTGTGTGTGTGTCCTACGTAGGTAAGTTCCTCCTAAATTTTTTATTGGTATAAGGATTAACACCCCGATTTAGCACGGAAAGGAGAGGAGGACGGCGAGGTGGTGGCATTTGCTTGCTTTGAGATGCATTGTGGTTAGTAAGTTTAGCATTTTGTTGAAGGTTTCTATATGTACTTTGTTTTTATAGTGCTGACCAAGTTTGCATTTTCTGTTTGAAAATAAAGCCGTTCCTAATTTTAACTATTTCTTTGAGTGACGCACGAGGAAGGTACTTGTACAGTTGTAGAGCAACTTGTTTCTCAGTTGAGAAACGTGAATCAAATTGGGTCAACAGAAACGAGTACATTGATTGAGATGAAGTTCGAGGTAAAGTTGGACCCACAGTAGAATTTGTTTTCGTATCCATAGTGTTGTCCACTATATCTGGTGTAGCATGTGCTTTCTTTGCAACTGGTGAGAATTGCAACCGGTTAGAATAAGTTTGCATGATTGAAGAACAGGAAGTCATAGACATAACAGAGCTTCTGGTACGACCAGATATACTTTGTGACTGCACCTGCATTTCTTCCACTTTTGTGGAGCAACCAGGAAGTTTACGCTAATTATTGCTAGCTAGTAAGGTTACGATTGATACTTTGAAAAATTTGTGCAGTTTATACTTGGGAGTTGGCATCAAGAAAGATATGGTAGAGAATTTTTATTATCGATAGATACACCATATTATAATTAACAATAAACATTGATATGTTATGAAATATGGAGAGTTGAATTAACACATTAATGTGTTTTAGGTTCTGATAAGAACTATTTGATTTATAATATCACAGAACAATATTTGATTGGTATATTAGTGTTATTCATATGCAATAGATACAACATATCGTATCTAGTATCAATAATTATATTATTTGAAATATGACAACCACACATGATAGTTGCTAATTTAACTTCTAAAACAAGATATGGTTTATGAATTCTTGTGGATTAATGAAAAAAATGAAATGAAATCTTTGAGCTTTACGTCCCACGGTTATGCCTGTTAGGCTAAAGGAGACGGTGATGATGAGTAATGAATGAAAAAGATGGAATGAAAAATGTGGGAGGAAACGGGAGAACCCCGAGAAAACCCACGCACACGATGATTGTCCACCACAAAGTTCTTGTGGATTTTTTTGTTTTTCAAATTATATTTCTAGTTTTAGTTCTGCATTTTTCAGTTTTACATTTTTTTGTTTGTTTAAAATTTGTATAATATTGATTACTCTTGATTTAATATTGTAATGTACGTAACTTTTGTAAAAATAAACATTTCAGTCTGCCAATCATGCACTTAAAATTGCGAATATGGTAATATTTGTCAATTGGTATGATGTTTCACATTTAATGTTGATACATAACGGTTCTGTAATAATCAAATCCAACCTCCCCCAAATTGTTACGCTTGCTATAAACAATACCGACATATAGTTACAATTGTAAAGGCAAATCCGTCCATACCAAGGTTCACCCTGAGTAGGTGGTACCATTACGTATATACAACTATTCTGCAAACGTTCTACAATCGCCGAACTCTTCTATAACAGTACGCAATATATTGTTGCCTTTCTAACGCATACTCTTCAAAATATTCAACCAATTCATCGTTCACATGTCTTAAAACAAATCATCCACGCAGCAAAAGAAATATTCCATGTTACATTTCATACTACTTATTCTGGTCAAAATATCTATTTTCATACACTACCTTTTAAACTACTGTCTAACCTATTGATCATGGATATAGTCTTTATATTTCTCAATATTAGATCCATTCATCATAATAAAGCTTTATTCGAAGCGCTGTTAGTGGTAGAAAGAGCTGAAGTAATTATCCTTAACGAAACCTTTCTCACTCCCACCATCATTTGTCATTTTTCTGGATATACATTAATTCTACAGGCTAACACGTTCCTAGGAGACGCACAAATGGATAAACAGTTGTGGAATTTTCTCCACGTATTCCATCACGCCAACACTTTTGTAGGCTGCCAGATCTTCCTGAATATCTCATCATTACTTTATACTTCCGTAATATAACTATAATTGTTGCTACAGTTTCTATCAGACATGTAAAACCGCTACCTATGGTAATCGTACAACACATTTCCGATAATAATAAGAAATTCATAATTATGGCCAAGTTCAACATGCACAGCAAATCAGAAAGAGACAGATCCACCTTTCAAACCTTTGTCATAACTTACATACCTGGTATCATTCATGATCTTCCAAACCCACTAGGCCTGTATCACAAAGCATACCAAATATTGTCATTACTTCTGCTAATCACGTTTCACAAATCCAAATTGATGTTCTCTCGATCTATTAGAAAGTGTGCCTCTTCCGATCAAATTACAACTTAGTACTCATCATACGACTCAATCCACAAAATTTCGAAAAACTAGCATCTGTTTTGACAAATTCGACTGTGAACAATACAAAATATATTTATCGGCAGAAGTAGGCCCATTACAACCGTACATCAATGGACGCAGTGTATCATGACATTCATACCAATACATCTTCAATCCTAGAAGCTAGTTCACTTTACATACCAGTAACTACATCAACGCCTTATCAAACAACATTGTCAACAAAATATCTCACATTTATCACTCGCTCTCGATAATTTTAGCGTAACTATCAACGTACAAAAATCCATAAGCACTCCGTCATCACCAACAACTTCAAAGGATGGTCAAGAATTATATCTGTGGTTACAAGCTACGGTGTCGGATTAAAATCTGTAATACTCTCTAACGTCACTCGTCCTAACAAGTGTTGAAAACATTTCAATGTTCTTTGCGGAAAACCCTAGTAAAACACCATATCAATTATCAAATAATGCCTTACCTATAAAAACAAACTCCTCCAAAGCTGGTGTTTTGCTGATTTCCTTCAAGACATCTTCACACCACTCACTCGCACATATTTCTATAGACATTCAGCCGACACAATCAATCCATCTTCTCCTTCATTACAGCCTCATATCCTTCATACTCTTCGGCAAAATGAACCTCTAATAATAAACAAATTGGTTGCTATCATTTTATCATTTTCATTCAAATATCACAATATAGTTAAAACATTTGTCACTATACTGAAGAGATAGGATCAAAAAACGTAACATAAAACATATCTTGCAGAAAATAAAGGAATCATTATAATGAAAACAATCTATGCAATTGTTAAAGTCAATATAGTCTCAAACTGTCACCTAAGATGAACAAGCGCTTATAGTTACTAATAATTAAATTATTCTTTGTATGTGCTGAAACTATGAACAAATCCTACAATGTGATGATCCCCTGATTAATACGTTTATTAAAACATTTATAAATGGACATAACATTCATCTGTTCACAAACATTGTCTTGGGAGGATTTCAAACCTTCAAAGCACTTAATACTGTAAATGTCATAATCTATAATACAATTAAATTATCATGTAATTCATCAGTAGTAAAAATAGTATATAGCTTTTGTCTGTAATCAATCTGAAATAAAAATACTTGATGTCACTATTAAACAAAAAATACATAAAGAGTCTTCCTAAGTAAAAAATGCTATTTTCTTATCCATCATGTTCTCCTAATATATCTCCACATCATAAAGTCAGGTCTCATCGTTTTAGTTTTTTTACCAATTACTTGTAAATATTCCTTATAATTCTTTAAAATTCATGTATTTGAAAAATTTCTGTTCAATAAGGATACAGTGTTCTTCAGTACAAGAAAATTAGTCCATATTCATAGAAAGTTATCCTTAATGTTATGCTTAGTGGTATACAAATATAAAACTCATAGTGTGTTTGTTCAACTCTTCATCATCAACTCGTAAATCAAACCGATATTTATTCCATATTTAGGCTATAAATATATAATTTCAATTTACCTGCGTTTATACAATTATATTTATCTTATCAAATTTCTTTAACAAAAATGTTTACAATAACAAGTTAATATAACCAGCAAAATAAATGAAATATAAATTTATGTAAAAGAAAATATAATGTATATCCATTAGTATTTATTGATTAAATGAATAAATATTGAAAATAATTAGTCTTTTGGTATAACACCAAAAGTCCTAGTCTGTCATTCAAAAATCTAATAATTTAAATACGTTGTAGTACATGGTAATGACGTATACTGAGCCGTATTTAATGTCAATATACCTTGTTACTATACAGGCATTTTAAAATATTCATGTTAAATAAATGATTATTTAAAGTAAAACAATTCAACCTGGCATTCATGCAATTAATAATTCAGGCAAGTCAACAGATGTTGCTAGTTGTGCTACCTCCTATCTAACATGAGTAATCTTGGTATTATACTAATCAAATATCAATTCTTAAATGTAAACCTGATATATCTTATAATGAAAAGGAAACAAATCAAACTGGCATTCACACATTCTAATAATTCAAATAAGTTAATAGATGTCGCTAGTTGTATTGCCTTTTATCTAACATATATAGATTTCAGTATTGTAATAATCACAATATCCAACTTTAATGTAAAGCAAATACATCTTATGACAAAAAACAAATCACGCTAACATTCACGTATTTAATACTTCAAATAAAATAATAGCTGTCGTTAGTTGCGCTGCCTCATATCTAAAATAAGTGACTAATGTCGAAAACAAAACTGTCACCATAAATGTAAACCAAATAATCTTATTATAAAAGCAAAACATACCCATCTGTCAATTATATTTAAATAGCTTTAAACAAAACAATAGTTGTCACTATTTGTTGTGGCCTTTCTATATATTAATTAAATGTCGATAGTGCACTCTTCAGTTAGCATTACATGTAATAGCAATGCCTTTATGTTATAAAGTACTATGTGGCAATCTGTCAATTATGTGTTTAGTAGTTCAAGAGGATGATACTTGTCACTAGGTGTGGTGCTTTGTATCTGAAATAAATAAATAAATAAATAACAATATTCCAGGAATCAAATGTCAATCCTAATATTCTAAATGAATTAATTCTTATTATTAAACAAATACATATCATTATATCTCTCAAGATCATAATAATTCATAATCATAGCATTTCTTAGTAAAAACTATAATTCCAAGAATATAATAAGTCTCTACCGTACATTTTCACTGATATCAACTCAAAACATTCTCCAGTGGATCATAATATTGGTCATAGTTAAGATTGTTACTTTAGTTGATTCCAGTTAAACAAATCTAAATGACATTAATAAACATACCATTTATAGATAATTAAAAGAGTCGTTATCATCAATATTTATAAATAATGTACTTCTATCTGCTAATTGCAATACTAATAAACTAAAGTTATATAAATAGAGTATCTCCAATCCAGTATAATAGCTGTCACTATTGTACAAATCAATTGTCCTTGCTCTTAAAACATAGTAACCATCTACTTCTTAAAAGACTAGTAATTTCAAACCTACAAAGTATAGTCTGAACTTGTGTTCCTAGTAAACCGTAGTTAGTATTAGTTATCAATAGTTCATACTTAATTTTGTGTCATATTTCAATATAAAATAAATTCTAATACTACCGTAATATCTACATATAGTCGTAGAAAACTAATTTATCCTAAAATGTAAGCAATATGTGAATAATAAAGTAGTAAATCGGTGGAGGTACCATAACACATAATTAAAGTTCTAATCAGTATAATAGGTAAATATTATTCATCGCTAAATTCAAGCATAGTTCTTTGTATTCAATCCTATTTCAAATATAGTTACTAATTCTGATAAATAGTTTCTAATATGGGCTAATGTGATATAACAAACTAATTTGTAGTTGTTTCTGGTAATGTTACATGAATATAATACATTCATCAGGTTTCAAGTTTAAATAGTGTAATTGTAATTCAACAAATTTAAATCAACATCCATAAATAAACCAAGTAACATCAAACAAAGTTCTATCTTGCAATCTGAAATTCCAAATCTTAATGCACACAAGTGTCCGTAAATTCTTTTCTAGAAACCATTAACCCGTATATCTAATATCTAAATAATAAAGTATCAATCATTTTCACCATCATATAATAATAGCGTGTAGTTAATCTGTATCTTTATACAAAACTAAACTCCTAAAGGACCTAGTTCAGCATAATACAAAGTGTAATCAGCCAAATCTTCATATGATGGTTCTGTAGGGTACCACAATACAAGTTATGTCAAATTCTTATATTATCATGCATTGTAAATTTAAAAATATCTACACTATACTAAATATCAATGTGCCATATATGCATCGTATGTCAATTTGTGAATCTCTGATTCCCAACTTCAATTAAGCCTATGTCAAATACTCTGTCAATAACAATATATTCTAGTTTTAAATATAATCAAATTCACATATACTCCATAAAAATATTTTTACGGTAAACAATCAAGACACTTAACATATAATTTCGAGACAAAAAAAAACAATTTTTACCTATAACGATTCTGTCAGTGATTTAAATGTATATAAATTGAGTCAAATAAAACATATACATAAATATATTGTTGTGCAGCATAGAAAATAAATAATCAGCTAGCACATCGAAGTGAAAACCAAAAGGATTGTGATCAATCCCTCTTGTGAGTGCAAGATTAAATACCCATAGTATATTTACTTCAAAGTATAATAATACATTCCTCAGCAAGCTTAAACTAAAAACTCCCTATAAAAGACATCAACTATAATCTTCGGCTAAATCAATAGTCTCGGTACTGTATTCATTGTAAGTCTTAAGTCCACATAATATATAAATAGTTCTGCAACATTATCTATCACATAAAGTGAATAACTTTTACCTCTACAATTATCAACAATTTCTCATTGAATTCGCTTCAAACAATAGAATACCCTCTATTTTTACTCATAGTGAACACACTTCATAGTTAGTATCGTCAATACTCTTGGTTCAATTCTGGACCATGTATGTTTGTAATGGACAAACATCGTACATATGAAATTTTCTCGGGGTTGTCCCGTTTCCTCCTACATTCTCATTCCAACGTTTCATTCATCTTAAAAGAAAAAGTCACCACAAAGTGTTCTAATACAAGTTATCTTAACATGCATAATTGTAAGACAATAAACTTAAAATTATTTAGTGTTCAATTGTAACCTCTGGAGCGTAAAATTTTTAGTTCAATTCCTGATAAAACTATCAAAATCAAATATTTCTGTAATCATATCTTCATTCAGTAAACAGATATTCATTTCTCCTACAAGAACAATAATCATCATGCAATAAACATATATACCATTCAAACGCTGTAACAGGATTTCTAAGTAAATTCAACTATAAAGTTTCCAGTTATAAAGAAAAAATTCTAATTTCAAAGCTTAATTCAAATAACTCCTATGTAAATCAAACTGCTAATGCTAATTTCATGCAAGCAAAACAGCTTAAAACCATTGCAGGTTCTAGTAAAATTAGTGCCATACGTAATAAATATAGTTTAATTAGTAAAATTCACGCTTGACTTGACAATCCATAATCTCACCATTATTTTGAATACAAGCTGTATTAAATTAGTAATAAAATTATTAAATTCGGGTCTTATATCTTAAATGTCTATGCATTAATATTGTAAATAAAAATGCAACACCCTAAATAAAAAATAAGTACCTAACAAACAAAAAAATGGGTATCCTTAAAATCCACCCTCCAAATATCTAAAATACAATTTCAGTTTCAACCTATGTATGGAATGACTATTCTTATGCATATATAATATGAAATCTAAACAGCGCAAAATTAGGTTGGCAAACAAGGCTTCTACGCATTTTCATATTGATTGTTCGTTGCTACCGATTACATAACTAGTAGGATACACACACTAAACATTAAAATCTAAATATCACATTCCAAAAGTAAACTAAAATCATATGGTCTCCGCAATTAGCGTGTAATTCACATTTAAATAATAATAGGGGTATGCAATAAAAAATGATCGCATCTACATGTTAGGTACTGTTATTTGTATATCCAATTTCAAATACTAAAAACGCAATCATATTCTTATGACAATTTCCTGCAACATACAAAAGTAACTCTCTTCCAGTCATATATATTCTGACATAACGGAGTAGTAATTCAAAGAGCCCAAGTTCCAATTCCATTTACTTACAATAATAATTATTTTCATAATTCTAATAATAATAATAATAATAATAATAATAATAATAATAGTAATAATAATAATAATAATAATAATAATAATAATAATAATAATAATAATAAATTCCAATTCAAGCTGTATTAACAATAACAAAAAGAGTTATCTATAAAGAACATGGTTCTGACTTGCAAGGTGCAACAAATATCCTACAATCAAATGCTGTACCTGCAATCAGTGTCAAATAAGCCATGCTTCCGGAAAAAGGCGACATAAAAGTACCAACATACAACGTTAGCTTGTAAACATAGTTAGTTTTGAATAGTGTACGTGTAAGCGCCATAGAAATATCCACATTCCAATAATGTATAGTTTCTCGTACTTTTTTAAAAAAAATGTTCAATACATAAATGCAAAATAATTATGTTTTTCATAAAATTACAATATCAAATTTATATATTCATTCAATTAATTATTATTTTATTAAATTCAAAAATAGCCTGAATCAAATAGTCAACCGAGGTTATAAATATACCTAAAACCGGAAAATACAACGGCGGTATCGCAATATTTGTTTGCTTTCGGTTCGCGCAACAAGTTCTTCTACGTCATAAAGAAGATTGTCAACAGCAATAAACCACCAACCGCAACTAGGAAATAGGCAGCATCGAAGGTGTTATCAAAGGTAAGTGAACTTTGTCTTCTTACTTAGGTTAAAGTATTGGATAAACATACAAAGTGTGCCGTTATCTATAAAGGAAAATACCATTAGCGTCCGTGGCTGCCGTGTGGCAAATACACAAAGCAGGCGGGTGAAAAAACTCGCGACGGTAATGGCGCCAGCGCAAAGGTCACACATACGTGATAAGATATACAAAGTAAGCGGTAAAAGTATAAAGCAAAGTCGCAGCATAACCAAACAGTAAGGGCGCCAGCAAGAAAGTCACACATACGTGATAAATTAAATAAAAATTCAGTGCTTCTGAGCATTGTTAAAAAATGAATAAAACTTCCTGTTGCTTAATAAAAAATAAATAGAGCTTTCTAATGCGTAATAAAATATAAACATGAACCAGTGTAAAAATAAACAGGGCTTTCTGTGGGCTGATAAAAATAAACAGGGCCTTCTGTGGAGTGATAAAAATAAACAGGGGTTTCTAATGCTTAATAAAATATGAATAGGGCTTTCTGTGGGCTAATAAAAATGAATAGGGTTTTTTATGGAGTAATAAAAATAATCAGGGCTTTCTGTAAACTGATAAAAAATGAACAGGGCTTTCTGTGTGCTGATAAAAAATAAACAGGGATTTCTAATGCTTAATAAAACATGAATATGGAAAATAAAAAATGAATTGTGTTTATTTAATGAAAAATCAGGTAAATTATGGGTAAAATTACGTCATTATCGGGCCACAAAAAGGTAAAAGGTCCCTCTAAGCATATAAAAAGTATCGTAAACCCGTATATACCTGTATACTTACCCTAACCTTAAAAAACTTTTCGTGAGAAAAGGACACAATCCTACTCTTGTATTCCACGTGAAAGGTGTTATGTGAACAACTACATGAATGAAAACTATAGTATATGATGATGTTTGTATTGAAGTCTTGATGAGATATTTTATCGAAACACATTCCCATAGAAAACGATAACTAGTAATCAAAATCACTTATGAAGAGAACCCAAAGATCAAATTATGTAGGGACGCGCACTAGTTGAGCCATGTCTCGAATCTCGACTCGAGTCGACTCGGATTCGAGTCAAGATACACTTTTTAAAATTCGAGACGAGTCGAGATAAACGTATTTCTCGACTCGAATTTTCGATTCGAGACAGATCGTAAAAATCTCGACTCGACTCGAATTTCTCGAAAATCTTTCCATAATTTTTAATATTATTTTGTAGAAAGTACTCATTCAGAAAAACTCGGCACGAGAATTTCGGAAACTGCAGGACTTTGCAGGTGTCTGAGGAGTGCTGTGGCGGGTAACTTCAACAAGTGGCGAAACCAAATGTCGAGATGTTGGGCGCCCCCCACCTCATTACATATGTCGGACGTTTTTGGCTGAGCAGACTGGTAAAACAGGACAGGCAGTGAACTGCGTCGGAACTATAATCAGAGTTTAATGCTGGGGCAAGTACAATTGTGTCTGAACTAGCCCTAATAGTACATTTTGTCCACGGGAGGTCCCATTATGATCCCGTACAACCCACAACGATCCTAAAAATTCCAGGATATAAATTGGTAATACCATGTAACTCCCGCTTGGGATAGGCATGGGTCTATATCCATAGGAATCCCACGGTTGTCCCGCAGGATGGCCACTAGCAACGGGAAATAGAAATTCACAAAATTATACGTATTTCTCTCACAATAGAAGAATATGTTTAAAAATCTGCAGGAAAGAAAATATATACCATAAAATTTCGCCTGGTTCTTAGTGTTGTGGTGCGCGTTCGGAACCGTCATTTGTTTGTCACAATTGCATTGTGGTTTGTGGTTTTGGAGGGAAATACATGCGGTTGAGCGACGTGTGACGCACTTGGTTGATTTTATAGTGATGCCCATTGTGCAAACAGATTTGTAAGTACAGTGACTGCAGCATAATTGAATTCGGTAAGCGTGTGAAATGAAAATTTAGTGATTAAAAAAAGGTAAAAATTAACATGCCGCTAATAATTTCTGAACTTCTTTCATTAGTCAAAGAATGTTTGTTGTTATTCTACTTGTAAAAAAAATGATGAAATTTAAGTACACGAATAATCACCGCGGTGACCGTAGAGAAGGTCGCTCAATATGATGCCCGTAGTACTCAACAACAAGTTCAACAGAGCAGGAATGCTATAAACAATGGATTAATATGTGCAGATTTACAATAGGTCGGAAAATTTTCTTTTAAAATATTCTTCACTTTTGATGTTTCAAATAAATATCTAAAATGTTCTTATTGTTATTTCGTGCTGAAATTATCGCGTACAGTTTAATAATATGCACGCAAACAGATTTATCACAAAACCTGGATTGTAGGCCTACCTGATGTACCAAAACTGATAAGCAGCCGTTCAGTGTCCACAATCAGCCCCAGGGATTTATTAAAGATATCCGTGGTAAAGCCAAGGTGAGCAAATTTACTTTAGCAAAGTCAAGGTAACGGCTATATCAAATATATATCGTCAATTTTTTAGTAGATTTGGGGCACTAGTGTTACAAAACGCTCCTCAAAACATAGCTGAGCGACCGTAGAGACTTAGAAGCCTCACAAGGACCGTTGTTTTCTACCTTTGAAGTGAAACATGATTGGCAGTGCAACCATTGTTTCTAGCCATCTCGTTCCTTGCTTGTATTCAGCCGCCTTTTGCCTTGCAAATAGTTCCACCATAACATAATTTCCTATATATACTCACTCCCGCATATGGTTTATGAAATGGAATAAAATGAAACATTTAGTTTAACGTCCCACAGTTATGCACCGAGGCTAAGGGAAACGGTGATGATGAGAAATGAAGGAAATGTTGGAATGAAGAAAGTGGGAAGAAACGAGAAAACCCATGCACACGGTGCTTGTCCACCACAGCTCACTTGGCGCGAGCTGGTATCAAACCAGGGACCCGACGCACCAAGGTAAACGCTTTACCACTCAGCCACTGCGGCACCATATGGTTTATGAGTTTAAACACATATTACCGTTTCACTATTTTATTACTAATATTTTTCGACCTATAATTTTTCTTTTGGTAGAGCGGTCTGCTTAAGTTAACCCGCCAAGATGTTAGTTAGTTGGCGAAGTTTAGGAGCATTGATTATTTTCAATTAAAACTGCTTTCATCACATGTTTTTTTTTTCTGTTGTGAAGTGATTTAAGTGTTGCACTTAAAAACAGCTGTTCTATTAATCGGTTGCAGCAGTATCTGCCTTTATATAAATTTTGACCGAACGTATCTCATGCAAACTTCATCATAATATTGAAACTTGGGCATATTTTTGGAACTGGGGGACCGGAATATTTTGCTTAAAATTTGTACTTTCTTGATATATTTTCTGTACTTTTTCATGGTTTAGGTAGGTTAAAAACTAACTAACTAACTCTATGGCCTATGGAACCCGGAGGTTCAGTGCCGCGTTCACAAAAGCTGTCCACTGACTTCTATCCTTAGCTAATTCCATCCAGTTTCTACTTTGTATTCCTATCTCTGTGAGATCCATGTTAATATTATCCTCCCATCTGCGCCTAGATCTTCCTAATGGTCGTTTTCCTATGGGTCTACCAGTCAAGACTTTGAAAGCGTTTCTACTTTCTTCCATTCTAGCTACATGACCTGCCCACCTAAGCCTCCTAGACTTGACAACCCTAACAATGTTGGGTAAACCGTATTAACTATGTAGTTCCTCGTTATGAAGCTTCCGCCATTCCCCATTCTCGTTCCTCTTGGGTCCGAATATTCTTCTCAGGATCCTGTTCTCAAATACTTTCACGGGGGCACGGTGGCTCAGTGGTAGAGCGTTCACCTCTGGTGCTTGGGGTCCCGGGTTCGATCCCAGCCCCCGCCAAGTGAACTTTGTGGTGGACAAACATCGTGCTCGTGGGTTTTCTCGGGGTACTCCCGTTTCCTCCCACTTTCTTCATTCCACCATTTCACTCATTTCTCATTATCACCGTCTCCTTTAGCCTAACCGGCATAACCGTGGGACGTAAAACTTACAGATTTCATTTCAAATACTTTCAGTCTATGTTCTTCCCTCAGAGTAAGCGACCATGTTTCGCAACCATACAGAACAACAGACATGATTATCGTTTTATATATTTTAAGCTTCAAATTCCTCGACAGAATTCGCGACAACAAGAGATTTTGAACCGAATAGTAACACGAATTCTCTGCTTTTACTCGACATTTAATTTCTTCGTGAATATGATTTTCGTCTGTTAATATTGATCCTAAATATTTGAAAGTATCCACTTTATCAAAAGTATTATTTAATATTTTAACGCCTCCACAATTTGCCGTATTACGGTCCCGACACACTTCCATGTATTTAGTTTTCTCTGCATTTACTTCTAAACCCATGTCCCTGCAAGCGTTTAATAAGATCTCTGCATTTATTTCTACTGTTCTCCTATCATCCCCTATTAAATTTACATCATCAGCATATGCCATAACCTGGTGAATGCCATTCAACTCTAGGCCCTGGTTGCTATCTTTGATTTTCCTTATGGCGTATTCCAGCACAAAGTTAAATAATAATGGCGACAACGCATCTCCTTGTTTCAGGCCATTTTCGACGTGGAAGCTCGTGGACAAAAATTTTCCTACCCGGACTTTACTTTAGGATTCACTTAAACATATCTTAATTAATCTAATTAGCTTTCTCGGTATTCCAAGTTCTGTAAGAACGTTGTATAATGTTTCTCTCCTAACCGAGTCGTAAGCCTTTCTAAAATCAATAAATAGTTGATGTACCGGGGTATTGTATTCCCACTTCTTTTCGAGTATTTGGCGAATGGTAAATATTTGGTCGATAGTTGATCGATTCCGTCTAAATCCGCACTGATAATCTCCAATAATTTCATCTGCGTATGGGGTCAATCTTGCTAACAGAATATTTGAAAGGATTTTATAGGATATTGACAGAAGAGAAATGCCTCGATAATTATTACAGTCAGTTTTGTCGCCTTTCTTGTGAATTGGAACAATTATTGACTCTTTCCACTCTTGTGGCAATTCTTCCTTGTTCCAGATAAGGAGAATGAGTTTGTGTATCTTGTTCCACAATTTTTCGCCTCCAGCTAAAATTAACTCAGCCGGAATTTCATCTACACCCTGAGATTTGTGTTTCTTTAATTTCTTTATAGCGGCTTCCACTTCTATTCGATTGGGTTTTGGAATATACGGTTCTGCGGTGTGTATCTCCTTTTCTCCACGCACATTAGTTTTTGGCTGCGTGTTCAGCAAATCGTCAAAGAAATCTTTCCATCTATTTAAGAGGCTATCCGTATCAGTGAGAACTGTTCCGTCAGATTTCTTTAAAATATAAGCACGAGGTTGATAGCCTTTCTTAAATTCGCTGATCCCCTTATACACGTCCCGAATATTTTTATTTTTACTATTATCTTCAAGTTCCTTAATTTTAGCTTTCAAAAAATCCCGTTTCTTTGTTCTAAAAGTTTTGGAAGTTTTTCGCCTGATATCTGCGAAATTTTGTGTAGTTATTTCATTCGGATTTTGTAGCCACCGTAATTTTGCCTGTTTTCTCTTCTCTGCTAGTTTAATGCATTCTTGGTCGAACCATGGTTTGTTCCTACGTATTTCCGCGTGTCCCAATTTTTCTATTGCTGAACTTTTAATGCTATCTCTAATTTCAATCCAAGTATCCTCAACACTAGTACACTCCGAATCTTCTAAAACCGAGAATCTATTCGAAACTTCAATCTGGTATTCCTCTCTTACCTGGCTCTCTTCTAATTTCTTTAAATTAAATCTCTCCGTTTTCGGACATTGAGTATTACCTTTATTCAACGATAATCTCTCCCGTATTATCGCTGCTACCAGGTAGTGATCAGTGTCACAGTCAGCCCCTCTAAACGACCGGACGTCAATTATGCTAGATTGTCTTCTTCTATCAACTAAAACGTGATCAATTTGATTGTGTGTTTTTCCGTCTGGTGATGTCCAAGTGTATTTATGAACGTCGCGATGTGGGAATTTTGTACTCTTCACGATTAGGTTTTTGGATGTTGCAAAGTTCACGAGTCTAACACCGTTGTCATTACTTTCCTTATGCAAACTTTCGTTCCCTATAATCAGATTGAAAATATCCTCTCGTCCTACCTTCGCATTGAAATCCCCTAATAGAATCTTCATATGGTATCGCGGGAGTTGGTCAAATATCCGTTCCACTTCTTCGTAAAAACTATCTTTTATATCGTCACCCTTATCTTCAGTTGGAGCATGTACATTTAAAGCAATAATATCACACCACCGTCCCTTAAGAGTCATAAAAGAAAGTCTGTCAGTAATAAAATTCAACCCGTTTAATTGCTGGTAATATTCGTTTGTGAACGAAAAACCCTGTTCCTAACTGGTGATTTTTATTTCCTTCCCCGTAAAAGAACGTAAAATTTCCGGATTTCTCAGATCCATTTCCTTCCCACCTAACTTCCTGAACTCCTACTAAGTCCATCCTGTATTTCTCTAACTCACTCGTTACAGATTTTAACGCGCCTGCCCTATAAAGACTTCTAATATTCCATGTTCCAAATCTCATGTCCATTTTCTTTTGCTGATGTCGTGCCAAGTTATCAGTCCTTGTCCGAGGCTTTTGTGAATGTTTCTGAACAAGTTCCTTTTTTTACAGGATGAGGGTGTTAGCCTTACCCAAACCCCCAAGCTGGAGGACCACTCCTAGTCGTCTGTCCGCGATTGCTTATTCAGTATATTCGCATCTAACCTCTATATCTAGAGGCCTTCTCCTCGATCCGCAACCTGAGGACGCGACATGCCGTGGTGACAGGATCCCACGTTACACGGGGTTTAGGTAGGTTAGGTTTGGATGTTTGGGGCATTCCTCGAGTAGTCTGTGCTACTAAATTTTTACACACTCATTGCATTTTCCGGTTTCTTTTTGCAGAACATGCACTAAATGAGGAACTAGTGCATAATCGGCGAACCAACTTGTGCTAATGTCATCTAACATTAATGCCTTAGCACAAGTCGAACCACTAATGCCATCTAACAATCATTGCAGTAGCGCAGCATGTGGGCCCGAGCATAGCGAGCGGGGTGCGGCCGTAGGGAGCAGATGCGTCAGCGACGAGGATAGCGGAGGAATTCATAGAATATCCGCAGTAATTTTTACATTGTGATTTTATCTGAATCCGTACTTTCTTCCTATATGCTCTGTGTTTTTGATGGTTTAAAATAGGTTAGGTTAGATCAGTTTAGGTCAGGTTAGGTCAGTACTTAGCAATTACACTTACGTTACATCAACTAATTTCTCCCGTAAACATGGTGCTTTTACCTGAATTTGGCCCCGCACTTCCAAAATTATCCCAAAACTTGCAAAGGCGACGTAATGAAACCGTTTAAAGGGCACGCTGGAGGTTTTTTTTAACGTAGCTTTAGTTATCTCCTCCACTATGTTAATGTTTAAATTAAAAGTGGTTTACTTACTTTACGAAATGTAGGTCTTGCTGAGCGAACGAACGGGGTCAGAAGCCCCGCAGGGTTCGTTGTATTCTGTTCTTGACAATATTTGATGCAAAACATCATGTTCGATGTACCAATTCTTCATATTATATGACTGCCATGCTTATCAAGCTTGGCTACCTTCCGCGTTTTGGAAATAGTACCAACTTCTCCGTACAATTTTTCACATTACGTCAACTTTAATCGCAACATTACACACTGGAAGTTCACATAAGAACTTAAAATTGCCATTTCTAATCTCGTTTCTATTGTAAATTTTGAAGATTGTTTGCAGATGAGTGTATAGCTTAGTTCACGAATCTCTGCCGCGGCTGACGGCATAATTGTATTAGAATGGCGGCAGAGATTCGTTAGCTAAGCTCTAGATAAGGTTAACCCGTTTATATAAACGGAAGAGTGTAGATAAAGTTAAAGTTAGCCCTTCAAAGCATAATAAACGTCCTTTGTTTAAAATGTATGAGAGATACGTATGCATTTGTGTAAAATTCGTGAGGAAAATAAAAGGAAAAGAAACGGAGATTGTACTGCCGTATATTGCCAGAGGCAACCACTTGTTCTATCCCAGACTAAGTGAGTACGTGGTGGACCACATTATGTCTGAGTTTTCTCGGGGTTTTCCGTTTCCTCCCAATTTCTCATTTCATCATTCACTTGCTATTTCATCCGTCCCTTTTGGCCTTAGCTTGCGTAAACGTGGGACGTTAAACCACAGATTTTATTTCATTTCAATTCAATTGGGAAAGATACATTTGTATCTTCGAGCGAAGATTCCTCCACAGATGGTGAATCATTAAATTTTGTTTTTAAATTACAGCTCATCGTCAATGTAGTGAAAATCGATAGGCATTTGTATTAATTATCAGAAGTCCATTCAAATTAAGAAAATAGGTTTCACTGAACGCTTACTTTTGTACACGTTATGACGTTTAATACACAAGATTGTGGCGTCTTCCTAGATGGTCTTTTATCTGCGGTCTGAAAAGTTTTAATCTATGGCTGACAGAATAAATTATATAAAAAACGTTGGTATAGTTTCCTGTGATGTAAGTAAGGTAATGTTACCATTATAATTACTGATTTTCTTTTCTTTCCATTCTCAACGTAATTCCAAAAGCAGGCGCTTGCACACTTAGCAAGTTTGAAATATTCAGTGCAACATGTACATCGATTAGAAGAAAAGGTAGACACTATTGGAGCGTTAAAGACCAATGATAACCCACCAGTAGAGGAATATAACGGAAGATCACCGCTAGAGAATTTCCCACTTCAAACGCTGGACGACCATTATGAGTGTCAGAGGAGGATTGCAAATGATCTAGCATTTAGGAAACGTTTGGTATGTTTAGCTCCGTATTTTTTGAATATATTTAGTTACGGGAAGAGAATGTAATTTTTTACAAACGACAAATATACAGTTGCCACCTACCGTGAAAAGTCAGGGAATTTGAAGATTCTGCAAAAGTCAGGGATTTTTTAAACGGTTAATTTGAGCTTAGCTGAAAATATAAGAATCACTGCCAAGCCAGTTAGTTTCCGTATGTCTTATTATAAAGGAACTCGTACTTTTCTTGTGGGTAAGACAGATAGTGATTAAAAGAAGAGCGGTAGTTCGGTTCTCCTATATTATGCATATAAACTATAGCTATCAGGACATGTGCGAGTGATGTACATTTGTCAAATCAAAGTATTTTAACTTACAACTGTGCAGTTTTTACTACTCAAATTTTTATTATGTGGGTGACCACCTTCAAATGTATAAGAAACGTTTGTGGCCTGACTTGCTTGCAGTTTTAGGCCCCGTGCTGTGAAATTTTAAATTTGAATTGGAGTAGTAACAATCAGTTTTTCAGTTCCTGTTGTTGATCATCATCTTGAAACTTACGTTTTCCTTTTAGTTTATGCATCTTGTAATGTAAACGTGCATACAAAGGTAGACTAGTGTATTTTTGTGGTGTACTAATGGTAATGTAAATTGTGGTAAGCTTCAGACTGAAAAAACATGACCACCTACATGGGCGGCGATTAGGGGGGGCAAAGGGGGCACTTGCCCCCGCACTTTTTGGAAGTAACCCATTAATGTATATAGTTTTATTTAGAAATGTAAAGTTTTTGTATGTATTATTGCTTCATAAATAAAAAAGTGCCATATATTTGCCGTTCCGTGAGTACGTATTGGTTGTCTTGTCACAGAAAATAACCCCAAAATCAACCTATTGGAGCACAACAATTTCAGCATACTTTCACTTTTTACAAGGGCTCGATATGTTAGTCAGCCGCTTTGAAACTAATTCAGAGAGCATTTCACAAAAGAAGAAAAAAGTATATCACAAGTTATTTTTTAATTGCACAAAAATTGGCAGTTCATAAAATATCTTTTCTTCTTTCTAAAGTAAGGGAAAATAGCGTAATAAGAAACAACTTCTATGTTTTCCATTGTCTTGTAGTGTAATATATGAGTGATGTGGATGTTAGGGGTGTACAAGTGTATATACAATTAAATTTAGTGATTTTAACATAATTCTAGGTTTTAGTGTTATTTTGTATAACTGGAGTATGGAGTGAATCTAAGTATTGTTGTGTTTTGATGTGCTCCAAGAAAGTGAAAACTGCACCTAATGGCAACGAATATGTTTCGGGAAGTTGCAAAAGCAAGTATTTCTTTAAATGTCGTACCGTAGCATATGCCTGTAGTATTTACTCTTTCATTTTCTAAGAGTAATAACAGACATTTAATAGCATGTGTTGAATTAAAAATTAAGTTGTTCATTAATCCCTGTTTCAATATGACTTTTGCAAAAGAAGCATCATTATTTATTACTATGATTAATATTATCCTTTCTATTTATTTGTTTTAAGATGTTCATGAGCAAGGAATCAAATCTCTTCTTACACTTTTGTTGTTTAAGAGTACAAAGGGCTACTACCTACTGGCGTTGCTCTTGTCAGTTTACTTAATAAAATATGGAATACTATATACGGTATTTTAACTGAAAAATATAGTATCCTATTAGTTATACAACCTTTCGTCAAACAAAATATTAGAAACAAGCAGGAAAATAAACATTTATATGCAAATATTCAGATCATGTCTTGCCCATACACTTTTAACGTCCAACCACCGCCACTGCATTAGTACTTTATTAAATTTTTAGGCGTACACTGAAAGCAGGGACGGCATTAAGGGTGGGCGGGGGTGGGCGACCGCCCACCCGGTGGATGGCCTCGCCCACCCATCTGCCCACCCCAACAGAAGTAAAATAATGAAGATGACCTCCTGTACTTCAAAAGCAATAGGTATTACTTTCGATGTAATGTAATGTAATAGGTTCTAGAACAGGCCCGTAGATTTGCCCAAACATTTAGGGGGGCCCGGTAGAAGTTAGGGGGGCCCGACCCAATCATATCATACTTCATCATCATATTATAGTTTATTTTTCAAGCCTGCCCTGAAATTTTATGGAGGCCAGAAAAATTTTAGGGGGGGCGGCCCCCTTGCCCCCCCCCGTGGATACGGGCCTGTTCTAGAACCCTGTTTAACTCTGCAATGAACATGATTTTAAGTGGGATAAGCAGTCTTCACCCTAAAAGTGAATACTTTTTCTCATTTGAAAAAATTGAACCACTTGCACGTCATTATGGATGTGATGTCGATAGTGTAGAGGTGGAACTGAAACTTCTCCTGAAAGTTTGGAAACGTTATGAGGAGGAAAAGCAATGCAAAATTACCTCCGTTTCTCAGTTGACTGAAGTGACGGATCGTTTCAAAATTGCTTTTCATGAAATTCACAAATTAGCCGTAATTGCTGTCACCATTCCTGTACGATGCTGGACATAAAAATCAACGCATTGCACCTTATTAAAGACCAGGTGTGAAAGTTTATTGTAAGCTTGTTCGTACCATGTGATCAGCCCTTCATAGTTTAAAATACATTGTTGTTTCTCTGTGGATCATGAATTCATGATGAAGTTTTGTTAGTTGCTATTTACTTCTTTATCCAATTTATATATTTTTTCTAACTTGACTTTCAGTTTTAAAGATATTTGTGTAAGCTATGATCAAACAATCATGCTGTTGAATTTCCCTATTCTTTTAGTAACATAGGTCTTTACTATTGCATATAGAGATCACGTCAAAAAATCTAATGTGCACAAATTAAGAATATATGAGAGAAAATATAAACGATTTATTTTATTTTATTTTATTTTATTTTATTTATTTATTTTTGTCTCTTGCTTTCTTGTAATAAATCCTTCAAAGATAAAAATGTTTGCAGTAGCCTATTTTATCCTTGTTTTACTTTACGTAGTTGTTGTATATTTTATGTTATTAATGAAAGGTAGAGCATTATCTGTTAGTCTGTGTTGTTTGAACCTTCTTTTATTTCTATGCATTCATGTGGATTCTTGGAGGGAAAAATGAAATGAAATTTTTGAGTTTTACGTCCCACGGTTATGCCGGTTAGGCTAAAGGAGACGGTGATGATGAGAGATCAATGAAAATGGTGGAATGAAGAAAGTGGGAGGAAACGGGAGAACCCCGAGAAAACCCACGCACACGGTGTTTGTCCACCACAAAGTTCACTTGGCGGGAGCAGGGTGATTCTTGGAGGGAGAGTAGGTAAAGTTGTCTTGAACTTCATCAACTATAGAGTACACACCGTTATTATTGTTTTAAAAAACTGGAAGTAGAGGTAGTGTGTCTAGTAATGGGCAGTGTGGGAATATTCCCGGTGGGAAGGAAAATAAAAATTGGAAATATTCCCGGGTCTTTTTTCCTGGTATATAAATTCCCGGGAAGGAATTTATTTCCATTTCTTTATTTCATTTTCCATATTATCAGCAAAAAAAAAAAAATACTTATTACTTTATTTTCATTTATTATGGTTTACTTTTTAGGTTTTAAATAATTTGGAGGTTTTAAAAAAATTAGATTCGTTTACTGTACTTTATACAACTAATTAATAATATGAATTTAAAATTTCCATTTCCATTTGCACTAGAAAGTAGCAAATTCCAATTTATAAATTATAAAAACGAACATGTTTGTAAAGTAATCTAGAAATTCTGTAGACTTAGAGGTGAGGTGAATACACCCCGAACAACCTTTAGTAATAGATGTTTGTTGTCTCTTACTCGAATTTCGTTCTCTGAGGAAGAATCAGGTATTGAATAAAGGAATCTCTGTAGCTGTAAATACATATATATTTCAAATATAATGTTATCAATATTAGGGTTGCTTCTCAGGATGTTTCATTAGTACCGGTGTTTCCGGACCTGTGTTAATTACAATGTGTTTACTTATTTTTTACGTGTGTATTCATGTGCCAAGCGTTGTTGAAGAATTTTTGTAACACCGTAAATATTGTTCGAAATAGCCTATCTTCTTAAATTAGAGATTTAATAGTACACAGTAACAAAGCACAGTGTACTTCAATCGACATTCTGTATACATGACAATTCTTACATTGGCAACCTTACGAATTTTTCGAGGCACTACGTATGTTTTCTAGCAGTTACCTAACCTATCAGTACTAGGGTCAAGTTTAGAAAATTCACTAATATGTAAATTTGAACTGCTTAGAGGTGTAAAAGTATGTGGACTTTCTATACCAAATGTTTTTTCCAACATAATACTCGCATAAGACATATTGTAAGTAATACATTTAAGATATGCGTACTCTCTATATAAATATAATAAAATAACAATACCGTTCAAAATATACGTTTTAAAGAATCTTCTGGAGACAATAGTAATAAATATACTCTGGTAAAAAAAAAGAATTTTATTTTGAAATCATGTGTTTGCACATAAATCACCGGAATATTCCCATTTTGGGCAATCTTCCCGGGAAAATTCCCAGGGAATATTCCAGAAACATATATTCCCGGGAATCTGCCCAACACTAAGTATACCGGTATATGCACGCGAAATTCGGTAGGTCAAGCATATAGCCACGAACTCCCGCAGCCCATCCTAAGTCCTGTTTTTCTTCAATCCCACCAGGCAAATGCTGGAATTGTACTTCTATAAGGCCAAGACAGCTGTTTTCCACATCCTTGTTCCTCCCCTATTTCGGTCTGAGCCTTAGCTAACTAAAGAGTATAATAATTGAAACTTAATTATTGTCAAATATATATACTGAGCAAATATATATACTGAGCAAATATATATACGTCTACATTGCTCAGTTCTTATTTTCATTGTCCACCCACCCAGCAACTAGGTCCGTCTCTTTCCGCCCACCCCATCAAAGGTTTCTGGCGCCGTTACTGACTGAAAGTACTAAAATGTTTGAAAAAGTAAAGCTTCATACCCTACGAGTTACACATTCCAACATCACATAGTTGTTTGTAGGGGTTGTATATCTCTCAGGTGTTTCTTTCATGGCCAAATGATAAGAAAACGAAGGATAACCATTTCTCCAGTCTAAGATAAATCTTCATTGTTTGGAAAGTTTTTTTTGATGAACTTCGTATATAACTGACCTAATTAATTGTGTGTGTAATTTATTTACTTATTACATAATGCATGCAGAAAGAAAGGAAACACTGGTCATATATGAATTAGAAATCCCAACCACAAGTGGGCTCAAATCTTGCAAACGGTGCGAGGTATTAAAGAAAGAGTAGTCGAAAAAATCCCCTTTATGACACCCCTTGCCGAATTTTATGAAGGCGTTCTTCACTTGTATATCTAAAGGGACATGTACAGATATGAGGAATGACAAGGAGATTCATGCTCATATGGGAATGATGCTCTGTGTAGAGAGCGCAGGTTCAGCTAGTTGAAAATTAATAGTCTGCACTTATTTCTGTTATATCCTTTATTCGTTCACGTGCCTTAATAACAGAAGTTACAGTTGCAGTTACATACAGTTACATGCATTAATTACAGTTACATACAAGCCTAACAACATGAGGTGTTAAGTTACAAAAAATAGGTCTCTTGAATAAAACTGAGTTCCCAATATGCTTTTTGATCTGGTGAAGTTTTGTTAATTTTAACCAAATTACTTCTTAAGAGAAAAAACAGGAAGCAAATTTCACTAATACTCATACACTAAAACATATAATTACTAATATTTAATATTTTAATATAGACACTTATGTACAAACTTTATGTACAAAATCCTGTATGTAAACAAATACAAGTTTTCTAGTGCGACATATTATTATCTATTACAATCAAAATGAAAGTTACTATGTTTCTAACTTAATAAATCTTGAATCATCAGACCAACTTCGATAAAAGTTTCAACATAGATGAGGTTCGGGATGGTTTTTATCATTTCGCTTTGAAGGTGCAACTTGAGGAAAGGGGAGAGAGGAAATAAGTGTCGAATCCACAATTTTCGGGGTCGCTGAACCGAACAATGATACTTCCGATGCCATTTAAATCAAAATTCAGCCCCACAACTTAGAGGAGGGAGGAGATCCCTATTTAAAAATTATTGAAAGTGACTGATATTAGTGTCGAATCGATAGTTCTCCGAGTCGCTAAGAACAGTGACACTTCCAGCCGTTTAAATCCAAATTCAGCCCCGACACTTGGCGGAAGGGAGTATATATATATATATATATATATATATATATATATATATATATATATATATATATATATATATATATATATATATATATGTATGTGAGTGTGTGTGTGTGTGTGTGTATGTATGTATGTATGCAGGCCCGTATCTAGGGGGACCGGGCCCCCCTAAATTTTGGCTGCCCCCTCTAAAATTTTCACGGTAGGCTGGCAAAATAACTAATATGATGATGAACTATAATATGGTTGGATCGGGCCCCCCTAACTTTAGACGGGCCCCCCTACATTTTTGGGCTGGCTACAGGCCTGTATGTATGTATATGTATATGTATGTATATATCGATTTTTTCTTTCGGTAGGCCATACTGGAACCTTTCAATGGTAGCGGAATATTACCTTTTCTGTCTTAAAAATGGGATGATAAGAAAATTTAAATAAATACCAAATAGTAAATGAAAGAGCTGCGAATAATTTTTCCTTCTTAAAGCCAGTTAATAATGTTCAGGGATCTCTCCCTCGCTGGTATGTCCTTGCGCTTCTCTTTGTTCATTCCTTTTTCCCACGGTAATATGATATAAACCATAAAGGCTCTGAACCGACCAGATTTTTTTTTATGAAAAGACTGCTGTCTCACAACAAATTTGTCTGTCGCTAATTCAATGGCCATTAGAGATGGAATATTGAGGGTTGAATTCCTGAGATAAATAAAGCAATAAGGCAAAAGTGAACGGTGAGCAAAAGTCAGACTCTCTCTTCCTTTCACAAATGTGCATTCAAGAAGCAGAAATACTAGAAAATTTCCATTCTATTATCTATACAAGCCGACTACGAGTCTTTCTTCTGGCCGCGGGTGCAGACCAAACTATCTTTTCCTCCTACCAATTTTACAATTTAGGATTCAGCTTCTTACGGGATGTGTAGCCTAGAGAAAGACCACACATATGTTATCGAAGCTATTGTGCTATTGTGTCTTTGCATGCTTTGGCAGAAACGTCTTTGGATATCGAAGCCCGCTCACTTTTGTTACTAGCGGACACGTTGAGAAAAGCAATTTAGTAAACCAAACTTTCTGTCTAAAATCTTAGTTTTTGTTTGCATAGAGAATCAACTTCAACTCTCGAGTTTGTGCTCAATTACAGGTGGAAAACAATGTAGTTCCGACCACAGCGGCTGAAGAGATCCTGTGAATCTGGACATTTTGCAAGCGGCTTCGGTTTCTGGAACATTAAAACATCTTGGATTGAATTTTCAGCAATGAAGTATTTTTCATTTAGTTGGTCGTGTGATTTGTTGCGTGGTGTGGCAGACAAGGAAGCTGTAAATTTTTTGAATTACAGTATTAAAATTTTAATTGAATCTTAAACGTACGTGTAAATGTGTAGTGTGTAGAAGAACGTCGAGTAGTTATCACCAGATATAACAAAAAAATGTAGTCACTTTCACAAAATTGCCAAGAACCGTGTGAGTACATTTCTTATCCCATGAACCATGTTTTAAAATATTATGCTGTCTTTTCGTAATTTACGTTGCTGTCTGAAATAGGCTATAAACGAAGATAATTCATCAGATACGAACGCAGGGGTGGAATTTGGGGGTCAGGACCTCCCGAAATCCTGATTTCTGTTCAAATTTAGTCTAATTCTAGGGGCAAGTTTACAAATTTTAATGTAATTTATCCTCAAATTGAACTTGAACCTCCCGAATACCTTTGACCCTACCGAAATAAATAGGGGCGCGGTGTCCCAGTGGTAGAGCGTTCACCTCTGGTGCTTGGGATCCATGGGTGGATCCCAGCTAGCCCCGTGTGGACTTTGTGGTGAACAAACATCCCGCTCGTGGGTTTTCTCGGGATTCTCCCGTTTTCTTCAATTTTTTGATTTCACCATATCATTCATTTCTCATTATCACCGTCTCCTTTAGCCTAACCAGCATTAGCGTGGGGCATAAAATTTAAAGATTTCATTTCATTTTTCCTTCCCCAAAAAATTCCTGCGTACGTGCTTATATTTCAATTATCTTTTATGAAAATGCTGTTCTACTCAAAAAAGTAGGGTTTGAAGTCTGAACATTGGGAGCTAGTTGTGCTATATATTGTGCTAAATATTATTATTATTATTACTATTACCCTGAAATATATGCAACTAACTTTACAACTTTTTAGCCATTGTGAACGTGAGGTGCAGTGTACCGGCATCTTTGTTACTATTAAAAAAACTATATATATATATATATATATAGAGAGAGAGAGAGAGAGTAAAGTAGATAAATATGGAATACCTGAATATTGGCTCTGGTAAGTGTCTCCATCTACCGCAAGTGTGGTCAACTAGCACCCGAAAGCCAGCCATGAATTGTGAGTGTGGTTGGTGAGTGAATGCTTGTCTTTGGGAGGTAGAGAAAAACAAAAAAGGGTTTTGAGCGTTTCAAAAATTTATGGAGGTATGTTGCTTGACTTTTATATCTGTAGTTATGTTAATAATTAGATTATATTCAATATGTGTTTAGAAATGTGCCCATTCCGAGATATTATTTGGTGGTAGCATTTTTTTCACGGCATAGAATGAAGGTGTTAACAATGCGTGAAACAAAATATGACGGATCAACAAATATGGAATACCAAAGTAGAGATAAATATGGAATAGTATTCTATATTTGTAGACTCAAAAATTATTATTTTTTTGTATCCTTGTAGATGAGTCTTCCGCCTACAAAAGGAAAGAAAACCGGCAATAGAAGGCAGATATGGCACATTGAAGATATGAAATATGCAATCACCGCCGTACAAGCGAAAAGAATGGGGTTTCTGAGAGCGTCAAAATATTTGAATGTGCCACTGCCATGAGACACGCGATGCAGGTGAAATGAAAAAATGCCCTCTGGGAAGAAGAACTATTCTCCCAGAAAAACTTGAAAATCGTACATTATTATCATGGAAGAAATTTTCAGGTTAACACGTAAAGATATTCGAAACATGACGTATCAACTTTCAAAACGTAATAACATTAAGCATCCCTTCGAAGTGTTAGGCACAGCAGGAAAACGATGGCTGAAATTGTTCCTGAAGCGACCCCGTGATAAGATTTCTATACGAATTCCTACAGGAACGTCTGCTGCAAGAGTTAAAGGATTTAACAAGTCCAACGTCAGCAAGTTCTTCGCAATCCTTACTGAAGAAACGGAGAAGACCAATCATTCGCCAGACATGATCTTTAATGTTGACGAGAAGGGTTTATCCATTATTCCAAAAAGAATACCGCAAATAATCGCTTAAAACGGAAAAGGGCAAATTGGTACGCTTACCTCTGCTGAAAGAGGAACGATGATCACAATTGTGGTTTGCAACAGTGCAGATGGGACATACATACCCCCGATGATTATCCCCACCAATAAAAGAAAAATGAGCCCACAACTTACAACAGGGGCACCTCCAGGCTCCATATTTGTGTGTCATCCATCAGGGTGGATCCAGACGAATTTATTTTCCCTATGGTTTCGTAATTTTTGGGAAAAAGTCAAAAAATCAGCTGAGAATCCAGCACTTCTGATTCTAGATGGCCACCACAATCACACTAAAAATATTGAAGTAATTTAGCTGGCTCGCGAAAACCACGTTACTAATGTTTGTTTGCCTCCGCATTGCACCCATAAACTCCCGCCTGTGGATAAAACATTTATGGACACTTTAAAGGCGAAGAAGTTCGAGTGTGGCTCAGAGTTAATAGTCGTCTGTTAACACATTTTGAGTTAAGTGAGCTATTTTGAAAAGCACATTTGAAAGCGCAACCAGGTGCAATAGCCGTCAACGGTTTCCGAGTGACAGAAATATATAAACTGAATTCCAAGATATTTGACGATCATGAACTCATTGTTGAAAAATCGCAGGAAACAACAGGAGAGAGTTCTTTTTGTGTGAGATCTTCAGACTTTGGTACTGATGAATCCATGACAACTGTGCCAAGTAGATCGACAGCACATGAGGAGACAAGAGGAGATATTCATCCCACCGTTCCTGATGAGCCTTCCTGTGAAATATTACACCAAACGCCGAACCCTTAGTAACACTTGTTGACATTTCGCCAGTATTACAGTTGCGGAGAAAGAGTTCCAATCGCAAAAGAAAACATGGTTCATCTCTTGTAGAAAGTAGAAAATAGGGTGAACCCGGAAAAAAATGGTACAGAAACAATTTACGGCTTGTTTGAAAAGTTTATGTTTGTACTTCAACATACCCAAAATCCCTCTCGGAAATATCAAGATATGACGTCATCAGAATTGCCAACATTGAATTTCGCCTGAGTACATTGAAAAATGCATTAAAACCTCTACTGTCCGTTAGAAAAGTTATATTTCCGGTTCCTTTCTTACCGACTAGATCAGAATAGAACTTCTGTGAAAAACATCTTGCCTATGTTACCACTACTTCTTAAATATGGCGTCTAACAATAAAATAAATCGACTTTTCTAAGTGTGCTTTATATAAGGAACATTTCCTTACAACATGACTTACTGCAGAAACCCTTATATCAGAAATTTAGCGAGAAATTCCAGGTAATTTTTCTGTTCGACGCCTCTAGCACACATGTTATTTAGCCAGCAAGATAGAATGATAAATTTCAAATTGGCGGAAGTTGGAACTTTTCAAATATTCATAACTTTCGCAATTCTTAGCCTATTCAGCAATTATTAACTAAACCATAAATATGGATATAGACAATGCAGGCTCGCAACTAGTGATGGGTAAATTCCCGGGAAGATATTTTTCGGGAATATTCCCGGCAAGATTCCCAAAATGGGAATTTATCCGGGAATTTATGTTCAATCAGATAGAAAATTGCATTCTGTTACTATATTATGATTTCAAAGTTGAATTAATTTTTATATCACAGCATATGATTACTGTTGTCCACAGAGGATTCTTTAAAATGTATATTCTGAACGGCATTATGTTAGTTTAATAACACTTTATTATATTTAGAGAGTACGCATAAATGTATATTTATTTACAATATGTTCTATCAATTAAATATGTGTGAAAAAATGATATAGTAAATTATATAGTAACCATTTAAATTTATATGTAAGTGGATTTGCTAAGCTTGACTCTATTAATAATATTATAAATACCTTAAATTTATAAATGTTATAAACCAATCAGATTGGTAAATGCTAAAAGATACATGTCTCACCAATTTATCAACATTTGCGCATATATATTTATGTTCAGAAAATTTGCAAGATACTTACTTATTTTTATATTTCAGCACGTAACATTGTCATACACGACCTCTCATTTTACCTATTTCTCGAAATTCCATACGTTAATTCGCATGTAAAAAAAAGTCCGAGTACTTCCTCAGAAATTCGAGTCAGAGAGATGAGACAGACCGACGTCTATTACTAATGGTGGTTCAGGGTTTATTAATAGTACTTCATCTCTATTTCTACATAATTCTAAGTTACTTTACAAAATGGTTCCTTTTCGTCATTTGTAAATTAGTACTTTGCTAATTTTGGCTTTTCTTTAGCATTGCCGGCCAGCTTTTGCACCTACTTTTTTGCGATATTCTATTCCGATGCGGTTGTTTTATGGTTTCATACGTTAAATTACGTTACCAACATTACATTCAGACAGCGTTGCAGAGCGAGCGCTTGCGAATAAAGGCGGGTTAGAGCCCCGCATGGCACGTTGTTTTCTATCTTCGTTACCAACAATTAACTTTCTTTTCTCACATAAATCACTTCCACTTACTTTTCCGTTTTGTATAAATCCCCTACTGAAGTAAAAAAATGTTCGATACTTTCTTGAATACTTGAACATCACTACCAACTCATTTCTTCCGTATATCATCCTACTTTTTGCTAGTTTTGGCCCCCCAATTCTAAACAATTACCTTACTTTTTAGTGCAAATGAAAATGGAACTTAAAAAATCATATTATTAGTTATGTAAAGTACCGTCAAATAATTTTAAATGTTTTAACCTCAAAATTCTTTAAAACCTAGAAGTAAATCATAATATATAGAAATAAAGTAACTAGTAATATGGTTCTTATAATTTGGAAGATAAACTAAAGAAATGGAAATAAATTCCTTCCCGGGAATTTATAGGCCAGGGAAAAAACCCGGGAATATTCCCATTTTTAAATTCCTTCCCACCGGGAATATTCCCACTGCCCATCACTACTCGCAACCAGGGGGGCTTATAGGGGTCTGGCCCACCAAATCTCTGTGCCTGGTTGCAGGCCTGTTTGCAGGCATTGTTTCAGTTGACTGTTAAAATCATCATGATTCTGCAAAATATTTTAATATGGCTGCCGTTTTAAAGAAATATACTTTTCCCATTCTTGTGGCTTTGTGTCAAAATTTTAAAGGAAAATTATCTGAAATATCTACAGTAGTTCTTCATCTGTACTCAGCAAAATGGTGTTGAATCGTTTAACAGCTAAAATGAAAGTACTTACTATCAACAACAAAATATCGAAAATTCGCCAAAATCGATCAAGGGTATTAGCACTTTTGCTGCTTCTAAATTTATTTTTATTCAAGAAATACATTGCAGAATACTTTTTATTTGCAAATGAATAATTACATTTGTATGTTAATCGTCACTGACAATTTCCTCACAATAAGCGCTGTAGTGCAACAAATGTACGTTGTTCAATCATTGAGACTCACTGCTTATGTTCTTCCCTTTCTCCATTTTCTTTAAATGTATTTATCTATGAATACTGAAAAAAATTATTAAGAAGAAAACTCTAATAACTTAATATAAGATGTAGAACGAAAAACGAAAAGGGAGACAAAGTTCTACCACACTTCATTTGAGTGCTCCAGTAGTTCACCATTTTCTTCAACTTGCGGAGATTCAGTATTCTAGCATCCTTCACCGTTACAATGACCACAGACCACATCACACTTATGACACGAGCAAACACTTGATCCACGTGGCCGCTTGGAGGACATTTTGCATGTACAATCTATCGGTTTTAGCACGTCATCAGGGGCAGGAACTTGGTCAGTCAAATTGGGTGCCAGCTTCCAATGATTGAGCTTCAGCCCCTTTCAAGAGGACCCAGCGCCTACAGTGAAAGTTGCGTCAATGAAACGACTTGAAGATGCACTCACAGGCAGTGAAAATACGCTGCTCTTTCTGTGGGTGGCAATCTCAGGTTGAGGTAGAGAACCACCGGGTGCAACTATCTTCATGTATAGTTTAAAACGCAGATACTGGGGAGGCTGAGACCCTATCACCATATAATTTAACAAGAAATTGGAGGCCACTGGATGCAGTAGTTTCTTGGGTGAAGTTAACTTCGCCAATCTGTTCGCTGAGGATTTGATGACCCTTTGATGCTGCGATCATTTTTACACAACTTCCTTTTTCACATCCAAAGAGAGCGTATGTCGTATCACCCAGTCATTGCATGGATGAAAAACAGACGGAGCTGAAGATTTTGTCCCATATTCTGTAACATATGGCGTGCTCTAATATGTTTAGTTCAACCTTTCCGTCTAGTTCGAAACATTCAGATACATTAGCCATTCCCGATTTTAGACGATAAAGTAGCATAATGAGAATATCTGTATCATCAGCAACTACGGTTACTTCATGAAATTCTAAAGCTATCCGAAGTGAGGCTGCAACGATTTCGGTGTCCACATTACCAGAAGCTTGGATCACTTTGTGACCAACGTCTGAAAGATGCTTGCACAGTGTGGAAATGAACTGTCTTTTGTTGTACGGATTTGCGATGAAAGCATTTTGGTTTCTCTGGATTTTCGTGCCTTCAATAACTTTTACGTTGGCTAGAATGTCTTTAGCAGAGCGCAGTTGATGTTTATAGTATTTAATGGAAGACTGGTCACCATAGCTATCAAATACTACGATAATTTGATTGGAGCATCCATATTTGCAAAAAATGTAGTGTCTGTACTGTTGGCAGATGTGTAAGTAGGTTCCAGTTGTAGGTCATTGAATGTGATGAGAAAAGCTCCATCATCTAAGACATATCTGTCACACTCTAGGTAGTGGAGCATCAGGCATGTCCTTCATTAATATTATTAGGTTAGCCTTGTCATGCTTTCTCATGTAGCCATCTTTGAACAATGCTACAGCAGGAAGCTCATATTTGAGTTGCTCAGCCACATTTCCATTTTGTTCAGCAATTGCAATAAGTCGCAAAAACAGTATGGACGGATCAATGTGGAGCACTGTGTGGTCAACATTGATTATTTTCTACGAAGTTATTAGTGTTTGAACTTGTTCTTCTTTTCGAATTGATGCTTTACATACTTCCTTGTTGCCCAACGTCTTTTGTATTTTTGTACCAATATCTTCAGCGTCATCGCAATTAATCCTATCTTCCAAAACAGCACGAGTGCTTGATGCCAAATTTTGAAGTGAGTCGACACTGATGTCAAATCAATTGTGAACTTCAAACCACTCAGGTGCCTGATTTAGATCTGCTGCATCACGGTTCCTTCTGTCGTCCTCACTTCAACATATTGTGGAAATGTGACGATTTACAGTTAACGAAGTCATAGTTTCGTAGACAACGGAGCACGCATATGCATAATGCGGACCCAAAGTAATCTTACATTGTCAGAGAATACCCTTCCTTGAGTCAGACAGTCTCTTAACTAGCGTTTGTTCAATGACGTGCTCTGGCCATAAAGCAGCAAATTCGCAACTCGATTGACGGATTGTACAAGCGTTTGATATGAACTGTTTATATAACCTGGGATGAAATGTCGGAAGTTTGGAAATGAATTGCAAATACGGGCCAGCACATCTTGCCTATTATATGTGTCCAGTTACTGCACAGATTGACCATAAGACGAACAGGAAACAAGTACAGTTGTCAATTACCAATACGCTCAGCATGAACAAATAATTTCACAGTTTCCAGACACTCTAGATACTGTAACCAGAATCGTGATGTCCAGGAATTTTCTGCAAGAAATTCTTTGTACTTCTGGTGATGCTGTTCCACTACAAGTACTTTAGTGAAGTCACATTCGCTTAACACTTTAAACGACAAAATACACCTTGCACTATAAAACATGTTACATCTCTGCCATCTTAACGCATACAGCACTGGTACTGGAACGTTTGAATGTTTATGGTATACTCAAATCCTGATATAAATATATTTACGCATATATCTAAGAATTTAAATGTTACTTTCCATTAAACACTGTAATGCACATTACTAAAGTCAATTTCTTTTATTGTTAGACGCCATATTTAAAAATGGCGGCAATATATGCATGGTAATTTTCACATAAATTCTTTTCTGATGTATTCTCTAAGAAATGGACCGAAAATTTAACTTCTCTAATGAACGGTAGAGATTTTATGCATTTTTTAATATATTGAGGCGAATTCACTGTTGGATATATTGATAACGTTATATCTTATTATTCCCGACGGAGATTTTGGTTATGTTATAGCAAAAATAAACCTTTCTAACAAGGCATAAATCACTTCTGTACCATTTTCTACGGGTTTCATCCTTAGTATGTCAATAACTATGTTCGCAGAGTGTGCACAAATACCTGTACATAATACAAATAATTCTTGAAGTGATTTACGTAAGAGACGCGGTAAAGATAACTGGAAACAAAACAAGTACATAAAGTAAATTTTATTTGGTCAAAAACAAATCATATGTTAGATTTACTTACGTGTGCAGCTTTTACTATGTTTTTATTGATAAACCTATTTGAATATATACTAAGAACCTTTTAGCCCATTTTGAATTTTATTAAAAAAATAAAAAAATGATGAAAGATCGATTTAAAATGAAATTATATATTGTTGCCGGCTTGTATCAACTTTGATGACATATTACCACTTAGCACACGTCGTTCAATTATCACTTCACTGCACTGCAAATTAATGAGATTTGGGGAGGGGGACCTTAGAGTGATTCCCTGTAGACGAATTCCTTACAGATTCATCTTCTTGTTGGGACGATGATGAATTTATTACTCCTTTCAAGTTGTTTTGACTTGGACTCTCCAATTATACGACTTGGAGCTAGATTACATGATACACAACATATTGGCAATACGATGAGATACTTTGTCCTTCCACTTATTAATTATCATATTATCATTAACGTTAGCATGATTAACTGGAATTATAAGTTTACTGGATAATTTGGAATGTATCTCATGGATTTTCGCGCTGAGAATTCACATGGCTGTTAACTAAGTTATTTCGTATTCCTAAATATTCACTAACTTTCAATAATTTTTCACAATTACGTTCACATCGTGGAACTAGCTTGACAGTGGAATATATTCATATGATTCACTTCACAAAACCATGAAGGATTACTTAATTTATCTTTGATTATTGTTACACTCCATTATCTAGTCTCTTCTTCATATCACATCATGATGGCGCAATTGCTAAGCTTCGCGGCTAGAGCACAAAGCGTCTGTCTTCCTACGCCTAGTACTGACTACGCTTATTATTGAAAAACACTCTTAGATAGGTAATATACACATTGACGAGTTTTATTCTTATTTGCCATTAAAATAACATAGCCAAAGTGCTAAAAATAGTAGAACTTCCCTTCCTAGCTGGACGTCATTTTTGTGACCAACCTGTTTTATTTTTCCTTCATTCTGTAATTATTGCAGCAATAAGTTCTAATAAATGCAGTATAAATCAGCACAATTTGGGATTGTTTTTCTGCGATGTGGTAGCCAACTGGACGTCAGTTTGGCGACCAACCTGTTTTCTTTTTTCTTTATTCTGTAATTATTGCAAAAAAAAATTAATACCCATCATGATACCGCGGTCGGCAAGAGGGATTGCCGCCGTCGACGATGGCAGGCCGCCGGTAGGCAGCCGGCACAACGATCTACGGCCTCTTTCACATTATCCGGCGATTTGCCGTTCCGTTTCCGGCTGTTTGCCAGATCCGGTTTCGGCCCCTTTCATATTATCCGGCGTTTTGCCGTGGATGAAAAATATGCGAGCAGGGTTGCTGTGCTACTGAAGAAACAAAACTCTGTGACTCTTGTCGTGTTGTGGTGGTTGTAATGGACAGACGAAAAATGTGTTTTCTACTTGCCTTGTTAAGACACAGGCAGAAAAAAAAACCGCCAGAGACACATATGGGTTCACCCTGATTTTTCTATACTATTTCCACAATTAAGGGAAGACGAAGGAAAATTCTTTAATTACTTTCGTATGTCTATCGCATCAACTATTGTCATTCATTAGTTTTGTTAACGTGGCTGCAGTGGACAAATGCAAAATAATATGCATTTTATTCGCTTTGTTACCAGGTCTGTAGCCAGCCCAAAAATTTAGAGGGGGCCCGGTAGAAGTTGAGGAGGCGACCCAATCATAGTATACTTCATTAGCATATTATAGTTCATTTGCAAGCCTACCGTGAAACTTTTAGGGGGCCAGCCAAAGTTTAGGGCCCCTAGTCCTCCGTGGATACGGACTGGTTGTTACCAAAATGAGAGAACATGCCACATACAGAAAAGAGGTGCACTTTTTTATTAGAGAAGCAATATTTTGGAAGAGATTTTTCTATGATGTTTCCACAATTGATAAACTTGGGCAAAATAGTGGCCCAGTTCTGGATATTTAAAATAAGTGATGTGCCGTAAACTCTAATTTTACGTCTACGCGATTGTCTACTGTAATCTATACGTAATCTACATTACACCTTTTCCCGTGTAGACTATGTAGACAACCACTATCAAATGTAAGGAACAATTTCGTTGCTCGTTTGTTCATATTTCCTCATTCAGTTGTTTCTCTTCGGTGCAGAGCGAAAGGGAAACGAGTAACATATAAAAAGTAGAGGGAATTATCTCATCTGTATGTTTACTCTGCTCTGCACATACCACTTCCTTAGATTTTCCACTTCGAGCACTGCTTTTATAATGAAATTAACAAAACTAATTCTCACCTGTGAGCTTTCAGTCTTGAATATGCTGTATTTGCCTATTTTTTCTTGCATATTTTACAAAATGCATAATATTTTTCATTTTCCTTCATCAAGACGAAACTAAGTATTCCAAAGTTACTATTCGCTGGTCTAGGCATTTTATTTTGTACGCAATTTAGCAAGGTAACGACAAAATAAAGCTCCTTTATTGTCCGCGATGCCATATTAAATTACGTGTTGTTGACATATTCTACATAGTCTACGTTGTTTACATTGTCTACGCATAATTGACACGCAAACGTAAACTATCGTTTTTTCGCGTAGACGCACATCTCTGTTTAAAATACCGTTCCGGTATTCTACTGTTGTGACTGAGAAAACCAGGCTAAAGTCCTCTCGGGATAGTCAACCGTTGAGGTCTATCCGAGAATCTCCAGCCAACATTCAGCCACTGACCCCAAGACTGGTCTGTAGGCATTATTATTATTATTATTATTATTATTATTATTATTATTATTATTATTATTATTATTATTATTATTATTATTATTATTATTACTAGCTGTTATGCCCGTTCTTCGCACGGGTTAGATAAAATATCAATGTAAACAAACTGAACAATGAGAGAAGAATTAAGAAACATTTCTAAAATTAGATACATTTTGTGTGAATATATATCCAACAACGTACGTGTTTTCATTGGGAAGGCCGATGGGGGCTGAATTTGAACGTAAACACTATCGGGAGTATCAATATACATCTGAGCGACCTCGACAAATATGAATTCGACACAAAGATTGGTCATTTTCTACTACTTTTACATGTCCCGGTAAACGCCCCCTGAGACCCCTCCCTGCTTCGAATTGTGAAAAAATCGCCTCTGGCCTTCAGCCGATACCGCAAAAACTAAGAATGGGACATTAACATCTGTCATTTTCTACTACTTTTTACATAGAAAGTAAACGCCTCTGTGATCCTCTGGTTCCAATTTTGAAAAAGCAACGCCTCTGGCTCCCAGTCGACGGGGGCTGTATTTGGAAGTCAACGCCTTGGGAGTATCACCATTCATTTCAGCGACAGCGAAAACTATTGATTTGACACTAATATCGGTCATTTTCGATTATTTTTACGTCTCGCAATTCTCTACCCCGGTAACTCCCGGCCCGCATACAATGGTGGATGAATTTGAAAATCATCGCTAATGAAAGTATCACCATTTATCTCAGAGACCGCGAAAACTGTGAATTTCACGCTAATATCGGTCATTGTGGATTATTTCTACATGTCTCGGTGATCTCCTGGCCCAAGTTCCTTAGCTGACGGGGACTAAATGTGAAAGTAAACGCTATCTCGAGTTTCACCATTGAGCTCAGTGACCCCGAAAGCTATGGATTTGACATTAATATCGGTCATTTTCGATTATTTTTACATGTCTCGAATTTCCTCCCCCCCCTTCTGGTGACCCCCGGCCCGCATACAAATGGTGGCTGAAGTCATCGCTAATGGTAGTGTTACCATTGATCTCAGCGACCGCGAAAACTATGGATTTGACACTAATATGAGTCATTTTCTACTACTTTTACATGTCCTGGTAAACGCCCCCCTGAGACCTCCTGGTTCGAATTTAAAAAAAAAAAAAGCATCGGCTTGATCTAGAGCCTGGACCAAGGTGCCCGTGACCAAATTTTGGTAACTTTCGGTCCACTCGTATGGTCCCCAGGCCGCACAAAGACAGACAGACAGACACATAAACTCTTTATTTTATTTATATTAGATTATTATTATTATTATTATTATTATTATTATTATTATTAATATTATTATTATTATACTATTTCGGGTTTATTCTTTTGTTTTAAGCGTTCCGACTATTGATTCAAGTCTCTTTAAAGCACTGCTCTAGTCCCTGAATTCAGACGACTATTCAAGAAATTACAGCCAGATAATTATAAAATATATAAAGTACGGTATATTTATCAAATATCACATCATGAATTCTCTCTTGCTTTGCGTAACAAAATAGTACATAAATATATAGCAAAAGACTGTCAATTTTGGATCACCACAAATTTATAGAAGCTCATTTGTTCAGTGCTACCCGGACATCTCCCAATCTTCTATTACAGAGAAAAATAATAATTTATATTGATTTCGACACTTCGGTAGTATTGGTCGTTTTCAATTAATTTTACATGTCATCTTTCCCCATATATTGTATGTACAGGTTTGGTTAATTACTCCAGATGTACTGGGCTAGAACATAACTACATACACAAACACACTCCACACACACACAAAACCACACGCTCCCTTATTATAGCAGGCACTTTATGCTCTTTCCTGGCAACACTTGCTTCCTCCCCCAACACCCATCCGGTAGTTTGCCGCGTATATGTGAAGAGCTTCATTGCTTGTAATGTCCTGCTCGCTTATACACGGCGATTTGCCGCGCCAGATTCTAGCAGGGAGATCCGGCTGTTTTTGCTCGCCGGATAAATGTCCGGCGACCGCCGCACATATGTGAAGAGCTTCATTGCTTGCAATGTCTTTCTACCTCGTCCGGCAATTCGCCGGATACGGATCCGGCAAATCGCCGGATAATATGAAAGGGACATACTTGTTCAAAATTGCCGACCTTTTTCCGAGGTGGCAAGCGGTCGAAAATCGTAAAAAGAATTGCCCTTTGCCCACTCTTTGCCGACTGTTGCCGACCGTCAGAGTCGGCAAAGCAGTCGGAAAGACCTCTTTCCGACCCCCTGCCGACTCCTTATGCCGGCCTCTTTTCGACGGTGGCGCCGGCGCATTTACTGCACCTTTACGGCTGTTTGCCGACTGCTCGGCAAGGCAACTTTCCGACGGCGGCGCCGGCGCATTTAATGCTCATTTACGGCTGTTTGCCGACTGCTCGGCAAGGCAACATTCCGACGGCGGCGCCGGCGCATTTTATGCACCTTTCCGGCTATTTGCCGAATGCTGGAAAGGACCTCTTTTCGACGTCGGCTTCCCGATTCTCCCACAGGCGACATCCGACTTCTTGCCACCGTCGAAAAGTGGCCCTTTGCCGACTGGAAATCAACGCTTCAGGAAAGCAAAATTTTCATCAGCTTTTACATTAGTCTTGCCTAAGTCTTCCTCCATGCTATGATTTCTCGACAAGGAGCATTCTTGCAAGTTCTTGAAGTATAATACTTGCATGTGTTTGTGTGTCCCAGTATAAAATTTGTTCCTTTTTGCTTTTTTGCAGCACTCTCAGCCAAAAAGGAAGAAATTGAATGGGACATGGAAGTATTATATACTTTCAGAGCTAGCAATTGTGCCCTTCATGAGAAATCATAGCACGGAGGCAAACTTAGGCAAAGCTACTGTAAAAGGTGGTGAAAATTTTGCCTTCCTGAAGGGTTGATATCCAGTCGGGAAAAGGCTACTTTTCGACTGCGGCAAGAGGTCGGATGCCGCCTGTGGGAGAATTGAGAAGCTGACATCGAAAAGAGGTCCTTTCGAGCAGTCGGCAAACAACCGGAAAGGCGCATAAAATGCGCCGGCACCGCCGGTAGAAAGTTGCCTTTCCGAACAGTCGACAGACAGCAGAAAAGATGCGTAGCACTGCAATGAAAATCATGGCGGATTCCCACCAATAATGTTGCAATCGGTACATACGCAGTACATTTTTACAATTCTCAGTACGATTTAAGTGCTATATAGAGGGAAAGTATCTGGGAATGACTAATAAATGCTTAAAAGCGACCTAAAAATAACAACTGAGCAGCTAATAATGAACGTTAAGAATAATTCAACTAACATGTATGCGGGCCTAATGTGAAAAACTTATAACAGTCAGTACATTTCCCCTCTGAAAGCACATTTTTCACTATCACGACCACTAGGAACAACACTGTTCTATGTAATCAAAATTTGCTAGTTGCAAACGCTTTCTTCGAAAAAAAAAAAAGCCGCAGCAATCCGTCGGAATACGGTCTTTTCAGGTTGTCGTTTTCTCATCAACTTTTGAAAAAATAATTTTAAAGGTCATTGATTTTCTAAATTTTTTAAAGTACAGGGGTCACACTCCCAATGGAAAATGAGATTTAAATAAAAATTAATGAAGTAAAAATTATAAATAAAAATACTGTAACAAAAGGTATATGGTGGCGGAGAGATTCAAACCTAGCCTACACGCAAAAAAAAAAAAGTTACTAGTAAACAAGAAAAAAGGTGGACAGTAACCAAGTTAGTTTGTCAATATATGGAAAACAGAGACGTGTGTCCAAGCAGCCAAGCCAGAAAGGTTAACGAGAGAAGCAACCTTGCGTTACAGGTTATTATTGCTAGGTTAAAATGTAATAACTCACAGGAGTACGCTAACCGATCACGTATTTATCACTATCAATCATAGCCTGTAACCGGTAACCTAGTTAGTATGTTGGAATAACCGACTGCTCCGTTAATGAAACAGGGTGCATCAACTGCAGTAACAGAGTATTTTGGTTAATATAACATATTCAATTACTTAAAGTAATCCATTTACTGGGTTAAAGTAATACGGTAGGACAAAAGTATAACCAAGTAGATCGGTTAATATAACAAATTAAATTAGTTAAGATAACATATTTACTCAATTAATGTAATAAGGTAGGGCAAATGTTTAACCGAGTAGATCGGTTAATTTAACCTGTTCAGTTAATTGAAATAACCCGTTTACTCGGCTAGTAATAGGGTAAGTTAATTCTAGTAACCGAGTATCTCATCTAATATAACCTCCTTTATTAGTTGAAATAACTATGACTCAATTTGTTATAACCTCTTTTGCTTTGTTGTCCATATATTGACAAAGTTTTCAGGGTTAAAATTGTGTTTAACCTTTCTGAAGGTTAAAATTTTATGCCCAATTCAGAATTGTTCTCGCTTTATAATTTTTGAACCACTTAACGTAGCGATGTGAAACAAACGTTTATGTACAAAAATAAATTTTTCTCTAGTTTATAAAACCACATAAAATGACGTACTTATTTTCAATATGAATCCGAGGACGGTGTCTTATACAGAAAGGTAAAAGCATTGTTTAGAATGATTCAGAATGAATAATTGGAAATATTATTTAAATAATTAATAATAGTGTAGAAAAGGATTATCAATGCAATGCGAAATGGTATTTCCTTAATTTCCTATAGTAATTTGCTAATTGAAATTTCAAAAATTATTTCGGCTATAACATAACAGATTTCTAAAAGTACTGTAGAGGGTCTATTTAATCTATATATATAAAAGAGAACGCACAAAATCCTTTGTCCGCTCATCACGCTAATACGGCTGAACCGATTTCTTTCATTTTTGGGGGGTTGTTAGGATTTGGACCCTAGATGGTTTTTATCATATCACTTTAATTTTCAATTACCAGTGTCTTGAGATAATTGACCAATCAGGTGTCAATACGTACAAAAAATCCTTTGTCCGCTCATCACGCTAATACGGCTGAACCGATTTCTTTCATTTTTGGGGGGTTGTTAGGATGTGGACCCTAGATGGTTTTTATCATATCACTTTAATTTTCAATTACCAGTGTCTTGAGATAATTGACCATTCAGGTGTCCATACGTACAAATCCTTTGTTATTAGTTCATCATAGGTATAAAAATAAACGTATTTATATGCAACCCGCATGACCCTGTGACTCGGCGGGTTAACATAACTGACAGGCGCTATAAATCACTTGAAAGCGAAAAAGTAAAAATTATCTAAGTAACAAAGTTTATTGCGTTCCGGGATGACCGCAGCGAAGCGGGGCGGGTTGGGGTGACCGCAGCGAAGCGGGGCGGGTTAACATAAATGACAGGCGATATAATGTTAACATTAGTGCAATCTTCTATGGTTTTTATCATATCACTTGAAAGCGAAAAAGTAAAAATTATCTAAGTAACAAAGTTTATTGCGTTCCGGGGTGACCGCAGCGAAGCGGGGTGAACGCTGCTAGTAATCCATAAAATTATGTTACTACCTTTGTGTATCATTTGAAGAAAGACGAAAAATGTATAGTTTTATAAAAGGGAAAGAATTTAGCTTTGTGGAATGGATTTGTTTCACGTCAAACTTAAGTGGTTCAACGGTTTATACTGGGACACATTTCTGGGTTCGACATAAAATCTTAACCTTAAAATCAATACAAAATTTTAACCCTGAAAAATATAAAGCACTTCATAGTCCTGTAAAATATAAAGCTTTTATACTCTTGTAAAACACAGTAGAACAGGAGCTCTGTGAGTTTTTACACATTGTGAAAAATATGAAACAATTGAAATAAAAGCAGAACAATGTTATAAAGAGTCATGATAGTATCCCACTGCCCTTAAAGTGAATTCTACTTTCCATTTCCATACTGCAGAATTTTTGATATTCTGTTCAACTTACTGCAAATAGATGGTGAATATAAAATTAACTCAAAAAATTATTCACAGAGTCAAATAAACTAATTAAAATATAATAATACTGCAAAATATAACTTATCCGTATAGCTCAGCCGTTAGGGATTATGTGTATATGAATCAAGCTTCAAATACTGGCCACAATGTTAAACATTTTTCACTAGCAATTCCACGGCTGCGTCTCTGAATGCATTCATTTTCTTATACTACACTGAAAACAAAAATGTCTCTGCATTTGTTGTAACTTTGGTATTAAAAAGAAAGTGGCCGGAGCGATCACTTGTCTGCTTGTCCGGCTATGGTCGAAAGTGTGAGGCAATAATTTAAAATCCCCGATACTAATGCATCATGTATGTATTGTTGAAACCAGGGTCAAGGGCGCCGATCCTGGAGGACCTAGCCCCCCTCCCCAAAGCTCATGTGGGCTTCCTCGCATTGTATTTATGAATATACCATATTTGGTATAATTTGAATGCAATTTGTCTTTTAATTCCTATATATGCCTTTTGCATGTAGATGCCCCCTCCACCAAATTTACAGAGAAATCGGCACTCTTGGCCAGGATACAGCTTTACTTGCACCCAGGGGTAAAAGTGGATTTGAAAAGGTAGGGAGACGCATGAAGTCCCCCGTACCTATCTTTGCACATTGTAATTAAGTTAGAAAGTGGGGGGACGCCACGAATATTTCCTGGAAGCGAGGGGACGGCGTCCACCCGCATTCTTCACACTCTTACCCCTGCTTACACCCATGACTATATTCGTAGAAACCAAACCCTGAAATGCACCAAAAACAAGTTCTAACGACTAAGCTATCAGTTCCAACTCTATGCCTTAAATATTTATTTAAATACACTTTAAAAGTGGAAATCATAATAAGATTAAATAACAGTTAAATAGGTAAATAATTGTTCATTTAATTCGTTTCTATATGATTTACACATTAATTGTATATAATGAAACAGAAAAATGTGAGAAAATAATTTACACCGTAAGTGAAGCAGCCACATGTACAGTATACTCATAGTGCATACCCATTATATAGAGAAAAAAGGCTAATGAAGTCATTTACATAAAAAATGAAATGTTTTAACATAATACTTTGCAAAAATCCTTTGTTTTGAAGGAATTCTTTAAGAGAAGATCACCACTTTTTCTGGTCTATATTAGCACTAAAAACGCACCAAATTGTATTAACAAAATACAATGCACACCGTATTAACTTATATACATTAGCCTATGTAATGAACCTTATCATCATTTAGAAGTTATACGTAATATACCTTCGGATGTACTACTAATTTTTTTTAAAGAAAATTTTATTCTGTGTTGTATGTTTTTAATATTCATAAATGACATCTAATTTAAATAATAATATATTTATATATACTAAAAGATCATTTTGACAAAGCAAGGGCCATTTAAATAGATATTCAGAAGAAATCAGTAAAATCAGAACATCAAAAATTTTATTCATTTCAAAGAAAAGGAAGAATACTTCTCCTACAAATCAATGGGATAGAAAAGAAAGGAGGCGATGGTACTGAACCTCACCGTTAAGGAGCTAGTACTCTTAGAAATATAATTACACTTTCTCTCTTAACTGATTCCACGCAAAAAGAAAAAGTTAAAAACAATATCAAACAACAGTTGCCTTTATAAATGAAGAAAACTTCAAACCTATGAAATAGTAATGTAGAATTTAAATAGCTCAGAATCAGGGTCGTGAAAATACTGAAAATTTTACAACACTTCATAGAAAAGATGAAGTAATAATAAAAAACAATTCAACGACAAAAACTGGGATAGGGAGACTAAGGTAATATTGGCAAAACAAAAATCAATTTCAAAGCCGAAAATCCCCCCCCCCCAGAATTATAAAATCCGACAACTCTAGCTGACAATAAGATTACATGGAATGGAGCACAATAATGCTGTTATGAAAAAAAAGTACTTAATCTACCTAAAATGAGAATAACAAATTGAAAAGAAACCTTATTACTTTCGGACTTACTCAGTTATGTAACATAACTTAGATACTGAAATGCTCCCTTTTTATTTTATCTGATTAACCTCATCAGGGCAAACTAAAATATTGAATTCAATACCAAAATCTACACAAAGTTTAGAGATTTAGAGAAAATATATTTTACTCTTATATGTTCTAATAGAAATGAATCCTAGGTAAAAAGTTAACAAGAGAAACATTAAGGAATATAGTCCAATTTCCATTTTCAAAAAGGCATTGTTAATGTGAACAGGAATTGGCTCTGAAAAATGAAATCTTTGAGTTTTACGTCCCACAGTTATGCCGGTTAGGCTAAAGGAGACGGTGAGTATGAGAAATGAGTGAAATGGTGGAATGAAGAAAGTGGGAGGAAACGGGAGAACCCCGAGAAAACCCACGCACACAGAGTTTGTCCACCACAAAAACACTGTGTGGAATTGGCTCTGAGAACATAAACACGTGCCTCATATGATTTTTTATTGAATGGGTGGATTTCACTCGGTCATAACATCTGTAAAGGATGTTCAATTTTAATGTGGTTTGTTGCAAATGACGCAGAAGAGATGAAAATTTTATGCAACATTCGTTGTGGTAGTGTGAGCAACGCGTCACCTCACTGGATACTTTTTTTTAGGAGATACTGAATGCGGCATGTTATATGGACATTTTAAATGAATTTGTTCAAACCAACTGGACGACACTAAAGAGAAGGTTATACCATATTCACTGGCCTATCAGCAGCCAGAACGATGGGCCAGATGCCACATGGCTCTGATTAGGTGATCGAATCATTTCTACGAACTTCTTCCCCGAAGTCTCCTGATTTTATGTCCTCAGATTACCTGCTATGCAGTTAACAAAAGGGTTTTGTGTGCTATAACAACCGACGAACACTTGAACATTTGCGAGTTAACACTACAAGAAAAATTGCAAACTCTTGTAGGATACTTTGCGGGCTACTGCAGCGAACATTGAGTGACGGTTCGACTGTACTAAAAGCAATATAGATGTAATCCTCAATATTCGCTTGAAAGGTAAGTGATGACCATCATTCCCGTGTGATTTGAAATAAACCCCATTAAAATAGGAAAATTTTTACAAATGTTATGATTGAATGAAATTCCCCCGTTCTGAAAGGAAAAAAAACTAGTCCAACATATATACTACCACTCTTCACGAATATCTTAAAGGATGTTAGTACATATAATTTTTGTCAATACTCTCCGTTAGTGGCGCATGGAAGGGGGGCAGAGGGGCCGGTCCCCCCCAAAGAGGTCCGACAATGTAGTTTGATGTTTGTAATTTTTTATATATTTTTATGTTTATATATTTTTTGTTTGAAATTTTTCTATATGTACCTATAACAGCACTTGCCCCCCCAAACACACATCCTGGCTACGCTACTGCTCTTTGTGGGTCTTCTTCCATTGCAATACTTCTGTCTTTCTTGAGCAACAATTCCCCTTGCTTCCAGAAATAAATGAAGTATCTAAAATAGAACAAATATAGTGCTTTGTAAAATATACTCCAATGTGTACGGCGGTGGCACATTACGTATATTTATTACAATCGAATATATACTTCATCACACCAAAACCAAACCAAACTACACAGTGTATTGTGCTGCCAAAATGTATTGAGCCGTGGCAAAAATGCGAACTAAAGCTCACACCTCGACACACCCACGCTTTGAGCCAATAAGGGTCCCACTGTTGCTAAGCGAGAGAATCTTAGCGAAAGGGAGTGGAATTCCTTCAGCCGATAGCAGCGCCTGGAACGGAAGACTAGGTGTCAAGTCAATGTGGTATATCTTTAATAGACCTTGCTGCAATGAACCGGCTTCAACACTATGTTAGAGATTGCAGGTATACGTCTACCTGAGTGACGAACATGTAGTCAACCAATTGTGTTACCTGCCTCCAACAGGTGTACCGGGGAAATTCTAGACCAAATGGCCGATACGTCTTTTATTTAAATGATCCCAGTGTACATCACGACGCTGGGTAGATTGCGAAAATTTGGGGTACTCCATCAGGGAATTGAACACGGGACCATACATACATGAGTCCAACGCTCCAAGCCCTAGACCAGAGATCGTCAACTGAGTGAGACATTTTTACATTCTTCGGAGCTAGTGGGCAGCGAGGTGCATAACTGTGCATTTACCTTGAGTGAAATCAGAGTAGCTAACTGAGTTTAAAACGTGCTTGTGCTAGTAGTCACATTAGAAGCAGAGAAAAGTTTTGGCCCTTTGACGTATTGATTATTATTTCAATTTTATCGTTTGTAAGTTAAAACACCGGTTCTCAACTTGGACGTTAATGTCTCTCAGGTTAAGTTCTCGTTTCAGAAGGCACCATAAACTATAGTTACAGGCCATTATAAAATTGTGCTAGTAGAGTGTATTCACTTGATCTAAAAATGGCTTCTCATGGGTGTTAAAAGAAGCAAGTTATGTCGCGGTGTGAGATAATCCTCTGGGGCATAAAGAGCTCAACTCCCTGGCCTGCCAAGAGCCGCATACAGCTTGTCGCCATGACATTCCTTGTTTCTAAGGGAGGAATCTCTTCCTCAACACATGTTAGAAGAAACTTTTCATTCATAAAAACCCGTTCACAGGCATTCAGTGAAAGACATCTGATGCCTCACCTATGAATTACTACTATTTCGGCCTACTGAAACGAGCCTTCTCACACAAGAGCCACGCACCATTGAAGGATTGTGAAAACCAGTCAGAAGGGTTACGAATAGACATGTCTACGCTTTGTGCCAATCTCTAACAGTGGAAACTTTGGATTGGATTAGATTGAGTTTAGTGTCCCACGGATTGTTTTGAGTTGATTTTCAGTTTAACGTCCTTTGCAGCAGCGAGGCTATATGAAACAGTACCTAATTGATTAACGTGGAATCCGAACCACATGAGCTTCCACCAGGAATTTAACCCAGGTCTCCCACGCCAAAGGCGCGTATGCTAACTGTTTAGCAACGAAGGAGCTCACGGATTTTGAGTTTAGTGGATCTGTATATACTGACTCTGAAAAATAGAATTGTATTAGATAGAGAACTCATTCTTAAAATGAAAGGGCCGAGGTATATCAGTGGTTGAGCCTTCACTTCTGGTACGTGGGACCCCTGTTCGATCCCAGACCAAGTGAGCTTTGTGGTGAGCAAGCACCGTGCGCATAGGGTTTTCTCGGAGTTCTTCTGTTTCCTCCCCCTTTCTTCATTCATTTCTCATCATCACTGTCTACATTAGCCTCAGTGCGTGATCGTGAGACGTTAAACTAGATATTTCATTCTTAAAATGGAAGCAATCATTTGCTTCCAAATTCTCTAATAAACATATTGGCTATTTATAGTATCTAATTTTAATGGATAGTACAACATGTTTACAAAGCAGCTTTACTATGACAGTGATACGCGAAGAACACGGAGAACCGAATAGACTGATAAGTTACTTTGATACAAATCAACATTTAAAAATGTACAAGAAAACCTGTAAGAGTAATCAAAACTTTAGTCACTGATGAAGAATTCAATTACGTCGAAACAGTTAACTTTTACTTAATCTTTATTACAACAGTACGTCGCCACCCCAAACGAGAATCAGAAAAGAAAAGAAATCCTGCCGTATATCCAATGGTAGGAATCGGAGTTTCTTGAGAAATCTTTGAAACATTACCTTAAAGCTGCAAGTTAAACAATAAATCCCTAAGTCCTTCACCAGACAAAAAGATGTATTAAAATAGAATATTATATTTAGTGAAGATAACATTATATTACTTTGAAATAGAACTTCGATACGCGTCAGGATTTTGCGACACTATTGTATTGGCAATTGAGAATTTTGTATTCGGCTGAATACAAAATATTACATCTTAAAATAAAACCTTGTTAATGGAACAAATAAAATGCACATATACTTAAATAAACCACAGGTAAAATCGATCAGGTGGGCAAAAATGATAAAAGTTTCAAAACAAATACATTTTATGTTCTCCTAGGAGTCAATTTGAGTGACATATCTAAAACACAAACCATCTGTAATAAGAATTCAATCGAATGAACGTAACTTTGAGAAACTTTGGGTTTGATTTCTTGAATTTTATTACATCTGTATGACACTAAATTGTATACATTTCTGTCGACTTTTGCATCATATGGTTTGTATTGCAGTACCATTAATTTATTAGCACGTACCTGTTCGTTCTCAAACTCTAATTTGAACAATTCGGCAAAATGATCGTAAGAAGTGAAAAAAACACAATTGTTTATGTACCAATTTTGCGCAGAACCAGTCAACAAAAATTTGATAATATCTAAATACTAACTACTAGAAATTGACATAAGCGAAGCTTGATCTTCAAACTTACGTAAGAACGCAGTGGCAGTCAATTCATTTTCGTGACCAGAGAATTTCTCAAAAGATTCTAAATCTCGTAACTTTATACCTACTTTTCTTTCTCGTTTTTTCCTTCGTTTAGTTGTTTTTACCCCAACAAACCTATTATGACTGTGAGAATCCGAAGAATCATTTTCACTCAACACCGGACTAAAATCATAGTCAAGAAAAGGGTTGGTGTTTTTACGTACACTGGTTTCAACTGTTTCTTCTTTAATTTCTACCTCGGGTTTTACATTTACCACAAACGTTGATGACCTAATTTGGCTTTCAATCATACTTACGCGCAAGTTTCTGACCTCTTGATTTACTATAACGAACTTACTTTTTTCATCACCCTTTACATCATCTATCATTGTTTGAGTACGGTGAGCTACTTCACGGGTTGCAATACTAACTTCATAAACCTCGCGAACATTTCGATCTAATTTCATAATCTTATTCTCGTGTTCTGTCACTTTTTCCTGCGCTCGCTCAACTTTATCATAAACTAAATCGACATCGGAACTTAAATCCTTAACTTTATTTCCAATCACTATAGCACGTTCGTCGGTGTCCCTAACTTGACCTTCTAACTGATTAACTTTAGCATTAGTTAGACGTATTTTGTCTTCGTTGTATTTCACGGCGAGCTTAACCTTATCAACTTTTGTTTCTTGTACATTTAATTTCTCTTGAAACTGTGCTGACAATTTTTCAAAGTTATCCGCACAAGTACGACTAACCCTGTCTATTTCACTTCTCATTTGTACTAACTCAGTCGACAGTGTCTGAATTTGCCCATCCATTTTACGTTCTAACGTTTCTAATTTACCTGTAAGGTCGTTAGAAAATTTTTCTATCCGCTCTTGGGTTTCAGATTTCCACTCGTTAATAACATCATTGAGTTGTTGCTTAGTATCATTAACACTATCATTAAGTGATTGCATTTGTTCTTTAGTATCGTTAACAGCACCATTAAGTGATTGCATTTGTTCTTTAGTATCGTTAACATCACCATTAAGTGACTGCATTTGTTCTTTAGTATCGTTAACAGCACCATTAAGTGATTGCATTTGTTCTTTAGTATCGTTAACAGCACCATTAAGTGATTGCATTTGTTCTTTAGTATCGTTAACATCACCATTAAGTGACTGCATTTGTTCTTTAGTATCGTTAACAGCACCATTAAGTGATTGCATTTGTTCTTTAGTATCGTTAACAGCACCATTAAGTGACTGAATTTGTTCTTTAGTATCGTTAACAGCACCATTAAGTGATTGCATTTGTTGCTTAGTCATTGACAACATCGTTAATTTTATTAATAGCTTCAAGCAAAGTTTGCAAACTTAAATTTTCACTTTCTGCCATGACTACACGTTACAAATACACAAACACAATAAACGCCAATAATACTTTCAAGTTAGCGCATATAGCATATCACGAGAAATTAAACCTGTTAAATATTACAACACCTAGGTCCTCTCCCAGATGCTACATCCGTTACAGACCAGTTAATAATAACGTGATTTATTATTAATTGATCTGTCCCTGAGAGGGAAGGCCATTCTATTACGGTACAGCTTTGCGCTGCCCGGTACGCACCATCCTTAATCGGCTACCGCTGAGAACTCTCCAGTCTTTGCCCCAAAATACTATAGCTTTGCACTATATTACTTATGGGTTCAGAAAGTTCGTTCCCGCGACAATCGTTCAAGGAAGGCACGATACACCTTACCGTAATGGTCCAGATTCGGACGGAATCACCTGAGAGGGGACCTAAGGCATGTTATAGAAAATAGATGAGAGCATCACCTACTTTCATAAATTGATCACAAGTAATTTAACAACCACGCTCTCACCTCGTCATGCAATCTGAAAAAAGAGAGAACAAACAGAACTAAATGTTTCAGTGCGTTTATTATAAATAGATAAACGTACCTGTAACATAGTAAGTTTTTTTTACATTTCATTGCCCCAATTACGTAGCAAGTTCGTAGGTATGCTTTAAAATTACTCACAAGAACAGTCTAGTCCATGATGGCACGCTTCAGTTTGTGATCACATTTCTAAGTCAATGCACGATAAATCCGACGAATCTTCTCGTAGAAATTGTTCTTTCTTCCAGTTCAAAGAATTTACTAAACTGACTTCCAGGGAGAACATATAGACCGTATAATGTTACGATTTCTATTGAAGAAAATGACTTATTCAGAAATTTTTCGTGTCAGACCATAATCAGACGTCCATTACCTTCAGGTACACCTTGCCAAGTCCTTTGTTTCACTTATTGTCTTGTTCACAACCCCCTCTTGTTATAAAGTATTACTTGGGGCTGATTTACTTTAACGAAAGCTTACGTAAAAACCGCTAAAATATTCATATTAGCAATACTATTTTTACTGATTATTTATATACTTTTGGGGATTACGATAGCTTTTCTAAAACACATGACAATTCATACACTTTTTAAACAATGTCTGGTGTCGAGATCAGAATATGATCATCGAAACTTGCTGAATCATGTTCTACACACACACTAACTCACCATAAACTAACTTTATGCGTTTAAAACTAACTTCACTTTCTTTCTTTTAGTACCACCAGGTGGTAGCACAATCAATGGGAAGCATACACCACACAAAGTGTACGAATTCAGATGAACGTCACATAATGCACTAACGCAGAATTTGCGTTTAAGCGAAAAATATATTAAGCAAAAATTTGATACAGTTACACCTCTTCGGAGTCCAGTATAGATGCTTTTTTGCGTACAGTTTCAGGCAATTTCTGCGCCCATTCAAGCAGAAGTACCAACGTTTGCTTGGGCGTCCAATTAGCCTTACAATGAAGCGGACTTCCGGCAAAGCTGTGTATAGATGTTTTACGCACCTCTAGTTATGGTAACAGATACGTATGTATTTATCTGATGGAGCGACGAGCTCTTTATTCTGTTCCTTCAGCTTTTTACTGTATACAAGGAGTATCAGACCACCCGTCCCAGGCACTTTTCTCGCCTCGTAGTGCACGTTGACACTTGAAACAAAAAATGAACTACCAAATCGTATGTGAAGAATCAAATAGTGTGCTTCCGTATCCAGTGCGTAGCGGGAATACTTACACGGGGGATCAACTTCAAAAATTTTAAATGGAATACTTCCACGGGGGATCAACTGCAAAACATTTATATGGAAAGTGGTATCAGTTTCGATTTCTTTGGAAGTATTATTGAAAAACAAGCAAATTTGCAGGAAACACTTTTCGTTAAATTCTACGGTTTGGCATCTGTGTGTGTTATTTGTTGTTGAATTGCTATCAGACCACCCGTCCCATGCATTTTTCTCAGTTCGTACTTAGTAGTGCAGGTAGACACTTCAAACAAACAAACAAACAAAAAAATGAATGACCAAATCGTATGTGAAGAATCAAACTGTGATTCTTTCATGTTCAGTGGCGTAGCGAGAATACTTCCGAAGGGGATCAACTCCAAAATTTTAAATGGAGAGCGGTATTAATTTCGATCTATTTGGAAGTATTATTGAAAAGGAAACAACTTTTACAGGAACATTTTTCGTTAAACTCTACGGTTTGGTATCTATGTATTATTAGCTGTTGAATTGCAAATAAGGACAACAGTTTTAGTTGGCAATGACTCCGAAAGAACATCAGATAGGACGTGTTCTATTAAATAGTTGTTGAAAACTCTTTACAGCATTCAGTATCAAAAGTTAGGTCATATCTCGTCTACTTATCAACAAACGAAAACAATATTACAGGACAGTACTAGTTTAAATTTCGGAATCTGAACCAATTTAAAACAGAGAAAAATACTCATCGGTTTTAAACTACGTATGAAATAAATTTGGATGTAAAGTCCAACAACAACCCCCCCCCTCCTCCCAAAAAATCAAACTTACGAAATCACTGCCACTCTCTTAGTCTTCTTATGTAAACATTTTAATAAATCACTTTTCGGAACTTATTGCACAAATAATTGTTCAAGAATAGTACAAATAAACAAACTGAAGATAATAAATAAAATAAATAACATGAACTGCAAGTGATTAAATATTCTTACCAAAATCTCGTACTCCCCCCCAAAAAATAAAACTCACAATAAGTGTTCAAAGGATCGTCCAGCACGTGCGATCCACATTCCAATGCCCACCGGGACATTGTAGATTGCTCTTAATACTTCATTTCCCCTTAGTCCATGGCAGACATTATAGATCTTGTTCATTATGTCTTTCCTTGTAGTAGGACGCTCTTGCTAAAGCAGCTCCTTGACTCGTCCCCAAAAGGAAAATCGAGACGAATCAGATCCGGAGAACGAGCTGACCAGAAAAAGGCCTCCTCTTCCGATCCACCTGTTTGGAAATAAATGAGCAAAGTAAAATGAGCAGAATAACCGTCTTGTAATCACATTATTTCACGAGTTGCTAATGAGACCTCTTTCAAGAGCTCACAAAGAATATCTGACAAAAAATTATCGTATCCTACTTCTGTTAAAGTACCTTCGAAGAAGTAAGGACCAACTTGGCTTCCCACTATACCACACCAGACATTTAGACTTCAGGTATGTTGGTTGTCAACTTCACGTACCCAGTGAGCATTCTCGCTGGACTAGTAGTGAGCATTGTGTACGTTGACATACGTCAATCTTGAAGGTCGCCTCATCCGTACACAGAATGTTCTGGTGAGACATGGGTTCCTGGCGCTCACCCATTGACAAAACTCCAGATGGTTATGGAAGTCATGTTCTCGGAATTTTTGGTGCAGACGAACATGATAAGGATTTAGCGCGTTATTGTGCAGAGTCCTCCAAATCATTATGTGGCTCATAGCAGCATCCCTAGCTAACCGTCCTGTTGAGATTTGGGGAACCATAAGGACTGCATCAAGGTTGTCGGGAGACCGTTTATCCTGAACGTGGCGCCTTATCTGCAGACGTTTGTTGTGGTGAGGATGGACGTGCCCCCTGCCCAATCCTTTGCACACAAAGTGCCGATCAAATACTCGTGGACGTTTGCGGACAGATAGTCAGTGTCTGTGAATATCTGAGGGTTCAGTGAAAATATTCTGGTGAATTCAAATCGGTTGAGAGCTACGTCCATGTGACATACCTCTTGGTATGCCTCTGGAACAAAATGCCCTACATAGTATTCGGATGTCTTTACTCCAGCATTCTTGCGCATCCACAGTGAACAAGCATTATTGTATGCGTCTTGCAATTGTTTCATAAAACACCTATCAGTGAGTTGAGTCTTGTGAGTGATATGTGGAGGAGTACTGAGCACTGAATCCTGTGATCTCTCGCATATTTAATCACTTTCAGTTCTTTATTGGTGCCATGTCCATCAACAATTAGCAGAACTGGGATGTGAGGGGAAGGATGACAGAATTTCACAAAGTGTTGCACCGAAGTTAAAAAAAAAGTATCACTCGTTATCCAATGAGGACTTTGTACTACAGCAATACTCTCAGGTGGAGCATCAACAAACAGTCCCTCACTCATTCTCTGGCGCGGATATACGACTGTGAAGAGGGGTAGTACAAACTGATCAGTAGCACTCACGCAGAATATCAATGTTATATTCCGACATCTTTCAGCCGACGTAGGATTGCCAAATTTTATGAGCGAAAAACAGGGGAAACCAATCTCACGCTATATAGCCATTAAGATCACGGTTCCTACTCATCTGGTAAGAATCGATTATACCTGTCTTTTCCAGATTAGTAGCTACTTAAAATTTTCCAGTTCATTCTTTTTATATACAGTTAGCACAAATGAAGCCCCACAAAGGATGTATAAAAATGTGGAGAGGTAATGGGAGAGCTGCCTGGTGTCCCTTATTCCGAATTCCGAGCTTTTGTGTTTAACAAGGCCCTAAATATTGCGCCAATTACGACACACTCTCCCCAACACACTCTAAATGTTGCGTCATCATTTGAGTCAGAAATACTACCTTCCGTTTTCAGGTGAGACATACTAGTTCTTGCGGGCTGATTTCTTTTTGAATCTGAAGAGCGAAAACAGGCGTTCTGAAAGCCTTTTTCGGGACAGTTAATTATTTCATTGAAAACCGGGACGTCTGGCAACCCTAGCCCGACGTCAACTTGACCAGAACTCCTTTCCGTTTTTCACATATCACATTGCGATTAACATGAACACACGATACACTAATTTCATGAGCGTTCAGTATTCGTGATGGTGGAAAAGAACATTTCTTCATCAGTGTACACTAATTTGTATAGAACATTGCAATTTGTTCCTTATTGAAAGTTGTTGTTCATGATATACTTACGGGCCGCGGTGGCTCAGTGGTAGAGCGTTCACCTCTGCTGCATAGAGTTCTTGGTTCGATCACAGCTCCGCCAAGTGACTTTTGTGGTGGACAAAAACCGTGTGTGTGGGTTTCCTCCGGGCTCTTCCGTTTTCTCCCACTTTCTTGATTCCACCATTTCACTCATTTCTCAACATTGCCGTCTCTATTAGCCTAGCCGGTATAAGCGTTGGAAATAAAACTCAAATATTTCAATATACTTGTAGACACAGGTGTTCTAACAAATAAATTGGGAAGTCACTTCTTAAACTCGTATAAAAACCTTTCACAGCACTCTGTTTGTCTTTGTTGAACTTGTCATTGATATTTAGTTCTTCAGCTAAGTCAAACTAGCTTCAGGTATTCTTACCGTGATAATGACATTAAATGATCAGCTAACTGTTTCACATGGCATTTCAGCTCTTTTCCATACATATCGGGAAAAGTATTTTCTCAATTCCTAACTTACGCGCAACAGGTAATTTCATTCCTTGCTTTCGCTGTGACAGTCTGTGTTGCAGAGAAGTATTTGGGACACCAAATCTATGTATCAAATGCCATGTGAAGCAGTTAGCTGATCGCTTAATGGCATTATCATAATAAGAATACCTGAAGCTAGTTTGACTTAGTTGAAGAACCAAATATGAAAGCATCACCATTTGTTATTTGAAGTGTAAACGTGCACTACGAGCCGAAAAAAAAAACCTGGGACGGGTGATCCGATACACCCTGTATACATGTTACTTTAAAATTTCTGCAAAATTCCTGAAATGGGTTAAGTGAAATAACATCTGAGGTTTGAAAACATTTCTTTCAGTTTCAAACAGTGTTCAGTTCTTTTAAAATAAAACGTTTACTTTCCTTTAAATGGGTGAATATGCAACTGCGGTAAACTGTATGGCGTTTTTTTTTTCAAATGTAATTTTCTGTTATGTAAAAATAAAGCGTTGACTTTCATTTATATATCTACAAAATACTCCAAAAGTGCTGTAATATACAAGAAACTGGTAAAACTGAATTTGCGGTGAAAATGTGTGAGAACAAAATTTCTACATTTTTAAACATTATGTTCACTTCTGTATATATTAAGTGTTTCCGAGGTTCCCAACGTAGTTTCGTTTGGGTGAAAGTCTGTGGCCATAGGAAAAACTGTTGAATATGCATCTCAACTAAAAGTTTATAAGAATAAAAGTTTAGCAGTTTCAAGCGTAGGTTTCAATTAAAGCGGGTTGCAGGACATTTTAGATACCGTATTTACGCGAGTCTAAAACGCCCTCAAATGTGAGACGAAAAAACCCTACTCGGTTGACTTTTAAGAATGAAAAAGATAAATAAATATGTGAAAGCACAATGAAAATTTTTCGTCTTCCATTTTCAGTTTCCAATTTCCGGATAAAACAATTTCCCATTTTCGGAAAATGTGGGTATTCCTAGTACATATTTTTTTTTACAGAATCATGACTAACGACATTAGCTATCTCCGGCAAAACTCAATCGTTCTCTGCTGTAAATTGGGTCTTACTGACAGTGCAAAATGTAGGCCTAAACTTGCAAACTCGAATGTAAGACACACCTGGAGTTTGGGGCTGAAAAATAATGAAAAATGTGCGTTTCAGGATTGCGTAAATATGGTATTTGAAAATGAAGGGAGGACAGGAGGATAAGACAAGACGCTCAGCCATTCACGATAATCCAAAGGAAAACTACATCCATTTAAGCTGCGACTTTTCCTTCCCCACGATCGTGAATACAAACTAATATTGTGTGGTCATTTCTTGAACATGGATAAGAATATTGCACTTTGTTATTAGAACATATAAAGAAAGCATGGTTCATGCAAGTTGGTGCCCTAGCACAGTACGTCTTGCTCATACTAAACTACTTGAACACTAGATTTCAGGGAAACTGTATTGATCGTCAAGGAGTCCGAAGCTTACTTTGAGTTCGATGAACTACGCTTTCTGGGAGTACGGTTAAACTCTGTTGTAATGCAGCGTATAGATTCGCGACGGGGCTCATCTTTGCACGAAAACAAAGGATATATAAGGGAAGTAATTTGCCCAAATTGTCCCTCCCCGTATTTTCCTCCTTTACCATGCTGCTTCAAAACATGGGTAGAATACAACACAGGGCACAATGAACAAATGTGCTCTCATCTATGATACGGGACTTTTTGGACACCCTGTAAACAAACTTCATATTTATTTGCTTCTTGAAACTATCGTCATCCCCTTAAATATTTTACCCTTATAAGTAGAGCTTTACTACGAACTTTTATATTTACCTATCATCCTCCGCAATAAAATCTATTTTTTTTTCTTGACACTCACCCTCTTCAAATCAAACCTCTTTCAGACTGTTGCTTCGTAATGAATAATTTAATTCAGTCTCATTTTTCATTACAACCTTACGTGTTCATTGACGAGTGTCACATCAGGAGGCAAGTAAAAGTCTTGAAGCCTAAAATACCAATTAATCTATAAAGAAATCTTACTTCCAGTAATGACAGCAAATGCAATAGTGTTGATTATCCGCATTTATTGAGACCACGGTTAAGCATATAATTAAACATGCGTTTGTTTAGCAAAGAAAGGCACTACAGTGCATTGTTACTTTTCTTATAATACGTCAAGCTTGAAAATTGTGATGGCGGAATCTCAAGCAACCTTAATTAGTTTAAACTATCATGTTTACGTTGTTCCAAGGAAAATATATAAAGGAGAAAATGTCTGAACAGTGATCAGAAGGAATGATGCTTGCTTCAATTCGTTATTTCTGATCACTGTTCAGATGATGTAGGTCAATGAAATATTGACCCATAACCCATTGACCCACCACCTACTGTGATCAACCATCCACCATGACCCACTTCGACAAACCTTGACCCAATATGTCCCACTACATAACGTGACGCACTCTGACTCTCTACCCATCAAAACCCATCGTAATCAACTTTAACCCATGATCCATGTCTTCCTGTCCACTGACTAAAGAGTTTACACTTTCAATTAAACAATGCTGTGAAATTATGACTAATCGGAGTTTGAATTGCTACGGTCAATCGCTCAAGAACCGCTCTGTTACAATAAGGTGGATTTGACCTTTACAATATAAAATGGTAAAGTGTTTGTCATGGGTAAAATTACGATGAATTTGAAGTATTATATATAATTATTCCCTTGCTGAATTAGAGACACTTTTCAGTGGAAAATAGAATGAAATTTGAAAGTCTCAAATCAAGGTATAGTGGACCAAAGTAAATGTGAAAAAAGATGTAAAGAATTATTACTTCTTTCTAGTTAATTGATACTGTATTTTTTGTGTCTCAATTAATAATTGTTTCTTAATTTTTTCTCAACTAATATCGATCGTTTTTGATTAGTTTTACAAATCAACCCACTACCAATTTCCCATATATAGAAAGCCACACCCATAGAAGAGAAATTTAAAAACTGCTAGAACACGTTCAGTTTATTTTTAATAAAGAGTTCATATACTGAATTTCCTCCCTAAGTTGAACGACTTGTGAGATACTCAATTTTTCGTAAAAACTTGGACCTCCTCTCCCCCTTTAGTACATGTATTATAATAAAAGTGATATGATAACATCCCAGTTGGGATTAGGGTCTAACTATCTACCAAAATTCATTTCATTAGGCTTTGCCATTTGTCCGTGATCATCACTCACATATAGTTACATTCGCTTTCATGTAATAATTCATGTATTACAGGTGATTCAAAAATGTATTTTTTTCAGTAGTTAGCTCTAAAAACTCTCAGGCTGTATCTCGAAAGCCAGGTAGTAAGTCCTATTGTTGTTACAACAGTTACAAATACCAATATCCAAAATACCTGAAGTTCTTTTTTCACATAGATATACACATCTCAGATAAGTAAACAGAAAAAAATGAAAAATGAATAAAATGTGGGCCTTAAAAGTGAAACACAGGCACATTCACCAGTGTTCAGAAGATGCTGTCTACTATGGACTGAATAGAGTAAGTCAGTCGGTCTGAGTGTGTCGGTGAGTCAGAGTGGGTCACGGTGGGTGGTAGGTAGCAGTGGGTCACGTCCTGCTGATCACGACCCACTGACCCACTCACAAATCTTGAACCACTGACCTATTCCATCTCTGTTGCAGACATTATATCCTTTGGGGACTTTCCTTGAAAAAAAAATCATCATAGTCCAAGTCTTCAAAAGTGTGAAGGCTGATTGAGATTCAGACATCACTTCAACAAACCAGAAAACAAGATTCAGTAATTACAAGAATTTTCATTGAATTTGCGTAGTAAGGACAACATAATTAAAATTTCGTACTCCTCAAGATTACTCGAGAAAAGTATAAATAAGTCATAAGAGCTGTCAACGGAACAACTCTCTTCTTCTTCGGTCGGGGTAAGATAGAACTAGTTTATCAAATTGAATGTGAATGTTCAACTTTCTAAATTAAAACATTCTGATTTGGTCAATGATGATATTAATGTATATTAAGTAAGCAAAGCTTGTAACATGTAAAATGTCACAAACATTATCACAAAGACATACTGTAAGTGAAAATCGATAAATTACTTTCTTATTGGAAAAAGTTTATTCAATTTACACACAGTATGAAAGATTATAAGTTACTTTGAATAAAACCGTCAGTAATAGAACTTAATTACTTGACCAATAATTATGTAGTAATGTTTGCACTAAATTATTTTGAGAACCAACTTACATCATTTACTTCAATTATTTTAACCCCAGCCAAAAACAAAGAATAATTAAGGAGGAAAATGAGTGATTGAACAACGAGGAAGAGTTGTACCTAAACACATGAAATTACTCGTACTTTTAAAGAAACTAGAAAGCAGTTGGCTGTACCAGTAAATATATCAGCAAATCTTCCTGTCTTTATCCAACAATGAAAAATTAAAATTACTCTTACCAATTTCAACCTAGAGATTACAAATGTTCAGAAAAGGAAGTTCATATCTCATTTAAGGGCTTGATTGTGCCGACGTTTTAAAGTTATTTGCCTTTCTCATTGTTAAAGCATGTCATACACCATGAGTGAGCCACTGGCGGATCCAAGGGGGGAAGGGGGGGCGGAGGGGGCGACCGCCCCCCAAAAGGTCTGGTTTTTACTTCCTGTATTTATCGTTGGAAAATACAAATATGGTCTTTTCCCGACCGATTCAATCTGTGTGACAAGCCTAGGAGAGTCTAATCAAAATGTGTGGTACTTAATGCAGACACATTTGAAGTGTTAATACTTCTGTCCCTAGTTCCTTGAGGCGGTCACATAATCCCCAAAGGAGCAAGAATGTGATTCATTCGTTGGGTGAACAGTTGTAGGAAGGAGGGTGAGACGGTTCACTCTTTAAACTAAAAAGGTATATTTAAAATTGTGTTCTAGAAAAAGGATATGGAAATGGAAATCGGGTCCCGAAACTTCAAGTACTTTTACCTTGAATAAAGAGAAATATAGAATCTTCAGCACTCCTTACCGAAAAACTCTCTGAATCTGAGACTTTTCGGTTGGTTACGTCGATTGTCAAATGCGATGCTTTACAGAACGAGAACTAGAGTTTAAAGTTAGATCTGAACTACTGTAGTGCGTTCGATGCTCACTCACCGGGAATCAAACTATATAACCTCATGTATCAAAGATACGTTCGCTAGCTACTACATCAACAGAGAGAGCCGTGACTTTTGGGGTTCAACACGGAAACATTAGGAAGGAACCAGGAATTCATTGTGACTTTTAATGGCACTTAATCTTTTCTTGGGAAATAACACAAGCTACAAGCTGTTATATAAAAGACGAAGTCCTGAGTGAATAACTGATCGCACAGGCCAAACGGCTGAAGCTAAAAACTTGGAATTCGGGCAGCAGATAAAGAGTTTTTCATGTAGTGTGTCACTAGGGAAGGATTTCTTGGAATTCGAAGAAAGAAAGGGGTGGTCATCTCTCCGAATCCCATAAGGATGCCCATATGTCGGGATCCCTTAAGGTTACAGACATGAATGTTGATAGTTTATTTTTTCATTTAAAATAAACATGTATTTGAGCGTTTTTGTTACTTAACATAGAAGGGAAGGAAAAGATTTGGGGTGGTTCACTAAAATGCCTTTCGAGGTGTTTAATTTCATGACAAGAGTTTTAGCTCAATCCAGTTCTATATGAAAGACAGAAGGAAGAACGCGAAATATTCTGCCACAGTAGCACGTAGGAGCATTTACTATTTCGTGCGAGGCCGTATGCAGAGCAAATTGTGGGTTTGGGGGCGAAGCCCTACCTAGGCGAAGGCTAGTAAAACACAATTACTTGTTGTAAGCATAGCTATAATTATATTATGTTTGTAAAAACTGCATTTAAGAAATTACCTAATAGAGCTAATTTCCAACTCAGTGTTCCTAGTCTGGTCTAATGCTTTTTCTCTTTACATATTGAATTATACCACTGCAAAAGCGGTGTAGTCGCACAAAATACCCTATACAGAGCATCAGCCGAAAGAACATTTTCAACACTAAAAAGTTGAAGGCATGGCTACGATCTCGGATGAGTGCAGATTGACTTAGCGGCCTGGCACTACTGTATACGCACCGAGACAAACGTAGATTACGATTGTGTCATCGACAGATTTGCCAGTAACAAGAAAGGACGTAGATTTGAGTTTGTGCTGCAACTTTCACAGAGATGGACTGCAAAGTGACTAAGGCCGTTGTGTGGTTTCCGCCCGTCGTGGTTTTTGCCGTAATTATTTTCAACTCGTGGGTATTCCCCAAAAGTCATCAGTCTGAGTATAAAGTTGAACTGCTTGGACGTATCTGAATTTCAAACAAAATCAAGAAAGATGAACGAACTCGAAAGTTTTTGAAATTGCTTTTTTCAAAAATCTTTAACTAACAAAAGGGCACAACTACGATCGTAAAAAAAATGTGTACCGGTATATAGGCTATATTATATTTTTAATGAACAGTTATATATTATACATGTGACATTTGTTTGTTTAACGTTCCACGTTTGTGCCAGGACGGCTAAATAAGACGTGGGCCTACTGATTATAGTGGAATTCGAACCACTATTTTCGTTCAACTGCACCCTCATCGGGAATCAAACCCGAGGTCACGCGCACCAAAGGCAAGCGTATTAGCCATTAGACCAAACGGGGTCCATATTATATCTGAGATGAAAGGAAACCAACAAGTTTTATGTACTTTATTCTCTCTTGGTAATTTCGTTTAAAGGTGAGAATTTTTCAAAATTAAATTTTCATTTTTTTTTCAAATATCTGATATTGTCAAATAATATCGCCAGTCGGTATGTTTTAGGAAATATAGTTTGTGTGCTGTGATGAACGGAAACATCACTTTGGTTTTACATTTGTGATCTTTCGTTCATTTTGTTGTATGCTTTGTTAATCTTTCAGTTTTTTCTATTTATACATTATAATGGCTTATATTGTGATTCTACATAATTTTAATTCATATTTTAATTCATGTAAAATTTATAAACATTTCGTACTAGATCTGACAAAATTTCTGTTGAGTTTCGGGTAAGAGAAAGTTTATTTATGATATTTTTGTTATTACATTATTTACAGTACTTTATTGAATAAATTGTGCATTTACCTTCGTAGTGATTTATATGGTTAAAGAGTATTGCAATATATTATATTTATATAGGATTTATATTCATAAATCATTTCCTTACATGTTACTGATGTAGTTCAACTTCAAACCGTCGCTCTGGGTTACTCTTAGTAGTACAGTACAAGGTTTAAATACAGTGAGTATTAGTATTATGTATTAGGAAGTGTATCTATTTCATTCTCCTGTACTTGATCTGTGCCCTTGAGTGCGCAGGTCGTATTTTTAAGGCAAAAACCATAACATTCTTTTTTGGGGGGAAAGCCACGAAATTCATGTTCGGGCAATCACTATCACTGGGAATAATCACACAGCCACTAAACATCCTTGGAGTTCAGTTTGAATATTATACTTTTTTATTTTCAATTTTCAATTTTTGAAATCTGATACAAGCAGAAATGAAAGCAATCTGTAAAGATTGCTCTCCCATATTCTGGACAATTTGGAACTGTATGCCATATACTATTGAACATTACTTTATAATTAATTATTGTATTATTTTTACTACCAAGAAATGTACAATCATGTCCAAAATTATTGTCTCATATCTATAAATATGTTGTTGTAGGAATATAATTTCATAACGAATTCATCCGGTATTTCTTATAATGTTAGTATGTGTATAATCGGCAAAGACATGTAGGTGGCAAATTTCATGTCAAACGAACAGTAAATAAGAACAATTAAACGAAAATAAAACTTCCTTGTCCATTTAGCAACATTTTGTTTTACTCATTCTAATTTTCGTATTTATAATTCTTTTCCTGTAAAATTTACCACAAATATACATTTCCCGATTATACACATAGTATCAGTATCAAAAGTACCCTGCAAAATCATTATCAAATTATATTCGTACAAGAAGACAGTTATAGATATGCGACAATCATTGTGAACATGAGTGTACATAGAAATATCATAATGTCTTTTGTTATTTGTTGACACTTCGTATTATTCTTTATGCATGTATACTTTTGTTATCTATTTTTGCGAATGTGTCATTTTTTCAATTGATGTCCCTCAACTGTTATTCAAAATATAAATGATTAGTGCAAATTGTACACTCTTTCGTTAAAATGAATGCCATCGTCAATACAGTATTTTCTTTTGTGCAAGTACTGTGCAAGACAGTGCATCTGATACATTGCAGTGACTAGTGAATCATGACACCGCCATGTCTCTGAAACGAAAATGCGCATTTAATTTAAATCTACAGAAGGAATATACTTTCATTAAAATATACAAATTCGAGTCCCAAAATGGAATCTGTTAATCAGGTTTACCCCCCCTCCAGTTCCGCATTCATATGCGTCAGATTCTTGCAAAGTAAAATTCTTTTCACCTTGAGGCTATGCTCATCTTCCAAGAAGCGGACCGCCCCCCCAAACGAACCTTCTGGATCCGCTAGTGGAGTGAGCTCGGTATTCCGTTCTGTAGGCACTCCGTTCGAACTTTTTACATGTCAACAGAGGTTTTTTTTTTAAGTACCGTCAACCAGAGCCGTAACTAGAGATTTTGGGGCCCGGGGTGAAGTAGAATTCGGCACCCAGTACAGACACCTTACCAAGCTTTCTGTTTTTTACATATGAAAAGCAGCTTTTGTTATTATACTACACTGAATTTTTATTAAGCTGCTTAAAAGAGCATTAGAACAGCCAAAAGCGATCATTATGTATTCTTTTACAAATAAGAGCTGCTTTCAAGAGGTTTATTTTGGAATTTTTCTTAAACTTGACAAAACTCCCTTTGGTTCTATACAAATCCACTTGGAGAACAGTTATGGAAACTTACAGTACAACTATTTGCAATATTTCATACTATCGATAAGAAATGAAATTTCAGAACAGTAGAAACTATGTGCTTTTAAAATGTTAGAAATGAATTATAGCATTAATTTCCAGTAATAATTGTAAACTTTTGTAATTTTATTCTGTAGGTAAATAGGATTTTAATTTCAATTCTTTTACGATAAAAAAATATTTTGTGAAATGTAATGGACATTTAGAAGGAGCCTTCTTTGCGAATTTCTCAATATTGATCTATGAAGCTAAAGAATATGTTTAGTACTGTATTTCAAATCCAAAATATAGTTCGCTACAACATTTTGAAATAATAGTAATTACTTAATCTCTTAATGAATAGAAGTTCTGAATTTAAGGTTGCTTGTTATTAATTAACATTTTAAAAATACACTAACACGCATACACACATATATATTATATATGTGTATACGTTTGGTATGTATACTGATAGAAAAACCACAAAACTAGATACGTATGCACAAAAGAAAATATCCTGGCGATACAAGTGGTTGATGGAGAAATGATTCCAACAAATTCCTTCAAATTGGAAGCATTCCATATAGCCTATCAAAGGAATAAAAAAAATACACTGGTAGTGATCAGTCTTTGAGAAAGAGGAAATTCGCTGACTCCGTTTTTACAACTGCTTGAAGTTCGAAAGTGTTGTTATTCCTCTTGTTTACCTACACTTTTAATATTCCCGCGCAAATAGCAACTTGCATGTCCTCCCGTGTCTCTTCACTCCTTTCATTTTTGTATCTTCATTCTCACAGAAATATTAATCCCATTGGGTAGAAAAGCATGATTAAGTAAGCAAACTCATCACCATCAACGTATTTCAGAATCAGACTTTGACTGTTTCGGATTTTGAAAACGCTCTTGAGTACATTATAAATCATAATTACTTAGCACCTTATATATATATATATATATATATATATATATATCACATCGTCATTAAAAGTCGTATACAGCAATAACTTTCTTTAAGTACTAACATGTAACACTTCCCAAGTGTAACACTCCGATTTTGATAAAATTTGGCAGGTAGATATTACATATGAAATAAATGAATTCGTATTTTCTTTCTGCGGAAAAAGTTTTAAGGTGCAGAAGCCCCAACCCAAAATTTTGAAAGTTGGCTCTCGGAAAGCAAGAAGAAGTGGACCGAAGTAAATGAAATTATGCATAGATACCGTAGAATTAAAACGAAGGAATTCGTATTTTCTTTTAAAAAAATAACAACATAAAACAGGTGGATGGGGCACAGACCTTTCCAAACCTTTGATTACGAAATATCAAAAGTGCGAATAAGTATATATTAGAAGTGCCTAAAGGATAAGAATTACTACAACACTTTGTGTAGGGACAACAGGCAAAAAAATAAGCGAACACGTGTTTTTAGTTTCTGCGGAAAAATAGTGTTGGGCCAAGGCCCCTCCGAAGAAAGTAAATATTACAGCAGAAGCTCATGAAGGAGTGGACCGAAGCGAATTAAATTGTGTGTAGATATTGTATATGTAAAATAAAACAACTCGTGTTTCCCAAGTGTCCCGTACTGATTTGCATCAAATTTGCACATCAACAGTAAACAGCAAATAAATCCACACGTGTTTTTATTTATGGGGAAAACACTATAAGGGTTAAAGGCGCACCCCGAAATACTATAAAATACGCTATATGTAGAAAAAACTAGTGTGAAAATAGTGAAATTTTACCAAAAGATAGATGACCTAAAAAGTACGAATCAATACAGTGAATTTTGAGTATTCAAAGTTCAAGTTTAAAGACTGAAGTTAGCGCCCCCTAACTACTTGCGAAACACGTATTGCCTTATTTTACAAATACAAGATCTATATCATCCACACAGTTTTTCCGCACAAACTACAAAACACGGGTTAGCTTATTTTTGTGTATAGTTTCTTAATACACTTTCGTTGTGATTCTCTATGTAATTTAGGCACTTTGAAAGTATACTCATTAGCGCTTTTCATATTTCGTAATCAAATATTTGGAAGGCTCTTTGCCCGACCCATTTATTACTTTGTTTCAGAAAAATACGAAACAAGTATCCCCTTATTTTACATCTATTAGGTAAAATATCCGTGCACAATTTCATTCAATTCGGTCCACTTCATACTGCGTTCGGGCGTCAACTTTCGAAATATTGGGTAGGGGCTTTGGTTCCCAATAATTGTTTCTACGCAGAAAATTAAAAAAAAAAAAAAACAAACAAAAACACGTATTCGTGTATTTTATGTGTAGTATCTAACTGCCAAATTTTATCAAAATCGGAGTGTTACAGTTGTATCAAATTGTATCAAAACCGACAACAACATTGATTTAATAGGGCGTCAATACTTCTTTTTAATCATTTCTAGCACTTTTTCTTTCCTTTTGCTAGCCATCAGCGCCCGGGACGACCGCCCCGCCCGTCCCCTTCTAGCTACGGCTCTGCGGGAAACGGATAAGAGATTTAAGGAAACTAGTATAAAACGATTGGCAATTTTCTTATGAATGGATATAAAACATTTTTAAACTTCTGCCAGTAACTTTCGGCTTTTATTAAGTGAAAGTGGCCGAAATACGCCCAACACTGCTTGTAAAAGTATTTGACATCCCAAACGATCAATATGTATGATAATAGTTGAAACAACGTATTATAATAATTATTTGTAGATAGTCACATGTATTCTATGTACAATCTAAAAAACATTGTTACTTTTTCTTATCGTCTTGTGTATTAGTATATAAAACATTCTGTCTGTTTTTTCAGTTACTTTTTAATCATTGTTTGATCCCTTCATTCAAGTTCTTTCTTCTAGCTTCCGAAACCGTGAGAAATCTCTGTATCTGCAAAGAGAACAAAATGCATGCACGAGCCAATTGTGAGCACAGCTGCCAACTGCGAAATGAGAACTTCCGGTGGTCCAGCGCGCCTTGATGTATATAGAACCAATATAAAGAATTCTTACATTTATCATTTTCTAAAAATAAATGAAATAAAAAATTAATGTTATACGAATTACTCCTTTCTTTTTTAGGTGCGGAATTTTCAGAAACTGTGAGAAACATGTTCCGTTATTTTTAATGATTAGTTTATATGCCTAGTTTCATCTTCCTTACCGCAGGGATTAACAAGATACACTATCCTATTTACGCCCCTAAGGTTCCATATTTCCAAAAATGCTTCTTTATCTCTTGCTTTCGTCAAAAAGAGTATTTTTGCTAATTATAGCATTATGGCTTGGTCGATAATGAGTATAATGAGTATCACTTATATTTTTTATATACAGTATAGATTATTCATATTATTGCTATTATTTTTGTTGTTATTATTGTTATTATTGTGATCATTTGAGAATACATTGCTGTAACTAAAATTGCAGAAACGGTCAAAGACATGCGCGAGTGATGTAAGCGTGAAGTATGTAGGGTTTAAGAATGTGGGCGCTTGTTAAAAATGTTGGAGCAATTGCCCTAGAGGATCCCAAAACTTTAATTTAGAAAACACAGCGTCTTGTATCATTTCCTACTTTATAACACTACAACGAATAATTTATAAGGACATTGTACTTTTGTTAAATTACGTCGCTCAACAGTACTAAATGATCACCGAAGGCTAACATGAAATGGAGGATTCATACAACTAGATCCGCTTCTTCTTGAGTTAACTAAACATTAAGTATAATACCGAAGCACCATCATAGATAGAGTGAGACTGTAGAAAAAATGAACCTTTCCTCTAACAGTTAAAAGAATAACAGAACATGGACGCGATAATAATAATAATAATAATAATAATAATAATAATAATGGACCAAGATAGCTGCTGCGACTAAGTTATTGCGCAAGATAGCTCTTGAAAGAAAGCAATTTTTTATTTATTTATTTTCTTTTTTTCTTCTTTTTTTTGCAAACTATGGGTAGAATAATTATTTCGGAGGAGCTAGTTAATTGAAGTGATCCATAAACCGAAAGTGGTAGAAATCAACCATTTTCAAGTTTTAACGTTGGCCACTATAAAACAAAAACGGTTTTCGGCAATCGATTAAGTATTCCAAGAATAGGTGAAACAGGAAGAAACATTGAAGACAGAATGAAAGAACACCAGCGACACACCAGACTTAAACAACCGGAAAAATCTGCAATAGCTGAACACTGCATACAATACAATCATACGGCCATGTGGGACCAAATTGAAGTACTAAAGAAAAGTAAACAGTTCTGGGACAGGAAAATACATGAATCTTTATTCATCCGTACATACAAGCCATCCATCAGCAGAGACGAAGGTTATCATCTACCTGACGTCTGCTTCCAGCTTCTCAGTACGAAAAGAACTATCAGCCAATCAGAGAGCAGTTTCCACCAGCAAAATCAGAGCACGCCATTGGCCAACAAAAACAACCAATAGGAACACAGCGATTCTTAAAGACCACTATATAATCTGTACGACCAGCACACTTCAACACATAGCTCTGAAGATGTTGCCGCTGTATGGTAACGAAAGCTCAGCACAGCAACACCTACTCTGGCAGCAATCCCGAGAACATTGGATTAATAGTAGACGCCAGCAAAGCTTCAAGATCATATTCCAAGAATACTTTTCATCTCCTTTCCTTGCCAACCGAAAGTGGTAGAAATAAACCATTTCCGGTTTTAAGTTGAACACTATAAAGCAAAATCGATAAATAGTGACAAGCGGCTTTCTGTAATGGCAAATCCTTTAGATTGGATCTGGCAAGAGATTACCGAGAAATAAATTACCACACGCAAATCAAGCCCAAAACTTGGCCAAGCTTGGCCAGCAAATGTAGAGATCTTAATTAGGTTGAGGGCTGCCCACCACCGAATTTTGTTCCGATTCGGCCAATAGTTATAAAGAAAATGCTGCTGGCTAATTAAGTAGTTATCGAGAAATAAGGTATGAAATGCAAGCCGCGTCCACCCTGTTCTTTACCGAGTTTGACCACAGAATATACCAGTACTTATTCCTTAGGGAATGGGGTAGTAGCTCACAAAATTTAGTAAACATCCGGCTAGTATTTAACTTAGAAATAAACTCTAGTAAAACCCGTAAAGAGGATGACGTAATATGTTCTCAATTAATACGGATACCGAAATTTGTATCATATTTCTTTCACATCTGGTATTAATAGAGAGATTACTGTCGAAATGGAATACACTCTTGCGAGACTTAATGAATTACATAAAATAACTTCTAGCTCTCCAGTTTATAACAATCAATTTATAACCGGAAGTGATTGATATATGCCACTTCTGCTTTTAGTATAAAGGTTAGAGTCGAGATCGAACATATTGTTGGGACATTAAATGATTATAGAAAACCGCTTCTCCTTATCTGTTTTCTTTTCTAATCTATTGCGATAAACACTAAAACCGGAAGTACTTGGATTTTGCTACTTCCGTTTTGGAGCTTAAGAGAGATAATAACTTACCTGTTTCCACAACGTTAAATTGATTCCATAAAACTGCTTCTCCCTATATCTTATGGTTTATGCTTTATGTAAATTAAATTGAAACCGGAAGTTAGAGATGATTTCTACACTTCCTTTTTACTAGGGTATTAAGCACGAAGATGAAAGTTACTCCTGGAATGCTTTATCAATTGCCGAAAACTGCTTCTTACTATCTATTATCGTTTTCGCTCTATAGTGATCAACGTTGAAACAGGAAATGGCTTAATTCGGTTACTTTCAGAATTTACTATCTTGTTAAATGTGAAGAAGGTTGTCCTTGAAAAATTTAATTGATCGCTAAAAGCATCTCGTTATTTATTATCGTTTTTGCTCTATAGCAATGAATGTTAAAACCGAAAATGACTCATTTCTACCATTTCCAGTTCTACTAGAATGTTAAGAATAAGATGAGAGATTCCCTTGAAACGTATAATAGATTGACGAGAAACGCTTTTCGCTATCCATTATCGTTTTTGTTTTATATTGATCAACGTTAAAACATGAAATAACTCATTTCTACCATTTTGTTTGTCGAATCACTTCTATTAATGAACTCTCTCGAGAAAATCACACTATCTACTTATTGCAAATAAATAAATAAATAAATAAATAAATAAATAAATAAATAAATAAATAAATAAATAAAATAAAAATATAAAAAATAGAAAATTTGCATCCTTTCAAATGTTATCGTTCGAAGTAACGGATGTATGTATGTACGTACGTACTAACATTACGATATTACAAGTTCCACTACGTGATCCTAATAATAATAAAATCTTAAAGAGGATCATGTTATATTTTCTGTAGTGGTTTGGGAACCAGAGGCTCTAGTATATTTATTTTAATTCCGATTTGTGTATAGGGATTACTGCCAAGATGGAATGTACTCTTGGAGCACTTAATGAATTACCTAAAAAAGTCTTCTCGCTATCCATTATACAACACTCAATGTTATAACCGGAAGCGATTGATTTCTACCACTTCAAGTTTTAGTAGAAAGATTAGAATCGAGATAGAACATATTTTTGGAACAATTAATTGATTTCAGAAAACCTCTTCTAGCTATTTAATATCGGTTTAATCTGTTGTAATCAACACTAAAATGCAAAGTAGTTGAGTTTTGCTACTTCCGACTTGATTAGAAAATTAAGAGAGAAGACGATATTTATTCCCACAACGCTATATTAATTCCTAAAACAGCTAATTCCTATCCTTCTATGTAGATTAATTTGAAGAAAGAAGTGATAGTTAAGTTAATTTCTATCTCTTCCGGTTTTACCAGGATGTTAAGGATGAAATTGAAAGTTATCCTTGATACCCTTTATCGATTGCCGAAAACTGCTTCTTACTATTTATTACCATTTGCGCTCTATAGTGATCAACGTTAAAATCAGAAATGATTCATTTCTACCACTTTCAGTTGGCGAATCACCTCCATTAAGAAACTTCTTCGAGAGGAATCACTCTACTTATTTATTGCAAAAAGCAGAATTTAAAAAAAAAACGCATTCGTCCAAAGTTATCGTGTGAAGTAACGGCCCCACGTATGTACGTACTAATATCGATAAGTTCCACTACGCGATCCCAATTAATGCTTCATATACTCCCGCCACACACACACTAGCATATGTACACACGGAAGTATACGTGGTATTATTCACACGCTTACGCCGGAAAGTAGAAACACACACCCACAGAGAGAGAGAGAGAGAGAGAGAGAGAGAGAGAGAGAGAGAGAGAGAGAGAGAGAGGGAGGGAGAGAGAGAAAGAGATCTTGTTGTACACCTTGTCTCAAAAAGGTTGAGCGCATTCTTTACTGGTGTTTTGAGGCAATAATTTTCTAAGTCCAGCTTCGGGTATCTTCGGGAAAAAGTAAGCCAGGTTCGAACCTCCAAGCCATCCTTTGCAATCGGGAAAAAGTTTGCAGATGTGTTTTTCTTCTTTTAAATATAATAAGACTTGTTACCAAGTATTTAAAAAAGCAACATTGATTGAAATACTTAATGATACAATATTTCGAAACCTTTTTTTTTAATGTTAGCACATGCTTGTTTGTCATTTAGCTCTCCATACGTAATGGAACATTTAAATACGTTAAGGAATCTTTCCATATGTAAAAGAATGCTCAAAGTTAAGAAATAGAACATAATTATCGCCTGAGTACTAAAATAAAAGTCAAAGTAGAACAGAAACAGCGTTTGTAATGGATATGAATGTCATAATTATCTTGAGATCCGTTATACCTCGCTAGAAGGTTGTGTTAGCTCATTGGTAAGCTGTCGGATTTCAAATCATAAGGTTGAGGGTTCGAATCCCGTCTAGGCTAATCCTTTTTTTAAAATTATATTTTCCGCAATGCATGAAAAATTATATAAAATAATTACATTAGAATACATAAGTTGTGTATATATAACATAATCATTGCAGAACATAGTAATTATTATGTTTAAAATATAACATCTGAGATAATTTTCACAGTAGGTCGGTATTATATATGAGGATGTAAATACAAGTTAAGAAACTCGTTCAATAGCAATAAATAAATCATGTAGTGTATTTATTTGCAGCTATTTGTCATATAGAGGGTAATCCTCAACATTCATAATACAGAATGTCATTTATGTTCTTGAAAAGTTATTCGATGCATAAACAGAAGGTATAAACAGGGAATCCAAAGTCGGAACGCTCGCAAAAAAAATTCATGAACCCCAAAGGTCACGTGAGCAGACTGGAATTGTCCTTATGAAGCATGCCACAGCAGAAAGTCTTTACATAGATTTTCAATTCAATTCCTGATATATGCTTTTGCAATGTGGAGGTGGTGATGCCTTGAGTCGGCCTCTCTCGCTCGCTCGCTCGCTCGCTCGCTCGCTCACTCTATTTATACAGAATATAAAAGTGGATTTATGTGTGTATTTCAACATAATTCTGATATATCTAGAGCAATTTTAACTATATTTCTTACAGTCTGGAAAAAGAGTACTGTCGGGATACATATCAAAAATGCTAGAAACGGGTCGATATTAGTATCGAATCTATAGTTTCGTGGTCGCTTAGGTGAATAGTTCTACTTTCAATTCAAGTCCAATTAAGCTTCCATTAGCACCCAGGGTGGTTACGTAGCGACATAAAGATATCGAAATCATTCGATATTAGAATCGAATCGTAAGTTTTCAGCGCCGCTAACAGTGCAGCATTTCCCATTAGTCCACATTAGTCCACATTTCACATTAGTCCCATTGCCTAGAGGGCAACATATTTGCAGAGTGCAAAGTTTAAAACTTGAATAATATTTTAATTTTTTCCGTATGAAAAAGTTATAAATCAAGAGCAAATATACTATTTCACGAACAATCCTCTTTTACTATTCTAATATGTTTAATAATAGCGTAAGAAATCTAATAGTAATTCAGAACATGTTTCACAGTTGTTATTTTTTGTTACATAGTTGTAGCTGTAGCATGTAGTGAGTGGAATTTAACTGTAATAAATTCACTAATTAACCATATTCGAATTAAGTTTTATTTTTAAGTTCGGGATGAAGGGGTGGAGAAATATGTAGTTATTGGGGGCACCGAGCTTTTCTACATTTTACTTTCAAGATCTCCATTTTTCTTTTGTCATTTGTTCCTAATAAAAAAAAGTTCAGTCACTTTTGGATTGTCATAGGATAGTAGGAGTTGGATTTTGGGATGCAGCCTGTGAGATTCTAGAGGAGCTAACTGCTTGAAAAAATATTTTTGAATCATCTGTAACATATGAAATAAGGATATGTATCATAAAAAATTGAAAGTAACTATGTCTGCGTAATCATCACGGTCAAATTGCAAAGTCAAATGAATTGACGTTTGGTATATAATCAGGCTCCATTCCCAACTGGGAAGTTACCATACGCGTGTCACTTTCATTATAATACATATCCTTAGGGGGAGTAGAAGTCCGAATTTTTGCGAAAAATTTAGTATCTTACAAGCCGTTCAACTGAGAGCTGAAATTCAACATATAACTCTTTATTAAAAATAAAGAAAATATGTCCTGGCATTTTTTTAAATTATCTTTTATGGGCGGGGGGACGGGGGTGCATTTTCTATATATTGGAAATTGGTAGTGGGTTGATTTGTAAAAATAATCGAAAACGATTGATATTAGTTGAGAAACAAATTGAGTAATGCATACTAAAGTTCTTTTTGAATTTTATTACCACTGCTTTCTATTTATAATTGCTGAAGCTGGTGTTTAATGTATGGAGCGTTCCGAGCATAAGGCAATCAAGCCATAAAGTTAGAGAAAAATGGCCATAAAATTTGTATTCTAAATTTAATTACATGGGCATTTTCAATTAGTACGGCATGCTTAATTATATAGAAAATTAGTTTCTCTCTCTCTCTCTTTTTTTTTTTTTTTTTTTTACGTTGGTCTACTTTTCCTTGATTTGAAACTTTCAAATTTCACCCTATTTTCTACTGAAATGTGTCTGTAAGGCAACAAAGAAATAATTATATATGATAAATTTAAATTCATTTTAATTTGGAAGATGAGAAACACTTTGCCATTATATATCGTAAAGGTCAGACCCACCAGTATTGTAACAGAGAGGTGCTTGAGCCATTGACGGTAGAAATTCAAACTCCGATAAGTGATAATTTCACAGTCTTGTTTTATTACAAGTGTAACCTCTTTAGTCAATGGAGAGGAGGACGTGGGCCATCAGTCAGAGTTGATGTCGATGGGTTTTGGTGGGTCGGAGTTGGTCGCAATGGTTCAGAGTGGTTCATAGTTGGTGGTGGGTCAGAGTGGATCACGATGGTTGATGGGTCAGAGTGGGCCAATGGGGCATTTGGGTGGTGGGTGATAGTGGGTCATGGTGGGTCGTGGATCAAATTTTCATTGACCCACACCATCTCTGGTTAAAATTGTACTAAAGGTAAGAGGCACCGAAGATGCATGTCGGCTATTATGCTCAAATTTTGCTCATGGATAGTACTCCACCAGGAAGCAATAAATCTGAAACGGTTCACGGTATCACCTTCTAGAACTCGAGATGTAGGGGTTTGACTGATTGGCTAAATTAAGACGTCAATGATTTATCCTTCAACAACCAAGCCTTTTATGATCGTTTCCGTGGGGAAGTCAGGAGAACACGTGCCTAGTAATCGTAATATTGATAGTTTGCGTCCACCCCGGGTATTTGTTTTGTGTTTTTTTGATTCACCTAAATATAAACAAATCACACATATAGGCATTTTGACATATTTTGGGAGAGTAATTTTGTGGTTCGTTGGCGTTTCATCGCGTCTCTGCTGCTGGTGGTAAAGTTTTCAAAATGGAACTTGGGCCACCACGGATCGTCGCTGCGGGGCCACCAATTTCTGGCGAGAGGTCAATAGTTGACCATCTGTAGTCCACCGACGCTTACAGCTTAGAGTAATGAACGATGTCTTTGCCTTGTAGAGTTCATGACTACCGACGTCGGCAGTCAACTAGCTTTTAGTATTCCTTTACTAACCATCTATTGTTCATGTTTGTACACGGTGTTGTCATAATAATAATAATAATAATAATAATAATAATAATAATAATAATAATAATAATAATAATAATAATAATAATAATAATAATTATTATTATTATTATTATTATTATTATTATTATTATTATTATTATTATTATTATTTGTAGTAACAGTAGTATAATTGATGATAGAATAAATATTGTCTATGTATTGTCTAGGTAGGACTACACACAGGATTTGGCTCGTTTTGGTTCGACTTGACTCTAATCCGAGTCGAGTTGGAAGATATTTTTCGCGCCGAGTCCAAGAGTAGACCTCAAAGATGTCTGTTTCGAGTCGAGTCGAGTTTCAAAGAAAAGTCGTTCGTGCCCATCCCTACTAATGAGAGCTTAATCGGAGTTAAGCGAAATTGAAAGTCTCACTATTTATCTAAGCGACCCCGAAAACTATGAATCTAATATCGATCATTTTCTAGCAATCTTTTATATGTATCCCCCTCCCATTCACCATAGGTAACCCGACAGCAATCTTTTTGAAACTATAAGAAATGTGGTTAAAATTACTCTAGACCAGTGGTTCTCAATCTAATTCCTATCACGATCCCCTTTTATCACACGCTCTTGCCAGCGACCCTTTTATAATTTGTTTTATAAGCTTGTGTGAGATTTTTAACATACCTATTTCTATAATAGTAGAATCCATTTTTTTGTTTATAGTGAACAGTGCCATGGAAAATCAGTGCCCGGGGCGAGAGTATAGTACGATGTCACCGTATATATGAGTGACGTCGACAGACTAGCTACGAAGCACCACCATGGTTGGCACGAAGCTCAATAACATTTTCAAAATAAGCCCTACCTTTCCTTAATTTTGAGCACATTTTATTACGTTTTTCCTTCTATTTTACACATGAGCACATGTACTTTCCTAACATGAGTAACACACTTCCTCCGAAATGTGTGGCCCCTTTTTTCGGCGCCCCGCACTGACAGTGGATACAGTAACTGTAATATCTATATTCCCAATGACGAAGGTGCTGGTTCAAGATGGATGTTAAACTCCTTCATTGAAGAGGCCATTAACGTATCCGATCTAAGCCCACAACTTCTTGACCAAATAATAGAATGATCATGCTACAAGTCTTTGCAACTGGTTTTTTGTAACGAAGACTTGGACAAGTTCTGCCTGATGAGGAGAGAAGAATATCCTGGTCTGGGGATTGCTGCTTTAAAAGTAATAATTCCATTTGCTATATCGTACTTGTGCGAAAGTGTGTTTTTTTTTATGGTAAACATTAAAACAAAGATAAGAAATCGCTTATCAGTTGAAAATGGTTTGATAATGTTCGTCATGAAGATTGAACCGGACATTGCTGCACTAGTGAAATTACACCATGCTTAGGTATCTCATTAGGTTTTAATTTTAATTGTATTTCAATGTGCAGGTTTTGTTGCATGTGTATTTTTCTAGTATTTCTATATACAGTTCTCATTAGTTTTATATCATACCTCTTTGATTTAAATTCATTTTTAAACAACTCTACTAACTAACTAACTCTATGGCCTATGGAACCCGGAGGTTCAATGCCGCGTTCACAAAAGCTCTACACTGACTTCTATCCTTAGCCAATTGGATCCAGTTTCTACTTTGTATTCTTATCTCAGCGAGATCCATCTTAATATTGTCCTCCCATCTGCGCCTAGGTCTTCCTAATGGTCGTTTTCCGATTGGTCTTCCAGTCAAGATTTTGAAAGCGTTTCTACTTTCTTCCATTCTAGCTACATGACCTGCCCACCTAAGCCTTCTAGACTTGGCGACCCTAACAATGTTCAGGTGAAATTATGTAGTTCCTCGTTATGAAGTTTCCGCCATTCTCCATTCCCGTTCCTCTTGGGTCCGAATATTCGTCTAAGGATCTTGTTCTCAAATACTTTCAGTCTATGTTCTTCCCTCAGAGTAAGCGACCATGTTTCGCAACCATACAGAACAACAGGCATGATTATCGTTTTGTATATTTTAAGCTTCAAATTTCTCGACAGAATTCGCGACGACAAGAGACTTTGAACCGAATAGTAACACGAATTCTACACCCTTTGAAAATGTTCAGTAGACTTATTTTTTATTGTTCTTTACAGTATGTATAAAAAATAAAAGTATGCTTATCAGAACAAAATTAAAAATAATATTTAAAAATAATTTCTGGTATTAGATTCTAACTATATTTATCTCTTCCGCCTATCTTCGCGATCCCCTAGGGGCCGCGACTCCCAGGTTGAGAAACCCTGCTCTAGGCATCCATGAGTTATGTTGGAACATACATACATACACTTTTATGTGTATAAATGCAGATAAGAGAGAGTTGAGAGAGAGCGATTAAGGCTTTGCCGCTCTCAATCTCTTCACTTTACTTTTGCGATTCGCGAATTTCTTGCGTGACAGTTTGGGGCTAGCTAGTTTTTTGTCTTGGACCACGATCCGATTTTCGATATGCTCTACCTAAATGCTGTAATGCGAATATTGAGAAGTTATCTGCGATGAAAGTAGCTGCAAATAAATACATTACATAACTTATTTATTGCTATTACACGATTTTTTAAATTTGTATTCAATATTCACACATAACACACCGACGTTCTGTCAATACCTCAGATGTTATATTTTAAAGATAAGAATTACTTATGTCGTGAAATGGTATGAATATATATATTCAACTGATATATACAACTGATGATATGAATATATATATTCAACTGATATATACAACTGATGAATTGTAATGTAACTATTTTACATAATTTTCATGCATTGAGGAAAGTAAAATATCAGAAAAGAATTTCACCTGAACGGGTATCGAACTCACGATTTAAGCGCTCGGTGGTGTACCACTGAGCTAATATGACCGCTTTTCGGAAGCTGCTTCTGAAATATAACTGAGCTCATACGTAAATGCTTTTTTCCGTATGGAAATCACAATGACGAAACGAGAGTGTGAATACATAGTCTCGAAATATTGTATCATTAAGTATTTCAATGTTACTTTTTTCTACACTTAATACCATTTGAACATGTCTTATTATATTTAACAGAAGGAAAAACATATCTGTACATCGTTTCCCGATTACTAAGGTTGGCTTTGGAGGTTCGAACCAGCAGCTTTAGTTTACTGTTTTCCGAAGATACCCGAAGTTGGACTTCGAAAGTGTTTGTCTCAAAACAGCTATCATCATATCGCTCAATCTGTTTGGTATATGGTATATGTTTTTATACGTGTAAAGTCAGTATAACAATTCATTCTTTAAACAGCTTTTCGTATGTATTAATATTCCTTTATAAAAACTGTTTTTAATATTATTATTACGGCGCACCATTTTCAGATTTCTTTCGCGAGTCGTTGACCAAGTCGTTCCCCACCAGCGTTGCCAGACTCACAGCTCGAAATTATTCCAAAACCTGATCGAACTTATGCTAGATTCGGTCAAATTATGCTAGATCCTCATAATTACTAATTCAGGAGTTTAAAAAAACGAAGTTGAGATACGATAACGTAACTTAAAATACACAGAGAGCAAGAATGCATGGATAGAACTCAATACTTCACGCACCAAAATTTTAACTCAACTAAATTAATGCAGTCGTTGCCAGATTCAATGGCGTATATGTCGTATAAATGAATGCAAAGTTTTTGTTTACATATTTTGAAAGAAAATTACTTCGCAGCATAAGCGGAGTTGGGAATCGTCTGCTGGGGGGGGGGGAGATTTTTGGTCGGTCTCGGAGCTGTCATTTCAGGAATAAATATGATCATGAAGTCAGAAATAAAGATGGTGAAGTTGTCAAAAAGTTGGGGGGAGAATGGCCCCCATAGCTCCGCCCATGCGTCGGAGTTAAAGGATTAGAAAACCCTGGGTGGAGCCACAAAAAAGCCCAAAGACGTTTCGAACTTACTTCGAAAAATAAGACTGCCTGTATGGTTTACCGACTGTATGAATGAATGGAAGAGGATACATTTCTGCCGTTCTTTTTCTTCCCACGACCAACTTCTTTCTCATCTCCAGGTTTTACGGCTTTTTGATAAACTTGCTGAAATTGTGCTAGATTTGGACAGGATGCTAAAAGCAAGATGCTAGATGCTAGAGACATGCAAATTATGCTAGATCTAGCATCATTATGCTAGATCTGGCAACGCTGTTCCCCACAATAGGCGTGTCGTGCAAGTAACCAATCACACGTCAGGTACTAGCTTTTACCTATTGCTTCCTTCTCACAGCTCAGAACATTGGTAACTATGGATAGACGTACAGCAGTAATTACTTTATGGGAGTTGGAAGGTTATTCTGCAACTGCAGCTAGCAGGCGAGTAGGTGTCCCGGCCTCTACAGGAAGGCGATGGATTCGGAAATATGGTGCTACAGGTCAGACTGATAATTTACGATCTCCTGGTCGTCCGCATGTGTCAACCGAAGCCCAAGATGCGAGATTAGTAAACGAAGCCCGGTTAGACCCACTAAGGACGTCTAGACAGCTAAGGGAAGTTTCTCTCTTTCCTGGTAGTAAGCATACAGCTCTGCGAAGGCTTCGTCATGCTGGGTTACGTGGCCGTGTTGCTGCCGTGAAGGAAAAACTCTCAGGCGACCACAAAATTTACCGTCTCGCGTTTGCACAGGCGAATGTGGGTCTCAATTGGGAAAACGTAGTTTTCTCAGATGAATCCATATTCACAACATCAAAGGAGGGACGCCGTTTTGTGTATCGTCCGAGAGGCACCCGATATGACCATGGATATGTGGCTGCTTGCAATCGCAGTGGCCATGTATCTATTTTATGTTGGGGTTGGATTTCCAGTCGCGGAGCAGGACAGCTTCATAGAATTGAAGGACATCTGGACAATGCTCAGTACTTAGACATTATCAGTAATATCATGGTGCTATCTGTACGAGTATTTCAGCCTGATGGTGTAATTCAGTTCCAGCAATACCAGTCGCCAATACATACTTCCCGTGTGATTCAGGAATGGTTCGCAGGGCATCCTGAGATTGATTTAATCGACTGGCCGCTCGTGGAGCAGACCTCAATCTCATGGAAAATATGTGGGCAGAAGTGAAGCGTACTCTAAGGGAAAGTTGGCCTGAGGCAGATCCACCAAGAACTCAGGATGACCTGTGGCATCTTGTTTCCGAAGCATGGCTGGAGGTAGGGGAAGGAGATAGATTTGTCACCCATGTAATAGATTCCATGCCCAGAAGAATGGAGCGTGTAATAAATTCAGAAGGGTCTTGGACACAATATTAATGTCCCCGCCTTAACTCCCGAAAACAGCCCTTTTCAGGGCTACCTAAACGCTTCTGAAAATATTTCTAGAAGTAAACCACTCCTTGTATCCGATTTCTGTGCAATCCTACCAACAAAAGAATGATAATTAGCTGTAGGCTTTGAACTCAAGACCTCTTTATTGGCAAGTCCGTACTCTACCAGTGGGCTAACATGAACACGCAAACCCAATCTGAAGAAACACGATTTTCAATTTCTGGTATTCGATGACAATGATCCTCATATACTTGGCAAATGTTGTATTCAACTTGGGATATTCCGCAACACACATACACACACACATAAACAAAGCGAAAGAGAGAGAGAGAGAGAGAGAGAGAGAGATGAATATACAAAAGCATATTCAACGTATTCGAATGAGACTCTAAGTAACGACATTCCGTTCTAAAGAGAATTTGTGTTTCTTCCCGTGACGTTAAGGGGATCGGGAAAAGTTATGTATCTTGAAGCAGGATACGACTTTGGATACTCTGTTTATACACTTTCTATATCCGTAGGAATATATTGTATTTCACGAATGTAAATGACATGCTGTAATGAGAATATTGAGAAGTTACATCTGTATGACAAATAGATGCAAATAAATACACTACATAACTTATTTATTGCTATTAAATGATTTTCCTAACTTGTATTTACATCCTCATATATAATACCGACCTACTGTGAAAATTATCTCAGATGTTATATTTTAAACATAATAATTACTATGTTCTGCAATGATTATGTTATATATACACAACTTATGTATTCTAATGTAATTATTTTATATAATTTTTCATGCATTGCGGAAAATATAATTTAAAAAAAAGGATTAGCCTAGACGGGATTCGAACCCTCAACCTTATGATTTGAAATCCCACAGCTTACCAATGAGCTAACACAACCTTCTAGCGAGGTATAACGGATCTCAAGATAATTATGACATTCATATCCATTACAAACGCTGTTTCTGTTCTACTTTGACTTTTATTTTAGTACTCAGGCGATAATTATGTTCTATTTCTTAACTTTGAGCATTATTTTACATATGGAAAGATTCCTTAACGTATTTAAATGTTCCATTACGTATGGAGAGCTAAATGACAAACAAGCATGTGCTAACATTAAAAAAAAAAAGGTTTCGAAATATTGTATCATTAAGTATTTCAATCAATGTTGCTTTTTTAAACACTTGGTAACAAGTCTTATTATATTTAAAAGAAGAAAAACACATCTGCAAACTTTTTCCCGATTGCAAAGGCTGGCTTGGAGGTTCGAACCTGGCTTACCTTTTCCCGAAGATACCCGAAGCTGGACTTAGAAAATTTTTGCCTTAAAATACCAATAAAGAATGCGCTCAACCTTTTTGAGACAAGGTGTACCTCTATACTGAATGCACCATTACTCACAAAATCAATTAAAAAAGAAAAATGAAAAAAAGTTGTAAATGAAACTTTCAAAGACTGGTACCACTCCTGCGTGTAACACATAAAATTGTTCAATAATGATTGATTATTAATATGATGTATATGGGTTTCTTAATGGTAGTATAACTAAATGCCTTCAAATTGACTACAAAATAAAAAGTGAAATTTATTTCTCAAATTTTGTAAAATCGAAGTCGTTGGGCATTATGGGAGCAGTCTACAATAACAATATATGCAAAAAATATTAATATACTTCGCGTTTCCCAGTGGGTGCAAGAGAGCTTCGAATAGTTTTTGGTTTCATAATCATTAGCGGATGTAAGTATATATATATATAGACGCACACACACACACACACACACACACACACACAGAGAGAGAGAGAGAGAGAGAGAGAGAAAGAGAAAGGTGCCTCGCTCCCTTCTCCCTTCTCGCACCTGTTCTGCGTCGGAGGTAAACCATGCCTCTTTGTAAAACGTATTGACCAGTCTAACCTAAGCACAAGCATCCCAGTACTCAAAATAGAAATCGTGGTCGAGAGGTTTAAGGCATGTAATAATTGTACTTTTAATGATCATGAGTACGGGTTCGATCCCCTCCGCTTCCATTTTTTTAACTTTTTGCAGCTATGTCGGATCCATCAATTTTTATTCTTTGCTAATTGCAAATGGCATTTACATTCGAAATAAGAGGGATTTTGGTGGCATTTGTTCGGATATTCTTCTCTTTCGAAATGAATACAAGAATAAAAGCAATACGCAAAGACAAAGAGTATTATCAGTACTAAACATTACCAATAATAATTGGTACGAAAGATTAAATACGACCTCTTTTACCATCTCTCATGAATTGTATGCATTATTAACTAAAATTTTTAAAAACCTTTTTGCAGGGAATTCGAACTGACGTCCTTTGCATTTGTAAGCCAGCACCTTAACCACTACACCAAGATCATTGCTTGGTAAACGTTTCGTTGTCAGCGTATTTGCTGGTATTTGTATTTTGTGTTCCCACTTCGACAATTTTTAATCCTTTTTGTCCGTTTAGCAGCTGTTTCTGGATTCTCTTTCGGTGTCGTCCTTTATTTACACTATACACTATTCGTATTCACAGCTTGTGCCGCTCTGCAATGTCTTATTTAGATTAGACTTTTGTTCTTGCCGCTCAGTAAACATTTGATTGATTTAATTCTCATATTCTCCATGGGTGGAGCGCGGGAATGCCAGACTCAAAAAACAGGTGTACATTTACTTTCCTGACAGATTGTACTTTTTAGTATTCGCAGAAAAAGCGGCATATCTTTCATGTTTATACGCCGTGTTATAATAGAAAAGAAGAAAGATAGGAGGATATATGAAATACACAGAAAAAAAGAAAAAAAACTGAAAGGAAAAAGGTTTTCAATTTTTTCTATTATTATTATTATTATTATTATTATTATTATTATTATTATTATTATTATTATTATTATTATTATTATGTTGGTATAATTGCAGTGTAGTGGACATTAAAGGCCCCTATGATCCTTTGTATTCGTGTTTCTCATGTCTTCTTTTTAGAATTCTTAAAATTACATCAAGCATTTGCTTCGTTTTGAATAGACTCGATTTAAGTTGGAGAAAATTTTTCGAGTGGAGTCAACTTTCAAATAAAACTCACTTCAACTTGGCTATGCTCATCCCTAATAAACACGATCCCAGCAAGAATTAGCCTGGGATAGGGAACTTATATTTAAAAGAAATAATAATCTTAGCAAATGCAGAAGTATTTTAGCGTGGGAGAAAAAAGGAATGAAATCTCTAATTTCTAGTTCTATTAGTCTTGTAGTTCTCAGTCCGTGGTAAAAGTACTGATAGGAATATGGACAATGAATAATGATTATATTGTAGAACATTCCACTTTAATATCACAGGAATTTCATTTTCCGGTTTGCTTCATTGCAAAAAATTATAGAGTATATTATTATACTATGTAAAGTATGTGTACTGTTGCAGGCACGTAACAAGGATTTGGTAATTGGGGGGTCCGTGAGATGAAATACTGTGGTTATCACACCAGGGGCTCGATCAATCTAAACTGTTTTACAGGCAACACATATTGACAATAAAATGAGGATATGTTAATAAGTACTTTAATAACAAGCTATGTAGTAATCTCGAGTAAAAGAATTTTAAAACAACTATTGAAAAATATTTTACAATATCTACGTTAAATGCCGGATCTATGAACCGCAAAACTTCGCGGTGCGATGGCCCGGATCGTTATGGGCCCGAGGGTTTTTAAAGGTTCCCTGCATCTTCCCTGTAAATACTACTTTTTAAAACACTTGAAAGAGAAAGATATTTTCCCAATAGTTCAATTATTTGAACCAAGTAATGAGCTACCGGGACTAAGAACGACGCACGAGATGTCTCTTACTTTTGAGGGGTTTAAAAATAAGCTTATCCGTGCATTGTGCCTCTTGCAAGAGTTGAAACACTGCTGGTGTGCAGGCGCAATTCGTTTTGTAGCGCTCTCGTCAGTTAACTCTGTTTGGTGTAGTGTCTATTGTGCTTTTTATCTATTGTAATTTTTACATGTAAGAAATCCAACTGTATCCGGACTTGCAACTCTAGTGTTATGTAATTTGGAGAAATTGAGATTGTCTCTAAAACAATTCAGAGGGCAGGGATATGATGATGCAGCTGTGATGAGTGGTGCTTACTGAGGTGTTCAGAAGAGACTTCAAGAAATTGAGGAACAATCTATATATATTCACTGCACGGTACACCTTGCGCAGAAAGGTTGAGCGCATTCTTCATTGCTGTTTTGAGGCAAAAATTTTGTAAGTCCAACTTCGGGTATCTCCGGGAAAAAGTAAACTAGGTTCTAACCCCCAAGCCAATTTTAGAAACCGGGAAAATTTTTGTAGATGTGTTTTACTTCTTTTAATTATAATAAGACTTGTAACCAAGTGTAGAAAAAAAAGCAATTTAATAATACAATATTTCGAAGCCTTGTATTAATGTCAGCACATTCTTGCTTGTCATTTAGCTCTCCTTACGTAAAAAAGGAGATATGTAAAGGAATCTTTCCATATATATAAAATAATGCTCAAAGTTAAGACATAGAAGATAATTCTCGCCTGAGTACTAAAACAAGTCAAAGTAGAAAAAACAGCGTTTGCAGTGCATATGAATATCATTGTCTGGAGTGCCCGTTCGTTATACATATCTAGGTGCATGTTACGAGGAGTGCGTGTGTTAGCTCTGTGGTAAGCCGTTGGATTTCAAATCGTAAGGTTGTGAGTTCGATTCCCATCTAGGGCAATGCTTCTTCTATGATTTTTTCCAATGCATCAATAATTATATAAAAATTGGATTGAAATACATCAGTTGTATATATATAATCATTGCAGAACAAAGTAATTATTAAGTTTAATAATTTTGTCGGCGCTGTGACTCTGAAACCCAACGTCGTAGAGATCAGTAGGCTGTTACTCTGCCACCTCAGAAGTACATTTTACAAGTATGAATTTCTAAGGTAGAACTTAGGGGTTGGAAACAAAACTTGGATTTGGAGGGTTGAATCATAAATAGTTGACCGTAGCGATAATTAGAAAGAAGCCAACACTAACCCGTAAACAATTGTCATACCTTACGGTAGTATGAACTTCTTTCCCGTCCCGGTTTTACTTTTCCTTACTTAGAGTCTCACGAAAGAGGCTTTTCAAGTAACACACATTTTGTTCTAGCAGCTCATAGCATACAGTCAGTTAAGTAGGGGTTGATTTCATACAAAGTTAGAACCTACCGCTTGTATTTCACACCAAGTAAGCCTCTTGAAATTTTCATGTAATTTTCCATTTTCATTCATTGTAATAAAATCACTTGTTAGAAACTTTCTCTTTGCTTCAACCAATATAGATCCACAAGCGAATCACAAATGCAACTGAAGTTACAAGAACTTGGTTCCAGAAATACGTGGTACGAATCTCCGTGTATGCCATCTGAGATTCATGGTCTCTAAAAGTGACTTGTCTTATATTTCCGAAGTAGCGGGCAGAAAATGACGTCTGCCTTCCTAGGCTTAAATGCAAGTTTTCTATTTCCGAACTTGATTGCTAGGTGGAAGAGATGGAAAAGCTGTCACTAAAACGCAAGATCAGTATAAGAGAGGGTTTACTAGAAAATTCTGTTCTAAGCGAAATAGTATGGAGTCCTATAATCCGGCTTCATACTGTATGGTTTCTATCACACGTTGAAGTGAGACACAGGACATGACACAGCCACATCAACACATACTCACGTTTACAAGGAAACACACAGATATACAACGCACATAACAGAGTTGGGTGGGTTTACGCCGTGTTCCTACGGACAATATATATATATATATATATATATATATATATATATATATATATATATATATATATATATATATATATATATATATATATATAGAGAGAGAGAGAGAGAGAGAGAGAGAGAGAAAGAGATAGATAGATATATACATTGAGTGAAACTTCCCTCACGTGTACTTACGCCGGGAGCTAAAGAAAACACTCTATATAAACAGAATACACTTTTAATTCCACTGCATTAATAATTGGACACGGATCTGGTAGTGATTTTCTGGGTCATGCATTATCAAATTTTTCGCATTTCTTACTTTTCACATTGTTTCCTTTCTTATCATTTGTATATTACTAAAGTATTACATTTAAAGAATAAAGTTGTAAGAATGGAGTGGATCTACAAAAACATTGGAGATGAAAAATGTTATTTCTACTTAAGCTTGTATTATTATCAGTACACCACACTAAATCCGCTGAGTTAAATTTTTACTTTTTAACATATATGCATGTTTTCGAGCAATATCGCTTTGCTTCGGGTATTAAGAGAAGAGTTTCTTCTTCTCTTATGTTCCCGCCCGAAATCATACATGCATTAATATGTGCTTGGATAAAATATATACACGTTTCAAATCAAGAAATAGGTAAACAGTTTACGGGGTTATGAGGAGCTATCAAGAAAGCAGAATTTCGAAAAGTAACCTTTAACCGATTTTCGTAATCATATTTATCCAGGGAAAGCAAATTGTACATATAAGGTATATATGGATAATTTTGTATATATTTATTTACAAATGCTAACTCAAAGTTACTTAATTATAAAATCCGCTATGTTACGTTCGATTTTAAGTCTCTCTTGTGAGATATCACATTCAATTAAATTTCTTGCCAATATTGAAACGGTTTTTTTATGTATCTGTAAACGCTTCGTTTCTTAACTCCTTCCACTACATTTTTTTATCTGAATGTTAATAATTGACGTATAAATTATAAAAGTGTATTGTAGATATTTTATTATTATGTAACTTTCAAAACATCAATACAGTAACCCTACGTGATGCTACAATAGTTTAAGTTTTATGACGAGTGTGACTCGTTATTGTGGGACTTGGCACCGGGAGGCTCTGATGCGCTAGATTTGTCATTTCAGTGCAAGGGGTTAAATGTGGTTTGTTTTTATTACTTGAAAATATCCTCACAGCTATGAATTAACATGGATGTTGGTAGCCTGATCTTTCAATAAATCTTTTCCACATTCCTTTCACGTTAAGGCCTTTTGCCTGCTTGCGTTACGGGTGTACAAAATTTTCGACTTTCAAAAATTTCATTGTCTCAAGACAGGGGACTTGTATCAGATAAAATATGTATTTTATAATTCAATTTTAAAGTAATCCCTTCCTTCCACTCTTAGTTTATATAAACTTTCTAAGCTCTATGTGTTACCACTATGCAGCCCATTTTGATTTCGATCGCCCTTTCCCCAGCTGTAGGCACATGTGATACAGCTCATATAGCTCAGAGAATTGGATTTTGGTTGTAAGTTTTAATTCTGGTCACATATATTTCTACTGTTTATCCTTGGCTGAGACATGTGAACTGTAAATTGCTGCACTCTTGGTAAATTGAATGCTTTCTATATTTATGTTAGCATGAGGCGCCCATGACGTATTTGTTGTGCATTTCAACATGTGCGTTACCAAGGTTGGCCTTTGAATAAAATCTTCTCTGTTCTCCTGGTACGAGGTTTTTCTTCTGTCTGTACTAAGTATCATGCTAAATATGACTATTCAAGGGATTCAAGTTCAATCTTACTACGTGCAAAGGTTTTGAACTGTATGTTCTAAAATGTGTGTTGGCAAACTTTTAATTTAGGATGAATGTTACAATATCTTATTCAATTAGGATGAATGTTACAATCTTTTTTTGTCAGGAAAATCTTGTCTTACTAATTTATTAGTACTTCTGTCCGATTCTGTGGACAGCATCTCAGAAACTTCTCAACTCGACATTTTGTATTTGGACCTGTCTAAGGCTTTCGATTCTCTTTCACACTATCTTCTTCTATACAAACTCAGTTCTAGATTCAATATACATGGTAAATTACTTAGTCGTCTAGAAACATATCTCAGTAATAGGACGAGTATCAGTTTCAGGTTACTTTTCTGACTTGATTCCAGTAACTTCTGTAGTTCCTCAAGGCAGTGTTCTGGGTCCACTTTGTAACGTGCCTCGATGGGCGCCGTCTGGACCACTGGATATAAGATCCAGGACAACTATATAATGAATTTGAGGAGTTAGAGTTGTTAGACTTATATTTTTTCCAAAAGAAATTAACTAGTATTTCATCAGATCTATATCTAAAGATATGGAATCTGAATAAATTTAGCATTAAATTCCAAATATTAATAATGCTCTTACGAACTATCCTAGTCTTAATTATTTCTATAAGTTATTCAATAGCAGGTTCTTTTTAACGGAAAATTCAGTCATTATCTTTTCGATTTTATTAAGAAAAACAAATATGAACTATCAGAAATGTATCGAAAATACAGATTAAATATAATTACAATAGATGAATATTAACTAATATGAAATAGCTTCGAATATATTCCCCTATTATACTACACAACACGTGTTCAAATAGGTCCAAATAGGTACATTGTCTGACATTACTAAATACTTTAATAATATAATAAATCGTTGATATCTAATTCCTTTTAGAATTCCTCCTTAATTCATATAGTTTTTAGTACAATTAAATATATCTCACAATGTGATATTATTTGAATACATTACTAGTATTTTAATGAAATAGTATAACACTCACCATTACTCGGAAATACCCATTAAATACCAGCCAGGAGAACTAATTTCACAATATTGCCTCTGAATTCCAGTAAATATTCACACAATTAGACACCAATTATAAATTTATATAAATGATAATATTATATAACACTTGTGATGATACTTGTAAATGACACTTGTAATATAACACTTGTAAATGATAATATTATATAACTTCTTGAGAACTTTTACACTTTTAACCAACTCGGATATTAAATCACTTGAACTTTTTGAGCAATAGCTGTATTCCGATTATATTGAAATATATGAAATAGAACCAGTATAATTCGATGTGCCCAGTTTTACATTTCGTTCCGAATGGCCGATTAGGTAACCCGCAGCTCATTCGAAACTCAGTAGTTCTTAAGTCTTACTCTAGAGGCGCTGCATATGCCGAGTGTTCGGAAGTTTAACATAACCTCTAGGATAACATGGTTTCTTTCTTTTTTTAATAACCAAAATAAAGTGTGATAAAAGTTATCACACGCAACAACTTCTATTTTTATTATATATGGATGATCTGCCTTCTTCGTTTACAAACAGCTCTACCAATATTCTATTTGTTGATGATTGCAAACTCTAAAGAGAAGTTAAATCAGAGTACGATGATCTTGCTATCCACCGTGATGCTTGTATTCTTCTCAACCGGTGTAACTCTTGGAAACAGTTTAAGCATCGAAAAATGTGCTTCTCTTACGATTACTCTAAAAAAAGAACCTATAAACCCCACCTACAAAATTGGTCATCACAACATAAGTCCTGTCACCTCTTTCAGGGATCATGATGTTACTATTGACAGTAAGCTTACTTTTGCGGATCATATAAGCACAATATCTTATACTGGTATGAGGAAACTAGAACTCCTTTATCTCTTCACTGACATAAAAAATCCTAATTCCTTAAGCTTGTCCTATGTCATATGTTGCTCCCACTATTGAGTAGGGTTCTCCTATCTGTTTTATGGCCTGTCCTACTCGTCTGAAAAAATTAAAGTTTGTAATTAATATCTTTTTAGTTATTGTATCGTATTGAGTACCTCACCTCCGAACACTTTCGAAAAAGGAAGTTCTAACATTTCTCAATATCAAATCTCCCTTAGTTAGAAACAATTTCTGACCTAATATTTTTGCATAAAATTGTAAATCGCCATATATCGTGTGAACAGTTATTAAGTCAGATCAATTTTCGCGTACCCGCTAGAACAACACGGTCTAATGATCTTTTCTACACTCGAGCTCTGAGAGAATAATATTGTCCAAAGGTTCCTTCTTAACCGAATTGTACTCACGTATAATCAGTTACCAGAAACTGTAGACGTTTTTCTCAAATGAGCATACCTTCATATCATCTATAAATGAACTATCTTTGTAATGTTGGCATTGTACTGCACTGTCTTGATTTCAAATTATTCTATTGTTATGTTACACAAGTGTCTAAAATGTTTCAGTGTAAAATTGGCTGTATCTGAAACCTATTATAAATAAATAAATATCTGAACTTAGACTATATCTTTTTCCATACACTATGCATGTCTGGGGTTACGTCTGTAATATCGATATAGCTTTTGCCAAGTGAATTTTTAATAAATCAGTTTGGACAGTTTCGGTCACTTAAAGTTTTATACATGTACGTGTGAATCTAAGTGTTACTAAAATGGAAATCCAAACTTTTCAAACTTTTGACACGTGTGAGACCTTTCAACTCTATGCATTTTCAACTATATGTGCTGCTAAGTCTGACTTCTTAGTAAATACGTTTTCACAATCTTGGCACATTTGTGAGGCTGTTCACCTGTATATGTGACTTGTTTACCAGAACAGTTTTTCCCGGAATACCTTTCGATACTTTTGGCAATAATGAGGTTTTAGCTGCATGTAGGAATAGACATGCAAGAGCTCGGAAAAAACCGGCATTTTTCGAAAAACTCGGTTTTTTCTGCTTCACTTTTTTGTTAGGGAAATTTTGGACTTTTTTCAAAATTTTGTTTTAAATTAATAAAGCAGACTTTGTTTCGCTTCTCTACAGCACAAGAACTCATTTGATTAGTGGTTGATGTAGATAATAATATAGAACCTCTAAAATAAACCATGAATTTCGAAAAGATTTTTTTTAAAATTCTTAACATATTTATTAACCAATATATATATATATATATATATATATATATATATATATATATATATATATATATATATAATTTTTTAACTTCTTATACACAAAAATAAGTACTTTTTTAAAAAAAAGATACACAAATAACTATCTAAATTGTATGTAGTTTTATTACTTCAAAATATTACACACCTTCGTTTTGAAACAAAAAATAAAACATGAAAGAAATACATTTATATGACAATCTTAAAAGCTGCCCATCAAGAGCTTAGTTTCCGGTGATCCTGTACATTCTTGAAATTTTTACGTTTTAAATTTCATATACATATGAATATTCAAACAATTTTTTCATTCATTGATCACATACGTAATAATGTTACCACCTATCAGGTGCTTGGAATCTGCAAAATCGGTAAAATTCTGAATTCTATAGGTATAATTCACTGACTATTCCTTAAGCTTGTTCAGGATCGGAAAAGTACAAAATTTTCTGTTAATAGATCATATGCGTAATAGACTGTTCGTCTGATCGTGCGGTTTCCTAGACTTAGAACCACCATCATGGTTTACTCAGCCCTGAAGGTTTCAGAATTTTTAACGGCAGGAATTCAACATATCATTACGAAACTTAAAAAAAAAACTTTGGAATACATTTAAGAAGAGTGGAAAGAATCAATCACTGTTCCAATTCACAAGAAAGGCGACAAAACTGAATATAATAATTATCGAGGCATTTCTCTTAACATTCTATTAACAAGATTGATTCCATATGCAGATGTAATTATTGGAGATTATGAGTGTGGATTTAGGGAAATCGATCAATTTTTGACCAGATATTTACTATTCGGTAATTGCTCGAAAAGAAATGGGAATATATTACCCAGTACATCAGCTGTTTATTGGTTTCAAAAAGGCTTTCGACTCGGATAGGAGGGAAATATTGTACAACATTCTTACAGAATTCGGAATACCGAAAACTCCAGTTAGATTAATTAAAATGTGTTTAAATGAATCCCAAAGGAAAGTCCAAGCAGAAAAATTCTTGTCCATGAGCTTCCACGTCGAGAATGGCCTGAAACAAGGAGATGCGATATTGCCATTATTGTTCAGCTTTGTTCCGGAGTACGCTATAAGAAAAATCAAAGATGGTTACCAGGCCCTAGAGCTGAATTGTATTCACCACGTTATGATATATGCTGATGATATAAATTTAGTAGGGGATGATACGAGAACAATAGAAAGAAATGCAGAGTCCTTATTAAACGCTTAAGTTTAGAAGTAAATACAGAGAAAAACTAAATACATGGAAGTTCACTGGGATCGTAATATGGCAAATTATAGATGCGTTAAAATATCAAATAATACTTTCGACAAAGTGGATACTTTCAAATATCTGGGATCAATATCACCAGACCAAAATCATATCCACAAAGAAATTAAATGTCGACTAAAATCAGGAAATTTGTGTTATTATTCAGTTCAAAGTATTTTGTCGCCCCGAATTCTGTCGCGGAATTTAAAGCTTAAAATTATAAAACGATAAACATGCCTGTTGTGTTTTATGGTTATAAAACATGATCGCTTGATGGAAGAACGCAGACTGAAAGTATTTGAAAATAAACTCCTGAGATGAATATTCGGATCCAAGAGGAACGGGAGTGAGGGAAACTTCATAACGAAGAAGTGCATAATTTATACGGTTTACCAAACATCGTTACGGTCATCAAGTATAGGAGGCTCAGGTGGGCAGGTCATGCAGTCAGAATGGAAGAAGGTAGGAACGCTTTCAAAGATTTAACTGGAAATCCAATCAGAAAATGTCCGTTAGGCGCAGATGGGAGGATACTATTAAAATGGATCTCGCAGAAATAGGAATACAAAGTAAAAACTGTATCCAGTTGGCTAAGGATTGAGGTCAGTGGAGAGCTTTTGTGAACGGGACATTGAACCTTTGGATTCCAAGACCATAGAGAGAGAGAATATATTTAAGTTAAGCACAACTGCACAACAACCATGAGTGAGTGGTTAGTTTTGCGCTTCTATCGGGAAGTCCGGGATTCAACCCTGCATTCGACCATTTTGACAAAAGTTTTTCTTGATTGTATCTGTGAATGTAGAGAAAATGGTTGTACTGTGAGTTCTGGCCAACTTCCTTTCTTTTCGTTTTTAATTGTTGTTATTACTAATTACTAGCAGTGACGGATTTGCGAAGGAGGTTAGGGTGGGGATGTTTTACAGGTGAAGTTTGTACCTCGAAATTACAGAATTTCTAAAACAAACGAAATATTTGTTATGCCTTTAGTCATAAACTTTAAGCTCTTCTCAAATAAAAATTATGTATTTTTAGAAAAACTAAACATTAATAAGAAAAACCCCTCCCAAAATACTTTTCTAAATCCGCCACTGATTATCAGTATTAAATGGTCTTCAAGCTTATATCCGGAAGCTTATTGCTGAATATACAAACAAACCGAATAGTTTGTTATGCTTGTACTCATAAACTCCCAAATAAAAATTAGGAAATTTTAGGAAAAAAAAACATTAAGCAGAGAAACACCTCTCAAAATACTTTTCTGAATCTGGTACTGATTATTTGTATAAAATGGTATTCAAGTTTGTATCCGGAAGATTATTGCTAAATCATTGCAGAGCTACAGTATAACAAGAATGTGGAAGTACGCTTTGACAGATATACTGACAAACGTACGCTCTAACGGATATATTGAAAAAGAAAATTTAACTTATGTAGTAGAAGCTGGAGTAGGCCTACTAAGCTCTAGGAAATGAAACACAGATGACTAAAAAGAAATGATGTACGAAAGAATAAATGTCGATAACTCAGAAGTTAAAATAAAGTTAAATATCTTCTACAGCTGCCATTAAATACTACGTACTGTATGTTTACTTTAATTTATAAAACATGTGTTCCATCCATCATGATAATGAATTCCAGAGCGAAATATAGCATTTAGGTCATGAAATCTTATTTAGCTTTAGAGTAGACGATAAGAAAGCTATTTACATAGAAAAATCATGAAAATGAAAAAAGCCAAAATTCTCAAAATTCCCAGAAAAGCCGGCTTTTTATGTGCAAAAAACCATCGATTCAAAAAAGCCGGGTTTTTTTTGCATCTCTATGTAGGAATATGTGCTTTACCGAATATTTTCTAATAACTCCCTTTTAACAATTTTTGCGCCCGTGAGCTCATCACCTCTATGTGTCAACATGTGTCTTGTCGAACTATAACTATCAGTGAATCCTCTTCTATACTCTTGGGACGTTTTGACTTTTTTTCACCAATATGTATTAACATGTGTTGCCAAATTTGAACTTTGAATAAATTTCTTTCCAAATTTTTGGCACGTGTGGGTTTCTCAAGTGTATGTATTAACATGTGTTATACCAAATTTTCACGACGAGTAATTCTGTCTCCTTATTCGTGGCACGTTTAAGTTTTTTTCACCTGTATGTATTAACCTCTGTGTTTTCAATTTTAACTTTGAGTAAATTTTTACCACGTCCTTGGCAGCTATGGGCTTTTCTCTAGTATGTAATAGCATATGTGCTGCCAAACATGAACTATAAGTAAACCTCTTTCCACACTGTGGGCACGTTTGAGATTTTCACCTATATATATTAACATGTGTTTTCAAAATTTAAACTAATGCCTTTCAACATTCTTGTCCATGTGGTGGTTTTCATTGGTATGTATTAACATGTGTGCTGCGAGACTTGACCTCTGAGTAAATCCCTTTCCACATTCCTGGTATCTGTGGGACTTTTCACCTGTATGTATTAACACGTGTATTGCAAAAGTTGAACTATCAGTAAACGTCTTTCCACACTGTTGGCACATGTAGTGATTTGCGTCTGTATGTATTAAGACGTGTCTTGCCAAATATCGACGATGAGTAAACCTCTTTCCGCTTTCGTTGCACGTGTAGCTTTTTCACCCTTATTTATTAACTTGTGACTTTTCGAACTTGAACTAGGAGTAATTCTCTTTTCACATTGTTGGCACCTTTGGTGTTTTTGACCTGTATGTATCAAAACGTGTCTTATCAAATTTTCACGTTCAGTAAATGCCCTTCCACATTCTTGGCATGTGTATGATTTTTGACCTGTATGTGTTGTTGTGTGTTTTACCAGATCTGAATTCTTAGTAAATCTCTTTCCACATTCTAGGCATCTCTGGGGCTTTTCACCCGTATGTGTTAACATGTGTCGCCAAATTTCCACGTCCAGTAAATCCCTTTCCGCACTCTTGGCTCGTGTGAGATTTTTCATTTTAATGTATTTACGTGTGCTGGCTAGTGATGGGATTTTTACCGGTAATTATTTTTTGGGTATTTACCCTGGGTAAATACCCAGGTATTACCCAAATAGGGTAAATATAAGGTTTTTTTCCTTTTCAATCATATATGTGATACTTCTATATAATTGTAATAGATCTAGAAATGATTTTAGTCTATATATATATATATATATATATATATATATATATATATATATTTAGAAAATAGTTAAGATATAACTTAGGTATTCAGTTACTAATTAGCCATTAAATGAAAGCACCAGTTACAAATTAGACATTAAATGAAAGCAAATCAACTAGGAACTCTCGATACCTTTAATTGTAGTAAATTATAGTTCTATTTAGAGTTAATTACAAAGGATCATAAGAACTGTAGTATAAAGTATCAAAGATCCTGGGTTTTAGGATCGTGCTGTCCAAATCGAAAAACATTCAACCTAGAATGACAGCTATAATATGCAACATAAACATAGCACAACGTAATTATAAATGTATAGAAAGAGTCATTCTCCATGAAGACGAATTTCGAGAGAAAGCGATAGTAAGCTTCCTTTCTACTTAAGGATACACCTAGCCAACGTCATAATGAGACCTAGTTAACTATATCCTGCACTATTTTAATTAATCAGTTATGCATAGTTATAATATACGACTTATTGTACTTACATAATTGCAACCATTCCTACTTTATAAAATAAATTGTAACGAAGAGTAAAATTCGCGATTACAGAAAGTGACTTGACACAAGTACACTTTGGCCGTAAGTTAATTTAGCTAGGTGAGATAAGTTTCGGAGCTGATTATTTACTTGCCCTACAGACCACGGATGGATCTTCGCGGATTATGATGCACGATATACTGTGCGGAAAGATCCAGCTCACGTACGGGTCTGAATCGTACTGGTCTTCGAATGAACCGAAGCAAGTCGTTATAAACCATCTCAATCGAAACAAGTCGATATAAACCATCTCAAATCTCTTTCACATTACAAACCGTAACTTTGTCCTAACTACGTTATAGCCCTGTATCCTATTCCTGTTTGGCGAAAATATTATTTTTGATATTTTTAAACTCGGTCACCGCTTTCTATCCATCTTATAACGAGGACGCTTAGATATATTTTCGTTGAAGAACCTATTTCTTCTGTTTTTTTTTTTTTTTTTTTTTTTGACTGTGACGTTACTCAAAGACTGTTATATTTTCTGTGCAGTCGCTATTAATAGTTTTGCGAAAAATTCTCTTCCGTGTTAAGAAGAGTTATTGTGTTTACTTTATATTCTTTTTATTGTTTACTAAAGTTTTTAATGCCTCTCTTTTAAAATTTTTTAGTAAAAAAAGGAAAATATTTTTTCCTGGATGTTGTCCCTCTTTCTCCACTGGAACGTGGTAATACAGACGTTCTTGAGCAGCAGATAAAAATAATGAAAAAGTAACATGAGATCCAGTAGAAGACAGAACAAATGCCAAAAGATATTAAATTTATTAAATTTCATTCATAGAAATGAGTTATGTGGTGGTTCTTGTTTTGATACTTTTCCAAAGAACATATTTGTAAGAACTGATGACTCTGGAAAAGACTACATTTATTTTTTCTGCGAATAAACAAACAAAACAATTACTTGGAACACGGATAAGTGCTTTTTTTTTTAATTTACATTCTGTAAGTGACTATGGGTGACAAGTTATTACAACTGACGAGACTTGAAATATATTTTCTGTTACATCGTACATACTTTAATAACTACAAATGGAACATCGTAGGAGTAGGAGTATATACTGGGACTTCCACAGTTCACAGTTTTCTCTGGTTTCAAACACCTCAATTGGCAGCATCAAGCTAATAAAAGCACAAAAGAATTACAGAACATTCAGAACTTAGTAACGTTCTCGAAATATTCTATACACATAAGGGCAAAACTTTATCTCGTTATGAGATGGCATTTCTACCAAGATTACTCATCAGATTCATCGGGTACATGAAACGAATATATGGAATCATCACTGGTAATGTCTCCATCTATCTCACACATGGAAAAAGTGTCACTGTCACTGTGTTCTGCAAGGGTTCTCCTTTTTCTTGGTATCATGGTGCATTTCAAGTGTGATGAACTTGCATCTCCCGATAACTTATTTTCTAAGTTTTTCTGCTGCGCTGACTGAACAGGCTTCTAGGGCTCTTTATGTTTTTGGGTTCTGTTCTTGGTGATGCAACTTCCAGTTATAAGCTATATGTGTAATTTTTCCGGCTCTGGAAGCAGTCAGTCTATTTCTTCACTTAGTGTGATTTTTTGAGGAGGTACTGAAGGATCTTTCTGTGGCGGTTGATGATACCGATGCTGTTAATATCCGCTGTGCGACTTTAGATAATGGGTACTTCCACACGAATTTTGCCACCAAATTACTGGGTTCATTTCACCAGAACTTTTCCAAATGAACTTCCTGCCCCCAAAACTTCTTTGCTTTGTAATGTGCGAAATCTTTTATAACATTTACAAGATCTGCTCCCATGTTCTCTGCAACCTTGAATATGAACTTCAATCCATCGACTAGTTGTTCTGCAGACAAGTCCCTGTGATGATGCATCTAGCAAAGCTGCGGCATAATGAATCGGTTGTAATGCTGTAGTTTTCCTGCTTTCGAAATTATTAAGAATATTTTTTCTTCTGTTTTGGACAATGGGAGTTCGGAAACAGCCTTTCTTAATTGTTCTTCGATTTCTTTGACAACAGGTTTGTTACATTCATCTCATTCTAATATATTTATCCAGGACACTATTGGCTTAAGAACATATATTAGCGTTTCGACTGTCATCCAGTAAACCTAATTATCAAGCAACCTTGGTTTGTGGTCTTTGATAAATGTTGTATATCTTGCTTTGGTTTCATGAACAGCTAAGATCTGTAGAGTGACTTTTGTAGCTTTCAGACTTTCAAGAGATTGAAGAACACTTCAAAATACCACTGGAGGCAAGGTTCAAGGTGTGTATTTTATAAAACAATGGTTACAATTGGAGATATTTTTCTTGGACAAGAGAAAATGCCTTCTGCATATTTGCTGCATTATCACCAGTAAGAACAAAGAACTTTTCGAATGACCTCAAGTTGATAAAATGAAAAAATATTGGATGAAGGTTTGTAATATTGAGATTGATTATTCTCTCATTACAAACATACTCCAACCGTCACATTGAAGATTTAGATACTTCGAATTTTGTAGCTCTACGCACAACTGTGTTTATATTTCATTAAACTGGGTATCGAGTTGATCCTTCAAATTTAACTTATTTGACTATGTGGGCTATATTTTGGAAAATATAAGCTATTTTAAAATACTTGTAAATTGTTTTACGAACCCCTTTTCACGCATCGTTTTTCGATTTGTTTAACAACGTCATATAGCATGTCCTTGAATTATGAAATAAAATAGAAACACTTGCGGTGGGCTAGGGTACATGCAATGTCATATATAAGAAAATAATTGTTGAATTTATTACATAAGTAGTTAACTGTCCTTTGCCATTTGCAGTTTTTATCTGGACTTTGAGACAACTTACACTGCAAGCCAGCAAACTACTCCCTTATCGTCCAACCCAGAACGTAACTTGACATGTGAAGTGTGTGTGAGCTCATTAACTCATTAACTTACATGTGATACGGTATGCATATATAGACTACTTACGTTTTTATTAGCTCTCATTGTATCCATAAAAGTTGCAATGCTACTAGATGAACATTGTTCATTAATGGGGGAACTCTTAATATCTGAAACGGCATCAAAGTTTCAACAGCCACCCTCGTTACTTAAGAGTCATCAATGCTTTTATTGTTGCTACAACTTGACGTAGGTTGTTCACTTTCATTCAATTGTACTCTTCCAGTATTTTGCCAACAATCAAACAAATTTTTCACTTGTAATTCTTTTAGAATTGTTTTCTTTGGAATTTCAGGACACTTAAAACATTTACTCACATGATCTGACATTTCATTTACGTTTGCGTGTTTATAGTTTTTACCAAAGTACTTGCTGTTTACTGATTTATCACTTCGTACATAATACGCGCTCCAAATATTAGTAGTTATTTCTACCCATTTTCAGTTTATTCTCTCCACGAATAACAGAAATCTTAGGAAATTCAAGTAAGATAAGATGCATGTCTTCTCTCAACAAGTCTCAAATCATTACCAGTACTGAACTTAATTAGAAAAGAAATTGTTCGAAGCAATGTTACAAGATATAAATTGTGAGTTTCCAGTGTATCAGGGTTGCATCTTTCTTTAAACACATTTGTATCTCAAAGGTTTTATTCTGCTATTTTAAAACCCACTATGGATTCTTATTAGGTAATTTTGCAGTTTGTAATAAATACCCATTTGGGTAGGTAAATAAAATTTCGGTATTTACCGGGTACTTACCAAATTTTTATTTATCTACCCAGTGGGTAAATACCCAAGTCCCATGGGTAGTGCTGCCAAACTTCCAGATTGAGTAAATCCCTTTCCACACTCTTGGCACGTGTGGTGAATTTTTACCAGTATGTATTAACATGTGCTGCCAAATTTCCAGGTTGTGTAACTCTTGGCACCTGTGCGGTTTTACACCCGTATGTATTAACATGTGTTTCGCCAAACTTGAACTGCTAGTAAACCTCTTTGCACACTGCTGGCATAAGCGGAGTTTTACACCCGTATGCTTTAAAATGTGTTTTCGCAAATCTCCACGTCGATCAAATCCCTTTCCTCATTTTTGGAACGTGTAAGATATTTCTTTCGTATGTATTAAAGTGTTACCAAATGTCCAGGTAGTGTAAATCCCTGCCAGAATATTGGCACCTCTGCGATTTTTCACTCGAATGCGTTAATGTGTCTCGTAAAGTTTCCACGTCAAGTAAATCCTTTTCCGCATTTTTTGCACTTGTGGGATTTTTCACCCAAGTGTATTAACATGTGATTTGCCAAATTTCCACGTCCTGTAAATGTCTTTCTGCGTTTTTGGCACTAGTGGGTTTTACACCGATATGCATTAACATTTGTCTTGCCAAACTTGTCTTTGAATAAACCCCTTGCGACACTGTTGGCATGTGTGGGGTTTTGCAATTTTATGTTTCAAAGCTGTCTTGCCCAATTTCAACCTTGAAAAAATCCCTTAGCACATTCTTGGCACGTGTGAGGTTTTTCATTCTTATATATTAATATGTGTGCTACCAAATTTCCACGTATACTAAATCTCTTTCCGCATTCTTGGCACGTGTGGAAGATTTCGCCCTTATGTATTTACATGAGTGTTGTCAAGTTTCTACGTTGAGAAAAACCCTTACCACATTCTTCGCACGTGTGGAATATTTCACCATATGCTTTAACATGTGTCTCGCCAAATTTCCGTGTCAAGTAAATCCATTTCCGCATTCTAGGCATCAGAGGGTTTTTCACCCGTATGTATTAACATGTGTGTTGCCAAGTTTCTACGTTGACAAAATACCTTTCCACATTCTTGGCACATGTGGGATTTTTCACCGTATGCGTTCGCAGAATCTGGCAACTCTGCAATGAGAGAATAAAGCAGTGGTGGATTGCGCTCCGTTGAATTTCTATTGTGTGAAGTGATTGGCTGCTAAATATAGGATGTACAGGACTTTGTAAGTAACAGTGATTATATTTATATACACGTTATATTAGTAATGCTCAAGAAAAAAGGATTAACTTAAAAGTGCCATAGCTGAACCTGAACAGTGCAATGTAAACAAAGAAAAGACGAACGATTTTGTCACTGCTGCCAACTCAATTTTCTGTTTCAATATGGGGTACAATCAAAATAGATTATACCGATTAAATATGAGTTTGTGCGGAGAGTGTATGAAACTTATATCTAGACAGGATGTAACTTCTAAAATTGAATGTGGTGACTGCCTTAATTTCTGGCACACAAAATGTACTCAACTTCAAGGTAAGGATGTTCAGTTTATGAAATCGGAAAATAAAAAATGGCGATGTAAAGATTGTGCGAAAAAGAGACGTACTAGAATTTACAGCGAACCATCTGCTTCAACAGTGTGTCCATCGTTGCAAGATATTTACGAATTTGTACAAAAGTTAAGCAATGATCTTGCAGAACTCAAAAAGCAAACCGTGAAAGTGAACAAGATTTAGAAAAGTCATTGGACGTTGTAGATGAAAAGCTAGATGAGAGTGCTAATTTAATAAAACAACAATCTGAAACAATTCAAAAATGCATAGAGAAAATAGATACATTAAAGGAAAAAATATTTACAATTAAAAAAAAAACAGTAGAAAGACACACAGATGAAACGTGAAGAATTAGATCAATAGGGAAGAAGAAATACAATGGAAATATACGGGGTACTTGAAAAGACTTATCAATATGTGTGTGAAACAGTAAATACATTGGTATGGCCTTAGACATGGAAATAACGAACGAAATGATGGACGTGTGTCATAGGTTAAAAAAAAAACTTCCAAACCAAAGAACAGGGGGAAGGTTTTTGAGGCCAACGGATAAAGAGAGGCTCATGCAAAGGAGAAAGGTAAAAAGAAATCTAAACGCAAGGCAATTGGGTTTTTCATCTAGTGAAGTTGTGTATATAAATCATAGCCTTACTCCTTACTGCAAGAGTTTTTTTGGTCAAGCTAGGAAATTAAAACGTGATAGGAATTTTGCATATTTGTTGGTGGATCTTGCTGGATCAATTAAATTAAAGAAAAATCAAAATGATAATAATGTAATTGTAATAAAAGCGATTGAAGATATTGAGAAGTTGTACTAAATGTATGAGACAAATGAAGTCAGAATTTATTATCAGAATGTAAGGGGATTAAGGACGAAAACAAATGATTTTTTTTAGCTAATACGTCCTTCAATGAGTATGATATTATATTGGTAACAGAAACATGGTTAAATGATAGTATTTATGATGGCGAGCTATTTAGTAATAACTATACAGTATATAGACGGGATAGAGATGTTAAAGATAGAGGAGGAGGTGTTCTAATTGCAATAAAAAACAAATATAGTACCTGTAGATGTACGGTACACTAAATGACAAATTAGAAAATCTTTGTGTACGGGTGAATTTTCAAGGAAAATACTATTATATTGTCATTGTGTATTTTACTCCAGGATCTAGGGTAAAGGATTATATTAGTTTTTTTGAATTCATACGAAAATAATGAACCATTTCATAATAGTAGTCTTATTATAACAGGTGATTTTAATCTTCCTTTAATTACGTGTGTCGAATGCGATCTACATCTTCATGGACCAAGTTATAAAGCACTTGATAATTTTATGAATTTTTATAATTTAAGATCGATTAATGCTGTTAGGAACAAAAAAGGAAGAACTTTGGATTTAGTTTTAACAAATTTAAGACAAAATATTTTAGTAACTAAAGACGACTCACCAATAGTTCGACCAGATGAACATCATCCTCCATTAATAATCGAAGTAAACTTTCATAAAAATAACAATTACCGGTACACGAAAAATAGTCCAGTTTACAGGTATAACTTTCAAAAAGCGGATCTTTTAAAAATGTATGAAATATTTCGGGAAACGGATTGGTCATTTCTGGAGAGAATTGATAATGTAGATATAGCTGTAGAGCAGTTAATGAAGCAATAAAAGAAAATTTTAGCATAACCGTACCCAAAACGAAAACGAACTCAAGTAAAACATTTCCCTGTTGGTTCAAAAAGGATATACTGGATACTATTAGGCTAAAGGAATATTCTAGAAAAGACAAACAACAATCTGAATATAACACAATGTTGTTTAAAGAATACCGGAAACGATTAAAAATAATGCTGAATAAAGCATATAAAGAGTACGTAAGGGAAATGGAAAATAATATTATAGGTGATGCAAATGCATTCTGGAAGTTTATTAAATATAAAAAAGAAAGTTCATCTTCTATAAATCAACTAATGACATTAAATAATAAGAATTTATGTGATTATAAAAATATAGCTGATGGTTTTGCAACATATTTTAGGTCGGTGTATTTTGAGAACAAAGCATATTTTAGCATATGTGAATCTAGCAAAGTGAACGTAAATAATTCGTTAGTGTAACACGCCATAAAGATAGATGAATATAAAGCATCAATAAAAAAATTAAAACCGAAAAGGGCAAGTGGACCTGACAATATACCACCATATGCACTTAAGGCTTGCTCTGAAATATTGATGTATCCTTTATGTACAATCTACAATCTAATCCTGAAGACACAATCATTTCCCGGTCTCTGGAAAGTTACAAGAGTCTGTCCAATTTATAAGCCGGTAGAAGAAAATAAGGTAGAAAATTATACACCTGTAAGCATAATATATGCACCTGCAAAAATATTAGAGCAAATAATACATATGCGTATTTTTATCACATCAAATGTTTTGTTTCTGAAAACCAACATGGTTTCTACCCGGGTAGATCAACATTAACTAACTTAATAAATTTTACCCAGGATGTTTATGATGCATTTCATAGAAAAATACAGGTGGATACTATATATATAGATTTTGCTAAAGGTTTTGATAAAATTAACCATGAAATATTATTATGAAAACTTTCTAACTTTGGTATGTCTAGTGAGATGTTAAATCTTGTGGCCCCTTCGTATCTTAGTAATAGGAAACAGTATGTAATATATAGGTATGTAGAATCTTTTAAATATGATGTGAACTCAGGAGTTAGACAAGGATCCAATTTGGGACCATTATTTTTGTTTTTGTTTATAGACGACCTTCCGACCAAAATTAAAAGTTCAAAATATTGATGATATCAAAGTATATAAAGAAATTAATAGTTACGAAGATACTTTGCTACTACGAGATGACGTAACTACTATATACAATTGGAGTGTAGATAATGACCTCCCATTGAATTTCAGAAAGTGTTACTACTTGAGGTATGTAAGTAAAACAGACAATGAAAGACTTACATAAACGGTTGGCAACGGTGGCATGGGTATGTGAACAGTGAAAGAGTGCTCCTATGTTTTTTGTTAAAGCTAGTGGTTGTGTCGATGGCAGAGTTTATTGAACAGGAAAACATTGTCTGTAAGTACTGTGGATCACAATAATACGTATTTTTCATTGTATATTACATAAAATAACCACCGACGTTGGAAAAATCTTAACATATCGCTTCTTTCAATTGCACCGGAAGTAAACAAACCAACAGTAGTGTTGCAAACCTACAGTAAGATTCTTTTCTGACAAAGTGTTCGTCGTTGCCAGATCTTTTGACCTGGAAAATTTGGTGCAGAATGAATAGTGAAACATGGTCCGGTCCTAGTCAGACATATTCATTATTTCTACTTATTAGATAAAACAGTTATATACTGACTTAATATTTTTGTCGTCAGCGTAACCAGCATTAAATAACAAGATTAGTGGGCAATAAAAACTTCAGTATGGGAATTTGTAGGAAATGCTTGAAACCCGTTCCTCGGCAAAACATTAACTTAAAAGTGGAATGTGGTGAATGCAACAATATATTTCACTGTGTTTGTGTTGATCTGAAAGAAGATGATGTGAAATATTTACGGTTATCTGATTCTTCGTGGCGGTGTAAATATTGTGAAAAATCACGACGCAAGTCAATGACAGGTGATACTCCTATAGTAGCTATATATAAATCCCCATCTTTAAACGAAGTATACGAATTATTACTTTCTATAAAACAAGAGGTTGACTTGATTAAAACAGGGAATAGGAAATTAGAGGAAGATCTTGGTAAGTCACTAAATCTAGCCCATGAAAATTAGACGAAAATTCAAAATTATTAAAGAGTCAAAATGAAGAAGTGGTGAAGTGTATGAATTTCATTGATCAGCTTAAAACTGAAAATTTATCATTAAAAAGGCAGGTAGAAAGACTAAAGACAGAGATTGATGATCTTGATCAATATAGTAGAAGAAATACTTTGGAAATCCACGGTGTTCCCACCCTTCCGAATGAGGATGTCATTGAAATCGTAAAGAAAATTGGTATTGCCTTGAATGTAAATATCACAGATAATTTGATAGACACTTGTCACAGACTTAAAAAATCCCAAAACCAACCCGATCCGCATATAGTAGTAAAATTTGTTAGAAGATCTGATAAGGATAGCTTTGCTAAGAGAAGGAAAGTTAAAAGAAACCTAAATTGTAAAGATATTGGTTATACAACAGGTGGAATTATTTATGTAAATGATAGTTTAACACTGCATCGAAAGCTAATATATAAGGAAGCTAGGAACGTTAAAAGGGAGAAAAAATTTGATTTTCTTTGGGTTGATTATGCTGGTAACATCAAGTTAAAGAAAAAGGCTAGTGATACTTACGTATACACACTTAGTACGGTAGAGGAGGTTAAAAGTTTGTTGTAATGATTGTTAATGATAAGCGTGACCTTTCATTTATTTATCAAAATGTAAGAGGTTTAAGGTCCAAGTTGAGCGACATATATTCGAGGATCGCTGCGAATGATTTTGATGTTATATTATTAACTGAAACCTGGCTATGTGACGGAATATATAAAAATGGATTTATAGATCATAGGTATAATGTGTACCGACAGGACTGGCAAAACAGGAATGGGGGTGGCGTTATGATTGCTGTCCTCAAGGATTTTGTTGTTGAAAATATTCCAATAACTATTGATACAATTGAAATACTGTTCATAAAATTGGTATTATCGCATAAATCTTTTTATATAATTGTAGTTTATTTTCCACCGAAAACAAAAGTTGATAAATATCAAGAATTTTTTGCACAAATCGAGCAGGTTAAGGATATTCAGCACAATAACTTATTAATTTTCGGTGATTTCAATATTCCAGAAATTACCGATTCGGATTATGACTTGTTGCAAGGTAGTCTGATTTGTGTTTCGTTGGCCAACTTCTTGTCATTAGTAAATATACAATCATTTAATAGAGTGAAAAATAGTATGGAAAAACTTTGGATTTAGTTCTTTCTAACGTTGAAGGAGGTTTAAATGCATCTTAGTGTATATTTCCTTTATTACTTGCCAGTGTATATTATTTCCTTTATACTATTATCATCATTCCTCTTTAACCTGCCAACTTTATATTAAAAGTTCTAAGTTTTCTATTAAACCAAGTCCTATTATTGTATATGATTACAGTAAAGCTGACTTTTTCAATTTACACAAATCATTACAGAAACAAAATTGGAACGAAGTAACTAACTCCAATAACGTTGATAAGGCAGTGGATATTTTCTATGAAGTGGTTAATGGTGTTATTAATAGATATTTACCTAACAAAAGATTATTTAAGAAACGTACTTACCCTTGGTGGTTTACACATGAAATTATTACTGTTCTTAAGCAAAAGAATTATTATAGAAAACACAAAACTCAATCGGAGTATAATTATAATAATTTTCTTCAACTTCGTAGACAGCTAGAACGTATGTTGAGCACTGCGTACAAGAGTTATATATTACAAACTGAAAATAATCTAAATAAGAATTCTAAATGTTTTTGGAATTTTATTAAATCCAAGAAAAATAATAATTTTGTAAATAATTGTATGTTTTACAATAATCAAAAGTTGAACTCTAACAGAGATATAGCAGACAGTTATGCGCTGTATTTTCGAAGTGTATATAGTTCAGATTCTTCTTCTTACGTTATTCCTGGCATAAGAACTATGGAAGTTTGTCAGAATTTAACAATTGATTTTATAACTGAACTTGAAATTAAAGAATCCATCAAAAAACTAAAGCCATCTAAGGCAAGTGGTCCAGACTCTATTCCTAGCTATGTGTTCAAAGGTTGTGGTGATATTTTAATTTCTCCTTTGTATTATATTTTTAATTTAATATTGAAAACGGCACCATTTCCTAAATTGTGGAAAGTCAGTAAAGTTTGTCCTATTCTGAAAAAAAGGTAATACATATTTAATTGAAAATTATAGGCCAATATCACTTATATCAACTCCGGCTAAAATATTTGAGCACATAATTTTCAAAAGAATTTTTAATCATGTTAAATCATACATATTCCTACATCAACACAGATTTTATCCAGGACGTTCAACTGTGACCAACTTAATTACATTTATCAAAACATTTCAGATTCCATAAATAATATTTTATGGTTGATACCATATATACGGATTTTGCAAAGGCTTTCGACAGACTCAATCATGATATGTTACTACGAAAATTATCCTCCTTTGGATTATCATACAAATTATTGACATTAGTGGTATCGTATCTTAAACATCGTGTACAGTATGTATTATATAATCAGTTAAGTTCGTCACAGTATATAGTGTTATCCGGTGTACCACGAGGTTCAAATGTTGGACCATTACTTTTTCAGTTGTTTATCAATGATTTGCCTCAAGTAATAAAATACTCCAAATGTTTGTTGTATGCAGACGACATGAAATTGTGTAAAGAAATAAAGAACAACGATGATGTAATCAAGTTACAAATGGATTTAGATATCTGTTACAGATGGAGTATTGACAATAAAATGCCTTTTAATATAAATAAATGTTCTGTAATAACGTTCTCGAGAAAGGTAACCCTACCTAATTCCAATTACCCTATGAATAACATTATAATACAAAGAGTTAGACATGTAAATGATTTAGGCGTCCTTATAGATTCTAAAGTATGCTTTAATCACCATATATTTAAATGCATAAAATGATTAATGAGGCATACAAATCTTTAGGATTTTTAATTAGAAATACAAATGAATTTACTAACATAAGAGCTTGTACGGTTTTGTTTAATAGCTTATTACGTAGCAAGTTAGAGTATGCGTCAATAGTATGGACTTACTATAAAAAAACAGGAAAGAAATATTGAAAAAATACAAAATAAATTTTTACGATATTTGTATTTTAAAATGTACAGGGTGAATTCCCATGATATAAGAGTTTCTTACAACAAATTATTAGACATTTTTAAATATTCGCCATTAACTACACGAAGAGAAATATCTCAATTGATTTTTTTTATTTAAATTGGTCAATGGTATTATAGATAATCATGAATGCATAAGTATGTTAAGTTTCAATACAGCCAAAATGAACTTACAGACTAGAACGCTATTTTATACTGTAAAATCTAGAACTTCTATGCATATGAATTCCCCCCTAATTCGAATTTGTCGAAATTATAATAATGTATCTAAGGACAGTCCAGAGATTGATCTTTCTTTGCCATACTCTTTATATTTGAAATTGTTGAAACAAACATTAGGTAAGAGGTGTGTCAGATGATTATTAAAATATTGTATAAATTTTCTCTATTATATCCTTTATATTTGCAATTGTTGAAACAAATATCAGACAAGCAATGCATGAGATGATTATTCGAATATTGTGTACATAGTTCTTCTTTCCTATTACGTTATAGATGGAACATTGTTTTTGTTTTTTACACCAATGCCAATCAAACGTATATCCTTCTTTATTTTATTTCATTTTTATTTACTCGTCTTTCTTTCTATTTTTCTTTCTCTTTTAGTTTTATTTTATTTTTATTAGTGTACATGTATATTAGTATCTGAATATAATTTAATTGTAAGCCTATTGTAATTAGGACACCAGTCCTGTTATAGGTGACAAATGAATAAATGAATAAATATACAATGAATGGTAATGCTATATCAAGAGTATATTCAATAAAAGAGCTGGGAGTTACAATGAATTTTAATTTGTCATTTCATGACTATATACGAAACCTTATAAAAGATGCGTATAAACGATTAGGGTTTGTAATTAAAAATTCAAAATATTTTCATAAGTTGTATACCATTATTGTAATTTACAATGCTATGATTAGGTCAAAGCTAGAATATTGCTTTCTCATACGGAATCCATATCAGAAATTTCTCCAGGGACAGCACGAACAAATTCAAAAAAATATTTTTTAAAAAGGTTATATTTCTTAAAATATAATATGTGTGCCTATGAAAATAAAATACCATATGTTGCACTATTGAAAGAGTTTGACTTTATATCGTTAGCTAACAGGACAGAATATTTTGAAGAACTATTTCTTTATAAAATCATAAATGGAGTAATGCAAAACAGATTTTTTTACATAAAATTAGTTTTAATGTAAAACAGAGTAATTTAGGAAGTGGAGATCTATTTTATTGTGAGGTATCCAAAACAGAAATATATAGAAATTCGACACTTATAAGAATATGTTCGAAGTATAATTTCGACAAAGAAAGAGATGGATTTGGATTTTAGGGAGAATATCAGGAATTTTAAGAATTAGACAAGTTTTATAAAAAGTAAAATATTTTATAACTGATTTGATAGAACGTTTTATTTGTAAATGAGTACATAATGGTTTTATTAACATCAAGTGAATTTTTAAAATTGTTTTTACTTAGTTTTAGTAGAATTGAAAATGAAACTTTTTAGATGTTACATTCTTACAAATAATATGGATATTTTGGTTTGTTTAAATTTATATGTCTTTTTCATTAACTTTTTGTATTTGTGTGTGTTTTTTTTGTATTTTTGTGTTTCAATATAATATATATACAAATGTACCTTGTGTAAGCCTACTGTAACTGGAGCTTGTACTCTGTTGAGGTTAAATAAATAAAAAAACATGTGTCGCGAAATTTTCGTGTCTAGTAAATCCCTTTCCGAGACACCAGTCGGTTTTTCACCCCTATGCATTAACATGTGTGTTGTCAAATTTCCACGTCAAGAAAATCCCTTTCCTTATTCTCGACACCTGTGGGATCTTTCACCTGTAAGTATTAACGTGTTTTGTCCAACATTCAACGTTGAGAAAATCCCTTTCCACATTCTCGGCACGTGTGAGGTTTTTCATTCGTATATATTAGCATGTGTGCTGCCAAATTTCCACGTGTAGTAAATCCATTTCCGCATTCTAGGCTCGCGTGGGACTTTTCGCCCGTATATATTAACATGTGTGTGCCCAATTTTCCACATTGGAAAAATCCTTTTCCACATTCTTGGCACGTGTGGGATTTTACACTCGTATGAGTTAACATGTATGTCGCCAAATTTCAACGTTGAGAAATTCCTTTTCAACATTCTTGGCACGCGTGCGAATTTTCACCCGTATGTGTTAACATGTCCGTCGCCAGACTTGCACGTGTAGAGAATCTCTTTTACATTCTTGGCATGTGTGGGGCTTTTCATTCGTATGTATTAACATCTGTGTCGCCAAACTTGGACGTTGAGGAAATCCCTTTCCACATTCTTGGCATGTGTGGGGCTTTTCACCGTATGTATTAACATGTGTGTTGCCAAATGTGCAAGTTGAGAAAATCCTCCTCCACATTCTTGGCACGTGTAAGGTCTTTCATTTGTATGAATTAACATGTGTCTTGCCAAATTTTCACGTCTATTAAATCCTTTTCCGCATGTTTGGCATGTGTGCGATTTTTCACCCGTATGTATTAACATGTGTGTCGTTAAATTTCCACGTTGAGAAAATCCCTTTCCACATTCCTGACACATGTGCGGTTTTTTACCCGTATGTATTAACACGTGTGTCGCCAAAGTTGCACGCTGAGAAAATCTCTTTCCACATTCTTGGCATGTGTGGGGTTTTTCACCCGTATGTATTCCCATGTGTGTTGCCAAATGTGCAAGTTGAGAAAATCCTCTTCCACATTCTTGGCACGTGTGAGGTTTTTCATTTGTATGTATTAACATGTGTCTTGCCAAACTTTCACGTCTAGTAAATCCTTTTTCGCATTTTTGGCACGTGTGCGATTTTTCACCCGTATGTGTTAACATGTGCTTCGTCAGGCTTGTACGTGTAGAAAATCCCTTTCTACAGTCTTGGCATGTGTGGGGCTTTTCTCTCGTATGTATTAACATGTGTGTTGCCAAATATGCAAGTTGAGAAAATCCTCTTCCACATTCTTGGCACGTGTGAGGTTTTTCATTTGTATGTATTAACATGTGTCTTGCCAAATTTTCACGTCTAGTAAATCCCTTTCCGCATTCTTGGCAAGCGTGGGATTTTACACCCATATGTAATAAGATGTGCGTCGCCAGACTTCCACGATGAGAAAATCCCTTTCCACATTCATGGCATGTGTGGGGTTTTTCTCCCGTATGTATTAACACGTGTCTTGCCAATGTTGAACTCTGAGTAAATTCCTTTCCACACTCTTGGCATCTGTGGGGTTTTTCACCCGTATGTATTAGCATGTGTCTTGCCAAACTTCCACGATGAGTAAATCTGCTGCCACACTCTTCACACGTGTAATTCCTCTCACCAGTATGTATTACCATGTGTGCAGCCGAATATGAACGATTAATACATTCCTTTTTGCACTCTTGGCACATACAAGAATTTTCTGCTGTATGTATTAACACTTGTGTTGGCAAATGTGATCGAGAGATTCCCTTGTAAACTTCCTTTTTAGCACGAGGTTCCTTACGAAAATGAGAAATATTTTCCATTGGTGTAATGAACGCGTGTGCTCTTCTGGAAGGAATATGTTTACGGAATCTGCAAAAAATTGAATAAACACGAAATGGAAATATATAATATGAAACGCCACAAAAATGGAAGGGTTGGTATATAAAGTATAGCACTAATAGGAATATATTTATTTTGTATTATACTTCATTTGCATCTAAAATATGAGGGGTTCTCAAGTAGTGATGAGTAATATTCCGTAAACTTATGTACAATCACAAAGAAAATTGAATTCTATTAGTATATTATGATTTCATAGGATAATTCGTTTCTTATCACTGTTAATTATTACTGTTATTATATTACTGTTATTACTGTTAATTATTACTGAACAGCATTATGTTATTATATTTAGAGAATACCCATAAATGTATATTTACTTACAATATGTTCTATGCGAGTAAATATGTGGAAAAAATGGTATAGTACTTCCACATACTTTTACACCGCAAAAACAGTTTAAATTTAAATGTAAGTGGATTTTCTAAACTTGATTCTAATATTGTTATTATAAATATATTAAATTTTTATGTTATAAACAAATTAGGTTGCGTAACTGTCAGAAGACACATGTTTCACCATGTCTCAGACACAGTTGCGCATACATTACTAATAAAACTCCAATTGACTAAAGCAATATATATATTTTAAGATTATATATTTGTGCATAATCTTAAAATATATACACAAACATATGATCTTAATATATATATTCATCCTCACGGCATTGTCAAGGCTCTATATTTGTATTTTACATTTAAAGTTGCAACCGGGTGTCTCTGACTTCCGTATTCGGTAGCCCGATCATCACCCCTGTTCTTCGCGCGCAGAGTCATTGGAAGAACTGAAAACGTACTCTGTACACAAAGAGTTTATGGTTGTGAACTCGGAAAGCCTGGTACTTCTGCTTGTCAAGGTCAAAAAGTGGGAGAAAAAATGATGTGTAGAATGTAAAGAGGGTGCAACAGTGTCTGATGCTTGTAAGGGAACATATTCATTTGTAGTTCGTGCACATTCCGCCTGTAGCGCTACTGTGGCACAACGTATATTGTAACTGTATAACTCTTGTACATCGCTAGTAGGTCTATTCGCGTTAGTAACGACCGAAACTATGTTGTCAGCTCTGACTGCGATAAGGCACTGTCGTGCTGCTTTTGCTTTTCTTTTTTCCCCTTTTTCATTTGTGAGACGCCAAACATGTTGTTTTTGCTTGTTGCACGCGCTGAACGGGTTCCTGCGAGCGAAGTATTTAAGAAGTTGACTACATATTCTTGTTTGCGATAGTTTTAAATTGGTTAACTGTTGTAAAATATACGAAAATAAAGCTGTACTTGTTAAGGTATATTAGTCGACGACGTAGCTACTGACAATGTTGATTACAGATTTTCTCGAGGAAGAATTTAATTACAGTAGAGGTGAAAAGGAGACGTCCATTTAGACAGCCCCCCCCCTTATCAGACTCAATCGGAAATGGTCTCAATGTGCAGGCGAATTTTTCGTTTGTACACACTTAGGGGCGCCGTCAGAACGAAAACAAAGTGGGGGCTGTCTAAATGTTAGTCCCCCACTATGTACAATTGAATCAGAAATTGTCGCAATCGTTTGTACATCGTTCGTACAGAAATCTGCAAGCAAAATTTTCGTTTTTAGACAATTAGGGGCGTCGCCAGAACGAAAAAAGTGGGGGACTGTCTAAATGTTAGCCCCCCAAAATGTCCAATTCAATCACAAATTATCGCAATCGTTTCTACACCTTTTGTACAGAAATGTGCAGGCAAAAGTTTTGTTTGTACACAATTAGGGGCGCCGCCAGAACGAAAACAAAGTGCGGGCTGTCTAAATGGTAGCCCCCCCCCCCACCATGTCCAATTCAATCACAAATTGTCGCAATCGTTCCTACATCGTTTGTACAGAAATGTGCAGGCGAAATTTTTGTTTGTACACAATTAGGGGCGCCGCCAGAACGAAATCAAAGTGGGGTCTATCTAAATGGTATTCTCTTCCACCATGTCCAATTTAATCACAAATTGTCGCAAGCATTCCTACATGGTTTGTACAGAACTGTGCAGGCGAGATTTTCGTTTGTACAAAATTAATGGCGTCGCCAGAACGAAAAAAATGTGGGGGCTGTCTAAGTGGTAGCACCCCAGCATATCCAATTCAATCACAATTTGTCGCATTCGTTTCTACATCGTTTGTACAGAAATGTGCAGGCCAAATTTTCGTTTGTACACAATTAGGGGCGCCGCCAGAACGAAAACAAAGTGGGGGCTGTTTAAGTGGTAGCACTTCACCATGTCAAATTCAAGCAAAAATTGTCGCAATCGTTTCTACATCATTTGTACAAGAATGTGCAGGCGAAATTTTTGCTTGTACATAAATGGGAGCGCCGTAAAAACTGAAACAAATTGGGGACTGTCTAAGTGATAGCCCCCCCCCCAAATGTCCAATTCAATTACAAATTGTCGCAATCGTTTCCACGTCGTTTCTACAGAAATGTGAAGGCTAAATTTTCGTTTGTACATAATTAAGGGTGCCGCCAGATCGAAAAAAAGTGGGGGTCTGTCTAAGAGATAGCCCCCCCCCCCCCCACCATGTCCAATTCAATCACAAATTGTCGCAATCGTTTCTACATCGTTTGTACAGAAATGTGCATGCGAAATTTTCGTTTGTACATAATTAGGGGCGCCGCCAGGGCGAAAACAAAGTGGGGGACTTTCTAAGTGATAGCCCAATCACCATGTTCAATTCAATCACAAATTGTCGCAATCGTTTGTGCATCGTTTGTACAGAAATATGCAGGCGAAATTTTCATTTGTACGTAATTAGGGGGCGACGGCAGAACGAAAACAAAGTGGGGGGCTGTCTAAATGGTAGCCCCCCACCATGTGCAATTGAACCACAAATTGTCGCAATCGTTTGAATATAGTTATAGAGAAATGTGCAGGCGAGATTTTCGTTTGTACCAGGGCCGGCGCTAGAAGTTTTGCCGCCCTGGGCGGTTCTTTCACATGCCGCCCTTTTATTGTTTTCTTTCTCAAATTTTGCCGCCCCTGTATTCTTTTCTTTTTCAAATTTTGCCGCCCATCAGACTTGCCGCCCCGGGTGGTGGCACGGCTCGACCCCCCCGCGCTCCGGCCCTGGTTTGTACACAAATAGGGGCACCGCCAGAACGAAAACAAAGTGGGGCTGTCTAAATGGTAGCCCTCCCACCATGTTCAATTCAACCACAAACTGTCGCACTTGTTTGTACGCCTTTGTACATAAATGTGCAGCTGAAATTTTCATTTGCACATAAATGTGGCCCCGCGAAAACGATAACAAACTATGGGCTCTCTAATTGATAGCCCTCCCACCATGTCGAATTCAACCACAAACTGTCGCTCTTGTTTATTACGGTTTTGTACAGAAATTTGCAGGCGAAATTTTCGTTTGTACACAATTGCGAGCGCGCCAAAACGATAACAAAGTATAGGCTGCCTAATTGGTAGCACCTCCCTACTCCGATTCAAAAGAAAATTATCTTAATTGTTTGTACATCGTTTGAGCAGTAATACGCAGGCGAAAGTTTTTTTTTCTACGCTATCAGGTGCGTGGACAGAACGAAAAAAAGGGGAGTTGTCTAAGTGCTAGCCCCACTATGTTCGATTGAACCACAAATTGTCGCGATCGTTTATACATCGTTTGTGCATAAATGTGCAAGTAAAATTTTCGTTTGTATTAAATAATATACGGATGTGAGTATTTTTAATATCTGCGATCAACGTTAACCGGTTTGAATAACGGTTGCTGAGTTTGAAAATGGTACCTATTACACTAGTCGAAAAAAAAAATCTTTTTCTCTGGCACACGGAAGAAAATACCTGATTCTAATAGACCTTTTCACGTAGAATTCGAATCTGCAATCAGTTTTTCTCTATCACCCTCATTTTTTCCGTGACAGAGGTGTTTTCGGAAAATTTCCCCTCAAATTTCTTTTCTTTTTCTTTTTTCTTTTTTTAAAAAACATTTTCACACTTGTACCTTGGGTACGTTAGGTATATAAACACACAAATTATATTGTATGTTAGCTTGATTTGTACTTAGTAAGCCCTCTAAGTAGCATTATTCTATCTAGAGAAATAAACATATTTATATAAAAATATGCTATGTGTACTGTTCATTTTACAATATTCATTATTGCAGATACAATTACATATAACTTCCATTACAATATAAGCACGGTTTATATCTTATTGGATTTGAAATAAAACATATTTTCAATGATGTATACACCGTGTCAGCATTTTATATCTACTTAATAAATAATACAATAGAAGTGAGTGGTATCTTCTTAATAAATGGACACTTACTTACCTCAACTAATATGTTTTAGTTGTTTACTTTCTTCTGTGTTTGGTTTCTAGAACATCTCTTTTAAGTGTCCAACAGTAATCAGCTAGCATTTTTGAACTTCACCGTCACTGGTATCTCTTCTCCATGGAGGAATTGTCCTGATGAAAATGTTCCCCATACTCATCCTAACAGCACCAAAGTTTTCAGGAAAGAAATGCAGGTGGGAGTCTAGAAAGTGAACTTTAAGTGACATGTTGCAACCCATTTCATTGAATGATTGCCGGAAATCACTCACAATTTCACGGTAATTTGGGGCTTTCTTGTTTCCTAAAAAATCTCTGTTAAACATTTAAATGGACACCAAGCTACTTTCTCAACCAGAGTTAAGAGATCCTCAAATTTTTGGTCACGAATCAAACATCTTATTTGGGTGTCTGCAAAACTCCCTAGCTTCACTAACCCGAGGAATTTTTTCCTTGAGGTAACAAGATCCTGCATTACTTTTGTCCATTGCCCTAACAAAGTTTTTGAAGAGCCCCAACTTTATGTGAAGAGGGGGTAGAATTATCTAATCAGGGCTCACCAGTGAGGAATAAACAGCATTCTTCTGTCCAGGAGTTAATACATGCGTTGGCCGTTCCTTCTTGATGTAATGTTCCGCTTTGTTCCTGCTGTCCCATTCGCAGAGGAAACAACATTTCCTATAACCAAGCTGCAAACCCATTAACAAAGAAATGGCGTAAATCACAGCAAACGGTCCACTTGTATTTCTCATACTGAATGTTTTCTAACACTATTTCGATGTTTTCATAGGTTTCCTTCATATTAGTTGCATAAGCCAAAGGCACTGAAGGAAATTTGTTGCCATTGTGCAAAAGGACAGCCTTAAAACTAGTTTTCGAAGAGTCAATAAGCAATCTCCACTCTGTACTTATGTGCATGTCCAAGTGTATCCATCACAGCACAGACATTATTACAATACACTAAATCATTTTCTTGAGAATAATAGTTTTGAAACTCTGTATGAAGGTTTCGAAAAATACATACTTTAGTGTCACGATGTAGCAGATTCCAGCCTTAAGTTTAGTATCAAGAAGTTCTGTCTGTGTCTTGGAGAGTTTTAAATCCCGTACGAGGTCATTTAGTTCACCCGGAGTTATCAGATGGGGATCCAATGTAGATGTGCTTCCTACATAAGTAGGATCATCATCTTCATTTAGAACTTCAATAGTTGCCTCAAGTACGTAATCCTCATTTACCGTAAGATGAGGAAGAGGTACTGGTACAGGTAATTCTGCACTGTGTGGAAAGGCCTAATTGCTTATGGCAAATTAGGGTACTGTACTGTGTGGTTAGATTTACTGCTTATTTCTTTTATCTGTGTCATACAAAAGTAGCAGTCTGAAGAATGATCTTTTCGTTCCCTCCAGATCATCGGTACTGCGAAGTTCATGTTTCGTCCACCATTTGCCCACCCAGTCAGACGTTTCACGCAAGTACAACAAATGCAGTGAGGAACCCAGTTCTTATCTTGGTCTCCTACACAGCAACCAAAATATAACTGATAACACTTCCTCACAAGTGGAGTAAAACATCGACGTTGTGATTTAAATATCAGCTCCCCACATACATAACAGAAATTGTCCGGTTTATTACACACTTCCTCGACATCTTGTATCCTGTAACGTATCACACACACACACACACACACACACACACACACACACACACACACACACACACACACACACACACAGGAATCTACACTCCATCAAATTCCCACAAAATCCCTCTAGAAATTTCCTCATACAAAAATGGTGAGATGGTGAACACATCATTGAAAATGTTTTATTGGAAGTCCAGTGAGGTATAAACCGTGGTATATTGTAATTTTCGTGGAAATTATATGTGTTGAAGACCGACCCGACCCCACCCGTGACCCGAATTGACTGACCCGACCGACAACCCGACCAGAGCTGACCCGATTGGCCCGACCCAAAGTGACCCGAGTGAACCAACCCGAAGTGACCTAACCCGACAACCGACCCGAGTGACCTGACCTTACAATCTAATCAGTTTGAGAGAGCTAGAACCTTACAAAACTGCCACCAGAAAAAAAAAATGCTGACCAATTCTTATGCATAAACCATTGTTTCGGCTTTTTTATTTGTAGTATAATTATCCTCCTCCTCCTCCTCAGTGTTCTGCCATTAATGACAGGCCAGTTTCTGTGAACTAGGTAAGAAGCTTCCATTTTTGCGATTTCCCGCTAATATCTGTCTCGCAACCCAACATAAAGTACCACCCTCCTTATTACAATCTATCAATTGCTACCTTCTTACACACTCTCGCTCTCCTGATATCACCCCCTTTACTACATCTCTCAGAATGCAATCCCTTAGCAAGATCGAAACTTGTGATCCGTCCATTTTTTCGCTTCCTTATATCGTCTAATATTGCTCTCGTCTCTTGCATTTTTTCAGCATTTCCTAATTCGTTTTCCTCTCTACCCTGCTAACCTTCTTTATTTTACTCCACACCCAAATTTCCAATGTTAAAATTTAGGCATTCAACTTCGAAAATCAAAATAAAATTTGACTGAGTTCTGAAGACAAGTTCTGAAGGCTAAAAGAATAAAAGTTCTGAAGACAACATTATTTTCTAGTAAGGAATGTATATAGAACTTCTTTTAATATTGTTTGCTGTGTAACAAACAACAATTTCATCACGTTAACATTCCGATTTTTCTATTTAAAAACAGCGTTGCTGTCTGATAGAATCATAAGGAACTAATTGCACTGAAATATCATTCTGTAGGGAATTACCTTTTATTTTTTCTTGATTAATTTATCTAGGAGATATTTGCAACGTTATATAAAATTAGCAAGTATTTTATTGCGGAGAAAGTCAAATCACTACCCCAGCAATAATAATAATAATAATAATAATAATAATAATAATAATAATAATCTGAAAGTGACCAAGAAAGGTCTGTCTCTTTGTAGAGGTCTGTGTTCAATTGGCCCTCACACCGTGAGTTGAATGCGAATGGATATAAGGTGAAGGTCAGTTGTTGGACGAGACGAGACGAGACAGAATTTTCATGAAAGGGTACGAGATGATACAGAGCTCTTTCAATAGAAACATATGCAGTTTTCCAGACGAAACTACCTTCACGACACATTTTCGAAACGAGAATGCCCCAAACCAGGTCTCGTGAGCAACACTAGTAAGTATATCCAACATACTACTTGGTTGTGGCTGTTCAGATACACCGTGAACGTGCGTAAGGACTGAGTGAACATGGGGCCTTCACAGAGCGTCATAAGGGCTTGTTTGCTGTACGAGTTCAAATTGCTGCTCCGCGGAGCGGAAGATATGACAGGCCTTTGGTGAGGGTGTCGTGACTACGCGGAGAGTGCAGTGGTATGACGGTTTAAGGACGGTGACGAAACACTCGAAGACGCACCACGTGCCGGAAGACAAACAGATGTTCAAGATAAATATCTTCGGGCAGCAATTGAGGCGAAGACAGACATGTGAGGAACTGGTACTACCTTTCAGTGTAAGTGGAGAAACCATTCGGCACCACCACCATCAACTTGGGAAGCACTGCAAGCTGGGTTGATAGGTCCTACATGATTTGACTTGGAGCCAGAAAGCAACGCGAGCAGACACCTGTGTTTCTTTGGTGTCTCTTCTGAGGAAGGAGCAATATCTGAACAGGGTGTTGACATGTGATGGGAAGTGGGTCCTGTACGAAGCTCCACGGCGCCGTCATTGTTGGTTAGCATCCCATGAATCGGTTCAAAAACAGCCCAAGCCAGCACTACGCCAGAATAAGGTTCTCCTGTGCATTTTGTGGACTGTTCGAGGCATCGTCCATCGGGAACTGCTACCAGCTGGTCAGATCATCAATGCAACTGTGTACTGTCTGGATCCAGCAGTTCTGAATCGCAAAGGGGTCCTCTTGTTACAAGGCAACGCTAAGCCCCACGTGGCTAAAATGACCCAGTACATCATTCTACGCCTTGGATGGAAAACACTATTGGATCCGCCATACTCCACGTTGTACCGTCCGGTTATCACCTGTTCCATTCCTTGGACAATCACCTTAGAGAACGCCAATTCAAACAGCTAGTAGAGGTTCAATATGCACTTGATACCTTCTTCACTTCACGTCCCACCAAGTTGGACTGCGATGGAATCCATGGCCTTCCAGAACGTTTTCAGAAGGTCGTCGAGGCTGATGGAGACGATTTTTGATATTCCAGGTACGTCTTAGGTTACATACCAATGTTCGAAGGTGTTGGTGAAAAGGCAGCGGAACTTTCTTGGGCACTCTTAAAGTTATAATAATAATAATAATAATAATAATAATAATAATAATAATAATAATGTGTCCTGCCCAAAGGCAGATGTTTGACCCGAAGGTCCATGGGTATTGATTCCAGCTCGTACCAAGTAAGTTTTCTGGTGGACAAACCCCATGTGCATGGGTTTTCTCGGTGTTCTCCCATTTCCTCCCACTTTCTTCATTCAACCACTTCAATTATTTCTCATCATCACTGTCTCTCTTAGCGTTGGTGCATAACGTGGGACGTTAACTAGATATTTCCTTTCAATTTCACTTAATGTGACATTTAACTTGACATAGAAACGCAGAAAGGAAAAAAGTCAGTAGTAATATTAATTACAATTACAATACCAATTAGTTAATATAGCGTAAAATTAAAATTTTATTACTATTTCACCTTCAATTAGTCACATTTATCATTCATTCACCAACTTCGAATTGAATTCCACAACAAAGCTCTTTATAGTATTCCGTATAGAAAATAAGTGAAGAATGTGACGACCCGACCCGAGTGACCCGACACGAGCTAACCCGACTGACCCGACCCGACAACCCGACCCGTAACCCGACCCGTTTGAGAGCACTATCAGAGGGGTACTATTTACAGTACAATTTATTTTGTATGGTTTAGCGTACTTTAAGGCTACCATACTTTTTGAAAACAGAAAAAACGGGACATCTTACAAATTAGTAGTAAATATTGCATTTTGTATTAATTTTATCTTTCGAATTTTACTACAGTATCGCACTAGTTATACAACTTAAAATAATGTATTAATATAGTCCATACTCAGTGGCGTATTTAGGGGGAGGGCTTCCGGGCTCAAGTTCCCCACCGAAATCTTACTTACTATAGTAAAGTATATGAAGTATCTTGCAGAATTTTCATATTTTCAGGCAAAGCACCCCCGGAAGTTAGCAAAGCCCCTCCCGAAACAAAATCGTAAATACGCCACTGTCCATACTTAATCAACAGTGATAAAAATTATTATAGAAGCTAGAAGCTGTTATACAATATAAACGCAATCAGTGAACATACAATATTTAGGCAAAAATTACATTTTCAATATTATTACGCATACCACCTTTACATGCTCTACATGTCTATAAAGAAAAATATCCAGATTTATGAAGTTGTTTCAAAATTTCAATAGGCTGATTTATTTTTGTTAACCTAAAATGCGAACTAAAAGAAAGCAATTTGCATAATTGTTTTTCTGAAGCAGAAAAAAAATGTGTTTTCGGGGCTGGTCTGCAACGTCACAAGAATTTGTTGCCACCTCGGGGTATACATTCTTACTTTTAGTGATAAGAGTGCTACTTAGGAGGATTTAAACATTGCGTGTTATATCCGGGGAAGCAACGATTGCAATAATAATAAAGATTAGAATGCAATTGTTCCTATAGTATTGTCGGAATTGAAAGCAAAAGGAATAAGTCGATTTTATTATCTTTTCAGAAATTTTGATATGTAATTAATAATAATAATAATAAAGAAAAAACAGGACAAGAAGGAAAATTTCTGCACACCGGGACAAATTTTAAGAAACCGGGGCGTATGGTAGCCTTACATACTTATTTGCATGCGGAGTGTCAGTACGGAGCCACTACGTAGCAGAGTTGAAACAAAACCTCGTAAATAGGTTGCCAACTCAGGAAAACAAAATTACCGGCACACCCTCAAAATTCTCTGTACAAATGAGAAACTGAAGACTGTATTGATCGTTATTGTATTTACCAGCAATTGCCACTTGTTTAAAATTATCGAAACAGATGAATAATACTGGATATTAATCTTTATGTAACAATAGTTGATTCATAAAATGAAATTTATTCTATAAACTTCACTTCAAACAAAGGAAATTGCTTTAAAAAGTCATTTTCTACTCTCAATAAATGAATAAAATTCTTTTACAATAAAATATAAGTGTTATCAAATTTGTTATGTTAAATAAATAAAACTGCCTTACGTTAAAAAAATATCGATAATGTATAATACAACGGAAATTTGTGTTTGTAAAGGCACTGTTGAAAAATTTCGATGTTCAATGTTATATTCTGGATTGCAGATTGCAAAATGCCCGTCAGAAGGGGGCTAATAAGAAGTTTGTACCGGTCACCGGCCTTAATCAAAATTACAGCAAATACCAGCCAGTTAGCAACTCTACTCGTAAATCAGAATGCTGAATGCACCAAAATACTTCACCATGCATTCTATAGTTTCTGCAAAATGAGTTTAATGAAGATGATCAAATAAAACAAAATACTGTGTTCTAATTTTCCCTTTAAGAGTCTACTTTGTGAATTTGTTATATCTTCCACTTATCAATTTCCTGTACGAGATGAGAATAACGGTTTCTGCGCAAGATAGAAAGAAAAAAATACATTTTTCTCATAAGGATTCAGTTCACGTAAGAAATAATGAATAAGTTTAATAATAAGAGCCGAGGAGTGAAAAACTAACTCAGCAATAATCATTGTAAGTATAAATATAAATATAAAAAAACAAAAAAAAATTAATTCCATCATCGTTAGGATAAGATCAATATAGTGAATCACACGATAGTGTGAACAAACCAAACCACACAATAGTGTGAACTAAGTCCTGTTAGAAAAATACTCCATAAATGTGACACATTTTTTTAATGCTTCTACCATTTATACAAACCCTCACATCGTTTTCGTTCTGGCGGCGCCCCTAATAGAGTACAAACAAAAATTTCGCCTGCACATTTCTGTGCAAATGATGTACAAGCGATTGATATATTTTGTTATTAAATTGGATATGGTGGGGGCTACCAATTAGACAGCCCCACTTTGTTTTCGTTCTGGCGGCGCCATTAATTGTGTACAAACGAAAATTACGCATGCATATTTCTGTACAAACGATGTACAAACGATTACGAAAATTTGTGATTCAATTGGACATGTTGGTGGGAAGCTACCACTTAGAGAGCCCCCAGTTTGTTTTCGTTCTGGCGGCGCCCCTAATTGTGTACAAACGAAAATTTTGCCTGAACATTTCTGTAAAAACGACGTACAAACGATTGCGACAATTTGTGATTGAATTGGACATGGTCGGGGGCTACCACTTAGACAGCCCCACTTAGTTTTCGTTCTGGCGGCGCCCCTAATTGTGTACAAACAAACATTTCGCCTGCTCGTTTCTGTACAAACGAAGTACAAACGATTCCGACAATTTGTGATTCAATTGGACATGGTGCGGAGGTATTACTTAGAAAGCACCCTACTTTGTTTTCGTTCTGGCGGCGTCCCTAATTGTGTACAAACAAACATTTCGCCTGCACATTTATGTACAAACGATGTACAAACGAATGCGACTATTTCTGATTGAATTGGACATGGTCGGGGGCTACCACTTAGACAGCCACCACTTTGTTTTCGTTCTGGCGGCGCCCCTAATTGTGAACAAACAAACATTTCGCCTGCCCGTTTCTGTACAAACGAAGTACAAACGATTGCGATAATTTGTGATTGAATTGGACATGGTGGGGTGGCTACCACTTAGACAGCCCCCTTTCTTCTGTTCTGGCGGCGCCCCTAATTGTGTACAAACGAAACTTTTGCCTGCACATTTCTGTACACACGAAGTAGAAACGATTGCGATAATTTGTGATAGAATAGAACATGTTGGTGCGGGGCTACCAGTTAGACAGTCCCCCACTTTGTTTTCGTTCCAGCGGCGCCCCTAATTTTGTACGAACATACATTTTGCCTGCACATTTCTGTACAAACGAAGTACAAACGATTGTGACAATTTGTGATTCAATTCGACATGGTGGGGGGGGCTACCACTTAGACAGCCCACATTTTTTTCTGTTCTGGCGGCGCCCCTAATTGTGTACAAACAAAAATTTCGCCTGCACGTTTCTGTACAAACGAAGTACAAACGATTGCTATAATTTGTGATTGAATAGGACATGTTGGTGGGAGGCTACCAGCTAGACAGCCCCCAATTTGTTTTCGTTCTGGCGTCGCCCCTAATAGTGTACAAACGAAAATTTGGCCTGCACATTTCTGTACAAACAATGTACAAACGATTGCGATACTTTGTGATTCAATTGGACATCGTGGGGGGAGCTACCACTCAGACAGCTCCCCACTTTGTTTTCGTTCTGGCGGCGCCCCTAAGTTTGTTCAAACAAACATTTCGCCTGCACATTTCTGTACAAACGATGCACAAACGAATGCGACAACTTGTGATTGAATTGTTTTTTTTTGGGGGGGGGGGGGGAGGCTACAACTTAGACAGCCCCCATTTTTTCTGTTCTGGCGGCGCCCTTAATTATGTACAAACGAAAATTTCGGGTGCACATTTCTGTACAAACGAAGTACAAACGATTGCGACAATTTGTGATTGAATAGGACATGGTCGGGGGCTACCACTTAGACAGCCCCCAATTTTTTTCGTTCTGGCGGCGCCCCTAATTGCGTGCGAACATACATTTCGCCTGCACATTTCTGTACAAACGAAGTACAAACAATTGCGGCAATTTGTGATTCAATTGGACATGGTGGGGGGCTACCACTTAGACAGCCCCCATTTTTTTCTGTTCTGGCGGCGCCCCTAATTGTGTACAAACGAAAATTTCGCCTGCACATTTCTGTACAAACGAAGTACAAACGATTGCGATAATTAGTGATTGAATAGAACATGTTGGTGGGGGGGGGTATCAGTTAAACAGCCCCAATTTGTTTTCGTTCTGGCGGCGCCCCTAATAGTGTACAAACGAAAGTTTGGCCTGTACATTTCTGTACAAAGAATGTACAAACGATTGCGGCAATTTGTGATTTAATTGGACATGGTAGGGGCTACCATTTAGGGGAACTCCCTCGAGAGGAATCACTCTACTTATTTATTGCAAAAAGCAGAATTTAAAAATTCGCATTCGTCCAAAGTTATCGTGTGAAGTAACAGCCGTTTGTATGTACGTACTAATATTGATAAATTCCACTACGCGATCCCAATTAATAGTTCATATATACGCGCCACACACACACAAACTAGCATTTGTACACACGAAAGTATATCTGGTAGTATCCACACGCTTACGCCGGAAACTAGAAAGAAACAAACACACACACACACACACACAGGGACAGAGAGAGAGAAAGAGAATATCTTGTTGTACCTTTATACTGAATGCACCATTACTCACAAAATCAGTTAAAAAAGAAAAAAGAAAAAAGTTGTAAATGAAACTTTCAAAGATTGGTACCACTGCAGCGTGTCACAAATGAGATTGTTCCATAATGATTGATTCGTAATATGATGTATATGGGTTTCTTAATGGTAGTATAACAAAATGCCTTCAAATTGACCACTAAATAAAAAGTGAAATTTATTTCTCAAATTTTGTAAAATCGAAGTCGGTGGGCATTATGGGAACAGTCTACAATAACAATATATGCAAATAAATATTAATATACTTCACGTTTTCCAGTGGGTGCAAGAAAGCTTCGAATAGTATTTGTTGCCAGAAGCATTAGCTGATGTAAATATATATATATATATATATATATATATATATATATATATATATATACTGCCGTGGCCAGTTGGCGTCTTATTAGTAATCTTGAATTTTCGAAAGCTAGAATGAATAATTTACTAGTTGCGCATACATTCTTATGTTCACAATATTTGCAAGATACTGACCTAGTGTTATAATTTACCACCTAACATTGAAACACACGACCTTTCTTCCTACCTATTTCTTAAAATTTTATGCGTTATTTCACATGTAAGAGAAGTCGAGTCAGAGAGAGGAGACACCGACTATTACTAACCATGTTTCGGGGTGTATTAATTATACTTCATCTCTGTTTCTACATAATTTATACATTACTTTACAAACTGGTTCCTTTTCATCATTTCTAAATTAGTACTTTGCTACTCTTTAGTGCAAATAGAAATGGTACTTAAAATATATTAGTTATTTAGAGTACTGTCAAAAATTTTTTTCAAAATCTCGAAATTATTTAAAACCTAGAATAATAATAAATGAAAATAAAGTAATTTGACACATGGTTGTTCTAATTTGGAAGATAAAGTAATGAAAATAAATCCCTTCCCGGAAATTTATATGCCAGGGAAAAAACAGGGAATTTATTCACATATTATGTTTTCTTTCCCTTCGGGAATATTCCCACTGCCTATCACTATTCCCAAGCACTCGTACATATTTCGTGATGAACTGAAATCTCATACTATTGAACTATTACATTATATGTCGTAGATATATGGAATTTACAACAATCGAGTGTTTTCCGTAGCACTTATATTCTCCACAGACGAGAATCGATTGTGTTTACATTTAAAAATTAGAAATCAGATTAACTCAAGTACGCACCAGAATGCATATATTACAGTACGGAATGAACATGATTTTATAGGTGAAAATCGATGTAGCAAGTCAATCAATATATTTATAAATAACATTGTTAATTTAAGTGACAGAAACCTTAGTCAATGCGAGAACTTGTTGCAATTTCAACTACCAGAGACAGTTACTATAATCACAAGGAAACAAAGGAAGGCTATAACAAATTTAAAATTTCGCATTGTAACATAAACTGCTGGTAATCTTGTATCCTCGGAATGTTTTCATATGTTTGATTTTACTATTCTCTGACTGTTCTGATATATTAAAATTTTAATCCACATTACGATATTCAGGGCCATTGAAATATATCTACGTGGTTAAATGTGATACAATTGTAGGTGATTTTTTGAAATAAAACATTTTGAGAAACGTCGAGTTTTCAATTCCTCGTAACTTTTCACCTATTTATAAGAAATGTAATTGTGAATATAAAATTCGGCGCTAGGATAATGAGCAAATGTAGTGCCCCGTTCGTCTCCTTTGTATTATTACTGTTACAAGCATTTCGAATTTCATATGTTTTTAAGCTGTAACGTCTTTATCTGGCACACCGGAAAACAACTCTGCTATTCTACAATCCGGTTAGAACATAGAATTTAAATTTGCAATATACTCATGACGACATTGCACGAAAAATAAATTCTATACTTGGTTTTCAACACTACTATTACAGGGTATGTCAAAAAACGTCTTTTGAGTATTATTTGCATTGCGAAAAAGTTCAGTGTTTATTGTTTATTACTTTAAAGTGTAAAGAACGTGTCAAGATAAAATACCCACTGTATATTTAAAAAATGAAAGAAACGTGTTATAATTTACATTATAAAGGGAAGGCGGTTGAATTTTTTGAAATGAATTTTCTACTATCTTGGTTGTCTACCTTCACCTCAGTTTTTATCATCTTCCTTTCATTGAAATGGGTATGATAAGAAGAACAGAATTAGAAATGTTCGTCAAAATTATCATGTCACGAGTCACTCTTCTTAGAGAGAGATAGCTTACTACGCATGCTTATCATTCAAAATTATCTGCGTCGTGCACTAGTGTTTTGAGAAATACTGTATTCCCAAGAAAAGGAAAAAGATCTGTGTGTTACTTCTCAGTACGTAAATTTCAAATCCAGCTTCTTTCATTAGGTCAGGAAACGAGCCAATCGTTTGAAATTAAATTTTGTACTGAAGTTACTACTGCCTCGGACTGCAATGAGGATCCTATGAGTAGTCAAACTTATGTAAATTGTAGGACATATGACAAGTGGATTATGTCAGGATGGTGAAATTTGCTACATAAAATCTTTACTAAAAACCAGTGGGCAAATGATCTACGCTTTAAGGGTTGAAAGCGGGCTATTTGTAAAGTTTTCAGTTATATACCAAATTATCGTTTTGTACTATAATATAAAATTATTATCTTATATACAGACGTCTACCACGTCATCTAATACAGTTTAGTGGCCACAGTTTTACCAGCACAGAAGGAATTCTAGGGAAACTAGATTTTCAAGTGGATGTTGCGTCCTAAACCCATACATTTCCGATAAATGTACCGCAGATACAAGAAGAGAGCAACTTGGATGAATTAGCAGAGAAATAGAAGATAGAAAAAAATAGCAATTAGAAACTCAACAAAAGGAAAAAAAGACAACCAAACGATTACAGAGTAAAACAGAAACCTTCCGGACCAGTGAAATAGAAGACATGAAAAGAAAAACGCGTAAAGCTAGGGAACTTTATCAACATATAACAGAAAGTAATTTAAGACGAAAGAGATTAAATAAATATAGAGTTTAAAAAAATACTAAAATAAAATGATAGAATCAAAGAAAAACAGCTGGAAAACACATTGAAACTAATTTAAATCTAGATCCCTGGGGTAAACCTTACAATTATAAGTAAAACACCTACCACACTCTCAACGCTAAAAAGAACAAATGGTACATATACAAATAATGGGGAAGAAACAATAGACTATCTAATAAGTGAAAAAGGAAAATCTCAGTCCGACTCCGACCCATGTTAAAAAATGCGTTTGCTAAAAAGAAGACTTCATTCTTCTCAAGAAATATAGTCTGTGTTTCCACGCGTAGGGTCCATTCTTTCTTTTCTAGTGATCTCTGCATCGTTCTTCCCCTGCATTACTGCTTTGTGAAGGTCTGGTTTCACAACCGGACTTCTTTGAAGCTATCACACGTTGATCAGAGTCGTAAAATATTCTTACACTGTCATTGCTACGTTTGCCAACTCTACTATAATCAAAACTAAAGTGTTGTTCATCAATCTTAACACGATTTGCACTGTTCACTTCGCCATAATTCACTGTCATGATTACTAGAGGTACGCGCGTTTATATTATCCTGACAAATAACAAGGTCATCTATTCTTTTTGTGATAGCACTTCATGATCTGCTTCAACTCGGGTTACTTCTTGTTGCATAATTGTCATGTCATTGTTTAGTTTCCCTTATCTTATCGATATCTTCATCTATACTCTCTTTTAGTTGTTCAAGTTGCCTTGTTAAACAGGTATTAACATCATTGAAATGCTTACTTGTTTCATCTATACGTTGGGATAATTGTTGGGTTACCTTACATACTTGTTTATTCACATTGCTTATATTTCTCACTAACTCACGTTCTATACTCCAAACATGTTCTGACCTCTTGAATACGTGTGGCCACTTCACCTGTTATTTCATCCACTCGTTTAGTTAGACTTTCCTTCTTACTTCTTCGAAAAATAGAGAAAAACATTTCGTTACCGGTAGGACTGTTAGAAGATGGAATACTTAATACTTAATTGTAAGCGTTCCAGTCGAGAAGTTTTCTATCTATTCTTAGTAGTAATGAATGATCAGGGCTGGAACGCATAGGGTAATATTGTGTTAAATATAGGTGGATTACACGTTTAATTAGTTATTAGTGAATCCACCGAAATACTATCAATAAAATGCTAATAACCAAAACCTTTAGAGAAGAGCTTAAACATCCCAATGCAAGGAGTTCGAGATTTCCATCCGAAATATCGGTAAGAAAGTTAACATTATACATTACTCATCACTAGTGTAACGTGTAATCTTAATATTGTTCTTCTATTGAACACTTTAATCGGACAAAAAAAAATATTAGAAAATTGTCAAATATATTTCAGATTTAAAAAGGTGATGTGTGTATCCGAAAAGCATGAGTCAATAAAAACTTCATCCATGAAACACTCACTACTTCACACCACGATCCACTAAGCCAAATATGTACATTAACCTTAGTAAATACTATGATCTACCACTCTTAGCAACCACTGTGGTCAACCTTCATCTATTATGTTCGGCGTCTAAGAAACTTTTGCCGAAAATGAGCATTATATATTAACATTTCTGTGTATTTATTTAAATGTAATACATGATTGAAATAAAGTTTACGTGGTGAGAGGGAAGAAAACAGAAAGAACGTCGACATCCAGAATGTGAATCTTTATGGCTAATTCTAAAACGAGCCTTTCCTCTACAGTAACTGTACATCACGCCATTATGATATATGCAGGTTGAATATTGACTATAGCTTGCCTAAAAGCAAGAGTAAAAAGTGCACGCAGAACCAAAGTTTCAGAGAGGGTAAAATGAAGTCACTTCCTACATAAGTCAGTCTGTTACTAAAAGTTTTAAATATTTTCGTTCTTCTTCATTCTCTTTTTTATCTCGCACTTTCTATCAAAAAAAGTCTACTTGAAGCTTAAAATTTCGAGGTAATCAACTTCTTACTCACAATCATTAAAATAATTGAATGCTTACTTATTTAATAAACGTACAAAAGCACACGTTATATTAATAGAGTGCTTACTTACTATTTCATTAAACAATTACAAAGCACCAGTTTCAATATTTCTGACTATGACTAATTACCATTAACGGTTATGTGACTAATTATCATGAAATACAAAGAAAAAACCCTAAAGTTGTAACCTGATAACATCTCGTTTTAGAATAGGTATTGCTGTCAATACCTAAGCAAAATGAAGTATCGAAGTAATGTATTCGCTTGAAAAAATCGAAAGAGAGTAGTTAAGAATTCATAACTTCCTTCTCTTTGTAATGTTACCAAATCCTATCGATTTCAATTGAATTTTAATTTTCTTAGATTCTCTTACCTTGGGCTACTTAACTGTCAACATTTATTTGTAGAATGGTTTAAGTTTAAACATCCCATGTTTATGAACGCTGGCTAAAGGAGAAGATGAAACGTATAACAATAGTGCAAAGAGGACAGTGAGAACACGTCAGAACTCCAAGAAACCGAAGGAACCATCGTGATTTGGGACAGAACCAGTAGCCCCAATGCCGGCCGGAAGTGATGACTCTTCCAGTAGGCAACCTTGACCTTGTAACATGGTCAGTGTTTAAAGAACAAACGAAAGCGTTTTTTTTAACAGAACTTATTATTTTACCTGCAAATGTCATACAAAAGTGGCAAGAAAAAAGCTTTTTATCTATTAGCTTTGCGGACGGTACAAGTGCATATTATGAGACACTCCATCTCAAGATATAACCTTGTAAGAAACGAACTTTTACAAGTTAAGTTAATAAGCCATATAATAAAATAAGCTACTTGTAAAAGAGGAAAATTTGAATTTATGGTTGGCCTAGTACGAGTTCATTTATGATACACCAATATTAATCGCAATAAGTGAAAGGATTCTGTAATGTCATATATAAAACTCGATAATTCGTGTAAGGATCTTGTATATATATATATAAAAGAAAAAAACTCGATAATTCCTACGTGTGATCCACATTTAGTATTTTTAAAAATTAAGGTGTTTTGTATATAAAATAATGTTACAGCTTCAAAACCGATATATAAATGAATATTAAAGTATCATTTTTATATCATGAAAACTTTTTGAGTGAGAGGGGAAAGATATAAATAATTCGGCAAGATACTCTTCCCTGTAATAGGAAACGTATTACGAAATATTGACATTACGCAGAACCGTATAAGTATTTAATACTGATATTCAATTCTGGTGCAAGGAGGTTTCTAGCAATATACATAATACCTTTGCGCAATTATCTCAGTACCGAACTGTTTATCTTTTACAACGCTACGCATTAGGTTGCATTATTTATGTGTTCAAATGTTTGAGATTCCAATCATATAATTTAAAATAAAGGAAAAATATATACTTAACTAAGTATCGCAAGTGTTGAAAAGAAATATTTATACAAAACATATCCCAGATGAAATAAATCCATTAAAACGTACCTCAGGGTCTGTGCATTGCTACCAACTTCTCGATTATCTTTTTCTTGAACATCCTCTTCGTCATCGTCCTTGTCTCCGATAGTGGCAAACATGTGACTGCTTGACCCTTCTGTGATGTTTGTAAGATCGGAAGATATTGGCCTGATGTTACTGCGAAAATGTTCGCCATTTAAAAATGCACCAGCCGTTGGTAAACGCTTCACCAAACATATAGCTTTCGAAGTTAGTTTCCAATCTGATATTGTTTCATCTTCATTCCTTTGTAAATCGATGTTCTCTCCTTCTGTTGCACTTTCTCGTTTCTTATATTCCACATGTACTGCAAGAGGGTCTTTATGGTCATTAGTGTTACTAGCACATAGCTTATAATCACATTCTTCAAATGACTCATTTTCTGTTTTCATTTCAACTTTAATAGGATCGTTTTCTGTTTTTATTTCAGTTTTATTATAGGCTAAGTTTAAATAATGTGAAGCCATTTTGATCATACAAAACTGTTCACGTCGGAGATTTGAAACCTTCAGGAGTTAATGTTCGAGAAAAACCAATAGATCTGAAACTAATAAGAAAAATATTATTCGCTTTAACAAAATTTATGAGCGGGCCGGAAGAAGACAACGGTAACTGGAGCTTCAGGTGAAATTTAAGTAGTGGATTCAATTGTTTAAAATCACACTAGGGATAGAAAAAGTACTGAAAGGAGTACTTTAAAATATCCGAAATTTTACTACCACTTATACCAAAATATTGATAGACCTAAAAGCCGAAAATACAGAACTATACAGAAATATAGAAATACTCACCAATATACGATTTTTTTAAATTTTACCCCATGTCAAAGAAAAACCTATTATTTTTTTCTACTTACATACGAGATATTATAGGCATCTATCTTCTTTCTTCCATATCATTATACTTTTCTAATACATTATTATATTTTATCGAGATACGATACTTGCTTTTTTCTCTTTTCTTTACATACAATATAGTTACCAATACTCAACGTAGATAACTGTTGCATGAGCACAGAAAACCAAAAACTAAAATATTTTCTACTATATTACTAGCTTATATTTTTAAAATTAAACATGACAGCAATGCTATACAAATTTTAGCTTATCTGAAAAATCGAGATAATCTAAAGCTATTATGTCACTGCGCCTAACTATGCCTTATGTTGAGACTATGCACACAATTTGGTAAAGAAAAATACGGAATGACCTCAAGATGTTTGGTTAGACTGAATATGGTTAGCTTAGGTGAGGGCAAAGTGGCACTAGTACCAGTAGCCAGTGGGATTATTCCCAGTGGACGGAAAATAAAAAATGAGGATATTCCCGGTTTTTTTTCTCCTGGCATATAGCTAGGTAAATTGCTGGGACCTGGGTGAAATTTATCTTTTTCTTTACTTTATTTTCCAAATTATAAGAACAATATAACTAATTACTTTGATTTATTATCATTTACTTCTAGGTTTTAAATTATTTGGAGATTGAAAGATTAAAATTCGTTGACTCTACTTTATATAATTAATTAATAATACTAGTTGAACCTGCGCTTCCTACACAGTGCATCATTCGCATACGAGCATAAATCCTTGTTCCTCACAACATCTGTGCATGTCCTTTTACAGACACAAGTGAATGAAGTCTTGAACAAAAATCGGCAAGGCATAACATAGAAAGGAGATTTTATCGATTTTTTTTCTATATATCTCACCGTTTGCAAGATTTGAGCCTACTTCCGGTTGGAGTGTATAATTTTGCGCAGTATGTAATATGCAAATACATTACATACACAATTAATTATAATGCCAGCTATATATGGTGTTCATTGGGCAAAACAATCGAAAAATATTCATCTTAGATTGGAGAAATGGTTGAGTTGATTTTGAGTTTAACGTCTCGTTCAGCAGCGAAGCTATATGAGACGTGGACCTACTGATTAACGTGGAATCCGAACCATATTAGCTCCCGCCGGGAATCGAACCCGAGCCACCCACGCCAAAGACGCGTACGCTAACCGCTTAGCCACGGAGGAGCTCGGGAGAAATGGTTATCCATGAAACGAACGCTTGAGACATATGCAAGCCCTATATGCAAGTGTATGGCGTTGGAATGTATAACGCTTAGGATATGATGCTTGTTTTTTTTAAATTTCAACGTTTACAATGTATCCTAAAAATGTAAAAAAAATATTTTTTTTTTAATATTCTGTTTTTTTTAATATTCAATTAGAACTAGACAATCTACGCAAAATTTCCAATCGATTAGTGAGAGTCTGTAGTTTCCGAGGTCTCATAGTCGAAAGGATTGGCCACAAACATAACTGTCCATAACATATAGTTTAAAAGAACTCGAAGATGGAAGCACAATTCACGTGCATTTATGTTAGAGAAGGCTTATTAAAATACAAAGGTTTTTGCAATAATTTTATATCATAAACTATATGAAAAAGATCTTCTTAACTTATTTACTTAAAGTACACAAATATAAGATGTTTGTCTCTGTTAAACGTGAAATCTCATATAACCGTAAATGAAAGATTTGAAAGCAAAAGTTATGGATTGGAGCGCAAGCGCTTTTAATTCCTGTTTTAGCATTTTAATAGATAGATGATTTTTTAAGTTAGATTTTCATTTGCACTAGAAAGAAGTAAAGTACTAACTTCCAAGTGATGAAAAGAAACCACTTTGTAAAGTAATATAGACATTCTGTAGAAATAGAAATGAAGTACCATAAATACACCTTGAAACAAGTTTAGTAATAGACGTCGGTCTGTCTGCTGTTTGAAAAAGATGTGCGTGTAGCCGATGGTGTCTGATAGGTCATTTTTTGTTCGAAGAATATCTACTTCAGTCTTAGGAAAAACTACATCATAAATAATTTCTGTGCAGTTTACTTGGCGAGACTAGTATCATATTCATTTATTTTATTGCATGTTAAACTTTAGAAACTGAGGTCCTTATGACAGTGGCCTAACAAAAACAGGTGAGGGCAGTGGACAATAAAGGAAGAAGACAACGGTAGTTGCCGCTTCAGGTGAAATTGAGTTAGTGTTTGGAATTGTTTGTGATCACACTAGGGATGTAAAAAGTACTGACAGCACTACTTTAAAATATCAGAAATTTTGCTACTTCTTACAAGGATATACCTAAATGCTAAAAATACATAAATATCGAAATACTCACCAATATAAGATTTTTAAATTTTACCCCTTGTCAAAGGAAAACGTATTACTTTCTTCTACTTGCATACGAAATATCATAGGCCTATAGGTTATTTCTTCCATATCATTATTATTTTCTTATACATTATTACTTTTTTCGAGGCTTCCTTTTCACACAGTCCCGCACACGCCTTGCTATGACTCGGGTAAAGAGCATTTGTAGTTTGTAATGGCTGCATAGCACAGCTTGGTGATTTTTTCCGCTGTAGTTGTTACATTATATATCCAAAAGCTGTATTTATACGCAAATCGTAAAAGAACTCTAATTTTTTAACAATTACTTCTGGTGGTCCCATAGAACTTTATCTAGGCCAAACGACATATTTTCATGTTGACAACCGCACATCCTTCAGGGCTCAATAAGAAGAAAATTAGTAAAACAATTATATTTTTTCGCCAATTATTTCGAGTAGTGGGCCTAAAGAAAATCTGCACGTTTCTCCCTACCTTACAAGCACACAATCATATATTATTTCCTCCTTTTACAAATATTGGTTTGACCCAGACATGAGTGTTAGTACATTATATCATAGTTGCCTGATAATCTTCGTCTCAAGTTCCTTTTTCTACGACAGTGAATCTTTCCTTCCGGAGCTACAAAACTCCCGCAGGAGGTTTTTCCGATCGGACTGAAGTAGGGTTACAGGTGCTTTCACAGTGTTTCTTTCAATCTTAGACAGAAAACTTCTCAACTCGTCATTACTACAACTAATTTTCCAATGACATATTAACAGCGAGTATTAAAGACGTATGCGTACGGAGTGGCCGAATATACTGAGACTGTGCTCACATAAAGACATGTTTCCAATCAAGATATATTTTGTTTTCCTTCGTAATTGTACGAAGTTAGCAATCTTAAATTATATCCTGGATTTCATAGATCGGAATGTTACTGGATGAAGAGGAAATCGTCCTTACTATTCTGTCGGTGTTCTTGTCTGATACCGATTTTATCTCATCCTAGCACAAAAATGGCGAGAAAATATACCTCGCAATATCATTCTCATAAATTTGGAAAAGGAATTTAGTGAACGTGCCAGCCGGTAATCTTTTTGCTGCAGGGGCATTTCACACGCATCAATAGATTTGATCTAATTTTGCATACTGTACGACAGAACTAGCAGCAGCGTATTATTCCCTTTGGATTTATGAAAATTCTTTGCGAGTGATTGATTGTAGGAATGAGGGGACCCCAGGAGGAATCTTTAACAAGATATGCAATTAATAGGCTGATTTAATGACACACCAGAGCACGAGATTCGCAATGCTTGAATCACAAGGCATTCGTGTTGTTTGGTAACACAAACTGGTTTCTTTTTTATTGTAGATATTTTCTATTGTACCCAGTATTTACACACAAATCATGAAAGAATTTATGTTTTAAACAATTATTCGTGCAGTTTTACTATACAGATCCACAGTACAAGTAGTTGTAGCAGTAGGAGTAGTAGTAGGAACGGGTTAGAAGCCGCGTAGGTATTGGATGGTTTCTGTTCTAGACATAAAATTAGCAAATTTAAGACTTGGCCAAATGTTTCCGCACATCTTAGAATCTCTCGATTCGTATAGTAAAAGTCCACCAAATTATTTCTGGTGGATCCCGTAAATTCTATCTATGCTAAGTAGAATTTTGTGATAAGAGCGAAAAATTCTGGAGGACAATAAGAACCGTAAGAAGTACGAAATTTTTACGTGAAATACTAACTCAGAGTAAACTAATATACTCGACCCACCTACGCATCGACAAATAGGACCACTTCAGTATACTAGTGTAATATAGAGATAGGAACAGGTTAGCTTAACCTTAGGGTAGTTTTGACTCATTTTCAGGTTGTTTTTTTTCTGAGTGAGTATACAAGTTGGTACAGGCATTGCAAAGTTAACCCCTAAGTTGATCTATAAACATGTATAAATTTACGATGCCATATTGTGAATTCAAAATTTTATACACTCACGTTGAGATATTTTCTACAAACACACTGACGGTTAAAAAATAAGGGCTCAGAGATACATCATACAGGTCACAGATGCAAAATTAGACATTACAGCTGTATCGCCGGACCAACTTCAAAATCGTAAAAATTGACCGAATTGTACTGCATTCAGTTACATTTGGTTGGACTAAATTAAGTTACGTTATTAGATATGCAGTTTTACTATACGGATAAACAGTACAAATAGTAATAGTAAGGGTAGGGGTATAGTAGTAATGCGCAAATTCCCGGAAATATATCTTCCCAGGAAGATTTCAGAAAATGGAAATATTCCAGAAAGTATGTACAGACAAGAAGAAAATTGCATTCTATTGCTATAGTATGATTTCTAAAAAATATTAGTTTTTTTTATCAGAGTATATTTGTGTCTGTTATCTCCAGAAGATTTTTTAAAACGTATATTCTGAACGATATTGTGTTATTTAATTATATTTAGAGTACGCATAAATGTATATTTACAAATATTTTTTTATGCGAATAAATATGTTCGGGACATTTGGTATAGAAAGTCCACAAACTTTTACACCGCTAAGCAGTTTAAATTTACATGTTAGTGAATTTTCTAAACTTGACCCTACCACTGATATTGTAAACACATTAAGTACTTGTGTTATAAAGAAATCTAGTTATGTAACTGCCACAAGATACTAGGACTGTCGAAAAACTCGTAAGGTTGCCAGTGTAAGGAATGGCCTATATACAGAATGTTGATTAAAGTACACTGTGCTTTGTTACTGTGTACTATTAATTCTCTAATTTAAGAAGATTATTTACAATCTTTACGATGTTACAAAAATTCTGCAACAACGCTTGGTACATGTATTCACACGTAAAGAAAAAAAATCCTAATTAACAGAGGTCCGGAAACACCAATACTAGTGATGGGTAAATTCCCGGGAAGACATTTTTCGGGAATATTCCCAAAAAATGGGAATTTTCCGGGAATTTATGTATAATCACAAAGAAAATTACATTCTATTACTATATTGTGATTTCAAAGTTAAATTCGTTTTTTATAAAAATATATTATTACCGTTATCCCCAGAGGAGTCTTTAGAATGTATATTCTGAACTATGTTATGTTATTTTATTAATATTTTATCATATTTAGAGAGTACGCAAAATTGATATTTACTTACATTATGTTCTATGAAAGTAAATATGTTTCAAAAATGGTATAGTAAGCCCACATACTTTTAAACCGCTAAACAGTTTAAATTTACGTGTTAGTGGATTTTCTAAAGTTCTGCTACTGATATTATAAACATATTAAATCCTTAATTGTTATAAACAAATTAGGTTGGGTAACTGCAAGAACACTCATGCCCCACCATTTTGTCAACATTTTCGCATAAATATATATGTTCACAATATTTGCAAGATACTTTCCTGTCTTTAAAATTTTGCATGTAACATTGCCACACACGATTTTTCTTCCTGCCCATTTCAGATATTTGATGCGTTAATTCACATGTAAAAGAAGCTCGAGTACTTCTTCAGAAATTCGAGTCAGAGGGGGGAGACAACTTGACGTCTATTACTAACGGTGGTTCAGGGTTTATTAATAGTACTTGATATCTATTTCTACATAATTCTACACTACTTTACAAAATGGTTTCTTTCCATCATTTGTAAATTAGTGCTTTGCTACTTTTGGCGATTGTTTAGCTTTCGCGGGTCAGATTTTGCACCTACTTTTTGCGATATTCTATTCCGATGTTGTTGTTTTATGGTTTCATACGTTAAATTACGTTACCAACATTAAATTCAGACAGCAATGCCGAGCGAGCGTAAACGAGAGAAGGCGGGTTAGAGCCCAGCAGGGCACGTTGTTTTCTATGTTTGTTACCAACAATTCACTTTCTTTTCTCACATAAATCACTTCCACTTACCTTTACGGTTTCTACAAATCCCTTCTGTCCTTAAAAAAAAAAAGTCTTCGATACTTTTTTGACTACTTGAACACCACTATCAACCCATTTCTTCCGCAAATCATCCTACTTTTTGTTAGTTTTGGCCCCCACTATTGAACAATTACTCTACTTTTTAGCGCAAATGGAAATAGAACTTTTAAAAAATCATATTATTAGTTATATAAAGTACTGTCAAAGAATTGTAAATCTTTTAACCTCCAAATTCCTTAAGACCTAGAAGTAAGTCATAATATATTAAAATGAAGTAATTAGCCAAATAGTTCCTATAATTTGGAAGATAAAGTAAATAAATGGAAATAGATTCCTTCTCTGGAATTTATGGCTAGGGAAAAAAAACCGTTCCCACCGGAAATATTCCCACTGCCCATCACTAGCTAGTGATGGGCAATGGGAATATTTCCGGGTGTTTTCCCTGGTATATAAAACACGGGAGGGAATTTATTTTCATTTATTACGATTTACGTTTTAAATAATTTGGAAGTTAAAAGAATAAAATTCGTTGATTGTACTTTATATAACTAATTAATATTATGGTTTTTAAATTCCCATTTCTATTTGGACTAGAAAGTAGCAAAATACTAATTTATAAATTATGAAAACGAACCAGTTTGTATAGTTATTTAGAAATTCTGTAGACAGAGTTGTGTATCAATACACATCGAGTAACCGTTAGTAATGCATGTTCTCGTCGTCTCTGACTCGAATTTCGCTCGCTGGGGAAGAATCAAATATTGAATAAGTGAATTTTTGTAGCTGTAAATACATTTAGAGGATATAGTATATGTAAGACCGTCTGAGTTCCAGAAGAAGCTGGACGCTCATACTTTTAGGGATTATCCATTGAGTATCTACAAACTTAGAAAGGGGGTAACAAACCCACTTTAATTTACTTATCCACTGATACGAAAATAAAAAAGAACGTACCTATTTGCCCTTGTACTTTATATGCTATAGCGCATTACATTATATGCAACAAGGATTTTGGTTTGCATCATGATATAAATTTAAAAATATTTAACATTTTTCGAATCGAAATCAACAAAATTTATTCTAGAAATTAAAAATAGAATGTTAAGCACATATAATGAAGACAACGCAGTGATTTAATTTGGTAACGTATAAATATATAATATGAAGTATCCTCGCGCACGGAAGACAGAGGGTTCTCATGTATACTATTGAGGATATAGTATATGTAAGACCGTCTGAGTTCCAGAAGAAGCTGGACGCTCATACTTTTAGGGATTATCCATTGAGTATCTACAAACTTAGAAAGGGGGTAACAAACCCACTTTAATTTACTTATCCACTGATACGAAAATAAAAAAGAACGTACCTATTTGCCCTTGTACTTTATATGCTATAGCGCATTACATTATATGCAACAAGGATTTTGGTTTGCATCATGATATAAATTTAAAAATATTTAACATTTTTCGAATCGAAATCAACAAAATTTATTCTAGAAATTAAAAATAGAATGTTAAGCACATATAATGAAGACAACGCAGTGATTTAATTTGGTAACGTATAAATATATAATATGAAGTATTCTCGCGCACGGAAGACAGAGGGTTCTCATGTATACTATTACCCATTTAGATTTAAAATATAATATTATCAAAATGAGAATTGCATCTCAGGATGCTTCGTTAGTAGTAATAGTAGTACTGGTAGGAACGGGTTAGAAGCACTACATGTGTTGGTTGGGTTCTGTTCTTGATATAATATGGGCAAATTAAAGACTTACCCAAATTTTTCTGTACATTTTACAGCCTATGGATCCGTTCCGTACAGTAAAACCAGAGTACCTCTCCGCAAAATAGTCCACCCGCCGCCACATTAGTGATGGGCACTATCGAATGAATACTATCGAATTATTCGATAGTTTTGTACTATCGAATGTATTCGATAGGCCCGGCAGACTATCGAATGATTTTTTTTTCTTTGTAGGGGCAAACACGCCAGCACTTGAGCTTAACCACCTGACAGACTGCTTTCGTTCTCCAGACCAGACTATCGATAGTTTACCGTTAGGCGGCCCTGTCGCCTTGCTGCATGTTGAAAGGGAGAAACCAGAAGTGTTATTACGCCCTCTTCCGAGCCTAGTAGAACGCGCCACATGAATGAATGTTTTTGGACAGCAGCGAGTAAATTCCAGCCTGTTGAAATGTTTGGTACTATCGATAGTTATATTAAGACTTCAGGAGCCGTAGTGTCTTGCTATGAGGCCCTGAAGAAGGCTTAATATCACTACTAGTTTTTCGCTACCGAATGAATTTCAACCAATAGTAGGCTGTTAAAAACTATCGAATGAATTTCAGCCAATGGCAGGCAATGGGGAATTGAGGAAAGAAGTGACTGCATACATATGCTCAGTTTGCAACGTTACCGTCTCACCAGGGGAGATAGGGGAGGGTATAATTCCCCTATAAGTTCCATTTCGAGGGGTAGTGCATCCCGAAAAGAAATGTCCCGATCTAAGAAGAGAGTTAATTTACCCTACGTGGACAACTGTCAGCCAATCTCAGCAATTTTCAAGCGCGCACCAGTTATGATAAAATATATGTAGTATATGCTGCGAAGAGGAAAATCTTGTGATTTTACTTACCGTAATTAAAATTTTGAAAATACTAATCTTTCTTTCTTCTGGCAATATTATAATTTCACAATTGGACTGAAAATATTTATAGGTTCTTAACTTAGTGATGTTTAAAATAGGTTTCTTAGGGATTTTAAAGTAGAAATGAAATCTAATTTAAATGCTCAACAGTTATGCCTCTAACGAGGTAGATTTTTTTTTTTTTTTTTTGCATAGCATTATGAGATAAGGGGAAGGTTAGTAAGTGCAAGTTACATTATGATATCAGTGGCTTGAGGACACTTTCTGACTGCATACACAGTCATCATATTAGTATTCTTAGGCACTGGCGCAAATTCTGGGGGAATGAAGGGGACATGTCACCCCCCCAATAATTCAAAGTAGTCCTATATAACGGTTGACTAGCCTCAGGGAGAAATTTAGTAAAGTAGGAAAACATTTAAATTTACACACGGTGTAATTTCTAATTGCTTTCTTTTTAGTAACTGCTTTAGTAACCGAAAAAATATTTCTTGCCTAATAGGTGTGAGTTCCATTTTATTACAACACATTTCAATTTTTAGGAGTCACGGACCCCCTGGCTAGATTCCACGGACCCCCAAGGGTCCGCGAACCCCATTTTGAGAACTACTGCTCTACAGTATTGTTTTTCAACTTTATATCGTAAATATTTTAAACATACATAGAAAAAAGGAATGATCGTAGCCATCCCCCTCCTAATGTTGAAGACAGTTTCGCCGAAATAGGCGAAGCATTATAAGCTATCTGAGTAGACAAATATAACAAAAAGGGAAAATAATAACAATTTTAAAAAATAGATATTCTTTATCGCGTTATGTCTTCTCTATACACAAATACTGTTGCAGTCCCAACAATTAAGGAGATTGCAATCCTTATTTCAATTCTACCACGTGGCCCTGCGTGGTTTAGTCGCTAACGATCTCGCCTTTGGTGCGAGCGGTCCCCGGTTCGATTCCCGTTGGAGTTACTCGGTCGAAAAGATGTAAGATCTTTTTCTGGCCAGCCATCCTGAGTGACGTTTTTCCTGGTTTTCCTTAGTAAAGAGTACTTCAGAGAAAAAAAAATCGCCAACCAATTTTGCATTCTCGAAATGTATTTTTTGTTTTACTTTTACTGTTATCAATAATATGTTTGATATAATAGCATGAACATCATAAAATAAAAAATAAAATAAAATAAACCGGAGATTGGGTTGAATAGTAGCTGAGGGAAAAATGTTATAAACACTGCAAAGGAGAAACGAATTTCTTTAGTCGCTGACCTTTCATTCGAACGACGCGGTACCGCGCTTCTGCTTTTGCTTATAAACAACGCTCTTCCCTCCTTAACCGCCTTGTTAAATCTGTGGACCTCTCCCTAGAGACTTCAGGGAGTCTAGTCCAGTGTACATTTGTCAGTCAGACTATCGAATGAATGTTTAGTTAGCAGAGAAGCACGTTAGGAACACGATATTTGAATGAATGAAAAAACTATCGGACTATCGAATAAAAACTATCGATAGTTCAAAACAACTATCGAATGATCATTCGATAGGAAAAAGTATTCGATAGTGCCCATCACTACGCCACATACAGCACCGTTTACAACATAAAAACAAAAAAAAAAAAAAAAAAAAACACTGTTGCCAGGTCCGGATATTAAAAAGTAGCAAGGTCATGCTCCAAAGGTAGCGGATTTGAACTATTTGTAGCCCAAATGTAAAAATGAATTAATTTCTAGGTATAGACTTTTACGAATCATACATATCCTTATCGATTTGGAATACATAGAGTTGGAATTTTGTCAGATATCTGGGTTATCAGCGGTTGTGTTTTAATGCAAACTCCATACTTCCTCGGGAGTAGTAGAACTGCAATGTGTAATGAACTGGGTAGAGGATGTTAAAATAAAATGAGTAACTCTCTGATTTTCTAGCTGATATGTTTGCTTAACTAGTAAACTGAAATAAACTTTACAAAGGTAACATTATGTCGCTTCACTGTTATTCCTCACTTCTTTAATTCAAGTGCTAAATTCTTTATCTGGGATCAATGAGTTTTGGAAGTTTTTATTGTAACTCTACTTACTCCTTATGTTAACAAGGATAATAGACTAAGACCATAAAATTTGCGATTTTCACGTTTACACAGGAACAGCGTCAGTGATATTGGAACAGCGTAAACTCATCAAAATATAATGTTGTCAGATCTTGCCATTAAAAAGTACCAAAAAGAGATGTGGTCTGGTATCGACATTCTAATCAAACCTTTAATTGTATATAAGTACCTAGGTACATAAACATGTAAAACTAACAATTTGTGATCTTATGTGTGAAAATAAGAAAGTTACATAAGGCTATATTCTTAAGATTTGTGACTGCAGATTACTGAAAGTAGCCCAAAAAGTAGCGTGTCGCCCAATTTGATATTTTGGTAGCGAGAACACTTAAAAATCGCCCAATCAGCTACTTGTAACCCAATCTGGAAACACTGCCAACATATACAAACCCGAGAGGCATTTTCGCCGATCCCAAAAGGTTCATGCAATACATGGCTGAAGTAGCATTCTTATTGGCCATGTGCTAATGACGTTACAAAGTGTCAAGTTCAACCTTCTAGTATGCTTGTTGCTTTCGTTTCTGTTTTTTGTATGTGCGTACTTAAAAAGAGACATAGGATATTACAAATATTATTACCTCTGAAATACATTACATTATAATTCTTGATTTATGTTCACTTTTTACGCGGTACAAATATATTATCCTTAAATAAGTCTTCATCAAAATAAAATTTAAAAAAAACGAATTACGCATTGAAGTTACTACTGTCTACAATTTAAACATTTTTATTACATCACATTAGCTGATGGTACTCACAATGAATACACTGGATTTTGCAAAAGTCGTGTACTTTGTAATGTAACACCTTCTTTTGATTTCAAAAATGGGCAGCTAATCAAATCTATCTTTGGGGCCACGGTGGCTCAGTGGTAGAGCGTTCACCTCTGGTGCTTGGGGTCCCGGGTTCGATCCCAGCCCCTACCAAGTGAACTTTGTGGTGGACAAACACCGTGTGCATGGGTTTTCTCGGGGTGCTCCCGTTTCCTCCCACTTCATTCCACCATTTCATTCATTACTCATCATCACCGTCTCCTTTAGCCTAACTGGCATAACGTGGGACGTTAAACTCAAAGATTTCATTTCATTTTTAATCAAATCTACATACGGAACTTGGGTTCCACTCACTTGATGATGCAAAATTAAAAACGTTTTGTCCTTGTTACTTTTATCAGTGGTGCCCCCCCTTATGTTCATGACGCACCCCCCCAATTGTCTATCCATAGGTGTTCTTCCATGAAAAAAAAATTCGATTAATTTTAACACCCCTTCAAGCATATTTATATAGATTTTTCTCCCCCAAATATTTCAATGACGCTGTTTGCGTCATAGCCCCCTTTGAGGGCACCCCTGCTTTTGTTATGTACAAAAATGTTTCACAATAATTAACTTTACATTATACGCTCCATCACACCTTACAATCTTCGTTTGCATCCAAGAGTAGGTCTGGTTTAGAAGTATTTCACGGCAAATAGCGTTCTAGTGTCGTTATAGATAAAGCACGCTCGGTTCAACTACAGGAGAAATTCCCACCCACTTGAGTTAGATGGCCATTGTTACTTAACATTATTTACGAACTACTTAAGGATAACAACTGGAACATACATTGTAAATTGAATAAATTTTGTTGGAGTTTAGCATTCTTTTGAACACCAAGGTTATAATGAGACGTGGCCCTACAGCTTCACGTAGAATCCGGACTACATGAGATTACTCCGAGAATCGAATCCGGATCTCCTAGGCCAAAGACGTGTACGTTAACGATATAGCCACGACAGTAGTAGTGGTCCCGTTATGGCTAGCCGAGTCAGCAAAAATTTTTGTGACGTCATAGGTCAAAGGTCAATGACCTTGGCCAGGGGTCAATGACCTAGGGGTACCATGGCCCACCCCCTCTAAATTTTGGCAGGGGTACCATGGCCCACCCCCTAAATTTTGGCAGGGGTACATAGGACCACCCCCCCTTAAATTTTGGAAATTGCCAAATCTAAAAATTTGGTATGGTAGCCTAGGACCATAGTATGTACCTCTATTAGTATTGGGTGTCTATGTCGTTCCCTTTTATGGGTAAAAAATTGCCAAAAATTCAAATTTCGGGGGTTTTTGACCTAATTTATCCCCTTTGATGAGGTGTTATTACCCTATATGGTTATATGGGCGTATACAGGGGTCCATTCCCTTTCATAAGACTTGGGTATATTAATGCACCCCTTGAAAAATTTGGGAGGGGTATCTTGGCCCACCCCTTAAATTTTGGAAATTGACCAATTTAAACATTGGGTATTATAATACAGGACAATAATATGTATTATGATAAATTTGGGTGGTCCACCTCATTTCCTTCTAGGGGTACAAAATTGCCAAAATATAAACGTAAGCAATACGTAGTACCACGTGTTTGGTTTTTGGTTGATTTTATCCCCTTTGATGAGGTGTTATTATCCTATATAGTTATATGGTCATGTATAGGGGTCCATTACCTTTCATAAGATATGGGTATATTTGTGCACTCCTTTAAAAATTTGGGAGGGGTACTTTGGCCCACCCCTTAAATTTTGGAAATTGACCAATTTAAACATTTGGTATTATAGTATTGGACCCTAACATGTATTATGATAAATTTGGGTGGTCCACCTCGTTCCCTTCTAGGGCTACAAAATTGCCAAAATATAAACGTAAGCAATACGTTGTACCACGTGTTTGTTCTTTTGGCCCAATTTATCCTCTTGGATGAGGTTCTATTACCTTATATGGTTATGTATAGGGGTCTATTCCCTATCATAAGACATAGGTACATTTATGCACCCGGGAGGGGTACTTTGGCCCACCCCTTAAATTTTAGAAATTGCTCATTTTATATATGTGGTATTATAGTACTGGACCCTAACATGTATTATGATAAATTTGGGTGGTCCACCTCGTTCCCTTTTAGGGGTACAAAATTGCCAAAATATAAACGTAAGCAATACGTTGTACCACGTGTTTGGTTTTGACCTAAGTTATCCCCTTGGATGAGGTCCTATTACGTTATATGGTTATGTATAGGGGTCTATTCCCTATCATAAGACATAGGTACATTTGTGCACTCCTTTAAAAATTTGGGAGGGGTACCTTGGCCCACCCCTTAAATTTTAGAAATTGCTCATTTTATATATTTGGTATTATAGTACTGGACCCTAACATGTATTATGATAAATTTGGGTGGTCCACCTCGTTCCCTTTTAGTGGTACAAAATTGTCAAAATATAAACGTAAGCAATACGTTGTACCACGTGTTTGTTTTGGCTCAATTTATCCCCTTGGATGAGGTCCTATTACCTTATATGATTATATGGTTATGTATATTGGTCCATTCCCTATTATCAGACATGGGTATATTGATGCACCCTTTAAAAATTTGGGAGGGGTACCTTGGCCCACCTCTTTATTTTGGAAATTGCCCAATTTAAACATTTGGTATAATAGTATAAGACCCTAATATATATATATATATATATATATATATATATATATATATATATATATATATATATATTACTATAAATTTGGGTGGTCCATCTCGTTCCCTTTCATGGGTACGAAATTGTCAAATTTTAGTACAACCACGTTTCGTTTTTCACCTAATTTATTCACTTGGATGAGGTCCTATTACCTAATATGATTATATGGTCATGTATAGGGGTCCATTTTCTATCATAAGACATAGGTACATTGATGCACCCCGGGAGGGGTACCATAGCCAATCCCTTAAATTTTGGAAATTTTTCAATTTAAGCATTCGCTATCATAGTACATGACCACAATATGTATCATGATAAATTTGGGTGGTCCACCTTGTTCCCTTTCATGAGTAAAAAAAATGCCAAAATATAAACATAAGCAATATGTTGTATCACGTGTTTGGTTTTTGGCCCAATTTATCCCGTTTGAAGCGGTCTTATACCGTATATGGTCATATGGTCATGTATATAGGTTCATTTCCTATCATAAGACATGAGTACATTGATGCACCCTTTAAAAAATTTGGGAGGGGTATCTTGACTCATCCACTCAGTTTTAGAAATTGTTTAATATAAGCAATTGGTATCTTCGTACAGGTCTTCAATATGTACCACTATAAATTTGGATGGTCCACATCGTTCCCTTTCATGGGTAAAGAACTACCAAAAAACAAATTTCGGAGTTTATTGACCCCTATTTAGCACGTTATATGGTTTATTACGTTTATATGTTTATGTTGTCTATTAAATTTGGGAATTATAAAATAACATAATTTGGTAAACGTTTTCTAGCACCCATTGGTTTTCCTCTTATGGCCAAATATTCAAAATTTAAAGGTTATTGACCGGCTTTGTTATTGAATAACTACAGGATTTATTACTTTTTCATAAGACACAGGTGTATTTGTGTACCAATCTTAAATTCGGGAGGGGTACATTTCTTATTGTCATATCAATAATTGGTAATTGGATAGTATCTCATTTATTGGGTAAATCATTATGATCACGTGATCAGTTATTGACCTATGATGGGATTAGGAGTCCAGGACATTGGTACATTTAAACTTTGTAGGATAATTTGATAATGCGTCATTGGTTTTGATTATTCCCGCCAAATATAAACGTAAGCAAGACGTTGTACCACGTGATTGTCCTTGATGAGGTAGTGTACAGGGATTCATTTCCTTTGTTGTGGTACTTCTTAAGTTTGAGTACACACACACTTCTAGAAAACAGTTGGTTCTACTCAGGTAAACAATTGACGGACATTATTGACCTTATTGAACATATAATGATATGATTAACTCTAAGACTTAGGTATATCAAGAGAAGTATTCTTTAAATTTGGGAATGGTGATAAACAGAATTTTAACATAAGGTGCGAAATTTGAAACAATACATTGAACGTTAGTCACATCTCATAGTCTAAGATCATTGGTGTTGATTGATTTGACCTTGAGCTTTAGAAATCTGATAGCTAACCTTATTGAATCTTATGACTCATAGACGAAAGGCAATACATGCTACAACAGTTTAAAATTTAATCATAAGGTGATGTAATCTGACACTAGCAAAGTTATTGTTAATGCTATTTGATTGGATGATCACTATCTTTCCTGCAATCTGATTGGTTGATCACTATCTTTCGTGCAATCTGATTGGTTGATGATTTTCAAATCTTTGCTGTATTCAGTTTTAAGTTTTGTTTAACATTTAAAAATCTTGGTTTCGTTCAACATTTTGCACTCACTGATAAATATGATCAAAACCGTTTATTTGTTAATCGAATAGTTAAAAACCGGATAAAGTTTGACGGTTAACCGTGAAACGTAAAATTTTTAGTTTGAAATTTTTTTGTTTGAAACTTTTTGTTTGAAAATTCTTGCTTTCAAATTTTTGTTTGAATTTTGTTTCAAAATTTTGTTTGACATTTTTTTGACAACTTTTGTTTCAAAATTTTTTGTTTAAAAATTTTTCGTTTGAAATTTTTTCGTTTCAAAATTTTGTTTAAAATTTTTGTTTGAAATTTTTCGTTTCCAAATTTTTTGTTTGAAATTTTTTGTTTCAAAATTTTGTTTGAAATTTTTTTCGCTTCAAAATTTTGTTTGAATTTTTTTCGTTTGAAATTTTTTGTTTGAATTTTTTTTCGTTTCAAAATTTTGTTTCAAAGATTTTTGTTCTAAATTTTTGTTTCAAAGTTTGGTTTGACATTTTTAAAAGTTTGTGCACTCATTAGTAAAGAACCGGAACTGTTTAGAACAAAAACCTCTGGCAACATTGTGGTGCAATAGTACACGTCAGAATATGGGGTTGTACTTGAAATGAAAAAACACAATTCATTGAAATGGATCATTTTATTACACTCCACATACATCCATACCAGATAGTGGTTCTGGATATTGTCGATACAATGTATTTTGAACTTCTTGCACTAGTTTGTCTTTAGCATATAATTTTAATTCCAATTGAAGTCTTTTAAGGTCTAATGCAATATCAATTGGTGGAAACTCAATGTCCATTTGATCACAAATAAACTGTTTATCAATACAGGTATGCACCCACGAACGATGTTGACAACCATCACAATATCTAGATACATGTTGTACAATATGCATAACACATTTTTCAAAATAGTACTTTTTCAGGAATATACTAGTTTTGTTGCACACTTCCACTGCATGTTTCACACACTGAAATACGCTGATAAATTTGTTCCATTCCGTTTGCGTTAGATACACCATGTTGCGAGGGACATGGAATGTACTCTTTTTACGTAACAGCACCATCTTCTCTTCGAGGACTGTACGCAGCACCACTTCATGATTTGAGCCTAATGATTTGACTATGATCACATTTAGCTCATCGTTCATTTGGTCGATTCGTGCCATTCTTCACAGGTCAGTTGTACACCAAATTGTTCTGCTTTCCCAATCGAATCACAGGTTCAAATGTTCTAGCACTGATACCAATCATCACATGTTTTGTTTGAAATATATTTATTGGATAATAGCTTGCGAAGATGAACTCTTTATCGTTAGAAGTACACATCTTTCCTCCTGAAAAGCACTTGCTCAAATGATGTCGTGGGATGACACTGTATTTGCTGGTTTATAGTTATTGCTGACGTCATGTGCTGACGTTTGAATTCATGATTTCATCACAGTTGCTGACGTCATAACGACCAACCAAATTGATACAACTACGGCTGATGTGCTGACTTTTGAATCACAATTGCTGACGAATCTGGCTGTGTACTAAATTCAAATTGATGACTTCGACCCAAGAATCCTTTGTAACATAAAGATACAGATCCAGTATTTAAGAAACGCAGCAGTTCTTCTTGTTTTGATGCTTCCATGGGTAAATATCTTGCTGGTAAAATTATATTCTTATCATTTTCAAGCTTCACTACGATTCTTAATCCAAACTTTGTAGGGATCATTTGGCTAGCTAAGATTCTATAAGGTACATTCTGTTGTAAATCAGTAATCTTGGTAAATGATTTCATCACATCACGTGTGTTTAGAAACTGTAAACAAGTAGCCATGATGATGTTATCATGAATACTAACTCGAACGATACTTATATATGATGAAAAAACTGATGACGTTGCATTATCATGTTCTGACGTGTACTATTGCACCACAATGTTGCCAGAGGTTTTTGTTCTAAACAGTTCCGGTTCTTTACTAATAAGTGCACAAACTTTTAAAAATGTCAAACCAAACTTTGAAACAAAAATTTAGAACAAAAATCTTTGAAACAAAATTTTGAAACGAAAAAAATTCAAACAAAAAATTTCAAACGAAAAAAAATCAAACAAAATTTTGAAGCGAAAAAAATTTCAAACAAAATTTTGAAACAAAAAATTTCAAACAAAAAATTTGGAAACGAAAAATTTCAAGCAAAAATTATAAAAAAATTTTTAAACGAAAAAATTTCAAACGAAAAATTTTTAAACAAAAAATTTTGAAACAAAAGTTGTCAAAAAAATGTCAAACAAAATTTTGAAACAAAATTCAAACAAAAATTTGAAAGCAAGAATTTTCAAACAAAAAGTTTCAAACAAAAAAATTTCAAACTAAAAATTTTACGTTTCACGGTTAACCGTCAAACTTTATCCGGTTTTTAACTATTCGATTAACAAATAAACGGTTTTGATCATATTTATCAGTGAGTGCAAAATGTTGAACGAAACCAAGATTTTTAAATGTTAAACAAAACTTAAAACTGAATACAGCAAAGATTTGAAAATCATCAACCAATCAGATTGCACGAAAGATAGTGATCAACCAATCAGATTGCAGGAAAGATAGTGATCATCCAATCAAATAGCATTAACAATAACTTTGCTAGTGTCAGATTACATCACCTTATGATTAAATTTTAAACTGTTGTAGCATGTATTGCCTTTCGTCTATGAGTCATAAGATTCAATAAGGTTAGCTATCAGATTTCTAAAGCTCAAGGTCAAATCAATCAACACCAATGATCTTAGACTATGAGATGTGACTAACGTTCAATGTATTGTTTCAAATTTCGCACCTTATGTTAAAATTCTGTTTATCACCATTCCCAAATTTAAAGAATACTTCTCTTGATATACCTAAGTCTTAGAGTTAATCATATCATTATATGTTCAATAAGGTCAATAATGTCCGTCAATTGTTTACCTGAGTAGAACCAACTGTTTTCTAGAAGTGTGTGTGTACTCAAACTTAAGAAGTACCACAACAAAGGAAATGAATCCCTGTACACTACCTCATCAAGGACAATCACGTGGTACAACGTCTTGCTTACGTTTATATTTGGCGGGAATAATCAAAACCAATGACGCATTATCAAATTATCCTACAAAGTTTAAATGTACCAATGTCCTGGACTCCTAATCCCATCATAGGTCAATAACTGATCACGTGATCATAATGATTTACCCAATAAATGAGATACTATCCAATTACCAATTATTGATATGACAATAAGAAATGTACCCCTCCCGAATTTAAGATTGGTACACAAATACACCTGTGTCTTATGAAAAAGTAATAAATCCTGTAGTTATTCAATAACAAAGCCGGTCAATAACCTTTAAATTTTGAATATTTGGCCATAAGAGGAAAACCAATGGGTGCTAGAAAACGTTTACCAAATTATGTTATTTTATAATTCCCAAATTTAATGGACAACATAAACATATAAACGTAATAAACCATATAACGTGCTAAATAGGGGTCAATAAACTCCGAAATTTGTTTTTTGGTAGTTCTTTACCCATGAAAGGGAACGATGTGGACCATCCAAATTTATAGTGGTACATATTGAAGACCTGTACGAAGATAAGAAATGCTTATATTAAACAATTTCTAAAACTGAGTGGATGAGTCAAGATACCCCTCCCAAATTTTTTAAAGGGTGCATCAATGTACTCATGTCTTATGATAGGAAATGAACCTATATACATGACCATATGACCATATACGGTATAAGACCGCTTCAAACGGGATAAATTGGGCCAAAAACCAAACACGTGATACAACATATTGCTTATGTTTATATTTTGGCATTTTTTTTACTCATGAAAGGGAACAAGGTGGACCACCCAAATTTATCATGATACATATTGTGGTCATGTACTATGATAGCGAATGCTTAAATTGAAAAATTTCCAAAATTTAAGGGATTGGCTATGGTACCCCTCCCGGGGTGCATCAATGTACCTATGTCTTATGATAGAAAATGGACCCCTATACATGACCATATAATCATATTAGGTAATAGGACCTCATCCAAGTGAATAAATTAGGTGAAAAACGAAACACGTGGTTGTACTAAAATTTGACAATTTCGTACCCATGAAAGGGAACGAGATGGACCACCCAAATTTATAGTAATATATATATATATATATATATATATATATATATATATATATATATATATATATATATATATATATATATATATTAGGGTCTTATACTATTATACCAAATGTTTAAATTGGGCAATTTCCAAAATAAAGAGGTGGGCCAAGGTACCCCTCCCAAATTTTTAAAGGGTGCATCAATATACCCATGTCTTATAATAGGGAATGGACCAATATACATAACCATATAATCATATAAGGTAATAGGACCTCATCCAAGGGGATAAATTGAGCCAAAACAAACACGTGGTACAACGTATTGCTTACGTTTATATTTTGACAATTTTGTACCCCTAAAAGGGAACGAGGTGGACCACCCAAATTTATCATAATACATGTTAGGGTCCAGTACTATAATACCAAATATATAAAATGAGCAATTTCTAAAATTTAAGGGGTGGGCCAAGGTACCCCTCCCAAATTTTTAAAGGAGTGCACAAATGTACCTATGTCTTATGATAGGGAATAGACCCCTATACATAACCATATAACGTAATAGGACCTCATCCAAGGGGATAACTTAGGTCAAAACCAAACACGTGGTACAACGTATTGCTTACGTTTATATTTTGGCAATTTTGTACCCCTAAAAGGGAACGAGGTGGACCACCCAAATTTATCATAATACATGTTAGGGTCCAGTACTATAATACCACATATATAAAATGAGCAATTTCTAAAATTTAAGGGGTGGGCCAAAGTACCCCTCCCGGGTGCATAAATGTACCTATGTCTTATGATAGGGAATAGACCCCTATACATAACCATATAAGGTAATAGAACCTCATCCAAGAGGATAAATTGGGCCAAAAGAACAAACACGTGGTACAACGTATTGCTTACGTTTATATTTTGGCAATTTTGTAGCCCTAGAAGGGAACAAGGTGGACCACCCAAATTTATCATAATACATGTTAGGGTCCAATACTATAATACCAAATGTTTAAATTGGTCAATTTCCAAAATTTAAGGGGTGGGCCAAAGTTCCCCTCCCAAATTTTTAAAGGAGTGCACAAATATACCCATATCTTATGAAAGGTAATGGACCCCTATACATGACCATATAACTATATAGGATAATAACACCTCATCAAAGGGGATAAAATCAAGCAAAAACCAAACACGTGGTACTACGTATTGCTTACGTTTATATTTTGGCAATTTTGTACCCCTAGAAGGAAATGAGGTGGACCACCCAAATTTATCATAATACATATTAGGGTCCTGTATTATAATACCCAATGTTTAAATTGGTCAATTTCCAAAATTTAAGGGGTGGGCCAAGATACCCCTCCCAAATTTTTCAAGGGGTGCATTAATATACCCATGTCTTATGAAAGGGAATGGACCCCTGTATACCCCCATATAACCATATAGGGTAATAACACCTCATCAAAGGGGATAAATTAGGTCAAAAAACCCCGAAATTTGAATTTTTGGCAATTTTTTACCCATAAAAGGGAACGACATAGACACCCAATACTAATAGAGGTACATACTATGGTCCTAGGCTACCATACCAAATTTTTAGATTTGGCAATTTCCAAAATTTAAGGGGGGGTGGTCCTATGTACCCCTGCCAAAATTTAGGGGGTGGGCCATGGTACCCCTGCCAAAATTTAGAGGGGGTGGGCCATGGTACCCCTAGGTCATTGACTCCTGGCCAAGGTCATTGACCTTTGACCTATGACGTCACAAAAATTTTTGCTGACTCGGCTAGCCATAACGGGACCACTACTACTCACGACATAGTTCCAGACAATGTAGAGTTAACCCTATTTTTCTTTAGAATGAATATACTACGGTCAACTTTATATCGCCTTAAACTTTAAACCAGTAATTCTCAAGAGCCAGCCTCCTGAAGGGGAATTGAAGAACAAGCGAGAGATAGAAATAAATTAGAAAATTATCAATACACTTAACAGATGTTACGTCTTTGATATTTTGTCTTTTTTAGACTCCAATTCGAGATTTTTAAGTTTTTAAATAATAAATATAAACAGATAAAAATGGTGAGTGATTTGAGGCTAATATGTGAGCTAATAAAAATGTTAAAATTGAAGACAGTTATAACTTTCATGTGTAGTGCGTTTTTTAGAACTTTTATTTGGACGAAGACTTATTTAAAGATAATATATTTGTACCGTATAAAAACTAATTTAAATCAAAAATTATAATGCAATGTATTTCAGAAGTGATAATATTGATAATATCCTCTCTCTTTTTTTAAGTACGCACACACAAGAAACAGAGAAACGAAAGTAACAAACATACTAGCAGGTTGAACTTGAAACTTTGTGACGTCATCGGTACGTGGACAATAAAAGTGCTACTTCAGTCTTGTATTGGATGAACCTCTTGGGATCGACGAAAATGCACCCGGGAGAAGTTCTCAACAAGGTCACTGGAAGATGGTCTTCTAGACGCAAGATGCCAGTACCAAGGGTGCCTATCAGGGGGGAAAGGTGGGGCGCTCGTCCGCTAGGGAAAATTGTACTTCGGAATATCGAAAATCCAATAGAATTTTTAGAATAGTTACAGCAAAATTTGAAATGTCGTTTTTTCTTGCCCTTCCTTGGAAACCACAACATAGGCGTCCTTGACCAGTACCATGTAAATTATTTGGTTCCAACAGAAGACTGCAATGACAGTAGGGATTTTTAGTAGTTGTTTGCGTCAAAGCAATGCTAATATTACGATAATCTGCATAATAGTTATAATAAGATTTACGTTGCCTAAAATAAAAATATGTTTTCATCAATACCATCCTCTATTTAAACTTCAACCACCGTATAAATTTTTCAGTGTCAATAGAATATTCTTTGAAAAGACAGTGGTGACCTTCAGTAATGGTTTCAGCCAATGCTAATCTTGCGATAATCTGTATAATAGTTATAATAAGATTTACGTCAAGTAAAATTAAAAAAAAAAAAAAAAACATGTTTTCATCAATACCATGCTCTATTTAAACTTCATTTCTCTGTATATATTTCTTGGTGTCAATACATGATTTTTTTCTCGTGGCAGCAAACACATTCAGTAACGGTTGTGTAAAGGCAAAGATAAGCTTGCCATAATCGGCATAGTAGTTACAATGACATTTTGCTTTTTGTGTGGGTTGCGTTAGCGTACACTGAATTTTTGAAGGCTGATACGGAATGAGTCGCAGCATTAATTAGTGTCACATGATTAGATCTTTTAATCTGAGGAGGCCTTATGCAGTGTTGTTTTCACATGTGACTAGCGTGCAACCTCAAGTTTTACTACTGCAGGCAACAAATGATAGTCGAACGCTAAGTATTGCACTTATTACGCGTCAGAATGACTCTGCTCAAGGTTCATGGTCTTTATTTGTCATGAATATTTCTTATTACTATTCGGAGACCCACCAATTAATCCTTTTAAATGTTCTGGTCTCTATACAGGCTATGGCTTCGACCTTCGGAATTTGCTTAATATATCTCTAGCCAAGCTTTTCACACCGGGTTTTTTGTATTTATTCAAGTATGGAAGCATCAAAGAACATGTTTAATGGGCATTTTCATTCACGTGTGCAATGCCTGGGGTCAGTGACGTCACAAACAACGAAGGCGGCTTTTTCAAAAAAAGGGAAAATTTTAGAGCTTTTTCAAAAAACTCGTTACACATCTCTATTAATCTTACAAACATAGTGTATACCACGTTGGTTTCGCTATAAAGTAGAGTTTCCAAATGAGGCACTCAAATTTTCCTATTATGTACCAGAAGCGGGAAAATCCGTCAATAGGTTTAGTCCAATTTAGTCAATAAGTTCAGTAAATTAAGTTTAGTAGTATTATCACTATTTATCCTAAAAGCATGATTCGTACCTCGTTCTCTGTGACATGAATTGTCCTTTCGAACATTATAACTTGCATATCCGTATCGTGCACCTGAGGGAGGGGGGGGGTGGAATTTCCCCAAAAGGGAAATTTTTGTAAAAATATTTTTTTTTAATTTTGGGCCCCAAAATATTTCGAAATATACTATATAGTGTATGTAATAACTGAACGAAATACCAATCTCATATCTTGAAAACTAAGGGCGAGAAAAAATATTGACCCATGTCTCAACAATACGCATGTTCCCCTATAGTATGAAAAAAAACGCCGAATTCTACATTAAAATTTCCTGATACATCCCAATTACATACACTATGTAGTATATTTCGAAATATTTTGGGCGCTGAGTGTTACCACCCGGGACGCACAGAGGGACCCAGAATTGAAAAAAAAGAATATTTACAGAAATTTCCCTTTTGAGGGAATTTTCTCCCTCAGGTGCACGATACGGATACGCAAGTTATACCGTTGCAAAGGCCGATTCATGCCAAAAAAAAAAAAAAAAAAAAACACAAGCTATGATTCGTGTTTCTACGACAATTAGGGATGTGTCAGAAAATGTTTATCTAGAATTCGGCGTTTTTTCGTGCTATAGGGGAACATACGTATTCCTGAGACATGGGTCAATATTTTTTCTCGTCCTTAGTTTCAAGATATGAGATTCGTATTTCGTTCAGTTATTACATACACTATGTAGTATATTTCGAAATATTTTGGGGGCTAAGCGTTACCAACCGAGGCCCAAAATTAGAAAAAGATGTATTTTATTTTTACAAAAATTTCCCTTTTGGGAGAAATTTCGCCCCACAGATGCATGATAGAGATTTGCAAGTTATACCGCTCGTAAGGCTGCTTGATGCCAAACAAGACAAGGTAAGATTCATATTCCTACCAGGGGCGGATCCAGGACCGACTTCTGGGGGGGCGGTGGGTTGTCATAATGCAACTTTTAAGGGCTACAAACTCTGGGATAGATTTTATTTATATATATAAAGTAAGAAAGTTTCCTTTTCTGGGGGGATCGCCCCGATCATCCCCCTGGATCCGCCCCTGGTTCCTACAATGGTTAGTCTTTATGGTGAAGCGGATTGCATAGAAATTGATTGAAAATGTATTATTGAGGGAAAATTGGTATATCGGCTATAGCGTCAAGACTATTTTCCCCGTATATTCTTCGTTTCTCATTATTTTCACAATGAAGGAAAGTCTTTTTTGGTACCATTTGCATGTGCGTGCCATATACCTGAGCGGAAAATTCGCGATAAAACAGGATTTTTTAAAAAATCCCTTTTTCCCACTTTGAGGGGGAATTTCTTATATTTGGTACGTAACAGGTAAATTTCACTGATGCAGTACGAAACTCCTCTTCATTACAAGAAAAACGAGGTAGTAACCATGATCCTAGCGCCAATAGTGTTGGTATTGCAGCTGCTTGACTGATAGCCTAAAAATTACCATAAAAACCCAAAATTGAAAAGGGTTAAGTAATAATACTAAAGTTACTAATAAAAAAATGAAAATCATGATGCTTGTTTAAAATTAGTGTTAATGCATCATTCAAAGCAATTTAATAATGATCCTGCATTAAGAACCCAATTAAGCCGTTTTATTTCGCTAGCATCAAAATGCAACGTGAATCGCCGTTAATGGCACCGATTCTGAGGGGCTGGGCTCACTAATACTCATGTGGGCCCCATGTGTTTTTATGAATATGTATTTTTATGTTTCTGTACAATATTTTACATACCTTGTTTTCAATTTGTCATGCAAACCTCATGTATGCCTTCTTAGAACCTTGTTTACAACCAAATACACATATGAATGACCCTCCCTCCGAAAGCTACACAGAAATACGCGCCCTTGCTCGCCGTGACTAAAGTTCAATATAATTTTAAAAAACACATCTAAAGAAAATTATTCATATAATCGTAAATAGTCGAGATGAGAAGGTCACTTGTTCTAAACTAATATCTACTAGTTTGCGATATACAAGTGCAAGTACAAATACTTACGGGGTATCTAAATTAAGTATTGAAATGTCATCTAATAGAAACTTTACATTATAAGCAGGGGTAAAAGTGAGGGGGAATGCTGGGGAGCGTTACCTCTCAAAATATTTAAAATACAAAGGAAAAAATGACAGTGACGGCGCTACAGCGGGCGAGGAGGAAAACAATAGAATAAAGGCGCTTTGGGTAATTTGACCTTGACCTTGGGCGACTGTTACTAGGCGTATGTAGGCATAGTCCTGTTGCGAAGTGTTAGGACCCCAATGGGAAGATTTTGGCCCTGGGAACGTTCCCTGGGGGCCTAAACTGGTCTGAACTAGTATATTAGTGTTACGGGATATGAAGTAAGGACGAGCATGAACATCTTTATTTCATGTGGAAATTCAACCAGTCATTAATGGAAGCCAAGCAGCCTTCAAGAGCTCACTGCCTGATGCTATTAACACCAATATTCAGTTGTACCTCGCTAGCTGACTTTACATCGAAAGATAAATTAACTATTGTTTTGTTGTTATTGAGGAAGTCTTGATACTTGTAATTTGTAATAAACAATGGTAGAGACCTTTAGAACCTTCACCCTTTAACAGTCTCACACGCGATGCTTTTAATTTGCTTTGTTAGATCAATTGCTTCTCTCAATTGGTTCGACCTCATTGTCCCCTCATAGTCAGGCTACTACAAGACATTGTCCGTTTCGTTCGTTTACCCACGACACGATGTTACAACAAGAAAGTAATGAATATAGAAGTAAGTACTCTGACTCAGGTGAGTCTCCTTTTGGTTCGTTTACCTGACAACGTTAGCAATCTCAGGAGCAAGTTTGAGAAGTTTCTGTTTAGTCGAAGACATGTAGAAACATGGACTTGGTCAATGTCAATTTTGGGTAATCGACTACTCTCAGGAAACTCTGTGGTGTCACCATCATATTCTGACATCGGAGGGACACTCAAGTCAAAAGCATTTGAGAGACCACGATCTGGGGTCTTTTGTAGCTCAACCACGATGCGAGACACATCGGAGTCACCCTGCCTTTGGGATCGGCATTTAATGCTATGGTTGTTTGACGGAGAAGTTTTCATCATGGACTTCATCAAGACAACGCAACCTGCAAGTCACTGGAACTTCGAGGACAGTGCCTAAACATCACCTATGAGTAAGAGAGAGGAGATTGGAACTACTTCGAATTAGGGTGAGACTGTTTAAAATCAGTTGCTATTCCTTTGCTCTACCATCTATTCATTAACGCCCTTATTGCTACCTCTTCTCAATGAAAATGGATTGGTTATTTTCAAATTATTTTAACACTAAGTTCATATTCATTACCTTTTTTGTTTAGTGTTGCTCATAGTTCTAGTCGCCTAAGACTAGTGGTGGAAACGCCCCCATTTATTATGTTTGGTTTCATACAAATATGGTATTGTTATCTCGCACCTTTTAGGTGCCTCTTGTTTTTATCACGACAGCTAAGTTGAGTCGGAACATGGTTGATTGCGCCTTGGGTTTTTGTTTCTCTGTGGTTCTCTCGCTGCTTGTAATTGTTTTTCCTCCCGCTTTTATGAGTAGTGGAAATTTTCCCCTGCCCACCAACCGTTCTGGAAATTGATTTGGACGTTTATACGCCTCTAAAATTTTTTCTTACTGAAGTATTTTTATCTAAGTTGGTTTAGAATTTCACCTCCCACCTCTAAAATTTTTTAAATTTTAGATTAGTGAAACCCCCTCCCAACCTCCCTGATTCTAGGTTTCGATTATGGCGTTGTCAGCTCGATTATATATTTTGTATGCAAGATAATTTTATTTATTTGAATTTACTTAGTATTAGTTATGATGAAGAACAATTTGTTCTTTTAGATTATCATCATTTATAATTTGGTAATTTTTGTGAATATTTTGGATTATCGTCGTACACGTTGCTGTTGTTATTATTGTTGTTATTTTTGGTAAAGTTTGTTGTTTTTATTTAATAACTTTCGATATTTGAAGTTGGGTGAAGTTTTGTGTTATTTATCTTAGAATATTAATATTCAGTTCAATTTTGGACGTTGTCACAATTATCGATATCACACTTTACTACAAGCATAATTCGCAATAAAGCAAAAAAGAGATTTTCTTTGGTTGGATTATTTAAAGTGCGAGTGACTTCAGCCCAAGCAGTACCCCTCATCTGCACCTGAAAACCCAAACAAGAATAATGTTTTCCAGCTCTTCCAATTAACTTTATAACTTCATTCAAACGCTGATCATATTATTCAGGTAGAAATAAAATTTACTTTTCAATTCAAGACTGAATAATTATTGTGATTTCCATATACAAAACGTCCAATCTAAAATTTCGTTCAATATATATATATATTGAATTTAATTATTTAAGGTAATGAGCACAGATTATAAAGTTATAAAATTATCGTAACTCTGAATTTAACCAACTCAAAGGCCTTTAAATATAATTCATCCCTGAGAATCAATACAGACTGCGCTAGAAGGGATAAGGTATAATTATTTCAAGTCTAATTTTTTATTCTTCCAGAATCAGTAATTCTAATCATCCGGAAATAAGGTTGATAATTTGACTTTAGTCGGTTTTATTTTGTTTTAATTTATTTTTACTTTTTAAACCAGACAGCAATCTATTACTTTAATTTTACGAATACTATTAATCCAATTCGGTAATTAGTGAGATGAAATTCTACCACGACGTACTCTACCTCTATTCTATTCAACCGTAAGTAGTAATATACAATACTCTATAATACTCACAAGATTCAAATATCTATTATAGTAAAATCCTTACGCTTTTATCCTGAGACGCTACATCACCACCATGAATTGGAAATTGACTTTCTCCACTTAGATACCAATTGCCATACAGAAATGAATGAGTCCCAATTCTCCACAATTTAGAATATTAATTGTTAAATTTCACGATTTAAATTCAAGTTATTTCTGGAGACAGGAAAGTTAATTGGATTTAAAAATATATATTTGAAAATTTAAGCAAGGTAATATAACTATTCTTCAGCGCTCTCCCTTTATAATTTCTTTCAAACTTCCGGATTTTAATTACCTAAATTACTGCGTTAGAATATTAGACACTTTAAAAATAGGTATTAATTCTACTGTTTAGCGCGATCAATTAATTCTTGAAATTACAAGTTTTATATCCTGCATTAAATATTTAAAAATATTTGAACGATTAGATTGGGTATTACTACAATGGTTCAACTCAATAACATCTATTCTAAACAAAATTACCACTGTTTTACGGTAAATTTATGATAGTCAAAGAGGTTACCTACTGTAGTTATTTAAATTACAAAGCGATGTAAGTATCTGCTTTAACGGATTTTACAAACTACCTTTAGTTTGATCTAAGGTTCTGGGCTCCCCTTCCGAGAGTACTCCTATTAGGCACAAATCACCTACAAAATTTAACATACACAGCTAATTATAATGCCTTTAATTGACATATTAAAGGGACATTTACTACTAAAACCCCTATTCTTTCTTTGATTTTAACCAGAATAATTTTAGTAAAAACTTGAGTCACAACCTTTCCTCTTTTACTATTAATTTAAGTCACGAACTATTTAACCTTGCAAAAGTAATCCATCGGATTTAATATATTCAAGAAAAACAATTACGCTCCAATTCAGTCTCAAAAATTAACATTATATATTTCGCAATTTAAACTTTTTAAGTCGAAACTTCAATTCCATTTCAACACCACAGAACACGAGTCACACCAGAGGCACAAAATCCAGCTGAGAGCACTGTAACAGCTACATTTATCCGACATTAAAGACTCAGCCGTTGCTCGCTCGCTTGAACGAAGCCTGGTATAAAGGGAAGACTCCGCCCACTCACCAAGGCAGATCAGCGCAACCGACAACCACGTCATCACTCGTACACCTCATTACCTCCAGAGGGGTTGTTTACACCACACCTTACTTCGCAAAAACAACTCAGGAAAAGAAGCTTCTTTCACAATCTCAAAAAGTAAGAAAAGAATAATATTTTTGAATTTCATTTAACGACCATTACAATGTAATTTGAATGTCCTTAGATTTTACATTATTTTCCATTTTTTCTTTTTATTATTTTAAGTCCATAAATTCTTGTATCTCATTTTTTTCTTTTTCAAACTTGGAACGTGTACACGTTACAAATCACCGACCCTTACAATTTAATATAAAAATTCACAAAAAATTTATATTCTATATTTCATTCCTTCAGTCCTTTTCCGAAAAGATTTCGACATCATACGCAGATGTTATTTGCTGCAGCTTTATTGTCCTGGAGATCTTCGCCAAATCTCCATCATAACAAACATAGTGCATGCGTTAAATACCAGTTTCTTACTGTTTCCCAATCTGGACAACCTTTAAAGTTATAAACCCTCTAGTGAAACCTCAAATATACAAAAGATATCACATCTTATATAAAAAGGCAATTCTTCCTGAAATGAAGACTAAAGTTTAGATTGTTCATTTACATAATCAAATTACAAGATTATTTATATTAGAAGGATAATGTAACAATGTCAATGAAAATGATCATGATAATGTAAGCTTAACCTAATATTTAACCTAACTTAACCTATCGCTAAACTAATTCTAATACTACCTTATAATTAATTTTTGCTAATTCAACTATCCTTTAATGATATGGTTTTGGAGTGTCCAGATTCAGTTTCATATTACAATTACACATATACATTCCTACGCTCCCAATATTTTTAATATGTTACGTGTGCTCTTTTCACATTTTGCTCATTTCCTACCTCTTCAAATAACACTGAGTTACAAATTAAAAACAATTATAGTGAAAGGACCAATCCACGTATAACATAAACCTTTAGTTATTTTATCCTTATTCATGATTTTTAATGATTTTTTTACCAAAACTTTATTTCCTGTTCGGAAATTTACTTCCCTTCTTTGATATTTAATTTTTTTCCAATAAATTTTCATATTAAGCATAGCTCTTTTCCATAACTCTTCAGACTTTCCTCCTTGCACATCAGCATTACAAATTTGCCATTTTATTTCCAACGGACTATTTAAAGATCTCCGTAAATACAATTCTGAAGGGACTGTTCTCATACCCTCGTAATGAGATAGATTCAAATTAAATTGCAACTATCTTACAGCCGAACTCCACTTATTTTGCTGTTCTGCAAAGTACGATTTAAGTGCGTTTTTCAAAGTTTTGATATATCTTTCAGGTACGTTTGCTTCAGGATGATATGGCCTTAATTTAATATGTTTAGCCCAACACTAAACAAAAATTTCTCAAAGTAATCAGAGGAAAATACAGAAGTGTTATCACTGAACAAACTTTCGACAAATCCAAATTTAGTAAAAAGATCATATAATTTAACACAAATATTCTTAAAAAATAAATGTCTCAGCTTCTCAAACATAAAAATGAGTTGCATTATCTGCAACTATTAGTACATATGAAAAACCATCACTCACCGGCAAGGGCCCTATGATATCAACCATCCAATTAGCGTTAGGTCTCTCGACTACCTGCGATGCTAATCTTCCCATTTTTTCTGATTTGAGGGTTTGGTTTTTTAACGCTCAGGGCAACCTTTCACATATTCTTTCACGTAGTCAACTAGCCCTTTCCAAGTAAACTTTGTCATTATTTTTTGCAAAGATCCATAAATTCACGAATGTCCACCTGTTAGATATCAAGGTGGTATTACACCACTATGTTTTTCTTTAGATTTTCAGGAACAACAATTTTCAATTCATTTACTCTGGCCTTATTTCTTGTTAACAAAAATTTCTTGTTTAATTTAAAATTCGGAATTTCTCTACCTACTGATTGATTGATTGATTGATTTTTGAGTTTTACGTCCCGTTCAACAGCGAGGTTATATGAGACGTGGACCTACTGATTAACGTGGGATCCAAACCACATGAGCTCCCGCCGGTAATCGAACTCTGGTCTCCCGCGCCACAGGCGCGCATGCTAACCGCTTAGCCACGAAGTGAATTTCTCTCCCTACTTCAATTTGACCTATTATATTCTTAAGTTCAGGATCCTTTCTTTGCAATTCTACCAATGGTTCACTAATAAAAGGCAATTTCCATAAATTCACCAACCAAGCTGTTCTTTATATTCTCTATCACTTAGATCGCATTTAATTTCATAGTTCATAACATCATATATCCTAGAAAGAAAATCAGCTATTTTATTATCAATACTTCTGATATGATGGATTTTAAAGCTAAACTGAAATAACTGTTCTATCAATGACACATATTTAAGGAGCCTTCTAGAATTATTAATAACCCAAATAAGCGCTCTATTATCAGTGTATATATTAAATTCCTTAAATAACTAATGTTTATACTTAACAATGGTTTTAACTAAGCTCAAAAACTCGATTTCATAAATAGATCTGTGACGATCTGCTTCACTTAGTTTCCGGGAATAAAACCCAACAGGTCTGATCTCTCTGTTTCATCAACTTGTGACACTACTCCTCCAAGACCGACACTAGACCTATCTACATGGACCAAGAACCGCTTATTTAAGTCTGGTTTTTAATACCACATGTTCACTAAACATTTTATTAATTTCCTCAAAGGCTTTATTTTGCTCTTCACCCCGTTCAAATTTTTTGTTGTAGATCTCAGTTCAGAAATCAGAGCAATTAATAATTGAAATCCCGGTATGAAACGAGCTTAAAAAATTAACATTCCATAATATCTTTGAACGTCCTTCTCAGTTTTGGGAGGTGGAAGTTTTTAAATAGCTTCCACTCTTTTAGGATCCATACAGACATTATTCCTACCAAATATCAACCCCAGATACTTAATTCTCTTTTTAAACAAGAAAGACGTAACTGGAGAAATACTAAGACCATTTTCCCTAAGTCTATCCAACGCCATTCTTATAGCTCTCTCATGCCCCTTACGAGTTCTATTTGCGATTAATATGTCACCAAAGTAACATAATACCGCATAATGTTCAAAATCTCCTAGCACCTCCTTCATGCATTTAGCTAAAATTTTTGAACCTTTCTTAATACCAGCTGGTAATTTTTATATTGATAAATATTTATAGTAGTCACTATCGTGGTTAATACCCCACATTTTTTATCCACCTGCTTCTGAAAATAAGCTTTTTTTAATTGCAAAAGCTTATAAAAGGACAGCCAGATAAATTACCTATGCACTCTTCCATATGGGGAGTCGGAAAAACATAGTCAGCCAACAAACTATTTAATTTTACATAATTCACTACAAGCCTCTATGAACCATCCTTGTTCTTAACCATAAAACAAGAACTCACATAACTAGAATGATCACATTCAACTAAAACATCTTGTTCAACTAAATCCTTAATAACTACTTCAAAAATTTTTCTATTTTCTCTAGGAATTGGGAACGGCTTATTATTAAAATATTTTTGCTCTCTAAGATACAAGTGACATTTATAAGTTTTTAAACATCCAACCCGATTATTAATAACATCATTATACTCCTCCGTTATCGATCTAACAAAAGACTCCGAATCAGGATCCAACCAATAATCGTTCGTAGGTTCACTCGGACACGCATAGTCGCGAAAATTCGAAAAATAACGAACACGTGGGCCATTTACAACGCGTGGGCCATTTCGTAAATGTCTTTTAAGTCTTTTTATTTTTTTATTATTGGTTCATATCTTGTTTTTATTTTAATCGTTTTTTGAAATGTAAATACAAATATAATTTCAATGTTTCAATATAAAACAATAGTTGCTTGTAACTTAAAATACTATTCAGCATTGTACTTCATAATGTTTTTCAAAATTCAAACCAAATAGTACAAACATATTAATATAATCAATGCAATAATGTATTCAACAAAACATTGTTTGATAAAATAATACATTTGACAAGGTATCGTATTCAATAAAATATTTAGTTTAAACAAGTATCTAATTCACTAACGTATGTCATTCAATGCCTTTTTACCACCACACAGTAAAATAACACAAAATAAACATATTGCAACTAATCTAAAATATTAAGAATTGATTTAATTCTCTACAATAATACTCATTTATTTTAAAATAAAACATACAACACCATTCAGAAATAGCATATATCACTAAATCATTCAACTTAACATCATTTTATTTTTCATGAAAATAAAATATTCTTTCCTGCTAAGTGCATAAAACTCTATTATATTTAAAACATCAACATTATTCATAACATTCAAAAGGGTATGTTCATTGACATATCAACACAAACTATTTACTAAGAATATTCAAGGTAATTCAACACAACTAAAACATACAATATAGTTCACGTAATTATTTCGTGATTCATCAAAGTTACGAATTAAAAAAACATAAGTAAATTCAACATTAAAAAATATAAATTTACTTGAAAATGAAATAAACTAGGCCGATGCGAGTTCGTCACGCTCGAAGTATATAAAAATATACTGCCTGCATTAAATTTGCAAGACCCTACCCCAATTATTTGTTAATATGTTTCCATCCCCGAAGCAAAGTGAAAAGATAGGATATTTGGTTAAAATTTAAAAATAATATAGAGGGGACTAATACGAAAATTGCCAAATCCGGACATTACATAATATGAATAACCCATAATATTGGAGGGAACCTTTGCTTCCATGTTTTCAAGTTCTACTTGAAATATTTTCGTATTCAACGAAAAGATTAATACAGGGTAAGTACAATAACAATTGCTAATAATTAGCAAAAACACAACTTACTTGGTACTGATTTATAATAGGATGTCTCATTGTATTTTCTTTTCAACTAAACAACGCGCCATGAAGGTTGGTATAGGTAACTACCACAACTTACCACACAAAATTAAAGTATCCTCAGCTGATTGAAAATCCCAGAGGCATACTGATTAGGTAGAATAAATAACTTAACATAACACATCGTAAGTATAGATTACTATTAATTGACGCAAAGTTATTTAAATTTTGAGAAATTTTACTCGTTAATTTAGAATGTAATCATTCAGGTTTATTACCGAATGGTTACTCACCGAAATATTTGAGTTTATGATTCGAAACATTTTTAATTTTGTAAAATTGAAACGTTGTAATGGAATATTCTATATAAATTTTCCACATTTTCACATTTTAAATTTATTCCATTTCACTATATCTGAAAATTTTCACTGCGCAAATTCACTCTTGCACTTCGAAAAGAAACACTATATTTTCCATAATTTAAAATAAAATTTCATTATGAATGTGTTAACGAAAAAATATGGTATTACAAGTAATTTCGTACCACGTATATTTGAAATATTAAAATTTTAAAAATGGTATCTCTCATCCAAGATTTTCAATATATTATGAGGTGCAACAATATATGAAGCGAAAAAATTAATATTCAAAAATTTTCCTGAATCTTCCGGCTATAGCCATTAACGTGATACATACAATAAAATGTTATTAATTTTATTTGAACAATCACAATTTTCTGACATACTAAGGGTTGAAAATATTTATAATATGAAAGATAATTACTAATACAAAAGAATTTTATAAAAAAAAATTTGCAATGCATCTATATATTCATTTTTATTGCAAGGTCAAAAATATGGAAAATGGGCAAACCGGCTATGTAATAATATCGCTTACCCAATTCATTTTCGTATTGGATTTATAACAACGTCGTAAAATAGGATTCTCATGCAATCAACGATTTTACTTTTAACTTCCATACTGGGCATCCGTTGAATTTTGCTAGTACAAGACTGCCGTGTCGTGACAAAATGTTGTAACTTGAGTTACATTGTTTTGTCGCTATAAGCATTTTTGAATTTCCCCCACCGATATTTATGTTCACCAGTCCCAGCATTGAGCTGAGTCAAATACTTTTGAAAATATATCAAAGAGAATTTCGATGTAAGTAGGAAATTAGCCGGTCTGTAGCGACTTTAAGGCTCTTTTTCTCAAAACTGCTCCGCCAAAGTTACAGCGTTTTGTCGCGACAGGGCAGAAGAACGCAACATTCAATAAGTACTAGATTTTTTGGGCTACCTTACTATGAGAATCAGCTGATACCTTGTAATTGGTTTGTACACTCAGAACATTTACCATTTGAGTGTCATCACAAATATTGGCAGCAAACAATTTATGCTCTCTACGTAGGCGTGATACCTTACCTAACTTACGCATTTCTTTGCAAAATTTCAGGTTAGTTTTGATTTTGGCACGGTGAAAAAACCTTTGCTTACCTTTCTTGGTTGCAAAACAGAAATCACTGTTCCTAAATTTCTTAATAACATTTTGAGTTGAATAGAAAGTATTGGGCGGTGGATAGTCAATCTGAACGTTCTGATTTAGTTCAATACACCTTTTCTTACCTTTCCTGAATTTAAATTTTGTGGCTTTACGATTTGTAGGATGTATGCCAGGCGCACATGAAATGGTTTCATTTTTACTAACACATACAATTACAAGTGTACATACTGTACCTTTTAACAACACTAAAGATATATTACCAATGGAAAAATAACGCAACTCATCAATCTTAACTGGCTGCCTAATGCATCTTACTCTAGGGTGACCTTCAATATGCCGTGTATACACCACAAAAATACAGGACTTATAGACAAACATTTTTTATGAACAAGTAGCATTGAGACGGAGGGGGTAAACAGCTGGTCCACTCACCTCCTTTCACATAAGAGACAAGTGCAGACTTTAAATTCGTCTAAAATACTACAACAGTATCACCTTTTATTTCCCTACTGGTGGTTACGTTAACCACACTCGTACTACTGTTGGAGGTAACCCCCATGAAGTCAACCTGCACGGTGTTTGTATTTACACTGGCTAATTTAATACTTACTTCATTCCCTTGAGAAAACACATCATTACTCTGTAAAACATACATTTTCCAGCTTGGTTTTAATGCTGTGTAATTGTACCGTATTATTATCCAACAACTGAAACAACTCGTTCCAGCGAATATCTTCACTTTCATCAATTTGAACAAAATGCGACTCCTGGACTTTGGATAACCTACCTTTTTAACAGGATTTGGATATGAATCAGTATCATCGACAACATTTTCCAATTTCCTTTTACAATTTCTACCTCTAACCTCGGAAGGACAACTATGCCGAACATATGCCACCGGGTCCACATTAAATTCATCTGCAAATTTAACCTTTTTGGGAATTTTGTTTTCCTTTTCGGTTTGACCCACATTACCTGACATAGTATATACGCTAATACCCTTGTTATGATTTTTGAGGATAGATTTGATACCACCAAGAACATTTTTAGGAGGACTTTCAACATTACTTAAAAATAATTCTTTTTCCTCTCAATTGAAGGTACTATCATGATCACTAAAAGAACTAACATCATTGGAATACTTTTTCTGTAACCGCTCAACTATTATTTCAATAACTTTATTCTTGACATTAACGTCATCGCACTGAAGTTTCAACTTCCTCGCTACATAGCTAAAATCTGTATTTTTGCCGCGAGCATACTTTTCTTTCAATTTTTGGTACTGCGCAGTTTTCCTAATACCACGTACACGGAGATGGATTTCTTTTTCAATATTTCTCCTATATTCACAATTAAAATTGAACACAGATTCAGAAATTGCAAGTTTAGCTTCTCTATTGAAACTATGAGTTTCTACATTGAGACCTAAAACATTTTGAAACTCTTCTAGGCGAAATGGAACAGCACTATATTTATATTTATTTATTACGTTAGCGTAGTCTAACTTTATTTGTGCTTATACATTCATTAAATTTAATGCTAACATTTTGTGCGTGGATTTATGAATTGTACATTCTAAAATTGACACAAAAATATAAAAATTTAAGTACCACTACATGTAAAAGAATGCAAGAAAATGTTTCTTTTGCAGAACATTAATTATTAGATTCACATTTTGACTTTTCAGTGATTGTTTCGCATTCTTGTATGCATAAACTAGAACCTACCTGCGTTTGTTCAGCAGTGTTTAGTTGATTTAACAGCTCTCGAGAATTACTTTCAACCTTTTTGTGCGTTTCGTACATTTCACGTAATCCAACCACTTCTGTTGATAAACTATCAAGTTGTTTGATCAAACCTTTTTTGTTAGAATTTACTACTTGGTTGGTTGCAGCCAAGTTTGCGGACAACTTTTTCACCGTTTGAAGCAGTGTTTCCATTACACTAGTGGTTGACATGGTAAAATATTATACTGCAAAACAGAACACACAAATTACTAAAATGGCATTGAATAAGAAGTAGCACAATTCAAACATTCATTTTCTCGCCACTTGCATCTGTCCCTGTTCGGGCGCCAGATATAATGGTATTGGGAGGTCAGTATACCTGATTTAATGGTAAGTGGGTCCAAAAATACGGATTCGAACCTTGGATCTCTTTAGAAAGAGAAAACCACTTTACGACATTATTCACTTTCATAGATAAAAAATTTACGAATTTAAATACTGGCAAGATAACAGAAATTCTCTCCCACGGTCTCAGGATCCGGGCGTTATAATAAACTAGGCATTGGCCATGTGCCCACCATCACTGTCAAGTCAGGTTGCGGACATCATCAAAACCTGTAACAAATGCATAAAATAGGATACATATGCTAGTTCAATACCAGATGAGTAACGAGATACAAAATAAATGTTTGGTTTGAAAGACTTCAGAGAAACTATACCTTGCTCAAATCCTTGCTTAAATTAAATACTCCTTTAAGACGTGTGTCAAGTTAGCATACACACATTAGCCAACACGACCAAAAGTATACAATTGTTAGTGATACGTTAGTGCTGGTTAGAGCTAGCTTCAGAACGTTAGTGCTGCTATACTTAAAAAATAGAGCAACTTTTTTGTTGTATGCCAACTTGACGTCAAGTTAGCATACGCAGACACGAAAATTAAAGCACTAACTAAAGTAACTATACCAATCGTTAGTGCTACGTTAGTGCTGGTTAGTGCTAGATTCCCAACGTTAGTGTTGCTATACAAAAAAATATAGCGACTTATTTTTGTATGCCAACTTGACGTCAAGTTAGCTTACACATATACAAAAATTAAAGCACTAACGAAAGTAACTATACGAATCGTTAGTGCTACGTTAGTGTTCTTTAGTGCTAATTTCCCAACGCTAGTGCTGCTATACTTAAAAAACATATAGCGTTTTTTTGTTGTATGCCAACTTGACGTCAAGTTAGCATATGTATATACAAAATTTAAAGCACTAACGAAAGTAACTATACCAATCGCTAGTGCTACGTTAGTGCTGGTTAGTGCTAGCTTTCCAACGTTAGTGCTGCTATACTTTCAAAACGTAGAGCGACTATTTTGTTGTATGCCAACTTGAGGTCCAGTTCGCATATTTATATACAAAAATTAAAGCACTAAGGGAAGTAACTATACCAATCGTTAGTACTTCGTCAGTGCTGGTTAGTGCTAGCTTCCCAACGTAAGTGCTACTATACTTAAAAAATAGAGCGACTTATTTTTGTATGCCAACATGACGTCAAGTTAGCATACGCATGTACAAAAATTAAAGCACTAACGAAATTAACTATACCAATCGTTAATGCTACGTTAGTACTGGTTAGTCAGGAGCGTAAATAAGGGACCCGCAGACCACGCATTGCGGGAGGGCAGGCCATCAGGTTCCCCCAAATAGTGAAGTTGGACGTAGAGAAGAGGCCCAACTACACGCTGTCCGTGGGGCATCCCCTTACGCCACTTTGGTTTGTGCTGGTTTTCCAACGTTAGTGCTGCTATAGTTAAAAAATAAATCGACTTTTTAGCAAAATTATCAACCGTAAGTGCGAATCCTTGTATTTTTTTACTTGAGAAGAAAGATACTTTTTGGTAAAGGATTTTCTTTAAATAACATATTGTTAGTTTGTTAGAAATTATTATTTCTTTTATTAAATCTAATTGTTGAAACAATGGTTTTATAATATCCATTTTGTCAAATTTCTAATGTAAATTAAATTTGAATGTTAGAAATTTGAATGAGGTCGTGGATTATAACAATATTTGATTGGTAAATTTGAAATGTAAAATAATTAGGCGAAAATCCGTTTGTTTGTGATTATAATCAAATGGTAATTAAATATATTTTAATTGTGACAGTTATATCAAAGCTGACAGTAATAGTATCTATCATAACATAAATAAACTAGGAATGCAATGGATATACTCGATTGCAATGAAATGAGCTGAGCGAGCTTAAGCAACGTAATCAGTTTATTGTGACTTTTTAAAACAATCAGTATTTTTCATAACAATCGCACAATTCTTCGTCTTGACCTTTTGTTCCGGCTAAAAAAAGTTTAAAAAATCGTTAATTTGTTTTTAAATTGTGATTAAAATTGTAAATTTTTACGCTAAAAAAATAAAAGGGCTTCGCCGGAATTTTTGAAAATCAGGCGCAGATTTTAATTGTTGACAAAAAAATCACGTGAAAACTTTTTCCCCATGTTAAGTCAATGGAAGCGTTTTTCGGTGTTTATTCCTCGATGGTACATCGGATTTTTGATTTCGACCTATGTTGTCACTCAGCACGACATACTCTATCAGCGTGCTAAGTTTGGTTGAGATCGGCCAAACGGTCTAGGAGGAAGCGTTTTTCGGTCATTATTCCTCGATGGTACATCGGATTTTTGATTTCGACCCAAGTTGTCACTCAGCACGACATACTCGATCAGCGTGCTAAGTTTGGTTGAGATCGGTCAAACGGTCTAGGAGGAGTTCGCGGACAACCAAACGGCTAACCCGAGTATAAGAGCTTCGCTCGCTCAGCTCAATTAAGTTGGCTCAGACAAAGGCGATAGTTTTAGCTTAAAATAAGTATTTTTAAAAAATAAAAAACCCTTTTTTTTCTTTCTTTATTCATGGTGGACAGATTTACCACACACATCTAAGATAAAGTTTGCATAACGGTTTAGTATTGGTGTGAACGGAACATTTTATGGAGATTGAAACAGCCTGATGCAATAATTTGGAGAACGATCATTACGAATCCAAAACGGATTTTTCTACGTCTGTGAACTTGGCCCTCACTTAGGGCACTAACGATAAAATGACACTTGTTAGTGCTTCTTAGTGCACCAATCCAAAATGTTAGTGCTTCGTTAGTGTAGGTGATACAAGTAAGAAATCTTTGGAAGACCAAGTTCATGCTTCTCCATACTTCAAGCACTAACAAAAAATTTAGTTAGTGCACCAACCCATAACGTTAGTGCTTCATTAATGTAGACTCTAGGGCCAAAGCAATGCCGCGCTGGCCCCACTTGAAGCACTAACAAATAAATTAGTGCCAATCATCATGTTTCTAAAACACTAATAGTTTCGTTAGTGCTTCACTACCCTAACAGCACAAGTACATAGCAGGCATATGCCTATCATGTTCCCTCAGTTGCATGGGAATGTGTCCAGTACGTGTCTTCTGTACCTATGAGAGAGAAATCAATGGATGGCAAGTGATAGTTACAGTCTATGTCCGCCCCTAGGCACATACCTGACATGTAACTGCGGAACGTGCCTAGTATGTTCTGGGTATGTTTCCCATGCCGTAAGCGCCATTGAACTACAAAATTACTCCCACAAAATATGTTAAATCGCCTATATGCGCAATGTGTTTACATTAAGGTGAGTCTAAAAAACACTTTAAACAAGTGAAAAAAATTACCTCAGGGTAGAGTGGGTAGGCAGGTGCCAACCACCACCCTTTGGATTACTAGCTGCCTGCTCTTCCGACTTGCCCCCGGAGGCGATGAAGAGAATGTCGCTTTTAGAGGGATAAATTGTTGAGGTCTTTTGAATTTGACTAATCAGAGTGCTCCTTTAACCGCGTATATTCGACGATAAACGTTTGGGGTCAGATAAAATCTGCTCGCCATGTAATTTTATAACAAAATGACGAGCATCTATTTACTTTATTTCATGGTTCTTCGATATTCACTTTCATATGATCGACAACAGTTGTCATCTAATAAAGTTGATGCATTTGTTGCTTGAACACCTAAATGGCGCATGCCTAACACATCTTGTGCTGTTAGGGTATCTGAAACAGTATGCACCTAAGGGAAGTACCCAGAATATGACAGATATATGTCCCAAGTGACGACATAAAATTAAATGACTGTTAGAGTGTGAAACTGAGCCAGGTATATAAACGCTATATTTGTGGTACATAGTTGCAAATATCAATTAGGTGTAACAAGTACCTAAAACTATAGGCAGCTGAAGTACATATCTAGCACATGAATATCATAATTGCTAAGTGTCGGGTACCTAAAAAGTAGCTGGGACACTTAAATGGCACATGCCTATCACATCTTGTGCTGTTAGGGTATTAGTGTAGATTGGCAAATTATATCACGAAACACCCATAAGAAATGCGACCGCGCCAAGGTTGGACGACGACAAGGTTGGATGGCGACAAGCCTGGACACTTTCAGGAATGTGTCCAGGCTTGTCGTTGGCCAACCTTGTCGTCAGCGACCCAAAATGAGATGTTTCCAGGCTTGCCGGGATCGACCACGACAAGCTTGGACACCTCAGGAATTCATTTGAGTCTGGCGCAAGAGGATAAATTGAGAAATATCCAAGCTTGTCGTTGTCCAGGCTTGTCGTCGTCCAATCTTGTCTGCGTCCCATAAGAAATACATGAGGAATTTTTCATTGGGTGAAATTCCCACCAAATTCAAAATCAGTAATGATATCTTCTATTGCAATTGTTAGTACTTCGTTAGTGCTTGCTAGTGCACCAACTCCGAGGATTAGTGTTTCTTGTGAATGTTTTTTATGGGGGGCTAGCCTGTAGTAGGCTTCCCCTAAGTTTCATTTTTTAGCGTCCATGCTATTTAGCCACTAATGTTGGGAGTTCTGCAAGAAAACCCACTAACGTAATAGTAACCATTAAACTATAAACTATATACCATTAAACTCATATAGCTATATCGTTAATAATATTTTGGAATTTGGCGGGAATTTTAGAAAATGTCACGTGTCGAAATTTAGCCCCTCACGCATCTCAAATACTACCAAAACTTTTTACATGGTTAGTGCCCCGTTAGTGCACATTACTGCACTAAACACTATCGTTAATACTATGATAGTTTAGGAGTTTTAATGAATAACTCTGGTGGAACTAAATTGAAATTTATCGAACTCTACAATAATTATCCTACAAAGGTGGAATAAACGCCAGAAGTTAGTACATCGTTATTGCTTGCCGAAACACCAATCATAGTTTAGGAGTTAGAAAAAATATAAGTGAATAACACTCGGGGCTAAATTTAATTTATCCAATTTTATAATAATTGTCCCCACAAAGATGGAATAAACGTCAAAGGTTAATACATCGTTAGTGCTAAAAAATACTAAGCACGATAGTGCGATCATGTGACGATAGTGCTATCGTAATTTACGTTATTAGTGAATAACTAGGAGGTAACTCAATTAAAATTTATCGAATTTTACACTAATTGGATAAAAGTTGAAACAGCTTAAGTTAGCCCCGCCCGAGTTATTTATTACCAACAATACACTGACCACTAGTGATTATCTTATTTCTGTCTGATAATTAGAGTAAAATTGCAGAAAATTTGAAAGATCTCAAGTTAGCCCCGCACCAGTTATTCATCAAAATCTCCCAAACTACGATAGTCTGACGTTAGAATTTAGATAGCACTAACGTTAGAGCTTTTTGGAGTGCTAACGAAGTACTAGCCTTTGACGTTTATTCCAACTTTGTGAGAAAATTGTTGTAAAATTCAATAAATATTTGAATTTAGCCCCGAGTGAGTTATTCACTTATAACTCCTAAACTATGACAACACTAACCTTAAAGCTTAGTGTTTTATAGAGCTTTAACAATGCACTAACCGCTGGTGTTAGTCTCACTTTTGTGCCACAATTATGTAAAATTGTACAAAAGTTGAAAAATCAAAAGTTAGCCCCGTCCGAGTTATTCCCTAATAACTTCTAAAGTATCATAACACTAACGTTAGTGTTTAGTGCACTAATGTGCACTAACGAAGCATTAAACATGTAAAAAATAGCATTTAAGAAGCGTGCGGGGCTAACTTGAAACACATACCATTTTTCATTTTGAAAAATTTCCGCCAAATTTAAAAGCACTAATGACCATATATAGTGAAATGGTTACTACTTCGTTAGTAGGTTTTATTGCAGAACTCCCATCATTAGTGCTTCAATACTATGGACGCTAGAAAATAAAATATAGGGGAAACTAACTATACGCTTGCCCCTCCCCACAAAAGCATTCACGATGAGAAGCAGTAATGTTCGAAGTTGCTTGATGCACTAGCAAGTACTAACGAAGAGCTAACGATTGCACTAGAATAGACCATTACTAGTTTTGAATTTGGCGAGAATTTGACCCAAATAAAAATTTCCCACGTTTTTCTTACGGGAGTCTCGTGGCATATAATTGGCAATATCTGAAACACTAACTGATCTATTAATGTTTTCTAGACGAAGCACTATCGATTGCACTAGGTTTCATCGTCAGTGCTTTCTTGGTGGCTAAAGCTTTTTGCTTCTAGCGTCTAACCTATTCAAACACCAATATTAGGAGTTGGAGCTCTAAGAAGCACTAAGAAAGCGCTAACGACAGCACTAGAAGAAATTATTAGTGCTTTTGAATTTGCCGGGAATTTTACCCAATGAAAAATTCCCTATGTATTTATTATAGGAGTTTCGTGACATAAATGTCTATATCTACACTAATAGTGAATATCTAACAAAACTACTAGTGTTTTCTAGAAGCACTAACGATGGACTAACGACTAGCACAAATTTATTCGTTAGTGCTTGAAGTTGGGGCCAGCGCGTAAAATTGTTTGGCCCTAGAGCCTACACTAATGAAGTAATAACGTTAGGGATTGGTGCACTAAGAAGCACTAACGATACGCTAACGAATGGCACTAAATTTTTCGTTACTGCTTGAAGTAGGTGGCCAGCGTGAACTTGGCCGCCCAAAGGTTTGTTACTTGTAGCACTTACACTAGTGAAGCACTAACAAAGCACTAGTGAAGCGTTAGGGGTTGGTGCAGTAACAATAAGTGGCGATTCACTAATGATTGCACTAGAAGAGGTCATTAGTACTTTTGAATTTAGCGGGGATTTGACACAATGATAACTACCCCATGTATCTCTTATGCGTGTCTCGTGACGTGTAACTTGCCATAACTACACCAATAGGCCTACTGAAGCCAGGGTGCGAATTGGCGATGGGGATGCCAGGGATTTCTCCCCCTGACAAAAGTCTTTCCCCCTCTGGAGAAGAAAAATTTTATCCCTGGCAGGGATAACTTTTTCCCCCTCTGGAGTATTTTTGAATGGACATGAAGATAGGAAAAGGGTTACAATTCTTACTTTGTGTGGCTAACCTAAATATTCCTTGACTGAAAATTTATGAAACATCTCACATATCAAATGTTTTGTACTTGTTAGTAAAAAAAACTATATTTCAAGTGTGTCCCAATTGGTGTTATGCCGATGTGTGTTTTCCCGTATCTCACTCGAAAGGGGGAGGGACAAGTTACTGTAACCGAGGTCCTTCAATAATTGGATACAGACATGTTGCCACATTGAACTATTTCGCGGGTTTCGCTGTGCACTTTAGCCATTCTAAGTAACCTACGATCTTCACTCGCCGACTGAATGACAAATTGGAAATACAGCCGAGGTCATTGGCTTCCTTCCCCAAGTAAAAGGATGGTTTCCTCCGCAAGAGGGCTGCGGGGTTGGGTCCGAAGTATGCAAGGAAACTCGAAGGGGGTGGAAAGGTCCCCAAATGTTTGAGTCTGCAGTTACTGGAAAAGAACCCGTGTTACTTGAAAATAACTTTACTCCAATCGGAAATTAAAATTTCGTATTTTTATTCCACCACCGTATATATATATATATATATGTGTGTGTGTGTGTGTGTGTGTGTGTGTAAGGGGAGGACTGGGTGCGCATATGGGTGGAATTCATTCCCCCCTGGGAAAAAATTTCAATTCGCACACTGACTGAAGCAGTAATGAAACAATCAGTGATTTCTAGAAGCACTGACAATGCATAACGAACGGCGCTAATTTTTTCGTTAGTGCTTAAGATGGAGATTTAAGTTCACGCTGGCTTCCCAAAGCTATTTAATTGTACCAGCTACATTAATGATGCCAAACAAACATTAGAGGCTGGTGCACTAAGAAGTACTAAAGACACATTAACGACTTGCACTAAATTTTCCGTTAATGCATGAAGTGGGTGGCAGCGTGAACGTGCCTTCACAAAGATTTTTTACTTCTACCACCTACACTAATGAAGCACTAACGTTAGAGATTGATGCACTAAGAAACAGTAACGATTGACACTAATTTGATCCTTAGTGTGTCATGTGGAGATCAAGTTCACGTGAGTAGAGAAATAAGCTTTAGATTAGTGATGATCGTTCTCCAAATTATCGCACGAGACTGTTTTAATATCCATAAAATGATCCGTTCACACTAATATTAAACCATTATGCAAACTTTATGTTAGATATGTGTGGTAAATCTGTCCACCAGGAATAAAGAAACCAAAAATGGATATTTTTTTAAATACTGATTTTACGCTAAAACTATCGCCTTGGTCTGGGCCAACTTAATTTATTTACGTTATGATATATATTATTAATGTCAGCTTCGAGATATAATTGACATAATTAAAATACATTTAATTACCATTCATTTGTTTATAATCACAACAAAGCGATTTTTGCCTAATTACACTAAACATTTAACAAATATTGTTATAACACAAGGAATCATTCAAATTTCTAACATTCAAATTTAATTAGCATTAGAAATTTGACAAAAATAAGATATTATAAAACCATTCTTTCAACAATTACATTTAATAAATGAAATAATCATTTCTAACAAACTAACAAAATGTTATTTTTTAAAATTTCACCTATCAAAAAGTAACTTTCTATTAAAGTTAAAGAATATCAGATTCGTATTCGCACTTATGGTTCGTATAGTTAATTCTGCTAAAAAGTCGATTTATTTTTTAAGTGTAGTAGCACTAACGTTGGGATGCTAGCACTAACCAGCACTAACGTAGCACTAACGATTGGTATAGTTACTTTTGTTAGTGCTTTAATTTTCGTGTATGCGTATGCTAACTTGACATCAAGTTGGCATACAACAAAAAAGTCGCTATATTTTTTTTAAGTATAGCAGTACTAACGTTGGGAAGCTAGCACTAACCAACACTAACGATTGGTATAGTTGCTTTTGCTAGTGCTTTAATTTTCGTGTATGCGTATGCTAACTTGACGCCAAGTTGGCATACAACAAAAAACTCGGTCTATTTTTTAAGTATAGCAGCACTAACGACGGGAAGCTAGCACTAACCAGCACTAACGTAGCACTAACGATTGGTATAGTTACTTTTATTAGTGCTTTAATTTTCGTCTATGCGTATGCTAACTTGACATCAAGTTGGCATACAACAAAAAAGTCGCTCTATTTTTTTAAGTATAGCAGCACTAACGTTGGGAAGCTAGCACTAACCAGCACTAACGTAGCACAAACGATTAGTATATTTACTTTTGTTAGTGCTTTAATTTTCGTGTATGCGTATGCTAACTTGACGTCAAGTTGGCATACAACAAAAAATTCGCTCTATTTTTTTTTAAGTATAGCAGCACTAACGTTGGGAAGCTAGCACTAACCAGCACTAACGTAGCACTAACGATCGGTATAGTTAATTTCGTTAGTGCTTTAAGTTTTGTTCATGCGTATGCTAACTTGACGTCAAGTTGGCATACAACAAAAAAGTCGCTCTATTTTTTTAAGTATAGCAGCACTAACGTTGGGAAGCTAGCACTAACCAGCACTAACGTAGCACTAACGATTGGTATAGTTACTTTTGTTAGTGCATTAATTTTCGTGTATGCGTATGCTAACTTGACGTCAAGTTGGCATACAACAAAAAAGTTGCTCTATTTTTATGTGTAGCAGCACTAACGTTGGGAAGCTAGCACTAACCAGCACTAACGTAGCATTAACGATTGTATACTTTTGGTCGTGTTGGCTAATGTGTGTATGCTAACTTGACACACGTTCCTTTAAGTTGGTATTTTTGACCGCTAAGGAGAAACAACTTATTGAATATACATTATTATTATTATTATTATTAGAGACCGGATGTTAGGCAAAATGCCTATTCTTTAATATTAAAGATATGATCAAAAACAACGTTTTAAAGTTTATATGGGGCGTTATAGTTTCGATTTAAGCGAATTTTATTTTGCCTATTTTGACCTTTACTGCCTAAATAATTGCTTTAGTGCCTAATATTGCCTATTCTATGTATTTTCTTCAAAATAAGCCTTCATTGGGAAAATATATAATTTATGTAATATAATGAACACATATTCACTTATGTGTTTGTAAATACAAGCTCGTCGTACGTTACAATATATATACATGATGAACTTCAAAGATGTTCACATACTTCGGGAGGTGATTCATGACATGAAAAGAAGATAAAAGTACTCTTGAATGTCACGAATCATCTCCTGAAGTATGTGCGCAACTTTATGTCCCGTTCCAATTGTCAGGATTCGATTTTCGATTCCAAGTTGGTACTCCTGTCACTCGAACACGACGCAGAATTCGACAACTTGCAACAGAACTTTTTGTCTTCTTTTCATGTCACGAATCACCTCCCGAAGTATATGCACATCTTTCAGATTCACCCAGTACGTAGAATGCATAACATGCCTCGTTTTTGTATATACAGTAAGAGAAGATATTCTTTAACAAACAAGGGGCCGCGGTGGCTCAGTGGTAGCCGGTGGGTGTAGCCAAGCGGTCTGAGGCGTTAGGCTGATGATCGCGAGGTGAAGCCCATTGGGGGTTCGAGTCCCTCTGTAGTAGCAAGGGTGGAATTTTAACTGTCCTCGATGTTTCTGTGTTCGTGTCCCTGTCGTGTCTAGTAGTCCTGAAAAGTGGTTGCAGTAGAAAATAAGTCAGGAAGTTTAAAAAAAAGTGGTAGAGCGTTCACCTCTGGTGCTTGGGGTCCCGGGTTCGATCCCAGCCCCCGCCAAGTGAACTTTGTGGTGGACAAACACCCTGTGAGTGGGTTTTCTGGGGGTTCTCCCGTTTCCTCCCACTTTCTTCATTCCACCATTTCATTCATTACTCATCATCACCGTCTCCTTTAGCCTAACCGGCATAACCATGGGACGTAAAACTCAAAGATTTCATTTCATTTTTTCTTTAACAAACAAATATATTTCTATATTCTTTGAACATTATCTATGACTTGAATCTATTTTTCAATGGTATTAAGTATTTATCTTCATTATTTCGAGTTACATTTTAGTGCCTATTTTACTGCCTATTTTTAAATTTTAAGTGCCTATTTGCCTGCCTATTTTGCAGGTTTTTAGCGCCTAAACATCCGGTGTCTAATTATTATTTTCACTTTGTGAAAAATAACAAGAATTGTAGGCAAACTTTGTATTAATATTCACTTTCACTACACATAACACATATAGCTTTAAAACAACACGATAACATGTTCAAAGGATTGTAAATACTTCACTAGGCCCTTACATAGCGCGGTTACGGGACGACGTCGTTAACACGCACGATTAGTGATGGGCAGTGGGAATATTCCCGGTGGGAAGGAATTTTAAAATGGGAATATTCCCTGGTTTTTTCCCTGGCCTATAAATTCTCGGGGAGGAATTTGTTTCCATTTCTTTACTTTATCTTCCAAGTTATAAGAACAATATGACTAATTACTTTATTTTAATATATTATGATTTAATTCTAGGTTTTAAAGAATTTGGAGGTTAAACAATTTAAAATTCTTTGACTGTACTTTATATAACTAATAATATATTTTTTGTTCCATTTTCATTTGCACTAAAAAGTAAGGTAATTGTTTAGAGTTGCAGGGCCAAAACTTGCAAAAATTAGGATGATTTACGGAAGAAATGAGTTGATAGTGATGTGCAAGTAGTCAAGAAAGTATCGAACACATATTTTTAGGGCAGTAGGGAATTTATACAAAACGGAAAGGTAAGTGGAAGTGATTTATGTGAGAAAAGAAAATGAATTGTTGGTAACGAAGATAGAAAACAACGTGCCATGCGGGGCTCTAACCCACCTTCATTCGCTAACGCTCGCTCTGCAACGCTGTCTGAATTTAATGTTGGTAACGTAATTTAACGTATGGAACCATAAAACAAACGCATCGGAATAGAATATCGCAAGAAAGTAGGTGCACATCTGGCCCCCAATGCTAAAGAACAGGAAAAAATAGCAAAGTACTAATTTACAAATGATGAAAAGGAACCATTTTGTAAAGTAATTTAGACTGATCCAACATTATTAATAGACGTCGGTCTGACTCCAATTTCTGAAGAAGTACTCGGACTTCTTTTACACGTGAATTAACGTATGGAATTTCGAGAAATAGGTAGAATGAAAGGTGGTGTATATCAATGTAAGGCCTACGTGCTAAAACATAAAGGTAAGTAGGCCTAAGTATCTTGAAAATTTTGTGAACATAAATCTATATGCGCAAATGTTGATAAATTGATGAGACATGTATCTTCCATCATTTACCCAATCTAATTAGTTTATAACAGTTATAAATTAAATGTGTTTATAATAACAGCAATAGAGTCAAGTTGAGCAAATCCACTTACATATAAATTTAAAGTGTTACTATATAATTTACTATATAATTCTTTTCACACGTATTTAATTGATAGAACATATTGTAAATAAATATACATTTATGCATACTTTCTAAATATAATAAAGTGCTAATAAAGTAACATGGTACCGTTCAGAATATACATATTAAAGAATCCTCTGTAGACAACAGTAATATGCTGTGATAGAAAAATTAATTCAACTTTGAAATCATAATATAGTAATAGAATGCAATTTTCTTTCTGATTGAACCTAAGTTCCCGGATAAATTCCCATTTTGGGAATTTTCCCGGGAATATTCCCTGGAAATATTCCCGAAAAATATCTTCCCGGGAATTTACCCATCACTACGCACGATATTCGCGGTTGGCGGTCGTAATGATTTGAACAGCGATAAATGTTTATAAGGAAGATTTCACTTCCACTGCTGACTGAAGATGAATTTGTGTGATGATTTCATTTCTAGAGTACATTAGATCTCAATAATGAGTTTCTTCATTCTTCTCAAATGTAAAACTGTTCACTTTTCCTTTTCGGAGTTCTGGATATACTGTCCTTTTGAGAGTGTTCGTGGAATATTTTTCACTTGTTCGAAAGGTATCAACACTCTGACTTTAGGTACTTTAGTGGTCTTCGTAAAGACATAAACTTAGTAGGCCTACACTCGACTCACATGACGGATAAGAGGCTCTCTCGCGCTTTTCTTCATGCGTCACATAGTTCCCAGTTAACAGCGCAAGAATACACTAGCAGACTGAAATATAGTTCATAGAAAACATTAAGTTTTTGCTTCTTGATTTTACTAATAATGTGTAATGGATAACCCATAGGTTAATTGAAATCACTATAAAGGCACTGATAATTTCAATAAGTCATGAAATTAATGATTACAACTAAATTTTACATTGTCACGTAAAATCTGTCATCATCACATGAGTTTTGCTGCGTGGGCGTTCAGCACAAGGGCAGCAAAATTCCTCACCTAATATAGGCTGACGGGAGGAAGCAAAACTGTCTGGAAAAGTGAGACACCTTTTGGGTTACAAATTCCTGAGCATTGTTCTCCTCCAAATGTTAACTGGTTGCGTTTCATTTCTAAGAATCCGAGCTGAGGAAATACGAGGATTGATTTAAAAGTTTATATCTATCCATATCGTTATAGTGCATACATGTGCATTAATTAATCTAGAGCAGAGGGTACCCTTTTAGTCACGGTTTAGCTTGTGCGACACATTTCGGATTTCGTATGTCATGTATTTCCATTGTCAGACTACGCATGCGCACATCTCTTTTTCGTAGTTGCTACATTTATTTTTCTCACCTGATGCATTGAGTTATATTAGTTGATCATACCCAAATCAACTTTTTAGTTGAACTCAAAGTAGACTCTGAATACCAAAAAGTACACCTTCCTTACTGAAGTTCTAGTATGACACTAACTAGAAGGTGTCTAACTATTGATTAAGGAATTCTCTCTGAATACCACCCATTATTATTACACATATTTATTCAATTTAATTTAAAATTTACATATTTCAATTTTTAATCAGGCTCTAATAAGAACATAAACTACAGGCTTTCTATTATTCAATTTCTTGTTGTTCTTCACATATAGTCAATATCAGATATTATTAACCTCAGATACCAAGTATCCACCTTTTCACATTCTTTTAGTTATCAGAAGGCAACAAAACAGGAAACCACACTCAGCAGTCCGCATACGTTAAATGAAAGACGACCGAAAAATCATACACCACATAATTAGCTCTGGCTCTCAAATTTTGCTTTTCAGCCCAAATATAAAATTATTTTCGGTATGAAGGAGAATCATTCAAACGGAAAAGCAAAGAAAAAAACATTTATTATGACACATATTTATTCAATTTAATTTAAAATTTAAATATTTTAATTTTTAATCATGCTCTAATACAAACATAAACTACAGGTTTTCTATTAATCCATTTCTTGTTGACTTCACATATAGTCAATATCACACATTATTAACCTCGCATGCCAAGTATCAAGCTTTTCACATTGATTTACTTATCAAAAGCAAACAAGACAGGAAACCACACTCAGCAGTCAGCATACGTTAAAATGAAAAACGGCCGGAAAATCATACCTCACATAATTATCTCTGGTTCTCAAATTTTGCTCTTTTGTCCAAATATAAATCATTTTCGGTATCAAGGAGAATCAATCAAGCGGGAAAGCAAAGAAAAAAACATTTATTATTACACATATTTATTCAATTTAATTTAAAATTTTAATATTCCAATTTTTAATCATGCTCTTTAAAAATACATAATCTACAGGTTTTCTATTATTCCATTTCTTGCTGACCTCACATATAGTCAATATCAGAAATTATTAACCTCGCATCCCAAGTATCCCACTTTTCACATTGCTTTAGTTATCAGAAGGCAACAAAACAGGAAACCACACTCAGCAGTCCGCATACGTTAATATGAAAAACGACCGGAAAATCACACACCACATAAGTAGCTCTGGCTCTCAAATTTTGCTCTTCAGTCCAAATGTAAAATCATTTTCGGTATCAAGGAGAATCAATCAAGCGGGAAAGCAAAGAAAAAAACATTTATTATTACACATATTTATTCAATTTAATTATTCCAATGCTCTTAAGTGACGGTTTGTTCCGACTAAAGTAGGCCCAGAAGCGGATCCAGAACGGACTTCTAGAGAGAGGCGTTAGGTTGTAATACTGCTACTTAGAGTTACTTTTAAACAGCTCCAAACTCTGGGGTGCTTTTATTTATATATAAAATATGAAAAACACTTTCTTTTTCTGGGGACGAGCGATGGCCCCGATAGCAGCCCTGGCAGCTTATAACTCCGAAAACAAGCATTTGTGCACCCAGGTTGATCTATACTTTTCTTCTTCTCTTGGTGTCAAGACTCAACTCCCAAAATTTTTCACTGTCGTTTTGAAACACCCTGTATAAATCAAAAGACCACACAGTCACTGACTAATACTCTAAATAGGAGACATCCGTTTGTTCATATAAATTGAATTTAGCTTTATCTTCAACAGTACTGTTAAATGAAACTTTAACCTACATCTTAACGTGTGATCTGAATCACACGAGATTGTACCGCCGGATGGCGTCGTGCCGTGGAAAATCAGCGCCCGGGGCGAAAGTATACGACGGCGCCATCTAGTACATATAAGTGAGGTCGACAGACCAGCCGGGGGAAGCATTGGACGAAAAACCTAAAGATGTTATCTCATTGTTTTTAAACATACGTAGTAAAACACAATGATACTCTTGTATTGGTTTCCACTGTAAGAAAAAGATGAAAAAAGAATGAAAAATTTAAAATAAAAAACAAATAAAACAGGTCCATTATGGTATGTGAATAGTGGCAAAAGTTACAAACCTCCCTTTTCATTCTGCGCCTTTCGTTTCACAGCAACTTCCGCTGCACAAAAGTGAGAAACCTCCTTCTTTTTATTCCGTTTTTTTTTTTTTTTTTTTTTTTTTTTACACCAACTTCACCAGCACAGCCCTTAATAGTTGACTCGTGCCAATTGACTGGGTTACATGCAACACTCAAACGGGAGACACACCTCTTTGTTTGCTTATACAGTTTCAGAAACCCACAGGCTCTGTCCTGTCTTCTACGAAACCAGAAAACAACACTAAATAACAACAGACAACTGTCCCGCTGTGAAAACCCATACGTCATTTCTTGTATGTCGTTGCCCTCTATCTTTCCAAATTGTCAGATGGTCAGTGACTATTTTTCTTTTTTGTGTCAGTTTTTTATAATCATTTTTACAACACACATTTCATTGAATTTTTCGTAAGTCAGGTATAGTAAACATATTTACCGCTCCACTGAACAATGATTGATTACTATAGCAATGGAATAATGAGCGCTATATTAATAGTAATTATTGACTATAGCAAACAAGATAAATGTATTTAATAGACGCCGTTTAAAATTTTGATAAAGACGAGAGATAAGTTTTCCTTATCTATCCTGGTATTATTTTAAAGTCACGCCTTGTCTCGGTTATTGAAGTTCTTTCTCTCGATTCGATTATAAAAAAGAGGTCCTCATCCCGTTTCATTTTCTAAATTGAGACAAAATTTATAACCTGATTTTTTATTCCTTCAAACTATGCTATGCGTAAAGGTAGGAAGTCTTATAAAACAACTTTGCCCGTCCGTTCGTCTGTCGTTATGTTTCGGAGGAAAACAGGTAAGAGATATCGCCATGAGGTATTTCACAATCGATTAAGCGTCTCAGAAAGAGGTTATAAATTCTCCATTAACTTTATGTTCAAACCTGAAGTGGTTAAAATTAACAACTTGCAGTTTGAATACGAGGGCTATCCAGAAAGTAGATTACGTTTTGGAATAAAAAATCAACAAAGTATAGGAAACAAATTTTATTATATACAGATGAAAGCCACACACAAATACTACTTTTCGACATAGTCACCATTCAAATTAAGGCATTTATCGTAGCGATGTACGAGCTTGGAAATTCCTTCGTCGAAAAATTCGGCCGCCTGCGACTTCAACCACTTCGTTACCTCTTCTTGCAGCTGTTCGTCGTCATCAAAACGCTGCATAGCCAGCCACTTCTTCATTGCTGGGAATAGGTGGAAGTCGCTCGGTGCCAGGTCGGGACTGTACGGCGGATGAGGAAACAACTCCCACTGAAAAGATTCAAGAACTTCACGCGTGACATTTGCCGTGTGGGGCCGGGCGTTGTCGTGAATCAACAAGATCTTAGAGCTCAACATTCCTCTGCGCTTGTTTTGAATTGCTCTTCTGAGGTTTTGCAGAGTTTGGCAATACCTTTGAGCGTTTATTGTAGTGCCTCTTTCCAGGAAGTCCACCAAAATCACACCTTTTCTGTCCCAAAAAACAGTCGCCATCATCTTCCTTGCCGACATTGTTTGCATGCATTTCTTGGGTTTTTGGGGAGAACCTGTGTGCCCCCACTGCATTGATTGCAATTTCGTTTCACAGTTCACGTGTTTCACCCATGTTTCGTCACCAGTAACGATGCGATCGAGTAAAGAGTCACCATCCTTATTGTAGGCGTCCAAAAAGTGCAACGCTGCAGCCATTCGCTGATTTTTGTGGTCCTCTGTCAAGATTTTTGGAATCCATCTTGCACAAAACTTGTGGTAACCAAGCTTTTCGCTGATGATTTCGTGCAACAAACTTCGCGAAATTTGTGGAAAACTCAAAGAAAGTTCCGTTATTGTGAACTTTCGATTTTCACGGACTTTAACATCGACTTTTTCGACAAGTTCGGCAGTCACTTTGCTGGGTCTCCCACTTCGATCTTCGTCGTGAACATTGGTTCGGCCATTTTTAAATCTTATGACCCACTGTCGCACTCCACCTTCAGTGATAATGTTGTCCCCATACACTTCACACAGCTGCCGATAGATTTCTATCGGTTTACAGTTTTTTGCTGTCAGAAACCTTATTACTGCACGCACCTCGCAGCTCGCGGGATTTTCAATGAACGCAGACATTTCAAACCGTCACAGTATCTTAACGGAGCACAGCACGAACCTCTCACTAGCACGGCTAGATGCCGACTGAGCTGCGCAACGCTCTGACCCCAAGATGGCCGCGCTAGCCCCGCCCCTAGCGGACACAGACGAAAACGTAATCTACTTTCTGGATAGCCCTCGTATTTCTCATTATTGAACCATATTAATAATAGATAACGACAAACTTTTTTCTGTAATCGGTTATCGAAACCGGAAGTGGTTAAATTTACTAGTATTTCTGCTGTCAATATTTATTTTCATGGAGCGAGAACTTTAAAAAATATGGAGAAGTTTTTTGCAATCTATTCAGCATACCAAGGATAGGTTCTATACTAGGGATGGTCAGACGGATCCGGATCTCGGATATCCGGATCCTATAAGATCCAGATCTTGGATCCGGATCCGAAATTGCGGATCTTGGATCCGGATATCCGGTTCCTGGATCCGGATCCGAAATTTCGGATCTTGGATCCGGATCCGAATTTTCGGATCTTGGATCCGGATATCCGGATCTTGGGTACGGATCCGAAATTTCGGATCTTAGATTCGGATCCGGATATCCAGTTCCTGGATCCAGATCCGAAATTTCGAAGTTCGGACTCCTGTTTTGAATATTTTAGGTTGTTAGATTCAGAACCAAAAGTAAAATATTCATATGTATAAAATATATATAAACTTTGCTAGGTGAATTTTATCTAACTCAGATACTTTGAAGACAATTCAATTTAAATGACAACAGATGACATCAAAATCCCATTTTCACATTTTTTGGGGTTAGATCATTGTTGCGCACACCCCATCATTTAGTCTTTAGTATATCTTTAAAGTACTACGAGTATGCCACTTTCATCTCAAGTCCGTAGTTGTATAGATCTGCCTTTTGTTATATATTAATTGAATTAGGATTAAAATTCGATTGTTTGTGAAACCTATGATAATATTTTCAGATTGAGTTATAAGGTTGAAAAACTGCATAGTAATGCTGCATATTTTGTTTGAGCCACATTGGAAATTAATGTAGTCTATCTTATACAGTCGCCTCTTATGATTAATCCAATGATCTGAACTCCTGCAGCATTACGCTAAAATGATGGATGTATTTGAACTTTCATAATTTCTATCTTTTTTTTTCTATTTTGCCAGCAAAATAAATATCATAAGCGGTATTTTACATAATACATATCGACGAGGATCAGTCAGTTGATTGCTTAAAGTTTACTGCATAGCTATTACATCTGTAAGACACTGGAGGTCTTAGAACAAAATCCGTGGCTTTCCCATAAAATCTTAAATCTCTCTATATAAAAAGGGAAAAGTTCTGGGTGACAGTAAGTGAGTGACAGATCACCGTACAGGACAAATCGCGTAAGCTAGAAACTTGAAATTTGGACAGTATATAGGATTTGTGACGTAGGATACCACTAAGGAAGGACTTTGGGAAATTCGACGAGGAAGGGGGAAATGGGGTGGGAAATATTTCAATAAAATGGCCCGAAATCCTTGACGTTAGATACTTCAAATGTGGTATTTGGGTTTCTCATTGAAAATAATTTGATACTTGTTTAAGCGTTTTTTGATATTTAAATTAGAAGGGGCAGGAAAGATGTAGAAAGTAAGAAGGGGTGGAAATTTCAATTATTGCAATTGGTATAATAATATACCTATATCTCGGAAACTTAAAGGGTTAGAAACATGGAATTTGGTATTTGGACTCCTCACTTAAAATAATTAGATACCTATTTTTCAACTTTTTTGATATATGGCCCAGAAGGGAAGAAAAAGGGCGGGAAGAAAATTAAGTGGGGATTACAATTATTCTATTAATATGTTCAATCCTTTAAGGCAAGAGACTTGAAATTTAGTATTTGCATTTCTCAATGTAAATAATTTGATACGTGTTTCAGTGTTTTTTTTTATGTTTTAGTAAAAATGAAAAGAAAAGATATGGAAAGGAAAAAGGGTGGGGATTGTAATTATTATAACAACATGTCGATATCTGGGAACCTCTGAAGGTTAGGAGCTTGGAATTTGGTATTTAGACTTTTCGTTTGAAATAACTAGATATTTACTTAAGCAAATGTGTGGGCTGGTTGAAAAGCCCCCACGTACTCGCACTGAAATTCGGTGTATCTCGGGACACCAGAATGCTATTACATACAACTTGATATTTGAACTGAGATTCGTTATGGTTGTAGGTTTACGAGGTGCGAGGCCGTAGGCCGATCAAATGAGATATCAGAGGATCTAAGGGAGAATCCCCAAGCATTTCTTTTTAAATTGATTATGATTAGAGGCTTTTGTGGTGCGAGGCCGTATTAACGGGGGTCAGGGCCGGCGCTAGCAGTTTTGTCGCCCTGGGCGGTACTTTCAAATGCCGCCCCTTTAATCCGCAAATCTTATTTTGAAAGAAGACGTTCAGGTATTAAGAAAAGTAAGATACCATATTTTAAAACATGTATGATAAGGAAAATTAAACAAAAAAATGAACTATCTCTCTCGAATGCTTACGTAATATTTAAACGACTCCATATATGTCACAATATTCAGTATTCTCGATTTCGCTGTACGTGATATACAGCAGGACATACAGATTTTTTTTTAAAATATATGCTTTAGTCCGACTAAGATTTTTAATTTTTAAGCTTATTTTATATCAAAAGGTGTTTCCTATGTAGCATGGGGTAAAAAGATAATATAGTGAATCAAATATTACGGCAAAAGTAAGTAATTAGCTTAAGACTTATTAGGTACTAAAACACAATAAAAATACACAAATTTAACATACTTTAATTGAAAAAACTTTTCTTGTTTTGGTATGAGCAAATTCCTTTATCCCATTCGCGTAGTTCAATGTTTCATCCAATTAATGTTCCATTGATATTATCACTACCGAACGTGTTTGAGAAATGGAAGAATGTAGATAGTTTTTAATAAGCTTAGAGTGAGTTTCGAAAAATTTCTTTCTCAACTTGCTACGGTTACTGGTAAGGTAAACAAAATCATAGCTGCAACACTGACATAGGGAGCAAAGTCATATTCCTTAATTAATTTTAGTCTCTTTTGGTGAACTTTTAGGCTTAATTATAGCGGTTAATAGTTCCAGTTAGTCTTTCAAATCAATGGGGTTAATATCTTTCGATTCTTCGCGGATTAAAATGCAGGCACTTTTCAGACAAAACTTCAGGTGGCATATCGTTCAGATTACTTATATCGTAAAGAAATCGAAATACTCGCAGTTATATTTATGTTGCTCAAACCTTTCTCTTATAGCTAACACAATCACGTCTAGAAGTTTGTAATAAAAATCGATCTTGTATTTTGTTATGTGGATCTTCAATAGCTTCATCCTCTGGCTCGTACTGAAATCGTCTCTTCTTCTTTCGAATTCGAGCTTGCACTGTATTACCTATCCGTGGATCATCCATATTTAATTCTGATGCCAACTCCATCGCATCAACTAAGTAAAGTTGAAGTTGAACTTTGCATAATTTCTGCTCCTCTCAAAGTATTTAGATATATTTTGAAAAAACCCGACTGCATCCAACACATGGATACTTTTGTTTACTATGTTTATGTGGAGTGAAAAGTCATACCAGATAACGAGTGAGCAAAGGTAAGTAAAGCCACGCATCTGGTTTGCTATACACAGAGCATCATGAGCGATCATTCTATCTATTCTATTGTCGTTACTTATTTATAAGGTATCATAAACCTCTATTTGATATATAAGTGGAGTCAGAGCATCAACTCGGCTCTTCCATCTTGTGGTGCTGAATGATTTTAAAATGAGGCTGCTAATATGTTCCTTTAGTATGGCCCAACGTTGAACTGACGCAGAAAAAAAATCATAAACTTTTTTTAACTATACAAAAAAAATGAAACGGTGGACTGAGATGTGAGGGAATCGTTAACGACAAAGTTTAGTAAAGGAACATAGAAGGATTGGGAATTTATTTTTGCTTTTCATATTGGAACTATTGTCACATCTTTGGCCCTTCATGTCTTCGATAGAAGTTCATTTCTTTTAGCTGTTTAATTATTACTTCTGTCAGTTCTAGACCAGTGATGTCTTTTACTGGTACGAAACCAAAAAAGTGTTCGCACATTTTTACAAGCCATTCTCCATTACTGTATGTAATTTGTACAAAACGAACGATCCTTTGCTCTGTACCAGAAATATCTGGTGTACTGTCTAGCATTATAGTATAATATGTTGCAGCTCTCAACAAAAACAGTATTTTATTTTCAATTTACTTACTAAGAATTGGAATAAAAAATTTTTGGACATCTTTTCCTTACTAATGGTGGTATTTATTTTGTCCTCCCATGGTTCTTTTAATGTGTTCGGCCATGACACTGTCAAACTTGTATTACTTAAATATAAAAACAATTTTACATATATATAATGAACAATTTGTAAATTGGTTAAAAACTCGCTGCTAGATCCTAAATGTCTCTAGGTGCTGTAGGCTAGAACGGTCTGTCTCAAGTTTGAGTGTACCTTTTGCGTACTTGGAGTGGAGCGTTAGAATATTGCTGAATAGAAAAAAATATAAAAGACACTTGACAATCTTATCCGCCCTAGTTGAAGATCTTATCTACGCCGCTGCAAGGGAAATCTTGAACGAGATACCTGTGGCTAGTAGTTTGATCATTGAAAATGAGGAAGAATGCTCTGAATTTCCTGAGTGAGTATTTTCCTGAATGTGAGTGAAGTAAGTTTAATTACATTCTCAGCGAACAATTTTATTTTTTCATGTGGGACTATTACGAAGCCTTATATTTTAATAGTTTCTTTTCTTTTTCAAATTTTGCCGCCCTGGGTGGCGGCACGGCTCGACCCCCCCTTACGCCGGCCCTGACGGGGGTCTAGTGGCGAAGCCCGTAACTAGCTGCAGTCTAGTAAGTATATAAAGGTATTTGCGTAATGACTGGAAATTGCCTGTATGCCTATGGACAAAATTGCATAAGTAGCCACTATAAATGACAATCCTTTAAAATAAAAATTTTAAAAAGCCAACAAAATGTACTCTTGAATGAGTTGTATATTATATTTGCGCAGGGGCTCCTGGAGGGGGCGGATGGATTCTTAGGGGGCGGTTGGGGATGCTACTGTAGCAGTGAAAAAATTACTTAGATGTTCTGAAATTGTCACAAATTATTACTAAAGTACACTGTTAATGGTGCCGTTGAGTAGGGGCGAACGACCTTTCGCCCTCCCCCCTGGATCCGCCTATGTGTTTGCGTGAATGATATAGCTCCTTATACAACCTATGCAGACTTAATAGTAGTGGATTACTAATTATAAAGATACGTGTTACTGCTCGAGGCTGCATATGGTATTTTGTATACACACATAGCTACATTAATACATTAATTTTGATACATTAATTGATATTTAGAACTATCTCTACTACAATTCTTAACACTAACTGAGATGGCAGGATCACAGAGAAACGTATTGTTGAAGAAAGAAAAAAAAGCTCATCAAGAGAAAGAAAAGGCAGTTGCTCCTTATTTGAATTGATCTATATTTTATGGGCTGTTCTATTAACTATGGCCTAGCCCATCACGACTAGGAAATGGCCTCATTCAGTAACCACAATAACTCAGAAAGAATTAGGAAAGAAAGCAGCCTGAGCCTAATGAAAAAGTTTGGGCTTGCGACTAAGGTTTCATCCCAGCATTTGACTAGTGTTACAGAAAACAAAGGACAAATTTCCATCAGGACGACCGCATCAAAAAGATTTACTACCTTCTCGATCGAGTATTTCCACTAGAATCGAATTTGACAGTGAGATTGCTCTTACCAAAGTCGAGAGTTTTAATTAATCAAATTTGATGTAATTGTGAAATATTAAGACACTAAAACCGAATATCAACAGAATGAAGAGAACGAAAGGCTGTCACACGATCACATACCACAAGTGTCTTAAAATCTCATTTTAAACATAGGATTGGAAATCTCTTTGTCAATAATTTCGAAAATTTTCCTGATTCGGAACACCCGAATTTTGTGACACGGAATTTCGGATCCGGATTCAATATCCGAAATTTTGGATCCGGATCCAAAATCTAAAATTTCGAATCCCGATCAAAGATCCAAAATTTCGGATCCGGATCCCAGATCCGGATTTTCGGATCTGGATACAAGATCCGAACTTTCCGATCCGGATACAAGATAATGATTTTCGGATCCGGATCCAAGATTCGAAATATCGGATCCGGATCCAAAATCTAAAATTTCGGATCCGGATCCAAAATCTAAAATTTCGAATCCGGATCAAAGATCCGAAATTTCGGATCCGGATCCAGTGTCCGGATACCGGATATCCATACCCAAGTGGATCCGGATATTCGGATCCAAAAATATCCGGATCTGGCCATCCCTATTCTATACCATCCTTAAACCTTCTATTCAGACCGAGTTGGACCTTCATCCTCATAGCAGAAAAAAAGTAAGGAACAGGTATCAATGTTTTTTTTTTTTTTTGTACAGACTCTGGCACAGGCTCTTTATTTGATTTTATTCCTCGATTACAAACAGTAGGTGTAAATGTAGCCTACTACTTAGAAGTTTTGAGTATTGTATTTGGTTGATTTGAAAGTCTTTAGTAGTTTAAACCTGTTTAACGAAACTCAATAGTCTTAATTTCATGTACAAGTTATCATAATCCTTCAGCTTAACGAGAAGTTAATGAAGGGAATAACATAACACTTAAACCATAACACTTGAAATTCATCGTTATTTTGGTCCACGACCAGCACTTTTTAATTTTATATCTGACAGAGCAGTGTTTGATCGATTCACAATAGAAAAAGGTATAGTCGGATAAGGGTCTTAAAACCGCTCTTACACCGATTGCTGTGATATTTATGCAAAAGGTACTTACATCCAAAAGTAACTTTGTCCAGAAATTCAAGTTCAAATTCCGTCGAATTTTGAAGCTCTTCTTGAAAATTCGAAAATAAAAAAAAATCAAATCTAGGAATCGCTTGGTTTACGACATTGACACAAAATATGAATATACTTTGCCCAAAGGGCCTTATAGGAATCACGAAACGTTGTATTTCGCCCTTTAAATTGATAGGGAAAAGCGTGTCGAAATTATTCGAATTCAAATTAATTTTGTTATTTGTTAGAGTTCTATTTTCCACCATAGAAGCAGCCCGAATCCACCTCTAATATATTTTGAGCATGGTTTGATACCATCAGTGCAAGTTGGTGTAAAATGTGGGAAATCATAGTAGGAACGCTGAACTGTCGCCTGCAAGATATGCAATCCACATTACACAATATACGTTTTGGCCTGCACAAATACTGTCAGAGGCATAGGAATCGTGGCAATTAACTGCTGCATAGTAATCGTGGTTAAGTGGTCAAGGAGCTACACCAGTAATCTGAAGGTAGTCGAATAAAATCGGATCCGCGAAAAACCAGTAATCTTTTTTTTTTTTTTTTTTTTACTTTAGAAATTTTTGATGGCGATTGATCGGCGATGACGCTCGTTTTATTTTCTTCTAATATTGAATACTCGGATGTCTCAATACTTGCACTATAAAATCTTTAGGAATTAGAATAATAATAATAATAATAATAATAATAATAATAATAATAATAATAATAATAATAATAATAATAATAAAGATATTATTATTATTATTATTATTATTATTATTATTATTATTATTATTATTATTATTATTATCTCATAGAAGATTAAAAGTTAGGAGCTTAGGTATTATCGCTCAGGGCATAACATTACAACTAGAAATGTAACATTTGGCAAGAATATTTCGGCTTTGTTTAGTGTTACTCGCGATCAGAGGAATTTCTCAACTCATTTTTGAAACAAAACAAACAAAAGACGAGAGACGAGAGTTAACATTTTAGATTTGAGACGGGACAAAACAAACTCAAATTATCGTCTTGCTTTGAAGATGGAAATCGAGACGAGACGAAAAGTGTGGTTAACATTTATATTTTTATCTCGATTATAGAAGTAGTGTATGTGTATTCTTTAAGTAACAATTGCTTTGTAAACTGAATCTTATAGGCTTTTTGTTACTTTGAATTTCGGAGCTCATTGAATTTATTATGGTCTGTGTAGGTATTTTCGTAGAAAAACTGTTATAATTACTTCTTCATATACTCAAAGTTAGTTTATTAGATGCCTGACTGTTCAGCGATATTCAGTTATTTTTATTACAGTTAGCTCCCTCAAAACGTAAAGTAAAATACTTTATACATTAAACTTCAGAGGAACGATTTGGTTTAAAATTTGATGTTTTCAGAGGTGTATTTTGGAGGTCCAGACAACCTCCCAAAATACCGACTTATTTGTAAGTTTTGCCTAATTTTAGGCCAACTTAAAAAATTTAATACCATTATTATTATTATTATTATTATTATTATTATTATTATTATTATTATTATTATTATTATTATAATTACTGAAATTTTAAGACCTAAATATTACGTCCTATTGCAATGTAAATAAGCGTACTGAAGTTGATAGGAAAATAAAAATAAAGGATAAGAGATAGTGCTAGAGGCAGGATAAGAGCGATTAGTGTCCGAAAGTAAAAGAAGAAGGGAGAAAGAAGGTGCCAGCTCCTGGACAATATTAATATTGAAACTTCGGATGCCTAACTCCATAGTGAAGACAGATATGGACATCACATAATATAAAAACGCATTTTTAACATCTAATTACTTGGATATTGGTAATTAATAACAAAGCGAAACATTTTAGACTTAACATATGTATATCTGTATGAACAGTCAAAACCATATCGTTTCTTAACATGTTATATGAGCTTTTAGTAATAAAATACAACATCCATAATAGACGAATATTCGTAAAATTATCAGTACTATAATTACTCGGGCATGTCCACGGAAAGAGGCACAAAAATTTATGTAAGAAATATAGTTATAATTTTTAGTAAAGTTGTTCTTTTGATAGAAATATAGTTGTATATAGCTGGCATCATGAATTTTTTTCAGAGAATTACTATTTTCTTATTTTTTCCGTAGGTTACCTTTGATCTACTAAGTTTTAATGTTGATTGTATTATACAAGCTTCAATTATTATTACATAGGTCTTACTTTTTTCTGTCGGTATCCCAGAACTAAAAGTTCATATTACTGATGAAACCTTTTCTGAAAGTAAAGTTCAATGTTCAACTTAATTAAACTGTGCTTATTTCAAGTTATTATAAATGCATGTTGCTTATACTTAATAATAAAAGACCGTTGACAAATGTGACGTGAGTTACCGTAACATGAGTTACCCGACTCTGTGCATATTCCACAAAAAAGTAGTCATAAAATGTAAATAAAAATTTAATATTTTTGTCATAATTAAATTATGTGTGTTCCTATCTTACATAGTAATTTCATGCACATAGCTTTGCCAGGACAAAAGAAAATAGACTGAAAAATCACAGGTTCTGAATGTAGGGAAAACATTTGTAACGTGAGTTACTATAATATAGTAGGCCCAGACAAAAAGGTAGACCCGAAAGGAAAAAGTTAACTGTACATTACGTAATAACTGTGTTATTACACGCCTCCTTTAATGGATGTGTCGCCAGGTGGTCTGTTAGGTCATTAGGATGTTGATTACGTGACCGTTATGTAGTTGGTTTTGTTTTTGGAAAGTTCATGTCCTCTTTTTGAGTGTGAATACGTGTATGTACACGTTTGTATATTGGATATTTTTAAAAACAATAATAGAAATTTAAATTTGAATTTTAATTGGGACGATTTGAATTAAATCTGATCATGTGTTAGTTAATTAGAATATTGGTACATATTATGAAACGTTATTCCGTAGCACTGATTAAATTAATAATATTGAATATATTTACAATATTGAAGTATCTGCATATGATCTTTGTATTATACAAGACCCCCGTTTGAATCTCGTATTATACAGATGGTTTTTGACTGATAGAAACTCACATTGAGATCAAGACCCCCGTTTGAATCTCGTATTATACAGATGGTTTTTTGACTAATAGAAACTTACATTGGGATGAAAACCCCCGTTCGAATCTCGTATTATACAGATGGTTTTTGACTAATAGAAACTCACATTGAGATCAAGACCCCCGTTTGAATCTCGTATTATACAGATTGTTTTGACTAATAGAAACTTACATTGGGATCAAGACCCCCGTTCGAATCTCGTATTATACAGATGGTTTTTGACTGATAGAAACTCACATTGAGATCAAGACCCCCGTTTGAATCTCGTATTATACAGATGGTTTTTTGACTAATAGAAACTTACATTGGGATGAAGACCCCCGTTCGAATCTCGTATTATACAGATGGTTTTTGACTAATAGAAACTCACATTGAGATCAAGACCCCCGTTTGAATCTCGTATTATACAGATTGTTTTGACTAATAGAAACTTACATTGGGATCAAGACCCCCGTTCGAATCTCGTATTATACAGATGGTTTTTGACTGATAGAAACTCACATTGAGATCAAGACCCCCGTTTGAATCTCGTATTATACAGATGGTTTTTTGACTAATAGAAACTTACATTGGGATGAAGACCCCCGTTCGAATCTCGTATTATACAGATGGTTTTTGACTAATAGAAACTCACATTGAGATCAAGACCCCCGTTTGAATCTCGTATTATACAGATTGTTTTGACTAATAGAAACTTACATTGGGATCAAGACCCCCGTTCGAATCTCGTATTATACAGATGGTTTTTGACTGATAGAAACTCACATTGAGATCAAGACCCCCGTTTGAATCTCGTATTATACAGATGGTTTTTTGACTAATAGAAACTTACATTGGGATGAAGACCCCCGTTCGAATCTCGTATTATACAGATGGTTTTTGACTAATAGAAACTCACATTGAGATCAAGACCCCCGTTTGAATCTCGTATTATACAGATTGTTTTGACTAATAGAAACTTACATTGGGATCAAGACCCCCGTTCGAATCTCGTATTATACAGATGGTTTTTGACTGATAGAAACTCACATTGAGATCAAGACCCCCGTTTGAATCTCGTATTATACAGATGGTTTTTTGACTAATAGAAACTTACATTGGGATGAAGACCCCCGTTCGAATCTCGTATTATACAGATGGTTTTTGACTAATAGAAACTCACATTGAGATCAAGACCCCCGTTTGAATCTCGTATTATACAGATTGTTTTGACTAATAGAAACTTACATTGGGATCAAGACCCCCGTTCGAATCTCGTATTATACAGATGGTTTTTGACTGATAGAAACTCACATTGAGATCAAGACCCCCGTTTGAATCTCGTATTATACAGATGGTTTTTTGACTAATAGAAACTTACATTGGGATGAAGACCCCCGTTCGAATCTCGTATTATACAGATGGTTTTTGACTAATAGAAACTCACATTGAGATCAAGACCCCCGTTTGAATCTCGTATTATACAGATTGTTTTGACTAATAGAAACTTACATTGGGATCAAGACCCCCGTTCGAATCTCGTATTATACAGATGGTTTTTGACTGATAGAAACTCACATTGAGATCAAGACCCCCGTTTGAATCTCGTATTATACAGATGGTTTTTTGACTAATAGAAACTTACATTGGGATGAAGACCCCCGTTCGAATCTCGTATTATACAGATGGTTTTTGACTAATAGAAACTCACATTGAGATCAAGACCCCCGTTTGAATCTCGTATTATACAGATTGTTTTGACTAATAGAAACTTACATTGGGATCAAGACCCCCGTTCGAATCTCGTATTATACAGATGGTTTTTGACTAATAGAAACTCACATTGAGATCAAGACCCCCGTTTGAATCTCGTATTATACAGATGGTTTTTTGACTAATAGAAACTTACATTGGGATGAAGACCCCCGTTCGAATCTCGTATTATACAGATGGTTTTTGACTAATAGAAACTCACATTGAGATCAAGACCCCCGTTTGAATCTCGTATTATACAGATTGTTTTGACTAATAGAAACTTACATTGGGATCAAGACCCCCGTTCGAATCTCGTATTATACAGATGGTTTTTGACTGATAGAAACTCACATTGAGATCAAGACCCCCGTTCGAATCTCGTATTATACAGATTTTTTTTGACTGATAGAAACTCACATTGAGATCAAGACCCCCGTTTGAATCTCGTATTATACAGATGGTTTTTTGACTAATAGAAACTTACATTGGGATGAAGACCCCCGTTCGAATCTCGTATTATACAGATGGTTTTGACTAACAGACACTCACATTGAGATATGTAATTTGGAAAAAATGAAAAATGAAATCTTTGAGTTTACGTTTTTCCATGGAAAGTTTTTGTTAATTATTTATAAAAGCTCTTGAAAGTGGGAGGAAACCATTTTTATGTTTTTGTTTTATAAAAGGTACTGAAAAAGTATATATATTATGAAAGTTTACTTGGTGGAGGCTGGGATTGAATTCGAGGTGAAAGCTGTGTGAGAGAATTATTGCGATCCCCATATGTAACTTGGAGAGAAATAACATTGGGAGATGGGAAAATGAATGTGGATTGAATATTTTTATTTATTTATTTTGTTTATATTCATTTTTATTGATTTAGTTCTCGGCTTTTAGTTAACTCACTTCTTATAGTATGTATCTAAGTTACAAATGCAGACACAGCGAATGGTTCTTTCGTCTTTCACAGAGTTATCTTAGAAATAAACACTTATTGTTATTTTGCAAAGGATTTGCTTCCGGGTAGACGAGTATGCACGCTTTCCCCCTGCTTCCGTTAGAAAATAGCTGAAATCTGAGTGGCGACCCACTTAATTTCCTTTGTACGGTTTGTGTGTGTGAACTTGCATAGCTATACAGTGTCATTGAGCTTTCTACTTTTATTCCCCCTTTTCCCTTTATATGTACTGAAACAACTTCCATTATCCATGATTGACATCAATTTATTTACCTGCAGTGATGAAGATAGATAGATAGACATTTAACGATTGGGACATTGTATAAGTATTTCTTTTCCTCCCTCCAGAAGTTGTAATGGACAAACACTTGAATGTGTTTTTGGCGATATCTGATTTTGGCAACGTGAAAATTTTACTTGTAACCCATTATTTTTAATTACTTGAGAAAGTGTGTATATTGAGTAAACAATTGAAAACCGTACGATGTGATGTAGTTTGTACATGAAATATGGCATCAACTTGTCGGAAATAAGGAAAAATGCTAGCTTTCCTTGAAAGTTCATTCACACATGGTTGATAATTTTTAGTGAAGATTTAATGTTAAGATGTTTAGCCTCGTTGGTGAACATGTAAATAAAAATTTTTAGATTTCCTGCTGGAGGACTGAATAGTTTATAACTTTGAACGTCTCGAGTTTTAAACATGGTGAATAATGATCGATACCCGTTATGACCCTCTAGCTTCATAAGAAAAAGAAGGAAAAGTTATGTACATTGAACGTTATCGGACATGTTGACTTCAACTATAATTAATGAAAAACGGTTTTTATTTTCGTTTCTTGTTTTGAAACATGAGGAAAAGATATTTGTAATAGGGAAATGGTGGAGGGGGACCACATTGAAATACTTTATAAATATTTACGCAAGCAAAGATGATTTTATTATTTATTTAGCTACTGCAAGAGTGCATTTTGAAGAAGTTTATTTGTTGTGTGTATTAAAGTTTTTGGTCCTTGATTTTTTGACGGTTAGAACGAAGTCTGATTTAAGGTGAGAATCATTTAAGTGTTTTATATGTTTAAACTTGATTTAATTTGATTTTATTATGACATAAGTTTAACAACGTGGCTATATGAGACGTGAACTTACAGCTTAACGTAGAATTCAAACCACACGACCTGCTTCTGAGAATTGAACTCTGAACTAATTGTATTGTATCTCTCTTAGGAATTGAACTCGGGACCATTTGTAATAAAGGGAAGAGGTTTAGGATTTGTGCCAGGCGGGATTGTTATTTCACAGTGGAAATATAATCTGATTTTCTAATGTCAAAGTTGCTTGTATTACCCAGTTAATTATAATGGAAGTTTTGTGATTAAGTATTTCCGAACTACACGAATTGCTTTTGAGAAATTGAACTCGGAACCAATTGCATTGTAGGTCTATTAGGAATTGAACCCGGGACCATTTGTAATAAAGGCATGAGGTTTAGGAACTGTGTTAGGCGGAGGTGTTACTCCTCAATGGCAATGTAATTTGATTTTCTATTACTAAAGTTATTATTATTATTATTATTATTATTATTATTATTATTATTATTATTATTATTATTATTATTATTATTATTATTATTGTAGGAGTACATATTTTGGGGGGTTGAGATATTTTAGTTAAGAATATATTGTAAAGATTTCTCGGGTAGAGCAAATGAAATGTACACGGGATTTGGACTTTTCCCTTCACCCTTTTATTACAAAAGTTTTATGTACACAAATAATAAGAAATTCCACTAATATCAGGTAAGATTAGATGGGAGCCCGGTGACCAAGCGTCGTGGGCTTTGAGGTGAGGTACTCTCGGTGACCAAGCGTCGTGAGAGGGGTGTAGATTAGGTATCTCTCTCTCGGTGACCGTGCGTCGTGAGAAAGAGGAAAGGAACCCGGTGACCAAGCGTCGTGGGTATAAGGATAGGTACCTCTCGGTGACCAAGCGTCGTGAGAGGGGTTTTAGGTGTTGTGACCAATCCGTGAAGATTGATGTTGGTCGAGGTGTGCAGGTCCTTTTTATTCTGTCTTGTCGGCTTCCATCGTGGGTACTCGTCCTTCCGACTGATGGCGATGGTGATCGACTCCTCTTCGGGAACGTCGTCTGTTTGTTTGTGTTTATTATCAACACATGTAGTTCACACGTGGTTATTGCCTGGTACGGCAACGTGGGGATCCTTACACCCCCGGGGCGTAGAAAAAATATAAGCCACTGGATTATTTTTTCGTGTTTGTGCCAGCATCTGGAGTCTGCATTGGGCACAGTATACACTGGAAAGCACTATAACACTGATATCACTGTTTGAGATATTATCACATAAGTTTTAAAGTTGAAGTTGAGCACTGACAGTTTGTCCTCTTAAGTTAAGCAGGATCCGTATTTCACGTCATTTCCCTCAAAGGAGAGGCTGTCGAAGCTCTGGTGATTACAGTTAGTATACATATACTAGGTCGCTTATAGTGAGGGCCGTAGCAGATTGTGGTGACGGTAACACTGTCTCTGGCGCCGACTGGGACGAGGTCATCGGTAGTGGATGTGAGATCTCGATGCGAGGAGGGGATGTTAATTCTGGCCGTATCCTGAGGCGGCGGTATAGAATATATAGGAAAGCGAAAAATAGAAGAACTATTGCGGCCGTGATAATGAGTGGAAGAAGATGAAACATACTGCAAAAGAAGGAGGGTGTGAGATTAGCGATTGTTCGTAACCACGCGCTTGTACAAATAATAAAGAAAACATCCAATTCCAATTAGTAATAAAACAATTAAGGCCGCGATGATTATTAGTGTCCAGGGGAAAGTTGGCGCAAGATGAAAATCCGAGAAATGATCTGGGAGAAAGTTCTTTTCATGTTGTAAGAGGGAATGCATAGATGTTATGGTTCGTTGGAAATTTTGAAGATTCAGGGTAAAATTGATATCGTTCTGAGCAGGCAGGTGCCGAAATTCAATTGTAAAATTGGCCGTATGACGTGAAGGCAAATTCAGGGTGTCAGTAAGTACTCTTTCGAAATCCTCATATTGAAAGAAGTACGTAGAAGATGTATTAACGCCATCTGCAGCGATTATATGGTTCCTATGCCTGGTAACTTTTACAGATTTCCTAGTCGTCAGATGGAGACCCATAGGTGAGTATAAGTAGAATTCCTCATTTTTGGAAAGAGTAGGAATCAATTGGCAATTAACCGTCGAATTTCGGAATACTAAGTTGTAGAGGCAATCTGTTCCCTGGGAACGGGCCTGAGACTGTGTCTTGCAGATAGAGTACATCGGGTGAGGTTGACATATAGAGAGATCTAATTCATAGATTCCTTCGGTAGTCCATACAGCGTAACTTGGCAATTTAAGGTGGATATGGGCAGTATCCGTTAAAAATCCATTATTGTAAATTTTATAGAGCATATAATGATCCTTATTATGTATAATAGGAGTCTGGATAATGATATCCAAGTTTGCTAATGAGGAGTCAAAGGCGATAAGGTAAGCCTTTGAACATTGATAGAACAGACCTAGGTCGCGTTCTACTAGTGAGCCCCGTAGATTTTGATTATTAGCAATCATTTTGCGGGCGAGATCTGGCTTTATTAGAACGTCATTGACGGTATTTTGCAGTAAGCCCTGTATAAGGGAATCAAAATGTTGCTCTATAATTTGAAAATGTAGTAAAGTAATTAGAAATCGTTCATTTGTAGTGGTTGTACACACGAGTTCGAGCATTTCATGGTGCACTTGAGATATCATTTTTTCAACAGCTACTGACAAATTGGTGACTAAATGCGTAAGTTCGTAGTTACTTCGTTTAATTTCCTGAATTTGATCATTTAAATATTGGTTCTGCGACTGAATTTGATGAATTGCTGATTTTAATTTATGAACTTCGTATAGGCTAAAACCACTAAGGCCGAAATTTGCTAGTCCAAGTAATAAGTTAAATATAAAGCGTTTAGGTCTTGTGGAACATCCTGTTTGAAAGTCACATGGGATAATATCTTTAATCTTGTTAATATATAGTTTTTCCTTTTCATGAAGTATTTTAATAAGGTATTCATAGCCGATACAAGATTCGTTTTTTAATTTCACTGCTGAAAAATCAAGGTGCAGACGATATGGTAAGAACTCCGTAGCTTCGTAATTAATAATAGGCTTAAATTTTGCTAGTGACAGTCCATACTGTTTAAATATAAGTTCATTAGCTCGTGCGGTTGAAAGTATTGTGTATGCCAGCAAGAAAATAAATGCTGATTTCATGATTCTCCTGTCGATCTTGCAGTCCCTACAATAGAAAGAAATATTGGAGTTATCAATTACTTATGAAGTGAAGATCAGCGAGAATGGTTCATGTAATCGTTAATAGTGAATTATTGTGCAAAATCAAAAAATATTTAGAAGAAAACGATATAAGGGGGGGGGAAAACATAAAATATTAAAAGCATATAAATTTTTAAAGAGCGTAAACGAAGAGAAGTTGTGGCGGCAGGTTAAAAACGTGGTGAGGACTTATAAAGAGGTCTTAAGTCGTAACCAGACCGCCACGATTCATTACGAAAAAGTAGTGAATGCAGAAGGCAAACGGAAAATCAGGTTTTCTGTTTATTGAGGGTGAGTACTAATTTATATGAATTTAAATAACCATATCGGATTGCATATTTTGTTATATACAAACGATAATCATTATAGACGATAACCATATCCGTCTTTTTTTTCCGCTGAAACATGAAGAGTACGCTCCGCTTGTCGCTCGTTTATATCTGCTGAGAGGATGATGATCTTGGTTTTCTCTCTTCTTATCTTCTTTTCTTCTTCCTAGCTGGTGCGTTCGTCATCATTACGATTGTATATGTATTCTTCTGCTGCATGAAATGGCTTAATCCTGTCAATGGAAATATTCTGTTCTCTCTCCCTGAAATTATGGGGCATGCAAACTCGATAGAGATTATTGTTTAGTTTTGTGATTATTGTAGCCGGTCCGCAGTATCTATCGGTCCATTGTGATGACTCTCCAATTCTTCGAAAGGGAAAGTAAACGAGTACTTTATCTCCAGTGTGAAAAGTTTGTTGTTTATGTCTTCTATCAAAGTACTTCTTTTGTTGTTCGTGAGCCTTCAGTAAGTTATGCCGTGTCTTTTCTCGAAGTTTTACGAGTTGGTCCCGTTCAAGCTGTAGCTGAGGGATAATCCTTAGTTTGCAATCGCTGATGGTCCTGGGTTCGTATCCAAACATGAGAAAGAAGCTGGATTTCTTCGTTCCTAATTGAGCGAAACTATTTAAACCAAAAGTAATATGAGGCAATAATTTTGGCCATGTTTCGTGATTTTGTTGGACGAAAAATTTTAAGGAATTCTGGAGTGTTTTGTTCATAACTTCGACTAATCCTATGTCTTGATGGTTGAAAGCAGGGCAAAACTTAAATTCAAAGTTATATATCTCTGCTAGTTTTTGAAGTTTCTTCGCTCTGTGCACAGGATGTCTGTCTAGATGAAGGAAACGAAAGGCGCCGAATTTCAGAATGATTTCTTCCAATAAGAATTGTTCAATTGTATCTGCTGTAATCCCATTAACAGCCTTTGTCACTATATAGCGTGTACTTGTTTCGATGGCGAATAAAACATATTTTGGTTTTCCTTCTTCGTGCGGATAGGGACCTAAGCCGTCAAACATCCATCGTTCTCCTATATGGCCTATCGGGTGATGCAGAAGTTCACCTTGTTGTTTTCTGGGTAGTTTTTTCAGGAGTTGGCACTCTCTACAGTTCTTGATTCTGAATGCCAAGTATGATTTCATGTTTGGCATGTAATATTTGTTAAGGACAGTCTTATATGTCTTAGAAAACCAAAAATGGGGAGCTGACGGGTCTTTATGAATAGACTCGAACCAATGTCCTGCCAAGCTTTTCGGGATGCATAAAAGATGAAGTAGCCCAAGTTCTGGATGTTTTTGTGTTCGATACAATATGTTGTCTTTTAATTGGAAATATTTGGCTGCTCTCGTGGTGGAACTTTTAGCCGGTTCTCCCCCTTCTAAAACTGTTATAATATCAGCATATGCGTCATCCTTACGCTGTTCTTCTCGTAAGTTCTTCAAAGATCCTGAGTATTCTATTTGGAGAATAGGTTCCTCTAATGAATTGGATCTGTATGCATGTAGATCTTCTATTGCCTGATGTGGGTCCATGGGTTCTGAAATATCACTGGTATTCTGCTCTAAGCGGCTGATGATATCAGCCGGATGTTTCTTTCCTTCGATGTGACAGATATCAAAATTATAGTCAACTAAGAAAAGTCTATAGCGAGTGTATTTCCCTACCCTGTCCGGGTGACTACGTAAAGAGGTTAGACATTTTGCGTCTGTAAACAATTTAAATTTACGATTGAGTAAGAAATATCTAAATTTGCGTAAAGCATATATAATAGCATACAGTTCTTTTTACCATACTGAGCTCTTGATCTCAGTTTTTGTGAGACGTCTACTACAATAGGAAACGATTCTTTCTTCGTTAGTTTTGGGATCAAAACAAGCTAATAGCCCTCCGATCTGGTGAGAGGATGCATCCGTGTACAGCCTTATCTCTAGCTTTTCGTCGAAATGATAGAGAGAAGGGGCATTCAAAATGTCTTCTTTCAACTTTTCAAATAATTCGTCATGTTTTTCTGTCCATTTAAATTTGGCATTTTTAGTAAGAAGTTGCTGGAAAGGTTCTATCTTGGTCGTGAAGTCCTTGATATGACTTCGTAAATAAGAGCATAGGCCAATAAAGCTCTTAAGTATGCGTTTGGTCGTTGGCTTTTTAAAATTCTTGATCTTTTTTGCGATTTTTGGTGAGATGCTTATCTTCTCTCCGGATACAAGGAATCCTAGTACTGGGAGTTCTGTATATAACAGGTGCGTCTTCTTGGGGTTGGCTCGGAAGTCGTGTTTCCTTAATTTTTGAAATAAAAGCTCCAAATCTGAAAGTTGTTGTTCCCATGTATAAGAACCGATGACGATGTCATCTGCGAAATTGGTTATGCGTTTAGGTAAGCCGTCTAGTAGCATTTTTATTACTATAGTCAAAGATTGGGAAGAGGAACAATGACCCATTACGCATCTAAGGAATTTATAACTTTTGCGTGTATGATTTACCTCGAAAGTCATATATTTAGTGCTTTTTGGATGCAATTTTATTTGAAAATACGACTGGGAAATGTCCAAACTTGAAATCAGGTTTTTTTCCTTTTAAAACCTGTAAAACGTCCTCTGTATTTTGAAATGGTATGCTTAGGTATTTCGTATAAACATTGCATGCCTGGAGGTTCAACACAAGCCTGAAATCTGAACTGTTTGGCTTTTTAATTGCAATTAAAGGTGTGGAGAAATTACTAGTCTGCGTCTCCGTTATGATTTTTGCATCTAACAGCTGTTGTATCTGCTTATCAATTTGATCTCTTATCCCTAATGGAATTGGTGGAGAACGGTGATGGAATGACGCACTTTTATCTATACGAATTTTGTGTTCATATCCTCTAAAATAGCCTATACCCTCTGGGCTGTATGAAAACACATCCCTGTATTTATACAATAAATTGGTTACAGCTATTCGCTGGTATTCTGGTAAATCTGGATTTATGTCAAAAAGGTTAATGTTAAAAGATTTAGCAGTTTGCCTTAATCTTTCCTTTATCTCTTCTTGAGTACGAAATTGATGCGCTTTCTTTTCGTCTTCTTCTATTGTAAATGAAAATTCTTCCACGCCCTCCTCTGTATACGCCACTGGTTACCTTTATTTAATGTTATTATTCGTGACGTGGGATTGGAAATGAGTAATGTGAGGTCGTTACTCGGTACTCTCATGGTCATTGCCTGTAAGCCGTATCGGTCTAATAATGATTGCAATGGAGTAATGTAAAATGCAGCGTCATGAATTGTTTCTTTTTGAATCGATACAGGAAAGAAGAAATGTGATTTCGCTGGTATCGTAACTTTACTTGCTGTGATGACGTTTGCATTCCTTTGCAAGTGCAATGAGTGCATAGTGTCTCGTGACATTTCTTCCGATTCTTGCTTTTCTATTGGAAACGTAGGTTTCCTAGGTTTTCTGTATAATGATATTGATTTATTCTTCAAGTCTATTTGAGAAAAAAGCCTTGTGAGAATATCATTTCCAAAAATTGGATTGAAGTCAGCATCTATGATGCGGAAGTAATGTGAAAAAGTGGTGTTGCCAATTTTAAATTTAATTAAAGCTATTTCTTTTAAAGTTAGAACTTTGTTGGCAATGCCCTTGATACGAGTTTGAAATGGTATTAGCGTACATTTTGGGGGTACGTCCCGTCTTGACCATAGACTAAGACTAGAACCAGTGTCTATTATAGCTGGTAGACTGTTTGTATTCACATGAATATTGAGTAACAGTTTATTATTTTCTATTCCCAATCTAACATGTTCACGATGTTCATTATTGGTCGTCTGGGTGAAAAAATTGGCGTCCGTGTCCTTAAGAGTTTCCGCTGTTGCCTGCTCTTCTTGATTGCCATCACATTTAAATTGTGGTGGTATCTGTGTGGCCCGCGCCGACTTTTCGGAAATGGCCCGCGAGGCTTGACTTTGGTCTGCGAGCCCATCTAGGCGTTTCCCTGGTTGGAATTTTTAGGATTATTCCAACAGGTAGATGCTCCGTGGTTCTTCTTGTAACAAATTGAGCAGACTGATATTTTGTCGCCCTTTACAAAATTATTCCTTTTTCTACCACCGTTGTTTCCTTTATTGCTATTCTTCGCATCCGCTTTTTGTCCGTTTCCTTTATGAATTTTTCCTCCGTTGTTACGCCTATAATTAGACTTCATGGCGTTCCGTGCTACCATTAACGATAACTCGGCCATTTGATTTGCTAATTTGGTAAGGTCCGTGTGAGGAGGTTGTGAGGGCGGGTTTTGACTTTGGTGGGGGTGCGGATTCGAAACTTCAGGTGCAGAGGAAGTTGACTGAGGAGGGAAGATATTCTGCGATGGAGGTGCAGAAGGTAACGATTGCGAATAACTAGGAGCAGGTTGGGTGTGATGCACAGTAGAAGTTGGCTGTTGTGCATAGGTTGGCATGTATGAATTAGAATTTGTTTGGCTATAATGGTCGTACAAAGGGAGTGGTGAGGGGCGGTTAGGTTGGCCGATTAAAGAATGAATTGCCTGTGACAATTCTACATAATTCCTCTTTTGCATGAGATCTTGAGCTTTTTCCAGTTCGTGGAGTCGTTCCTGCAGCCGCTGGATTGTTGGAAAGGATTCCAACGCTATCTTTTGCAGCAAATTTCGTTGTAGTCCTAACGAAAGAAAATGAATTTTCTGTTCCTCTGAAGCCTCTGGCATCAGCTGTCTAATAGCCCTCAATTTCCTTAAGAAATATGAATCGACTGATTCATTTTCGTTTTGTTGAATTTGAAAAATTTCTAATTCCGCCTTATACGCTGGTATATTTGGGCGGGACAGAGAAACTAATTTGGTTTTCAGCTGTTCGTAATTTAGTGTGTCGTATTGATTCAGATTTTGCAATTGTAAGACAAAGTCAAGAGCTACGTCCTGTAGATACATAGGAAGAATTTCTTTCTTCTTTTCGGGGGTCCAAGCCTGAAGTAAAGCCAAATGATCAAACAGCATGAAAAATCGATCGGGATCGTCAGTACTGTGACCAGAATATCTAGTTAAGTGAGGAATATTAAGAGGTATGCGGAAGCCTGATTCTGCCATATTGTTATCGCCTTCTTTATATGTATTTTTCCCAGATCTAGTTGTCGGCATAAATACCTGCCAGCCTGTAACGAATCAATCTACCGTTAAGAGTAATGAAAGTATTTATGAGAATAAGGATACTATCTTTTATATGATCCTGCTTTTAGTAACACTTACACTGTATGTTAAAAGTTTTTAAGTCCGTGATAAAAAGAGCGCCCCGTAGGAAAGTCCTTTTAGTGTCTGCAAATAGACGCCGACGCATCTACCATGTAAAGATTTCTCGGGTAGAGCAAATGAAATGTACACGGGATTTGGACTTTTCCCTTCACCCTTTTATTACAAAAGTTTTATGTACACAAATAATAAGAAATTCCACTAATATCAGGTAAGATTAGATGGGAGCCCGGTGACCAAGCGTCGTGGGCTTTGAGGTGAGGTACTCTCGGTGACCAAGCGTCGTGAGAGGGGTATAGATTAGGTATCTCTCTCTCGGTGACCGTGCGTCGTGAGAAAGAGGAAAGGAACCCGGTGACCAAGCGTCGTGGGTATAAGGATAGGTACCTCTCGGTGACCAAGCGTCGTGAGAGGGGTTTTAGGTGTTGTGACCAATCCGTGAAGATTGATGTTGGTCGAGGTGTGCAGGTCCTTTTTATTCTGTCTTGTCGGCTTTCATCGTGGGTACTCGTCCTTCCGACTGATGGCGATGGTGATCGACTCCTCTTCGGGAACGTCGTCTGTTTGTTTGTGTTTATTATCAACACATGTAGTTCACACGTGGTTATTGCCTGGTACGGCAACGTGGGGATCCTTACAATATGGATGAACATCTGTAAATGAATATACTTGCCTTTTTCCCTTAAGAACCGCCACTTTGATTTTACCATTGGCTAAAGACGTATCATTTAGTTGTAGAGTTTTATTTGCTTAATTATAGTGTGCCCAATTACAATGTGTTTGACTGATTCGTTACGAATTTTAACAGTATTGCATATTGTTACACCGATTGTGTACCGAAATATGATTACTTTACACTTTGAAAACACTTACACCGATAAATGTTCGCACTACAGACGATTTTGAACTTAACTAAAAATGTAATTTAAAATTTTGCCGCTAGATGTCATACAAGTACAGTTGCTACTATATTTGATAATCTTTTAGGAAAACAAATGTTTGAAGACATTTATATAAGGATTAGTAATGACTTATTCGAAGAAAGAAAAAAGTTTCAGTTTGGGGAGGGGGAGCCCACTGGCCTAGACTGAAGTGTTATATGCACATATAGAAAAAAAAACTGTAATAATTAACGCATTAAAACTTGTCACATCGTTTTTTGTATTTCTATCGCACTCATTGGAAAGCGTAAGGCAGTCAGACTTGTTTCATTGTTTTTGTGCATTTCGTTTGCAATCATTGTGGTGCGTAACACAGTGGTACTTGTTTTTTTGCGGTTGCAATTTTATATATATATAAACTGTGTTTTTGATTGTGAAAATTTGTTTTTTAAGAAACATGCATTATTACTGGTTTAGTGTGAAAAACTTAAAGCTAGATAAAGTTGCAATGCAGATTTTAAAACATGTTTTGCTAAGAGAAGGCTTTTTTTATTTTTATAATTTAATAGTAAATATTACTGAATGTTATTTATTTGTGAATTGGTATCCGTGTGTCCCATGACGCGCACACTAGCTTTAACGTTAAGAAAGAGAGAAAATGGAAATTTTACAGGTGGGGCCCTCCCCTAAATAAATACATTGGTTATTGAAGACTGTCTTTTGATCTTGAAAATTTGGTGTGTATCCTCCAAGCAAAAGAAAATTATGCATGCTTATTCCTAGCATGGGACCCTTTTAGATAGCTCCCCTAGATTTTAACAGTATTAAAAAATAGATTGATCATATATTGTATTACAGCGAAATTAAATTATGTACGGCTATTTGTAGCATGTGCCCCCACAACTGAGGGGTGTTATCCGCTAGCTATGCTACCCCTAGATTTTAGCAGTATTAAAAATAGATTGATTGTATACTGTAATGCTGCAAGAGAGTGCTATGTCCAAGTGAAAAGGGGCTTTTGCCCGTTAGCTAGGTACCCTACAAGTGATGGGGATTTTTTCCGGATAGGTAAACGTTTTTATGCTTTGGTAATAAAAGTATACTGTAATAACATGATGGTTATGTTCAACTGTGGGAGTTTTCCCCTATGTATTGGTAGGTAGGTAGGTCCCCCTAGTGTTTCGTAACACATTGAACGTGTGCTGGATTACTGATAGAAGAAGCTATGCCCCACAAAGTATTTTATTGACAGAACACAAGTGCGAGAAGGGTTCATGCCACTTATTTAATGTAATATTGCAATTATTTTTTATTATTATTGTTAGTTTTGCAATCACTAGTATTTTTACGGTTTAAAAAGAAATATAGCATACTTTACCTTTAAAATATAGAAAGATATTCGGGAGCATCGACCATATATGTCCGCACTACAGATGGGCTTGAACTGAACTAAGATGTAGTTTAGAATTATCGCGCTAGGTGTCATACAAGTACAATTGTTAGTATATTTGATTTTGTATTAAAGTAATGACATAATTGATAATTTCTTAGGAAAACAAATGTTTGAAGACAATTATATAGGTACTAGTACCGGGTTATCCGAAGAAAGAAAAATATAGGTATAGAAGAAATGTAATTTTACTGTTTTAATGTGGTTATTGAAAACATACAATCTTATTTTTGTTTATCGTTGAAATAATATTTATAAGTTTAAATTGATATAGAAAAGCATAAGAAAACCGATATACATTTCGTTTGTTCATTTATGAACCATTGAGGGCTTGAACTAAAGACACTACGCATATAAAGCGAACGCATTTTTACTTTTAATAAATTACTTTGAGTTTGTTCGGGTGGAAATTTGATTTTTAAATATATATATGATTTGACATTTGCGAGATTTTCTTTTGTATTTATACATTAAAAAAATAATTTGTTTAACTCATTAGATTTTGAGGGCTAAGTATACTTGTTGGGAAAAGGGAGTGAAAAATATATTCAAGTATTACAGAATACTTTTGAATGGGGAAAAACTTTACTTGAATATCCTATAGCTAATTGGACTGGACTGCCATACTTTGGCATTGAATATAACCCGAAATTAAATATGGTGCTTACAATTGAAAATCAAACTTTCGAGCCTTTGCAGCGTTGCAGGTGTAGGCAATTTAAGTTAGCTTTGTTTGCGCACGCAGCACCGCGCAGGAATTGAATCCGCACGCTGGTGTAGGGAATTTAAGGTGAGTTTGTTTACACGCGTAGGCCCGCCCGGGAATTGAACCCGCACACCGGTGTTGGAAATTTGAGGTGAGTTTGTTTACGCACGTAGGCCCGCCCGGGAAATAAAACTTGTGCGCCTTAGCACGAAAGGTGACAACATTAAGAACTACGACACATGAAACCTGTAGTTGAGAACGCAGACATGTTTGCAGCAAAGATGGTAGTTTTAGTGAATATGCTACGTGGTACCAGGGTTTTGTTTGCACCAAAGGCGGAAGCATTAGCGCTTAGAACATGCCGGACCAGTGGAAATTAAATTTTGACTCTCTTTTACCAAAGGCGAAAAATTTAGCGTAGAACCTTTAGGTTACAACCGGAAATTGAACTTAGGTTCGCTAGCACCAAAGATTAAAATATTAGCGCCTGAATTTTTTTACCTGGCAGTTGTTATACACGAACATTTTGTAAGATTTATTATTGGTAGCTTAATTTTAGTTAATCAAACGTTCCGCAGCGAAGCTATATGAGACGTGAACCTATTTGTGATTATTGAAAAATAAACTCGAAAACTTTGAGACCAAAGATGCGTAGGCTAACGGTTAAGTTTGAATCGATTTTAAGTTTGTTGTTCCTTTAAGCAGTGTGGCTATATGAAACATGGACCTACATAAAGTTTAACTTTATGAGAGTTTAGCTTAAAAATATTAAGAATTTTTTCTTATTTGATACTCGTACAAGCAATTTAAATAGAATAAAGTAGACCTTCAGATTTGGTATTGCAAGCTAGGAATATATTTTGTATAAAAAAATTAATTACAATTGATACTAATTATAGTTTTATTTTCTTTATTTTCCAGAAGAAAATGGAGTTTCAACCATCTACTTCTGCTGGCTTCCCCTCCTCTTCGTCGCGGCACATCCAGTGGTTCAATAAAATGGAACAATTATTGGATGTGGTCGAAGGAAGAAAAAGAAGAAAAGAGCGGGACACATCAAATTAAAAAATAAGCGGGGGCGATACAACCCATTGGTGGAAGAAGAAGCAATAGTGGTAACAGAAGTGATGCCAGTGGGGCAGATAGCAGCACCACCGATGGAACCGGCAGTAGCAACATTACCAATGGAACCGGTACTAGTAACACTAACGATGGCACCAGTGGGGGAGGGGGGAAATGATGATGATGATTTATTGCTATTAGAAGATGGGGAGGACAATATTTTAATACATGCATATAATAAATATGAAAGACTTGAAAGAATAAAAAAACTGAAAGAAAAATATTTAAAATAAAAATGTAAAAAAAGTGAAAATAAAAGTGTTTTTGTGGGTAAAGGGTAAATTTGAGTTTTCTTTCCTTTGAATTTTCAAACCTGTCTAACAAAGGTCATAAATGTCTAACTTTTTTTTCTTTCCTGGTCATATTGAACTTATATTGCTGAATATTGTGTAATGAAACATACAGATACATTTTATTAACAGCAACGTTTTGAAGCGTGCAAAGGATATTTTGATAATAAGAATTGTCGTTAGAATTTTAAAAAAAAGCAGAAAGAAAATCTTCATGCTTTCCAATATGATGCACTATTTATTTAACAGTTACCAATGAAAAGATTTGTTTTTAAATTATGCTGTAGGGCCTACCATAACTAATTTGATTTCCCTATAGTTTCAAATTGCACTTGAGTTTTCAGGATAACTAGGTTGTTTTCCTTTTATTTTTTAACCAATATACATAGCTGCAGGGGAAAGCAAACTTATTGAGATATTTGCTTGTGTCCATATTTCATAAATAAGAATTAAAACAAGGTTTTCGTTTACTAATTAATTTGTTGGTGATAAATGGCAGTATACTAAAAGAGAAGTCTTTGAATTTAACTTTTTCATTAAATCAGAGTAGACCTGTTTAAGATGATTTAATAAATAAAATACAGGTAGTGAAAACTGGGAGGAAACGGGCGAATTTCGAGAAATTTTATGCAGACAAGTTAGCGAACTTGAAAACTTTTTTTGTGAACACTAAAATGTACTTGGTAGCAGGGAACATACATTGAGATCAGTTTTTTTATTCCTTGAATAATTAACTAGGTATTTCTTTTTGGTATAAAGATATGGATTTGCGACCCATGGCATTTTATATATGAAATCTTGTGCAAAAACACGATAATGTCCAGCTATCTAAAGTAAAGTATGGATGAACGGTTTCAGTGTAGAAGGACAATCTATATCCTGTATGTTCATTCAGATACCATTTATCCACATGAATTATAGAAAAACTTGAAAAAATGAAATGGAGTACCACACTTAGGCTACGATGATTTGTTGTATTATATAGCTTGTATAAAAGCTCTTAGAAACTTTATAGAAAGAAAGAAAGAAAGCGACCCTGAAAAACACAAGCACACAGTGTTTACTCACCATAAAATTCGAAACTTGATACTTGTCATGAAAATGTTCAAATAATTGAAGTAAACTAGAATCAAATTAGTAACCCCAAGCACCAAAGGTGAGCGCTCTACCATTGACCCAGCGCAATCCTCAAAGAAGAAGAAGAAAAAGAAGAACTTCAGTTTAATTCAAATACTTATTGCTGCCATCGTAATTGCGTTGTAAAGTTCAGAATATTTTCTTTATACACTCGGGAATCGAACTTTGAATATTTGTGAAGATTAAATAGAAACTGCCTTTTAGAAATAAAAAAAATACTTACTTACTTACTATGGTATCTGTGTACGCTTAACTATGGAATTATCTTGAATAATAAATGAAATGAAATGAAAATCTCTGAGTATTACATCTAACGATTATCCCGGTTAGGCTAAAAAATGAATGGTGGAATGCTAAAAGTTGTAGGAAACTAGAAAACCTCGAAAAAACTCACGACCACGGTGTTTGTCGAGCACAAAATCCACACGGCGCGGGCTGAAATTCAACTAGGGACCCCAAGCAGCGTAGGTGAACGCTCTACCACTGAGCCATAATGGTCCTGCTATGACAAATGAATATCCAATGAAAAAGTCTAACTGTAGGAAGCAGTGATCTTCCAACTACCACCGAAAAAATAACATTGAACCTTTGCCATCATAGTAAACACCATAATTGTGTAAAACATGAAGATATCTTTCTTTATTTTATTGGATTGCTCAGAGAAATTGTATTTCAAAACTGTTAAAATTGATTGTGAATCATGGGACTGACTTGTTATGAAAGAATAAAAGTTTGGTATTGAGAATCGATAAGAAAACAATAGTGATCTATGGATAACGTACTTATAGGTTTATCATCAAATCTTTGAAAAACTTTGGACAAATCTTTTCTGTTTTATACAGTACATAAGTAATAAGTAGGCAGTCCAAAGGTAAGGTTAACGAACAATGTGTGTCAAATAAGTAAGATTAATACGTACTAAAAGATGATTGTTTTCAAGAACTTGAACTAGAAATTGTTTCTAGCAGTTTTCTTTTTAAGACAAGTGGGTAAATCAATAAATAAAATGATAGGAAAGGTAACATAAGTGCTGGAGATTAAGTTTAGTTGACTTCTGTTTAGTTTACCTCCCCTTTGAACAGCGAGGGTATTTTATATAATCTCACAAAGTTATTGTTATTGTTCGTGAAGAAAAGTGTAAATAAGATGATCTCCTACCGGTAATTGAACCCGGATCTACCACCCCGATGGTATGTACGCTATGTGCTTAGCAAGGAGGAGGAAGCTCATGCTGGAGATTGAATCTAAACCAATACATTAGAGATGTGTAACCTATTGCATTTACATAAAAAGCTATTTGAATAAGTAAATGATCTTTGAGTTGAGTTGAGTTGATTTTAGTTTAGCGTCCCTTTCAGCAGCGAGGCTATATGAGACGTGGACCTACTGATTAACGTGGAATCCGAACCACATGAGCTCCCGCCGGGAATCGAACCCGGGTCTCTCACGCCAAAGGAGCGTACGCTAACCGCTTAGCCACGGAGGAGCTCTAAATGATCTTTGAATATGTATCATGTAGGCATGAAAAAAAAGAATACAAACAAATAGGAAATAAATCAGAATTACTTGTACAAATAAATTCTAGTTTCATGAAACTTCAAACATAAGAAGGAGTTTGTGAAACAGTTTACTGAAATACTGTTACGAATTGGATTTTTTTCTTTCCTAAGCTTTTAGCATATAACACTATTTGCCTACCTAATGAAAATTTACTCAAAATAAACATTTACAGGAATTCCTAGCACTGGTCAAATACATGATTCAGGTTTCAGTTCTAACATATATTCGCAACTTATTACATGGAATGTCTACAAAAATAATATGATCCTTAACACTTACCGAGTTTTTGATAGCATTTGTTTCTTCCTATTGTACGTCGTACTTTATCTGTGCACATATTTTAGCAAAAGTTCAATAGCTACTGTGTCATTATAACAACTCTAATAAATTTTTTCAAGCGTAGAGTACTCTGTAGATAAAATGGTCCCACTCAATGCTAAACGTTGTCAGAAAACGAAGCAATTCACCATGTCTTAAATGTAAGATAGCCAAAAGTATAGAATAGTTTAGTAGACATTGTTAAAATCTCTCCTTTAACTCAGGTGGTGTTCAGGTATCGTGATTTCTAATTATTGCTTTAAATGTCAGTATATAGAAATTCGAGCAAGCGCGGGTAAACGGTATGGGTGACGACAAAGGTGACTTTGTCTGTTGTAAAAACCTGAGAATAATTTGTTGCAAAGATGTGATATTCAAGTAAATCTGAATATAAGAATAACTCCATAATCATAAAGAATAGCATAAAACTAATAGTGGGTGGAAACTATGAGTTTCAGGTCTACCTTAAACTTGTTCAAACCTGTTTTCATTGGTTAATCGAAACAAGACAATACATCCCACGATGAAAAGTATAAATATCACAGTTAAGAAAGGTACATAAGAATAATCTTGTGCTGGTTATAGTCGATGAAAAGATTTCTTCATATGGTGGGATTTAGTCAGTGAATATATTTGTGTTTAGTGTTTTACAAAAATACATAAAAAGACAATATTTTGAAAACTGTTTGAACAGAGGCATCGTTTATATTTTTTCCTTTGTAACTATTGAAGACTCCAACTGAAAATTTATATCTAATGCTGAGAATAGTGAAAACGTATGGGTCTGTTTCTGCGATAATATTCACATAACCATTCAGTGCTTAATAAACGCATTTCAAATGTGGGAATCAAAAAGAAGAAGTATGCTTCTTTGCAGTGGATGTGCACGCGGATTAAAAGACGCAATAAACCATGGCTGTATTTTGTTACATAAAATATATTGAAAACAAAAGTACTAAGTGTTGTTTTGTACATGGATATACAGGATGAAATCTCGTATGAGTTTCAAAAGATGCACGGCAGTACTTTTAATAAATTAGAACAGTTTTTTCACATATATGATGATGCTATTCATAATGATACATTTGTTAATCAACAGATAGAAATATTCTTGCAGAAAGATTTTAAGAAATTCTTAATTCGGAATAAAAACCATAGTGATAGTGATATTGTTTTTGATTGAAAAATATAAAGAAATAATAGATGTATGTTTTAATGGATGAAGATGTTACTCTTCTGTAGCTGTATTACATGTACAAACTATGAAAAGGTACGGTTTGCTATGATTTTTTTCTGTGAACGTTAAATCTTACTCAAGTAAATATCTAAGAAAAATAGACACTGTGTAGTACAATATAATGCAGTGCAGTGCAGTGTAGTGCTATCATACTAAACATTTTTTTCAGATATTCATGTGAATGATTTGAAAATGTACGGAAACAAGAACTGATTAACAAAATAAAAATTAAAAACCGTGTAGAAATCAATATCAACTAATCAAAGTTGTTTCATTATAGCAAATAAGTGTTTATAAATTTTAAGAAATGTGTAGGTGTGTCTCAAAAGTTTCATAATGGTGAATAAATGAAGACTTTATACTAATAATAATAAATCGGAGATTTTTGTACTTTTGCAAACAGTTATTGCAAAACCCATCGGTTCCCAAAAGTTTACGGATACTGCTTACCAGACGTTAGTGAGTATTTTCGTATACAAATATCTTTGTTTACCACCATTAATTCCCGGATATATCACATGAAATTTCCGTGTCATTTGATTTGATTTGTTTTCTACACATTAATTTGGTATTTGGGTGCGAGGTGGGTTTGTTTCTTTATTTTACTGGATCGCTTCATCAGAAGTTTGTTGTTTAAGTATTTCGAATTTATTAAAATTTGTTCTGTTGCATTTATTTTCAAGTTTTTTTGTCTAATTTCTTGCTTGTTTTAACAAGCGTTTTAAATTGTTTTTAATTCGTAAACTTGTTCTTTTCAATGATTGGTTCCTTTCAGCCCTAAAGTAAAGATCCCTTTCCATAGGAAGTAATTTATCTTTAAGAAGTCATCCAATGGAAGATAATTCTTATTGGTTTGTACACGTCTTTTACCTTTTCTCTTTGGAGATGCACAGTATTCACCTTAAACGTAATGTCACCTTCAATTAGAAACTTCTCATTACTATTGATGGTGTTTTCCACTATGTAAATAGAACCTCTGAGTTCAATTCCGATTTTCTGCGACATGTTATGTACATCGTTTTAAGTTGGAGGTAGTGCTCTCGATAGTTATTTCTACATATGCGTTTTTATCAATGTCCTTTAAAGTATGGCACATTACGAAATGAAACAGATTTCGTATATATTTCTCCAGGTCTTCAATTCCATTTGCAGTCATACACTTAATAATTAGTTTTGTCCCCCTTTAGCCCGAAATACGTATAATTACGGGATGTATTTTTCACAATCTTAAATTCTGGTGCACTTATACGAAACATTGGTTTTGGTACTTGCCCAGAACTTTCAAAACTTGGTCCTGGTAAGTTCATGGGTTCACCTAGTAGTTTAGCATTGTCCTTAAGAAATAAGTCAGCTGTTTTTCCTCTTAGTATTAGCTCTTTGAGCTTTTCGTAAGGTTGATTCCTTATATCACTCTCAGGGAATAATCCTGTCCGATAAAAGTTAGTAATATCCTCATCAGATTTGCACCCTGCTAAAATAACATCCTGCATACCCCAAAATGCTTTCTAATTCTTTAAATAATCTCTGATATTGTTCGTTGGGTACACGTACCCCATTATTATTATGAAATTTATCTACTATTGTTTTCTAAGTATATTATACAACTTTAGGAGCATCATATCCAAAGCGTTGTTCCATGGATAATAGGTGGCATAGTTTGCTTGCACTTGTAGAAGCCATCTGTAATCAAAATAATATATTCTTCTAATGAAATAATAATAATAATAAAATATTAGAAGTTCAGTATTTCTACTATCTAAAACCCGATTGTTAGTATGATCTTTGCACAAATTTGCATATATTGTTCTGCTAATATTGCAAAAGTCCTAGTATTGTCAATACGATATAAAGCTTTATTATTGTCTTTACCATCTCCTTTTCAACTTATCACTTTATTTTCTCTTGATATCCGTGTATGTGAAAATCATGTTTATCACCAGTGGGTGTTACAATTTATACCTCGTACTGCGTTAACATCAGCTACGTCAAAAAAATTCCGGAGTGCCAACAATCACGGATTGCAACAAGTTCGTTCCTTGTTCGTCATTTTTTCCATAAATCGAGTTGACGAACATTTTAACAATATTTCTCAATCGTGGGTTCAATTCAATATTTTCTTTATTTAACTGTATGCATTCATTTGCATGATACTCTTTAATATATTTATTTTCGTCTTCTTTAGTTTTACACCAAGCAAGAAAATCATAAGCTTCGTGCTTCATTTGAAGAAACGAATTCTTATAGTTGTAAAATAAACTATTTGAATTACTAAGTTTGTAAGCACATGGATTGAAATCCACTCTTGTTTTCTCTGATATCACAATTTATTTATTTTTCAATATATCGTTTGTTCCAACATTGCTTTAGCAAGCACTAAGTGTTAGTGAATGAAATACAAAGTATGCATTTGTTAATATTAGTTTCATCCCCAACAAAACACGTACATGTCTATTATTACATATAAATGTTCCAATGATATAATAATGAAATGAAAAAAACTTTATACAATCACACATGTTTCTTTTCTCGATGTATTCGAACATGTCACATGACAATATAAATTCTATGCATGCGCATACTCGTACTAGGGTTTTCTCGCATGTCAAATGCGTGTGTATACTTGTAGTTGGTTTTCGCGCATGTAACATTATAATATAAAAGCACGCATGCGTATAGCTGTACTAGTACAGATAAAATGATACGCTGTTACAATGCACAGTCAAAAGTAAGCTGTTTCCGCAGGTAAAAAGCAGAAAAACAAATTCTGGTTCTTCTTCATCTCATAATAAGAAACGAAAAGGTGAAATTGAGAGCAATCTTTCTTTATCGCAAAGTGAAAGTGTAAAGTCTAAGTATATTTCACAACGTGAAAAACGTTTTGAACTTGAAAAACAAAAGAAAATTATTCTTGTACATCCAAATGATCCTGAAATTCCTGAAGAAAATGGTACATGTCGCATAATATTTCCCAGACAGGAACCAATACCCGAACAAGTCTACAGAACAGGTTTCAGATATCCAAATGAAATAGCGTTTGAAGATGATGTAGTAAATCAAAATAGAACTTCTAATGACATTTTGATATTCAATGAACTAAAGTGTGATTGTACTCTTAATGAAGTAAGTGAAATTTGCGTGAAGCAAATACTAGAAAAATATAAACTTTCTGAACCATTACTTTGTGAAGGCTGTGCGAATCGTAGTGAAAATGAAAATCTGCACAAATGTGTGAGTGAAAGTGATGAAGAATTAAATACTATTGTGTGGAATTTCCTAATCAAGAAATCAACACGTGAACAAATACCAAAACAATATTTGAAAATTCATGTGAAATATATAGAAGTAAACATTAATCCATATCTTATAAACAAATTTAACTATACATATCAAGAAATAACGTTTAATGATTATCATATTTCTCACTTAAGAGAATCTTTTCTTGAACAGGATAAAGATATGTATCAACAATCGACAGTGTGAGTATCAATGTATTTCACTAAATACATACGATTATTGCGAATATCAGTGTTCTTTTTCTATAGATGAACAATTTGTGTTATTATGTATTGCCCGTTGGAAACCACAGCGAAAACTTTTGTGTTACGGGTGTTTTTAAAATCGCAGTATTTTAGATGAACATGAGTGTATTACTTTAGACTATTATACGTTATGCTATAACGCATGGCGTGTGATGGTAAGCACACAAACTTTTGATGACTTATATGAAGAATTTGCAAAAGTGCATTGTGATACTGAAATTGATGATTGGACATTTTCATATACATTATATAACATTTTGTTAAACAAAGATAACATTCAGTTAATTACCGAGTTATTCTTACAAAAAGATTTACAATATAATATGCATTTGTGTTAATCAATCACAAAATAATAATACAAAGAAAGTGAATAAATTAATGAAATCATGTGATAAAAGAGTTTCACCATTACATTGGCCAACCTGTAATTGTACAGTCAGCGACAGTAGAAACTGGAGGTCGGATACATAAGAAATGATAGCTTTTTCCAGTAGCAGAATAGTTTCACTCGATGTCTGATAGTTGGACAACCAACATGACAACAAATACGTGCCCGAAAACATAACATGCCAGGATATTCCTCCATTTGGAGGAAAAAGTATTACTATCTGAGAGCATCACTTAGAGAAACAACCACGAGATAAATCTGCAGAAATTCCATTCACTTTAAGATCTAAGAGATAGGAATTAATGCAAAGGAAACGAAAAGAATAATACGCATCATGCAGAGACCGAAAAAGTATGGAAAGCTAAACAAAATGAGAAAAGAAGGAAAGAGGGAAAGGAAAGAGCAAAAGACATGGGAATAAATTAAATTTTAACACTTAAGGATAAACAGTGTCCGTCCTTCCTCCTGCCTCTGTATCCGTCCTGGTTTTTCTCCCTTCATAGGATAAATCTCATTCAGTATCAAACGCGAACATCATTTATAGTGTTTAATTCCTTCAAAAAAATTAACTCAGTCCAGGCCGAGACTCGAACTCCGGACACCTAGAATGACAGTCAGACGCTGTAACCACTTACCTACACAGGCTACACCGACTACGCTTATAAACCAGTCATTACCCGCGCTGTTATCAAACGTCTTAAATCAGCCATTGTCGTAAGTTACTCCAGTTACTCTTGAAGTTTGAATTTTATTTACGGCCTTCAGCCATGTACGACAACAGTCCCCATGTTTTCATTAAAAGCATTTGTCCTGTAGATTAAAATCAAGTATAACTTAGTCTATACTCTTACTTACTGTTGTCAATATATATATATATATATATATATATATATATATATATATATATATATATATATAGAGAGAGAGAGAGAGAGAGAGACAGAGAGAGAGGGAGAGAGATAGGTATATTAAAATCGGATTAATGGGGGTTAAAAGAGTGATTTCGTAACTGCGAAATGGGTCTTCAAGACGGTGATCGTATCACTACTGACATCTGGTACCGGTGTTACGTAACACACACATTAGAAATAAAGCTTCGAAACGAGAACTTGCACGTTGTGCCGTGGATAAGTGGTAAGGTGCCTGCTTATTGAGTGAGCAAATCGAGTTCGAGTCTCGAGTACACCAATTACTTTTTCCTTCAAAATACATTTCTATATTTTTATATATGTTATTAATAATTGCTTTCTTGCATTTTTTGTAAATTATCTTAAATTAGTGAAGGTTCAGTAAAATCCAGAAGGTTAACATACATATATATAATTGTTTTATCCGTATGTACAGTCCAGAGATGGAGCGGGTCGGGGGGCCGCGGGTCAACAGAACGTGACCCACTGCAACCCCCCACCACCAGGACCCACTCTGACTTATTATTATGAATTATTATATAAAAAATTAAATGTAACTATGTGTGCATGATCATCATATCCAAATTGCAAAGTCAAATGAAATGATTTTTGGTATATACTTAGGCCTCAATCTCAAATAGGAAGTTATACATGTATTGGTTTCATTATATTACATATTCTAAGAGGGTCCGAATTTTTGCAAAAATTTAGTATCTCGCAAGCCGTTCAAGTTAGAGAGCTGATATTCAGTATATTAATTCTTTATCTAATATAAATAAAATAAAGAGTTTGTTTGTGTGTTTGTATGTCTGTCTGTCTGTCTGTCTGTGTGCGGCCTGGGAACCAGACGAGTGGACCGAGAGTTACCAAATTTTGGTCAGGGGTACCTAGCCCAGGCGCCAGATCAAGACGAAGCCGTTTTTTTTAAATTTCGAACCAGGGGGGTCTCAGGGGGGCTTTTACCGGAACCGGCTTGGGAACCAGACAAATAGACCGAGAGTTACCAAATTTTAGTCACAAATACCTTGGTCCACGCTCCAGATCAAAGTTAAACGTTTTTCTCAAAATTCGAACCAGGAGGTCTCAGGGGGGCGTTTATCGGGACATGTAAATGTAGTAGAAAATTTCCGATATTAGTGTCGAATTCATAGTTCTCGCGGTCGCTGATATCAATAATGAAGCTCTTCTCGCAATAAACTTCCAAATTCACGCTATTCGGCTCCTTGCCAGGGGTCACCGGGGGGGATGGAATATCGAAACATATAAAAGTGATCCAAAATGACCAATATTAGTGTCAAATACATAGTTTTCGCGGTCGCTAAGATCAATGGTGACACTTTTATAAGCGATGACTTGTAAATTCAGCTACCATTGTATGCGGACCGATGGTCACATGTGTGTGTGTGGGGGTGGGTGGGGGGGTTACCAAGATGTAAAAATAATCCAAAATGACAGATATGAGTATTAAATCCATAGTTCTCGCGGTCGCTGAGATCAATGGTGACACTTTCATTAGCGATGAGTTGCAAATTCAGGTGAAATTGTATGCTGGCCCGGGTCACATGTGGGGGAGGTTACCCAGACATGTAACAATTATCTAAAATGACCGATATAAGTGTCAAATCCATAGCTTTCGTGGTCGCTGAGCTCAATGGTGAAACTCCGAGCGCATTCACCCCATTTGGCTAAGGGCCGGAAGTCACGGGGGGGCGACACCGAGACACGTAAAAGTAATCCAAAATGACCGATATTAGTGTCAAATCCATAGTTTTCACGGTCGCTGAAATCAATGGTGACATTTCCTTTAGCGATTACTTAAGATCAGCTACCATTGTATGCGGTCCGGAGTCACCGGGGGATACCGAAACATGTAAAAATAATCCAAAATGACCTATATTAGTGTCAAATCCTTAGTTTTCACGGTCGCTGAGATGAATGGCGATTCTTCCAGAGGCGTTGACTTCTAAATACAACTCCCATCACCAGGGGACCAGAGACGTTCTTTTTAAATTTCAAACAGGGGGGTCTCAGGGCGCGTTTAGAGTGATATGTAAAAGTAGTAGAAAATTACCGATATTTTATCGTTTCGTTATTCAGTTTGTTTACATAGATATTTTATCTGACCCTTGCGAATAGTGGGTATTTCAGCTAGTTATTAATAAATGCAAGATATAAATTATTAATAATATACAGGGTGGACCAAAAATAGGTATACAGTACCGTACTGATCAGCTCATTGCACTTTATATAATTTCTTATTGTTATCCATCAGGTAGACTTAGTTTCTATATTATTTGTTTTAATGTGTTTTACTTACATCTTGAGCTCAGAAGAGTCAAAGTACGTAACTCATAAACTAGAATGTTATAGTTGATCAATGCAGAGGTGTATGCCTACTTTTGGACTACGTAAACAGATAGGAATGTATCGTAAAAGGAAGAGACGAAAGTGTAAACATACATAACCGTACTTGACTTTATATAATCTATCTTAAAGCGCGGTCACTAATCTAAGATAATGTAGGAAAAATTGCAAGAAAGAAAGTAATAATAATAAATATGACCAATTGCAAATATGGTCAATTGCCTGAAGTTCTTTCTTCAATAGAGACAAATGAAAAAAGAAGAAAAAGGAAGGCCCTGAAAGTAAAACGTAGACAATTTCATCATTCCTCAGAAGAATTTGTCTACAATGCACTGAGCAGAATGGGTCGGTGAGTCAGAGTGGATCGGTGGGTTTTGAAGCTTTATTTATATTGCGTGTGTTACGTAACAACGCTACCAGATGTCAGTACTGTTGCGACGACTTTCTTCAAGATCCGTTTCATAAATTTCCGAAATAACTCTTTTAATCTTCTAACCCGCTATAATCAAACGTGTTGTTAAATTAGCCACTGTCTGCGATCCACCCCAGTTTTATTTGAAAAAGTTTAAATTTTATTTACGGCATTTAGCCATCTATGGGTAGCAGTCCCCTTGCTTTGATAAAAAGCATTTGTTCTGTAGATTAAAATCAAGAATGAATTAATTTGTACTTTTGGGAGCTTACTAGTGCACCAACATACCTATATATATATATATATATATATATATATATATATATATATATATATATATATATATATATATATATTATAGGCTGATCCAAGGGGGGCTATAGGGGATATAGTCCCCTCTTGACGCTCTGGTATACACGGGATAAAATGGGCTTCAATCCAACTTTACACTGGATAAAGCCACAAACTACGGTTTATCCAATCCCTTTGATCATGCCCTAATAATAATCTGACACACACATACACACACACACACACACACACACACATATATATATATATATATATATATATATATATATATATATATATATATATATATATATATATATATATAGTGCTTGTCAAAAGTTCCGGAACGAATAAATATCTCGGATAGAATGCGTTTTTTTGAAAATATGAAAGATACAAAAGTTGCAGGATATCAACAGAACTATCGGAAGCTCGGGCCTGTCAAAATATGTGCAGCCCTTTGTGGGCCTCACTGGGCCCAACTTTGATTTTTCAAATGAGAACCCCCATTTTTTATTACAAATTCGGTATCTCCGAAGCAAAATAAATCAAAATATGTGCTGCTTAAAGTGATAGGATGTAAGTACCAGGTCCTACAGGGCCGCAAACACTATAAGGGTGAGTAGTGTGACAGGTTCTGGAACAGCTAAAAAATCTGTTAGAATGCGTTTTCTGAAAATTTGAAAGGTACAAAAGTAGCAAGATACCAATAGTCCTATCGGAAGCTGGTGCATGTGAAAATATGTGCGGCCCTGTGTGGGACCCACGGGGCCTAACCTTGATTTTTCATATGAGAACCCCATTTTATTATAAATTCGGTATCTCCGGAACAAACTAAATCAGAATAAGTACTGTTCAAAGTAGCACGTAAACACAGCCGAAAGGATATGAGGTGCATTTTACAGGAATAATTGTTGATCCCCTCAGTATTTCTTCCCACTTAGGCTTGCATAGCAACTCATTCTGTAGTGTTAGACGTAACAGCACTTTGCGATGTCGTATTCATTTCTGACTACCCCAGTGTCCAATATTCCATATTCACTTTGTACAGTCTGTCAAGGAAGTAAATGTACACCTGTTTTATGAGTCTGGCATTCCTGCGCCCCAACCATGAAGAATATGAGAATTAAATCAATCAAATGTTTACTGAGGGGCAAGAAGAAATGTCTAATCTGAATAAAAGATTGCAGAGTGCCAAAGTGTAATTACGAATAGTGCATGGTGTAAATAAATGACGACACCAAAAGAGAAATTCAGAAACAGCTAGTAAACGGAGAAAAAAAAGAGTAAAAATTGTCGAAGTGGGAACATAAAATACAAATGCATCCAAATATGCCAACACCTAAACGTTTGCGAAGCGAAGATCCTGGTGTAGTGGTTAAGACGCTAGATCATAAATCCAAAGAACGTAAATTCGAATTCACTCGAAGTAAAACGATTTTTTTTAAATAATGCACACAGAACGTGAGAAGTGGTAAAAGAGAGCGTATTACCCGTTTGAAACGTTAAGTGAAAACGAGGAAAAAATTCCAGTGGCATTTATTAGAGAAGTGAAACAATGAAAACGAGGTAGCAGGTATATCTAATCAGGGGTATCAGAGGGTGGTGATCGGAAAAACGAAATTTTCCCGAATTTCACACATGTGAGTCTCTACAACATACAAACTTCATCAGAAATATGCCTATTGCAGAGACCATGTTACACCACCGATTGCGCTAGCCAAAGTTTGTTTAACAAATGTGTAGTACTTTTTCCTTAGAACGATAAATCAAAAAGTGTATACTGCAGATCAATGAAGTGTTTCGAATGTCCTGATAATTTCCTTCCCCTTTCCAAATTAACATGCATAAATCGTCTCTATCATGATACAAGTGCTTGGGTCTACTTTCTTAAGGATCGCTCATTTAGTATAAGAAGTCACTCTTTGATTCTTCACGATTGCTTTGAAAAAAAAAATAACTCTAAAAAAATTTGAAAGGGGACAAGCTCTAAATAGGCGGTCAATATGTGAAAGTGACATCGTGATTGTCTGTCCGATCACCACGGGAAATCGAATGAACCGTTTGAAATGAATATTTGAATACATTTAGTACTTGGACAAAAATGATTAGCTGACGTCTACTGGAAACTTGACAAAACTTCACCCAAACATATTATGAATTAATATTTTACTCGTAGTTAAAAATGGCTGCTTTATTGGATAAAGAAAAAAAAACAAGAAAGACTTAAGCAGGAATCGAACCCCGGACCCTTTACACCTGAGACGTTGATCTTTCTACCTCTGCCACGCCTTCACTTAGTAACTTTATGCTTCGTCTCATACATGAGTCGAGTTGGAACCTTTAAGACGCTTTTCCCCCAATATTTCTGGCAATTGCGCTACTCCAGTTTGTAATATTAACACTTTAAACGTGCAGTACTACCTCCGAAGTATATCCCCGAAGTTTATTTTAAAAAGTATGCTTTCCCCTTGTTAGTTAAGTCTCGCCGGACTTTTCTCACCTTACTTCCATACAATACATGTTCTAAGCGAGGAAAGGAGTATTAAAAATGTAAAGAGAGAGTTTTTGATGAAACTCTTGTGATAGGAAGATGAATCTCGGCATTTAAACTCCTCCTTACAAATCTGTGACCACGTGGCGCATCGTTTTCGGGAATTCCAACTCTAGCAAAGAAAGCAAGGCAACTGATACAATATCTTAATTTCTAATTTTGTATTCATAAACTGGCCAAAGGGAGTAAGCATTTTAGCTGTTTACAATAAACATAGAAGATATTTGGCAGTTGGAATCACTTGGATCTTTTACATTTCACTTCGATTGATATACTATTCTATTGGAGAAGAGGTTTGAATATTTCGCAAAAAATATTTCCATAAACTTATTCTTCTCGTTCGAAAAATGAACATTTCAACTAATTCGTGCCGGACCTTTAAAGATTGCTCCAGCCTATATTTTTAAACGAATTGTATATTCTATTTTTTGATTTTTAAAAATATATTTACAGGTCTTTTGAACCCGTATTACGAACCTAGACAGCGGCGCAAATCTGTCTTCAACATTAGGGGGAGGGGGTAAGACCGTTCACATATATTATTTAAAGCGACGTTCAAAATATTATGAAGTTGATAAACAATGCTGTGGAGTATCAGGGGAGCAGAATTGTCTTCAACATAGGGAGGCAGGCAGATTTGAGGATTATTCTGAGGAACATCAATTTCATCTCACTTTCCTTTGTGGCAATCGGACACAAATCATCACTTTCCTGAAAAAAAAACTTCAAATCGGATTTTGTGAGGACAGTCCTCCTCAGTTCCAAATTGGAGAAGACATGTCCCTGTCATTCCCCCAGCTTTTTCTCCAGTGAACCTCGAATCACAATTTTACGAAGCTAAAAATCAAGTTTAATTATGGATCACAATGGTTCAGCGAGCCATCAACTTTTATACACATATTTGTGACTTTAATCTATTTTGGGTTATGTGGAAATTGCTCTAAGTTTGGCTTGTAGATTAATAGAGACCTTTCACAGTTCACAAATATATCATCTTTCCTGAAACTGATAGTTCTAAGACTGATCAGTTGGTTCTATGGGAGTGTAACATCCCTTTCAGCAGCGAGACTATATGAGACATTGTTCTACAACTTAACTTGGGATCCCTAACTAAATGAACTCCCTTCAGAAATCAATCTCTTGATAGGTTGATTCCATAACTGTTACATTCTTTTCATTCGCACGTGGGTATTCCCAAATAAAATATGACCTTCCAGAATTCGTACTATCATTCCACTCGGTATGAACACTAATTTATTGATCTTATTCTCATTTAATAGTGGACATGATTTCTTTTTTTCAACATACTGAAACATCTAATAATAAAACAATATATACTAATATTGTTTCTTTCCTCTTTTTTATGTTTTTACACAGACGAGTAATTCATTGACAACATTGTCTTTTTAAAAAAGGTGTGTTCAGTTCACAGTTAAAACAGAGATAAAACAGCCACCTGAATGCGCCTCAGGTTATATTGCTTTGGTTTTCTGCCTAGTGGTTTGCTCTTCTGCCCTCAGGTTAAATTGAACCAACCTGCCACTTTCATTTCAATTACTTGTATATTTAGTTTCCGATTTAAGCTTATTTTTATATTTTATTAATGGAAAGAAATCCAGAATATCGTTACTCTTGATATACCTAGGTAGAATCATACTTGCAGCCTGATATTATTACCTTAGACGAGAGTACGAAAAAATCTAACAGAAGGGCACCATAATACTACAAGTAATGGCCGTTCTTTCGACGAAAAGAGAACAAAATACTACAATTACTGGCTGTTCCTTTGATGAAAAGTAAAAAGAGTAAATATTACAAATAATGGCTGTTCTTCGACGAAAAGAAAAAAAAAGGCACTTGCCGAAGATTCGAACATGGATCGGCCGATTGGTAGGATAGAACGTTACTCACTACACCACACTCTCAAGTGTTTGTTTTCTTGCTATATACTTTAAACGTTCAGTTTATGATTTTTGTTTGTCTCGTCTTACCGTATAACAGTTTTTCTGTTTTTCCTGCTTGTCACACTATTCGTGTTATTTGTTGTGTAAATTGCATTTGCAAACGTAATATGTTTTGTTGTTTTACTTGGATCCACGGCTTTAAAAGTTTTAAAGGTCAATTACATTACGCGAAATGATTTTCTCATATTTTCCATCGCTTCAAGGGGCAAAAGATAATATCCATGGAAAAAATGCACTTACTTATGAAACAGAAAATCCACCACGACACATGATTCTTGCTTTCTTCTCTAGATGGAGAACTTTGAGCAAAGAATATTGATCATTCACCTTCCGTGCAGCCATTATTTTATGCGAAAAAATATGTTACCTGGTATGGAATCGAATTGAAGTTTTCTAGTTGGAAGCCAAACATGATACTCAGTGGCGGCTTTAGGGTTTAGGTACGGGCCTACCCAAGAATTTAGAAAAAAATTAAACGCGAAAAGATACGATAAAGAGTAAATATATTTTCCACTTTTTATATTAATGGTAGATAATTATTTAACAAATAGCATCAACCACTCCTGTAAAATTTATTTTCTTCTCTCATTAATCAATCAAATGTGTGTATGTATCCATAAGTGAGGGAGCGGGCATACTCAAAATTAAAATCCGCCCCTGATGATACCGATATCCCACAGATTACTCTACCGAAAATGTATTTTTAACAAATTGTGCAGTGATTCTTTCTAAGACCAATAACATGAAAAGAGGATACTTCAGATCAGTGAAGTTTTGAATGGCACTGGCAATCCCCGTAGATATTGTTTGTCCTTTTTCAACCAACATTCGTAAATCATCTCCACCAGATGTGTGATTCCACCCTCTCAAGGATTGCTCGTTTAGTATGAGAAGTCACTCTTCGATTTTTCACGACCGTTTTGTTAAAAAAAACTTTGAGTTGAAAAGAATTTGGACCTATGTTGATTAGGTGTATTACTCAGAATTTCACCATGTTATCCCTACACGATCTTCCCACAGGAAATCATAAATCAAATAAGTTGGTATTACTAAGTTCAGCCCTGATGTTTAGAGCGAACCGGTAATGTTCTTCCTGTAATGATATTTCCACCAAAGTGCATGCCCAAAACTCATTTATTCAATGACCTGAAGACAAATTAGTGCCCATTAGTAAACTAAATAACATGCAATGCAGGAAAATGACATAAACATTAACATATTATACAGTAATTTAAGCACTAAACCAAAAGTATTATCAGCACTAAACATTAACAATAATAATTGCTACGAAGCACTAAAACGAACAGCTGAGCTCCTAACCACAGGACTTACAGTTGTGGCCAAACTATGTTAAGAACCTCTGTGTTCAATAATCCCCAACGGACTAGAATCAATGTCCACTCGCACGAAGACGTAAGTAATTCCTTAAAGTTAAAACTATACAGTGAAGGTGATAATTTATTATTATTATTATTATTATTATTATTATTATTATTATTATTATTATTATTATTATTATTATTATTATTATTATTATTATTATTATTATTAACATACTTTTGAATATACACGGCGAAATTACTGTATAATCTGTTAATCTTTATGTAATTTTCCTGCATTGCATGTTATTTAGTTTACTGGCCTGGTACTTACACCCTATAACTTTGAGTAGTACATATTTTGATTTAGTTTGCTTCGGAGATACCTAACTTGCAATAAAAAAGGGTTCCCATTTGAAAAATCAAAGTTGAGCCCTCTGGGTCCCAAACAGGGACGCACATATTTTGACAGGCACGAACTTCCAATAGTTCCTTTGATATCCTACAACTTTTGTATCTTCTAAATTTTCGAAAAAACGCATACTATCCGAGATATTTAGCCGTTCCGGAACTCTTGACAAGCACGATATACAGTATATAAATTGTTTTGGCCTGCGGCCTTAACCAAGGTACCCATAAGCTAAATTTGGTAACTTTCAGCCCAGACCCCAGGCCGGTCCCGGTAAACGCTACCCATGAGAACCCCTGGTTCGAAATTTAAAAAACAAACGCTTCGTCTCGATGACCCCTCTATTATGACCCTCGTTCCTAAGCTGATTGAGGCTAAATTTCAAAGTAAACGTGATCTTAAGTTTCACCATTGAGCTCAGCGACCACGAAAGCTATGGATTGGACACTTATATCGGTCATTTTAGATAATTGTTAAATGTCTCGGTAACCTCCCCCCACATGTGATCCGGGCCCGCATACAATTTCACCTGAATTTGCAAGTCATCGCTAATGAAAGTGTCACCATTAATCTCAGCGACCGCGAAAACTATGGATTTGATACTCATATCTGTCATTTTGGATTATTTTTACATCTTGGTAAACCCCCCCCCCCACATGTGACCCTCGGTCCGCATACAATGGCAGCTGAATTTGCAAGTCATCGCTAATGGAAGTTTCACCATTGATTTCAGCGAACGCAAAAACTATGGAATTGTCACTAATATCGGTCATTTTGAGCTATTTTTTACATGTCTTGGCATTTCTCCCCCCTCCCCATTGCTGCTGACTCCTGGTTTGCATACATTTGTTATTAAATTTGCAATTCATTGCTAATGGAAACGTCACCATTGATTTCAGCGACCGCGAAAACTATGTATTTGACACTAATAATGGTCATTTGGATTACTTTTATATGTTTTGATATTTCAGCCTCCCCCCCCGGTGACCCCTGGCAAGGAGCTGAATAGCGTGAATTTTTAAGTTTATTGCGAGAGGAGCTTCATTATTGATTTCAGCGACCGCGAGAACTATGAATTCGACACTAATATCGGAAATTTTCTAATACTTTTACATGTCCTGATAAACGCTCCCCTGAGACTCCCTGGTTCGAATTTTGAGAAAAACGTTTAACTTTGATCTGGAGCGTGGACCAAGGTATTTGTGACTAAAATTGGTAACTCTCGGTCTATTTGTCTGGTTCCCAAGCCGGTTCCGGTAAAAGCCCCCCTGAGACCCCCTGGTTCGAAATTTGAAGAAAACGGCTTCGTCTTGATCTGGGGCCTGGGCTAGGTACCCCTGACCAAAATTTGGTGACTCTCGGTCCACTCGTCTGGTTCCCAGGCCGCACACAGACAGACAGACAGACATACAGACAAACACACAAACAAACTCTTTATTTTATTTATATTAGATAAATAATTAATATACTGAATATCAGCTCTCCAACTTGAACGGCTTGCGAGATACTAAATTTTTGCAAAAATTCGGACCCTCTTAGAATATGTAATATAATGAAACCGATACATGTAAAACTTCCTATTTGAGATTGAGGCCTAAGTATATACCAAAAATCATTTCATTTGACTTTGCAATTTGGATATGATGATCATGCACACATAGTTACATTCAATTTTTTATATAATAATTCATATATTATACTACACATGATTCAAACATTTTTCCCAGTAGTTAGCTCCTCTAAGAAATCACAGGCTGCGTCTCAAATAGGTCCTATTGCTATTATTACAATTGCAAATATCAATATCTAAAATTGCCTGAAGTTCTTTTGTCAATAGAAACAAATGAAAAGAAAAAAGATGCCTTGAAAGTAGATAAATTCACCAGTGTTCAGAAGCTGTCTACAATGCACTGAGCAGAATGAGTCTGTGGGTCGTAATACGTTGTTAAGTCAGAGCGGGTCCTGGTGGTGGGGGGTTGCAGTGGGTCACGTTCTGTTGACCCGCGCCCCCCCGACCCGCTCCATCTCTGGACTGTACATACGGATAAAACAATTATATATATGTATGTTAACCTTCTGGATTTTACTGAACCTTCACTAATTTAGGATAATTTACAAAAAATGCAAGAAAGCAATTATGAATAACATATATAAAAATATAGAAATGTATTTTGAAGGAAAAAGTAATTGGTGTACTCGAGACTCGAACTCGATTTGCTCACTCAATAAGCAGGCACCTTACCACTTATCCACGGCACAACGTGCAAGTTCTCGTTTCGAAGCTTTATTTCTAATGTGTGTGTTACGTAACACCGGTACCAGATGTCAGTAGTGATACGATCACCGTCTTGAAGACCCATTTCGCAGTTACGAAATCACTCTTTTAACCCCCATTAATCCGATTTTAATATACCTATCTCTCTGTCTCTCTCTCTCTCTCTCTCTCTCTCTATATATATATATATATATATATATATATATATATATATATATATATATATATATTGACAACAGTAAGTAAGAGTATAGACTAAGTTATACTTGATTTTAATCTACAGGACAAATGCTTTTAATGAAAACATGGGGCCTGTTGCCGTACATGGCTGAAGGCCGTAAATAAAATTCAAACTTCAAGAGTAACTGGGGTAACTCACGACAATGGCTAATTTAAGACGTTTGATAACAGCGCGGGTAATGGCTGGTTTATAAGCGTAGTCGCTATAGCCTATGTAGGTAAGTGGTTACAGCGTCTGATTGTCATTCTAGGTGTCCGAAGTTCGAGTCTTGGTCTGGACTGAGTTAAGTTTTTTGAAGGAATTAAACACTATAAATGATGTTCGCGTTTGATACTGAATGAGATTTATCCTATGAAGGGAGAAAAACCAGGACGAATACAGGGGCAGGAGGAAGGACGGACACTGTTTATCCTTAAGTGTTAAAATTTAATTTATTCCCATGTCTTTTGCTCTTTCCTTTCCCTCTTTCCTTCTTTTCTCATTTTGTTTAGCTTTCCATACTTTTTCGGTCTCTGCATGATGCGTATTCTTTTCGTTTCCTTTGCATTAATTCCTATCTCTTAGATCTTAAAGTGAATGGAATTTCTGCAGATTTATCTCGTGGTTGTTTCTCTAAGTGATGCTCTCAGATAGTAATACTTTTTCCTCCAAATGGAGGAATATCCTGGCATGTTATGTTTTCGGGCACGTATTTGTTGTCATGTTGGTTGTCCAACTATCAGACATCGAGTGAAACTATTCTGCTACTGGAAAAAGCTATCATTTCTTATGTATCCGACCTCCAGTTTCTACTGTCGCTGACTGTACATATAATAATAATACTATAAATGTTGAATATATTAAACATTATTTTAAGGAATATTATCATTTTAAAATCATAATTGTATTTGTAAGTAAATTTATATATCTTATTGAAATTTGTGAATAAATTTTTTTCTCATTTTATATTACTTGTTTTATTTATTTATTTATTTATTTCCTTACACATATTTTTTATCGATTCGTTTCCTATCTTATATATTCCGCTTCACCGCGAAAATTTCAAAAACACTTACAGTGTAAAGGTAAACTATGTTTCGAAAATAGTAAAAAATTTTTAAAATAGAATTTACAATTTTATACGTAGGAAAAAAAGATTTTTTAAAATTTTTTCATATAATTAGGACGTTAACATGTGTATATGAAAAATAGCTTTTTACAATTTTATTTTTGAATATTGTATTTTTACAATGTAAGAGTTTCATCTAATGAATTATTTATACGTTCACAAAATTTTAATAGTTTCGAAACTATTTTTACAACGAGCTTATTTTAGTACACTCACATATTGTTCGAACATGTTATACATGTGAAAAAATAAAAGATACGATTTATTTACAATTTCGCAGCGTAGCTGCTTTTACTGCTTTCCAATTTTAAAAACGAGCTTAGTTAGTATTTTCGAAACAAATAATTAACACGGAACTTCTAATGAAGTGACTGAACAAAAATAGCAAATGAACCAGTAAAATAAAATAACACGAACGAATAAAATAATCACAATCTATTTTTAACAACGAGTTTGCACAGCAAATGATCCAATACTTAAGCAGTGTTTCCATAGGAAATTTTTTACAACGAGCTTCTAATGAAGCGAAAGAATGAAAATCAGAAGATACGATCCAACTAAAATTAACAACGAGTTTTTAATTTTATTCCATCAGAACCAGATTTTAATAGTTTCAGAACTTTTTTAAAAGCGAGTTTATATAACAAATGAGATAATACAAAAGCTGAGCTAGAAGCAATCCAACATATTTTAATACATTCACAATCTTAGATTGTTTGAGTAATTTATCACGATATATTAAAAGATACAATCCAATGAATAAATTTTAATATTTTCACACTCATAGAGTGTTCTAAGTTTCCAACGGAAACAGTCAAAGTAAAATTAAAAATTGGATTTTTATATTCATTCGAATATATGTGTCAAAAATTTTCATTCTACATTTTATAATATAAAGAAAAACAACCTCTTGTATTTTATATAATATAAAAATAAGTTCAGAGTTTTAAAATTAATAAAACACTCTATAACTTTACCATTTCCTTTCTATTTTTTACATTTCGTTTGTTGTTCAAACTAATAAGACCAGCATAGTTGCGAAAATAATAATAAATGTTGTAGAACTTCACGAACAAGATAATTCTAAGTATATTAAAATTATAACACAAACAGATTATTTGTTCTTCAAGAAAAATATTCATCAATCTTTTTAAAATAGTTGAAAATAAAATAGCATTCATCATATATAAAATCGTGTGCTATATGAAAATTTGCATCTTGTATATACAAGTTCGTATACCAATAATACTAATGCATTACCTTTTTTATCTAAGAAAAATTTTATTATTATTAAATAAAAATCATAAAATGAATTTTTAAATATATATATTTATTCAATATAATAACAAGCAAAAAAGAAATATATACATTTATACAATATGATAATACATAAACATAAACAGATAATTATAAAAAATATATACAAAATCACACGTTGTTCTCTCTGTCCTTTTCTAATAATATCTCAGGTAGGATTTCAATATAATCAACGTTCGTAATTAAATTACGAAGTCATACTTATTCTTACACCGTTTACTTTGTATACGTAAATCCAGTGGTGAAACACTTGGTGAAAAAGTTGGTGATGGTGTGTGGGGTTTACACTCGTCCAGTTCATCAAATGGGCGAATAATTTCTTCCTCCTCTTCTTCACTAAATAAATCAGGTGAGGGTGCTCTTTCTTCCACCTCTTCTTCACTAAATAAATCAGGTGAGGGTGCTGTTTCTTCCTCCTCTTCTTCACTAGATAATTAGATAATTTCTTCCACCTTTTCCTCACTAAATAAATCAGGTGATGATGCTCTTTCTTCTTCAGCAACTAGCGTCCACTTTAAAGATTGAAGCTGAATGTTCTCTGGCGCTTTTACTCCTAATAATGACGGGGATGCTGGAAGTATCAATCCAACAGGCGTGGATGGGATTAATACTGGATCCTCACGTAAATCAATAATTTCTGCTTCTATAATAATATCTGAGGATGCTGGCGAAGCTGGAGAGAAATACTGAGTTTCCTCGTCAATAAATATATCTGGTAAATCTCTCGCAGGTTTAAAATTTTTCTGGGAGATTTTACAAACTCAAACGAAGAATCCCAATCTACCTCTTCGCACAACTCAATTTCTCGTCGTACTTTACTCTGAATCGACTCCATGATGATACTATACCAGTCTTCTCTTCATACCCCATATATAAGAAAAACATTACCGTTAACATCATATCATGTGATATTTAAAACATTTTTTCAAACACTCCTACTAAATCAATTAAAATATTTTCACATGTACTTTTCCAGTTCTCTATAGAATTTTTATAAATATAGGGATAGCAAAACATGTTCTCATATAATCTTTTAAAACATCAATATTTTGTATTTTCACTTTGGTAAAATCATTCCCCATTTTTATAACGGTATTCCCTTATTAATGTTATTCATAACGCGTATTATTTAATCATCTGTCATCTATGTGCAAAGAAAAGATTTAGACAAATCACGTGTAAATAAATAGTTTACATGCTTTTAAAATAAAATCTGTTATTTACAATTTCTATTATTTTTGTTATTCGTGTAAACAACACATCTACCATATAGCAACATATCGTCTACGTAAAATAACGAAATCAATCATACCACAAACTACCGTTGTATTTGCATTCATTCATTATTACATTAATATAACAATCTTCTATTACAATCGTATTCAACACCCCTTCATGTTTCAACTCGATAATCATTCAATACGGGAATGTTCTTTTGCATTTGTGTTCAATGTCGTCATATGTTCTACCATTCGTAATATAAAACTTCTTTTGTATTCATTGTTAACAAACTATCATAAAACTTGTTTTTATTAAAAGTTCATATTCTCTAATGTTTCTCTTCCACGTTCCCAAATCTTTCTTTTAATTCTTCACCGCTAATGTCTTTTATTCACCTACCGCGACACCAACTTGTTTTTATTAGTGTGTCACCATTCTGTGATGTTTATCTTCCACGTCTGCAATTTTTCTTTTGTACTCTTCATCGACAATGTCTTTGTTTACCCGGCGTGGCACTAAACTTGTTTTTATTAATCTGGACCCCATTCTGTGATATTCACCTACCGCGTCCCCAATCTTTCTTTTCTATTGTTCGCCGCCAATCTCTTTTGTTCAATTAGCGCGATACCAAAGTTATTTTTATTAGTCTGTCTACAATCTGTGATGTTTATCTTCCACGTCCGGAATCTTTCTTTTGTGTTTTTCGCCGACAATGTCTTTTGTTTACCTACTGTGGGAACAAACTTGTTTCTATTAATGTTTCCCCATTCTGTGATGTTTACCAAACTTGTCAACGATCTTCCTTTGTATTTGAATTTAAGTTTTAACACCGCCCTGCAAGAACACAACATCATCTTCACTCCTACCCAACCGGTTTACTAAAAGCGCGCAAAACATTCAGTTTGTCTCTTAAGTTCACCAGCAAAAGACATACGGAAACCATGCTCTGTATACGCATATTTACCAATACGCTTCTAATGAAGCAAACCAATAAATAATTACCATTAAGCTTTTTAAATATGCTCACACTGTTCGGGTAATCAATACGAAAAATTGAAATAAAGATAAGGTACCACATAAATAAATATTTCCCTCCCATCATAAAGCGTTCACCTCGGTGCTAAGGGTCCCGAATTCAATCCCAGCCTTCACAAGTAAACTTTCATAATATACATACTTTTTCAATACCTTTTATAAAACAAAAAAATAAAAATGGTTTCCTCCCACTTTCAAGAGCTTTTATAAATAATTAACAACAACTTTCCATGGGAAACGTAAAACTCAAAGATTTCATTTTTCATTTTTTCCAAATTACGTATCTCAGTGTGAGTTTCTGTTAGTCAAAACAATCTGTATAATACGAGATTCAAACGGGGGTCTTGATCTCAATGTGAGTTTCTATTAGTCAAAAACCATCTGCATAATACGAGATTCAAACGGGGGTCTTGTATAATACAAAGATCATATGCAGGTACTTCAATAATGTAAATATATTCAATATTATTAATTTAATCAGTGCTACGGAATAACGTTTCATAATATGTACCAATATTCTAATTAACTAACACGTGATCAGATTTAATTCAAATCGTCCCAATTAAAATTCAAATTTAAATTTCTATTATTGTTTTTAAAAATATCCAATATACAAACGTGTACATACACGTATTCACACTCAAAAAGAGGACACGAACTTTCCAAAAACAAAACCAACTACATAACGGTCACGTAATCAACATCCTAATGACCTAACAGACCACCTGGCGACACATCCATTAAAGGAGGCGTGTAATAACACAGTTATTACGTAATGTACAGTTAACTTTTTCCTTTCGGGTTTACCTTTTTGTCTGGGCCTACTTAGTATTTTCTTTTCTCCTAGGTTTACTGTATCATATAAATTACGATATTTGGTAATTATCTGTATAAATATGACAGTTTTCTTTTTCTAAAGAAAAAGCAGAGCTTTTAAGTTAATTTGTGGTTAGTATTCTTCAAAATATACGTCACTACGTAACGTGAGTTACCATGGACATACCCACCCCATGATTTTGACAAATGAGTAGGCTAATAAAAATACTTACCAGAAACTTAAATAATTTATAAATTTGTAAATGAAAAGGGAGAGTAAAACTTTCCTATATCATGCGTTAAACATATAACAGTCAAATGTAAATCATCTAAGCCACATTATGCTTCTTTGAATATGAAACATTTTTTAATCTCTAATGAGAGAAAAATAAGAAACATGCTTTATTACATTCATACTATTTCACACATTCATTTAATCGAATATCATTAATTATTTTTTATCAAGAGTACACTCCTAATTGAAAAGCACTTGATGGGATTTTTTTGGGCGATCAGTGCTTTTGTATTATCTTACTTTTCACAACGCCCTCATCGCCATCGGTCTAAATTACAGTTGGGGAAGAAATTACACTACTGTTGGTAATTTCTTTGCAACGGGTTTTGTTCCAAGGCAAGGCGATGATCCCCTTCCTGTTGTTACCCCTGCTAGAATATTTTCAACCGAGTTACTACTACAACTACGTTCACCAAATATTAAAATCACATATAACCTGGTTCGGTAAAATTTATAATGAATTCTTTATTCGAGTAGGCAATATTCTTTTCTATGGTAGAACAATGTTCAGTAATACTCGTATTCCATTTTTGTTGAGATGTATATCATCTCTTCGGCCATCAGCATAAAATCTGTAAGAGAAAGAAGTATACATAATAATTTACGTAATTACCATTACCGCTTTTATTGGTTCTTTATTAGTCTGGTGATAGATAGATGATAATTAAACAATAGGTTTGTGCGATTACCCTTTGTTCTTTACTTATGAAAGATAACACGATAAATAACTAATAACTACAAAGGTATCGTATACTTTAGTAACTTGTTAACCATTATGTTTATATTATGTAGTTCTAGTACATACATTTGATTGTCTTATATTAGAAACTACACAGGTTCGTGAAAGTAATATTACTAATCTGATATATAGGCATTACGTAATTACACAGCCCAAATCGAAAATAAATAACCATCATTTAAATGAAATGAAATATTTGAGTTTTACGTCCCACGGTTATGCCGGTTAGGCTAAAGTAGACGGTGATGAGTAATGAATGAAATGGTGGAATGAAGAAAGTGGGAGGAAACGGGAGAACCCCGAGAAAAACCACGCACACGGTGTTTGTCCACCACAAAATTCACTTGGCGGTGGCAAGGATCGAACCCGGGACCCCATGCACCAGATGTGAACGCTCTACAACTGAGCCACCGCGGTCCCACCATCATTTAAGTATTGCTTACAGCACATATAGGTTATGTAAAACTACCGAAGAAGATAGAAAGTACTTGTTAAATGCAAACAAAAGGAATACAATTTAAACCATAATAATTCATCAAAATTACGGCACCTTTCTCTAATTTATGCGCAATGATAGAAACAATTATGGAATGAAAACTCTCAGCCATTTAAGATTTTTCTGTTCTAGCTTCAAAGACTCTTGTTAGACCTTTATGAAGAGTACGTGGGACCACAAGGAAAGGATATTAATTTTACATAAAAAATTATTGGCAAAAATTGTTGCAGTTATCTATAAGTTATGCAACAAGTCGAATTGATAACCTACTTTTTGCAAGTCTGTTAAAAAATAGTGAATATCGTCAACCTAAACCCTATATGGATTTAAAAATGGCAACACGAAATGGACAATTGTATAATAGCAATGAAGATAGTGCTTACCAAAGTGACACTTTCTGAACACCATAACGTAGTGTGGTTTTTGTAAAACTTAAGAGAGTACTCAAATTTATTTCTTGTATGGTAGGCAATAGTAGTAACCAATATAAAGAAAAATTAATTTCTTTTTACTTTTGCAAAAATAGTCCGCCAGGAGACAATAATGTATATGTAAACAAATAATAAATAGTACCAAATACAAGCAGCAAACGTTTTTATGATTCTATTGTTCTTTCTGTACATATTGGTTAGACACAGTGATGATATATAATTACAGTACCAGAGCAATTTATATATTTTTGATGTAACTACCTCTCAAAAAAAAATGTTTCCCAGGAACACCGTGAAGTAAGTAACCTTCCCATGTGAATAAGACATCACACACATTATCTGAAAGGTAATTAATGACGTAAGTTAGAAGTACGGTATATTAATGAGAAACCACTATAATAACTCATAACATTAAACGATTTTTTAAAAATTTTTCTCTTATAGTAGCATATTTGTTGCATCTTAAAATAGGCAGAGAGGCATCTATCTCGGACCAAAAGCTGTAGACACTTGTTCGATTCTCATATTTCAATTATCCATTACCTTTTCAAAATACAATAGATTTTCCATGGCGTATTCAAAATGAATAAATGAAATAGAAGCAAATTCATAATAACTCTCTTGTTACATTTTATTTAGATATATCTTCCTTTAGAACAGTAACAGATTATGCATTACGAGTTTCCATTTAGAAATATGTTTCTCTATAATTTATGCTAATAATTGCAGTACATTATGTTTGCAAAGTTTAGACGATACGAAGAACGCAGACTAAAAGTATTTCAAAACAAAATCCTAAAAAGAAACACATTCCAACAGGAACAGAAATGGGAATGGCGGAAACTTCATAACGAGGAAGTACATAATTTACATTGTTTACCAAACGTTGTTAGGGTTATCAAGTATAGGAGGCTCAGGTGGTCACATCATATTGCCTGGATGAAAGAAAGTAGGAACTCTTTCAAAGTATTAACTGGAAGACCAATTGGAAAACGACCATTAGGAAGACATAGGAGTAGATAGGAGGACATCTGAAGATGGCTATAGCAAAAATAAGAAACAGGATCCATTTGGCTAAGGACAAGTCAATGGAGAGCTTTTGTGAATGCGGCATTGAAACACCGGGCTCCATAGGACATAGAGCTATTTAGTTAGACGAATTTTGTTTTAGTCTATTGTAATGCGGATAAAACCTCCTAATTGGAAGTTCGTTACTTCTGATTTGGAGGTTATTTCCTTTTGGTAAAAAACAATTGTAGTTACAAATAGTGAGTTCATATTTGTATTTGTATTTCATTTTTATAGAAGTTGAGAAGACATTGGATGACACTTTTATTTTTTAACTACTATAATGCACAATGTTATTATTTGAAAATGACACATACTTATATCCATTTCATGGCATATCACCTATTTTACCTGCCCGTCTTCCAAATAGATTTTAAGGAAATCCATAGAGAAAAAAGTTGTGGAAGGGACAACGTGACTGCATTGTCTTCGTCTTCGCGAGAACGAGGCTCAAATCCAGTGACTGGCATTTCGGAGTGCCCAGGGTTCACATGTATCTCAACGGTAGGTGTGACATTTCATGAAAATTGTTCTCTTAATAATCAAATAGGTTGGAAAACTTAAGTTAATTTCTTGTTGCACATTACATATGGGTGTCATTTGAAGGAGACAAGAGGGCAAGTGCCTTTCAACAATTATGATATATATACGAGATACAATCGAAAACTTTGTACATGTTAATCAAGCTCTAAGTTATTTGTTAGTTGTTTGAAACATTTTCGAATATAGGGGTCTACTTCTTCTAGTCTGCGCAGGTTAGAGAATCTTGCGCCATTACAAATTATAGTGAAGTATTCATCGGAATTGTAACAAGTTCTTAACGTTCTTCAGGGTGTTCAAATGATAATAGTAGTAGAAAATGGATCGATCTGGAACATAATAGAACAACATAGAACATAAGAGAACAACTCACAAGCCACTGGGAAAATGACCACCGTGCACCGTGAGCCCACGGTCTTTTACGACCTCCATTTTAGGGGTGAATTTATTTCCTTTTATGACCTCTTTTTAGGGGGTGTACTCGTTCTCTTTTATGAGCACATTTTTAAGGGTGTACTCGTTCCCTTTTATGAGCATATTTTCCAACCCCTACGAACACATAACAGAACATCAGACTACGTAACATAACGAACATACAGCAGAGCAGATTGAACTCGTACCCTTTTATGAACACTTTTTCAGGGGTGAACTCGTTCTCTTTTATGAGCATATTTTTCAACCCCTATTTTAACATAGGAGATAACACATACGATTACGAACACATAGAAGAGCTGATAACACATAGCACTATTTTAACATAGCAGAACATAAGACTACGTAACATAGCAAGGGTGTACTCGTTCCTTTTTATGAGCATATTTTTTCAACCCTTATTTTAACATAGGAGATAACACATAAGATTACGAACACATAGAAGAACAGATAACACATAACACTACGTAACACACAGCAGAGCAGATAACACATAAGACTCGTTCCCTTTTATGACCTCCATTTTAAGGGGTGAACTCGTTCCCTTTTATGAGCACTTTTTCAACCCTTATTTTAACATAGGAGATAATACATAAGATTACGAACACATAGAAGAGAAGATAACACATAACACTACGTAACACACAGCAGAACAGATAACAGATAAGAATATGAAACATAGAAGGGGTGTATTCGTTCTCTTTTATGAGCATATTTTCCAACCCCTATTTTAAGATAACAGAAATTACATACGATTACGAACACATAGAAGAGCAGATAACACATAAGAGTACCTAACATAACAAGGGTGTATTCATTCCCTTTTATGAGCATATTTTTCAACCCTTATTTTAACATAGCAGAAATTACACTGGGACTATGAACACACAGCACAACAGATAATACATAGCACAGCTAATAAAAGAGAATGGCGTATTTTCCAACCCCTATTTTAAGATAACAGAAATTACGAACACATACAAGAGCAGATAACACATAACATAGCAAGGGTGTATTCGTTCTCTTTTATGAACATATTTTTCAACCCCTATTTTAACATATCAGATAACACATAAGATTACGAACACATAACATAGCAGGGGTGAACTCGTTCCCTTTTCCAACCCCTATTTTAACATAGCAGAAATGACATAAGAATACATAACTCATTCCAACCCTTATTTTAACATAACGAGCAAAGATTACAATCGAACACCCACGGTCTACAGATAATCATTTTAGAGGGTGTATTCATTCATTCTCTTTGATGACCATTTTTTTCCACCCCTAATGAAATTACATAGGAGAGCAGATAATACATAAGATTCGTTCCCTTTTATGAACACTTTTTAGAGGGGTTAACTCGTTCCCTTTTAAGATTACTTTTTCAACCCCTATTTGAACATTTTAACATAGCAGAAATGACATAAGCATGTCCTCAAACTACTGACCATCGTGAACAAAGGTCAAACTAAGAAACGAAACAACATATCGAGGCGGTGTTTCCACAATTAGTAATTGGTCATCAAATACTACAAGTTCCAAAATAATGACCATCGAGGTTAAAAATTAAAACACGAAAACGGAGCCACATTTAGTAATTGGTCATCAGGTACTACATGTCCCAAAATAAGTGGCCATCGAGGTCAAAGGTCAACATACTTAAAACCTAATAACACGAAAACTGAGACACATATTGAAGTGCTGTTTCCAAATCTAGTAACTGGTCATCAACTACTACAAGTTCCAAAATTAGTGGCCATCGAGGTCAAAGGTCAACATACTTAAAAAATAATAACACGAAAACTGAGCCACATATTGAGGTGCTGTTTTCCACATTTAGTAATCGGCCACCAACTACTACAAGTTCCAAAATTAGTGGCCATCAAGGTCAAAGGTCAACATACTTAAAACCTAATAACTCGACAACTGAGCCACATATTGAGGTACTGTTTCCCAATTTAGTAATTGGTCATCAAATACTACAAGTTCCAAAATAATGGTCATCGAGGTCAAAGGTCAAAATACTTAAAACCTAATAACTCGATAATGGAGCCACATATTGAGATGCTGTTTTCCACATTTAGCAAGAGGTCATCAACTAGTACATGTTAAAAAATCATGACCATCGAGGTCAAAGTTCAAAGTACTTAAAACCTAATAACTCAAAAATGGATCCACATATTGAGGTGCTGTTTGCTCATTTAGTAATTGGTCATCAACTACTACAAGTTTCAAAATAATGATCATCGAGGTCGAAGGTCAAAAACTCGAAAATGGATCCACATATTGAGGTGCCGTTTCCACATTTAGTAATTGGTTATCAACTACTACAAGATTCAAAATAATGACCCTCTAGGTCAAAGGTCAAATATTTAAACGCAAATAACCCTTAAACAGAGCAACGTATTGAGGTGCTGTTTTCCACATTTAGTAATAGATCATCAACTAGTACAAGTTCCAAAATAATGACCATCGAGGTCAAAGGTCAATCTCCAAAACGGAGCCATATATTGAGATAACGTTTCCTCATTTAGTAAATTTGTGTGTTCTATTCAATTTTGTACAAAGCAGAAAAAAAGTGAAGAAGGAATAAATTTGAGAACATAATTTTAACTAGCGCAGAATTTCTGTACCTTTTTAGGCTATTCAAAAGAAAGCAAAGATATGCCATATTAACTAGCTGAGAATTATTTAAGCAAAACGAAGAAAGTGAACATGGACCATTTTACTCAAATTTGGATGGAGTATTTATATTTGTATGAACCAGAAAAAATGAAGAAGGTCCGTTTTGACTAGTTCAATATTTCTGTACAATTTTGTACTACCCAAATAATCACAAGAAAATCAAAGAAGGGTCATTTTAACTAGATCAGCATTTTATACCTTTTTGTGCTATTCAAATAATAGAGGGAACAAATTTCAGTGGTCTATTTTATTTTTGTACCAATCAGAGGAAAAGCAAAGATATGCCATTCTCAGACTTTTATACCATTTTACTACTCAAATAAACAATGAAGTATTTAGTTTTGTACGAACCAGAAAAATTTGATTGGATTATTTCTTTAGGTACCAACTGGAAAAAGTGAAGGGCCATTATTCAAATAAACGAAGGAATACCAGAAAAAAAATAAGTGAAAAAAATAAGTACTTACTTCCGTGTTATAGGAGAAATGAATTGCCTATTTTGACTCAACTCACATCCAACTCTTTCACACAATTATTTAAGTATATCTTTTAAATCAGAAGTTTCAATGCAATTAATAAATTTTTTAAGGATCTATTGTGCACGACTCATTTTAATTAAGTCAAATGAACCGGTTTTAATTTGCATATGGATTTTATTTTTAATAAATTTATTTCAAGTAAATTTTATGTTTCTCAACAAGTTTATAATTTCTAACCCAAACAACAAAACCTAATTTTAATTTCCCCTTTATTTGAAGAATTTACTTCTTGTATTTTCTAGCCGTTTTTAACTACATTCAATTACTCCCCTTTTTACCATTTTTACTGTTTTTCAAAGTTTTGTCGTTCTATATATTTTTCTAGTTTTAATCAAAAAACGTATTAGTTTTAAGGACTGACAATTCACTTTTAAAAAATCTTAAACAGTTTCAAAAAAATTTTCACGCACAAAATTGCAAAAACAGAAAAAGAAAACAACTAAGTTTAACAAGAAAATACCCGTTCTTCAACGTGAGTCAAATAACATTACCTACGTCTTTATCTTTCTATTATCCTTATCGGTTTTACCTAATAGTTTATAACGACAAATTTAAGCACCTGAATTTTTACTCTCGAATATTTAAATTGCATTAAATTCACTAAGCAAGTTTCATTCTAGGACAAAAATCATCCTTTTAAATCGTTCTTGTCAAATTAATCCATTTGTTTAACCTAATTGTAGAAAGCCTTTTAAAGAATTTTTTGTTAAAAAGAAGTAATTTCAACGTATTCAGTTTCAAGCTAATTTAGACTTTTAGTTACGTGTTACAATTTTATGCACAATGCACTCAATTTTTCTTCTTTCCATTTTAACTCAACACCCACACACACACACAACGTGACGGAAGCCAAAATCAAACTTCGTGTAATGAAAAACACTTAACAGATGACCCATCTGCTCTTATCCGAATTTACTTTCCTTTATGAACAAACAACAGGTACGGCGCTCGAAAGCCGCGGGGAAGAGAAGGCGTGGTCAAGCACACCAAGCAGTAGAACTACTACTGCTGCCATCTCTTATTGAATAAGTAAAACATTACCACTTGCAATAAGATTCACAAACTTTTTTTGAATACTCCACTTTTTTTAATATGTGACTACACGTCACAACCTCTCTCCTGCCCAAAAAAAATTTTTATATATGTAACAAGAAAAATTTTTGTAACAATAACAACTTCAAGATAATTAACTAACTAACTCTATGACCTATGGAACCCGGAGGTTCAGTGCCGCGTTCACAAAAGCTCTCCGCTGACTTCTATCCTTAGCTAATTGCATCCAATTTCTACTTTGTGTTCCTATCTCTGCGAGATCCATCTTAATATTATCCTCCCATCTGCGCCTAGGTCTTCCTAATGGTCGTTTTCCTATGGGTCTACCAGTCAAGACTTTGAAAGCGCTTCTACTTTCTTCCATTCTAGCTACATGACCTGCCCACCTAAGCCTCCTAGACTTGACGACCCTAACAGTGTTAAGTAAACCGTATAAACTATGTAGTTCCTCGTTATGAAGCTTCCGCCATTCCCCATTCTCGTTCCTCTTTGGTCCGAATATTCTTCTCAGGATCCTGTTCTCAAATACTTTCAGTCTATGTTCTTCCCTCAGAGTAAGCGACCATGTTTCGCAACCATACAGAACAACAGGCATGATTATCGTTTTATATATTTTAAGCTCCAAATTCCTCGACAGAATTCGCGACGACAAGAGATTTTGAGCCGAATAGTAACACGAATTCCCTGCTTTTAGTCGACATTTAATTTCTTCGTGAATATGATTTTCGTCTGTTAATATTGATCCTAAATATTTGAAAGTATCCACTTTCGCCTCCACAATTTGCAGTATTACGGCCCCGACGCACTTCCATGTATTTAGTTTTCTCTCTGACAGGCACATGAAAAACAAACAGAAAATTAATACATGACTAGGGCACTCACACCTCATCAAGGACAAGCCTCTCTGAAAATATTAAGAAACAATGTAATATTTACGAAACATATATACATTCTTATATACATAAACTTAGCTTTATTAGATAGGTCGGAGATGAGAATTATAAACATTTTTACTAGCAATACTGAAGGAATCAACTTAACCTTTTATTCTTTATTCCTTACCCTTTACATAATTAGTATCAGTCGGTAATTACAACTTAACTGGTTGCTAACATATCACAACAAACCCAAATTTGATAGTAATTTTACAAATCTGAGCACAACTCAATCAATTCTGATTTCTTCTAGGAAAGATTTTTTTCACGTCAGATACATGGACCCTTCTTTTTATGTATACATCACAAACATCTTCAACTAACGAAGTGTTAGTTGTAAGAAAACGAATTATCTTAAATGGGCCCACCCATACATAAGAAAGACACTTGGCAAAATTTATCCTTTAAGGAAGATTTTGCATGATTTCTAATCAAAACTTGATCTTCAATTTCAAGATTTATTTCCTTTCTATTTTTCTCATATAATATTCTACGTTTCTCCCAACTCTTTCTCATTTTCTGCATAGCTTTCATCCAAACCTCTTTCTGATCTCCCCCATCAATATTTGAATCTGATATTTTCCATCTAGCTTCTAATGGACTAAGTAGTGAACGACCTAAAAAGATTTCTGAAGGAACAGCCTTCATACCTTCATGTTCACACAAATTCATACTGAACTGTAATTCTTCCAAAAAATAACTCCATCTGTCTTGACATTCAGCGAAATATGATTTCATACTCACTTTCGAAGTTTTCACATAACGTTCAGCAATATTCGCCTCCGGGTGATACGGGCTCAATTTAATGAGTTTCATCCCCAAGCTGAAGCAGAATCTTTCAAATATTTCCGATGTAAAGACAGAAGCGTTTTCCGTCGAAATAGTTTCAATAAATCCATACTTAATGAACAAGGGATAAAGGCGATCACATTAATTTTGAATTTAATTTTCTTAACTTTTCAAGCATAAAAAAACGCGAACAATTATCAACTACAATTAGTATAAATGTAAACCCATTAGACTTAGAGAGGGGCCCTATAACATCTAGCATCCAATTAGCATTTACCCTTGTTTCTACTACTGAACCTAAGCGTCCCATTTTTGCTACATTAGAAGGTTTAGATTTTTGAAGGTCTCACAAGATCTAACATAGTTTTTTACATCATCAACTACCTGGTCCCAAGTAGTTGCATGATTTCTGCTAAATTAATATTTTCTATTGCACAAAACGAGATATTATTTCCGAATTAAAATTCATAATTAATTTTCAGTACATAGAGAAAAAGCTATTTAAATCCAATACTGTCTAATTAGAATTCGCAAATGACGGGAGCTCCTCCGTGGCTATATGATCAGCGTAAGCTTCTCCGGCGCAGGACATCCTGTTCGATTCTCGGCAGAAGCTCACGCAGTTTGGATCTCACTTCTCATATAGCCTCGAAATTTAAGAGCTCATAAAATTCCAACCAAATCAAATCGAACATGATATCTTTCGACTACGAATTTAACATTAAATTTAATATTTGCATATTTTTCCCCGTTCCCAGTGGTCGAGATGGTTATAAAGATGAAGTCACACCTTATGAATTGTTTATGTTCTGATATTGAAAAGAGAAGTATAACAAAACTTTTAATAGGGAGTGACCATTCTCGCCAAACTGAAAGTGTCACGCTATTTATAAAAGAGACAGAAAGCAAGAGAAGGAAAAAAGGAAGGCTAGGGCAATGTTACTTCCAGACATACTTTCGGGCACTTGGTTCTCTCCGGTCGAATATGAATAAAAACGTCCCCAATAGCAGAGATAAATCACATTTCACTCTTGTGAAGAACACTCCTTCACCAAATAATGTCCAAATGCAGCTTTCTGATATTTTGTTTTGTCCCACGCTACCCATACAATATTTTTAGAAGAAATCGTCAACAGCATAGAAGCTAGAGGTACCTACTAGGTATATTTAAGATAAAAAAGAATAATCCCGACCTTTCACAAGATGCTATCTCGATATCTGGCTGATAAAACTGAGCAAAAAATTGCGTTTGAGTATCGAAATTCGCGGAAAAGTATTTGATATTTCGAGCACCTGCTGCTTGTTATTTTAAGTACCTTCTAAATATTACAAGAACTTGTAGCAAAATGGGTTCAGAAAGTCACTATTTTTTTTTTCACGTGACTTTAACATTACTCGTGAAAAAGAAAATGTGATAAATCACTATACATAGCCTAATGTTTCTTTCTTTGTGTATTATTTCAAACCTCAGATTGTACACATATTTAAATTTAATAGACCTAATAATCCTATGTCTCCATTAATGCTCACATACAAAGTCTAAATAGCACAATCATTTTACCACACGTTTTAATGTGCTTGTTTTCCAGCCATAAAATTTCTAGTTTAATCCAGGGTACCAGCTATGTTGAATATTTCTCAACATTTTATTATATCTCGTCATGATGGGGACTGTACCAACACTTACTTGAAAACTTATGTAGGCTCAAAACAGAACATACCTAACACCAAATCAAAATGACAGCCATTTGCAGGAAATAGGAATACACTCATAATAGTTCATGTTAACTTGTAGTATACCATTAAAGCATTTCTAAACCTTTGTGGTGTGGTTACTATAAATCTTTCCCAAATAAACGTTATTTTAAGGTATATTACCAAAAAATATTAAATAACAATGAATACCTGACACTTAAATAATTTATTTCACGAACGACTCAATCGTTTTACTGAGCTCCTTTATGGCTAAACGGTTAGCGTACGTGTCTTTTGCGTGGAAGACCCGGGTTCGTCTCATATAGCCTCGTTGTTGAAAGGGACGTTAAACTCAAAATCAACTCAAGTTAACACGTTTTACTATGTTTATAAGTAGCATGTCCATCACTGTCAGGATAATTTATATAATAATTGACGCAACTTCCTATTTAATTGTGTGTTATTTTACAGGTATTTTAACTACTAGTGCTTCGAAATTAATTGATATTTAATTGTTTTCAGTTTCGTATAACATACAAGTTTGTTACATTTTTTCTTTTTACTTTCTGCTTAATTCCTTATAAGTACGATTTCTTACAGTGAAATATGCCTTATGTAATGAATATAAGAACTATGAGTATTAAAAACATACAATTCGACGGGATCTTTACACCGAGAGAAATGAAAATTTAAAATAAAACAAACCTCTCTATTTTCTGAACTAGTATGGAAACTCTTCCGACTTAGATTGCTTCAAATCATTGGTTCATAAGTTGTGAAACAAATTTAGTAAAAAATAAATAAATTTAAAAGAACGAACGGATTTGGTTCAAAGTGTCTTTAATGAGATAACAGTTTAATCATTTGAACAAAAAAATCTGAACCAAGATTGAATAGTTCTCAATTGATTTTAATAAGCAGTTTGATGTTTGTACCAACATGCAGTAAAATTTAAACAAACTAGTAGTTCAGAATAGTTTACCTTTGTTTGAATATAACCTAATCTGAGTTGAATTGGAGGATAGAGAGTTGTGAATAGGTAATGTTTGGACAAAATTTGACTAATATAAGTTCGAAATAAAATAAATTAAGGTCTATATTATGGTAAAGGTTCGTGATAATATGCCAAATATCATAGCTACGCCAAATTCATGAAACAGCTCTAATCATTTGTAACTAAGGATGCGTACACTGTAACCAATAACCGTGAAAATAAGTGCCTCTTACCTTGAAAAATATACGGTTTACCGTTTTTCTAAAATAATGGTAGGAGACCGTTTTCCTGTCAGATGCTTGTGTCGAGCATGCGCATTGGAGAGAAAAATCACATGTTTGAAGCGAGGATTGATGGCGCGTAGGTTCGGATGTGTTGTGCTTTGTTTTGTTTTGTGTCTCTCTTTTGCTTGTTTGTGTGTTTAGTGTGTGGTTTTCTGGTGTGAAATATATAGTACTACTGTTGAACATATCCTGGAAATTCTACATTAAACAACGTAATGTATGGGAAAGCACCATGTTAATATTTGAACTTTGTTCGGTGACAAAGAAAACTTGAGTTGGCTATCGTGGCAAGCAGATCGCTCCAAAGTGCAACGATTCGAAAACAAGAAGCTGCTGGATGTATAAACTAAAGTCTTATGATAATGTAGCCAACTACGAGTGGTTTGTGAAGCTAGAATTAGAATCACAATGTTGAAATACTTTTAAAAAAATATTTTAGGAAAAGTGCTTCGTAGTTTACCGTAACAGCATCACATACGTAAATTGTGTTGCATCAACTGGAATTTTTCATGTTACAGAAATAAAAGAATACTGTCACTCATGTGTGCCCGTAGGAGGGGCAGGTGGTCGCTCCCTAGCTAATGAAAACGTATTAAATTTCTTAATACAAATAAAAAATATCAAATGTAATAGGGTATATAATAAACAGGAAGATGAGTCCCCTAGAAATTTTTCATCGGGCGCCCATCCTGTCATTATTTTTTCTGGGTAAATGAATTGTTAGATTTGAAAAATATTTCTGTAAATGTTGTTTTTATCTTTAATTTTGTTCTGAGTACCTATAATCTGTTCTGGTGTCTTGTCAATACATTTGACCGTTTAATAAATATGCAAAAGTTCGATACTCTGGAAGTTTTGTGACTTTTTTTTTTTTTTTGGGAGCATTGATGCCACTGTTACATAATTATGCAAACACGTATTTATTAATTTGGGATAGCTGATACTGGATACTGTAGGCGGTGTTGTGAGAAGTCATATGGTTTTACACTTGTTTTGTCGTACTTCCGGTCATTCTCATCTATGTTGTCGGGTGGCTGCTTGGTTATCTGAAACCGTAATAATGCGACTAATCGAATGAATTGCTGATTATAATATTTGAGGTCTATTAATCTACTGGTACTCACAGCGAAAATACATGCAATAAATCTAGTCTTAACACTGCAACAGTATATCAATTTATGAATATCTTAAAAGGACATGGATGTTTGTTTCAACTACATCTTCAAAGCGTGCGAAAACTCAGCTATAAAATTCAAGAAGTCGTTTTTTTTGTATGTAATATCGAATCCTCTTCTGGTGTTTTGTTCAATACATGACAAAATTAGTAATTTTGAAAAAAAAAAAGCAATGTATGTTTAAGATGATATCAGAACAAGGGTTCGATATTACAAACTAAGAATTAATTTCAACTTTTTTTCTTATGGATATTATGCACGTCGTAGGTGCAACGCTTCTTTCGTTCACTGTTTTCTTTAGTTAAGTAGCCTTTAACACCAGTGGACCAGTGTGCAATCTAGTTGCATTCATCCAGGAAAAATTATTGCTAGCCAGTGTGTGTACTGATACAGTTTCCAGCAATTCGATGAAAATTGGGTCAATATATATTGCCCAGCAAGAATTCTTACTGGATCTAGCAAGAGGGCACGCTGGACCGGCAAGGACCTCTAGATAGGGAATCGGTGTGATAATTACCGTAAATCTTGTACGGTAATAACACATCTGTGCTTTTTTTTCAAAAAAAAAAAAAAAAAAAACGACCCCTAAATATTACGGTAAATTATCGTATAATATACGGTACCAAATTTGTTTCTAAACACGGTCAATATTATTTTGCTTCTAAATATACGGTCTGCCGTTTTTATGAAAAAACGGTGGCCCGTATAATTTAGGGTAATCGGATGGCAGCGAGAGTTGACGGTAATCGGACAGTAAATTTAAGGCGAAATTTTTTAAGGTATACGAGAAAAGATTTAAGACTGTCTCGTCTCGAAAATGTGCTGGAAAAGTGATGTCTCGACTCGAAAAACGTATATTTTTCTATTGGAAGAGCTGTGTCTCTACTCGAATTTTGTCAGGAAACTTCTGTCTCGACTCAGCTCGTGCGCATTCCTATTTGTAACAACACTACATTTTATTATATGTTGTTCCCATATAACATACACGGGCAAATCTCTTTTTAGAGAAATTCAATATTTAGTATACTAAATAACTGTAACAATTTTAATAAAGCGTTAAATTTATATTAGTTTCCGTGATCAATTGTAGTTGCGCAAAAACACAGATCCATTCGCTTGTAATGGAAAGTATGGAAATTGGGTATGAACAGTAAAAAGTGGGACAAAACAATACTAATGTAAAGGGGGCATGTAATTAGGTTATAGTGTGAAGCCAAAAAAGTGGGGGAAGCAATTACCTCCACGCCCCTAATCGCCGATGGACAGCACAATTGTCGTATTCCCAATTTAACTGAATTTTAAGACATTTTTTAGGAATAATTTTAGTAGTATTTAATTATATCTATACGCTTTCATTTCAATCACTTCACTTCAGATATACAATTAGTTTCATTCTATTTTTATTAACTATTAGTCATCCAACGATGCTTTCAAACATAGAATAGTCACTAACAGTCATTACATTGGCAAACAACTTAAATTAATTTGTTTATAATTAACTAAATTATTTTTTAAAAACACCAAATTTGTTATATTTAATTTGAACACATGGTTTGGTCCAGTCATTAGAATCAATAATTTTTTAATTTAAAAGTTGGTTTACATCGATCCAAAGTGTCTGCATACTGTGTCAAAAGATTTTCAGTAGACCTTACACTAACATGAGAGGTGGACATAGGGCGTATTGTGAAATTATACACTGAGAAAAAAATGTGTGTGGCGTACGTAAAAACGTAGGTTACATGTGTAAATCGTGTAGTTTTTGGACTTAAGGTACAACTAAAAAAAAGTATAACTAAAACATACTTTACGTGTAAATGTTTCGAATAAACGTACTTTCTGTACGAACGAAAGAACTGTATATAAGTGGTCAGGATCTCACATACAGATATACGGATGTAAAATACAGCTGACGTATGTAACATACCTATACGTATGTGATATATGGAAGACTGTTAGATGTCATACACCATGAAACGGCATGATGTTACATCTAAGTGAGGAAAGTCTGTAGCATATGGATAACGTGTGCTACTTGCAGATTTATGTAGTAAACATAATGATTCCGTATATTTATACAATATACCGCTGTCCGAACAACGGACTTTTCTCAGTGTATTAATTAATAAGAATTTGCGTCCGGTGAAGGGGAATGTTAAAAGTTCGAAAAACTTTCTATATTTTTTTTACAACAATGAGGAGTATCACAATCTAATTATAAACTAGACAAATGTTCAGAAGGGGGATGAAAAACAGAGCCGTCGCTAGAGATTTCCTCGCCCCTACATTCACCTTATCAAGCTTTTTCTTTTTTTTTCTTTCTTTCTTTCTTTTCTTTTGGCAAATAAGAGAAACAGCTGTTGTTATGCTACATTGAATTTTTATCAAGCTGCTTACACAGACTATTGCAACAACCAAAAGTGCTCATTTTCTATTCTTTTACAAGTAAAAGCTGTTTTCAAGAGGCTTATTTTGTACTTTTTGTTTAACTTACAAAACTGCCTTTGGCTGTACACAAATCCACTTTGAGAACAGTTATGAAAATTTACAATATTTACGTTCCGTATTATCTGTAAGAAATGAAATTTTAATATGTTTGAAACTGTGTGTTTAAAGAAATGTTCGAAATGGGTAAGAGCATCAATTTCCAGTAATAATTGTAAATTTTTGTAATTTTATTCTGTATGTGACAACATAAAGAAGATTTAATTTTGATTGTTTTACAGTAAAAAAAAAAAAAAATGTGAAATGTAACGGAAGCTCTGAAGGGACCTTCTTTGCGAATTTCTTAATATTGATCGATAGAGGTGAAGAATAGGTTTAATGTTTGTACTTGAAATCCAAAATATAGTTTGACTACTACACATGTTTAAAATTATAGTACTTACTTAATTTCTTAATGACTGAAAATTTTGAATTTAAGGTTACTTATTATTAATAAACATACAAAATCCACAGACGCGTTATATATAAACAAAAAAAATCCAGGCGATACAAGTAGCTGATGGAGAAATGATCCCAATCGTGTCTTCACTGTTCGCCTTTTCCCGTTTTGCTTCATTATTTTTATCACAGGAAACGTCAACCAAAAATTGGTACTTAATGACTTGTTATCGTAAGGCAAAACGGGAATTCACCTTTCGCCTTACAATAATTTTCATATATTGGTAGCCCTGCTTTAGCAAATATAAATGTAATTAAAATGTTCCACAGAAGGATAATAAAAAACTTGAAAGAAATAAGTTTCATTGAAAAAGAAGGTAATGTAATGGATTCGAAATCAGAACTTAGAATTAATGATCACAGAGCAGGGGTGGACTGGCGAACTTTGGCCCACCATCAAAATATTGACCCATGAATCTGACCATTATGGCTCATAAATCCGGATTTTCGACACCCTAGTGCAATTCACGGGAACAAAGTTATACCTAATCAGAAAACAAAAGAAAAATGAATAAAAGAAAAACAGCATTAATCATAGTCCCACAAGTTCTGGAGTGCGTAAGCGTTTGCTTTTGTACATATAACAATAGAATCAATTTTAACATTATCCACCTTAATGTATTTTTTATTTCTTTTACCTCAATATTAATCGGGATAAAATAATTCCTAACAGCAGATAGTTGGTTGCTTTGTGAGAAATCAATGTTGCAGTTTGTTGCTTTTGGAAGGGATTGAAACAAAATGGAAGGAAATTAACACTAGAAGGACCAAAACTTTTACCTCCCTAGAAGTACCGAGCCGTCATTTTGACGTCTATTTAATTCCAAGAGATGTATATAATTTTTCTTTATATTTCTCTTATTTTAGCTTTAATTTAATGTTTAATCGACTAGCTTATGTTTTATGTAAGTTTGTCTCGCGATATAATACAGGGTGATCCACTAAACCCCGTCAATATATTAAATATAATATTAATATCGGAAGTTCGGCCACAGGAGAGTGACAAGAAAAATTAAAATAAAGAAATAATAGTTGTATTCATACGTATGAAATCCTTTTTATACTAGTCACGTGATCACCCTACCTGCTCTGTAAACATTGGCTGGGCTACTTTTCTTTAGCACAGATCGTGTGTATAATGTACCAAAATAATTAGTTTTATATCAAACGTTTTATTACATGCAAGTGAATTTACATTTTCAAAATATTTTTATTTCAACTTGTATGCACTGAACTCAAGACAGCAACACCTTTCTAGCGCTTACACTTGTGTACAGTGAGTGGATTTCCTGATTGATCTTCATATACGTTTGTAGTGAACATATCCTTTTCTTTCTCATTCAAACACATTTTGGGAAATTCTCCTGTTTGGACGCAGACTACCAATCAAGGTCACCTTTTTCTTCTTTAAAGATTCGGCTCATTTTTAACCTGTAAGAAAAGTTATCGCAAGTAACATTCAGTCCTCTGTTGATAAAAGGATCCATCGTTTTCCGAACAATATATTCGATAATTGTAAGTCCCGACGTCGTTCTTAGTAGTTTTCCAGGCAGGGAAATAATTTTAGTTCATACTGTGACTTTACAACTGAAGCAATCAAATTTGAATCCAAATTTTTCAGGCTTGTTAGGCATACATTACATGAATTTGCATCTCATCTTAGTAGAGAATAACTGTTCATCCACACAAACACTCTCGTGGGTTTTATAGTGCCTGATACAATTCTCAATGAATAAGTTCTACACAGATTATGCCAAAGCAAACTTGCTTGCTTTTAGCCTTCAAGAGCTAGGACATTTTTCATCAAATCAAAGATACTTCGTTATTTCAAGAAATACCTTTCTTTCCATAATTTTTCTGTAAAACGCTGGTCCATAGCTTACGTTCTATAGTTCCTTTACGGTATATCTGAAGCTACACGAAATATCAATATTGCTAGAAATGAAACGGATTCTGTAATTGACAGTAGCCAAAGAGAATCTTGACGCTCTCTGAGCTTCAACAACGGTGCATTTCAGAATGTTTCTCAACATTGTTTCGTCTATGAACAAGCGCAAAGCATTATCAAAATCATCATCTTCAATATGATGTAACGCATAATATAACAAACAGGTTTCTCGCGAAGGATGTTGTGTGAGGTAGTATGACCAGCATTGTTCTGTTTGTCCACTTTATTCCAACGTGTCCCGTGAGCTCCTATAAAAATATTTGATCGATTACTTCTGGAAACTTCTGTATCTGTTTCCTTCCTCTTATCCGAAGCAGTAGCTTCAGACACTACATTCTCGCTATTACTGCTGTCTTCATCGAAGCAGTCTCCCTGTTGTTTTTCCAAACGAAATTGATTTTCACTCAAATCTTAGAAAATACGTAATATATTTTATCAGGTCTCATGTTGCTTCTGTAATTATTCATATGTACCTTCAAAAAAACTTTTATTTCCACAGAGAACAATGTTACCAACAAGATACGAACATAATTGTAGAAGGAAATATATTCAAAGAAGTGTCATATATCTTTTTGCTTACAGCAATGAAAAGCAGAAATAAAACATTTCAAATAGCAAACTCGTTGGAAAAAATAATGTAAAATATTTCAGAATTTACTGTTTCCAACAGAGATACTACCACATAGCGTACAACCTATAAAACAGTCCATATTAACAGAAAAATATAGATTTTTAAATGAAGCAGTCAAATTGACGGTCTGGTCCTTCTAGGGGTATACAACAAAAATATGTATTTATTTAAAATAGACAAACAATGTTTATATGCTATATCAAACCTCTCTTTAAAATAATAAAAGTTCTAAAGTATGGTTGCGTCACTCAAAGAAATATATGAGATATAGAAAATTGTTTTACGTGATGCCGTCAATATGACGGCTTGGTCCTTCTAGTGTTAAGCCCTGGAATTCGTACCCTGCCGTAAAGACATGAGGGGCACAAGCTGGATGGTAGGCCCTGGTTCCATGAGATATGTTACGCCACAGGGTAGATTTATTTATTTATTTGAGAAATCAACAAATTTAGTGAGAAAATTTATTAAATTGAATTACTGCTTTCGCAATACCATGCATTTAGCTTTCGTTTTTCTTTCGTTCGTTCTTTCTTTCTTTCTTTCTTTTTTTTTAAAAAAATCTGTCTAATTTAACTTTGTTAAAACATTCTATGGGAATTTTCACATTCCGATACAGTACTATGAAAAAGAAATAGAAAGTATTCCTACATTTGAATATCACTTCCTAGTCCAAATGTTTCTATTGTTTTGTTCTTTCTTTTTATTCGTTTCCTTAATAGTATAATGTTTATAGGACCTGCACTTAAAAGATAGATCTGTCCTGTTCAAACAACTTGGGCAAACTGGACTTTCTCTGGCAGATTTTTTTTAACAAAAATAAAATAAAATAAAAACATGTTTAAAACAAGTCTTAAAAATACATGTGTTATAAACAAAATGTTTAAAACGCATATAAAATTTGATTTAAACCAAACCAATTGTTTAACCCTTTATTTACTGACGGTACTTTTAAGTACACGCAGAAAGAAAATGTTATAGAAAATCATTCGTACGTTGTGTTCGAACGGTACTTCTTGGTAACGCTTCACTCTGTTTTGCAAAACGATCAACAGCTGGCTGCACGATGTAGAAGAAATATTTTCCCTGTCAAAGCCATTTTGTTTCAGCAGTTCAGAAAGGGTGCCACGAAGTTTTGGCTACTAAGGATTTGAAAGGTCCTGGAGAGTTAACTAAAACAGGTACGTGCTCAGATATTTTTTATTTTTATCAACGTACTCGGTATTCATGTATTCATTGTTTAGTTTCGGAATCTTTTGATTGTTGTGTGCGAGAAAGCCAATTGTTGTTTCTTGCCTTTGAAGTACCGTCCGGGCTGGAAAGATAGATTATTGGCTCATTTTACTTGTTTTTGTGATTTTTATAGGAGAATTGAGTAAAATTCTCCATGTAATGTGAAATGGGTTTGCAACTTCTTTGAATGAATGAAGCATAGATAGGCTATATCTGACTCAGATGCAAGCAGTGGCGTATGTGGCCAGGGGTTTAGGGGGCATTCGACTCCATGATTTTTTTATATAACATAATGTATATTTGGAAATAATCTGAAAAATGGATACCGTAATCAAGTCAAAGTAAATAGGGAATGTTCGGGAAAGCATCTGATGACCAATCTTCCCATGCTGGTCGCGCCAATAATGCACCCATTAATACATTCAGATGTTTCATTGGCGCAACCAGCAATGTACCCGTGGGGAGAGTTTGGGACTCAATCTGATGAGCAATCACACTTCCGGTTGTTCTAATAAATTTGTAAGTTTCTACTAGATTCCTCAGTAACATTAGTGTAAATAAAATTGCTTTACGGCGCAACAGCCTGTTAGGACCAGGGCCAGCTAAGCGGCTTTTCTGGGGGGTGCACGTGGTCAGTGAGCCGCTATTCCCAGCCGCTTTGAGTAACCTTCTCGAGTGGTTTGATTCCGGTTTTCGTTGGCACTCATTTTCAGAGGATGAGTGAACCTCTGGGATAGTGCTCTCAACGGGTCGGGTCAAGGTCCAACCCAACCCGACCTGGGACCCGAATAGCTCGAACTTGACCCGACCCGTTTGAGAGCACTACTCTGGGACTTAATGCCTGAGGTGAAATGTTTCTCCACCACACCCACCGGAAATTGAACCGGGGTCGATGGATTGGCAGTCGGCCACCCTACCGACTGAGCTACAGGCTAGGAACATTTGAGTAAATAGGACTCTAAAATTAACTTATTTGTACGATATTTATGTAATTCTCCTACGATAGATACTAACATTTTTTTAGATGGCTGAACATAGACGCCTGCTCTCCTCAGACGAAATCCTTTTTTGTTTGAAAGAGATGGACGACAATGTTGTAACGCCTGAGGATTCAAGCGACGAAAATAATGAAAATCCGAGTTCTGGTCAACAGGCAAGTTCTTGTTCCAGAGAATCGCCATTACCCGAAGACAGGGAACCAGAAGTTGCTGTTCAAGATGAAGAAAGTTCGCTTCCATCGAATATCTCAATCGCAAGAAAATGGCGGAAGAAGGATATAACACAACTCTCCCGATTTTTACACTGCAGTAAGGTCCATTTACAGAAATATTCTATTCATTGGATACCGCTACTGATTATTTCCTGACATTTTATGACAATAATATCATTAGTAACATCGTCTACCAATCCAATTTGTATTCCGTGCAAAAACAAAGGAAGATACAGCCAATAAGTGTGGAAGAGATTTATGGGTTTCTTGGTTTACAGTTTCTCTTTGGGTACCACAGACTTCCGAAAATCAAAGACTATTGGTGCAGTGATATAGATTGTGCGTTCCAATCGTGCCAAAGTAGTCTAGGCTCAATAGAAATAGATCGAAATTAGTATTAATGTGTATAATACTGATAATTTCGACGTTATTCCTGTTGGTACTTAGGTTACCTTGTATTCAACTGTGGTTATAGTGCTGCCAAAATGTCTTGAGCCGTGGCAAAATTGCGAACTAAAACTCACCCTCGACACACCCACGCGTTGAGCCAATAAGGGTTCAGCTGTTGCTAAACGGGAGAGAATTAGCGAAAGTGAGTGGAATTTCTTCAGTCAACAGCAGCGCTCAGAACAGAAGACTAGGTGTCAACTCAATATGGAATATCTATAGTAAATGTCTACATTTATTTCTGAGTGGTAATAAAGGTCAGTTGTTCACTTACAATGTCATATTTTATTTAAAAAATCACAAAACAAAGAGTTAAAGCATTTTCTTGTATACTATGCATTTTGTGAAAAATGACATTTCTGACCTGACGGTACTTTTGAGTCAAAGGGACCGCCAAAAATTCAGGAAAGATTTTTTTTCAAATCTTGCGCTAAAATATTTTATTTTACTCCAATTCAAGCAAAAAGCACTAAGGATATCATGTCTAGCTTCATTGGTTCATAATGTCGTAAATAAAGGGTTAAAACAAGTTTTAATCACTTGTTTTAAACAAAACGACCCTGCATCATATTCGTATTTCTAGCTGCAATGGTGACGTGGCACTCCTGATTTTTCAACCCATACACACACACACACACACACACACACACACACACACACATTATATATATATATATATATATATATATATATATATATATATATATATATATATATATATATATATAGGAAAATTAGGTGTATGGAAAACTCAGTGTGGGGAAATTTAGGTGTAAGGTAGATTCGGTGTAACGCATATTGAATATTACCACTTAACGATAATTTACGACACTCCATATTGTGAAAACGAAAACCATAAAATGAACGAATAAAATGTTATTTCCTATTTCAAGAAAAGCAATTTTTTTTTTTTGCCTTCAGTCCACTAACAGCATTGAAAGTTGAAAAAATATTTTTTGAATATTGAAAAACACCGCACATATTGAATTGCTAATAGTTATAGAATGTTGAAAATCGGCCTATTTTTGACCGCCCATTGATTGTTTATTGAATATTGAAATTATGTTACTATGCATATTCTATGAATATGTATTAACCCAAAAATCAATTTTGTTCACAAGATGAAAAAATATTCATAGAATATTGAAATTATGTTATCATGAATATTCTATGAATATTTAATCACCCAAGAAAAAATTTGTTCACAAGTTAAATAAATATTTATAGAATATTGAAATTATGTTATTATGAAATGTTCTATGAATATTTATTAAGCCAAAAGAAATATTGTCCACAAGTTTAATAAATATTCACGTAATATTTTTGATAAATTGAATAGATATTTGCATATATTTATTTTGCACTACTTTTGACTGTTCATTGAATATTCACTGAATGTTGAAATTACATCCCTATGAAATATTCCATGAATATTTATTAAGCGAAAAAGAAATATTTTTCACAAGTTTAATAAATATTCATGTAATATTTTTGATAAATTGAAGAAATATTTGAAAATATTATTTTTGAATGTTCATTAAATATTCATTAAATGTTGAAATTATATCATTATGAAATTCTATAAATATTTACTAAGCCAAAAAGACATATTTTACATAAGTTTATTAAATATTCATGTAATATAATTGAAAAAATATTTGCAAATATTTATTTTCATTGTTTTGAGCGATTATTAAATATTCACTGAATGTTGAAATTTTATTAGTATTAAATATTCTGTGAATATTTATTAAGCGTAGAAAATATAGTATCCAAAAGACAAATAATTGTTTTATATAATATTGCTGACTGAAGTGTTTTATGGATATTTATTGCATAAAAATATATAGTTTACAAATTTGCAAGTAACAATTACTTTCATCAGCATCCCTCTGATTGTATATTACTATTATCTCTCATTTTACAAACAATGTGTTTAACAATAAGTTCAGTAAAGTAAATATTTAGCTCCACAGAGCATTTGAACCACATTTTTCACATCACTAACACATGCACTTAATCCTTTTTAATTATTCTTCTCGATTTTTCTTTTTATATGTTAATTTCAAAATGTTTGTTGGTACGTATAAAATCACTTTAACCATTAACAGGATTTTCTTCATTAGTAGGTTGTGCCTCTGATGTTTCTTTCTCCGTTAGCCTAAATACAAAATTAGAAGAAAATTAAATTCATTAAATAAACTTTATTATGCTGAAAGTAAGCTGTAAAAAAATGTTCCTATTCCAACATTTGGGATGTCATTGTATCTATTATCCTATCTCAAAAAAATTAGTATCGTCAGAGTCTAAAGGTTTGCTTTTTGTAACGAGTCGCCTCGAGGACACCCCCCGGCTCTGCGACTGCATGGACTCGTCCCATGATGTCGACGTATGAGAAGCAAGAGATTGTTTGAAAATAAGAAATAATAAGGGAATAGATATTAACATAATGTAATAGTGTCGTTGAAAACATGTTAGCTCTATCTTGCACACATATTTCATCTTTGTATTTTTCAGTTGATATTTTAAAAAAAAGGTTGAAAAAAAGAGTAGGAGTGCGCGAATCTAAGAACAAAAATAGAAATCATTCATGTCTGCTAGCGCGTCACGTGATAGATAGAGGCTTCGTGTTATGCGGCTGCCTTGTGCCCGCATACTTTCTCTTAGTTGGTTTCGCAGTACGGATCGTTTACTCATAGTTGCATCTGTAGCGTTGGAAATGGAACGAAACGTGTAACTTGAGTTGCTTGGTGTCGATGTCTGTTTTTGTGTTTAACAGTGATGTCGAACGGGGGCAATGTATATATTGGGCATTACGGCAGAAGGAAAGAAAGGTGTTGAAAATAGTGATTTGTGCTATGAAATTAATTGCAGTTTCTCAGTGGCAAGCTAATCTGTTAAGTTTCTTTTCATTTTCTTTTTAACCTGAAAGATTACAGGAGTTTAGGAGCCGAGGCAGGAGTTGTGCGGGGGACCAAAGGAGGTCAACTTTGTATCCGCTTATAAGTTTCGAATTTGTCCTAGTAACCAGCGTAATCGTTTTGATTACTATAGTCTTAGTTATATCTGGTCAGTTTGTGGAGCATTTTGCCCCAAAGGAGAAATTCTGCAATTTTTGGGGGGCAATAAATCTGTGAAAAAGAAAGAAACTGAGAAACGATAGTTACTTGCTTTGGTTGTAATGCTGGAAGCTTTTTTCTTAGTGAGCTCAACTGCTATTGCAAGTAATCGTTCGTATGCCAAAACTATTCCAGTATGAATTCTTGGCGAGAATCTTTTAAAAGGTTCTATATAATAAGTGCCGTTTATGACCAATATGTTTGTTTGCTTCTTGTGACGTCTCAATGGTCAGTCAACGAAGTCAATTTCAATATTGTAAGAACGAGAAACAAGGTAACAGGAAGAAGGAAAAATTGGGTGAGTGGAATTTCAATTTTAGTAGTAGATGTGTCACTTTGTAAACAAATCCTGTCTGGTTGTGAATAGAGTTGTTTCCGCTTTGACTAGGACGTTAATTCTATTTGATTTAAATTGCCATAGTAGGGATATGTTTCATGTTCTAGACGAATCCTCCCCAGAATGTTATTTTGAAATTGGTAGAATGATAATCCGGGAGAACAGCTACGAACTAGTTTGGTGAATAGTAACAAGTTCGCGATTATTCCTTGTGGATATGTTTATATATTTTGAAGCTTTAGTAAGAGTCGTTAATTCGTGCATAATAAGTTTATTTTTGATGAATGGTTTCCATTGAAAGTCTTGATCGTGCACTAAAGAGTAAAATTTTTCGAAGAGCATTTTAATTTGAAGGTTCATTGCGTAAATGTTTGATTGCCATAAAAGATTAGTAATTGCGGAATCAGTTATTTTCGTCATTTGGTAATCTAGTATATTTCTTGAACTTTGTACAGTCACCTCCAAAAATAATAGGACTAGGTATAATTTTTAGTAACGAGTGTTGTATACTATATATATTGAATTTGATTGGAAGGAAATTCATATGATTAACTCTGACAATTGTCGATGTCACCAATTAACGATTGATGTACAGTCGGTGGCAAAAGAAATGGTACCATAGGGTTTGAGTCAACATATAGAATTTTCTCTTGATATTAAAGGAAGAATTTTTTTCTCTCATTGAAATATTTGAATAGATGAAATATTGTTAATACTCATTAGCTTCAGATTTATTATATTATAAATTTTCTCAGTTACTTCGGGAAATTACTATTTGACTTCTAGTGTTATATTCAAATGAATTTAGAATCAAAGCATTTTTAGATACCGAAAGTGCTGTTTGATAATGCGATTGAATTAACTATCGATCCTTTGAATCAAGATAAATTAAATTATTGTTAGATTTGGAAATCGGTTACAAATTATTTCGCGGGTTAATTATATATAGATTTTTTTATATTTTGTCTTTTTTGTTATTGTTGCTTTGTGTATATAAATTAATCTAACGCATTAGTGTATATACACGACCATCTTTGTTGTAATAAAATTTGTTATTCAAAATTGAATTTTATTTTTTTCATTATTTATTATTATTAATTGTAACCTGATTTATTTTGTGCATTGCATTAACGTATTCACAAGGAATATTAATCCGTTCAACCTAGCGCAGCGACTTGAGTTTATGTGTCTGCTCTGCCAAGACCCTTCTTTCGGGTCTGCTGTGCGAGTTTAAATCGATTGTTGATTTAAATTTTTTTCTTCTTTATTGTGACTCTCGATTTGGATTCGTGTGGCGGGATTAGGGGGAAAGGGTCGTTACATTTTGTACTCATATTTTTTCTTAAAGGCAACAACACAATGTATAGTGAAGCGGCAAAAAGACAATGTGATCCGAAATCGTTTCACATGAATGACTGTGCATACTCTAATTGTACACAACAGTCAAGCTTAGGTTGTGGCTCATATATAAGAATATGATTATATTCCGTTCTTCATAACCTTCGTGCACAAAGACGTAAAGAAAAGTCCTGAGTTGTGATCCTTTTCATATACTTTCCGAAAGGAATTAAATCTTCAAATTCCGGATTTATGGAAACGTATCTTATGGTTCATAAATAGTGACGTTGGAAATACATTTTAACAAAAAGATTGATTTCATACTTTGTGTTGAACAATTATAGAGAACGTCTGAAGATATAATTTTATTTATCTTGAAGTGCTTTAGGTTTTGAGAAAACAAGAAGATAAAGTCTTTCAAAACATCTCTACAAGTTTTAGGGAAACGCACGGAAGAGCTAAAATCATTCGGCTGACAGGTAATCTAACCTACTGCTGCATTGATTAGTATTGCTGATTTGTTCGTTGATCAGTGAGTTTGCGAGTATTTGGTTTCATCCGTCTCTCAGCTGAATCAACTACTCCGCTGCGGTGAAACGGACGTAATCATCATATAGAATTTCCGTTTAAGAAAACTCCTTGCCGATAGCACGACAAGCCGGTAATTTACAATCTCCTTTACAACGTTCAGTTAACACCACAATATCTGTGTATTAGCCGGGAACAGAAGCTGGGATTGCGAACACTAGCAATACAGAAAATGGGAGGCTACAACAATGCTAATAGTACATGAAAATAATTTTTCCACACATATATTGTGTTGCGGTTTAGTAAATGTCTCTGCACATTTTCAATTATTAATCTATAAGACTCATCTCTTGTATTGAAATTTATGGAATATTCAATTTTCAAGTAAACGGCGCCAGCACTTAAAAATTTTGTTACTAGAAAAATCTTTTGCCAAAAGCTATACAATCCCCAACATATGCATACGTTCTTATTTGTATAAACAAATAGTAATGAATGGGACCCTCGTTTGTACCCAGTTCGCACTAGTGAACTGTGTGGTGGACAAAGACCATGTGCGAGGGTTTTCTCGGTGTTCTCTCGTTGCCTCCCACTTTTGATTCCTCCATTTCGTTCATTATCAAGGTCTCCCTAAACCTCGTTCTATACATAAACACCTCTATGACGACTTCATTTTCGCAGTTTCAAGTTGTCAGCTTCGCGTCTATGTTTGTTAACAAGAAGAGTGCAAATAAATTCATTATGCAGAGGCAGCAAGGCTCAGTGGTAGAGCGTTCACCTCTAGTGTGCAGGGTCCCTGGTTTGATCAAATCTCACGCCAAGTGAGCTTTGTGGTGGACAAACACCGTATGCGTGGGTTTATCTCGGGGTTCTCCCGTTCTCTCCCACTTTCTTCATTCATTTCTCATCATCACCGTCTTCAGTATTCGGCGCATAACTGTGGGACGTTAAACACTACTTATTGGAATGATGTTTGAAGTGAGAATCGTACGACCGGGTCCACATCTCGTCAAGATGAAGGAACTTCGTGGATATTGCTTCCGGAATGTTCCCGAGATTCTGAATACAATAGATTTCTCCGCCAGAACCATGAACAGAACAGGCGCTGCTACATGGATACTTTGAAATCCACATTGCTGGTAACGAGTTGTTTAGAACACTCGTGACTACAGAAGTGTATGTTTTGTTTTAGTAGTAATTGAATTGTTCTATTAAATGTGTCACCATGTAACTACCTATAATCAAAATTTTTCCCCTCTGCATACTAATTTAGGCAACAAAATATATACTTAGATGCCTTTTTTCCTTCGGCTTTGTTCTCCTCGAAAAGGAGCTTGAGATAACCACCTTCCAACTACATCAATTATAAATACCTCCCATCAATTATAAATACCTCCCATATAGGATAAATACCCCATCTATCCTCTTTTCCATGAAAAAAGCTGTTCAGTGAACAAAATAAATTTTAAATTTAGAACCTCAAAAATACATTATTATTATTATTATTATTATTATTATTTTTTTGAAAATTAAGGTACTAAAAGTAACACACTTGCTAGTTTAAACACAAATTCCACTAAAGGGAAGAAGACACCTGCTTTGTCTAATGGCTAGTATGCTTACCTTCTGTTCGCGTGGTCCTGGGTTCGATTCCCGGTGGGGGTACAGTTGAACGAAAAAAAGTGGTTCGGATTCCACTACAATCAGTAGGTCCCAGTCTCCTTAATCACCAAGGCATAACCAAGGAACGTTAAACTACAGAAAAAAACTAAAGCAAAGGATATAAATTATAATACATATTAGGAACTACGAAGATATTCTAGTGAAAGGCTTGTATATGTAAAAGACATATACATCAATATTAAATATGAATTAATTTGATATAAATTTTACATTTGTGAAATGGACATAATATACGTTTGATGCCTTTTCCTACATAGTTACTGTTAACATTTTACAAGTAAAATAAATTTATTATTGCTGCAGTACAGTTTTTCATACTTTCTTACATGGCTACTACAAGTAAAAGAAATTTAAATTTGGAGCAGTAATTTAACTAGTGGCTTTTTGCAATGATTTTGTTTATAATTACCAGGTTTCGCGACATTCTAAACTAGAGATGATAATTGACAGAGGGTAATTTTTTATTCGAATCATTAAAATATTCAGGTAGACTATCGATGAATTACTTGACCATAGGCGTAACTAGAGGGGGCTAGGGGGGCCTGGCCATCCTCAAACCAAAGCTGACCCTCTGATTCTCTTTACTGGGCGAGAATAATGTAATAAATTTACCTAAATTTACGGATAACTATTTTAGTGGTGATTGCATTTGACCCACTTAGTGACTATATTTCGTCCACCCATCGATTTTTTAAAAATATGATCTAATGCCTGGATGTAATAAAATCCTTGAACCCCTGTGATAGTGGGTAATATGGAAACCTCTCAACTTGCGCTATACGTTTCTTTAATCGAAAAAAAAATGAAAATGAAATGAAATCTTTAAGTTTTACGTCCCACGCTTATGCCGGTTGGGCTAAAGGAGACGGTGATGATGAGTAATGAATGAAATGGTGGAATGAAGAAAGTGGAAGGAAACGGGAGAACCCCGAGAAAACCCACGCACACAGTGTTTGTCCACCACAAAGTCCACTTGGCAGGGGCTGGGATCGAAACCGGGACCCCAAGCACCAGAGGTGAACGCTCTACCACTGAGCCACCGCGGCCTCTTTCTTTAATCGAATAGCTTCATTAACGTAAACTATTTTTGCACTGTTTCAAGTAATTAACATTATTGAAGTAATAAGTTCTTTATATATATATATATATATATATATATATATATATATATATATATATGAAAAGCCAGTATTATGGAATATTAATGTTTGAATAGTTAAGATTCTCAGAGCAAACTCCTGTATTAAGGTATTGTAAAAAAACAACAGAAAGAAGAAGCGGTATCCTTAAGGTTCTAATCTTAAGCGATTGTTGAACTTCTACGTACAAGGACAAGCATATATTACCCACTCCAAAGTGACTATTCGACATCTTCCGTTACTTTTATTTTAATCGTTGCTATTCAACCCTGACAGACTTCTTTCCAAACAATGTAATTGGTTCCGTTTCTTTCTCTACTTTCTACATTAAAATTAGTTCTGCCGAGGGTGTGAACCCTTGATGAGGATAGATCGTTACATTTGCAGAGCGAGCGTGGAAATACTGACAAGAACAAAATTTTAACTCGTGTTATTGTATTTAATCCAGAGGTGTGAGTAGCAAAGAGAAAACCGTGAAAGTAATTGAGGGTGTGAAACTTAATCCACAAAATTTTCTCAGTTAATTTATAATCACTGTATGTATTTAAAAAAGCCCGAGTACTTTGCTAAGGGGCCGCAGTGGCTAAGTGGTAGAGCATTTGCCTCTAGTACGTGGACCCTGGGTCGATCCCAACTCGCGCCAAGTGAGCTTTGTAATTAATAAACAAACACCCTGTTCGTAGGTTTTCTTAAGATTCTACCGTTTCCTCTCACTTTCTTCATTCCACGAGTTCCTTCAATTCTCATCATCATCATCACCATCACACTTATCCTTGGTGCATAAATCTGGGACGCTAAATTAGATCCATTCTTCCCCATGATTTTTGGATTCGAAATTTAGAAAAAATGATACCTTATACATAAAGTAATTGAACCAAGTTTTATTCATCCGGTAACCTTTAACTTGAACTCAGCATTCTACGAATGTCTTTTTGCAGCCATATCTTGGAAAACGTTACCTGATGTGTAAAAAAAAAAAAAAAAAAAAAAAAAAAAAAAAAGCACAGTATTTCATTTAATTTCGAATATTTGCTGGTGTTGTGTTTGCTACTAAAATTAAAGGTCCAGAGATCCAACTACTGACCATGGTTTCTTTATGGAATCTTTACGGATTCTATTCTATTATTATTATTATTATCGTGAACGTGGACGTGAGGGCAGGGGAAGCGAAACTTAAGGCATTATAAAAGCATTATATGAAGGCCTTCCTAAAAGGTTCTTCCAATTTTCAGAAGTAAGGAGCCCTCCGGGAAAAACATTCTGGTTACGCCCCTTGACACATTTTTGGCTAACTGATCTCTCATCTGTTGTAAATATATTTTGAAACTTATGAGACATCTACAAAATTGATGTTCTCAGAAGCCTGGGTCTTCTTTTAAACGACTAAGATTTGTATTTTTATGTGCAATGCAATTCCACAAGTTATATTACAAATATATTTGTCACTGACTGCTGGTCCATTGAAGCAGTATAAAAAAATCCCTTCGCAAATTAAATGGAATGAGAGAAATGAAGTTAGATTGCATTCTCTAAAGCTGTGTTTTGCGCAAAGTAAAAGCAAAAGTAATTAATACTTACAAATTAAAAGTTTACTCAGATTGGGATAAGTCTTCGTGAGAGATTTCTTTCCTTTCCTTCCGACCCAACTGAAGTTAGAAGCTATTTGGTCTGTGAGGAGTTTTCGATATGTCCCTCGGATAATGTTTGGAGCCTTATTTCCTCCTATTTCCATTAAGTTCTGTCTCTGTAGGAAACAGAATGAAGCTTTTGAAATAGAACTTACTACTACTAATCAGTTAACATTTAACAATGTGCAAATATTAGCAACTAACGAAGTATCTATCTGTCAGTATCTATCTGGAAATAAAATTTATAATCTTGCAAAAAAAAAAAAAAAAAAAAAAGGTTAGATAATTCAAGATATTGTTGATCGGAGTGCAATACCACTTTTTAAAACAGTGATTTTTCCCTTCTTATCTTTCCACTTATCAGGACTACTAGACACGACAGTGACACAAACACAGAAACATCGAAGAGAGTTAAAATTACAAAGGGCTCTGCCATCAAGAATAGAACCCGGAACCACATACATCATTATTTTAAAACGAGAAAACCAATCCACACCGTGTTTGTGTACCACAAAGTTCACTTGACGCGGGCTGGGATCGGGCCTAGGACCCCGACGTGAGCATTGTACGTTTTCTTTCTTATCTTTGCACTTATCAGGGCTGGTGGACACGACAGTAACAGGAACACAGAAACATTGAGGACAGATTTAAAGGATATAAGGGCTCCCCCCTGGACCCCGTACACCATTATTTTAAAACGAGAAATCCCACTCTCACAACGTTTGTTCACCACAAAGTTCACTTCGTGCGATCTGGAATCGTAGCAGGGATCTCACGCATCAGATGTGAAATCTCTTGCACTGATCTAACGCGGCTCTTTTTTTTTTTTTAATCTTCGTGGCCTTTTTAGCTTTCTTTTCTCAATTGTTTGGGACTACTAAACTCGACAGGTATACGAACAAAAACATTGAGGACAGTTAAAATCCCAAATTCTCTCCCATCGGGAACCGAACCCGGAACCCCGTGCACCAAAGGCACACATGCTAGCCACTAAGCCAGCGGGGAGGTGTACTGAGCCGTCAAAACTCGATGAGACACTTCCGGTATATGATGTTATTACATTGCCGAAACAGTTACAAAAATGCTTTTGTAGGGGCAGACCCGGACCTCTTTAAACTTTCTAACTCAACATAGATTGGTACACTTTGTGAATAAAACTACACTTTCTTCAGCAGAGAAACGATTGAGTTACTAAAGATTTGATCTTACACTACATCTGTACTTTTTCTTTTGGCAAGGTTCTAGATTACTGGTCCCCCTTTCCATTGAGCAATAATAAAGACAGAAAACAAAGTGCCCTGCGGGGCTCTAACCCGCCTTCACTCGCTAACGCTCGCTCAGCAATACTGTGTAGATTAAATGTATAAACTTTAGTACAGAAAGAAACCAACCCAGCTACTAACCTACATGGGGGACCAGTAATCTAGAACCTTCCCCTTTCTTTTCTTATACGACTATAAACAATCTACTATTACTTTTTCTGAGTATACGTAGCAGTACTTAAAATTTATCATTTTTGTAGGATCTAGAACAGCACTTCAATACTTCTTCAGACATACTGAGTAGTTGGAGCTATGCAAACAAATATTTCTTGGTCAATAATAAATGGTTTGGGTCAACAATAACAAATTATATCTACATACAATGAAAATTTTTAAAGCTATAATGAACAACAAATTAAGAGTTAGAAGCAATTTAATAAATTATTGTGCCTTATACAATTGTTAGTAAAGCCCGTTTGAATCGGAAGCATTGCATTGCAAAGATCCCATTGCATTCAAGAACTGTCTGCTTGTCTGCCAGAATAGTAGAAATGCACAACCATAATACCTTCAAAGCTAACGTTTTTACATAACAGTGAAACTCACATTTCTTTGTGAAAATAGCATTCTAATGCATTCGCGCATGCAAATCAGGGTGGAAAAAAAATCATGATTTCTTAAAAATAATTTGTGTTAATTTTTTTAAATTTAAATCATATCTTTCTCCTCGTATAATACAACTCGCGAACTGAAGAAAAAACATTAGGAATTAGTAATAAATGTTAATTATGCCATTTAAATGAAAGTATGGGTGTTGCATCTTGAATCCTAAATTGTTCACCTATTTCAATCCCAAATAATGTTTCTTAAGGATTAAGGAAAAAGTAACGTTTATCAATACGGCAGAGGCATATATAGAAAAATCGGGCGGTCCACTAAATACATACAAAATACGTAAATTTCGGCTACAGTTATGAAAAATGTGCACAATTAAAGTGAACATGGACAGTGACTGGAACCGGTTCTTACAGGTTCAGTCACTGCTGGAAGTAATTGCATCTTTGGGGCAATATCTATTCTGAGACTTTACGAAACAGAAGCTGAGCGAGTGAAAGGCGTCAGAAGCATCGCAGGGCTTGTTCTAGTCAAGTAAAAACTTACCCCTATCTCATCTGTAAAACTTGCTCTACTTCCTAACTTTATATACATGTACTACGCAAGTTACCGGTATTTGCATGTTCAGTGAAAAGTTTTACTTCATTTGCGCAGAAACTGGCACTGTCTGAATCCGTACCATTCTCTGAATTCGAAGATAATGGTAGGCCTACACACTGTGACAAAACACACTTTCCTTGCTCCTGGTCTAACACACGTGCACTATCGTGCACAACACATGAACTTCCTTGTTTTATATAATTATTTTGTTCTTCGGTGAGATTGTACTCAGACATTTTCCCCTGTACATATTGTACTGGTGTACTAGTAATGTCTTAGTACGAGCAAGTGGGTAGAGAAGCTAAATCAATCACTTCACGTACTCGTCGTCGTTTTGACCTTTCAGAAAGCTCTGAAAACATATTTGGTAATAGTATACATGAGACCGCCCTTGTTTCCGGTGCTCCAGGATACTTCTTACTCTTGCATTACGTAGGGAAATTAAGTTAGGCTATTTCATGTGCAAGTGGTAACAGAACACATAGGAAACCCAGATCATCTTGTATTCACACTCCAATATAAAGTGTGATACACCCTGATCTGCGTTTCTTCTGAGATCTATTACCACTTCCACATGAAATACCATTTCCCTACGTAATGCAAGAGTAAGAAGTATCCTGCAGCACAAGACATGCGATATTTGTTAAACCCCCCCCTCCACAAACACACACACACTCATATAAAGTAGAAGGGCACTACACATGCACATAGAAAGTACAAGGGCAAATGTGAGGAATAAAAATAAAAAGACAATAAGGAGCAGAAGGAGCGCAAGACATGCGATATGCGTTAAATCCCCCCCCACACACACACGCTCATAGATAAAGTACAAGGGCACTACACATGCACATATAAAGTCAAGGGCAAATGTGAGGAAAGAAAGTAAAAAGACATAAAGAGCAGAAAGCATCATATCGAATCACAATCAAATACTAGGAGGATATATTCGAGCTACTTCCAAGAGAAAGTTATGAAACCGCGTTTCTAGGGGATACTTTTTCTTCAAAAGAAAGGAGGCCACATGTCCTCCGAAATTTTCTTTTATTCCCAAAAACCGCATCCCTATTACATACATAACACGTCCAAAAAGCGCACTTCAATATATTTTTTTAATTTTCTACTTATTTTTCATAATGATGCAACCAAAACAACAATTCTTAAAACACAAAAATTACATACCTTTTTCCCTCCATACTCTTCTCTCTTCTTTTACCGGAAGTCCTTACCGTCAATGTGAGCAGATCCAAAACTAGGAATGCACGAAAAACACACCTAGAGTTCCAAGATGTATTACGATCAACGAGGAATTTTACTCAATTTATACAATTCTAAGCATTATACTTCGATATAAATTACCAAAAACAAAGTAAACATGAAAAAGCAAACTTCGCGTTGCATTCCCTTCACGAAAACCTCTACACAATGACGAAAACCTGTACGGAATAAACCCCACCTTCCGTACGGAATAAACCCCACCTTCCGTTCTTTGCACAAAAACCACCAAAGCAATCACGCTACACCTGCTACTACTGCATACATCTCTCAAACATTTGCACATCACGAAACGCCTAATGTCAATAAAGGCAGAACAACAAACAGGTAAGTTCTTTTTGATTTTCGTATCACTCGCGAAGTAAATCAAAGTGAGTTTGTTACCCCCTTTTTAAGTTCGTACATACTCAATGAATAATTCGTAAAAGTATGAGCGTCCACCTCCTTCTGCAACTACTGCGGTCTTACGTCTCCTATTTCCACATCTTTCTAGGCCTTCCGCGAGATTTATTCATTTTACATCGAGAAGCACTTCACATTAAGCGAAAATTGCACTTTACATTCAAAATGTACCGAAACTTTAGCCACTCATACGCAGTTCTACTCAATTATAACGTATCTTATCTTCTTCTTCTTCTTCTTCTGCGGTTGCTACTTGTCTTAGCGAAGATTGCTCTCCCGGCAATTATATTCGGTATGATGAAAAGAAAAAGATGAGGAATTGGGATGAATCTTTAGTGATGCTTATAAGATGCTAAGTAACTTAGTTCTTTGTAAATAAAGATAATAGGCATTAAGAACAGGTGGGGATAAGTCGAAAATGAACGAATCTACATTAAAAGGGCCAGAACCGTGAAATTTATGAAGAATAGAGAGAAATGGCGGGCGATATTGTTGATAGAGAGGGCAAGAGAAAATGAGATGATCGATAGAGCCAGTATCGAGACCACAATTACAAAGTGGAGTGGTACGTTTTCGGAGAAGATATAAGCGTTGGGGAGTATATAGAATGTGAAGTCTGTTACGGAGCAGAAAATGGAGATAGGAGGGAGAGAAAGGATGTTGAACGTATCTTATCAAAGCACCAAAAATATCATAATCTACCGGTCACTACCACTGTTGCCAACTCGCCAGTGTGAAATGTCGCTAGTTTAGTACTCTAAAGTCGCTAGAAGTCGCTAAACGCCTCCTGTCAAGTCGCTAAAAAAGTCGCTATATAATTTTACAAAGGAATTAAAATAATTTAAATATTTTTCATGTACAATGAAAGACTCGAGTGTTTTTCTTTTTTAAAAAATGACCATCTTCACAAAACCACTGCACTATGCGCTTTCAAGAATATAAAACTAATAAATATACCATTAAAAGTTTGCAAATACTTAAAATTTTGGATCACTTTTTCCCATTCCTTCTTATAGTGTACGATTATATTTTTTGGAGGGGTTGCGAAATTCATGTTGCTTTCGTATTGGAACAATTCACCGAACTCACCCCACGAAATTTCTGTATAATTTATATTAAGAACAACCGCCGTTAAATTAATATATAAATCACACGTACTACACTGAACCAGAAAAACCACAACGTTCTACGACGTCACTGTCACTGTACGCACTGTGCTATGGAAGAGGTTACCAGCTATTACGCAACTAGTTAGATACGGGAAATTCCCGGATTTCCGAACCACAGTGCAGAAGGGCATAATTCTCAATGCAGCGATGAATCCAACGAAGTAAGTCTCTTATAGCAATAGTGCAACCGAGCGTGTAAAAGCAATTATTAGTATCACAAACTGCTAAATTCTGGAAACTTTAATATTAATATAGAACAAAATATTTGAATTCCTAAATGTCGCTAGATTTGTCGCTAGGCGCTAAATAAAATTTTTTGTCGTTAGACACTTCAAAAAGTCGTTAGTTCTAGCGACAAAGTCGCTAAATTGGCAACACTGGTCAGTACCACTACTATTCGGAACTCCAAACAGTAGTGCCAGATTGATTTTCCTTTTTCCGCTGAAATAGAGCTGAAACTTAGCTGCAATCCGCTAAAATGAATTGTTGTTACTAATATACAAAGAAACAATAAATATTCCAAACAGTATTTGAAAAGTAAGAATAACTAATTATTAGTCACCAATACTGTTGAAGTTACAGCCAAAATGATTCAGCTTATTCATCATCCCTTAATATAACGTCCTCTTTTTCAGTATATGAAGGGATTGAGTTTGATTCTGTATAATTGCGGGACCTTGCAACTGCTCCTCCTTTAGAACCGTTGAGAAAAGTTATTAATCGTTACAAATCATCTGGAAAACCCATATCTTAAGTCAAAAGTATTATTGATTCTTGAATTATTTTGAAACATACTTTAAGGGAAAATGAAATTGTTTCCAACACTCTTATGTTCTTCGAAAGTTGCACTTAAGTTATGTAATAACATTTTCGCACCTACATCGAACATCGGCTGTACTCTCGGAAAATATTTGACCCGTTTGCTTAATGTTTTGTAACAAAACTTCGTAATACCTTGGGTCTCATTCTGTATCAGTCTTCGCAACATATACGTTAAGAACTTTTGGTAGGGAGGCTGTCAAAAGTTTGGGGATGATAATCTCCAAAGTGCAAAATTTGCATGTCATGTCATTATATCTAAAAATTCGTACGTGATATCGAATATTGGAAGCTAAAATAAAAATTCTGTGTTGTGTTTACGGAAGCCGACACGGAATTAGGCCATTTATCGCCTTTTCAAAGCCTTACATTCTTTCTGAACTCAGTGAATTACTTAAATACTTAATTGAGTCAAGAGTATGAAGTCAATGAAAACCGTTTCATTATGTCATGGACCTCATTTCGTATAGTTGTGTTTTTTCGACGCGACGCAAAATTTGCGTTTAGTTTGAGATTTTCTGGATTGAATTAAAATTGTTTTTTCCATTGTTTGCCTTGCGTTGCCATTCGAGAACTTCCAAACGACGAAATAGAATGAAATCCCGTTTCAAGTAACGCTTTTTGGATCCGAATGTTAATTTCCTATTAAGTATAAATAAATTGCACTGCCTTCCTCTGGTTTCTACTTGCAAATTACAAAGATCGATAAACAGATATAAATGCGATTTATCCCAATATAGGTTTATTCGTCCAAAATTATCTCATGTAAAATATTATCTGGTTCACATGAAATATATAGAAAAGAATATGGATGTGATTGCGAACGGTAACTTAACTTCTTTCACTGGATCAGAAAATTTACACATTCCGTTTTACAAGATATCGTGATCTAAATTATAAAGTACAGGATTAACTCTTTGCCGCATGCCCAAAGATGTGCCACACCTTATTCAATTTCTTAAGGAAGTGTGAAGAAAAGTGCATGCAACCAATATCACTAAAATTGAAGCATTAGTACTTAGTAGACAAAAAACGAATGCCACTCAGTGGTAGCAGTATATCAAGTAGTAAATTTTCAGTGCAAGAGAAACTTAAGTGTCTTTTTTTCAAATTTCTATTTTACATATTTCCTTCAACATATCCTTTGTTGGAGCCAAATTTAAGGTGGATCACTACCCGGAAGTCACTATAAGCATTAGTTTATTGCCTTAACCAACGCGTAAAGAAATGGCACATATTATAAGTATTACACTATAAAATAGAGTTATGTGTCAGCTACAACTTGAGATACTATTTTCTGTGCTTATGTATTCTGTTAGCTAAAAAAGTAAAATATAAGAGGAAAACTTGATCAGTTTTAAGATGAGTACGCAAGATGGCGCTTGCTGTTAGATTTTGCTACTCCTGTGCTCAGTTTTACGAAATTATTACTTACAAGCATAAATTATTTTACAAGTAGTTGTCTCATTACGGAACATGAGTATTATATTACCGTTTTTCGTGTTATGTTTTACATTTTATCCAAATATTATTTTGCGTTTACGGAAATAGTTTTAGCGGCTGAATCTCATGCTTACGCAGGACGCCATAATGCTTCGTTGCCAAACTTACATGTGTACTGTTGCAGTCACAGTAGTAGGGCAATTCCTTGTTAGCGTTTGTAGTCCAGAGGCGGAACCTGTGAATTGTGACAAAACTATTACAAATAATAAAAGTGTAAAATGGGGATACGGAAGGAATCATAAACAAAAATAAAGAATCCAACTCAAAGTAAAAGATCGAAGAGCCAAGGGAAGCGAAGAGAAAGGGAGAATAATTCGAAGAAACAGCTAAGCGCTTTTCAATTTTTAACTGTTTGTTTCCACGTAAATATTATACACACGTGTAATACGAAGATAGTTTATTTTGACGATCATTTTGAACTTTAAATATGTAATATGTGTTCTTTAATTTTCTTCTTTTCTTTTCTTTCTTTTTTCTGAAACTAATTTTGCTTAGGTAAAATATTATATCTTCTTGAAAATAATTTATATATGTTTTTGAGCTTTCATACATACCCGTTAGTGTCTGAACCCGTTAGTGGAAAATAGTAATTAATTCCACTTACTAGGGAAGTCGTGGGGTGTTACTCTGACTTCATTTTGATATTATGCTCAGTCGACTCCTTTTTACATATGAAACAATTAGAAGAAATCCTCGATCGCAAGCTTGTTCGAATTATGGACGTTAAAATTTCAAAATTGAACAGATTTTGAAAAAAGTTTGAAGAAACCATTTTTTTGAGATACACGCTTCATTTTTGGTACTGAGGTGTTTTCTTGGATACTCGACGGAATGGTGATGTCAAAACGTACGCATTTTGCAAGATAAGGGAACTTATTGGGGAAGGGATGAAGGGTAATGGCGTCTTACAACTTGCAAATTGCACCCTATTTGGTACACCGGATAAATGGGCTAATAAAATTTATTTGAAACCAACTGTATTGTCATTCAAATGTCACTTTCTGTGTGGCCATCTAAACATTAAACAATGACATGTGTCTCCGAAACGCTTTGCCGCGGGACTAACTTCAACGCGACACTCAACCCAGCCGGCCTCTGTGCATTGTGGAAAAAATAAAATATTTCAGTTTAACATCCGATGATTATACCCTTTAGGCTAAGGAAGACGATGATTAAGGTAAGTGAATGATGATGGAAAAATTGATGGAATGAGAAGAAGGGAGGAAACAGGAGTACCCCGAGAAAACCCATGGACATGATGGTATCCATTGTGGAAGACGGTGTTTCAATATTTCATCGCTAGCCATTTTTTTTAAATTTTCAACGGATTTCAATGGCGATTGTTTGAAAATAGTGGCCAAACTTCAGACAATATTTTACGTATTTCGCGAGAAATGTGACCAAAAAACAAACAATCGGCTAGAGATGATATATTGAAACAGCGGTTTTCTCGAGAATAGAAGTCACCTAGTTCACAACTTTGAGCGCACATTCCCGTTAACCATTTTTTTCTTCTTTAAATTTTTTGGTCTATTTTCTCATTGAATATCTTAAAATATTTTCTGGAGTTTGACCAATATTTCCTAATAATACTGACATTCTAATTGCTGAAAACTAAGCACATGGGTAGCGATGATGTATTAGAACACCGTATTCTGCGATGTATAAGCATAGCCCGACAGGATTCGGAGTACCGCGACAGTGCAAGCCTGTCTGGCGCTGCTCGAGCTGTTTGGACCTAGCTACAGAAGGGAAAGAACCAGGCCAGTACTCAGTCCAAAAATGCGGGGGAACGGTAGAAGTTAGGGGGGCAGATCCAACCATATTATAGTTCATCACCATATTATTGTTCATTTGCAAGCTTATCGTGAAAATTTTAGGGGAGCAGTAAAAATTTAGGGGGAGCCCGGCCCCCTAGATCCCCAGGAATACAGGCCTGGGAAGAACCACAATATAGATCATCACAAGTTTAATTATGAATATCACGTCGTTCTTCATTGAATTTTGCACGCCTGGCAAACCGTTCCCAAGACAAATGTGATTGTTCAATTTGAAGGTGGCCACACAGGATAGTGATATTTGAATAACAATATAGTCCAATAGGAGTATCAAATACATTTTATTAGCCTATTGGCCCCAGGGGTAGAAGTGAAGGAGAATGCGCGGACGCCGTATCCCACCTCGAAAAAAAGTTAAGGCGTCCCCCAGTTCTAAAAAAAAACTATAATGGGTATAGATAGGCAGGGGAACGGCGTGGCGTCATGCCGCTACCTACCGTCCTTCCATCCTTTCAGATCCACTTTTACCACTGGTTGGCCCAGTATGTCAAATGGGAGGCAATTTTCATGGTGTAAGACGCCATTACCCTTCACACCATTCCAAATAATTGCCCTTATCTTGCAAAATGCATACGTTTTGAACTTACTACTGTGTTGGGTATCCAGGAGAACTCCCTGATATCAAAACTGAAGCGTCTATCTCAAGAAATGGTTCTTCAAACTTTCTGCAAAATCTGTTCAATTTTGAAATTTTAACGCTCATAATTCGAATACGCTTGCGATCAAGGATTTCTCTGATCAGGATTTGCCTAACTGTTTCATATGTAAAAAGGCGTCGACTGAGCATAATATCGGAACGAAGTCAGAGAAATATCTCGCGACCTTCTCTAGTTAGTACTTAAAAATTCATAAAACCGTAAAGCTTGATTTTTTTCTATAATGAAAAGAAAGTATTCAGACCCTATGGCTTCACTTGAGAAATGCAACCACTCATGTAGAAATCCTTTTTCTACTCCGGAGCTGCAGTGACCCCGTAGTAGAACATTGCCATCTTGTATGCGGGGTCACTGGTTCGATCCCAGCTTAGCCAGGTGAGCTTTTTGCTGGACACACACCATGTGTGTGTGGATTTTCTCAGAGTTTCTCTTTGTGCTCCTATTTCTCATTCTACCATTTAATTCATTCTTATCATCACCGTCTCGTTTAACCTATATGGCATAACTGAGAGACATGAATGTTTTTTTCTGTAACGTCCTATCATTGTGCTTCGAAGGAAAGATAGAAGGTGATGATGACAACGAATGAAATGGTTGAATGAAAGAAAGGGAGGGACCCGGAAGAAACTCCACTCATGGTTTCTTCACCACAAAGTTCACTTGGCGCGAGCTGGGCCAAAAACCTGACCCACCAGAAGTGAGTGATCTATGTCTAGCTCTTATTGATCCAATATTCTGACGAATATTGTCCGTGAATTCTGATTTGTAAGTGATACGTTTACCGCTTGCGGTTTCAACATAATAATAAGGAGCAGAAATGGAACCCATGCTTGGGACGCTGAATCTATATCAACAAATAATTTCTTGTTATCGCTTACCGTTTTGCTCTACGTAAATTGAAAGTGTGATATGGGGCAATGCAGAATGACTGGATGAAGTAGCTACAATCATTGGCATAAGTCACTGTTCAATCTGTAATATTATCCACGCTGTACTCAGATTTCGGAATGTGTGTGCCAAGATGGTATCACGCCAGTTGATAGACGAACTGAAGCAGCGATGTGTTGATGTGTCACGAGATTTTGCTACGCCGTAAACGAGAAGGTAGTGACTTTCAGAAGAGATTCGTTACTGGGTATGAAACATGGGTGCACTACTACATTCTGGAAGTAAGAAAGCGAGCATGCAATGGCAGTATCCATTATCGGACAAAACCATCTACAGGGAAGTTAGTACTTTCTTCTGGGACCAAAAGGGTGACATTTTGGAGCGTTACAGCATAGGGAACGCATAGTCAATAATATCTTGTATTCCGATCTCCAAAAAGGTCCTAAACTTACTATACGACGTAATACGGACTTCTGAAAACAAATTTCCTCTATAACATAACAATACTCGGCGTCATACTACTGCCTGTGCAATGGCTGCGATCATTGAAGATCTTCATTTCATCCTCCTTTCGTACCGAATCTCGCCTCAGTGGTAAAAGTCACTAAAGATAAAGAAGCTGCAATCTGATGAAGAGGTGCAACGAATGGTGTATGACTGATTGCGTATCCAATAAAAAAAAGTGGGACCTTAAACTTAAAGATTTCATTTCATTTCCAATCAAAAAAAATCTTTAGAGGCATTGGGACACTTTGGAAGTAATGGGAAACTTATATTGAGCGTATAGTCGATTATGTAGAAAAATTAATAATCTAACCAAGAACGATGTACTTGTTATTATCGGAGGGACCAACGATATTGCTAGAAATGAAGCTGATGTGGGTATAAGAAATCTGTGCTCTTTATTACCAAATCTAGCTCATACAAATGTGATAGTTGTAGGTGCTCCACATCGCCATGATCTTATTAGCTCTTCTTTTGTAAACCAAGCGGTAAAAAACTTCAATAAGAAAATTAATACATTAAGTAAACGTTATAGTCATGTGCACCACCTAACTGTTGAGGATTTTCCTCGTAGATATTTCACAAGACATGGTATGCACTTAAGCAATACAGGTAAAAAAGAAATATGCGAGAAACTTAGCGTAATGATGGTAGAGCTTTCAACAAAAATTAGTGTAAATAAAACACGCATAATTATTGATGCAAAGGGTACAGTACGCGAAAACTTTGACATAAATTGCAAAAGTAGTAAAATTCCATGTCAAGAAAATTGTTTCATACCATCTAATGAAGACGGTATCAGGGTAGAATCGAATATTGAAAATATGAATGTTTCAAATGGCATTGTCTCTCCTCAAGAAATTACGTCATATCAGGACAATGTATATAGGAAACCAAACGAGAAAGAAAGCCTCCAACACACCGTCCGGATTATTTTATTATGGTAGGATCATCAACCCAACATAAAGACATCCGTAAAGATAATTGGAGTTCTGATAAACGTCTAATTGACAATAAATTAAAACTAAAGTATATTGAGAGTAATGCTTTTAAAGTGCAGACATGTTATCAAAGTATACAGTCTGACAACTTAAGTTACAAACACAATAGAAACAATATAGTTATTTTCCATCAAAATGTACAAGGGTTTTCGTTGTATAAAAAAAGCATGTTGGAAGAACTACTTTTGGACAAATTGTCAGGAGTAAATTTAATATGTATAACAGAACACTGGTTACAATCAGGCTGCTTAGAATACCTAAGCATTCCTGAATTTCAGCTAAGAGCAGGATACTACAGAAGTATTAGAGATAGAGGGGGAGCCTGTATATATGCAAAGAGGGGTCTAAAAACGAAAGAATGTATTAGGTTTAAGTATTTAAATGTAGAAAAACACTTTGAAAGTTGTGCATTAGAAATAGTAGATTATAACCTTGTAATTGTATGTGTATATAGAACTCCTGAAGTGATAAAAATTTTTATAAATAGGATGGATACAATACTAAATTATTTTATGAAAATCAAGAAGACCGTCGTAATTGTTGGCGATATCAACATAGACTTTTTACAGCCTATAAAACACGAGGTAGAACTTCTTCTAGATTCATTTAATATGGACGCAATTGTTAAAGTTCCCACACGAATCACAAAATACTCTAAAAGTGCAATTGACCAGTTCATAGTGAGCAAACATCTTAACTACAACACAGTAGACGTCTTCAACAGGGGTTTCTCAGACCACCTTCCCCAAGTACTCGACATACATGTAACTCCTAATAAAATTTTTTGTAATGCAAAAGCAAGTAGTGTAACATACAAAAGAAAATTTAATGACGAAAATATACAATATTTTAATCACCTTCTCAGGGAAGAAAATTGGAACGAGCTTTATATACATAATCAGGTTAATGAAGCTTTCAGTTATTTCATTGACACCATAAGATTCTATTTCGATCTAGCATTCCCTGTTGTAAAATGTGTAATTTCAACAAAACAATCAAAACCCTGGGTAACACAAGGGATCAGAATAGCAACCAAAAAAATGAGACTTCTTAACAAAGCTAAAACACAAGGAAATCTATCACCACATACAGAGACATATTACAAAAGATACAAGAACATATACAAACGGGTTCTGAAAGCAGCAAAAAAATTACACAATGACACAATCATTAAAAAATCAGATAATAAGTCGAAGGCGTTGTGGAAACTAGTGAAGAGCGAGTTAAGTTTAAACACTCGTAATGATGACGGTAATTTAGAGGTAATTAAAAATGGCAACATAATAAAAGACCCTCGTATAATTGCTGACCTATTTAATAACTATTACACCAACTTATCACATACGTACAATAATGATCCAGCATTGTCCACTTCGAAAATATTCTCAAAAATTTGCAACAATACAATGTATCTACATCCAGCTACTAATGCAGAAATAATAAAGGTGGTAAAGAAAATGAAAAGTAAATGGTCAGCTGGCGTAGACGGCATACCGCCAAGTATTGTAAAGAAAAGCATTAATATATTGCTGACTCTCTGTGTTTCCTCATAAATATGTCGTTTTCAAGTGGAGAATTCCCTAGTATATTAAAAATTGCAAAAGTAAAACCAATATATAAAAAAGGCGACAAATCAGCGCTTGAAAATTATAGGCCTATTTCGCTTCTCTCAATTTTCTCAAAAATCTTAGAAACCACAATGAGTGTCCGGCTAGCATCCTTTTTACTTAAACATGATCTAATAACACGAGCAACATGGCTTCCTACAAGGGAAATCAACGGAAACCGCAATATATAACTTCGTGGAAAGTGTACATAAAAGTTTAGATAGTAAGGAGAAATGTATAGGTGTTTTTCTGGATCTTTCGAAAGCATTTGACTTAGTGTCACATAGAAATCTTCTCTCAAAACTACAAGATTACGGAATAAGAGGCATTGCATCCAAATGGTTTCAATCGTATCTGAAAAATCGGCAGCAAGTAGTAGAAATTACATACAATAACAGGGATACAAACAAGCTACACACTACATATCAGAGAAACAAGAAATAACATGTGGAGTGCCACAAGGATCCGTATTAGGGCCACTATTATTTTTGATATATATATTAACGACCTACCAATTAATATTGCTCCAGCAGAAGCATCCCTTTATGCAGATGACGCTAATATTATAGTAAAAGGTAAAAGAAATGAGGTTGTTGAAGGTAGTGGAAACGAAATCCTTTGTAAAATCTCTCACTGGGTTAAAGAAAATAAGCTTAAATTAAATATTGAAAAGACACAAGCAATCAATTTTCATCACATGCGCAACAAACATGCACAGCCTAGGAACATTATAATTCAAAATAATGAAATAGAATATGTAAACTCAACTAAGTTCTTAGGAATTTGGATAGATAAAAATCTTTCTTGGGATGTGCAAATAACTAAGCTTAGTAAAAAATTAAACCAAATATATTTCGCAATTAAAGTTCTTAAAAATGTTTTAAGAGAGTCTACTTTAAAAACAATTTACTTTGGATTATTCCAATCGAATTTAACATTTGGTATTATATTTTGGGAAAATACACACAAGGCCAAAGTCATCTTTACGATACAGAAACGAATAATAAGAATGATGGCAACTGCTAAACCAAAAGATCATTGCAAACCAATATTTAAAAAACTTCGTATACTCCCAGTACCCTGTTTGTATATTTTAAATCTATTGATATTTGTAAAGAAACACCTACAAGGTATCCTTACGCGAGTAGAACAGCAACATGATCATGACACAAGAAACAAAGAAAACTTTTCTATTGTAGAACACAGAACAGTATTATATGAAAAAGGATGTAAATACGCGGGTATCATGCTTTACAATAAACTTCCGAAAGAAATTAAAACTCAGGACTCTGTTGCTAAATTTAAAAAAGAACTCAAGAAATATTTATTACAACATTGCTTTTACTCGGTAGAGGAATACATCAACTGCTAAGTAAATAGAAACGTTACAGGATGTACAGTAAATCAATGTCATTACTTGCTTTTAGCATTGCATATTTGTTGGAGGGTTTCTAAATACACTGCAAGTAATAATTGCTAAGTTTATTTTTAACAATGATGTCATGTAAAATGTATAGTGTAATAAGATGTAAGAAGTAAGGGTTAATTACTAACCTAGTGTATGTAATTTTCACTATTATTGTTTCTTTTACTTTTGTATTCATATGTAAATGACGTGTCCGCTTCATATGCATTGTATTACAGTGCTAAATGTATGAAAAAAGGACGAAATAAATACAATACAATATATGAAGTACATCAATCAAGGTTCAAAAGCAAATACTTGCAAAACACATGGAGAAATGAAGTAGGTTAAATATACTAGTAGATTTTAATAAAATTAGCTGTAATAAGCTTGGTAGGTAGAACACCTCTGGCGCATGAGATCGTTGGTTCGATCCCACTTTTCGCCAGGAAGACTTTCTGTAGGACCCATAGTGTGCGTGGATTTTCTCGGATTTTTCCCACTTCCGTCAGTCCACCATTTCGATAATCATCATCACTGCTTCTTTTAGATTCAGACTATAATCGTGGAATATTAAACTAGAAAATTTCAAATAGCGCCTTCGGCACTCTATCACCCGTGCTAACGCGTAGTTTTACTCGCTGCGAGAATTTATGCGGAGTCATTCTGACGCGTAATTACTAAAGAGTTCGACTAATATATGTTTCCTGCAGTAGTCAGGCCTTTAGTATGACGCTAATCATACGTCAAAACGACTCTGCATAAAGCCCTATCTTAGTTTCCTTATTCCACCTGGATTGTTGAACAAATCTGTATGTAAGTAAGGAACCTAGTAAAAGTTGGTGATAATTTTCATTTAACGTAGCCATGTTTGGTCCAGAAAACGCTGGAATTTTAGCCATAATGAATATCATCCCGGTAGCCCCTCCAAAATTGTAGGGGGGATCGGCTGAAGTTAGAGGGGGCTCGATCCAACAATATTATAGTTCATTTGCAAGCCTACGGAGAAATTTTAGGGGGGTCCGGCCCGCCTAGACCCCCCTGGATACGGGCCTGATGATTATGCCATCTAAAGTAAAGTTACACTAAGACATTCAACTTACAAAATATATGCACTGGGGAACACAACTTACAAAATACCTGCACGGGAATACAACTAACAAAATACCAAGTTTGAAGGAACTGAGTCTGTTTTGTTGAAATGATCGGATTTGTTTAATGGTTTTGTATTTGGATACTTATTTTTAATTTGCACCTTTGAGACATCTAGTTATAGATAAAAGTATATCTTTGTAATTTGCAAAGAAAATTTTACCATGCAAGTAGTTTTCGTTACCCCTAAATGCAGTTTGAGTCGAATTTTGCCCAAAAAACGCTGGAATGTTAGCCATGATATTTAAGCCCCTAAAGTAAAGCTGCTCCAAGGATTGCAACTTCGCCTATAAATTAGCATTTTTGAACCTACTAAGAATATGTTTTGTCCTATCTACGTAGGTAATGATTTTGTATTTGTACACGTATCCTTAATCTGCACCGTAGAGGCATCTAATTATAAATAAATGTATAACGTTTAACTGCCGTTTTCTAAGAAACTATTACCATAGAAATGATATGATTTCCCCCTAAATGCAAATTGAGTTGCTCTTTGACCAAAAAACAAGGGGATTTTAGCCATGATATATTAAATCTCTAAAGTAGAGATACGTTTTACACCAAGGATTACAACTAGGCGTATAAAACACCATTTTTTGAGCGTACTGAGAGTCTGTTTTGTCCAAAAGATGAAATTTATGTAATGATTTTGTATTAGTATAGGCATTCTTAATCTGCATTGTAAAGACATCTAGTTTGAGAGATCCACATAACGTTTCATAAGTTAAAAACCACTTTTGATCAAAGAATATAATTAATTCATATTTTAAAGCAGGCAGTATTGAAATGGAAATAAAAGCTCTCATTTCTCTTTGTTGTAAATCATGTATAAAATGCGGCCGTGTCTAAACACTTTTCTATCCGTAACTCATGTGGGAACATCGCATGTATCGCAATGAGCTCTGCCATCTAGTGAGAAAGTTTTACCCTAAAGGTGACTAGCGATCCAGCTTAAGGATGTCCAGAACTGGTGCTTTTACCTTAGTATTTTGAAATGATTTCACATGACTAAATCTAACCTTCTGTTACGTTGTGTTTAGGTACAGCGGCGGTAAGAACTAATATATTTCGTATCCCTCCTTCATGTGCCGGGTCATTTTAATCGAAAAATGAACATTTTTGACGACAACTCCTTTTATCAATTTCCGAATGCGAATTACATGAAATTTGTCTTCTAACCATTATGTGAAATTTTATACTTGAAATTTTGTATCTTATGTTTTTGAGAGAGCCGAGTGGCGCCCTATTCGCAAGAGTATCAGGACTTTGGAAGATTATATGAAAACGCCAGAACATAAGTCTTGTTTTATATTATAGCCCTCTTTCTGTCCATTTAATAACTAACCTGTGTAATACTAAATCTGATTTCCCTGTAACAAAGTACGTAAAGTTTAAAGGGAGAAAAATAAAATAATTGATCTGATCTTATTAAAAATTCATCTTACGTTTATGTTTCTGATTTGCAGGAGATAAAACTTAAACAATGAGTTTACACATTCTAATTTGAAACTCCGGACCGAGAGTTTCTTTCAAATTAAACATTGCCATCAAATTGGTTTCCGGAGGACAAGATGAACTTTCCTGAGAATAAATATCTTTATCAACCGTATTGTGACATATTGTAAAAATTGATATCCAAACTCGTCTGAAACAATTGAAAATAAAGAAACTTATGTTTACGTTGAAGCGGCACCCACATAACACAAATCGTACCGCATCCAACGGTCGAGCTAAATATATAATAACTATTTTTGTACATTCAATTATGGCATAGCATTAAATATTGTAACAAAGTACAACATATATATTTACTAGACATTATCTTTCAAACGTTCCATAACTCATTGCTGGTACATTATTGTTTGTGTAAATATTTCCTACTGAATATATAATAAATGCTTTTTGTAATTTCTATTATGGAAGAGAAGTAAATATTGTAATACAATACAATATATAATTTTCCTAGACATTATCTTTCAAATATTCAATGAATCACTAACATAGAATATTCAAACAACATTTCTCTTGAAAATATTTGCTACTAAGTATGTAATAAACATTTTTTGCATATTCAGTTACTGCATTGCACCAAATATTATAATGTAATATGACATAAATACTTGCTAAACCTTGTCTATCAAATATTCAATGATCACTAACATGAAATATTCATACAATAGTTTTCGCATAAATATTTTATATTAAATATATTATAAATATTTATTGCATATTGAATTTTGGCTTAGCAATATATATTGCAATGTAATGTAACAAAAATATTTACTGGACATTTTATTTCATTTGTTCAATGATTCACTAACACTAAATATTCATTCAACATTTTTCGTGTAAATATTTCCTACTAAATACATAGCAAAAAATTACTATATTATATTTTGGCATAGCAGTAAATACTGTTATGTAATATTACATAAATATTAGGTAAACATTGGTTTTCTAATATTTGATGAATCATAAACACGAAATATTCGTACAACATTTTTGGTGGAAATATTTGTTACTATACATATAATAAATTCTTCTAGTATATTCCGTTTTGGCATAGCAGTAACTATTGTTATGTAGTATTACATGAATACTTGCTAAACATTGTCTATCAAGCATCCAATGAATCACTAACATGAAATATTCATACAATAGTTTTCATATAAAGATTTTCTGTTAAATATATGATAAATATTTATTGCATATTCAATTTTGGCTTAGCAATATATATTGTAATGTAATTCAACAAAAATATTTACTGAAAATTTTCTTTCATTTATTCCATGAATTACTAACACGAAATATTCGTACAACATTTTTCTTGTAAATATTTTCTACTAAACATATAAGAAATACTTTTAGTATATTCCATTTTGGCATAGCAGTAAATATTGTTATGTAATATTACGTAAATATTTCGTAAACGTTGGCTTTCAAATATTTGCTGAATCGTAAACACAAAATATTCATACAACATATTTCGTGTAACTATTTCTGTATGTAACATTACAATATAGTTACACGAGTAGTAAATATTGTTATGTAACATTACAAAAATATTTATCAAAGATTGATTTTGAAATATTTGCTGAATCATAAACACGAAATATTCATACAAAGTTTTTGGTGGAAATATTTGTTACTAAAACATATAATAAATATTTTTAGTATATTTCATTTTGGCATAGCAGTAAATATTGTTATGTAATATTACATAAATACTTAGTAAACACTGGTTTTCAAATATTTGTTGAATCGTAAACACAAATTATTCAAACAACATTTTTCGTGTAAATATTTCCTACTAAATATATAATAAATATTTTTAGTACATTCCATTTTGGTATAGCAGTTAATATTGTTATGTAGCATTACATAAATATTTTCTAAACATTGTTTTTTTAAATAGTTGCTGAATCATAAAAACGAAATATTCATACATCATTTTTGGTGGAAATATTTGTTACAAAACATACAATAAATATTTGTAGTATATTTCATTTTGGAACAGCAGTAAATATTTTTATATAATATTACATAAATAATTAGTAAACATTGGTTTTCAAATATTTGTTGAATCATAAACACGAAATATTCATACAACATTTTTCGTGTAAATATTTCCTACTAAATATATAATAAATAATTTTAGTACATTCCATTTTGGCATACCAGTAAATATTATTATGTAACATTACATAAATATTTACTAAGCATTGGTTTTCAAATATTTGCTGAATCATAAACACGAAATATTTATACAACATTTTTGGTGGAAATATTTGTTAATAAACATATAATAAATATTTTTAGTATATTCCATTCTGGCATAGCAGTAAATATTTTTGTAATATTACATAAATATTTAGTAAACATTGGTTTTAAAATATTTGCTGAATTAGAAAAACGAAATATTCATGCAATATTTTTGGTGGAAATATTTGTTACGAAACATATAATAAATATTGATTAAACATTTTTCTTCAAATATTCATGCAATAACAAAAAAGAAACATTTATAAAATGTTTGTCATCAAATATTTCTTGTTACACATTCATTACATATTTTTTAAACATTGTTTTTTGAAAATAAATGTTGTTTCAATATTGAGTATAAATTCAATATTCAAAAAATATTTTTCAACTTTCAATGCTGTTAGGGGAAACACACCACTTCTTGCTAAAGCATCATCTGGGTAAGCCTGCTTGATCATATCAAACTTCTCTGTCGCAGATTTACCGAGTTTAACACAGAATTTAATCGCGTACCTCTGCTCTAACGAACGCTGCATTTTCGGCTTGCACCACTCACAGAAACACGTCGCGCGAAAAAGCCTATCCTGACTCTCCGTGTGCTCGGAGACAACTGACCAGCCGCTCGTTCCTTAGCTAGGAACGCCCTCTACCGGATCCAGTCGGTGCGCGCACGCTCCGAAGTATAGTCATGGCGGAATAAAATCAGTCCTATTACTTCCTGGACAAACCCTGTATATTGGTTTGTTAGGACAATAAAATGAGGATATGTTGGCAAGTATTTTAATAACAATCTATGAAGAAATTTCGAGGAAAATAATAAAAAACGTATTGAAAAAGATTTTGCAATATTTACGTTCTTCTTCTGTTTGTTCAAATATAACAATTTTCCTTTCGTTATGACCTCAATTATTATAAAAAGTACATACTGAATACTGTCTTGTAAACTATCTTCTAATATAAATAAAATAAAGAGTTTGTTTGTGTGTTTGTCTGTCTGTCTGTGTGCGGCCTGGGGACCAGAAGAGTGGACCGAGAGTTACCAAATTTTGGTCAGGGGTACCTTGGCCCAGGCCCCGGATCAAGATTCAGCGATTTTTTTAAATTTCGAAGCAGTGGGGTCTCAGGGGGCTTTTACCGGAACCGGCTTGGGAACCAGACAAATTGACCGTGCGTTACCAAATTTTAGTCACGAATACCTTGGTCAAGGCTCAGGACCAGAGTAAACGTTTTTATCGAAATTCGAACCAGGGGGACTCAGCGGGGCGTTTACCGGGACATGTAAAAGTAGTAGAAAAGTAGTAGTAAATAAATTTTAGTATTTATTTATTTAACAATCACCAGATACAGCTCAGAGGCCATTTTGCATTGAATATCCAACAACATTAACAATTGAAAGGATTTGGGAAGGTATCGCCCAGGGCCAGTTTAGTAGGTGCCATCCCGGCATTTGCCTGGTAGGACTGAGGGAAACCCTGGAAAACTTCAGTCAGGATGGTAGGCAGCGGAATTCGAAGTCATGACCTCTCGAATGCGAAGCCAACGCTCTACCACTTGAGCTATTGGTGTCGAATTCATATTTTTCGCGGTCGCTGAAATCAATGGTGAAACTCTAGTCGCATGAACTTCAAATTCACGCTATTCGGCTCCGGGCCGGGGGTCACCGGAGGGGGCTGAGATACCAAGACATATAAAAGTAATCCAAAATGACCGATATTAGTGTCAGATAGTTTTCGCGGTCGCTGAAATCAATGGTGACACTTCCATTAGCGATGACTTGCAAGTATACGGGCGTCAGCGGGGTGTGGATACAGAGGCATGTAAAAAATATCCCAAAATCACCGATATTAGTATCAAATCCATAGTTTTCGCGGTCGCTGAGATCAATGGTGATACTCCCTCAGGCGTTGACTTCCAAATACAGCCCCTGTGCGAGGCATGTGTATATTCAACTAGTTTTACAATATATGCGTTCCTTTCTCTGTTGAATCAAATGCTAACAGAAATTTCTTTCAACATATTTTTTTGTTTTTATTATTCCGTCAACTACTGTCGGTTCCAAATGACAGGTTAAAGGAGCAACAGAAAATTGTCCTTGAAATAACATGTTTGATACTGCAAGGATGCGATGACGAAAAGTTATAATTAAAAATGTCCACGCTGTTACACAACGGCACTTACGTTTTCGAAAGCTTGAAATCTCCCTGACTAATAGCAGGAATTCAGAGAATTCCATAACTTTTCTTGATTTTTCAAATTCTCTGACTCTTCCAGAATACCTCGCTTACTTCGCCACCATATTGCAAGTAATACAAATCTCCTCATAAGAAAGTGTAAGCAAAAGCTTCCTGTAGTTTCCTTTTTAGTTTTTAAAGCTGATCCTACTTTTTGTCATTTCATTTTGTTTTATCCTTCCTTATTTGTTTTTCATTTCTGGTCTCGAAGGGGGTCCAGACCCCCCTGACCCCTCCTTGGCTACGTGCCTGAGTGTTGATTACAGATTTTCTCGTGGAAGAATTTAATTACACTATAGGTGAAAAGCAGTACTGCGAAAATACGTGTAATTCATATTGAGCACGATAGGAGACAATGTTCATTTCAGATTTTCCAGTGCGGAGGGATTGAATAAATGATGAGTGAATATAGTACTGTGAAATTTCTGGTAACTCAGATTGAGCACGCTCGGGAAATGCCCTAGAGGGAATTTCGAAGCTCTAGGCCCAAGAACCACCTCTATAATCATCACTGACTGCCATTTCAATAATGTGTTTTATGGTCTTATGTCCGTGTTCACATCCTTTACCTCCCCCTCCAACAGGATACTTGATACTTTTTCTATTCCAAAGTTTTGTGCTAGTTTTCTGCCGAAACCTTGAGTTTTGAACTCTTATCGGTTTCGAGTTAGTTAATTATTAAAGTTTAGGATTCCATTTCTGCATCAAGATTATGTGAGACGTAGACTCAAAGATTATGATGAAACTCAAACACAGTAATCGTCCAAATTTTGTAAGAGACTCCCACTGGGAATCGAATGTGCAACTACGTCACGAAAGGCGCGCGTGCTAGCTACTAGAACACCGGAAATGGCGTCACTATTTTTTAGTCTCTTCAAAATTAAGTTGTATTGACATCTTACAAGTTGTATGTACTTGCATTATAAGAAACAAACATAAATTAAAATTATAAGAACATCTTAATAAAATCTTTATAAACGTTTAAGAATATCAGTGGCGGCTGGTACTATATGTTGCATGGTTGTGCAACCGGATATTTTTTTAAATACTAAAAATATTTTTAAGTGTTAAAGTAGTGTATCAGTAAAAAATAAACCTTTGCTCTTGAGCGCAAAACAGAATTGATGCATTTCTGAAAAAAGTCAATTAAAAAACGGAAAGAAAGAGAGAGATTTACCTTTCCAGTGGCAGCGAACGTTGCCACTGGAAGCAGTAACATTGAGCATATGGCAGCGAGCTCCTATCTCTTAACATGGGGAAGTGGATTTATTCTTGCAACGCTCCTATCTTCCCGTATTGGTCCCTTACGGTTGCATTTTTTCCGCAACTGGTCAGCTTCTGTAATAGTTACGAATTCCTCCGCTTAGCAGCGCTTGACTCAGTTGACAGGGTGAGGAAGATACAGACGCGTGGAAGAAAGAAGTTATTCACATAACATAAACTCGCAAAGAACAAATATAAGTCTGGTGGTAGCAGGGCGGATCCAGGCTGAAAGTTTGGGGGGCGGTCATTCGAAGTCAATAGATTTTATTTAACATTTGTAATACAAAGGTGAAAATTCTTGGGATAAGATTTATTTTTTAAAAAATCCTATTCTGGGGGGGGGAAGGGGGGTCAATCGAGTCTCCAAGAAGAAAATGTCTTACTACGGGTCTAATTCCTAGCTCTGTGTCCTTCGTGCACATGATTCCGTGTTCGATTTCCGGCGGAGAGCATAAATTAATATCAAATCATTCACTTCCAATACTCATCTGTCTTCTTTAGCCTAATTTGCTGGAATGTCAAACTATTTTTTTTTTAATTTTCAAAGGAAAACATCTTAGATTTCATGCTTCTTTACAGACAAAAAAATACGTGGTTCCTGAAAATGGACTTTTTGTTCCGTATATTTATACAAAGAAATGCTAACAAAATGCATATTGTCGGAGGAGAGAGGTGTTTCTAGACCCCAAAGAAAATAAAGCGGAAAATATTTGCGGTAGCGATGCTTTCTATTCAGAGAAACTTGGCGAGCAGCATTTCAGATTTCAATAAAGTCATAGAAAAATTTGAAGCCCGAAAGATCGAAGAAAGACCTTCCATTCTAAAATAATGCATAGTTTATATAATTAAATAATTTTGTTTAACTGCGTGCATGCAATTTTCTTGCTTTTTTTTCTTCTTTTCGGATTAACGCCATCATTCATGACTTACAGCACATACTATATATTCGATTTATCTCGTGTTCAATAACATGAGTGTAGAGGTTTTGTATATAAATAGTGTATAAACGTACATTGATAGTGGTTGTTTGAAAAAAGGAAATAGCTTATATATTAAATTAATATTCGAGAAATAATTTAATCAATAATATACAATTAGAGCTTAAAAGACTTTCCTCTTCATATTTCCTGAATATTTCTTGGATAGGACTCAAGAATGCTGGGGGAGGGGAACACTTGCGCGTACCTACATACCTTTGATATTGCAACATTGCAACCGGTGCTTGTACAGACTACGATCCGCAACTGAAGAATATGTTGAAAAGGCCTGAAATTTCTCACTCTTATTCCCTCCCATGTCGTGGTGCTATTTAAAAGTGTACTTTTAAAAAAATAACAATTAAAAAAACTCTACAGTCGAACCTACAACATTGGAGGGCAAATAGTCTAGTTTTTCTTAATGCATAAGTTTACATTAATTAAATTCAAAAGTTGCATTCTAACTTCTTTTTAAATTGTATCAAAAGTACCACTATTCGTCTTAGCACTAATGAGAACTATGGATTCGCCTTTAATATCCGTCATTTTCGATTACTTTTAAAATATAACTCTTCCCGATTCTTCAGGGATGAACTTGAACGGCATGGAAACAGTCATTATCCATATCAGCGACTCACCCGAAAACTATGGATTCAACACGAATATCGATCATTACAATTATTTTAAAATGTCAGCTCCCATGCGTCCTAAGAATGCATATTATCTCTGTTCTTAACCTACAAGTAAAACAGGAAGTGGTAGCGATTAACTATTTCCTGTTTTTAACGTTGATTGCTATGGAAGAAAAACTGTAATAGATAACAAAACGCTGTTTTCCATAATCGATTAACCATCCGTTCTCATCTCCATCCTTAACCCTATACTAAAACCATAGGTGGTAGACATCAACCCTTTCCGGTTTTAACGTTGATCACTGCAGAGCAGAAACCGTTACCCGGTTTTCTACAATCGACTAAGAATACACTTCATCTTCATTCTTTACCCTCTACTAAAACTGGAACTGGTAGATATCAACCTCTATACGGAAGTAGGTATCAAGACGCAGTTTTCTGCAATCAATTAAGCGCCCCAAGAATATAATTGTGTCCCCAGTACAATCCCTTTACTAACACGGGGAGTGGTATAAATCTACTATCACTTCCTATTTCATTATTAATTAAGAAAATATTGTGTGAGCCTCCTTAGTGTCTTCATCAGAGTTTATTCAATACAAGCCTTCGTCTTGCTGAAGGCTTTGCTCTCAGACTCGCAAATTTGTTCGGTCTATCGCTTTGCATCTCAAACCTGGAATCATCAGTGTTTGCTAGGCTTACGGCCTCGCACCTCACATACCTGCAAGTATACTGAATTTCAGTTGAAATACCTGGGGGCTTTGCTCCCAGGCCACCGTGTCTGTTCGGCCTATGGCCTTGCACTTTATATATCAGGAAGCATACCAATTTGAGTTCAAATACCACGTTTCATGTCTTCAACTTTACGGGATCCCGGGATATAAACATCTTAGTATAATAATAATTGTAATATCCACCTCTATTCTCTTCCAAACCCTTTTCTTCCCTTCTAGATCACAATCAAAAACGCTGAAATATGTATCTAATTATTGGGATTACAGAGTAAGATTTATAATAATATTGTACAGTTGGTACGTTGGTCCATCCCGTCCGTTACTCCGCACGATACTCTCGAACGAAACTGAATTTGATTTCTGTTTTTTGCAATTGATAGCTAAAGTAATTATCTCGAAAGAGTTCGTTAGTAGAGGATCATAAACCAGGAGGTTGTGGATCAGAAACCAGGAGTGGTAGAAATCAACCATTTTTGCTTTCAACGTTGATCCTGTAAACCAAAAAGGGTAATAGATAGCAAGAAACTGTTTCCGGCAGTCAATTTAGGATCCCAAGAATACCTTTCAACTCCATCCTTAATACTGTATTGAAATAGAAAGTGGCAGGAATAAACAAGTTCCCGCTTTAACATTGAATGGGGAAAAAGGGTAATATATAGCGAGAAGCAGTTTTGGGAAATCGACTAAAAGATTCCAAGAACACCTTTCATTTCTATCCTTAACACTTTGATAAAACTAGAAGCGGTAGAAATCAACAATTTTCGGTTTATTTTCATTACTGTCGAGCAAAAGCTGTAATAGATAGCGAGAAGCTGTTTTCGACAATCGACGGAGCATCCCAAGAATACATTTTGTCTTTCCATAACATTCTAATAAAATCAGAAATGACAGGGTGTCTACTAAAATTCCAAAATGAAATTTCATGACCTTTTCTTTAGCAAACCATTAAATTTAGTAACATTCTCAAAAGCGAATTTGAGTGCGACTTGGGCCAATTTTCACGCACGTGATAGAAGCGTGCTTTACTTGTGATTTGGTAGCGTCTAAAACCATATACGTTTTTGGTGGTGAATTTTGACATTTTATAGTGTACTTATATTTGTACAGATAAAATGAATCGTGATCCAAAAACAAAATTTGTTGACTTTCATGACCATTTTCTGATTTCGTGACTTTCTTTAATTCTTTTCGTGACCGATAGACACCCTGGTAATCCAGTATGACCTCCAGGTTCAATGTAATATACATAGAATATGACCTATAAGAAACAGCGAGAAGGTTTTTTTAATGAGTTAGCGTTCTTAAAATAGGCACCATCTCTTGTTTTGCCCTGTACTCAAAGGTAATTATTAGAAATCAACCACTTCCGGTTTTAACGTTCATCGTTGTACAGTCTTGTTCAAGAAATCTTGACCACTCATCCTGCTATGAAAGATGATATTCTTGCAACCGCAAAAGGAAATTATAATGCTGTGGCACTAAATAAACTTCTTAATCGACCAAACAAAATTCACATTTATTTGATTTAATTCTAACTATAGGTAAGACCACAGGCCTTTTCTAAGAGAGGTGAGTGGCAAAGTATTCTTGAACAAGACTGTATATGACAAACGGCAATAGATAGGCACTTTTTTGTATTCGATTAAGCGTCCCTAGAATATATTCCATCTCCACTCTAATCACCAGTAAATAACACTAAGTGGTAGATATCTACGAAAACTTCTGGTTTCAATTTTAGTTGAAAAATATTGGGTGGTCCTGTTTACTGTCTTTAAGTGATTTTGTTTTAAATGAGAAGTCCTAAAGCCAAATTTCATGTTTGTAACTTTAAGAGATTGTGAGATACCGATATGCTATTATATGAGTAATAATTCCTATTCTCACCTTTTCCTTCTCCTTTATTATTAAGATATAAAAGAAATGGTGAAATATGTTCTAAATTATTTTAAATTGGAAATCCAAATACCAAATTTTAAGTTCCCAGTCCTATACGCTTCGGAGATAAGGGTATCTTATTAAAATAACTCTCACCCCAATTGCTCCTCTTTTCGTGAAATTTTTTTAAAAAATTTCTTAGTGGTACCCACGTCACAAATCCTATGTAGGTGTAAATTCAAAGTTTCTAGGTAGTCCCTAGAGCAGTGACTCCTAATCTAGGGGTGCGAGTCTCTGACAGAACTAAATTTAAAATTACAAATATTACGAATGTTGTAACAAACATTAAATTAAATATTTAAACACGAAATAACTATTCTGTAAGAACTGTGGTTTCATTGACAAAACTGGTAAAATATAATATTCCACTGCACTACAATGCTATGCAGGAGTCTTGCTGGAAATAAATATAAATTTGTGAGAATATGGCTATTATTATTTACTATTATTATATGCAAGCCTGTTCTTCGTACGGGTAGAATAGGTTTATGGGAATATATTTGAAAGTTATATTTGATCACTCTTTCCCCATTACGTAACTTATCTGAACAAAAGTGAAATAAAACCCTTAGCTCAACCATTTTCAAAAATGTGTTTCATACGATGCAGTATTTATTCTTTGCAAGAAATCTAAATTCTCTTCTGCTTTTACGATTCTTTTATTTCGAAATGAGTTGATAAAATAGAAATGTCCCACACGCTAAATATGTTTAAAAATTCATTTCAGACGTTTCAAACACTTTGCCACACTGTAACCTCTTTTGGAAGCAGAATTTTCGAAAACGCTTGGCATGTCCACATGATGACCTCGTTAAGTAAAAAGTTATATACCTAGTTTCATCTCCTTGGCTTGGAAGATATTTAATTTTCGCCATATATATGAACTCCTCCACCCTCTTAGGATACGAATTTTAATGAAACTGACATGATTAAGAAATGGCTTCAGCCAAGTGCTAACTATGTTCTAAAATTCTCAATCATTTTTCTTGAGATGAGGCGGAAGTGGAATTTCCTAGAACGCTGGGTTGCGTGTCTACTTGGTTTTATATTAAATCTCATCTTCATACATGAGAGATTTGAAAGATACAGTATTTTTAGCAAATATTTGAGACCTTGACCCCTCCCCTTAGGATACGCATTTCAGTGAAAGCGATATGATGATACCATGCTCTAGAATAGTTCTAAATATGTTCACTAATTCTCCTCGAACATTCTATGATGATGTGACAGCGAACGCTGATTTGAATGTCGAGAAATAAGTAAATTAATTCCTCCCTCCTTCTGCTTAAAAGGAGAATTTCGAATACTCTGAAATACGTATTTCATTCTTTTTAATTCAGAGTTGGTATACGAAATTTCACATTTCGAATTTAAGCGAATTTCACATTTCATGACATTTTCTGAATAAATAGTGGTAAATTTTAATATTATGGAAATCGTCTCCTTTCTCCATCTTTAAGAGGGGAATTTCCGGAAACATACGTTCAATTGCTTTTAGTTAAGAAATCAAAGCCAAATTTCACACCTCAAACATAAGCAAAAGCAGAAATTTTAACAGGTAGACACTATCCTCCATTCTCATCTTAGCACAGAATTTTCGGAAAAGCTAAACATGTATTGGTTTATTTCTAATTGAGTTTAATTTTGAAATTTTACGTCTCCAATATAAAGAATTCTTACATTTATCACTTTCTAAAAATAAATGAAATAAAATACAGTTGAAAAATTAATGTTATAGGAATTACTTCTTTCTTTTTTAGGTGCGGAATTTTCAGAAACTGTGAGAAACATGTTCAGTTATTTTTAATGGTTAGTTTATATGCCTAGTTTCATCTTCCTTACCTCAGGGATTAGCAACATACACTATGCTTTTTACGCCCCTAAGGATACATGTATCCAAAAATCCTTCGTTATCCATTGCTTTCGTCAAAAAGATTATTTTTGCTAATTATAGCATTATGGCTTGGTCGATAATGAGTAACTCACTTATATTGTCTTATATACAGTATAGATTATTAATATTATTGTTATTATTTTTGTTGCTATTACTGATGATTTGAGAATTCAATGCTACAACTAAAATTGCAGAAACGGTCAAAGACATGCGCGAATGATGTGGGCGTGAAGTATGTAGGGATTAAGAATGTGGACGCTTGTTAAAAATGTTGGAACTATTGCCCTAGAGGATCCCAAAATTTTAATTTAGAAAACACAGCGTCTTGTATCATTTCATACTTTATAACACTACAACGAATAATCTATAAGAACATTGTACTTATGTTAAATTACCTCGCTGAACAGTACTAAATGATCACCGAAGGCTAACATGAAATGGAGGCCTCACACAACTAGATCCGCTTCTTCTTGAGTTAACTAAACATCAAGTATAACACCGAAGTACCATTATAGATAGAGTGAGACTGTAGAAAAAATGAACCTTTCCTCTAACAGTTAAAAGAATAACAGAACATGGACGCAATAATAATAATAATAATAATAATAATAATAATAATAATAATAATAATAATAATAATAATAATAATAATAATAATTCAATTTCTTAAAAATAATATTCAAAAATACATAGAGGAAACTGCAGTCTGGTGATAGTGATAAGGAACCAGATTAAAACGTATTAGCCACTTCTCGACCCACTGAGGAAGAGAAAAGTTGAAAGTAAGAGATGAAAGGTAAGTAAGGAATAGTAAGAAGAAGAATGCAGTTGGTAGATGATTTGAAAATGGAATTAAATATTGGGAATTAAAAGAGGAAGCTGAAGATCCAAAAAGGTGAAAGAAGAATTTCCAGACAAGAAACTAAGAAAACACATAATCACACTCACATCTCCCATTAGTCCTAGTACCTGGCAAAAGGTAGAATACTTAATAATAATAATAATAATAATAATAATAATAATAATAATAATAATAATAATAATAATAATAATAATAATAATAATTCAATTTCCTAAAAATAATATTCAAAAATACATAGAGGAAACTGCAGTCTGGTGATAAAGATAAGGAACCAGATTAAAACGTATTAGCCACTTCTCGACCCACTGAGGAAGAGAAAAGTTGAAAGTAAGAGATGAAAGGTAAGAAAGGAATAGTAAGAAGAAGAATGCAGTTGGTCGATGATTTGAAAAATGGAATCAAATATTGGGAATTAAAAGAGGAAGCTGAAGATCGAGAAAGGTGAAAGAAGAATTTCCAGACTAGAACCTAAGAAAACACACAATCACAATCACATCTCCTGTTAGTCCCAGTACCTGCCAACAGATAGAATACTTAATAATAATAATAATAATAATAATAATAATAATAATAATAATAATAATAATAATAATAATAATAATAATAATAATAGACAACGATAGCTGCTGCGACTAAGTTACTGCGCACGATAGCTCTTGAAAGAAAGCCTTTTTTTTTGCAAACTATAGTAGAGTAATTATTTCGAAAGAGCTAGTTAACTGAAGTGATCCATAAACCGAAAGTGGTAGAAATAAACCACTTCCGGTTTTACGTTGAACACCATAAATCAAAATCGATAAATAGGGATGAGCGGCTTTCTGTAATGGCAAATCCTTTAGATTGCATCTGCCAAGAGATTACCGAGAAATAAATTACCACACGCAAATCAAGCCCAAAACTTGGCCAAGCTCGGCTAGCAAATGTAGAGATCTTAATTAGGTTGAGGTCTGCCCACCACCGAATTTTGTTCCGATTCGGCCAATAGTTATAAAGAAAATGCTGCTGGCTAATTAAGTAGTTATCGAGAAATAAGGTATGAAATGCAAGCCGCGTCCACCCTGTTCTTGGCCGAGTTTGACCACAGAATATACCAGTACTTATTCCTTAGGGAATGGGCTAGTAGCTCACAAAATTTAGTAAACATCCGGCTAGTATTTAATTTAAAAATAAACTCTAGTAAAAACCGTAAACAGGATGACGTGATATGTTATCAATTAATACGGATTCCGAAATTTGTATCACATTTCTTGCACTTCTGGTATTAATAGAGAGATTACTATCGAGATGGACTTGCGGTACTTAATGAATTACATAAAATAACTTCTAGCTCTCCAATCTATAACACTCAATTTATAACCGGAAGTGATTGATATCTGCCACTTCTGCTTTTAGTATAAAGGTTAGAGTCGAGATAGAACATATTCTTGGGACACTAAATGATTATAGAAAACCGCTTCTCGCTATCTGTTACCTTTTCTAATCTATTGCGATCAACACTGAAACCGGAAGTAGTTGGGTTTTGCTACTTCCGGTTTGGAGTTTAAGAGAGATAATAACTTACCTGTTCCCACAACGTTAAGTTGATTCCACAAAACTGCTTCTCCCTATATCTTATAGTTTATGATCTATATAAATTAAATTGAAACCGGAAGTTATAGGTGATTTCTACACTTTCATTTTACTAGGGTGTTAAGCACGAAGATGAAAGTTACTCCTGGAACGCTTTATCGATTGCCGAAAACTGCTTCTTGCTATCTATTATCGTTTTTGCTCTATAGTGATCAACGTTGAAACCGGAAATGGCTCAATTCTGTTACTTTCAGAATCTATTAGCTTGTTAAATATGAAGAAGGTAATCCTTGGAAAGTTAAATTGATTCCCGAAAACTGCTTCTTGCTATCTATTATCGTTTTTGCTCTATAGCAATGAATGCTAAAACCGGAAATGTTTCATTTCTACCTTTCCCAGTTCTACTAGAATGTTAAGAATAAGATGAGAGATTATCTTGAAACGTATAATCGATTGCCGAGAACCGCTTTTCGCTATCCCTTACCATTTTTGTTTTATATTGATCAACGTTAAAACCTGAAATAACTCATTTCTACCATTTTGTTTGTCGAATCAATTCTAATTATGAACTCTCTCGAGAAAATCACACTACCCAGATAGCACGAATACTTGCGGCAAATTTTTGCTTCGTTTAGTGGAGCAAACAATCTGAAAGTTTGCGAAAGCAAAATTTCTTAATATTTATTACAAGCTTTTAATATGATCTGCAACTTTTCACTGATTTGTAAAAATAAATTCACCGCTGCAATTAACTTGCATCTTTTTTGAAAATATAGCGTTGAAAGTTTGCCGTCGCAAACAGTTTGCATTTCTTTAAAAAACTTGTTTTGAAAATTTGCTGAAAGCAAATATGTGATAATATATCCGAGTGCGCGCGCATCGTACCCAGAATTCACTTCGCTACATCAACTGTGACAAAACAAGCCGGAAGTGAGAATCGAGAAAAGCCAATACATCAGAGGACTCCAGAATAAACTCACTGGTTTCTTATCACATGTTTTTATTGACCCAGGCAGCCTGGCGTTATTTTGTGAATGTGTGTGAAAGTAAGTACAGGGATATGATCGTTGAGTAAGTAGATAAATTGCGAATTCGTTAAGTATAATTTGAAATTTAAGTACGCTTATCCACAGACAAAGGATATATCCTTTGTATGTGCGTTTATCGTTCGTAAGTTTTTTATATTTGACAAGTAGCGAAAAATGTTTAGTGCTTCCCACTAAGAAAAGACGGGTCCACATTATAAAAATTTTGATGTTCTATAAAGTTAGGTTTCACTCTTTTTCTGTTGCCGGGTTCGCTTATAAGCAGATGATTTTACTAAATGGAATAGTTATTTTTACATGTTGAGTGTGTTCTATCTGTGCTTGATGCGAAATCAGGTTGATTCGAGATAGGAAGCTTGCAGAATTCGAAATTTTGATATTTTCTTCCATTTTCGCACAATTTTCAAACTCAAAAAAAAGTGGTGGGATGCGTTGTGAAGAGACTTCAGAAATTGGCATCTGGTACTAAGTATTATTATATATACACACAACAACTTGCTTTTTTCAACTTTTTTTCTATAAAACAGTTTCTGTTAATCCCCTTATGCATTCTGTAATATGATCACTAAGTATTGTTATAGTTTGTAGTACATTGTCATTCTAAAGTCAAAATCAAACTATATATATACATGTTTTTTATATATATAATGCCCTTTATTTACCGTATAGTATTTTTTAATGTTTCATTCTAATCATCTTATAGTTATTTTTATATGCTTGTCCTCACACATTCTAATACGGTTGTGCCATTACCATGATTTTTACTGTTTTTTTTTCAACACGACAATTTAGAAAAGGCTTAATCCTTTGTTCTTGGAGCCATCTGGATGCCGCCATGTTTGTTTATGCATTTGGAAGTGTCTGTTTTCCCTTGTGCATTATCTTCGAGTATAATGTCTTGTTATTGGGTAATTTGTCGTCAATTACTACTTTGCTGAGCAAATTGTGCAGCTGACTGTAAAATTTTGGATTAAAATGTACAGGCTAAATTCGTTGAAAGGTCAAATTTATTAGATTTGTTTCAGTGGCTCGCTTTTAAGTCGAAATCTCCCTACGAGGAACCAGAGAAAGTTTTCGTGTCCATTACAAGAGTAAGTGATGGAGTAAACGTTGATGTAACCTTCAGAAATATTCAGGTTTAGGCGTTTTCTATTTTTTAAGTATTTATGTATAGGGGAGGGTAGTACACAGTGGATCAATTTTTAAAACTTTCAGCATAAATCCGTTTAATGCAACTATTACTGGAATTTGTTTAGTGTAAAACATGGACACATGTCTCCACTACATTCGTAAGTAATTTATTAATATGAAGCGCTGCTCTGTATTTTACAGTTACAGTTAACGCTAATGCTTGTAAAGTGATTCACTGTGTACCACCATCGTATTGAATATATTGAATTGAATTGAATTGAATTTCTCTTTATTTCAGCGGGCGAGGTTCAGCCGGAGGCTGCTCTGCCACCTAACCCTTGTCATCATTACAAAGAAAAGAAATAAAAAAAATAAAAAAATAAAGACAAATAAGATACAAGATACAAATAACAATATAACATGATACATTCAATAATACTAAGGATAAACAAAACACACAGTAAATGTAAATGAAAAAAAATTATACTCATACTGCTGGTCCAATTTCATACCAATTTCAAACTGTAGTAAACCTTTCATGTGTGCCAATGCTTTGTCTCTGATCTCTAAATAATAATGTTTGGAGTGATGATTTAAATGAATTATACGGTTTGTCAGTGATTGACTTTGGTAGGGAGTTCCAGATTCTTACTGCCGAAATTGAAAATGCCTTCTCTGTTATTTTTAAAGAATGCCGGGGCATATTCAGTTTATTACTTCCTCGTGTATTGTAGCAACGAATTTCTGATCTACATGTTAATTTATGATGCAAGTAAGGTGGTGCTTTATGTGAATTTATTTTGTATAGTAAACAACAGTATCGGAGATACCGTCTTCGGGACATGGTTAGGATATTGTATTCATTAAGTACCGGCAGAATATGCTGAGACTTCCTGTAATTGAGAGAGAAGCGTATAGAGTAATTCTGTATTTTCTGAATTGCCCTAGTATTTTGAGTGGAGAGAGAGCTACCATATATTGAATCGCAGTAATCGAACAGAGGCAAAATGAGAGTGTTAACAAAATATAGTCTTGTTTCTTGCGACAAATAGCCTTTTAATTTATAAAGCTGTCGTAAGATGCGCTTAGCTTTAATACACTGCTCAGAAATGTGTTTATTCCAGCTAAGCCCTTGGTCTATTATTAAGCCTAGATCTTTTACAAAGGGAGAAAATGGAATATTGGAATTCACTACAGTTACTTTTAGGTCATCAGGGTTGATTTTGCTCAACTGATGTGATGTTCCCAATACAGTGAAAACACATTTTAATGGATTAAGTAAAAGACCATTCTTAAGGCACCAGTTGCTAACAGCTAAAAGATCCGTATTAAGTAACTCTATTGTGTCCATAATATTTTCAGGCGTACTACTGATGAAGATCTGTGTATCATCCGCATAGAAGTGAACTGATGAATGTTTTATGACTGTAGAAAGATCTGCTGAAAAGAGTGAAAATAATAGGGGACCTAATATTGAACCTTGCGGAACTCCTGCCTTTATCAGGGATGGAGTAGATACCTGAGTCTTTTCTCCTCTTAGTATTACTTGTTGCTGTCTACAAGAGAGATAGCTGTGGAACCATTTAATAACTGATTCCGAGAAGTTGTAATATTTCATTTTGGCCAGTAGGAGTTTATGATTTACTAGATCAAAAGCCTTCGAAAGATCCAACAAGACCAAAACTGTTACCATTGAATTTTCTATTGAATTCAAAATTGAATCTGTAATTTCTAAAAGGGCTGTGATTGTGCTATGTTCTTTACGGAAGCCGGATTGAGTAACAGGCAATATTTCATTTTTATTGATATAAGTTGTTAATTGCTGAAATGCTACTTTTTCTAGTACTTTGGAGATAATTGGAAGTATACTGATGGGACGAAGTTCATCAAGCGACTGTACAACTGTCTTCTTGGGCAGTGGAACCACCTTCGCTCGCTTCCATAGTTCTGGAAAACAACCTTGAGTTAATGAGTGATTTACTATGTGAGTAAGTGGAGTTAAAATAAACGGAACAGACAGTCGAAGCATTTTTCCTGTTATTCCATCAAACGCACATGTGTTGGACTTAATACTGTGTATTGCAGTCTTAACTTCTATTTCGTTTACAGTGTGAAACTTAAACGTTTCAATATTGCTATTTAGTTTACGCGATGAAAACCAATGCGTTTGATGATCAAGCACTTCAGTGCTTGTCTCAGACATTTTATAGACACTTGTGAAATGTGAATTTATAGCTTCAATGTCATTTACATCATCTGGAAGAATCAAGCATGAATCGCTTTTACCTACACCAAGATCACGCAAAGTTTTCCATATGTTACGTACATCATTAGTAGATCTCATACGATCAGAAAAATACGCAGTCTTTTCTTGTCGCACAACAGTAGTTGTGAAGTTACGCAAACGTCTGTAATCCTCCCAATGCACCTGATTCTTCGTTCTTTTATATTTTCTGTAAGCACGGTCACGCAACTTCATTAAAAGTTTTGTGTTACTTGAAATAAAGGGAAGAGTGTTCTTAGATAGCCTTTTCGTTTTCAGCGGTGCATGGTTATCAAAAATGTCGAGTATAGAGTTTTGTAAAAATTCAACTTTATTATCTATTGTTTCCATTTGAATAATATCATCCCAGTTGTAATTTTGTGCATCATGATAAAACGATTCGGTATTAAATGAAGCGTAAGTACGACACTGAATTACTCTACTGGGAGTTTTGGATATTGTATGAAGCTTGAGAGTGACGTGAATTACGCTGTGGTCTGATGTTCCAATGGGTGGACTAACTCCAAACGAGTGTATCTGTTCCGTGTTGTCAGTAATAATTAAATCTAGCAAAGATTCAGTAGTTTCCGTGACTCTCGTGGGTTCATTTATTAACTGTGTGAAACCTAATATGTTAATAATAGATTTCAAGTAAATAGTTTCTTGTTTATCTGGACAGAGTTGATCGCAATTGAAATCACCAACAACGAATATTTGGTCGACTTGTGGATATAGTTCCAATACAGCATCTTCGATCGCTGACAATTCTCTATATGGTATGCTGGGAGATCTATATACAGCAGTAATACCAATTGACAAGTGGTTCACATTAACAACAAGATTTAAAATTTCTATATCTTGATGAACATCGTTAGATTGAAAGTCAATAACTTTTACTTTAATATGTTTTAAGTAGTAAATCAGAATGCCTCCACCTCTCCCTTTGTCACTGCAAATGACTGAATATCCTGGAATCTGAATTTGCCTTGTACTTATAGAATCGTCCAACCATGTTTCCGATATAATCAAAACGGAACATTTTGTGGAGACAGCGAGTAGCCGTACTTCGTCAATTTTAGGAAAAAGAGAACGGACATTTGCATGCATAATCTTAAAATTTGACGAAGCAGCAGATTGAGTAAGGATCTGAAACCCCACATTGTTTATGTTTGTACTACCCATATTCAAAAACAAAGGTTATAACTAAAATGTATGTAAAAACACCATTAAAGCAGTAATTGAGCCCTGGCGAAACTGAAAGGCTACACTGACACACATGATATGATGACTGCCTTTTCTACCGATAAACATAAAATAAAATACCATAGAAAATAGATGACTAAACTTACAGTAAAGAAGAAATAACAGTATAGGAAAAAAATCGCCTTATAAATGCAGTTCTAACATAGGCATTTTTGTATTTATCACTTAACGCACACTTAATAAAACAGTGCTTAAAATTTAGCATTTTCATCGTGTTGTTAAGTTGTTAACTTCATCGTGTCCAGTTGAGATTTGTAACGTGATGAGTAAGTAACTTACAACATTGGTACAAGTACCCTTGTACAAGTTCAACTTCTATTTCCACTAATATATTATAAATTTGTCAACTTACGACACACAGATAACAAAAGAGCAAAATTGGTTTCGACTTACCATAGTTGTCCTTTAAAGTATAAAATATATTTCTAACATAGAACAGAACAGATTACTGTAACATAAATACACTTTTGCACTACCTGCAAGTTACACACTTTTGCACTACACACAAGGTCATCATTCACACACTGTAGAGTGCAAACTTTACAGCTCCTGTAATTGAGAAGCGTTCGTAACGTAGTTCTTTTTGCCATTGATGATGATGATATATGCGTACACAGTGGATCAAAGGAACAATGTATTGAAAGTAATGAATAGAAACCGTATGATAAAGGGGCCCATCATCTGAAAATCTCCAAATCTACATAAAATTGTAAGCATTATTGTCAAAATCTCTATTACTCACAATACAAAATAAATTTTAAAATTCTAAATAAAAGTTAGAATCGAAGTATTACAAGCATCTTAATAGCATAGTATTAATTTCAGAAATTGATTACCAAAATAAACAATACAAACGACTGTTATAAAACAAACTTTTTAGACAATTAAATTGATATCTTGTACGGAGAATCTTTGGTTTTGGATTAGTAAATTTAGTAGTTATGCACAATAGCATAATCAATTTGTTATAAAATGGAGAATTTAACTTTCTGTACTGAGTTCAATTAGTCTGATTATTCAAATTATCAGTTTCACTATGACGACAAAAATATATGTCCAGCTCGACATTATCATCCTTTGAAACTTCAAAAGGTTAGCGGAGATCAATTCCATTTAACTCTACCAGCAACCTGATATTAACAGACAGTATTTTATTCTTCACAATAAGAGGTTTTGGAAGCCGTCTTACTATTCAAATATTGTGTGTGGGTAAAATATCTGGATTATTTGGGTGGACGAAACTTCCATGTATCTTGAGTTGAGCTGATTTTGAGTTTAACGTCCCTTTTCAGCAGCGAGGCTATATGAGACGTGGACTTTCATGTATCTTCTCACTTCTTAGAAACGAAATCAAAAATCATTTTTTATTGTCTTTCCTAGTCGTGATTTGACCAATATAATGTGTCCGTGAAAGAAATCTTACAAGAACGTAATCACCAGGTTGAACTTTTCTTTGACTCTGTTCCAAATCATCAATAAGTAGGCTAGTAGTTTCTGTCTCTAAAGTAACATGGTCCGTATTCCTTAGCGTGAGGGGCATAATCGTGTGACGTTAAACTGAAAGATTTCGTTTTCTAAAGTATCATCATCATCTAAAGAATCTTATAATATAATTGACTTAAAATCATCATTCCCCGTTGAACTATCATTTTCTTTTCCTTTCTTCAGGACTGAAAGTCTTTATTTTATCCGTTTTGCCTCAGATTGCTGCTGAATTTGTACTCCTTTTATTCACGGGCTTCTTTCTCTATTATTACTTTCTTGGATGTATGATCTGTTCTAGTTCATGTCTAAGTTGAAAATACGTGAAAGGCTACAGAATTTGGGATATTTCGTAGATAAGTTACGTAAATTACTAAAGAATGCCTCAGCATTGTGTTTGTTGAATGACATCAATCTTGAGAGTCTAAGATTGACGCTATTCAACACATCTTCGGGATTTCGAATATTAAGATCTTTATTACGATTCACTCTAGACCAGAATTTTGCTTTTTTCCCACTAAGCAGGTATCGATATATTATTCTTATCAATTTCATATGCCAAACGCCTCACGGCAACGTAGACTAAGATATTTTGTTGCACATTTTTATATATTTCGGAAATAAATGCTCCAACTCTGAAGTGAATATTTGTCGTACAGAATAATTTGACTTCATTTTAACATTGTCACCTGGTACTTTCTTATTTTTTGACACATCTGCTCAAAGTTGTGTAATCAATGTTCTTCAATTTACCAACGCTGCTAATAGAATATCCCTGCCCCACCACTAATTGCACTGCTTCTCTCATCTAAATAAATGTCTTTCATGTTCCCTTGCGTATATTTCCTTGTGGTTAAACCATTAATCTGTAACGTGTAACATGATATTAAAAGCTCCGTGAAATGCCAATACTATGACTTGTTTCTAAACGAGTATGCCAAATACATTGAACTTCCATAAACACAATGAGGTACAGAGTGGATCAATCCACTGTGTACCACACCGATGTGATCCACTGTGTACCACACCGATGTGATCCACTGTGTACTTGTTGGTGTCAACCCAAACAGTTTCCCACAACAAGGAACTATTAAAGTAGAAGAACAAAATAAACAATGCTATATTACAAATACATTCTTACCTACCTCCCATGTCCGCGATATTCTAAATTACAAGATAAATCACAGCGTCAGAGCATTCACGTCTATTACTTCATTTTTTACTTCAGCACAAGGAAAACATATTTTTCACTTCACCACAAATAAGAAGCATCCATTGTTGTTGACATTTCGTTCATAAGTGTGTAATGTGAAAACAGAATAACTGACATGCGCAAGTTGAATTTGTGCAATAAATAAATGAATAACGCCTTCTGATCCACTGTGTACAATGATCCACTGTGTACTACCTTCCCCTACACATATATAAATTAAATGACGTTAAAATAGTCGGTTATAAGTTACTTCTTATTTTATGAACAAGAAAAGTGCAGCTGGAAGGTAGCAAACTACCTTCTATATTTGCTCTCTCCAAAAGGATGTAGGCTGATAAGGGCCATTTTTCGCTTATCGAACACCAGAAAAATGTAAAGTGTCGGTAGAGGTTAGATACATTTTGTTCACTCATAGGTCGAAAGACACACTGAAACAAAATAAATTGATCCTCCTATCAAAGCTTACACAGCGTTATATTATTACGAGTCTGGTTTATTTAGGTTCATCGAATCCTTCTTACTACAAGCCTACGTCAACGACAGCAAACATTGTCAAAATGACGCAAAACTACCTCTTTTAGGGCACTAATTTCTATGCCTTATTATTTTCTTTCTCACGTATTTATTATATTCACATACAAAACATATCTTCCAGTATACAGACATTGCAAACTTGTCTGAATCGGACTCTACAATTTTTTCGGTGTTCGATGGGCGAAAAATGACCCTTATCAGCCTATCTCGTTTGCTTTTTTATATATAGTTGTACTAGTTTCAAGACAATTGCTGCAAATTTTGATTAAGTTATGTAGAAAAATTCTGAAACTAGTGAGGTACAAGTCAGAATATAAACTGCTTGGGGTTTAAAGACTATTAAAGCATACGAAACAGAATGTCTCATTCCGATTATATTTAGGCGGAACCTGGAAATAACAATGAAAAATATCTTCTAAACGTCACAGGTGATTATTCCATGAATGCAAACGGAATGCTAGATTGTGTTTCCTATGTTTTAATAATATTAAATCGCAAGCAGTTAATATTTTGACTTATACCTCGATTACTAGTTTCAGAATTTTGATACATATTTTAGCCTTATACTAAATTTGCAACAAACAGTACCTTCTAAATTTGCTACAAACATTACCTTCTAAATTTGAAACAAACATTACCTTCTAAATTTGAAACAAACATCACCTTATAAATTTGCACCAAATATACCTTATAAATTTGCAACAAATATTACTTTATAAATTTGCAGTAAATATTATCTGATACATTTGCAGCAAACATGATCTTGCGATCGTGAGAGCACTTTCTGCAATGTTGCTGCAAAATTTTTTAATATTTTCACCAAATTTATCAGCTCATTTTCGGAAATTATGTTAAAGAAAATTTACACAAAATATTTGCAGCAAAGTCCTGGCAAACTTTCTTGCTGTGCAGTCGCAAACATTTCGTTTGTATTGGCAGATGTTTTCGTTTTCTGAGGCAACTTTGCTGCAAAGTCAACCCGGGGTCAACTTCGTTATTTCCATTGAACTTTCGGCAAATTTTCTCATTTGAAAAGGCAAGTTCTTTGCAAACTTTTAAGTTTGCCTTTGCAAATTTTTAAACATTTTTAAAAAATTTTCTGTGTTATCTGGGTATCTACTTATTGCAAAAAATAATAATAATAATAATAATAATAATAATAATAATAATAAAAATAGAAAATTCGCATCCTTTCAAATGTTATCCTTCGAAGTAACGGACGTATGTATGTACGTACGTACTAACATTACGATATTACAAGTTCCACTACGTGATCCTAATAATAATAAAATCTTAAAGAGGATCATGTTATATTTTCTATAGTGGCTTGGAAACCAGAAGCTCTAGTATATTTATTTCACTTCCGATTTGAATAGATGGATTACTGCCCAAATGGAATATACTCTTGGAGCACTTAATGAATTACCTAAAAAGCCTTCTCGCTATCCATTCTATAACGCTCAATGATATAACCGGAAGCGATTCATTTCTACCACTTCAAGTTTTAGTAGAAAGATTAGAATCAAGATAGAACATATTCTTGGAACACTTAATTGATTTCAGAAAACCTCTTCTCGCTATTTAATATCGTTTTAATCTGTTGTAATCAACACTAAAATGGAAAGTACTTGACTCTTGCTACTTCCCACTTGATCAGAAGTTTAAGAGAGAAGACGATATTTATTGCCACGACGCTATATTAATTCCTAAAACAGCTTCTTCTTATCCCACTATGTAGATTAATTTGAAGCCAGAAGTCATAGTTAGGTTAATTTCTATCTCTTCCGGTTTTACCAGGATGTTAAGGATGAAACTGGAAGTTATCCTTGATACCCTTTATCGATTGCCGAAAACTGCTTCTTACTATTTATTACCATTTCCGCTCTATAGTGATCAACGTTAAAATCGGAAATGACCCATTTCTACCACTTTCAGTTGGTGAATCACCTCCATTAAGGAACTTCCTCGAGAAGAATCACTCTACTTATTTATTGCAAAAAGCAGAATTTAAAAAAATCGCATTCGTCCAAAGTTATCGTGTGAAGTAACGGCCGCACGTATGTACGTACTAATATCGATAAATTCCACTACGCGATCCCAAATAATACTTCATATACCCCCGCCACACACACACACTAGGATATGTACACACGGAAGTATACCTGGTATTATCCACACGCTTACGCCGGAAACTAGAAACACACAGACACAGGCAGACAGACAGGGAGAGAGAGAGAGAGAGAGAGAGAGAGAAAGAGATCTTGTTGTACCTTTATACTGAATGCACCATTACTCACAAAATCAATTAAAAAAGAAAAATGAAAAAAGTTGTAAATGAAACTTTCAAAGACTGGTACCACTGCTGCGTGTAACACATGAAATTGTTCCATAATGATTGATTATTAATATGATGTATATGGGTTTCTTAATGGTAGTATAACTAAATGCCTTCAAATTGACTACAAAATAAAAAGTGAAATTTATTCCTCAAATTTTGTAAAATCGAAGTCGTTGGGCATTATGGGAACAGTCTACAATAACAATATATGCAAAAATATGTTAATATACTTCGCGTTTTCCAGTGGGTGCAAGAGAGCTTCGAATAATATTCGATTTCATAATCATTAGCGGATGTAAATATACACACACACACAAACACACACACACACACACACACACACACACACACAGAGAGAGAGAGAGAGAAAGAAAAAAAGTGTCTCGCTCCCTTCTCGCACCTGTTCTGCGTCGGAGCTAAACCATGCCTCTTTGTAAAACGTATTGACCAGTCTAACCTAAGCAGAAGCATCCCAGCACTCAAAATAGAAATCGTGGTCGAGAGGTTTAAGGCATGTAATAATTGTATTTTTAATGATCATGAGTACGGGTTCGATCCCCTCCACTTCCATTTTTTTAACTTTTTGCAGCTACGTCGGAGCCTTCAATTTTTATTCTTTGCTAATTGCAAATGGCGTTAGTAGTAGAAAATGGATCGATCTGGAACAGACCTGAGCCAGTTTTAGCCAACTCACAAGCCACTGAGAAAATGACCACCGTGCACCGTGAGCCCACGGTCTTTTACGACCTCCATTTTAGGGGTGAATTCTTTCTCTTTTATGACCACTTTTTTGGGGGTGTATTCATTCTCTTTTACGAGCACATTTTAGGGGGTGAACTCGTTCCCTTTTATGAGCATATTTTTCAACCCATATGTTAATTACGAACACATAGAAGAGCACATAACACTACGTAACACACAGAAGATCAGATAACAGATAAGAATATGAAACATAGAAGGGGTGTACTCGTTTTCAACCCCTATTTTAATTACGAACACATAGCAAAGCAGATAACACTTAACACAGCAGAGCACATAACACTTTTTCAAGGGTGTATTCATTCTCTTTTATGAGCATATTTTTCAACCCCTATTTCAACATGACAGAGACTACGAAACATAGCAGAGGTGAACACACAGCAGATACATAAGACTTGTTCCACCCTTCCAACCCTATTTGAACCCATCATTTTAAGGGGGTGAACTCGTTCTCTTTTACGACCTCCATTTTAGAGGGTGTACTCGTTTCCTTTTATGAGCATATTTTCCAACCCTTATTTTAACATAACATTATTTTCTTTTACGGGGGTAGCAAGACCCCCAACCCTCCTCCTTTCTCATCCAGGGCTTGGGACCGGCAATGGCGGAGTTTAAAAAAATAACATCATCATACTCTCATAAATGAATAAAGCATAATATCATTAGCATCAATAGTAGTGAGTGAGAATTTGTTTAAAAAATCCTGCATCGAATAACCAGATGCACGACATGCTAAATATAGGAAACAGTAATGTCCACAAAATTGAGATAAATCACCTTGAATACGCCTATTATTCCATGTATAATACAAACAGTTTCGTTTTAAAAACCTTATATGATGTTGTATATAGGGAGGTATACCATAGCTATCGAAATACTCTCCCACACACATATTAGATATATAAACAGCAACCCAATGTTCACCAGGCTTATCACTAGAATCAGTGTTTATAATTATGGCGGCTGGAAATGTATGAATAAACAGAGGTAACTCATCGGCGGCATACACACCAATAAAATGATCTTTAGGCAGATTTTGTTGTAATGCTTCATAAAGCTCAATTGTATTTAACATTTTTTCCCTTTAATTAATATATACTTTTCTCTGGAAATCAATTTCTAATTCTGAAGAGAATTCACCATAAATAATTGTTGTTACAGGAGATGGCAGTGCTTCTTTAAAATGAACCTCTAAACGTACACTTCCTTGCCGTTGTGGGCTAGTATGAAATCCAGCACTAGCACTAGAATCGGGAGTTAAATCAAACACCAGTAGAGTATAACCATTAGGATATTCGGCTAGTGAAATATTATTACCTTGATTAGAATAATAAATACCTGAGTAAATAACGTGGAATATGCTTGTATATATAGCTTATTATCAAAATCAGGTTGTAGTGGTTTGGAAGGCACAGCTGTTCCATCAACATACAGTGTAAAAAATGACATATTAAAATGCTGAAAATTGAACGGATTTGTCTGATAAGTACCATTAAAAGCAGTATTAGTAACAAAACCAATAATAATACGTTTAGGCACTAGGCCTGAAAATAGATCTGGAAGTGTACTATCCATAATTCCTTGTGGCAGCGTTTCAGTCTTCACTTGCACTTTTGTTATAGGATATTTTACTCTAAATTTAGGATTTTGTAATACTTTATTTTGTGCTATTTTAACTGCTGGTGATACATCAACCTTTTTCACAAGCAATGTTGCATCGGTAATTACAACTTTTCCATCAGCATCTGCGTCACCCATTAGACAGAATGTAGGTTTAGCTGGAATTAGTTTAATGCGCAGTTGTACACCATTCAGTAAAAATTTCTCCTGATTAAATATATCAGCATGAATATAACCCAATAATTCAAATGACTGACTTAAAGTAGTGAGAAGAAAACGTTGTTTAAATCCTACATTAGCATCGGCCACACTGTCCATATGCCCTGCAGTATCTTTAAACCACATTGATGTTTGAAGATGCGTTGATTTAGCTTCAGCATTATAATTTAGTAGTTTTTCAATATACGCCCGATATGGATATGTGTGTGAAGAGTAGGAAATAAGTTGATTATTTAAATATAATTGCAATTCACTGAACATTGCATTGAGAAAATCATTTACAGGGCCGATTTTCTTATCGGCAGAAGTTAAATTAGAACCATCTGATTTAGTAATTTTACCTTTAATATAAAACATTGTGTGCGATAAGTCAATATAGTCATCCCCATGACCGGGGACAACAAATTCTATTGGTGCATTATCAGCTATCGAAGCCACAGGCTTATATGGAACTATTTTATTACCTATAATACTGGTTTGAGTGGGTAAACCAGCAAATAAATCTAATTCTGATTTCATACACTCACACTGCATTTTTTTTTCTCTCTATTAATATACACACATGGTAAAATTTATAATACCGTATTACGTTTGCGAAAATGTAATTTTACACATACACTGCCATGTTGGAAAGGAAGTGGATTACCTGTACTATCTCTTAAATCAATAATAATTTGATCAAATTGTTTACGTTGCACGGAGACATAGTGAGGATTGTCAAAAATATGTACATTATTAATACCATACTCTGTAATATTTGTATTTATAATACGTAACAATGGAGCTACTGTGTCACCCACCATTTGTGGTTCTACAATATCACTGTAAATATACATAAGTGTAGGTAGCGATTTTTGTAAATCAGGTGGATAACGAGCATGATGCACAACTGCAATATCTTCTTGTTGTATGTGATCAAAACCTAGTATTCTGGCTAGTTCAGGAGATAGACGTACTTCTATACGCCTCTCTTGATCTTTTATTACTCTACTGACTTCAATTCGTTTTACTGATGCTTTAACTTTTAATTGTAAATTTAATATATCACTTTTATGATTAATTTGAGATAGAATATCATCAACATGATAATAGTGGCTTGGTAAGATTTTAGTTATGTTCCAGCTTTCTGTATTCATGAGCCGGTAATAAATATTATTAGTATATTTGGAAACATTCTGAAATGAATTTGTATAATGTACTTCAACAACTGCCGTCTCCCACTCACCTTTCTCTAGCACCAATGGATGATATAATTTGGTGGTATAACATGACAAAGTATTTTGTGGAAAATACTCCATAGAACTGTTACTCGGTAGTGTAAGATAAAAGCTAGTCTGTTCCATATTAATCAAAAATATCACTCTTCCTTTTCTTTGTACCACCAGTCGTCTTTGCAAAATGAACTTTTCTCCGTTTTCTTCCAGATCCTACCAACACTTGATTTATTTTATTTTGAGCTTTAGTTTTTAAATTATTTTTAGCTTCTTGCCAACGTGATGTTAAAGCTTCGTCAATAGGTCTATTATCACCTAATACATCTCCAGCTACATTAACTCCTGTACGTAACAATTCTTTACCAACAGTTTTTGCTCCTTGTTTAATTAACGGAAATACACTTCGAAATAAACCACCTAAAAAACTTCCAATACCATAACCTTCTTGATATGGTGCACCTCTATACACGTGATAACCACCTCCTGCTTGGTGAGAATAGTATTTAAAGTATGGATCATTCATTATTATTATTTTTTCCTATATATACAGATATAACAGTTGTTTATAATATTGTATTGTGGCTAAATGTTTTTTAAATGTGACACAGGAATCCATGAATTAAAGGAAGGGGGATATCCCCGCCAACGAACAAGTACACGTTTACCTTTAACTTCATAAACTTTAGGCAGAGGCACTCCTTGTAATTCCTCCTCGTAACATGTACCATCAATTACTTCACCATTTAAGTCCTCCAACACATAAACCACTTTCTTTTCCTTATGTATCACCTGTTTTATTTTAAATATTTCTACAGTCCACTTTTTTTTGTACCCTTTTTCAAAATGCCGTTTTGCTTTAGTAATGCGCACAGTATCACCTTTTTTATATTTTGCAATGTTAGTATGTGGCATTGGTTTTATTAATTTATTCCAAACTTGTTGAAAAGTGTCCTGGTTCACACTGGCGGGTGGTAATTGATGAGCCCTATGTGGTCTAGAATTATATGCCTGAACAAGTTTCGATAGCACATCTATGTATCGGTAAGTCTTCTTGGCTGTAAAATATTTCCACATTCGTTCCACCACACTTGCTTTAATATCGGCGTTCTGTGTTGTGAAGAATTACTGAAATGGTCTATTAACAAACTCTGTTTGTAGACGTAATGGTCTACGACGTGTAGATGCAAATATCTGCTTAAATGTTTTCACCAGTTTTTGTACGTACAGGCACAGCCCAGGCATAACGACTAAACAAATCAATCACTGTTAAAATATACTTTTGCAGACTGTGCATATCGTTTAAATCCGCTTGCCACTGATCGTCAATATTGAACACTAAATAGGAATTACGTGGAAACTTTTTACGTACTGGCTTATGCAGAGTATAAGCCGACTGTTCTTTTACCCACTGTTGCACTTTGTGTAAAGGAATAGATTTCTTCACAGCTCTCCATAATGACGTTGCGGTTGAAAACGAGGCAGAGTGTGAAGGGTTATAATAAATATCGTCCAGCTTCTTCATATTTTATAATCACACCATCTGTTGACAACTTTACGTTTACGTGGTGGCTCCTCCTCCTCTTCTTCTTCTTCTTCCTGTTTTGGATCAGCAGCAGCGGCAGATCTGCTATACGCTGTGGGTTGCCTATATACTCTAAAGGTATATTGGATTTTGCTAACAGTACAGCGAAGGGTTCCCAGCCTGTAGGGGGAATATTTTTCTTGCGATACCTGACAAAATCTGCTATTAGATCTACTATATTATTAATATTCACATTTCCATTATCGTCCCAATGAATGTTGGAATTTTGTTTTAATCTACGTAATAAAGGTCTTGCTTTACGCAGACAATTTTCGGGAAGAGTAGATAGTATTTCATCCTCTTCGTCCCCGTCCTCCTCCTCCTCCTTCTTAGTACCAACACTAGTTGATGTTGTTGCAGTAGGTTTTTGCACAATGTGTAAATATTTTTGTAACACCTCTTTATAGCGCATCCATTTTTCTTCAACACTCATATTTTTATTATTTAAAATATTTTTCATCTCATCATCTAAATTAGATATAGTTTGATATTGGTGCAATTTTTCTGGTGCAATTAAAACAAGCTTTTGTGCATGCTGCATAATTATTTAATTAAAGTAGATAGTATACCTCCAATAATAGGTGCAAGCAAAGCAGTAAGAAACCCACCTTTTTGTACAATTATTCGTTTTTTCTTTTGTTTTAATGATGGACCTTTTTTCGCTAAATACCTCAATTCCTTTCTATATCTTTTTAATCTATTTTTCTCTTTTTTATTTAACGGAACATTTCCTTGTAATACGTTATAGGAACATTCACAAATAGAACGAATTAATTCGGGATCAGCATTTTGTAAAATTGCTTGGCGTACTTTGGGTTTTGCCTTTGCTAAAAGTTTTAGTAAATGTGCACTCTCTTTGCTAATCATTTTTTTTCTTTTTGTAGCTATTATATTAAAATTGAGTATTAAGATATATCAGTTATTGAGATTATTTTTTTACCGGTACATAAACGTAATTGTAAGAATCTGAGGGGAAAATTTTTGTTCGAACACGATGTTCGTCGGGAGTGCCCTGTTTTAAATCAAAAACCAAATAACTATGAGGATCTTGTGTTGCATCCTGATAGGCTTCCTGTACAAATTTTGTGTTACCAGGATATAATTGGCGTGCTAGATAATTAATTTGAGCCTGGTCTCTGGGGTTTTTAAAACATATTATATAATGGCAATTTAATGATATGTCTCGCATACCTTTAGCTTGATGAAACATATTTTGTGTTATAAAAATAACACTTAAATCTCGGTGGTGGCTACCTTTAGTAAAAAAGTCAACAATTCGTGTATCACATTCTCGCATTAAATCGTCAATAATTACCAGATGGGGGCCAGCTTGTGCTGGAAAATCATCTATTTTGGGGAGCCCTTCTTTAAATGTACAACCTGAGGATAGAGTTTCATACAGAGGTTGCCACTCACCATAACACCATACTATATTCTTCCATTTTTCGGCATAATGTTTTAAAAACTCTTTTACAAAATATGATTTACCACACCCAGTGGGGCCAGCTATAATACAAGTAAATGGATGTTGAAACTCCATATTCTGTTACACCACAAAATAATTATGAATATAATAACATATTATTATTATTACTTTTCAGGCATGTTTACAACTTTACATAATTGAGAACAAGTAATTATGGTCCGCTGAATGCACGGCAAATGAAGCTGGAGTTTTCGCCATGTACAAACACTGAAATTTACCTGACCATTACTATCGTCATCTGACGAGCGAATAAAACACTGACGAATACCGTTAAGAGTATCTGACAATGATATTTTATAATTTTCACTAATGAAAAATTGTGTAGGCAATGAAGAATTTGTAACAGCATTAAAGTAGTTTTCAATATATGAATAATATGATAGAAAAGTATACCACTCATCAGGTGAAAGACGAATACGATCATAGTAATTATGTAAAATGATAATAACAGAAAATTCTCCCTCACCATCGTATGCTAGACCAACACATACCTCGATTTCATCGAAATAATAATAATAACGATTTAAAATTTGATTATCCATTTTTTTTACTCTCTACTTAATTAAAAACTATCGTTTCTACTAATACTGTATTTACCCTATTCGATTTCGTAAAAGGAATTTTCCATTCCATCTCTATTACAGATATATTGCATTTATTTTAAATAGCGTTTTTAAATATTTTGCTTTCTTTTCTCCTTTACATAAAAAAACAGCGTTTGTGGAAGAACAAATTTGATTTAATATACTTTTTACTTGTGATACTGATAGACCTCGTGATGATGATGATAATTTAACTAAGCAACGAAAATTCACCTTTTGAAATTATAAAATCTACAAGAAAAACTTGTGACGACATGCTTCACCTATAAATTCTTGACTTCTCTTTTTTTTACAATATAGTATGTTTTAAATCAATCCAAGAATTTTCACTTTTTGGCAGACCTAACCATTTCACATAGGCCTTATTATTTTTCTTTCGCAACACTTTTTCAATTAAATATGTGTTTGGAAATTTCGTTAATTGTAATTCGTGTCCGTAAAATCTTCCTTCAATAGGTTTATTATTTGAGTCTACTAAGTGATATGTCGGAGGATTAGTGAAGAAAACTTTAGCAATTCGAAAAATTTCTGTACTCCAATTGCGTGTAAAACCTCTATCAAAACCAGGACGCTTAAGTTTACTAATTCTTACATATTCACCTATCTTAAATTTACTTTTTCTTTTTATCACAGAAAACTTTTTGCAATAGATGTTTGTCAATAGATGTTTTTCATTTTCTTTTTTAATAGCGTCGATAGGTTTCATTTTAATAGTGGAATGAATAGTATTATTATATTTATGTAGTAATTCCGGCAGAATGCCAATCCATTTATAATTTCCCTGCAGTGTAAATTGTCTCCACATTAAATTACGTAACGATCTATTAAATCTTTCAATAATACTTGCTTTCACATCACTGTACGTGGAATAATGTTTAATGTTATTTTGGTTCATCGCCTTCTGAAACTCTGAGTTATAAAATTCTCGACCCCTGTCAGTTTGTAAAAATTTAGGGCTTTTGTTTGCTTTTCTCATTACTGTTATAAATGCTTGTGTAATTTCTTTCCCAGTTTTATTTTTCACAGCAATAGCCCAAGCATATTTAGAGAATGTATCTATCACAATTAATAAATATTTGTAATTTCGATTAATTTTTGCTAGACCTTTCAATTTTCCACTATTCATTTCAACTAAATCAGCTTGCCATAAATCATGAATCCCTTTCGTTATAACAGGTATTCGAGGATAGTTTCGTCTTGCACTTTTATGTAATTCTGCAACTATTTGTTCTCGAACTGATTGTGACATTTTTTTTAATACTAATATATCCAAAAAAAATTTTATATCGTATTTACAATATACAAATCGTACATTTTACATCTTTATTATTATTATACCCCCAAGGAACAGTGTGTATATTACAATTTAAAATTTTTCTTTTGTCATCATACGGATCTAATGCTAATTTTCTTACCTGATTTGTTGTTAAATTATGGTATTTACTTTTAATTTCAAATTGTGTTTTATAGATCGTTTCGTTTTTAAATATACATGATTTATAATCGTCAAACGTAATTTGTTCTTTAACTATATTTTTCTTGATCCCTTTACATTTTTTCAATTCTTTATTTTCACCAGTTTTTATAGCATAATTTTTTGCTCGTAACCCAACATATTCAATCATAGGAACTCCACCTAATTCGTCTTTCATTTTACCCAAAACGTGTTTATTTTTTGTGCTATATAAAGAATTATTTTCAGGATAATTTGAGGTGTCAAAATACTCATTCATATCTTTTATATCGTTATAAATATTGTTAGTTTTAATTTGGTAAATGAAAGAGTCAGTATCCATATATGCAATTCTAATTTTATCTCCATATCGCGGTTTCATTATATTATAATGGAATTCATACATTGCTAATTTTGATAATTCTAAAACTGTTGCTCCTACGTAAATTGGTTTATTAAGGGTTACCGATTTTTTTACCATATGAAACAATGCCAAATTATCAGCCAATTTTACCCAATTTTCAAACTGATTTTGCGCTACTAATTTTTTACACTTTTTTCATTGTTAATTAATTTTATATCAATTCGTTTTCGTACATTCTCCATTGTCTTTCCGTATACAGAATTATTTAATAACTTATAGAAATCTTTTTCAAATTCAATTGTAGCATTTGCACGGCGTTGAGTATTTTCTTGAATATAAGATGCAAGCCATTTAGATTGACGAAACCATAATATTTTATGTACTTTTACCAATATTAAACCTTGTTTTAGATAAAATTGTAATACTCTATAATGCAAGATATAATTCGATTTCGGTTTAAGTGTCAATAGTAATTTTGAATATTTACCATTCGGTGGAATTTCATTAGTTGGAGCACACGGAAAATCAGAATGGTATTCGTGTAAATAATTTGGATACTCTAAGTCCACTTCTAGAAAAAATCCCCATTCACTATCCGTGGGCCAATTGATAATTTTATGTTTGTCTTGCCAGTTGTCAATTTTATCCTCCCACCGAAAACCATCATATGGTAAATAGTCAATCATTGATAGTCCGTACAGATTGTTCATGTCAATATACAGTAAATAAGATTTTTCTTTTTCCGCATCAAAATCATGTACGTAAGGATTATTACCTTTGGCATACCTTAACACAGCTTGAGTAATACCTCCGCGAATCGATTTTTCTACAAACATATACATATTGATATCTGATAAAAGTTCAAGTTCAATTTTTGTTCTATATAACATGGCTTGCCATGCCAACCCAGGTGCAGTAAAACAATTAATCGGATCAATACAAAAAGCATTTAAACATGTCTTTCTAAAATTCTCCAACACATCTGCTGTGAGAAGTACATCACATTTTAAATATAGATCGTGGTAGTCCCCTAAATTTTCACATTTAAACACACGCCAAATCAGTTTTGCATATTGATAATCAGTCTCGGAAATTTGTGTTCCATTCAATTTGCTACTAAACGCCTCTCTTCCAGGAAATTCAGTTTCTTTAAATGTATCTAAATTTGTTATGTATTCATAAAAATAAATTCCCTTACGGAGAATTAAAGGAAACTTTTCATCGGAAAAATATTGCTTTGTGTAGACAAATTGCTCAGGTTTTAATTTTGACACCAAATTTTCGAGACTATACGGTAGGAATTTAAATAAGTCTACAAAACGTAACTCGATAGGTCTACCATTAAAATTAAAGTGCTTAGAGAATGTTATGTATTTCTCAGTGCTTTCAGCAATTACAAAAATATTTCCCGGGGTGCAACCTAATTCTTTCACAAATAAATGTGCATCATACCCAGACAAATTATGGAAGAAGACAGGGATAAAATTACTTTGACGCTTAATTTGTAAATTACACTTGTTGCACACCGTGGCAATAAATTGACCAGTTAAATGGTTATGATGTTTAACTTTTCTATTGTCACTCGTATATTTACTATCACAAACTGAGCATTCAGTGGATCGGTTAAACTCCTGTAACTGAGAACTAGTTAATGGTATTAATGGTTTTTCTTGATCTAATATGTTTATGATTTTTCTTAATTCATTCTACATAGCAGACATAAACTTCATCGATACATTTTCTCCCCGATAAAGAACTAAATCTGATTTCATATAGTTGTTACTCCAACATACAATATAACCAAAACTGCATGGTATATGTTGGTGAATTTGTACTGTATGAGATCCACTTTGTTTATTTATAGGTTTTAATAAACTTTCCATATCTGCAATTATTATCACATCATTCTGTAATAACAATTTCAATTTTCGAAATTTTAAAACTTCTCCTTGTTTCGGCATGTTAATTTTGGTTGGAGTGTGTTCTTTACATAATTTGTCATGTTCATCTAATTTTGATTTGTTATAAAAAGATATTAAACATCGTCTACAAATAAATGTTTGATGACTACCTAACTGATGTCTGACTAAACCATTTAAATTTGTAATTAAACAATAATGAGAGTTTAAATATAATAAATCAATATGTTTACCTACAGCTGTGTTTTCGCTTATATGTAATGGGAAAATAGTTTCATGATCATAATTAATGCCATATATATTAATGGAAATTTGTTCTTTAGGAAATACGGAATTATACATATGTTCAAATTTGCTTATGTGTGCTATTTCGACTGGAAATTTTTCAAATAACGGTAATAAAGTATTACTATATTGTATGTAATTATTCACACGATGTGGATTATCTTTTGTGGGATGCAATGCAGCTAGAATACTATACATAAAACTTCTATTATCGTTATTTTGAATATTTGAAACACATTTTGTGAATAAAATCCATTGAGGCAATTTTATATGACTCTTCAATAACGCATTGATATTTTTTATTAGACAATAATGAGAGTTTAAATATAATAAATCAATATGCTTACCTACAGCTGTGTTTTCGCTTATATATAATGGGAAAATAGTTTCATGATCATAGTTAATGCCATATATATTAATGGAAATTTGTTCTTTAGGAAATACGGAATTATACATATGTTCAAATTTGCTTATGTGTGCTATTTCGACTGGAAATTTTTCAAATAACGGTAATAAAGTATTACTATATTGTATGTAATTATTCACACGATTTGGATGTTCTTTTGCGGGATGCAATGCAGCTAGAATACTATATATAAAACTTCTATTATCGTTATTTTGAATATTTAAAACACATTTTGTGGATAAAATCCATTGAGGCAATTTTACATAAGTTTTCTCTTTATGACTCTTCAATAACGCATTGATATTTTTTATAAGACAATAATGACTATTGCAATTTTCTTCACAATACAGTAAATCAATATGTTTACCTACAGCTGTGTTTTCGCTTATATGTAATGGGAAAATAGTTTCATGATCATAGTTAATGCCATATATATTAATGGAAATTTGTTCTTTAGGAAATACGGAATTATACATATGTTCAAATTTGCTTATGTGTTCTACTTCGACGGGAAACTGTATATTGTTTTTTTCAAATAATGGTAATAAATTATTACTATATTGTATGTAATTATTCACACGATTTGGATGTTCTTTTACTGGATGCAACGCAGCTATAATGCAGTACATAAAACATCTATTATCATTATTTTGAATATTTAAAACACATTTCTTTTTGGATAAAATCCATTGAGGTAATTTTATAAAAGAAGAAGCCGAAAGCGGATCATATTTACTGATTTTAATTTCTAATTGATGGTTTGGTTCAGAACATAAAGACCACCCTGATTTCTTAATTGCCCTATTTTCTTGTTCAACTAAAATTTTATTAAATAGTTTTTCAATTATAGAATTCAAATCTGTACTCGGCAAAATAATTTCGTTACCACTATTTACAAAGAATCTACATGTTTCTAAATCTACTGGTTTTACAAAAGTTGTACCCAAAGAAAAATTTACTTTAAACGATGTCTTAGTTTGTTCTTGTTGTAATATATCTAAACAGTCTTTTCTTTTATTCTTTAAAAAACATCCACTATCCTCATTTAATTCAGTATCACATTTTAAAATAATTTTTTTTAAAATTATTATTAAATAGAGTATCAGAATTGATAATATTTGATTTAACCTTTTTTGTTGCCATTTTTTTTTAAACTAACTCCTCAAAGTTACTATAATAATTTTGAACTGAGTTTTTATAATATAATATGAATAGTATTATTATAAAATGTCTTACTTACAAAAGAAAACAAAACCACACTATTAATAAACCACACTACTAATATAAACGCACACACACAAAAAATATCTGAACTTTACGCTTCGGATGCTGAACAGGAAGTGATTACAAAAAACATGTCGGTCAGTCTTTTATACCTGTCTGACAGCATTGCGCAATAGTATGAGTCATCCTCTGGGGGATTCCCCTCTTTTTTTTTTATACCTTTGTGATTGATTACATTACGTTCAGGGATTCCTATCGTTGAATGACAAGTTATTGTCTGTTAAAGAGAAAACTAGGTCAATGTTTTTTAAAATCCGGATAAATGACGTAATGAGAATTATCTACATATGACGGAAGTTATTATGTAACTGATAACAAAACACGGAAGTTTCGCATTCTTTAAATAATCATCTCTGCTATGTTCAAATATAGCTTAGAACCATTGCTATAGAGGTCGAATGTATTATCTGTTATGTTCAAATAACCCAAGCCCTGGATGAGAAAGGAGGAGGGTTGGGGGTCTTGCTACCCCCGTAAAAGAAAATAATGTTGGGTTGAAAACGAATACACCCCCATTCTCTGCTATGTTCAAATAAGGGTTGGAAAATATGCTCATAAAAGAGAACGAATACACCCTTGTTGTGTTATGTACTCTTATATGTTATCTAATCTTCACTATGTTTCGTAGTCACTGTCATGTTAAAATAGGGGTTGGAAAATAATCCATGTTCTTTTATTAACTGTGCTATGTATTACCTGTTCTGTTGTGTGTTCATAATCTCAGAGTCATTTCTGTTATGTTAAAATAGGGGTTGAAAATAAGCCATGTTCTTTTATTAACTGTGCTATGTATTACCTGTTCTGTTGTGTGTTCATAATCTCAGTGTCATTTCTGTTATGTTAAAATAGAGGTTGTAAAAGGGAACGAGTTCACCCCTAAAATGGAGGCCTGCTATGTTATGTAGTCTTCTGCTCTTATATGTGTTCGTAATCTTATGTTACCTACTATGTTAAAATAGCTCTATGTGTTATCTGCTCTTCTATGTGTTATCTGCTATGTTCAGAATAGGGGTTGGAAAATATGCTCATAAAAGGGAATGAATACACCCTTGTGTGTTACGTACTCTTATGCTCTGCTGTGTGTTCATAGTCTCAGTGTAATTTCTGTTATCTTAAAATAAGGGTTGGAAAATATGCCATGTTCTTTTATTAGTTGTGCTATGTGTTATCTGTTCTGCTGTGTGTTACGTAGTGTTATCTTCTCTTCTATGTGTTCGTAATCTTATGTGTTATCTCCTATGTTAAAATAAGGATTGAAAAAGTGCTCATAAAAGGGAACGAGTACACCCTCTAAAATGGAGGTCGTAAAAGAGAACGAGGTCACCCCTTAAAATGTGCTCAGAAAAGAGAACGAGTTCAATTTGCTCTTTTGTATGTTCGTTATGTTACGTAGTCTGATGTTCTGCTGTTTGTTCATAGGGGTTGGAAAATATGCTCATAAAAGGGAACGAGTACACCCCCTAAAAAGTGGTCATAAAAGAGAACGAATTCACCCCTAAAATGGAGGTCGTAAAAGACCGTGGGCTCACGGTGCACGGTGGTCATTTTCTCAGTGGCTTGTGAGTTGGCTAAAACTGGCTCAGGTCTGTTCCAGATCGATCCATTTTCTACTACTGGCGTTTACATTCGAAATGAGAATTTCGTGGCATTTGTTCGGATATTCTTCTCTTTCGAACAATAATAATTGGTACGAAAGATTAAATACGACCTCTTTTACCATCTCTCATGAATTGTATGTATTATAATATTAACAAAAATTTTTAAAAATCTTCTTGCAGGGAATTCGAACTGATGTTCTTGGCATTTGTAAGCCACTACCTAACACCTTAACCACTACACCAAGATCATTGCTAGCAGTGTTGAATTCAGACATTTTCACCCGGGGGGAATGTCAACTCCTCGGGGGGAGGGTTATTTTTCTGTATTTTTGCAAGAAAGCAGCATATTTAACAATTCCATTCACATGCACATCTTACCTAATATTGACAAGGTACATTCGCGAAGTGTCCCCTCGCGATTCGTCTAAAATTGATTTAAATGCAAAGTTTTCCGCGCCCCAAAGTGTATTGTACTAATTTTAGCGGGCCATACGGGTAATTTGCATATTTATGGGCCTTCATATATCCGGAATTCATACACTACTATAATGCTTGGTCACAAAATTGCTTTTAGTTTCTTTAGATGTAAAGGAATATGAATGTGGGCATATGCAAAACAAATTGGATCAAGTACTGCTTCTCTGACAGGTTTTATCTACACTGGCCGCCATCTTGGATCCGCCATATTGGATTCAATTTTCGTTTTTTCAAATGGGAATAGGTGCATGTGATACATCAAATTCATACAAAATTTTCTCGGAAATTCATTGGTGTAGTGAGATTTACGGTAGCTTGTACCATTTGCAAGATATTGAATGTTAAATGTGAGGCACTTCACAAATTCAACCATTAAAAAGTTGTGCAGGGCCTCGTATGAATATGTGATCTTTTATTTACGTGATTCATTGTTGACGAAATGTCTTCTGAACGTACATACATACAGACACACAGACGTAAATAGGATATGGTAGATCTTCACCAAAATCTGGTCGTATCTAGATTTACATTAGGCATTATGTTCGTAATACAATACTTCCTCGTTCGTGGAATAACATGGAAGTAATAACAATCACTCACAGAAATGTTGTAAGATTATGACACCAATGTTGTTGAGGGTTTGTTTATACCTACAGTATTTTCCAGTTAGAAATTGTTTTGATTTGTCAACATCAAAAACGTAAGCGTAACTCACATTACTCTGTAATGTCTATTCGCGAAGTGCCTAGAGGGATTTAACATGTAATATCTCGCAAATGGTACAAGCTACCGTAAAACTCACTACACCAATGAATTTCCGAGAAAATTTTATATGAATTTGATGTATCACATGCACCTATTCCCATTTGAAAAACCGAAAGTTGAACTCAATATTGCGGATCCAAGATGGCGGCCGGTGTGCATACCAAGTGCCAGAGAAGCAGTACTTGATCCTATTTGTTTTCCATATGCCCACATTCATGTTCAGTTACATCTAAAGAAACTAAAAGCAATTTTGTGACCGAGTGTTATAGTAGTGTGTGACTGAATTCCGGGTATATGAAGGCTCATAAATATGCAAATTACCTATATGGGCTGCTAAAATTAGTACAATACACATTAGGCCATGGAGAACTTTGCATTTAAATCAGTTTTACATGAATCCCGAGGGGACACTTCGCGAATGTACCTTGTGAGACTAATTGCTGATAAATATTCTATGTGAGATTAAAATTGAAAAAAACAATCCTTTAATTTTATCTAAAACATTAAATAAAGACTGGCAAAAATATTTTAGACTAAACTTTAACTGCTATTTACAGTAGCTATTTTTGTTATTATTTCCTATATTCAGTAGTTACTGTTTGTTACTAATGTAGAAGTTTTTAAAAAGATTTAAATTAACTCAAATATATTTTTCCTAAAACAAACATACATAGGAATATCTTAACAAAAAGTTATCATTCTTTCTCACACTTCTGATTCTAAATCAAGCATATTAGCCTTGGTTTCTTCACTGCATACACATCAATAGTTTAGTTTACGAAATCTTCAGTAGGATTAGTGCCGTGTCGTGGAAAATCAGCGCTTGGCGCGAGTGTATACGAAGGCACCCCCGTATATATGAGTGAGGTCGACGGACCAGCCGCGAAAGGTAAGAAAATTTTAAAAACTAAACCCTGCTTTTCCTTGATTTTGAGCACTTTTCATTACTTTTTTCCTTTCATTTCATATATCTGCACATGCCCACATCGCACTTACTTCGGCGCCCGGGGCCGTCGCCCCGCTTGCCTCTCCCACATGGCACGGCATTGAGCAGGATCTTCATCACCTTCAATAGCAATCTTTCACTTATATACTACTATTATATTGATAAATTCTATATAAATCTCTAACCCAGGAAGGATAACTGTTCCTCCCTGATCCCTCTAAATGACGCCCTCTGAATCTCACCCTTTAACTGACTTATTTTTAAATGAAGAAAAGTGTGTTTACTTTAACAATCGTAAAACACATTACGTCTGTTACTTTCGATGCGAGGAATGGGATTTAGGCGCTCTATTTAAGATAATGTAAGAACTGTACATTTTCAAGAACTGAAGTCTGCTGACATCAGAGATCATATAGAATGATCAAAAGATCTCCTCTATCTTTCCTTTCCTATCTCAATCTGTGCTAGTGCTACCTACTAATATATAATATAGGGCGAGAGTATAGTACCTACTAAAATACAAACCTTTCTTCAACAGTTAACAATTTCATGTTCTGCCAAACTCGGTCATAGCGTTAAGAAATGCAACTTTTATTCACTATTTGGTATCCTATCTTAGATGTTACATGTTTAATATTTATATAGAATGGGTCTGCGTCATTTATATGTATATTGAGAGATCGGATTTCGTCTGCACGTGCACGGAAAGAAAAGCAAATAATGGGGTGAAGTAATTTCTACATTTTGTGACTGAAATTTTTTGAGTTTCTCCGGGCCGGAATGAATTTTCTTCGGGGGGAGATTCCCCCCGGGCTACCCCCTGAATTCATCCCTGATTGCTAGGTAAACGTTTCGTTATCAGCGTATTTGCTGGTATTTGTATTTTATGTTCCCACTTCGACAATTTTTAATCTTTTTTTCTCCGTTTAGCAGCTGTTTCTGGATTCTCTTTCGGTGTCGTCCTTTATTTACTCTATACACTATTCGTATTCACAGTTTGTGCCCCTCTGCAATGTCTTATTTAGATTAGACTTTTCTTCTTGCCGCTCAGTAAACATTTGATTGATTTAATTCTCATACTCTCCATGGATGGAGCGCGGGAATGCTAGACTCAAAAAACAGGTGTACATTTACTTTCCTGACAGACTGTACTTTTTAGTATTCGCAGAAAAAAGCAGCATATCTTTCTTATACGCCGTGTTATAATAGAAAAGAAGAAAGATAGGAGGATATATGAAATAGACAGCAACGAAGATAAAAAACTGAAAGGGAAAAATCTTTTCAATTTTCTTTTTCACATTCCTATTATTATTATTATTATTATTATTATTGCAGTGCAGTGGACATTAAAGTCCCCTATGATCCTTTGTATTCGTGTTTCTCACGTCCTTATGTCTTCTTTTTACAATTCTTAAAATTACATCCAGCATTTGCTTCGTTTTGAATAGGCTCAACTTCAGTTGGACAAAATTTTTCGAGTGGAGTCAACTTTCAAATAAAACTCACTTCAACTTGGCTATGCTCATCCCTAATAAACACGATCCCAGCCAGAATTAGCCTGGGATAGGGAACTTATATTTAAAAGAAATTATAATCTTAGCAAAATGCAGAAGTACTTTAGTGTGAGAGAAAAAAAGAATGAAATCTCTAATTTCTATTTCTATTAGTCTTGTAGTTCTCAGTCCGTGGCAAAAGTACTGATAGGAATATGGACAATGAATAATGATTATATTGTAGAACATTCCACTTTAATATCACAGGAATTTCATCTTCCGGTTTGCTTCATTGCAAAAAATTATAGAGTATATTATTATACTATGTAAAGTATGTGTACTGTTGCAGGCACGTAACGAGGATTTCGTAATTGGGGGGTTCGTGACATGAAATAATGTGGTTATCAGACCAGGTCTCTATCATTTTAAACCATTTTAGTGGCAACATATATTGGTTCGATTAGTCAAGATTTCGTACTGGGGGGGGGGGGAAATGCTGGGCGTGAGATGAAATACTGTGGTTATCACACCAGGGGCTCGATCAATCTAAACTGTTTTACTGGCAACACATACTGACAATAAAATGGGGATATGTTAATAAGTACTTTAATAACAAACTATGTAGGAATCTCGAGTAAAAGAATTTTAAAACAAGTATTGAAAAATATTTTACAATATCTACGTTAAATGCCGGATGTATGAACCGCAAAACCTCACCCGAGGGTTTTTAAAGGTTCCCTGAATCTTGCCTGTAAATACTACTTTTTAAAACACTTGAAAGAGAATGATATTTTCCCAATAGTTCAATTATTTCAACCAAGTAATGAGCTACCAGGACTAAGAACGACGCACAAGATGTCTCTTACTTTCGAGGGGTTTAAAAATAAGCTTATATAAAATAGCTCTTGCATTGTGCCTCTTGCAAGAGTTGAAACATTGCTGGTGTGCAGGCGCTGTGACTCTGAATTTTAAGTTTGATAATTTTGTCGGCGCTGTGACTCTGAAACCCAACGTCGTAGAGATCAGTAGGCTGTCACTCTGCCACCTCAGAAGTACATTTTACAAGTATGAATTTCTAAGTTAGAACTTAGGAGTTGGTAACACAACTTAGATTTGGAGGGTTGAATCATAAATAGTTGACTGTAGCGATAATTAGAAAGAAGCCAACACTAACCCGTAAACAATTGTCATGCCTTACGGTAATATGAACTTCTTTCCCGTCTCGGTTTCACTTTTCCTAACTTAGTCTCACGAAAGAGGCTTTTCAAGTAACTTACACATTTTGTTCTAGCAGCTCATAGCATACAGTCAGTTAAGTTGGGGTTGATTTCATACAAAGTTAGAACCTACCGCTTGTGTTTCACACCAATTAAGCCTCTTGAAATTTTCATGTAATTTTCCATTTTCCTTCATTGTAATAAAATCACTTGTTAGAAATTTTCTCTTTGCTTCAACCAATATAGATCCACAAGCTAATCACAAATACAACTGAAGTTATAAGAACTTGGTTTCAGAAATTTCTGGTACGAATCTCGGTGTATGCCCTCATCTGAGATTCATGGTCCCAGTGTCTTATATTTCCGAAGTAGCGAGCAGAAAATGACGTCTGCCTTCCTAGGCTTAAATGCAAGTTTCCCATTTCCGAACTTGATTGCTAGGTAAAAGAGATGGAAAAGCTGTCACTAAAACGCAAGATCGGTATAGGAGAGGGTTTACTAGAAAATTCTGTTCTAAGCGAAATAGTATGGAGACCTATAATCCGGCTTCATACTATATGGTTTCTATCACACGTTGAAGTGAGACACAGGAGAGAGAGAGAGAGAGAGAGAGAGATAGATACCTTGAGTGAAACTTCCCTCACGTGTACTTACGCCGGGAGCTAAAGAAAACACTCCATATAAACAGAATACACTTTTAATTCCACTGCATTAATAATTGGACACGTATCTGGTAGTGATTTTCTGGGTCGTGCATTATCAAATTTTTCGCATTTCTTACTTGTCACATTGTTTCCTTTCTTATCATTTGTAAACTACTAAAGTATTAACTAACTAACTAACTAACTAACTCTATTGCCTATGGAACCCGGAGGTTCAATGCCGCTTTCAGAAAAGCTCTCCACTGACTTCTATCCTTAGCTAACTGCATCCAGTTTCTACTTTGTATTCCAATCTCTGCGAGATACATCTTAATATTGTCCTCCCATCTGCGCCTAGGTCTTCCTAATGGTCGTTTTCCGATTGGTCTTCCTGTCAAGACTTTGAAAGCGTTTCTACTTTCTTCCATTCTAGCTACATGACCCGCCCACCTAAGCCTCCTAGACTTGACGACCCTAACACTGTTGGGTAAAGCCAGTGGCGTATTTACGACTTTGTTTCGGGAGGGGCTTTGCTAACTTTCGGGGGGGGCTTTGCCTGTAAATGTGAAAATTCTACAAGGTATTTCATTTACTTTACTATACTAAGTAAGATTTCGGGGGGGCTTAAGCCCGGAAGCCACCCCCCTAAATACGCCACTGGGTAAAGCATATAAATTATGTAGTTCCTCGTTATGAAGTTTCCCCATTCCCGTTCCTCTTAGGTTCGAATATTCGTCTTAGGATCTAAAGTATTATATTTAAAAAAATAAAGTTGTAAGAATGGAGTGGATCTACAAAAACATTGGAGATGAAAAACGTTATTTCTACTTAAGCTTGTATAATTATCAGTACACCACACTAAATCCGCTGAATTAAATTTTTGCTTTTTAACATATATGCATGTTTCCGAGCAATATCACTTTGCTTCGGGTATTAAGAGAAGAGTTTCTTCTCTTCTTATGTTCCCGCCCGATATCATACATGTATTAATATGTGCTTGGATAAAATATATACACGTTTCAAATCAAAAAATAGGTAAACAGTTTACGGGGTTATGAGGAGCTATCAAGAAAGCAGAATTTCGAACAGTAACCTATAACCGATTTTCGTAATCATATTTATCCAGGGAAAGCAAATTGTACATATAAGGTATATATGGATAATTGTGTATATATCTATTTACAAATGCTTACTTAAACTTACTTAATTATAAAATCCGCTCTGTTACGTTCGATTTTAAGTCTCTCTTGTGAGATATCACTTTCAATTTAATTTCTTGCCAATATTAAAACGGTTTTTTTACGTATCTGCAAACACTTCGTTTCTTAACCCCTTCCGCTACGATTTTTTATCTGAATGTTAATAATTGACGTATAAATTATAAAAGTGTATTGTAGATATTTTATCATGATATAACTTTCAAAACATCAATACAGTAACCCTACGTGATGCTACAATAGTTTAAATTTTATGACGAGTGTGACTCGTCACTGTGGGACCTGGCACCGGGAGGCTCTGATGCGCTAGACTTGTCCTTTCAGTGCAATGGGTTAAATGTGGTTTGTTTTTATTACTTGAAAATATCCTCACAGCTATGAATTAACATGGATGTTGGTAGGCTGATCTTTCAATAAATCTTTTCCACATTCCTCTCACGTTAAGGCCTTTTGTCTGCATGCGTTACGGGTGTACAAAATTTTCGACTTTCAAAAATTTCATTGTCTCAAGACAGGGAACTTGTATCAGATAAAATATGTATTTTATAATTCAATTTTAAAGTAATCCCTTCCTTCCACTCTTAGTTTATATAAACTTTCTAAGCTCTATGTGTTAACACTATGCAGCCCATTTTGATTTCGATCGCCTTTCCCCAGCTGTAGGCACATGTAATGTAATTCATGTGATGCTCTAATATAGCTCAGAGAATTGGATTTTGGTTGTATGTTTTCCTCAATTGTGGCCAGATATATTTCTACTGTTTTAGCCTTTGCTGCTACATGTGAACTGTAAATTGCTGCACTCTTGGTAAATAGAATGCTTTCTATTTTTATGTTAGCGTGAGGCGTACATGACGTATTTGTTGTGCATTTCAACATGTGCGTTACCAAGGTTGGCCTTTGAATAAAATCTTCTCTTTTCTCTTGGTACGAGGTTTCTCTTCTGTCTGTACTAAGTATCTTGCTAAATATGACTATTCAAGGGATTCTACTTCAATCTTACTACGTGCAAAGGGTTTGAATTGTATATTCGAAAATGTGTGTTGGCAAACTTTTAATTTAGGATGAATGTTACATTATCTTATTCAATTAGGATGAATGTTACAATCTTTTTTGCCAGGAAAATCTTGTCTTACTAATTTATTAGTACTTCTGTCCGATGCTGCGGACAGCATCTCAGAAACTTCTCAACTCGACATTTTGTATTTGGACCTGTCTAAGGCTTTCAATTCTCTTGCACACTATCTTCTTCTATACAAACTCAGTTCTAGATTCAATATACATGGTAAATTACTTAGTCTTCTAGAAACATATCTCAGTAATAGGACGAGTTTCAGTTTCAGGTTACTTTTCTGACTTTATTCCAGTAACTTTTGGAGTTCCTCAAGGCAGTGTTCTGGGTCCACTTCTATTTTTATTATACATGGATGATCTGCCTTCTTCGTTTAAAACAGCTCTACCAATATTCTATTTGTTGATGATTGCAAACTCTAAAGAAAAGTTAAATCAGAGTACGATGATCTTGCTATCCACCGTGATGCTTGTATTCTTCTCAACCGGTGTAACTCTTGGAAACAGTTTAAACATCGAGAAATGTGCTTCTCTTACGATTACTCTTAAGAAAAGGTACAAAATTGGTCATCACAACAAGTCCTGTCACCTCTTTCAGGGATAGTGATGTTACTATTGACATTAAGCTTACTTTTGCGGATCATATAAGCACAATATCTTATACTGTTATGAGGAAACTAGAACTCCTTTATCTCTTCACTGACATAAAAAACCCTAATTCCTTAAGCTTGTCCTATGTCATATGTTGCTCCCACTATTGAGTACGGTTCTTCTATTTGGTTTATGGCCTGCCCTACTCGTCTGAAAAAATTAAATTCTGTAATTAATATCTTTTTAGTTATTGTATCGTATTGAGTACCTCATCTCCGAACACTTTCGAGAAAGGACGTTTTAACATTTCTCAATATCAAATCTCCCTTAGTTAGAAACAATTTCTGACCTAATATTTTTGCATAAAATTGTAAATGGCCATATATCGTGTGAACAGTTAACAGATCAATTTAAGCGTACCCGCTAGAACAACACGGTCTAGTGATCTCTTCTACACTCGAGCTCTGAGAGAATAATATTGTCCAGAGGTTCCTTCTTAACCGAATTGTTATCACGTATAATCAGCTACCAGAAACTATAGACGTTTTTTTTTTTCAAATGAGCATACCTTCATATCTATAAATGAACTATCTTTGTAATGTTGCCATTGTACTGCACTGTCTTGATTTCAAATTATTCTATTGTTATGTTACACAAGTGTTTAAAATGTTTCAGTGTAAAATTGGCTGTATCTGAAACCTATTATAAATAAATAAATATCTGAACTTAGACTATATCTTTTTCCATACACTATGCATGTCTAGGGTTACGTCTGTACATATCGATATAGCTTTTGCCAAGTGAATTTTTAATAAATCAGTTTGGACAGTTTCGGTCACTTAAAGTTTTATACATGTACGTGTGAATCTAAGTGCAATTAAAATGGAAATCCAAACTTTTCAAACTTTTGACACGTGTGAGACCTTTCAACTCTATGCATTTTCAACTATATGTGCTGCTAAGTCTGACTTCTTAGTAATTACGTTTTCACAATTTTGGCACATTTGTGAGGCTGTTCATCTGTATATGTGACTTGTTTACCAGAAGAGTTTTTCCCGGAATACCTTTCGATACTCTTGGCAATAATGAGGTTTTAGCTGCATGTAGGAATAGAGATGCAACAGCTCGAAAAAAAAAACGGCTTTTTGGGAAAGAACTCGTATTTTTCTGCTTCGCTTTTTTGCTTGGGAAATTTTTGGGCTTTTTTCAAAATTTTGCTTTAAATTAATAAAACAGACTTTGTTTCGCTTCTCTACAGCACAAGAACTCATTTGATTAGTGGTTGATGTAGATAATAATATAGAACCTCTAAAATAAAACATGAATTTCGAAAAGATTTTTTTAAAATTCTTAACATATTTACGTTATGAATTCTAAAGGATTAACTAATATATATATATTGACAACCTCGCTGCATCGTGCCTTAAATCTGGGGATGAATTGCTTACTGATACAAGAAGATTGCTTCCGTCCATTATCGGAAATGGACAGGTATTAAACCAATTTTACTGTACGTTTCGCGAGAGGTTAATTTCAATGACAAACATCAAATTAATTTAAATAACTAATGTATTCTGATTAATTTAGTAATGTGTAAAGTGTGATGTTAAAGATAGATACGACATAACATTCTCAGATTTCAGTACTCAAAAACCTCAGAGAATTTAGACATAGGCAACAACATAGCTGACGACATACCTGGAACTGCTCGTAGACTGGAACATGGACAATGGTTGGTTTGTTGACTATTGTCCAACTATAAGCCAACAACAGGAGACCGTCTGGTCTCGATCCTAAGACCGAAGTTCCACACACCTCGTCGACCTCTTCTCTCTCGACTATAATCGCTTGAGTACTTCCACTCAACTTCCCTCACAATTCAACAAAGATTTGGTTTTTATTGTCATGTTCCAGACGATGGAATTTGTCTGCTCATCTCTGGATTGACGTCAGATGCCTTAGCTATTGGAAAACTTTCGTTTCTCCATTGTCATGCCATGTCCAAAATTCTCAGACAGTTTATTTCTGCCAATCTGCATATTATGTCATATCCCAAATTGTGTATTTTGTTAACAAGCTGAATTTACAAATATCTTACTTCATTTTAAAGCTTACACGCTCTTTTCTCAATTCTTTTCTTTACAACATAATGCAAACACTGTCTAGACAATGTCACATAAACAATAACAAAACCATGTGTAATATCTTACTACATGTTAGTGTTTACATTTTCCCTTATTCTTTATGTAACCAAAACTTGACTTTATTTCAATACAATTTTAAATCAGATTATTCTTAGATAGTTAACAATAAACGATAATGATAATAATTGATCATTGAGTGCATCCACATGCCCCCCCTCAAAACTGAGGTAACATCGTTACCGACTAGATCTCCGTGGAGATCGGTCTCTGTTTACCTATTTAAAATAATAAATAATCTGATTATTACAGTACCTTTTTTTCCAAAACAAAAATGCTTTTTATCCTACAAACAAAACACATAAATTGTCATTATCTTAGTTATTTATCTCATTCATTTTATAAGACCTTCTTTATTTATTTACATTACTACTATTTTTATTTCTTAAATTAATTCATTCTGTATATTTGTTTATTTACTTTTTTCAAACGTTCATAATATCCACATAGTCTCTAAAACGTATTCCTCTGCCATCTATTAGTTAAAACGTGAACTACGTGGTACTGATCACACCAGCCAAGATACATACATACTCACTTCAGTTATCATTTCGTTTTCACACATCTGAATGACGGAATTTTCCTTCCGGATGTCAACACATAGTTCATTACCATAACTTCCAACTCCAATGTTTTTATTTTGGTCGCCAGGAATTTATCCTTACCTGGTTTCCTTTTTCTTTTACACTGATAAGACTGTAATTTAACACACGAAAAACACCAACAGATTAGCTTTACACTATTTTATTATTTTATCACTTTTTCTTCATAACCTACGCCGTTAAAAAAAATTTCACTATGTCAGTATTGTACAAACTTGCACAATCTTTTTTTGTGTAATTGGCAACACTTGATTACACTTCTGAACGCACTGCTATGTCAGTGTTTTTGAAGTCAACCTTGACAATGTCTTCCGTTGACGTGTCCCACTTTTTAGTCTACAAACACCAAGCCGGTCTTCACCAAGTTCTTTTTACTCCACAAATTGTGAACTACATTCGGAATGTTAATCTAATCCTCACCAATATTCTTCAATTTTCGTGAAATTGTTTCGTCATCTATATTCTCGTTAACCTATGCAAAAACTCATATATATTAAACACTGTTAACTGAGTATGAAATGTTTTCAATTTATCTGTGTTATGTTCTGTGTAGTGTAGTTTCGCTATGTTCACTTAACTATGTTTTTCGTGAACTGCGCATAGAGTGCATACTATTACTGTTTGGGTAAGTACATATATTTATTTATTATAGTTACAGTTACATTATTAATATTATTATTAATATTATTCGCGTTCTTTTATTTAAATCAATCTATTTATTTAATTCACAAGAATATATTTATTTAATCACCCTAAATATCGATAACTACAACCAAAACCTGTTTACAGATTCGGGGTTTTAATCGATGGAAATCCACATTTCCTTGGATTTCGATGAGCTTTGGATGTTCAACGGCTGCTCGACTTGCCGTGCATCTATAAACCTGCTTTGTTTCTAGTTATCGTTTTATTTTAAAACCTATCTGTTAATATTAAACTCTATCAAATATATCACTATTATTTATTTATTTTTATTTTTTTCAAAAATGTCATTCTTCTTCACACTCATAATTACATTTTTTTCAAAAATCGATATTAACCTTCCTATCACTTCCGCATAATAATAATAATAGTCAAGACGTCTCCCAACTATTTTCTTTTGTCATTAATCGTTATAAAATTTAAATTACCTCGCATGCAGATAATTAAATTTTAATACATTATCACATTCGGTATTATTATTCTAAATCTATATATTGGCTCATTTTCTGTTCTTGGTAGCTAACCAGCAACAAAACAATTTTTGCCATAGTCTATATCCGTGTATCTTTTATCTCATAATCATATAAGTATAACTTAAATTACTTAACTTTACTACATAACGTACGCAACGTCCAGTGTATCTATGTTATCCTTATAAATCCATTATATTAAATGCCATTTGGCCTAAGCTTTGAAACGATCACTGTAAATCTAGTATCTTAACGTATATATATGTTTATCGTCTCGAAATTGTTCTTATCTTTATTTAGGGCAACTTTAGATCGGTAATACCTGCATCTTTTTCTTCCCTAAACTTATTTCTTCTTTCTCTCATTTTTTTTTCTTTCTTACTATATATTCTCTTTAACCTCATTTATGCTTTATTTTCACTTCCTAGCATATATATACTTATTTCTCTATATTTATATTTCATCTATTTTCTATACTATTCCTCGTATGTATTTTCTATATTCTTCTCTATATTCATATTTCTTTTCTATAATATATACACTATTTGTCTAACTTAGGTATTATTAAAGTCACATCCATACTTATTTTTTAATAGTCACAATATTATTCTCTATCTTTATGCTATCACTTTTCTATTTATCTATTATTCTACGGCTCTCTTTCTCTTACTATCCTGATTATACATAATTCTCTCTTTCATCTCTCGTCTCAATCTTTATGAAAATAAGCGTTAATGACTCGCTACTTATTACTTCTAGGCCTGAAACTAACCTAGTCTTCTACTAGATCCGCCAGCCTCTCTTCTATTATTTACTGAAATTACTTAAAATTACTTCTCTTGTTACTTCTTACTTCTTTCATTCTCAATTACATACTTAATTTTTTAACTCTTAATTTCGTACTCTTAGGATTTTATTCTAAATAGACTGGATTCACCCCAAAAAGAATTTGTCACCGCTTCGCAAATGATAAACGAGGCATCCTCCTTGTCTCTTCTAACTCTATCATCGAAGACTTATGTGATTCTCTAAATAAAATATCCTCATTGACGTTTTGGAAAGACCCACTTTTAACTCAACGAGAATGTGATTTCCCGTCTACTTAGTATTTTATTCTCCAAGAAATTCGCCTAAATTTTAATGTTCATGTACTAATTAAGTCATTATGTAATTTTAATTTTTAATTTTCTTACCAGCTACAGCCATTAACCACTAATTTTCATCATGCATTTTGTCTAGTCTTTGCCTTCTCCTTTTACTCTAGATATTCTTATTCCCTATATTTTCATTTATAGATAGCATTATTCATTATATTTCCATTCTTCTTTAACGTCATATTTCGTATCCCTTGTTTATTCCTTAATCATTTTATCTCACAACTAGACTTATTTCTCCTACTCCTTCTTACTCCTTATGTTTACTTAATCACTTTATCTTTTAGTTCTGTATTTTTATTCAGTACTCAATTTATCTCACTAATTAAACATTTCGATTTATTTATTTACTATACTTAACTAAATCTTTCTAACTTCCTAATATTATTACATAATTCTATTATTATTCTAGCCTAACCTATAATATCATAATAATAATATAACATTAACTTAGTTCTAAAATAATTATAACTATACTTATAACTATATTTATATATAATAACTCTTTACTATAATACCCATTAACTTATTTCCGCTAATAATTCTAAGCCTAATTATTTACATATAATTACACAACTGATTATTCAATTTACTGGAACATCTTAGAGTTTCTTTTAATGAATAAGTCAGCAAAAGCTGCTAAATCTAATAACAAACTGTCATTAGCTATAATGAATTGGGCCTCCTTCTCATATTGAGCTACCGTAGGAAGTAACTCGGCAATTTGAATCGCTTGAGAGCACTCAAAACGAAACCTAAATCTATCAAGCCACTGATTCACTCTCATTTGATCTTTACTTGCTTTGAATACAGCACAAATCTTATATTTGTACCCTTCTGTTTTTATGACGAAAAAGATTGCCCCACGTAATGTAATACATGTTTCGGAAATATTTGATATCGTCGCAAGCACATGTCGTCTGAAACCCAGTTCTAAGAGATCATCCATGCTAAAATCCTTTTCCGTAAACTGTACTACATAATAATTTCTATATACTCTATCTAGTATATTTTCTTTGATTTTACTCTCAGTTTTTACTCCAAATGTTGGACTGTATCCGACAAAGTGTCGCAATACTCACTGATCCAGATAATAGTACCGTGCGTTCGTAAACATGGTTGCAGGTTTCCCATTATCTTTCATCACAGGGTAATGAACCCTATGATTGTTTATTAACGATAACATATTTTACCAATATATCCAACTTAATTTCTAAAACAAATATCTGCAAGGGTGGGCGGGTGGGTTTTAAATTTCTTTAGAATTTAAACACTTTAATCTTAGCTATTAAATCTTATATTAGGGATCTCCACCTTAAAATGTCACCACCATAACAATGGTGATTAATTTAAATTATTTGGAACTAATTATACACGCACCGTGACAATCTAGACTGGAATGCGATAATGATCATATCTCCACCAAATAACCTACGATAAAAATTTATAATGTAGGATTTACGCTTAACGTGCGAGAGGTAATAAATTACTTATGTATTAACTGGAATCGAACCTAAGCATCTGCTCCATGATAACCTTAATAATGGCTTCTAAATACCCCTGGGATCGGTACAAGGCTTGAGCCTTTCAGCATACTCTACCATGACAACCTCGCTGCATCGTGCCTTAAATCTGGGGATAAATTGCTTACTAATGCAAGAAGGTTGCTTCCGTCCATTATCCGAAATGGACAGGTATTAAACCAATTTTACTGTACGTTTCGCGAGAGGTTAATTTAAATGACAAACATCAAATTAATTTAAATAATTAATGTATTCTGATTAATTTAGTAATGTGTAAAGTGTGATGTTAAAGATATATACGACATAACACTCTCAGATTTTAGTACTCAAAAACCTCAGAGAATTTAGACATAGGCAACAACATAGCTGATGACATACCTGGAACTGCTCGTAGACTGGAACATGGACAATGGTTGGTTTGTTGACTATTGTCCAACTATAAGCCAACAACAGGAGACCGTCTGGTCTCGATCCTAAGACCGAGGTTCCACACACCTCGTCGACCTCTTCTCTCTCGACTATAATCGCTTGAGTACTTCCACTCAACTTCCCTCACAATTCAACAAAGATTTGGTTTTTATTGTCATGTTCCAGACGATGGAATTCGTCTGCTCATCTCTGGATTGACGTCAGATGCCTTAGCTATTGGAAAACTTTCGTTTCTCCATTGTCATGCCATGTCCAAAATTCTCAGACAGTTTATTTCTGCCAATCTGCATATTATGTCATATCCTAAATTGTGTATTTTGTTAACAAGCTGAATTTACAAATATCTTACTTCATTTTAAAGCTTACACGCTCTTTTCTCAATTCTTTTCTTTACAACATAATGCAAACACTGTGTCTAGGCAATGCCACATAAACAATAACAAAACCATGTGTAATATCTTACTACATGTTAGTGTTTACATTTTCCCTTATTCTTTATGTAACCAAAACTTGACTTTATTTCAATACAATTTTAAATCAGATTATTCTTAGATAATTAACAATAAACGATAATGATAATAATTGATTATTGAGTGCATCCACAATATATTAATATATTAATATATATATAATTTTTTAACTTCTTACAAAGAAAAATAAGTAGTTTTTTTTTATAAAAAAGATACACAAATAACTATCTAAATTGCATGTAGTATTATTACTTCAAAATATCACACACCCTCGTTTTCAAACAAAAAATAAAACATGAGAGAAATACATTTATATGACAATCTTAAAAGCTGCACATCAAGAGCTTAGTTTAGGGTGGTCCTGTACATTCTTGAATTTTTTACGTTTTAAATTTTATATACATATGAATATTCGAACTATTTTTTCATTCATTGATCACATACTTAATAATGTTACCATCTATCAGGTCCTTGGAATCTACAAAATCGGTAAAATTCTGAATTCTATAGGTATAATTCACAGACTGTTCCTTAAGCTTGTTCAGAATCGGAAAAGTACCAAATTTTCTGTTAATGGATCATATGCGTAATAGACTGTTCGTCTGATCGTGCGGTTTCCTAGACTTATAACCACCATCACGGTTTACCAAGCCCTGAAGGTTTCTGAACTTTTAACGACAGGAATTCAATATATCATTACGAAACTTAAAAAAAAAAAAAAATCCTATGGAATACATTTAAGAAGAGTGGAAAGAATCAATTACTTTTCGAATTCACTAGAAAGGCGACAAAACTGAATATAATAATTATCGAGGCATTTTTCTTAACATTCTATTAACAAGATTGATTCCATATGCAGATGTAATTATTGGAGATTATCAGTGTGGATTTAGGAAAATCGATCAACTATCGACCAGATATTTACTATTCGATAAATGCTCGAAAAGAAATGGGAATATATTACCCAGTACATCAGCTGTTTATTGGTTTCAAAAAGGCTTTCGACTTGGATAGGAGGGAAATATTGTACAACATTCTTACAGAATTCGGAATACCGAAAAATCTAGTTAGATTAATTAAAATGTGTTTAAATGAATCTCAAAGTAAAGTCCGAGCAGAAAAATTCTTGTCCATGAGCTTCCACGTCGAGAATGGCCTGAAACAAGAAGATGCGTTATCGCCATTATTGTTCAGCTTTGTTCCGGAGTACGCTATTAGGAAAATTAAAGATAGCAACCAGGCCCTAGAGCTGAATTGTATTCACCAGGTTACGGCGTATGCTGATGATGTAAATTTGGGATGATAGGAGAACAATAAAAAGAAATGCAGAGTCCTTATTAAACGCTTAGGTTTAGAAATAAATGCAGAGAAAAACTAAATACATGGAAGTTCACTGAGATAGTAATATGGCAAATTATGGATGCGTTAAAATATCAAATATTACTTTCGACAAAGTGGATACTTTCAAATATCTGGGATCAATAACACCAGACCAAAATCATATTCACAAAGAAATTAAATGTCGACTAAAATCAGGAAATTCGTGTTATTCAGTTCAAAGTATTTTGTCGTCGCGAATTCTGTCGAGGAATTTAAAGCTTAAAGTTATAAAACGATAATCATGCCTGTTGTGTTTTATGGTTATAAAACATGGTCGCTTGAGGGAAGAACGCAGACTGAAAGTATTTGAAAATAAAATCCTGAGATGAATATTCGGATCCAAGAGGAACGGGAATGAGGGAAACTTCATAACGAAAAACTGCATAATTTATACGGTTTACCAAACATCGTTACGGTCATCAAGTATAGGAGGCTCAGGTAGGCAGGTCATGCAGTCAGAATGGAAGAAGGTAGGAACTCTTTCAAAGATTTAACTGGAAATCCAATCGGAAAACGTCCATTAGGCGCAGATGGGAGGATACTATTAAAATGGATCTCGCAGAAATAGGAATACAAAGTAAAGACTGTATCCAGTTGGCTAAGGATTAAAGTCAGTGGAGAGCTTTTGTGAACGGGGCAATGGACCTTCGGATTCCATAGGCCATAGAGAGAGAGAGAGAATATATTTAAGTTAAGCACAACTGCACAACAACCATGAGTGAGTGGTTAGCTTTTGCGCTTCTATCGATAAGTCCGGGATTCAACCCTGCATTCGACGATTCTGACAAAAGTTTTTGTTGATTGTATCTGTGAATGTAGAGATAATGCGTGTACTGTGAGTTCTGGCCAACTTCCTTTCTTATCATTTTTAAATTGTTGTTATTACTAATTACTATCAGTGACGGATTTGCGAAGGAGGTTAGGGTGGGGATGTTTTACAGGTGAAGTTCGTACCCCGGAATTACAGAATTTCTAAAACAAACGAAATATTTGTTATGCCTTTACTCATAAACTTTCAGCTCTTCTCAAATAAAAATGAGGTATTTTTAGAAAAACTAAACATTAATAAGAAAAACCCCTCCCAAAATACTTTTCTAAATCCCTCACTGATTGTCAGTATTAAATGGTCTTCAAGTTTGTATCCGGAAGCTTGTTGCTGAATATACAAACAAAACGAAATATTAGTTATGCTTATACTCATAAACTCCCTAATAAAAATTAGGAAATTTTAGAAAAAAAAAACATTGAGGAGAGAAACACCTCTCAAAACACTTTTCTGAATCCGGTTATGATTATTTGTATAAAATGGTATTCAAGTTTGTATCTGGAAGATTATTGCTAAATCATTGCACAGCTACAGTATAACAAGAATGTGGAAGTACGCTTTGACAGATATACTGACAAACGTACTCTCTGACGGATACATTGAAAAACAAAATTTAACTTACGTGCTAGAAGCTGGAGTAGGCCTACTAATCTCTAGGAAATGAAACACAGATGACTAAAAAGAAATGACGTAGAAAAGAAAAAATGTCGATAACTCAGAAGTTAAAATAAAGTTAAATATCTTCTACAGCTGCCCTCAAATACTACGTACTCTATGTTTACTTTAATTTATAAAATATGTGTTCCATCCATCATGATGCTGAATTCCAGAGCGAAATACAGCATTTAGTTCATGAAATATTATTTAACTTTAGAGTATACGATAAGAAAGCTATTTAAATAGAAAAATCATGAAAATGAAAAATCCAAAATTTCCAAAATTCTCGTATTTTTCCCAAAAAAGCCGGCTTTTTATGTGCAAAAAATTATCGATTCAAAAAAGCCGGCTTTTTTGCATCTCTATGTAGGAATATATGTTTTACCGAATATTTTCTAATAACTCCCTTTTGACACTATTTGCGCCCGTGAGCTCGTCACTTCTATGTGTCAACATGTGTTTTGTCGAACTATAACTATCAGTAAATCCTCTTCCATACTCTTGGGACATTTTGACTTTTTTCACCTATATGTATTAACATGTGTTGCCAAATTTGAACTTATTAACATGTGTGAGCTCATTAACTCAATAATTTACATATGATACGGTATGCATATATAGGCTACTAACGTTTTCATCAGCTCTCGTTTTATCCATAAAACTGGTAATGCTACTAGATGAACATTCTTCATAGATGGGGGAACTCTTCATATCTGAAACCGCATCAAAGTTTTATCAGCCACCCTCGTTACTAAAGAGTCATCAATGCTTTTATTGTTGCTACAACCTGACGTAGGTTGTTCACTTCCATTCACTTGTTCTGTCCCAATTTTTAGCCAACAATCAAAGAAATTTTTCCCTTGTAAACCGTTAAAAATTGTTTTCTTTAGACTTTCAGGACACTTAAAACATTTACTCACATGATCTGACATTTCATTTACATTTTCGTGTATAGTATTTACCACAATACTTGCAGTTTACTGATTTGTCACTTCGTACATAATACGCGCTCCAAATATTACTTTTATTTCTACCCAGTTTCAGTTTTTTCTCTTCATGAATAATATAAATCTTAGGAAATTCAACTAAGATAAGAGGCATGTCTACTCTCAAAAAGTCTCAAATCAATACCAGTACTGAACTTAATTACAAAAAGGAATTGTTCCAAGCAATGTTACAAGATATAAATTATGTTTCCAGTTTCAGGGTTGCATCTTTCTTTAAACACGTTTGTATCTGGAAGATTTTATTCTGCTATTTTTTATGTATTCTTATTAGGTAATCTTGCAGTTTGTAATAAATACCCATTTGGGTAGGTAAATAAAATTTCGGTATTTACCCATTTTTTATTTATCTACCCAGTGGGTAAATACCCAAGTCCCACCCCTAGTGCTGCCAAACTTCCAGATTGAGTCCTTTTGCACATTCTTGGGACGTGTGGGGGATTTTTACCAGTATGTATTAACATGTGCTGAAAAATTTCCAGGTTGTGTAAATCTTTTGGCACCCTGCGGTTTTACACCTGTATGTATTAACATGAGCCTTGCCAAACTTGAACTGCTAGAAAACGTCTTTCCACACTGCTGGCATAAGTGGAGTTTTACACCCGTTTAGATTAACATGAGTTTTGGCAAATCTCCACGTCGATTAAATTCCTTTCTGCATTCTTGGCACCTGTGGGATTTACACCGATATGTATTAACATGTAACTTGCAAAACTTGAACCTTTACTAAACCAATTGCGACACTGTTGGCATGTGTCGGGTTTTGCACCTGTATGTATTCAAAGATGTCTTGCCCAATTTCCACGTTGAGAAAATCACTTAGCACATTCTTGGCACACGTGAGGTTTTTCATTCTTATATATAAACATGTATACTGCTAAATTTCCACGTCCGGTAAATCCCTCTCCGCACTCTTGTCACGTGTGGGAGTTTTCGCCCGTATGTATTAACATGTGTGTTGCCAAGTTTCTACGTTCAGAAAATCCTTTTCTATATTATTGGCACGTGTGGTAGTTCTTGCCCGTATGTATTAACATGTGTGTTGCCAAGTTTCTACGTTGAGAAAATCCCTTTCCACATTCTTGGCACATGTGGGAATTTTCACCCTATGCGCTAACACGTGTCTCGTCAAATTTCGCGTCCAGTAAATCCCTGTCCGCATTCTAGGCACCATTCGGTTTCTCACACATATGTATTAATATATGTTTTGTCAAATTTAAACGTCCAGTAAATCCCCTTCCGCATTGTTGACACCTGTGGTTTTTTCACCCGTATGTATTAACATATGTCTTGCCAAACTTCCACGTTGAGAAAATCCCTTTCCACATTCCTGGCACGTGTGGGATTTTTCACCCGTATGTATTAACATGTGTGTTGCCAAATTTCCACGTTGAGAAAATCCCTTTCCACATTCTTGGCACGTGTGGGGTTTTTCACCTGTATGTATTAACATATGTCCTGCCAAGTTTGCACGTCTATTAAATCTCTTTCCGCATTCTTGGCAGGTGTGGGGTTTTTGACCCGTATGTATTAACATATGTTCTGCCAAATTCCCACGTCTAATAAATCTCTTTCCGCATACTTTACAGGTGAGGGGTTTTTCTCCGGAATGTATTAACATATGTTCTGCCAAACTTCCGCGTTGAGAAAATCCCTTTCCACATTCTTGGCACGTGTGGGGTTTTTGACCCGTATGTATTAACATATGTGCTGCCAAATTTCCACGACTAATAAATCTCTTTCCGCATACTTCACAGGTGAGGGGTTTTTCACCCGTATGTATTAACATGTGTGTTGCCAAATTTCCACGTCTATTAAATCCCTTTCCGCATTCTTGGCACGTGTGGGGTTTTTCACCCTTATGTATTAACATATGTCCTGCCAAACTTCCACGTTGAGAAAATCCCTTTCCACATTCCTGGCACGTGTGGGATTTTTCACCCGTATGTATTAACAAGTGTGATGCCAAATTTCCAGGTCTTTTAAATCCCTTTCCACATTCTTGGCACGTGTGGGGTTTTTCACCCGTATGTATTAACATGTGTGATGCCAAATTTCCAGGTCTTTTAAATCCCTTTCCACATTCTTGGCACGTGTGGGGTTTTTCACCCGTATGTATAAACATGTGTGTTGATAATTTTGCACGATGATAAAATCCCTTTCCACATTCTTGGCACGTGTGGGATTTTTTACTCGCATGTGTTAACATGTGTGTCGCCAAATTTCCGCGTTGAGAAAATCCCCTTCCACATTTCTTGCACGTGTGGGGTTTTTCATCCTTATGTATCAACATGTGTGCTTTCAAACATCCAGACTGAGTAAATCCCTCTGCACACTCTTGGCATCTGTGCGGTTTTTCGCCCGTATGTATTAACATTTGTCTTGCCAACTTTCCACGATGAGTAAATCTGCTTCCACACTCTTCACACGTATGAGTTCTCTCACCAGTATGTATTACCATGTGTGCAGCCGAATTTGAACGATTAATACATTCCTTTTTGCAGTCTTGGCACGTACAAGAATTTTCTGCTGTATGTATTAACGCTTGTGTTGGCAAAAGTGATCGAGAGATTCTTTTGCAAACTTCCTTGTTAGTACGGGGTACCTTACCAAAATGAGAAATATTATCCATTGGTGTAATGAACGTGTGTGCTCTTCTGGAAGGAGTATGTTTACGGAATCTGCAAAAAAAAATTGAATAAACACGAAATGGAAATATATAAGATGAAACACCACAAAAATGCAAGCGTTGGTATATAAAGTGCAGCACTAATAGGAATATATTTAGTTTGTATTACACTTCTTTTGCATCTAAAATATGAGAGGTTCCCAAGTAGTGATGGGTAATATTCCGGAAATTTTTGTACAATCACAAAGAAAATTGAATTATATTAGTATATTATGATTTCATAGGATAATTCGTTTCTTATCACCGTTAATTAGTACTGTTATGTCCAGGTGATTTTTCAAAATTTATATTCTGAACGGCATTATGTTATTATATTTAGAGAATACCCATAAATGTATATTTACTTACAATATGTTCTATGCAAGTAAATATGTGGAAAAAATGGTATAGTACTTCCACATATTTTTACACCGCTAAACAGTTTAAATTTATACGTAAGTGGATTTTCTAAAGTTGATTCTAATATTGTTATTATAAATATATTAAATTTTTATATGTTATAAACAAATTAGGTTGGGTAACTATCAGAAGACACATGTTTCACCATGTCTCAGAAGACATACTTCCGCATACATTCTAATAAAAGTCCAATTGAGCAAAGCAATATATATATTTAAAGATTATATATTTGTGCATAATCTTAAAATATATACACAAATATATGATCTTAAAATATATATACATATATACTGCTTTAGTCAGTTGGCGTCTTATTAGTAATCTTGAATTTTCCGAAGCTAGAATGAATAATTTACAAGTTGCGCATACATTCTTATGTTCACAATATTTGCAAGATACTGACCTAGTGTTATAATTTAGCACCTAACATTGAAACACACGACCTTTCTTGCTACCTATTTCTTGAAATTTCATGCGTTATTTCACATGTAAGAGACGTCGAGTCAGAGAGAGGAGACACCGACATCTATTACTAACGATGTTTCGGGGTGTATTAATTGTACTTCATCTTTGTTTCTAAATAATTTATACATTACTTTACAAACTTGTTCCTTTTTATCATTTCTAAATTTGTACTTTGCTCCTCTTTAGTGCAAATAGAAATGGTAATTAAAATATCATATTAGGTATTTATAGTACGGTCAAAAGTTTTTTTTAAATCTCCAAATTTTTAAAACCTAGAATAATAATAAATGAAAATAAAGTAATTAGACACATGGTTCTTCTAATTTGGAAGATAAAGTAATGAAAATAAATTCCTTCCCGGGAATTTATATGCCAGGGAAAAAAGAGGGAATATTCCCATTTTTTATTTTCCTTCCCACCGGGAATATTCCCACTGCCCATCACTATTCCCAAGCACTCGTACATATTTCGTGATGAACTGAAATCTCATACTATGGAACTATTACATGATATGTCGAAGAAATACGGAATTTACAACAATCGAGTGTTTTCCGTAGCACTTATATTCTCCACAGACGAGAATCCATTGTGTTTACATTTAAAAGTTAGAAATCAGATTAACTCAAGTACGCACCAAGGTGCATATGTTACAGTATGGAATGAACATGATTTTATAGGTGAAAATGGACGTAGGAAGTCAATTAATATATTTATAAATAACATTGTTAATTTAAGTGATAGAAACTTTAGTCAATGCGAGAACTTGTTGCAATTACAACTACCAGAGACAGTTACTATAATCACAAGGGAACAAAGGAAGGCTATAACAACTTTTAAAATTTTGCAGTGTAGCATAAACTGCTGGTATTTTTGTACCCTCGGATTGTTTTCATATATTTGATTTTACTATTCTCAGACTGTTCTGATATATTAAAATTTTAATCCACATTACGATCTTCAGGGCCATTGAAATATATCTACGTGGTTAAATGTGATACAATATTAGGTGCTTTCTCGAAATAAAACCTTTCGAGAAACGTCGAGTTTCCAATTCCTCGTAACTTTTCACCTATTTATAAGAAATGTAATTAGGAATATAAAATTCGGCGCTAGGATAATGAGCAAATATAGTGCCCCGTTCGTCTCCTTTGTGTTATTACTGTTACAAGCATTTCGAATTTCATAGGTTTTTAAGCTGTAACGTCTTCATCTTGCACACCGGAAAAACACTCTGCTATTCTACAATCCGGTTAGCACCTAGAATTTAAATTTGTAATATACTCATGACGACATTGAACGAAAACAAAATTCTATACTTGGTTTTCAATACTACTATCGCAGGGTATGTCAAACAACGTCTCTCGGGTATTATTTGCATTGCGAAAAAGTTCAGTGCTTATTGTTTATTACTTTAAAGTTTAAAGAACGTGTCAAGATAAATGATCCACTGTTTATTTAAAAAATGAAAGAAACGTGTTATAATTTACATTATAAAGGGAAGGTGGTTGAATTTTTTGAAATGAATTTTATAATATATTGGATGTCTAACTTCACCTCAGTTTTTATCATCTTCCTTTCATTGAAATGGGTATGATAAGAACAGAATTAGAAATGTTCGTCAAAAATTATCATCTCACGAGTCACTCTTCTTAGAGAGAGATGACTTAGTACGCATGCTTATCATTCAAAATTAACTGCGTCGTGCACTAGTGTTTTGGGAAATACTGTATTCCCAAGAAAAGGTAAAAGATCTGTGTATTACTTCTCAGTATGTAAATTTCAAATCCAGCTTCTTTCATTAGGTCAGGAAACGAGCAAATCGTTTGAAATTAAATTTTATACTGAAGTTATTACTGCCTCGGACTGCAATGAGGATCCTATGAGTAGTCGAACTTATGTAAATTGTAGGCCGAAACTAGGATATATGACAAGTGGATTATGTCAGGATGGTGAAATTTGCTACATAAAATCTTTACTAAAAACCAGTAGGCAAATGATCTACGCTTTAAGGGTTGAAAGCGGGCTATTTGTATAGTTTTCAGTTATATATCAAATTATCGTTTTGTAGTACAATATAAAATTATTATCTTATATACAGACTCTATCACGTCATCTAATATAGTTTAGTGGCCACAGTTTTGCCAGCACAGAAGGAATTCTAGGAAAACTAGGTTTTCAAGTGGATGTTGCGTCTTAAACCCATATATCTCCGATAAATGTACCGCAGATACAAGAAAAGAGCAACTTAGATGAATTAGCAGAGAAAATAGAAGATAGAACAAAATTAGCAATTACAAACTCAACAAAAGGAAAAAAGACAACCTAACGATTACAGAGTAAAACTGAAACCTTCCGGACCAGTGAAATAGAAGACGTGAAAAGAAAAACACGTAAAGCTAGGAAACTTCAACATATAACAGAAAGTAATTTAAGACGAAACAGATTATAGATTATAGAGTTTAAAAAATACTAAAATAAAATGATAGAATCAAAGAAAAACAGCTGGAAAACACATTAAAATTAATTTAAATCTAGATCCCTGGGGTGAACTCTACAATTATAAGTAAAACACCTACCACACTCTAAACTCTGAAAAGAACAAATGGTACATATACAAATAATGGGGAAGAAACAATAGACTATCTAATAAGTGAAAAAGGAAAATCTCAGTCCGACTCCGACCCATGTTAAAAAATGCGTTTGCTATAAAGAAGCCTTCATTCTTCTCAAGAAATATAGTCTCTGTTTCCACGCCTACGATCCATTTTTCACTCAAAACGAGTTGATAACAGAAAGTCGACCCAAGTGCTAATCATGTTCAAAAATTCATTTCAAACGTTTCAAATGTTTCAAATGTTTCATAAATCTGGACATTTTATGAATATAAAATATAAAATAGAAATATGACCTCTGACACCTTTATAAGTTTAAATACACCTTTATTTATACCTTAAAATGAAAATATAATTGTAATGAAAATGTTCAGACAAATTAGACGAAATTCCTTCACCCCACCATTTTCAAACGATTTCGGATCCTGGGTTGAAATGAACTAATTTATGGTTTCATTAGTAATACTCACATATTCAATAATTCTATTGCTGAAGGATACAGTGTTCGATTGCCTATTTATAAACATGTTATGCTGATTGCAGCAGTAATAAAAAAAGAAATCTACCTATAAAATATATCATAAGTAAGAGTATACTCTGAAGTCGAAGGAAAAAAAACACATCAACATTCTTATTTCGAGAATAGCCCACGAAATAAAATTTGAGTTTTATGTTCCACGATTATGCCGGTTAGGCTAAAGGAGACGATGATGATGAAAGAATGAATGAAATGGGGCGGAATTAATAGTGGGAGAAAACCCACGCATACGGTGCTTGTCCACCACAAAGTTCAGTTGGCGGGGGCTAAAATCAAAGCCGGCTCCCTACACACCAAAAGTGAACGCTCTACCACTGAGCCACCGCGCCTCCCAAAAAAGTCAGTTCAATAATAATAATAATAATAATAATAATAATAATAATAATAATAATAATAATAATAATTATAAGTAAAGTGGAAGCTCTCCAAGAATTGATTTTGCAAATCTATGGCTCGAAATCATTGGTCGAAGTTAAGTCAAACTTTAACCTTATACTTGCAGTAGACATTTGCATAGAGGCCGGTCCGTATGTTGCGCTTCGCCCCCTCTCCTAAGTTCTCTTTCGCATTTGACCCTCGACATCTGCCACCTTACCAATCTCTATATAGATAAATTTCAACAGTTCAAACAGTTATTCTGGTCATTTTAGAGACACTCTCGGTAGTTTCAATATTAAAACTATTGCGTACAGTCGAAAATTCGAAACGAATTTCTTGTATTATTAAACTAACTCTGTTGTAAAACTCAAATTAATCATTCTCTGTAAATTTACTTAAAAAATGAATTTGCAACAATTCAAATTTTTCTTTACAGGATACAAAGTGAAAATCCAGTAAAATTTGTACAAAAACGAAGATATTTATAAAATAAGCTTTTCTATATGATTATTTCGTATTGTTAAAATTTTGTTCATCGACGGGGAGAGGAGAGCGCTAAACGCTTTTGAGCCTAGGGGCGGCAAAACAATAAATACGGCCCTGGTCGAACACTAAAATTAAATCAATCATAGTCCGACTAATATTACATAAATGGTATAAGGTATATCTGTTTTGGATAAAATATAGATGAAATATAGCTTTAGGAACACACGTGAGCTAGTTGCATCCTCCTAAGTTGTTCCGCTCTCTGAACAACGATTAAGGATTATATGAAAATGAATTAAGTGGTCGAGGACAGCACATTTACTCTAGTAATACAAAACATTTATTTATGGCTGTTCTGCGTAGTTATATCTATACAAAAACAATTACTTGCTAACTATATGAATTTCATTTCCAAGTAAATAGTCGGTGTATATGAAATTCTATATACTTATCAAGATGTAATAATGTCTCTCAAATACTCGCTCAGAAAATATGTAAATTCTATTTTCTATTTGGATCAGGCAGGAGTGCCCACAGGCTGCTTTTAGGGCGTTGGTTGCACCTGTTAGACTTTTTTTCGGGGGGAGAGCATATTTTCTTTAAAAATGACAGAATCACACTTTTAATTATACTATAATTTTCCTTTTAAGAACGGCAACTGTCAAGGTGAATGAATGTATTCTTTGGGGCGTGAAAGGATAAAATTTTGACGGAAGGTGGAAGAAAATACTGTATAGAATGATCCTGTTTAGAAAGAATGGACACGGGCTACTAAGTGATGCAGTCTGCATGCATTCGACATGCAAACCAGTGTGGAAACTCATTGGGGAGGGGGAATCTAGCTAAGAATTTAAGCACTCTGTTTTGGGGGCGAACAGTATATTCGGGGGAAAAATGCGCCCAAGTAGTTGGAGAGATGGGCTCGCCTCGGCCGAGGGCAGGGGAGGGCTGCTATTCTTATGTCGTTAACATCTAGCCCAAGATTCAAGATTCCACTCCCCTCTAGAAAATTCGTAAATAAAACCCTGACTTAGTCTACAAAATTCCTATTAAACAACGGCAAGCGAAATCACAAGAGCAACTTATAATTAAGGGGACAAAGGAAAATATTCAAACCAGTTTTGCCGGTAATGTATCATTAAAAATGTAGGTAAATACAAAAAAAATAATTTAATAGGTTATTTTATGATACTAAATTATGAATGTTCTTGACCGGATTTCGAGGTCAAATACTCCAGTGTGCCTGACAAAACATCAAGACATTCCATGATTATCTTCTATTTGCTTCTAAGAAATACCTGATGACAAAGACACTAAAACTTCTATTCCACGTTGGCCAATGAAAAAAAAAAGGCCGGGGACCAAAGATAGTCCCTGCTTCCCTATGGTCGTTTAACAGCAGGTGTTATCTTCAGATAGGGAAAAAGAAGCTTTTGTGTACAGAAGAAAAAGTTTACAGTGTTTTCGAATTACAATATAGTTCTCTCTGCTATTGGAAGAACCAGGTGTCTACTTTGCTCCAACCTCACTCAACCTCACGCTCACAAACCCATTTCGACCTCACGCTCACCTCACCAGTCTGACCTCATGCTCACATCAACAGCCTGACCTCACGCTCACATCACCAGTCTGACCGCACGCTCATATCATTCTAACCTTACGCTCACTCAATCTCACGCTCACATAACCAGTCTGATCTCACGCTCACTTCGTGAGGTTGAAGTCGAGCGAGCGTGAGTTCGGAACTCGTGAGCGCCGACCTCATGAGTTTGGACATCTTTGGTCGTTTCCGCTTATTTTTGCTTTCATTCTTGACTTAGAATTATGGTATTGTGTACCTCTTCATAGCTACTTTGCTACCGCTAATGCTTTCCATGCGTGTGTTCCAGGTTCAATGATCAGTGGTATGTCATACCTGGGATAAAACCCTAATAGTAACCCATATTTCACTATCAGCAACAGACTTTGTTTCATATAGCCTTAGTACAGTATATACAATTAAAATATAATAAATTAACTTCAGTACTATATAGTAGTTAATTTCCTTCCTTTGTTCAATAGCTCCTAACGGATAACGCAGCACGAGTGTATTTAATCGTACTGAAATTGAAATTTTCAATTTATAATTTATTATCCAATATATTCTGCTTTGACTGTCATTTTAAAAACATAATATAACGTTGATTATCTTAACAAATAGGGTAAATTATTACCACAATATATTTTGTTTCAAATTGATGAAATGCTTTATAACACGAACTTCCTGAACCTTGTAGTGGGAGCTACGGCACTCATCTTTGCTATATGTGGTCTCGGGTTGGATCACCAAACAAGTTAATTCAAAGTCCGATGTTTCGCATAGTTCACGTCTCACTTTAAATACATTCTGCTTTTTATACAAGTTCATTAAGTTCGCAATGCATTACGTAAGCATACAAACATAGATTAAGCTTATTCCTGAGCTCTCAGTGGTGTATGTGACCTTTACTCGAGAAAACTAATTACGTTGGAATTTTATATTGACTGAAATCCAGTCACTTGCGAAACATGGACATACATATTATATAAGTATATACGTAATAATATGTGTATCTTTTTTCGAGTTATCTATGTCTATTTTCTCTCACTCGCCAGGACAAGTGATTCTTAACTTTCTGTCGGATTTGTTTTGTATTAATTTTCGGAATTCTGCTGGAACATGAAGGATTGAATAATCAAAAACACTTTTTTTTTCGTTGTACGACTTTCGATAAATTTTGGAACGATTTTTACCCTACCTTACCCAGTAAACGTTATATACAGGACGTCTCAAAAGTCCCGTGACACAGGATAATTCTGTTATTATCAGAGTTACAACAAAATGTAAGAGGAGTATACAGTTTCCAAATATGATATTTTCAAACTAAAGTGAAGTATTTTTTTTAAATCGGGCAAGCCGTTTGTGCTGTACACTCTTTATGCGACCAATGCTAAATGAAAATGCAACGTTGACATTTACCTGAATCTACAACATAAGGAAATGAAATCACTGTCTCTTACGCTAACGTGTCGATGGCCAGCCTGCACTTCAAACATGGCCTCATTCACTTTATGTTGTAGGTCCAGGTTGCATTTTCATTTAACATTGGGCGTATAAAGAGTGTACAGCCCAAACACTTCGCCCGATTTAAAAAATAATTTCACTTTAGATTGAAAACACTGGAAATGGGTTTCCCTCTTACATTTTGTTGTAACTCTGATAATAACAGTTACCCTATATCAGGGGACTTTTGAGACACCCTGCATATATATATATATATATATATATATATATATATATATATAAACTTCAGAGGTAGACTATGCTCAATCACTTTTTGGTCGAAATTGAGTTAAGAGTACTTTTTTAATACAATATGTACTTTCTACAGGTTAATAATGTAAGTCTAAAAGCATCCTACTTAGTGATGATGATGAGCGCATGCAAGGACGAGAGCAAGACCAAGACCCGGGTGATCTTGGTCTTGGTTTTGCACATCCAGTCTTAGTCTTGGTCTTGCATCGGAACCCTTGGTCTTGGTCTTGCTTGCAAGTGTTGCATTTAAGAAATCAAATGATTTTCATAGGTAAATTTTGCTTTGGATATAAGGGATAATAACTTCTATAACGCGCCAGTAGTAACGGAATTACAATATATGTTTTTAAATGTAATATAGTTTAACTTCGTGTGAGTATGGTGATAGTGTACAACATAGGCGACGACCTTTATTTCTTTTTTTTAAATGGGTGCCCACGCTTCACTACTTACAACACAAATCACAACATTAGTGATTTCTTCATATTTTTAACAGATCTAATACTCCACTGGTTCCCAAACTGGGGAGGCTGCCCGTGAGACTCATGAAAGAAAATCATGACGGCAGAGGTAACTGAAATACCATGAATTACAAAATTATTTTTACACTCTAAAGGTGTCAGTTTTTTCTTTTCAGTCACGATTAGTTAATCTTTGTAATGTACAAATTTCCAATTAAATATTCATATTTTGTTTTACTAATCCAATATGTAGTCTAAGGGGCAGAAATATAGACATTACCCAAAAGCGAAGAAAAAAATTGGAGGCTTTCGAAACGTTTGTATGGAGCAAGGAGAGGATTAGCGTGGTTGAATGGAAAACGAATGAGAAACTGTTAAAAATAGTAGCGGTAAGAGAGGAAAGAAGAATGTAGATGTAATTAAGAGGAGAATGGGGAAATGGTTGGGACATTAGCTAAGGAAGAATTGTATTATGAGGGACGTGCTAGAGGGTATGGTGGAAGGAAAGAGAGAGAGAGGGGCGAAGGAGACCAGTTGAAGAAAGGTATTAAAATAGAAATTTGCTACGTCAAGACGAAGAAACTAGCTGAGGATTACCATACATCGAAACTTCTTAGTTGCAGCAAGTGACCTGCCAATAATTGCAGAACAGCTATGATGATGATGATATGTTTAGTAGGCCAAAAAGAGACGAAATAAAATAACAATGGTTATAATGAAACCTCTTCATATTTTACAATAATTGATATCTTAATACCTGTCTGTCTATTGTGCAAACTGAATTTATTTGTACATAGATTTTCGACGTGGATTAGAACTACAAAATAACGGCATCAAACTCGAATTTATCTGAAATAACTGTACAAAATCATTCTCACTTTTGAACATGGATTATTTATTGTTGTATAAAGTTATATCGCCCAATCCTCGATGTGCCGTATATCTAAGGAGGGAAAAAGTTACACTGATCATATTTGAGTTAGATACACCTGCCTAATACCGTATAGCACCATCTTCACACGGTGACTGCCCAGCACAGCATGGACTTCACGAGGCGCCTGAAATGTTGTTGTGGCATCTCGATCCATATTTGCTGCAACGTCTGCCACAGAGCCCGCAGGTTGGTCGGAAGAGTGTCCACAGTCCGAAGGCATTGTTCCGTAGCGTCGCAGCGAACACAGATGTGTTCGACAGGATTGAAGTCCGTGATGGCCAGGAAAGAGTTGCCAGATCAGAGAAGTGCTCATAAAACTACTCTGCTGCGATCCTAGAGCAGTGGGCCGGCGCGTTGTCCTGCTGAAAGACGAGATCACCGTTCGTATGTTGCAGCCGAGCAAATGACAGGACATGGTTATCCAGAAGGTCGCCGTAGCGTTTACTTGTGAGGAACCATGTCATACGTGTTAGGGGACAAATTTCAATCCATGCAAACCACAATCATCGGCCTGAACAGTTCCCTGCAGGCACGATGGATTCATTGCCTCATGTGGTTGGCGACGCACCACGCATTCGTACCCGACCATCGCATTTTCCAATGTGAAACGTTACTTATCTGTCCAGGCAAAAATTTCTCACATTTTCACGGTCCAGTGGCGGTGTTACTTTGTCCATGCAAGACTATGCTTCCTGTGTTGTGCGGTTAGATGGGGTACTTGCGTGCGCCGATGGATTCTTTACCCCATGCCGAGTAGGTGGTTGTGTATTTTGTGGCTCCTCACATGGCGTTGTTGTCCTGCATTGAACCTCTCCGCGATGTGACGCACTGTAGAAGGTCTATCGGCTGTTACGATGCGGGCCAGAAGGCGCTTACCCATGTCGTCGGCACTCTCCTGGCCGCGGCAGTTTGCCGGTGCGGCTGCGGTTTAAAATCAAACCATTTTCACGGTCCAGTGGCGGTGTTACTTTGTCCATGCTAGACTATGCTTCCTGTGTTGTGCGGTTAGATGGGGTACTTGCGTGCGCCGATGGATTCTTTACCCCATGCCGAGTAGGTGGTTGTGTATTTTGTGGCTCCTCACATGGCGTTGTTGTCCTGCATTGAACCTCTCCGCGATGTGACGCACTGTAGAAGGTCTATCGGCTGTTACGATGCGGGCCAGAAGGCGCTTACCCATGTAGTCGGCACTCTCCTGGCCGCGGCAGTTTGCCGGTGCGGCTGCGGTTTAAAATCAAACCAGGTACTCACGACAAGCCCTTGATTCAGTTGCCTTTGAAAGGTGTAACGCTCCCGCGCTTAAAAGTGAGAGACCATCTAATTCGTCCAACAATCTCACACCAAAAAAGAGTTCGGAATAATGAACTATTAGTGAGGACGAATCGGCCGATCACAATATAGTGGGGTGCTTTGAGTATCACAACCGTGCCCCTGTAATTCAACGCCAACCTCAATTGGAAAATCTTAAGTAAATAAAAATATATAACTATGTTTTTAAGATTTATATAAGCAAAATATCAATTGAAAGCCAACTGAATTCAATTCAACAATTTATTTTCTTTAGCAGTTTCACGCAAAAATTTGGTGAGAATTATTACAATAAATATCACTTCTTAAGCATACTACATATAATTTCACTCCTATTCAATTCTTTAATTAACAACAGTTTCGATACTTCATAACTACTATTCTCGCTAGATACTAACAAAATTTGTAGAATAAAATATAATTTAATTGCAACGATTAACTATTACAAAATCTCTACAACCGAGAAATATTCAATTTGATATATATATCTATAATCTGTAAGGCAATAGTCAGCTGACAAAACCAGATTCTCTTTTTTTTATTTATTTATGCAAGCCAAATTAAGGAGTAGATTGTGACGCTAATTTTCAAATCGAAAACCCAAACCAATCCAATTAATAATCCGCTAAAGATCACCACTACAAGCTATAGTGATTTAATTGGGTTCAAAAAAGATATAACCTCAGAAAATTGATCAATGCAGAATTCCAATAATTTCTAAATCTAACTAACTTCCAACAAATAGTTTCACTAAACAGCAACAAGTCTGTAAAGCTATTAAACCTGGTCGAAGCTTACACAAAAATATGATAAATTCCAAACCAACAAATTTATTTGAGTCAAGAACAAAAAAAATCCCTATTTAAAGACTAATCGGAATCAAAATAACAAAACAAATCAAAAATATAAATTCAGAGCAAACCAACTAGGACTATAAGTTCAAACAAACAAATTTATGACTAATTCAGAAGGTTAATTTAACAACACTTAAGATTATTAAATTAGAACACGAAATTACCCCCAACAACCAATAATGACGGCAACGAACTGAGTAAAATTCAACCTTAAGTAATTTAAATGAATATGCTAGCTTCAATCACCCAAACAAAATAAGCCAAAAGCACCGAACTTGTTTAATATTTTGGGCACTAACTTAAACGAAAAACCTCCAAAATATAAACTAATCTTGTAAAGATACTCAATACTGTATTAATTCAAATGGGTCGTTAATCTAAAACGAAGAAAATCATTTAGCAGACCTGATTTTTCAAATAGGACGCTAAACCAAATAGAACGAAACCATTAACAAAATAAATGAACACCTCAAAGGTACTCAAAAATTGAAGCAACGAAAATGGGACGCTGATTTTCCAACTAACCTTCAAACCAAATTAAACAAAATTATTCAAAACTGAAGCTACGAAAATGGGACGCTAAATTATTACAAATGGACCCTTTGACAAACCTGAAATAGTACTAACTTTACCAATCAAAACGTAACTTTACTGAAATAAGCAAACAATTTAAACAAAGGCAACATATCCTCAAACAAACTAAATTAAAAAAAGAAAACAAACTACGAAAAACCCTTACTTTAATAGCGGAGAACTCAATAACATGGAGAAAGACAGACATACATAGAGAAATACAAAATATAATTATTCTCTACTTACCACAAAAATTTTAACGGCAGGCTTAGTCCACCTCTCTCATCAACGACCAGTAATTCAGGAGAAAAAAACAGCTGACTTTATATTTCCAAACAGTAACAAATTCACACAATGATTAGTCAAGTTGATTGGAAAAGTCAAAAATTCTAACTCAAATCCGAGCGATGTAATTGCGAAAATAGAAAATAATTCGATCAAAAAACGTCCCTGTTAGAATTTACACACACCCGCTCAAGCTTGCATACAACAACTCATTGACGTGGCAGACAGAGAGCACGGGTGGGATTGCTTCCGAGCTACGCAACAGCACCTCAGGCAACTTTCAATTCTTTCTAGCTTCCGGCGCTAGCAAAGCAACGCACCAGCCACGAGGAAGAGATCAATGATACAAAAGTTGACTACTGACGTAAGATTACATAATACTAAATACAAACAACTAAATTACTTTTAAATGTAACTTCTTTTCTGTTTTTTTTTCACATTTAAATTTCCCATTTTCGATTCTAAATTTCTTCTTTTTAGACTTTTTTTTTTACAAAACCGAGTTTTTTTACTTCCAATATAATTTCACATAATATAGTCCACACTAAACCAATAACTAAACGTCTCTCCATTCCAAAAACTTAATAGTTGTATAGTCCAAACAGTAGGATACCTCAAAGATCATGATACATAAATAAAAACTCTCAGAAAATATTGTGGAGACGAGTCCATGTTGTCACAAAGTCCAAGTGCCGTATTCACTTCCAAAATTGAGCCAGTAGTCTGACCCCTAATATTTGACCACGGTCCTCAGGTCCTTCGTCTTAGCCATCGCGCGCGGCACTGATACGGATATCGAGAGAGGATGCACATGGCAGCAGTACACGCGCGATGTGTTTCATTCACATACTCTGGTGTAGCCTCTGCAGGGCAGTTTCTGTAACTCTTTTCTTGTCTCTAATTCAACTGGTGATCAGTGTATATTGGTAAACAGTTATTAAATGTATGCGCTATAAGCATTCGCCCATGAAACCAAACCTGCGGTCACATGCACTGTTTTTTCTCAATGTCATGAAAATGTTATTGCAATATTAATTTTATGTGCACACATTAAAAATTTCCAACGGGTGCTGAAGCCTCGGAGCCAAGGAATGCCCATGTAGTCGGCACCTATGGTGTACGGAATTACTGATGTTCCACACTTTTCATTAGTTTTTGAAAAACACCACTAATATGTTTTGAAATGAAATCAAATATCTAGTTTAACGTCACATGGTGATACATCGACGCTAAGGTAGACAAAGATGGTAAGAAAAGAATGAAATGGTGGAATTAAAGTAGGATGAAACGGAAAAATCCCGAGAAAACTCACGCACACTGTGTTTATCCACCAAAAACGCTTACTTGGCGCAAGCTGGAATCGAAAAGGGGACCTCGTGCTGCAGAGATGAACGCTTTTCCACTTTTTCTTTAAAAAAAAAAAAAGGTCATTCCAACCGGAATATTGGTCTCCATGGTCATCTCATACATATTCTACTTAATCCAAACACGACAGGGATCCGCAGACAGAAAGATGGAGGACAGCTAAAATTCCGACCATGCTCACCAAAGGGGTTTGAAACCCCAGTGGATCGCGCCTCGTGATCCGAAGGCAAACGCCCGAGACCACTCGGCTATTGCCACCGGTAAACACTGAGCAACTGCGGCCATAACATGTTTTAGTTTGCTTTTCGCTTATCCGCTTCTTATAGACAACTATTATTCTTTGTATGATTTCCCAAAATCCAATCATGGGTTGTCGTAAGTAAATCAAATGATGATCAAAGTAAAATCAGACACTGAAGTTCTTATACCTACTAACAATTCATAGAATTATGCTATTAGTCGTCCACGAACAACCGATTCAGAAATCGACATACTGTAGCTATATGCTACAGTGCAGGTCGACTCGCACAGATTGCAAAAGCTACTGGCAACACATTCACTCCAGCGGCATTTTTTACTGAAGCCAAGAAATTATAGTTTGAAAAGCAGTATTATACGTCATACTTAAGGAAACAGTTTTTGGCTTCTCTTGTAAAATTACGAAATTATGACTTGGCTTAGTTTACCTCTGAGGTCCGGATATAATAAAATCATCACCATCATCATAATCAACCACTATCAATCCACTGCTGGATGAATGTCTTTCCAAGTCTTTTCTACAACTATTTATCTTGGACATTTCTTTTCCAGGTTACTCTCCAGTGGTTTGTGATTTCGACACACCTTCTTGTATGCCGACATTTCCTAGGCTGATTTTGTCTTGTTGTATTCAGTCCAGAATTATTTCATTTTAATTTAGGAGTTTAACCTTATATTTTTTGACAGACTTTAACTACAAGGTGTCAACAAACACTGTGCTTTGGGGCTAATATGCAGGGATGTACAACTTAATGACACAGTATTAGTTGCTTCTACCTACTATCTGGAGTAGATAGGAATACATTAACACTTCTATCTCCACCAACCTACTGCGTAGGATTTTTATAGAACAACATGCGAAAGGTGAATTAATTACTTATAACTGAGACTGTTTAACTTTAGACTATTCATTTATTAAGTGATCTTTTAAAGTAAAGTTTAATAGGATGTTGTGATGTAAGATATTAGGTAAAACTACTAATTCACATTTCATATAATTGTTGGTGAATTGGTCAACGTTAGAATATCAGAGATGTATTATAACATACCTCGATGAACTGGATTCGAACTTCTGGCTACGAAGTTCGTCTTCTAACTTCCTCACAGTGGATGGATGTCCACTGGAACTGTAGTTGTTAACAGCTAATTCCCAATAGCAATTCTACTGCGAATAATCCTTGGAGACTCATCCAAATGGAACTCCGCCGACTGATCCTATAGACTTCCTGAGACTCATCCAAATTCAGTCAAACATTAGCTTTTTATCTTCGTGTTCACGATGACGAATTTGTTGTTCCTTGATTACAAATTCTGAAACTCTTACATCTCTGAGCCGAAATTGTGCTGAATCACAATTTCTGCATTTTCTCTCATTAACCAAATTCTCCAGACAGCTTATGTCTGCGAAATTCACACTTTTACCTAATTCTGATAATGTGTACATGTTGACATAAATTTCTACAACGTTTTACATTTATTTGTTTCGTATTTGTTTTTGTTATTCTTATGACACTGCAGACTCGTGTCTATTCCTTGAAGAAAACAACAAGCATCAGCAATGCGTAATATGATGATATAATATGTCTGCAACCTAATTACAACAATTTAAATTATAAACAAACATTTTACTATTTCCTTCTGAAACCAATTAATGAGATTGAATAAATTTAGATCTTAGAATCTTCCATAATTTTGGCGTACCGTGACACGCATACCGTGACACGCCCCCACTTTAAACTGAGGCATCTCCGATGACGACTAGATCTTTGAAAAAGATCGGCTTTCGGAGAACTCACTGTATATAAAATTTCAAAATTATTAATTCATGTGCAAATTACAAAATAATTCTTTTAAATTGAAAGCCAAAATTATACTGTTGAGAAAAACAAACAAAAATTAATGATTATTAATTCTCACGAATTTTCTTTTTTTTTCAAAAGTTCAATTAATTCTTTTCTACTTATAAATCCACATATGTTTGATAACAGTATACTGCATGTATCTGCCATCTGTTGTAGAAACTCAACACTACTTGAAACTTGTCTGTCGTCAACACACTAACGAATGTTTCCAACCTAAGTCCTTTCTTAGGGAAATTGAAACTGATATATTGATATTTAATTTATATATACACACACACAATAGTATATTTTTATGCACTTTCACTATGATTTTTCATCTTAAATTCACCAAAACCCTAATACACTAACAAAAACAGCATTATTGTTTCAGCAAACTTGACCCAAATTGATCAACATAGTTGGCAACTCAATGTCAACTCTGCGTCAACGCTTTTATGTTAAAGTGATGATCTTAGCAAAACTTCATCTTTCTTCTTCTCCTTTCCTGACTTCCGTTTAACCTTGACCAGATTATGTATCCGCTCAACGTGTAAAACGTCCTTCCAACACATAACGATCCACGTCCACTCTTCGTCCATTCACTCTTACAGTTTTACTGCATGAAATAATACCACCTCGATATCTGAATTAACCAATTCACAGTCCAAATGTGAACCAAATGTGATTGTGAATATTATTACTTTTTTTTAATTAAGTGTGCATTTTTCAAATTCGTGATGTGTGATTACTTTACGTGTGTGACAGTGTTATATTTTTTTTCACATCCTTTACTCATATATACATCATCTCTACTTTTTAATGGTAAGTACCCTAATTTTTATTATTTCTATTAGTTGATATTATTCATTAAATTTAAACTCTATTTATAATACTACAAATGTCTTATTTAAAAAAATATTTTTATTCCTATTATTATTTAAGTTTCCCGTAACCTATTTTCTTATTAAACTTATTATTAGATCACTTATTTTATTACAATTCACTGTACACAAAACATATTTACAGATTCGGGATTTTTACTGATGCAGACTCATATTTCCATGAATCTGGGAATAGGCTTTGGATGATTACTTGCGGCCATACTCGCAAGACATCTATAAATAACATTTTGCATACAGTTACTTCATTTATTTATTTAACTTTCGTTACTACTATTTATTTATTTATTTAAAAAAATATTTAATTTAAATCTCCATTCTTCTCCATACTCAAATTTATTTTATTATGTATTTATCTATTTAATTTGTCAAAATCGGGTATAAACTTAATAAAATTGATATATCTAGATGTTGTATCGATAATCCATAGTACATTTATTGTACTCCATAATCGTCTATTCTTAGTTCTTAACTTAAACGTTTTTAGTCCCTGGCCTTGCAACATAAAAACTATCCAAGTTGTTGTCACTTTCTGGTTTAATCAATAATATAATAATAATTAATAATATAATATAATAATAATCTTAATAATAATGTAATGTTAATAATGCTATATAATACTTAATTAATTCATTTTGCCAAATGGCCTAAGCTTTGAAACGATATCTCCGATCAGTTTAATAAACATGATACTTTAACTCGTCTCTTAATGTTCTGTATCTATTAAGGGTTTCTTAGCTGACTGCATATAGCAAAGTCCTATTTCCCCTAAAATATCTTATAGTAAGCTTCTTTATTCCTTATAGCTATAGCTAGAGCTCTCTATATTTCAACTAGTATATATATATTCTTTGCTTACTCATTAACTTATTTATTTAGCTAGCATCTTTTTTTCTTATTAACATTAATAAAATATAATCATAAGTTTAATAATATAATAATCATAATAATACTTAATAATTAATAATTAATAATTGTCACTTCCTGTTATAATAAAAATTCTTCAAGATTAATCAAAATCTTGACTGTCATATCCATAATAAACTATCTAGTAATCTATTTTTCTATTAAATTAGCTATCTATTTCTCTATTTACATGTCTAAGTATGAATACTTATCGTAGCATCCAAGCATGTCGCTGGATGAATAACAATGATGACAACACTGTTGCCTTGAAAACGACATTTCTACAAATATTAAGCTTAATTTTAGCACCCAGTGAGGGCGGGTGGTGTGGGTTAAATTACCCTTATGGCCTATAGCCATGCTTATCGCCTAGTGACTATACTATATCCCTTAATATCGTAACGGGAATCGAATCCGTTGGTTCGATTCTTATCCTAATCCTGATGGCTAATCAAACCTAACGCATGTTATTACTCTTTCAAATTACTCTTGGCTTGCGACAGGTAATTACTATTACCGGGAATCGAACTCCTAAGCATCTGCACCATGACAACAATACTGTGCTTTGGGGCTAATATGCAGGGATGTACAACTTAATGACACAGTATTAGTTGCTTCTACCTACTATCTGGAGTAGATAGGAATACATTAACACTTCTATCTCCACCAACCTACTGCGTAGGATTTTTATAGAACAACATGCGAAAGGTGAATTAATTACTTATAACTGAGACTGTTTAACTTTAGACTATTCATTTATTAAGTGATCTTTTAAAGTAGAGTTTAATAGGATGTTGTGATGTAAGATATTAGGTAAAACTACTAATTCACATTTCATATACCTGTTGGTGAATTGGTCAACGTTAGAATATCAGAGATGTATTATAACATACCTCGATGAACTGGATTCGAACTTCTGGCTACGAAGTTCGTCTTCTAACTTCCTCACAGTGGATGGATGTCCACTGGAACTGTAGTTGTTAACAGCTAATTCCCAATAGCAATTCTACTGCGAACAATCCTTGGAGACTCATCCAAATGGAACTCCGCCGACTGATCCTATAGACTTCCTGAGACTCATCCAAATTCAGTCAAACATTAGCTTTTTATCTTCGTGTTCACGATGACGAATTTGTTGTTCCTTGATTACAAATTCTGAAACTCTTACATCTCTGAGCCGAAATTGTGCTGAATCACAATTTCTGCATTTTCTCTCATTAACCAAATTCTCCAGACAGCTTATGTCTGCGAAATTCACACTTTTACCTAATTTTGATAATGTGTACATGTTGACGTAAAATTCTACAACGTTTTACATTTATTTGTTTCGTATTTGTTTTGTTATTCTTATGACACTGCAGACTCGTGTCTATTCCTTGAAGAAAACAACAAGCATCAACAATGCGTAATATGATGATATAATATGTCTGCAACCTAATTACAACAATTTAAATTATAAACAAACATTTTACTATTTCCTTCTGAAACCAATTAATGAGATTGAATAAATTTAGATCTTAGAATCTTCCATAATTTTGGCGTACCGTGACACGCATACCGTTTTGGATGATTGGTAAGCATCAAAGGAGTGAGATGATTGGTAAGCATCAAAGAAAATACACGCCATCCTGCATCAGAACACAATCCTATATCATTTTTCATAATTAGAAGAATTTGGCAAAAGTTGACGTCGCAGAAATTTTTACTACATACAGTAATTTAAATGAGGAAGCTTCGAAATTTGCGGGGAGATTACCCACTTTCATCTTCTTGTATTTGCAATGGCCGATTTTAGCCATAACAGATGGGAATTATATTGACACCCTAAAATACTCAGATCTACATACAAGGTTTTATCAAAATCTAATAATTTTTAAATATATTATACCAGAAAATAATTTTGTATGTGTGCAACCTTGCAACTTGGAGTGAATTTTACCTTTTTTTTTAAAAAAAAAAACCTTATTACCGGGCAATGTAATGCATAAAACTGGTTTATTTCGGAAGGTTGGAGGAAGGTACAAAATGTTACTATACAGTAAAAGCTCTTTATTCGCGGGGTATATGTTCTATAAATATGCCGCGAATACAGAAACCGTGAATACGTAATGGTAATTTATATAGGATTATAGGGGATACGTTCCTAGATGACAAAATAAAAAAAAAACAAATACATATATAAAAAATCAATTTACTGTAATTGAAGTTTTTGACCATATTGACTAATTATCTTCAGGCTTAGGCAATGGTTTGAAGAATTTTGTATTTTTTCTTGCTTGGCAGTTTTTAAAAGCTGCTTCAATTCAGACTGATATTCAGCAGTGGCATTAGCAATTTGCCTCTTAAAAATAACACTTCGTTCCATAGACGGATCAATTTTCATAAAGAAATCAGAAAAGCTCATTTGCCATTCTTAAACCTTCACTAAGATTTTTCAAATTAAATGTCATGTTTCCAGTGCTTGTTGAAGCCCCTTCTTCAATGGGCTGTGAATTTAACATTTCCTCCAAGTCGGTTTCAGTCAAATCTTCATCTTGCGATTCAAGCAATTCATGAATGTCACTTGATTCTATCTGTTCGAACCAATCTCGTCCTATTCCACTCGCAATTTCGGCTATGTTTGCAGTCAAAGTTTTAATTTGCACACATTCTTCGTCATTTTCCGCAGTCAGAGCAGGCTACAGTTTTTTCCAGCATGACTTCAATGTGTGTGGCTTCAGTTCTTCCAATACTTCTTTTATGTTTACGATGCATTTTGCTATGTCAAATTTCTTCCAGCATTCCATAACATTCATATCAGGATTACATTCCATATTATACAATACGATTTTGAAGGTTCGTCTAATGTAATAGAGCTGGATTATTCCTTGGTCCATGTTGAAGCAAAGCCGTCGTGTTGGGAGGTAAAAATGTCACTTTTATATTTGGATGCATAGTTTCAAGTTCGCCAGGATGACCTGGTGCATTGTTCAAAACAAGAACTGCTTTAAAGTCTAAATTCTGTTTTTTAAAATAAGTTTCAACTTCAGACACAAAAGAATTCCGGAACCAGTCACAAAAAATAGCGCTTGTAACACACGCTTTCTTATTAGCACGCCAAAACACTGGCAGGTCGTCCTTGTTTAGATTTTTTAAAGCCCGAGGATTTAACGATCTGTAAAGCATCAGTGGTTTAATGACACAATCTCCAGATGCATTAGAACATAGCAGCAGCGTAACTCTATCCTTTGCTGCCTTAAATCCAGGAGCAGACTTTCCGCTTTTAGAAATGAATGTTTTGTTTGGCATTCTCTTCCAAAACAGTGTAGTTTCGTCTGCATTAAATACTTGCTAAGGTTTGTATCCTCCATCAGCTACTAAGTTTGCAAATTCTTCTGGATATCGTTCTGCTGCAGCAGTGTCTGTAGATGCAGCTTCTCCAACGATTTCAATATTATGCAATGATTGTCCCACCTTAAATTTGTTGAACCAACCTTCCGATGCTTGAAATCCTCTATCTGTACATTCACCACTACAACTACCATCAGGTTCTTTAAAATGAGCGTAAAGACGCTTTACTTTCTCCCGGAGGACCACTCAGGGGCACCCTTTTCTGGTTGCGGTCTTCGATCCATAATGACAACGCCACTTCCATTTTTTGTATTGCTGGATTACGAACAATTTTCGCTGACAGTGAAGTTGAAGCTAGAGACGACCTTATTTTATCTTCGGTTTTTTTTTATCGATAGTACAGTTGATTCGTTGACATTGAATGAGCGTGATATGGGTGCAGGCGACTCTCCAAGGCGTAAACGATCAAGCATTTCTATTTTCACTTTAAGCGGTAACACAGATTTTTTTCGTGTCGAAACACGTTTCTCATTTTTTTTTAGTTGACATTACTGTATAAATTAGGAAGACAGTGGTAGAGACGTGTTACTAGATCACTATTTTTGTAACGAATGGAAAGACGAAACAATAAAACACGCAAAGCGGCTCTTACCAAAGGACGGAACGTCTAATAATGTGGCGGCATTTAGAAATATACTTTATTCATTGAGTAATAAGGTTGCTTTCATTCTGTTCGTTTACATTCTCAAAAACACCGATCGCGGCGAAGACGGCTTATGTCGAAGTCCGAACCAATACATCGGCGATATCATTTAACAACATACTTTAGGGAAAGTTGTAATAAGTTCTATTTTACATTTTATTAATCCATTTGACGGCGTTTACAAAGGATATTGGGTTGGATACCCATTGGAATCCTTTTTATTATTATGTATGTACGTACTGATTAGATCCGCGAATAAAGAAATCTTTAGCCGGGAATATAAGAATTGGGTCGCATTTTTTTTTATCCGCGAATAGTGAAAACGCGAATGAAGGAAGCGCGAATAAGGAGCTTTTACTGTACAATTGGATAAGGTTTACGGGGTTGAGCGGACACACACAAATGTTGATCGAGTAGAAAGATAGAAGTTTTAAAAGTTTATCTAAAAGAAAATATATGTCAGATGCAGGATATTTTCAAATTCCCTTTGTCAAAATCTGACGACATAAGAAAAATGAAATATTTTTCAACGTCCCATGATTATGCCCGTTAGGCTATGGGAGACAATGATTAAATCAAGTGAATGATGATGGAAGAATTGGTACGATGAAATTGGGAGGAAACGGAAGTACCCCGAAAAAAACATGGACATGATGTCCACCACAAATTTACTTGTCCGGGGATCAAACCAAGAACCCCATCCCCACCAGAGGTAAGCGCTTTACTTCTGAGCCACCGTGTCCCCCGAAACAACGTAAGAAAATTAGAAGGAAACATTTTAAGAAGGAATACATTTCAAAGGTAAAGTCACTGCGCGGATGATCATCTCAATGAGCAGAAGAGACTAATATGCCTCCCTCCTATATGAGCTTCTTAAAACCATTTCCTTCATCCGGATATTATCCTACGTGATGAGAGCGTGGTTCCGGATTCGATTCCAACAAGAATAATTAAAAATGTTGGTGTTGACCCCCAAGGGCGCCGATTCTCTGTAAATTTGGGGGGCCCATCCAGATGCAAAAGGAATATATGAGGATTTTAAGGCAAATTGCATTCAAACTATAACAAATATTGTATAATTATAAATACAATGTGAGGGGGCCCACATGAGCTTTAGGGAGCTCGTGCCCTCTTGGCCCCATAGGATCGGCGCCCTTGTTGACCCCGCATGTTGAGAACACTTACGAAGCTAGGTGAAATCAGACGAAATGGAATCAGATCTAGAGAGCCTGCATTAAGACTGTACCAAGGCCATTATAAGGTATAGGGAAAATCGGTTGCCTTACTCTCCGACACAAATGCATGAAAATAATTGATATTTTGGCATACTAAATGTTGCCGTTATAACATGTTAATTATTTTCCTATTACAAAGGAAATTTGTAGAATAAATAAATAAAATAAAATGAAAAAGTGTGAATCTTTGGTTTTATCAAATACGACATTCCTTACGGATGATTGCCGTTTACGTATGAAATAGGAAAAATTTAAAAACCAAGACTAGTCAGAATTTTCTATGTTCCGAAAATGAAGCTGGAATTTCTACTCACATACATTCCTTGTCGTTTTTCTTTCAACAGAAGTCCCCACGCACCCACCCTTCCCCGACTTCAGCTATTGCCAAAAAGAAAGGGGAAGAAGGGAAAATACATGTAGTGACACCTAGCAGTTGAAGGAGCATTATGTCCACTTAGAAAGAGAAAAAGTATTCAAATATCGAATTTAGTCAATGCATAATAGTTCATAAATGACGCCTTCTTACGTTTAATATATGTATTACGACACATTTGAAACAACTAAATTAAAATATTGATTTAAGGAGAACAACCGTTAAAATTTCAAATGTCGTGTTTTTTAAACTTTTATTGATTCACAAAATTACCGTAACTTTCATCATAGATCTAATAAAATATATTAGGTTTTTGAGAAAGGGACCCTGAAGCTACATAGTATAATCCCAAGTCTATAACATATCCAAAAATTATGACAATATTTCACTTTGTTAATTAACAGGAAGGAATGAGAGCATACATGTTTTTCTGAGAGTAGGAAGACAAATTTTCTGAGTAGGAAGACTCTTAAGGAAAAACTACAGCAACGTTTATCAAAATGACACTTTTTTCACAAACGTTATTGATATTTGCCAAGGGTCTATTTTTAAAAAATCGGAACTAGCTTGCGGCATAAAATACATAAATTTCGCCTAAAGTTACAAGGTCTAAAAAAATTCGAAGAGGGGATAGGAACACTCTAAATATGCCCTATTATCTGGGAAGAAACAAACAGACACGCACACAAAAGAATTTTCGTCTTAAATGTCCATGGTTATTTCCCCGTTGGAATAGTTAACGATTTATAAACCCAAACCCAATGTTACCAAGAGAAGAAAGCAGGATTGCTCCGTTCCAAGTTCAAAACGGGATTTTCCCTCATCATCCACTGCATGACACTTGTTTTCATACTATACTCTACATACTGTATATTTGAGTCTTATTGTAATATGATTATTAACTTACATAATCGAAGTAACAGAACAGAAATGAGATTTTACTTATTTTCATTTTCAATTAATTTATTTCGGAATTTGATTTAAATTATCGATTTTTATTTAAAAATAAGGTAATTTAAATCAGACTTGTTTAAATCAATCCTCCCTGGTTCTACAAGCTGTCATCCACTTTATGATACACTATGTGATCAAAAGTATGCGGACACCTGGCTGAAAATGACATACAAGTTCGTGGTGCCCTCCATTAGTACTGCTGGAATTCAATATGGTGTTGGTCCACCTGTAGCCTTGATGACAGCTTCCACTCTCGCAGGCATACTTTCAATCAGGTGCTGGAAGTTTTCTTGGGGAATGCCAGCCTATTTCTCACGGAGTGCCGAACTGAGGGGAGGTATCGATGTAGGTCGGTGAGGCCTGGCACGAAGTCGGCGTTCCAAAACATCACAAAGGTGTTCTATAGGATTCAAGTCAGAACTCTGTGCAGGCCAGTCCATTACAGGGATGTTATGGTCGTGTAACCACTCCGCTACAGGCCATGCAATATGAACACATGCTCGATAGTGTTGAAAGATGCAATCGCCATCCCCGAATTGCTCTTCAAAAGTGGGAAGCAAGAAGGAGTTTAAAACATCAATGTAGACCTGCGCTGTGAGAGTGCCACACAAAACAACAAGGGGTGCAAACCCCCTCCAAGAGAAACATGACCACACCATAACACCACCACCTCGGAATTTTACTGTTGGCACTACACATGCTGACAGATGACGTTCGCCGGGCATTCGCCATATCCACACCCTGCCAGCGGATCGCTACATTGTGTACCGTGATTCGTCACTCCACACAACGTTTTTCCACTGTTCAATCGTCCAATGTTTACGCTCTTTACATGAAGCGAGACGTCGTTTGGCATTTACCTGCGTGATATGTGGCTTATGAGCAGCCGCTCGACGTTGAAATCCAAGTTTTCTCACCTCACGCCTGTCATAGTACTTGGAGTAGATCCTGATGCAGTTTGGAATTCCTGTGTGATGTCCGGATAGATGTCTGCCTATTAAATTTTACGACCCTCTTCAACTGCCGGCAGTCTCTGTCAGTCAACAGACGAGGTTGGCCTGTACGCTTTTGTGCTTACGTGTCCCTTCACGTTTCCACTTCACTATCACATCAGAAACAGTGAACTTATAGGGATGTTTAGGAGCGTGGAAATTTCGCGTACAGACTTCTGACACAAGTGACACCCAATCCCCTGACCACATTCGAAGTCCGTGAGTTCCGCGGAGTGCCCTATTCTGACTTCTCACAATGTCTAATGATTACTGAGGTCGCTGATAATGAGTATCTGGCAGTAGGTGGCACCACAATGCACCTAATATGAAAAACGTATGTTTTGGGGGTGTCCGGATACTTTTGATCGCATAGTGTATTATTGCGTTTCATTTTCATTTCTTAAAATAATATTTTATTCTAATATAGAGTGTTATTATCTTGATGCATGTCCAAATAATCGTATAGATCAATATGCTTGCCAACTGATATACTTTGAAAATATTATTGATGCGTAAAACATGCACCAACTGTACAATAATAGTACATATTTCTCTTAAGGCTGGACGAAACTTGCGGGGCTGGTCCCGTAGGGAGCAGGCGCGAAGCGATGATGGGTACAAGCATAAACCAATATGTTTGGAAACTACAGTAGCTACTCATCAGTTAAAAGCAACCTCTCTACTAAAGCCGGAAGAGTTAAAAATTTTGTATGAGTCACAAAATTTTTTGACATTAACGCAGCATCTCGAGACAATTGGACATATAATGAAGTTAAACCTATAAGACTTAGCTACAGTATAAAAATTTGAAACGACAGGGGAAAAAAACTTACATCCTGATTATACACAATCCAGCTAAATCCTGTCGAACGGGATATTTGTTATAATGTGCATTTTATAGTACCATCTGTGGGCTTTTTTTTCTATGTACGCTCTTCGTCAGAAGGCAATATACTATAACTTACTACACTTTAATGCTTGTTACTATATCTCCACTTACTATATCCAGTATATGTATCCTTTAGAGAATTATTGCCTTATTAACTAAAGTTTGTAAACGAATGTGTATTGAAGCTATGAACATTCAATTCTTTTATAGAGTTTATATTTATTTATAATTTTCACTGCATCACCCCCTTCCAAAGTAAAATTTGCCATAAAAAGTTTTGTATTGATAGGCAGAATAAGTATGAAAGAAAAGCGTGTATTGATATAGGCCTATAAAGCTTTTTCCTCATATGTGTTCCGTCTATCAAAACAAAACTTGCTACACACATTTCTTATTCCCTATATAATTTTTCGAGATACATTTGGTTTGTGTGCTTTTACCCGGGGCCACTCCAGAGGAGTCCAAAATTGATAAAGAATTGTGGAGGGAATTTTTTCGACATTCAATTTCATCTTTTCAAGTATGTTACACAGCACCTCTGGAAAGCTAGTTTCGTGCTGAAGAGAATGAACTATAAACCATGACTCTGGAATGAAGAGAGTTGATGCAATATCTATTTCACTGCAAGTCTACGATTTTCTTTATAATAAAAGGGTTATTGGGCCTCAGGTACTTACTCCCTTGTCCATTGCACCTACTCTTTTGTGCATGAACATATGTTTGTTATGTTTATCGAATGGACTACGTTTGATGCGGATGTCCGGATGACACATTGATGTCTGTTTCTTGTAAAGACGGGGGTTAGAATCTTAAAGCATCATTAGGTAAGCCGCTATACTCTCATCCAAGAATATATATTTTCCACTATGACAAAAAAGAAAAAACACGAAAAAATCTATTCATTCAAAAATACTTAAAATTGCAATTTTAGGGGCACCAATTTCCAGAATTGTCCGGAAAAGGATTCTCCAATAAGTCTGAGTGTTATCTGCACCCCAAGCTGAGATTCTTGATCTTGAATGTTAATTAAAGGGCCTCTACTGATTTACAAAACCGCCGCCTCTGCATCGATATATTTCTGAGGATTGGCATTTTTTGGTTCTGTTTCACACAAAGTACTATCCTCGTAATACTTGTAATGCAGAAATTATTTAAAAAATGTTTTCTTCAATTTCTACAATGATACTTAACAAGACAAGTATTTCACTAGTACAAGTATTTAAAAATAAATTTCACTGTTATGATGTTAAACAAGTTATCAAGAAGATACTTCCTTTTGTATCAATCCGCTGCGTAAGTTGTGTAACACACGCACACACACACATAAATGACTCCAGTTGTGCCTTTTCTTAGACCATGATATAATGCCACCGATACTAAGAGATGGAGTTATTATCAATGTCCATTGGACTAAAGAAAAGTACAACCAATAACAACCTATTCTGCAATCGAGAACGGACTTACCAATGAAGAACGCTGAAACGGAAGATTAGCCATTTAGCATATTCGATATAATTCCCAGATACTCTCAATATTACTGCTATGACATATATTATGTGATTTCTATTACTCTGCACCTATCATCTATAACTCCATCTGCCGATAATCGATGTAACAACGTGAAGGATTCGTAGATTAACTGCTATTGTTGCCATCTGACAACACACCATTATTGCACGTCTTGCAAATAACAACATAAGTAAAACACTGCAATGCTAAACAAGACTATATTATTCATAAAAACAAATACTTTACATGTTACGTCTCGATCTTCTAATCAAGATCCTCATCAGACATACACTAAATCTGTATACAGTGCAACCATACTAATATACAAGCCAGAAAAACCTTCCTGCTCCTTCATTGGTCTGGACAAATAGAAAATAACGACGCCCGTTGAAGATAGCTTAAGTCAATCACAGACGCCCAAATATATGATGACTCGACCAATAAGAGAACCTTTCAAAATAATAAGAAAAACATTATGAATCAACAATAACACACAATCCCCTGCATTTGTGAATGAGCGTTTTCCATTCTGTATTAACACTCAAGCCTTTACTCCAGTTCATTAAGTACTTATCTCTTTTTTCTACCCGCCGTGCCTCCTTCCACTTCCTCGGAAACATACTTTTTTCATATTCTAAGATAATAACCTTCTCCTAGTACACCTTATGTCCTATTGACATGTTTGTATATAGCATTAATTTCTCTACTATATTTACATCACTTTTATGTTATCACTCTTATGTTGTTTAACTCTTTCATTCAAAAATTTACCCCTTTCTCCAATAGATTTCATATCACAATCTAAACATTTTATACAGTATATAAGACCTTTCTTCTCCTTTTGCTTTGAATCTTTTCCCTTACTTCTCACTAACTCTAACAACCTTCTACTGCCTTTTCTGTACGTTCTCACACCCTGCTTTCTTAGCATCATTTTAAGAACTTCTGTTTCCTACTCTAACTCAATAATACCATTCCATATTACTTCTTTAACTTCCTCCCATTTTTTATCTTTCGCGAAACCCACAGAAGCTTTAAAAATATCTTTATACCCATTCTCATATAACTGCTTTCCAAACTTTTCAATGTTGTCCTCTACATTTTTGTTACTAACGTTGGTAATTCGTGTCATCATAATTCTTATAAAATTAGATTTTTTGCTTTTGTCCACACTAGTTTTTTTATTACAATAAATAACCGCATTGAATTCTTTCTGGTACCATTGTGTTCTAATTCTCCTCCCTTCTTTAGTCATCCAGATAACAAAGAATACATTACTTCTTTATCTCAAGCACTAACTCTATGCGTTTTTCCTAATCCTCAAATGATTTTTACAAAATCCAATATCTCTTCTTTAGACTCTTCCCAAATCCCAAAACAGTCACCAACACACCTACACAAATACCTGATCTTCCCTTCTCCATTACCTTCTTCTTCCATAATGATATCTGATAACACAGGGCTTACCTTAGACCCTATACTCAAACCTTCCTTAATTCTTTATATGTCACTCTTCAGTTTACAAAAACTAAAATCCCATAAGTTGAGATCTTTTCTTATGTTCTCCCGTTTAAATTTTTCATACTTTCTTCCCCCATGGACATCCAGACTAAACAAAATACAATTGTTTTCAATTACAGCATTAGTTATGTAGTCTATTACCTCACTATATTCCTTAACTACCAATGAGTCCTGTCTCTTATCCACTTTAAAACTGGTATTAAATCAGTCTCCAATGGTTCAAATTAATTATTCTTACAATCCATCACTGGTCTTAATTTCACATCCTTTCAGTGAATCTTTGCAAAACCTTTTAACACTGGTATTCTCCTTTATTCATTTACCCACTTTTTGACCCCATTCTTCTTCCTTTATTTCTTGTATGATCTCTTCTTTCTTCTTATCCACTAATTCATACTGACCATCTATTAATTATTTAACCTTGCCATCATACCACCCTTCATCATTATTCATTTTACCACCCTGACAAATACAGGGAATTATACGTTAATGCTGATTCATGATATTTTTCTTGTTATTTTGAAGTGTTCTCTTATTTGTTGAGTATTCATATTTTTGGGTGTCTATGTCTTCAACGGGCGTCGTTAACTGGCTATTTGTTCCGACCAATGAGGAAGCAGGTAGATTTTGTGGCTAATATATTGGTATAGTTGCATTGTATACAGATATTGTGTATCTCTAATACTGCTTGTAGACGATCCAAGAAAGCTTGAACAAGACTCTTGTTCAAGACCATTCAAGAGTATTTGATGAAAAAGACGTCATTTTTGTCTTGAATTCAATAGTTTCGTTCAAGAGATTTCGTTTCAGTCATGTTCTAAGCAATATAATTCAAGTGCATTCAAAAGCCAATCAGCGCCCGAGATGATTCCACGAAAATACAAAACAACTATGATGGCGTCGTGAGACAGAGCAGCAGTTGTTCAATAAATATCTTTTTATTACTCTTTTCCACAATTATCTGATATTGAACGTATGCATTATAATAACAAAAAAAAAAGCAAATATTCGCACTGGAAGATATTGTTAATATTATTGTTGATAATATAAACGATTTACTGTAGGTACTTACAGTGTTTGCATCCTTATAACTATGTTAAATTTTGATTAACCCTTTTCTTGACAATGTATCCTTTGGTATACATAATTTTTTGGAACATATTTCGTTCTTTGAATACCTATTTGGCAATGTATCCTATGGGATACATTACATCACAGCCTTGTCTAAATAAAACATTTAACTAACATGTGCAATTCTCTATTATTTTATAATGGCACGGAAGTCGCATCCAATATTTTTCTGAGCAACACAAGTCTCCTTGCCAAGAAAAGGGTTAATTGATAAGTATAATAATACTAATTTGAGAACTTAATATACAAAAATATCGGGTGTAGATTAAGAAAGAAGAGCCAATCAAATAATATATATATCACTTTTCTTGCTTCAATAAGACGTTTTGTACTGTTGTTAATCTGGGATTATAATAAATAATTACGTACAGATTGATAATATGCCCGCAAATTGAGGTACCCTGGAAACAGTGTTTCTTTCTGAAATAATGTTCCGTGGGGGGGCACTCAGTTTTCCGCCAGGGGCACTGCTGGTACTATTCTATTTTTATTATATAATAAACGTATTAATTTGTTTTGCTGCGTGGGGACTGTCAGAGCTCTGGGGATTAGTGCCCCCAAAAAACAAATCTGGAAGAAACACTGCCTGGAGATGACATGCTATGCTGTTATAATATATGCAATTCTTCTATCACGAAATTTACACGTAGTGTTTTAGAAGTTATTTCTTAAGGTAGGAGTTGCGTTCATATGCACGTAATTAATTTTATGAGGTATTTCCCGTAAAGTAAAAAAGCACATTCAAACTTATGCTACATATACGAAATGGAAAAAAACTAATATCGAGAATGATATTTAACAGTATCAGGGCAGGAGGGTAGAACAGGGCCCACGCAAGAATACGTCCATAGGGAGCAGGCGCGTCATTGATGGAGGTTATAGTGCAGGAAACACAAGAATAAGAATAATGCATAAATAACAATAGTGAAACAATCCTTTGACTAACATTCACTCATTTGAATTCAACTATAGCCCTTGTAATGATTTGATACTGGTAACATTTAACTTCCAAACATAAAATACTTGTTTCCTACATTATACAAGCATGTTCCAACTGTGGAAATGTTTCCTACATTATACAAGCATGTTCCGACAGTGGAAATCCTTGTCCCAGACAATCCTCTTTCATATGCACTCACAAATTTTAACAGTAAAATTGCTATTTGTTTGACGGGTTATTCTAAACCAGTACCAAATATGGGATAAGTTTGTGTAAAAAGTCTGATGCAGATATGGGCGGTAAGTCCATTAGCTGAAAAAGTATTATCATTGTTTCGTTTGGTTTCCTGTTTTTATCCTTTGTTAAACAGTCTCCGATGCCATAGCATAAATAACATGAAAAGACAGTCATTGCCATCTATTATACAAAATTAGGAGAAACAGTTCGATTTTTTCTTGAGTGTAATTCTGTCATCAGTACGTTATATGGATAATCAGATTTTTAAAAAAGCTTAGTACAGGTAACGATTTTTATGCCTAAGCAGCACTTTATTCTTTTAACCTAAGCTAACCAAACTCGTATTTAATGTAAAAGGTACAAAATACTTACTGAAAATTCGATGGCGTTAATACAAGATCAATTTTCTGTTTCCTAAATTATTTAATATAATCTATTAAACTTCAAATGCCTGGAGAAAGTTGAGAAATACTAATATACATATTCATGCGTAGGTCTGAAGTAGATCAGTACGCAGTTTCGCTTTTATTTGTTTTCATACTTCCGATCAATTGTTTTGGACTGCCACCTATTAACAACTACATAAAACGTAATTTAATACATCTATGGTAGTTTGAACGTTGTTTCAAGTTCATTCGCGACTCTTGTAAACAATATTTCTTTAAATGTGTAAATTTGAGGTATTTAATGGTCTTGTTCAAGCTTTCTTTGACGGTGCCCAATCAACATAATGTGGATCTTAGTTAGAAGGTCAAGGCGTATCATGTAGTTTTTAATTGAATGTATAAAACAATCTTGTTTACCAGTGTAGTGTTTTAATTATGTTACCATATAGAAAAAGTTTAGTTCTCCATAGCGGCTGAAAAAGGCCGAGGAAGGCAATTCACCATATTGCATTTCTGCTATATTGTGACCTGTAGAATAGTATACTGTGGTCCGTGGGCGCCATTTTTAGAAAACCCGATATGAGTTACTATTGATTTGAATACCTTCACTTATACAACAATAATGTAAATATTAAAAAATGTAGTAATCCACTCGATACATTATCTTATATCCCGTACTCTTACTATCGAAAGCCTTTATATAAATTTCTTTACGTATACCATTGGACGTAGCAATACACCGACACAAATCGATGACTATTTATATCAACAAATATCGGCATACACACTATCACTTTTACAGTATTATTGTAGATACATCCAACATATAGAACGTCCACTTAATATTTGAACATTTATTATTCACATACACTGACGGATGGTTGTTCCATACTACCCTCTGCTTTCTCCTGCTTCCAGCGTGGGAAATTATTTCCTGTCAAGTTTGGAACTTCCATCAATCCCAACTATCTGTATTCCCAACGTCACTGCTATTATCGTCTTTCTGACTGGTAATAAATTGCCTCGAACAAGGACCGAACTTCTTGAGAGTAGTTCGAGGACCCTAGCGGTATAGATGAAGCGGATTGTTAATTTACGCAAGTGTTTATACATAATAATGCAAAATATCAGATATAATCTGGAACTTGCAACTAGGAGATTGAGCTCGCAACAATATCTTTTTTTAATCGTTCAATTGTTATTAACGTTATTTTGCATATGTTGATTTGCTATTTCAACGCATTCTCTCGGTGTGTTCAGATGGTTTGCATAATCGACAATTATCTACCGACTCAAAGGGTAGTGTATTCCCATCATTAGGATTTACAAGCTGAACTACCTTATCACTAAATGTGTCTCTACAGATATACGGGCCTCTAAAAATATTTAACGACTTAGCTTCTGCATGTTTACTTAGATGATGTTCTTTTATGAAAATAAGATCTCCTGCTTCTTATCTTGATTCGAATTATGTTATTCATTCCTTCTCTTCAATTTTACATTCTTCTGCTCTGATTTCAGTAACATTTCTTGCCACTCTTGAGATAATCAGGGTCGTCACATTCCTTATTGAGTTACTGTTCAAAAGTCTCGTAAGAGCAGCATGCTCATCTATATTTAACATTAGGGATGCTGGAGATACACCTAGCGAACTTGACACGCTATCGCTATAAATCAATCTCAGGCATGGTTGAAGATGCTGATACCATATCTAGTGATCTTCGTTAACTATCATTTGAAAGAGTCTTAGAAGATCTAGATGTTACCTTTCGGTGAAGTTATTGCTCGGACGATACCTTATTGTGTAATGTATCTTGATGCCTAAATTCCCCTCACTTCAGTAAAGGGGTGTATGTAGACCACCGAAGCATTCTCACATAAAATTTCGGGTCGGTCTAAGTGCTCAAAATAGTCCTGCAAGCTCCTAATAACAACCTGGGTGTTGGCTTTACGATGTGGATATGTGACCAAATATACCGCAAATTATTCTGAAACATATAGTATATATCTGCATTTTTGGTTGATGGGGGCCATTGTCGTAGAAAATCAATATACACAATTTGTCTGACATTAATGTGATGATGCGATCAATTTCACAATAGGGTAATAGTCGTCTTTTGTTTCCGTACATTTTCTGTAATCAGTGATGCAACAAGTCATATTTGGTTTCGTGTTTTTTCAATACAAAGCTTGTTGTATCGTGGCGATGGTTCGATCAACTCCTCAATGGCCTTCGTCATGGTAAGACTAACAGTACTGAAACAAGCGTTTTTTTGGGATGCTCACCTTGAATACGTCAGGATTGGATTATTCTCATTTTTCCATCTTGTTCTTGTTCTAAAGAGGTGGCTAGTGATATATGGGATGTGTCACGCCTGTACATAAACCCAACATTAAGGTCTGGCAGTGCTAATTTTACTTGTTCGAAAATCCTTTGATTTAATCTAATAAATGACGCTTCACACTATTCTGTCCACAACCATTTTCTTCCCTTTTCTAAAAATGCGTAAGGCGGTGCGGCAACTCCGGACAAGCTCTCAAAAAAGTATACTAAATATTGAAGGAAACCTAGGAATCGTTGTAGCGATCTTATGCTTACAGGCCTTGTGTACTTTACTATTGGAGTTAGATTGCACATCCTTCTCTATCCAGCTGGAGAGATAATGTATTCAAGGAACTTCCGAGTTGATCGACATTTAGCTCACTTCTCGAGACTCACGTAAATAGTGGCTTTTTTCAAACATGCAATTAATGTTCTTAATTATTGTATTCCCATCAAGGGTGTCATGAGATAAGTATACGTAGTCTACGTATCTACCGACTCCTTTACCAAATTCCTGTTTTGGCAATATTCTTTGGAATGCTGCAACCAGTTGTATTGATACATTGATGTATCCGTACTGCACAACCGTAAATTTCTATTTTTTTTTCTTCAAAAGTAAATTGTCGCGAAATAGGGTGTAATTGCATTGCATGGTAAGAGAAGAAAATCCAATTGAGATAGAAACTTGCTATACCTAGTTTTAATAAACGTTATCAATTGCTCCTTCAACTGTCTTAGTCGGATATGTTTTTCATTTCTTTCACACCCAAACACATTTTAATTTGGAAAATGGGGTTAGAATAGGTAGATACACTTGATTGTAAAATTCCAGCTTCATACATTTTTTTGATTTCTTCTCTAATTCGAGATCTATACTTCAGTGGAGTATGATTTTTTTTCTTGCTATGGAATCTTGTGCATTCACCTCTACCTTAAATGTAAGTTTATGTCGTCATCCATGATGATCTTGGAACATTTCCCTTAATTCATCGATTAATCCCTTAACCTTCTTTCTGCGTCTGATTTAAGGAATCAGCTGATTCATTGCACTCACGCGTCTCTTTCTTTCTTTCAGTAACACGATCAGTTAACCCAATTGTGTTGTCTGGCCTTAAGTATTGTACCAAGTAAGAGTCTTCAATACTGCTTTTAGTAGTTCTTCTGATAGAAGAAGAAGCATACGGATTATTTTACTCACATCCTGTCCTCGAATTCTAATAATTGGATGATTGAAATTCAAAGCAGCGCCTAATTTCTTTACTGCATCAATGCATCATAAAAAAATCTCTACACTCAGCGCCCATACGAAAAACGCTTGGACGTTAATTTGAACACTACCTATTGAGACCAATATCTGAATCTCGCCTAACACTCTCCTGGCCTTCTCTGCAAAATACATCGCTGGCACATAACAATCGAGAGTGCGTCACATTGTAGCTAGCGCGCCTCCATGCATCACAAGACATAAGAGAAACTTCACTGCCGCTGTTCAATAGCCTTTGGTACTAAACTCCGTTTATGGAAATGTTAATCTTGCTTGTGAAATGGATGAATTATCCATAATATCTTGGCTTCTTTCCTCATCTTCTACATCACTCTTATCCTCTATTTCTCCCTTTGCGGTGTGGGCAGAACAAATAAGATACCTCTGTATTGCAGTAATATCATTTTCCACACGCTGTCGATATGGACCACTATCAATGCGTCTTAACAGTCTCCCGATCAATGGTTAGATTGTGAGCAAGCCTGGTCATTACCACGTGTGGTCTTCTCTGTTGGATGTTCAAAATGCTGTGTGACTACGAGACTCTTTTTTGGGTTTATATGTATTAATATCACAGAGTTGGGTTGAGGGTATTCCTGGTTCATTTGTGAGTGAATCTTCTTGATCAGATGTTTGGCTTCCAGTTGCGCTTTCCCATCTTTTTCTACTTGCCATTCCATGGAGATCGTCCTTTTCGTGGTCTTGGTCCCATGTTTGTTTCCTGAGGCATTACTTCTTGCTGAAGAATCAGTCGATCTACCTTATTGTTGCATGTCGTCTGATAACTTTTTTCATATATATCAAACTTCCTAATTCCTTCCCCATTCGTAGAGACTCTACTCGCTCCCGGAAAGGAATATACCGGTGAAAAGACCAATACCTTACTGTATTTTCAACCTAGTTGCCATGATGTCCGAGAGAATGTGAGGTTCAGGTGTATTCGGACATAATTCTTGCAATTGCTGCAATTTATGTGTATCAAATTCCTTACAGTAGGTTACTTGCGAGTGTCAAAATGCTAATTTCTGCATACAGTCAATTTACTTGCCACAACTGGTGAAGATAGACGCGTCTATATCAATGGGTTCACTAACTTCTGATATAATGAAAAGGCTTCCTTTACAATTTGAGCTAACTCCTCGGCGGGTCATCAAATATTAGAGGAATTATTCGAAGAAATTGTTGATTTAACAAGTTCATAATGGCAGCTACTTCAACTCTCGCTAAGAAGGTTAGCACTAGGGGTCTATTGGGTTGTCCACTAAATCTTGTGAAGTGCTTTATTTCAGTCAGGTTGACTGGTAATCGGCTCATCTTAATAGGATGACTTTTCTTATCCAGTACGGGTATGACGTCTATGTCACTTGGTGTCCCATAATATATTTCTTCTGCCTATCTCTCTCTTCCTGGATCTCCCACATGATACAAAAGAGAATCATGCACATGCTTTTCCTTCTTTCTTTTATGGAAAAATCTGCATCGTTCTTCCCCTGCATTACTGCTTTGTGAAGGTCTTGTTTTACAACGGGACTTCTTTGAAGCTATCACACATTGATCAGAGTCGTAAAATACTTTTACACTGTCATTGCTACGTTTGCCAACTCTACAATAATCAAAACTAAAGTGTTGTTCATCAATCTTAACACGATTTGCACTGTTCACTTCGCCATAATTCACTGTCATGATTACTAGAGGTACGCGCGTTTATATTATCCTGACAAATAATAAGGTCATCTATTCTTTTTGTGATAACACTTCATTATCTGCTTCAACTCGGGTTACTTCTTGTTGCATAATTGTCATGTCATTGTTTAGTTTCCCTTATCTTATCGATATCTTCATCTATACTCTCTTTTAGTTGTTCAAGTTGCCTTGTTAAACAGGTATTAACATCATTGAAATGCTTACTTGTTTCATCTATACGTTGGGATAATTGTTGGGTTACCTTACATACTTGTTTATTCATATTGCTTATATTTCTCACTAACTCACGTTCTATACTCCAAACATGTTCTGACCTCTTGAATACGTGTGGCCACTTCACCTGTTATTTCATCCACTCGTTTAGTTAGACTTTCCTTCTTACTTCTTCGAAAAATAGAGAAAAACATTTCGTTACCAGTAGGACTGTTAGAAGATGGAATACTTAATACTTAATTGTAAGCATTCCAGTCGAGAAGTTTTTTATCTATTCTTAATAGTAATGAATCATCAGGGCTGGAACGCATAGGGTAATATTGTGTTAAATATAGGTGGATTACACGTTTAATTAGTTATTAGTGAATCCACCGAAATACTATCAATAAAATGCTAATAACCAAAACCTTTAGAGAAGAGCTTAAACATCCCAATGCAAGGAGTTCGAGATTTCCATCCGAAATATCGGTAAGAAAGTTAACATTATACATTACTCATCACTACTGTAACGTGTAATCTTAATATTGTTCTTCTATTGAACACTTTAATCGGACAAAAAAAAAAAATATATTAGAAAATTGTCAAATATATTTCAGATTTAAAAAGGTGATGTGTGTATCCGAAAAGCATGAGTCAATAAAAACTTCATCCATGAAACACTCACTACTTCACACCACGATCCACTAAACCAAATATGTACCTTAACCTTAGTAAATACTATGATCTACCATTCTTAGCAACCACTGTTGTCAACCTTCATCTGTTATGTTCGGCGTCTAAGAAACATTTGCCGAAAATGATCATTATATATTAACATTTCTATGTGTACTTATTTAAATGTAATACATGATTGAAATAAATTTTACGTGGTGAGAGGGAAAAAAACAGAAAGAACGTTGACATCCAGAATGTGAATCTTTATGGCTAATTCTAAAACGAGCCTTTCCTCTACAGTAACTGTACATCACGCCATTATGATATATGCAGGTTGAATATGGGTTATAGCTTGCCTAAAAGCAAGAGTCAAAAGTGCACGCAGAAGCAAAGTTTCAGTGAGGGTAAATTGAAGTCACTTCCTACATAAGTCAGTCTGTTACTGAAAGTCTTAAATATTTTCGTTCTTCTTCATTCTCTTTTTTATCTCACACTTTCTATCAAAAGTCGTCTACTTGAAACTCAAAATTTCGAGGTAATCAACTTCTTACTCCAAATCATTGAAATAATTTAATGCTTACTTATTTAATAAACGTACAAAAGCACACGTTATATTAATAGTGTTTGCTTACCATTTCATTAAACAATTACAAAGCACCAGTTTCAATATTTCTGACTATGACTAATTACCATTAACGGTTATGTGACTAATTATCATTAAATACAAAGAAAAAACCCTAAAGTTATAACTTGATAACATTTCGTTATAGGATAGGCATTGCTGTCTATACCTAAGCAAAATGAAGTATCGAAGTAATGTATTCGCTTGAAAAAATCGAAAGAGAGTAGTTGAGTATTCATAATTTATTTCTCTTTGTAATGTTATTAAATCCTATCGATTTCAATAGAATTTCAATCCTCTTAGATTCTCTTACCTTGGGCTACGTAACTGTAACATTTATTTGTAGAATGGTTATTTTAAGTTTAAACATCCCATGTTTATGAACGCTGGCTAAAGGAGAAGATGAAACGCATAACAATAGTGCAAAGAGGACAGTGAGAACACGTCAGAACTCCAAGAAACCGAAGGAACCATCGTGATTTGGGACAGAACCAGTAGCCCCAATGCCGGCTGGAGGTGATGACTTCTCCAGTGAGCAACCTTGACCTTGTAACATGGTCAATGTTCAAAGAACAAAGGAAAGCGTTTTTTTAACAGAACATATTATTTTACCTACAAATGTCATACAAAAGTAGCAAGAAAAAACCTTTTTATCTATTAGCTTTGCGGACGGTACAAGTGCATATTATGAGACACTCCATCTCAAGATATAACCTTGTAAGAAACGAACTTTTACAAGTTAAGTTAATAAGCCATATAATAAAATAAGCTACTTGTAAAAGAGGAAAAGTTGAATTTATGGTTGGTCTAGTACGAGTTCGTTAATGATACATCAATATTAAAGCAATCACAATAAGTGAAAGAATTCTGTAACGTCATATATAAAACTCGATAATTCGTGCAAGGATCTTATATATATATATATATATATATATATATATATATATATATTGTGGATGGATCCGATAAGTAATCAATTTTTAATATCATTTTATTGTTATTATTGTAAAAGTTAATCTGATTCAAAATCTTAATAAGATAAAATTATGTTGTGTTTAATCAGAATCAGAAAAAGTAAACATTGTCATGCTGTAAGTAATTACGCATGATGTTTGTTATTGTTTATATGTCGTTTAGACATAATGTGTAAATAATGATGAAAAGACAGAATTTAAGAAAAGAGCGTGTAAGCTCTATGTTGTTATAAAATATTTTGTGTACTCAGCTTTGTTCACAAAATACACATTTCGGGTATGACATAATATGCAGTTTAGCAGAAATGAATTGTCTGAGAATTTTGGACATGGCACAACAATCGAGAAATGAAAGTTGCTAACAGCTGTGACATTTTGACGTCATTTCAAAGTTGAGGGGATACATTCCATCGTCTGGAAGATGGAATAAAAAGCTATTCTTTGTTGGATCAGGGAGGCAGTTCAGAGACAGTATAGATGGCAGTATACGGGCAGTATAGAGGGCAGTATGGAGTAGTAGTTTGATGGAAGTTTGGATAGAGCGATTGAGGCACGAACATCCTACGAAGAAGCTGAACGAGGTTCCAAGATACCTTGGTCGCAGGTTCGAGACCAGACGACATCCAGTTGTCGGGTGACAGCTGGATACCAGACATCGAGTTCCAGTTCAATCATCGCCCATGGTTCCAACAACAGACTTAACAGGTATGTCATCGGCTGTGTTGTGGCCTATGTTAAATTCTCAGAAGTTTATAGGTTCTGCGACTGAGAGTGTCATGTTATATCCAAAAGCATAAGCATCACACAATACACTTTAAATTAATTAATCAGAATATAGTTGTTATTTAAAGATAATTGATTTCACTCATTTATTATTAACCTCTCGCTAAACTATGGTTTATTCCTGTCCATTCCGGATAGTGGACAGAAGCGGCCTTACTGCATCATATTAAGCACTTTCAGCCCTCATTAACTTATAGACCCGATGCAGGGAGGTTGAAATGGTGGAGGCGACCGTTGGTTCGATTACCGGGAGGTCTAGTATTTTAAAGTTTTAGTTACCCACCATTGAAATGGTGGAGGCGACCTTTGGTTCGATTTCCGGGAGGTATAGCATTTTAAATTTCTTACTAACCCACCATTGAAATGGTTAAGGTAGTCCTTGGTTCGACCCCAGTAGGGCAATCTAGGTTAGAATTTAAAGGTCAAATAAACAACTTGTCATGGTGGAGTATGCTGATGGCTTACGCCTTTAAGATCCCAACGTATTGTCATGGTTTGAGATGCTGTGAGCTTTCGATCTTAGTACGTAGTAAAGATATAAATTAGTCTCATGTTGGAGACAGTATATCACATTAGTGATATTAGTGGAGATCCCCAAATGTAAATTTAAACATTAGAGTGAAAATTTAATAAGAAATAATCCCGCCCACCCACCCTCTAGAATAGTAAGAAAAATGTTGTCGTTATTGAATAACAACAGGATTCATTATCCTGTGTTAAAAGGAAATGGAAAGCCCGCGACGTTGTTTACCAACACGAGGTTTTATTTATTAGACCAACGGGTACTGCGACATTTCGTCGAGTACAATCCTACGTTTGGAAGTATTGTGGAAAAGGAAATAACAGAAAACATAGTTGACAAAGTCTATACTAATTATTATGTAATGGGATTCACAGAAAATAATTTCAGTATGGAAGATTTAGTAGAGCTTGGGATGAGGCGTCATGTGCTCGCCACAATTTCGAATATATCAGAGACTTGTAGTGCGTTGCATGGGGCAACGTTTTTCATTATTAAAACGGAATGACATAGGTATAAAATATGTGCAATTTTTAAGGGTTGCAAACACCAGATTATGGTGAACCAGTGGTTGGAGATGTTTAGATCCAGGTTTGAATGTTCACAAGCAATTATAATTGCGGAAGTAATTCCAATTATGGCAAAGTATGAAAAAGAAGCCAAGTTTATCATTGCAAATGATAAAACGGCATTAGATGTAGCAGCATTTGCCGAGCTATTTATACAAAGAAATGTTAAGCTATTTCAATAGAGTGAATTAGTAGTTATGTAAAGTAGATGTACATATTTAGGATTACTGTTATTAGTAGACATATATATTATTATTTAATATTTTGGGAATTTTCGGTTATTATTATTATAGGTAAATATAGTTAGAAATACAGTAAGATTTAAGTTAGACATAAGTTAATATTTTAGTATTGATATGGGTATTAGGTTATTATTGTAGAGTTAAGTAAGCTAGAATAAAATAGAATTAAGTAGGCTAGAAGAAAATAGGATTAAGACATATATTTAAATATAGGTAATAAATAATGCTAAAGATTATAAATAATGAGATAAATTAATTAATAAATGAAGATAAAAATTTAAACGATAAAAAGATTAGGTGAACATAAAGAATATAAAGAAGTAATTATTTTAATAGAGAAGAAATAAGTAATATTAGTTATAACGTAATGAAGAACTATGAGATTATTTAAGCTATCGATAAAAAAGAAATATAGGAGATTATAAAGTCTACGATTTAAGAGGCAAAGTTTAGACGAATGAAAAAAAAGAATGATGATAATAACTGGTGAATAATGACTTTAGTTGTATTAAAATATAGTAATTGGAAGAAAAACAGAAATGAATTAGGCAAATTTTCTTAGAGGAAAATACTAGGTAGACGGGAAGTCACATTCTCGTTAAGTTCAAAGTGGGAGTGACCAAAACGTCGATGAGAATAATTTTTGTAGAGATTCACATAAGTCTTCGATGGTAAAGCAAGAAGAGACAGATACAGAGAGAAATAGATGCCTCGTTTACCCTTTGTAAAGCGGTGACAATTTTTTTTAGTGAGTCTAGTTTATCTAGAATATTCCGAAGAGTTCTAAATTAAAAGTTCAAAATTTCGTTTTAAGTTAGGAATAAGTGCATAGTAAGAGGAAAAGCATGAAATATCATGAATAGTAATGTAAAGTAATTTTTAGAAGAATAATAGAAAAGAGGTTGGCAAGTCTAGTTGTAACTAGGTTTTGTTCCAGGCCTAGAGGTAGTAGTAAAATAAGCAACATGTCATTCACACTTATTATCATTAGGATTGAGAGGAAAGAAGGAAGTAAGGATTGGAGAGAATGAGAAATAGTGAAATAGACGAATAGAGAGATAAACTATGATAGCAGATAGAAAATAGTGACAATGTAAAAATAATAATGGATATGACGTAAAAATATACTTGAGTTAGACAAATAATATACATATATAGAGAAATGTGAATATTGAGAAGATTATAGATAAATAATATGAGATATATGAAATATATGAGATATATGAGAATATGAGATATTATATAGAAATAGATGAAGTATATAGAGATAAATAGATAAGCGCCAAGAAGTAATAATATTGAAGAAATATATTATAGAATATAGTACGTAAGAAGAAATAAGTTTTGGGAAGAAAAAGATACAGCTATGACTGATCAAGAGTTACCCTTAACAAAGATAGAGAAATAATTGGAGACGATAAAGAAATATCTTCGTTTATATACGAGATTAGAGAAATCGTTTCAAAGATGAGGCCTATGGCATTTAATTTAATTTAATTTAGAATAATATAGTGTGCGTACGTAAGTTAAGTACTTCAAGTAATATTTATAGATTTATGACGAGAAAAATACATGGATATAGACGATGGCAAAAATAATTGGTTGTTGATTAGCTACCAACAACGAAAATAAGCCGATACATTGATAGAGAGTAAGAATACCGAATTTTAAGATTAATTAAAATTTAATTATCTGCCGGTCAGGTAATGTAAATTTTACACCGAATATTGACGAACAAGTATAGTTAAGTGATATTTTGACTATAGTGCGTAATCCAATACCGATTGTTGAAAAAAAAAGAGAACATTTAACAGTGTGAAGAAGAATAATATTTTGAAAAAAATAAAGAGAATAGAAATAAATAAAGAAAAGTAATATAATGTAATTTTAATAGATATTTTTTTTTTTGTTAATAAGGTAACTAGAAACAAATCTTGTTTAGAGATGGATGGCGAGGTGGACCGCCATTAAACATCCAAAGTCCGTGTTCGAATTCCAAGGGAATGTGGAATTCCATCGATCAAAACCCCGAATCTGTAAACAGGTTTTGGTTTTAGTTATCACTAGTCAGGGAAATTAAATAAATTGTGAATTAAATAAATAATGTAATTTAAATAACATAACGCGAATAGTAATAATAATAATAATAATAATAATAATAATAATAATTTAAATGTAAATGTAATTAATTAATAGTTGTACTTACCAAATAGTAATCTAGACGTAATTCATGAAGCAGCAGGTCATTAAAGATATTGAAAATACACTACACGAAAACACATAACACCAGTAAACTAAAAGATATGACATTCTCAGATTGTAGTACTGATAATAAATGAGTTTTTATCATAGGTCAAGGACTGGATCGATGACAGATCAATTGTTCGAAAATTGATCGACATTTCGAATATTGTTCACAACTTGTGAAATGGAAGGAAATGATTGCAGACTGACGTGGTTGAAGTAAAAACTAGGCCACGTAGTTGATGGTCAAGGTTGGCAAAAGAAAAGAAAAAGAAAAAAAAACTGAATCATCAGTGAGTTGAAGTGAAGCAAGTGTAGCCAATTCCACAAGAACAGATTGTGGGAGTTGGTGTAGTTTTTGGCAAAAGTGAAATTTTTGTTTTTGGTTTTTGTAGTGATGATTGAGTGAAAGAAAATCATAAAAAGTGTGCAGTAAAAATATTAGTGTTTTCGCATATTGAGTTACAGTTTTAGTAGTGAAAAAAAGGAAAACAGATCTGGTAAGATTATATTCTTGAAGAGCAAGGAAAAACAATATAGCTGGAAAGTATGATAAAGAAGTATGCATGGACATCCGGAAAGGAAATACCATCCTTTGGAAGTGCGAAACGAATTGCTAGTTTATCATTAGTTGTGAGAGTTGAGCTTCAAGAAGTTCAAGGTTTTGATAACAGATGGCGCAAGAATGCGTTCTAAGAGCTATTTGGATAGAATGAACACTTGAAAAAAAATACGTAAATAAACAAAGAAATTGAATAAATGAAATAAAGATGAATATTGTGATCAAATAGAGGAAGATTTTTGTTTTTAAGATAAATAGTTCAAAGAAGCATTATTTATATGTTAAAAATGATTAATTGCATTTGCTGAAAGAGATATTATGTTAATAAAATAATTATTGTTTTAAAATAAATAAATAAAAGCCGATCTCCACGGAGATCTAATCGGTATCGATGCTACCTTAGCTTTGAAAAGGGGGCATGTGGATGGATCCGATAAGTAATCAATTTTTAATATCATTTTATTGTTATTATTGTAAAAGTTAATCTGATTCAAAATCTTAATAAGATAAAATTATGTTGTGTTTAATCAGAATCAGAAAAAGTAAACATTGTCATGCTGTAAGTAATTACGCATGATGTTTGTTATTGTTTATATGTCGTCTAGACATAATGTGTAAATAATGATGAAAAGACAGAATTTAAGAAAAGAGCGTGTAAGCTCTATGTTGTTATAAAATATTTTGTGTACTCAGCTTTGTTCACAAATACACATTTCGGGTGTGACATAATATGCAGTTTAGCAGAAATGAATTGTCTGAGAATTTTGGACATGGCACAACAATCGAGAAATGAAAGTTGCTAACAGCTGTGACATTTTGACGTCATTCCAAAGTTGAGGGGACACATTCCATCGTCTGGAAGATGGAATAAGAAGCTATTCTTTGTTGGATCAGGGAGGCAGTTCAGAGACAGTATAGATGGCAGTATACGGGCAGTTTGGAGTAGTAGTTTGATCGAAGTTTGGATAGAGCGATTGAGGCACGAACATCCTACGAAGAAGCTGAACGAGGTTCCAAGATACCTCGGTCGCAGGTTCGAGACCAGACGACATCCAGTTGTCGGGTGACAGCTGGATACCGGACATCGAGTTCCAGTTCAATCATCGCCTATGGTTCCAACAACAGACTTAACAGGTATGTCATCGGCTGTGTTGTGGCCTATGTTAAATTCTCAGAAGTTTATAGGTTCTGCGACTCAGAGTGTCATGTTATATCCAAAAGCATAAACATCACACAATACACTTTAAATTAATTAATCAGAATATAGTTGTTATTTAAAGATAATTGATTTCACTCATTTATTATTAACCTCTCGCTAAACTATGGTTTATTCCTGTCCATTCCGGATAGTGGGCAGAAGCGGCCTTACTGCATCATATTAAGCACTTTCATCCCCATTAATTTAGGCACAGATGCAGTCAGATTGTCAATATATATATAGAAAGAAAAAAACTCGATAATTCCTTCTTGTGATCCACATTTGGTATTCTTAATTATTAAGGCGTTTAGTATATAAAATAATGTTTCAAAACCGATATATAAATGAATATTAAAGTATCATTTTTATACCATGAAAACTTTTTGAGTGAGAGAGGAAAGATATAGATAATTCGGCGAGGTACACTTCCCTGTAATAGGAAACGTATTACCAAATATTGACATTACGAAGAGCCGTATAAGTTTTTAATCCTGATATTCAACCCTGGTGCAAGGAGGTTTCTAGCAATATACAATTACCTTTGCATAATTATCTCAGTGCCGAAATGTATTACCTTTTACAACGCTACGCATTAGGTTGCATTATTTATGTGTTCAAATGTTTGCGATTCCAATAATAGAGTTTAAAATAAAGGAAAAGTAAATACTTAACTAAGTATCGCAAATGTTGAAAAGAAATATTTATACAAAACATATCCCAGATGAAATAAATGCACTAAAACGTACCTCAGGGCCTGTGCATTGCTACCAACTTCTCGATTATCTTTTTCTTGAACATCCTCTTCGTCATCGTCCTTGTCTCCGATAGTGGCAAACATGTGACTGCTTGACCCTTCTGTGATGTTTGTAAGATCGGAAGATATTGGCCTGATGTTACTGCGAAAATTTTCGGCATTTTCAAATGCATTAGCCGTGGGTAAACGCTTCACCAAACATATAGCTTTCGAAGTTAGTTTCCAATCTGATATTGTTTCATCTTCATTCCTTTGTAAATCGATATTCTCTATTTCCGTTGCACTTTCTCGTTTCTTATGTTCCACATGTACTGCAAGAGGGTCTTTATGGTCATTAGTGTTACTAGCACGTAGCTTATAATCACATTCTTCAAATGACTCATTTTCGGCTTTCATTTCAACTTTAATACGATCGTTTTCTGTTTTTATTTCAGTTCTATTATACGCTAATTTTAAATAATGTGAAGCCATTTTGATCATACAAAACTGTTCACGTCGGAGATTTGAAACCTTCAGGAGTTAATGTTCGTGAAAAACCAATAGATCTGAAACCAATAAAAATATTATTCGCTTTAACAAAATTTATGAGCGGGCCGGAAGAAGACAACGGTAACTGGAGCTTCAGGTGAAATTTAATTAGTGGGTTAAATTGTTTAAAATCACACTAGGGATAGAAAAAGTACTGAAAGGAGTACTTTAAAATATCCTTAATTTTACTACTACTTATACCAAAATATTGATAGACCTAAAAGCCGAAAATACAGAACTATACAGAAATATGGAAATACTCACCAATATATGATTTTTTAAATTTTACCCCATGTGAAAGAAAAACCTATTATTTTCTTCTACTTGCATACGAGATATTATAGGCATCTATTTTCTTTCTTCCATATCATTATACTTTTCTAATACATTATTATATTTTATCGAGATACGATACTTGCTTTTTTCTCTTTTCTTTACATACTATATAGTTACCAATACTCAACGTAGATAACTGTTGCATGAGCACAGAAAAGCCAAAACTAAAATATTTTCTACTATATTACTAGCTTATATTTTTAAAATTAAACATGACAGCAATGCTATACAAATTTTTATCGTATCTGAAAAATCGAGATAATCCAAATAGTAGCTATTATGTCACTTCGCATAACTATGCCTTATGTTGAGACTATGCACACAATTTGTTAAAGAAAAATACGGAATGACCTCAAGATGTTTGGTTAGACTGAATATGGTTAGCTTAGATTAGGACAAAGTGGCACTAGTACCAGTAGCCAGTGGGATTATTCCCAGTGCACGGAAAATAAAAAATGAGGATATTCCAGGTTTTTTCTCCTGGCATATAGCTAGGTAAATGCCTGGGACCTGGGTGGAATTTATTTCCCTTTCTTTACTTTATTTTCGAAATTATAAGAACAATATAACTAATTACTTTGATTTATTATCATTTACTTCTCGAGAAGATGGAAGCATAATTCACGTGCATTTACTTTAGAGAAGGCTTATTAAAATACAAACGGTTTTGCAATAATTTTATATCATAAATTTTATGAAAAAGATCTTGTTAACGTATTTACTTAAAGTACACAAATTTAAGATGTTTGTCTCTTTTAAACGTGAAATCACATATAACCGTAAATGAAAGATTTGAAAGCAAAAGTTATGGATTGGAGCGCAAGCGCTTTTAATTCCTGTTTTAGCATTTTAATAGATAGATGATTCGTTAAGTTAGATTTCCATTTGCACTAGAAAGAAGTAAAGTACTAAGTTCCAAATGATGAAAAGAAACCACTTTGTAAAGTAATATAGACATTCTGTAGAAATAGAAATGAAGTACCATAAATACACCTTGAAACAAGTTTAGTAATAGATGTCGGTCTGTCTGCTCTTTGAAAAAGATGTGCGTGTAGCCGATGGTGTCTGATAGGTGATTTTTCGTTCGAAGAATATCTACTTCAGTCTTAGGAAAAACTGCATCATAAATAATCTCTGTGCAGTTTACTTGGCGAGATTAGTATCATATTCATATGTTTTATTGCATTTTAAACTTTAGAAACTGAGGTCCTTATGACAATGGTGTAACAAAAACAGGTGGGGGCAAGGACAATAAATGAAGAAGACAACGGTAGTTGCCGCTTCAGGTGAAATTGAGTTAGTAATTGGAATTGTTTGTGATCACACTAGGGATGTAAAAAGTACTGAAAGCACTACTTTAAAATATCAGAAATTTTGCTACTTCTTATAAGGATATACCCAAATGCTAAAAATACATAAATATACAGAAATATCGAAATACTCACCAATATATGATATTTAATTTTACCCCTTGTTAAAGGAAAACCTATTACTTTCTTCTACTTGCATACGAAATATCATGGCCTATAGGTTATTTCTTCCATATCATTATTATTTTCTTATATATTATTACATTTTTTTTCGAGGCTTCCTTTTCACACAGCCCCGCACACGCCTTGCTACGACTAGGGTAGAGAGCATTTGTAGTTTGTAATGGCTGTCTAGCACAGCCTGGTGATTTTTTTACGCTGTATTTGTTACATTATATATCCAAAAGCTGTATTTATACGCAAATTGTAAAAGAACTCTAATTTTTCAACAATTACTTCTGGTGGTCCCATAGGACTTTATCTACGCCAAACGACATATTTTCATGTTGACAACCGCAAATCCTTCAGGGCTCAATAAGAAGGAAATTAGTAAAACAATTATATTTTTTCGCCAATTATTTCGAGTAGTGGGCCTAAAGAAAATCTGCATGTTTTTCTCTACCTTATAGGCAAACAATCATATATTATTTCCTCCTTTTACAAATATTGGTTTGACTCAGACATGAGTGTTAGTACATTATATCATAGTTGCCTGATAATCTTCATCTCAAATTCCTTTTTCTACGACAGTGAATGTTTCCTCCCGGAGCTACAAAACTCCCTCAGGAGGTTTTTCCGATCGGACTGAAGTAGGGTTACAGGTGCTTTCGCAGTGTTTCTTTCAATCTTAGACAGAAAACATCTCAACTCGTCATTACTACAATTAATTTTCCAATCACATATTAACACTGGGTATTAAAGACGTATGCGTACTGCGTGGCCGAATATACTGAGACTGTGCTGACATAAAGACATGTTTCCAATCATGGGCGGATTAAAGGAGGGGGCGAGGGGGGCGATCGCCCCCCCAAGAGCCCTCTAAAATATTAAAATTGCACACACTGCCGCTCGTAGCTTACCGCCACACGAACGAAAGTTTGGGATCATTCTTGCATTATTTCAAAAGAGGGTTAATTCTTTAAATTCTATTTAAAAATAGTCTCCGTCTAACGATAATTCGAGTCATAATATCAGATAAATCTCTGGAAGAAGGACGATGTTACTTGAGTCCAGAACATCTGGAAAACTATCCATGGCTGGTTCTTTTCCATAAGGAGAGATATATATTTTTTTTTTTTTTGTAAATATTGCTCACTTTTTGCAACGGGTTTTGAAGGGGGGGGGCTATCGAAGAAACGTGCCTCTCCAAACTCTTGAGATTAAAACTTTGAATAAATTCGCTACTTTCTACGGTATTTTAGAAACTCACAACAAGGCACAATATTATATTAACGCTCTTGAGGTCGGAAAAGCGTTTCTGAAAAACTACTGAGGACCAGTGAAATCAGTCGAGAATCAAATCAACTCGTCAAGAAGACAAGTCATCCAAAATCGCGACAAACTGAAATTAATGTTGGGAAATGTGTAATTCCTTGGGAGTCAAGGCATTGCTTTTCAAGGCCACACGGACAAGGGCGCCGATTTCTACCTAAATTTGGGAGGCCATTCAGATACAGAATGTATATATATGAGGATTTTAGAACAAATTGCATTCAAATTATATTAAATATTGTATATTCATAACTACAATAGGGAGGCCCACATGAGTTTGGGGGGCCCGGCACCCAGGATCGGCGCCCTTGCACAAGGACGGTGCGTGTGTGGATAATTGGACCTCAGATGGTGGCGGTGCAGAAACTAAGTTCAACGAGGGCAATTTTCGAGAATTGCTCAAATTTAGAATGGCTTGTAGTGACGATCTCTTAAAGAATCACTGGAAGAAAGCATCGGAAAGGATCATTTTTGCCGATAAAAAAAAATGCCCTCATTGAGGGTTGGGGATGAGAAATCACGTCAGTTTTATTCTATTATGTTTGATGAGACTACGGTCGTTTCGCACACATCTCATCTGTGTTTGATTCTAAGGTACGAACACAAGGGTGAAATAAGAGAAGACTGCTTCGGTTTCATTCATCCTCGATCAGCAGAGCTGAAATGTGAGGACATTGGTTCGAGCTCGAAATCCGAAGACGCAGAACCGCCCGAACTCTCACTGACTGGAGGGAAAATTGGAGAAATTGTTCTATCTTTGCTACGAGATTTCTCACTCGACCCGAAAAACTGCGTTGGTATTGGTACAGATGGTTGCGCCGTCATGACCTCTCAAAGTCGCCGGGCAGTGCAGGAGATCCAGAAAGAGGCTTCAGACGCTCTGCACTGTTCATATTGCAGTCACAGCCTCAACTTGTCCATCTCCAGGTCGTCGTCAGTACAGTGCATGAGGAACTGTCTGGGAACAACGAAAGAGATCATTGCGTTTTTCACCGCATCGTCAAAACGTAATACTGTCCTTAAGCTTATGGTTAGTGGCCAGTCGGAGACATTGTGTGAAACGAGATGGGTTGAAGGGAACGACGCGGTGTTACAATTTTACGTGAAATTCCAATAAATAAGTAAGGTTCTATAGTGTGTTCAAAATGATCCGAGTTAGATACAGCAGCCAAAGCATGGGCACTTTCTTCTGCTATGCACGACAGCGAGTTTATCGTAACTATTACGTGTCTTCAGGGTGTTCTCACGATAACTCTCTCCTCAATCGACTTTTGCAGAAGACGAATTTAGACATGAACGCAACGTCAGATGCCATTCACGACACAATCGCAGCATTAAACAAGAAGCGTTCAAACAGCAAAGAATTCAAGGCAACTTTCGAAGCAACATCCAGAATGGTTTTCCAGTGTCGACGTGCAGATTCAAACTTCTCATCTCACCCAAAGACAACACATCGTACGAACCTCAGGGCAGATGACACGACATCTTACTACTGGAGAACTGTCTACATTCCTTTGATGGAGTCGGTTGTAGAAGACCTCAAAACTCGTCTTGCGCAGGAAGTTTTAAATGTATACGGACTCAACATTCTATTGCCAACACGCGCAAGTGACTAAACTCTGAGCAACAACTTCCGCGTTCTAGCAGAAAGATTTTGCAAAACTATCGGAACTCAAGAAAATATGCTGTTTTCCCTCTTTAGTTCTGAATTTGCAATCTGCACTTCTAAATGGAACTCTATCACGGACTGCGTTGGAGGCCTTAACCACCAGCGACGAAGATCTTCACGTGACTATTCGAAAACTGCTGCGCATACTTGTAGCCCTGTGGTACGGATTCCACGTTAATCAGTAGGTCTCATATAGCCTCGCTGCTGAAAACGACGTTTAACTCAACATCAACTAAATTTGTAACCCTGCATTCGAGCGTGGCCAGTGCAGAACAATCTTAATCGACATTGCACCGACTGAAAACGTGGTTGCGATCTCGTTTTGGCGAAAAGCGGCTGAATGGACTAGCACTTTTAAATGTCATAGGGACACTGTCGTAGATCGCGACAATATTATATCGACAAATACGCTTTGTGTGGTATTCGCCGAAAAGCGTGTTTTGCGTTGAAACTTGTAAGTTCTTTTGTCCTTTTGTTTAATTCATTTTACTAAAATACAGAAATATTATGAGCGTTCTAAAATATGTTTAACCTGATATTTTTTCTAGCGAAATATTTAGTAAAGCATAGCCACGACCAGGCCTGTAGACAGAATATCTTTTCGGGGAGGGGGCATTGTGGTGAAAATTCCGTAGCAATTATATCTTTCACCCACTTTTCCTGAATCCGTTTTACCTTTCTTTTTTTTTGGGGGGGGGGGATTTCGGGGAACATATCCCACTCTACAATAAAGAGCCCCCCTAAGACGTTTGGTTTAATCCGCCAATGTTTCCAATCAAGATATATTTTGTTTTCCTTAGTAATTGTACGAAGTTGGCAATCTTAAATTATACCCTGGATTTCACAGACCGGAATTTACTTACTGGATGAAGAGGAAATCGTCCTTACTATTCTGTCGGTGTTCTTGTCTGATACCGATTTTATCTCATCCTAGCACAAAAATGGCGAGAAAATATACCTGACAATATTATTCTCATAAAATTGGAAAAGGAATTTAGTGAACGTGCCAGCCGGTAATCTTTTTGCTCCAGGGGCATTTCACACGCATCAATAGATTTGATCTAATTTAGCATATTGTACGACAGAACTACCAGCAGCATATTATTCCCTTTGGATTTATGAAAATTATTTGCGAGTGATTGATTGTAGGAATGAGGGGACCTCAGGAGGAATCTTTCCCAAGATATGCAATTAATAGGCTGATTTAATGACACACCAGAGCACGAGATTCGCAGTGTTTGAATCACAAGGCATTCGTGTTGTTTGGTAACACAAACTGGTTTCTTTTTTATTGTAGATATTTTCTATAGTACCGAGTATTTACACACAAATCATGAAAGAATTTATGTTTTAAACAATTATTCGTGCAGTTTTACTATACAGATCCACAGTACAAGTAGTTTTAGCAGTAGGAGTAGTAGTAGGAACGGGTTAGAAGCCCCGTAGGTGTAGGATGGTTTCTGTTCTAGACATAATATGTGCAAATTTAAGGCTTGGCCAAATGTTTCCGTACATCTTAGAATCTCTAGATTCGTATAGTAAAATTCCACCCAACTATTTCTGGTGGATCCCGTGATTTCCATCTATGCTAAGTAGAATTTTCTGATGAGAGCGAAAAATTCTGGAGGATAATAAGAACCGTAAGTACGAAATTTTTACGTGAAATACTAACTCAGAGTAGACTTTAATATACTTGATCCACCTTCGCATCGACATGTAGGACCGCTTCAGTACTGTAAGATAGAGATAGGAATGGGTTAGCTTAACCTTAGGGTAGTTTTGACTCATTTTAGTTTTTTTTTTTTTTTTTTTCTGAGTGAGTATACAAGTTGGTGCAAGCATTGCCAAGTTAACCCCTAAGTTTATTTATAAACATGTCTAAATTCACGTTGCCACATTGTGAATTGAATATTTTATACACTCACATTGGTATATTTTCTTCTAGAAAAACACTGACGGTTTTAAAAAATAAGGGCTCAGAGATACAACATACAGGTCACAGATGCAAAATTAGACATTACTGCTGTGTCGCCGGACCAACTTCAAAATCGTAAAAACTGACCGAATTGTACTGCATTCAGTTACATTTGGTTGGACTAAATTAAGTTACGTTGGATTACGTTATAAGGCATGACGTTTTACTAGACGGATAAACAGTACAAATAGTGGTAGTAGTACTAAGAATGAAATGAAATCTGAATTTTACGTCCCACGTTTTTGTCGGTTAGGCTAAAGGAGACGGTGATGATGAGAGATGAGTGAAACGGTGGAATGAAGAAAGTGGGAGGAAACGGGAGAACCCCGAGAAAACCCACGAGCACGGTGTTTGTCCACCACAAAGTTCACTTGGCAGGGGCTGGGATCGAACCCGGGATCCCAAGCACCAGAGATGAACGCTCTACAACTGAGCAACCGCGCCTCCCGTAGTAGTACTAAGAGTACGGTTATAGTAGGAACGCGCAAATTCTCGAAAATATATTTTTCGAGAATATTCGCTGGGAATCATCCCAGGAAGATTTAAAAAAATGGGAATATTCCGGGAATGTATGTACAAACAAAAAGAAAATTGCATTCTATTGCTATATTATGATTTCTAATTAAAATTAGTTTTTTTTATCAGAGTATATTTGTGATTGTTATCTCCATAGGTTCTTTAAAACGTATATTTTGAACGGTATTATGTTATTTAATTATATTTAGAGAATACGCATAAATGTATATTTACAAATATGTCTTATGCAAGTAAATACTTTGGAGATATTTGGTATAGAAAGTCCAAAAATTTTACACCGTTAAGCAGTATAAATTTACATGTTAGTGAATTATCTAAACTTGATCCTACTACTGATATTGTAAACACATTAATTACTTATGTTATAAAGAATTTAAGTTATGCAACTGCCACAAGATACTTAGGCCGCGCCTCCATTGCATCCGAATGCGATTGCGAATGCGAATGCGAATTTCCCAGCACGTGTAAATGAATTGGAGTGCCTCGACTAGTTCCGACCTGCGAATTGCGAAAACCGACGAAAAGATGCGAATGCGAACGATCCCAACATGCTGGGATTGTTCGTCCGAACTGATGCGAATGGAGCGTCGTCTGCAGAGAAATTGAGCGCTACGTGAGAGAAGAAAGTTCTTTTTGCGTGAAAGTAGTCGACGGTGCGAGGTGCGGAGATAAAAATGAAAATAATAACGGAAATAGATGTTGATGTTTTAATAAATTGTGTTTTTTATAAAGTTCCATTGTGGATCCAAGGTCATCCAGATTACCACAAACGACACATCGTGAACAAATTATGGGCAGATGTAAGTAAAGAACTTGGAGTGGAAGATATTTATAATTTTATTTCTTTTCTCTTTAAAATATGAAAAGCTAATTAATACACGAACCGCAACTTTTTATTCAATTTATATTTCCTCTTTGTTCCTCAAATAATGATTTTACGAATACATATAATTGTTGACTAATATGTTTGAAATAGCAAAAACGGGTTTTTTACTCATGGAGAAAATTTTCTTAGAAAGTTGGTTGATTTTGCAATCTCTAATTTTATTTAGTTTATTTATTTTAAAGTGAACATAGCGGTAACCACAGAAGCATAATAATAACAGGAGCGACATTTGCGACATTCACTCTATTTTGCGCACAAAGGAAATTAATACACTATTATTATTATTATTATTATTATTATTATTATTATTATTATTATTATTATTGCTCTGAAAACTTTAAGATATGAATTTTCAAGCAAAAATATTTCACATTGAAGGTTTGAAAGAGATATTACAACTTGATTCGCATTCACAAAACTTCGGATGTAGTAGAGGCACATGAATTCGCAGTTCGCATTCGCATTCGCGTTCGCAGTCGCATTCGGATGCAATGGAGGCGCGGCCTTAGTCTGTCGAAAAACTCGTAAGGTTGCTAGTGTAAGGAATGGCATATATACAGAATGTTGATTAAAGTACACTGTGCTTTGTTACTGTGTACTATTAAATCTCTAATTTAAGAAAATTATTTACAATATTTACGGTGTTACAAAAATTCTGCAATAACGCTTGCACATGTATACACACGTAAAGAAGAAAACAAATACTAATTAACACAGGTCCGGAAACGCAAGTACTAACGAAACATCCTGAGATGCAACCCTCATTTTGATAATATTATATTTTAAATGTAAATGTATTTACAGCTACAAAGATTCTATTATTCAATATTTGATTGTTCCTCAGAGAGCGAAATTCGAGTCAGAGACGACGACAACATGCATTACTAACGGTTATTCGATGTGTAGATACACAGCTCTGTCTAAAGAATTTCTAGATAACTTCACAAAGTGGTTCGTTTTCGTCATTTATAAATTAGTATTTTGATACTTTCTAGTACAAATAGAAATGGGAATTTAAAAATCATATTATTAATTAGTTAGGCTATATAAAGTGCAGTCAACGAATTTTATTCTTTTAACCTCCAAATTATTTAAAACGTAAATCATAATAAATGAAAATAAATTCCTTTCAGTGTTCATATCATGGAAAACACCCGAAAATATTCTCATTGTCCATCATAGGTAATAGTAGTACTGGTAGGAACGGGTTAGAAGTAGTGATGGGTAAATTCCCGGGAAGATATTTTTCGGGAATATTCCCAAAATGGGAATTTATGCGGGAATTTATGTTCAATCAGGAAGAAAATTGCATTATATTACTATATTATGATTTCAAAGTTGAGCTAATTTTTATATTACAGCATATTATTACTGTTGTCCACAGAGGATTCTTTAAACTGTATATTCTGAACGGTACTATGTTACTTTATTAACACTTTGTTATATTTAGAAAGTACGCATAAATGTATATTTATTTACAATATGCTCTATCAATTAAATATGTGTGAAAAAATTATATAGTAACAGTTTAAATTTATATGTAAGTGGATTTGCTCAACTTGACTCTATTACTGATATTATGAACACATTAAATTTATAAATGTTATATAGCAATTACATTGGGTAAATGCTAGAAGATACATGTCTCACCAATTTATCAACCTTTGCGCATACATATTTATGTTCACAAAATTTGCAAGATACTTACTTATCTTTATAGTTTAGCACGTAACATTGCCATACACAACCTTTCGCTCTACCTAATTCTCAAAATTCCATACGCTAATTCACATGTAAAAGAAGTCCGAGTACTTCTTCTGAAATTCGAGTCAGAGAGAGGAGACAGACCGACTTCTATTACTAATGGTGGTACAGGGATTACTAATAGTACTTCATTTCTATTTCTACATAATTCTAAATTACTTTACAAAATGGTTCCATTTCATCATTTGTAAATTAGTACTTAGTTAATTTTGGCAGTTCTTTAGTATTAGCAACTACTTTTTTGCGATATTTAATTTCCATGCGTTTGTTTTATGGTTTCATGCGTTAAATTACGTTCCCAACATTAAATTCAGACAGCGTTGCAGAGCGAGCGTTAGCGAATGAGGGCGGGTTAGTGCCCCGCATGGCACTTTCTTTTTTTTTTGTATCTTCGTTACCAACAATTCACTTTCTTTTCTCACATAAATCACTTCTACTTACCTTTCCGTTTTGTATAAAGCCCCTACTGCCCTAAAAAAAAATGTGTTCTATACTTCCTTGACTACTTGAACATCATTATCAACTCATTTCTTACGTAAATCATCCTATTTTTTGCTAGTTTTGGCCCCCCAATTCTAAACAATTACCTTACTTTTTAGTGCCAATGGAAATGGAACTTAGAGAATCATATTATTAGTTATATAAAGTACCGTCAATAATTTTAAATTTTTTAATCTCCAAGTTCTTTAAAACCTAGAAGTAAATCATAATATATTAAAATAAAGTAAGTAGTCATATGGTTCTTATAATTTGGAAGATAAAGAAATTGAAATAAATTCCCAGGAAAAAAAACGGGAATAATCCCATTTTTTAAATTCCTTCCCACCGGGAATATTCCCACTGGGGTTTTGTTCTCGATATATTATGGGCAAATTAAAGACTTACGCAAATTTTTGTGTACATTTTACAACCTATGGATCCGTTCCGCACAGTAAAACAAGAGTACCTGTCAGTAAAAGTCCACCCGCCTCCACATACAACACCGCTTACAACATACAAACAATAAACACACGCTGTTACCAGGTCTGGATATTAAAAACTAGCGAGGTTATGCTCCAAAGGTAGTGGATTTGAACTAGTTGTAGTCCCAATGTAAAAAATGAATTAATTTGTAGGTATACACTTTTACGAATCATATATATCCTTATCGATTTGGAATACATAGAGTTGGAATTATATCAGATATATAGGTTGGCCGCGGTTATGTTTTAATGTAAACTCCATACTACCTCGGGAGTAATAGAACTGCAATGAACTTAATATAAAATGAGCAACTCTCTAATTTCCTAGCTGACATGTTTGCTTAACTCAGTTTTCTGCGCTCTGAAATACACTTTACAAAGTAAACAGTATGTCGTTTCACTTTTATTCCTCACTTCTTTAATTAAATGGCTAAATTCTTTATCTGGGAGCCATGAATTTTGGACTATTTATTGTAACTCTACTTACTCCTTATGTTAATAAGGATAAGAGAGTAACACAATTAAATTTTCGATTTTCACGTTTACACAGGAACAGCGTCGGTGATATTGGAACAGCGTAAACTCATCAAAATATAATGTTGTCAGATCTTGACATTGAAAAGTACTAAAACAAGAGGTGGTCCGGTATCGAATTTCTAATTAAACCTTTTATTGTATATAAGTACCAAGGAACATAAGCATATAAAACTAACAATTTGTGATCTTATGTATGAAAATAAGAAAGTTACATAAGGCTATATTCTTAAGGCTTGTTTTAGACGGAAGCATTTATCGTACCATTTCTCGTAGCAAAAATCGTGTAAAGTAGCAAATGCTATAGCATTTTCATGCCATGGCATATCCTATGACATTTCTTGTAGATAGAACCTGCTCTATTTCGTAGCATTTTCCCCAGACCGGAGGGAAGTTACAAACACGTTTTTGAAAACGAAACCTGGGTGGCAGTGATCCAAAAGTAAATACTAAAATATCAAACATCCCATTCGTATAATATTTACTCTTTATTTTAATCAGTTTGTTATCAATCCTGATGATAGCAAACACACTATACAATAAAAACTACATACTCCAACAATTTCAAGAACTCAATACCAATTCTAAATAACTAATTTATGTTTTAATCATTTCTATAGTATCAAAAAAATACGTCTAAAATATGCAAAATATTAATCTTTCTATTATTCCATTTCTTGTTGAATTCACATATAGTGAATATCACACATTATTAACCTCGCATGACAAGTATCCAGCTTTTCACATTGATTTACTTATCAGAAACCAACAAAACAAGAAACCACACTCAGCAGTCCGCATACGTTAAAATGAAAAACGACCGGAAAATCATACCTCACATAATTAGCTCTGGCTCTCAAATTTTCCTCTTCAGTCCAAATATAAAATCAGTTTCGGTATCAAGGAGAACCAATCAAGTGGAAAAGCAAAGAAAAACACATTTATTAATACACATATCTATTCAATTTAAATTAAAATTTAAATAATCCAATTTTTAATCATGCTCTAATAAATACATAAACTACAGGCTTTCTATTATTCCATTTTTTGTTTACTTCACACATAGTTAATGTCACACATTATTAACCTCGCATGTCAAGTATCCAGCTTTTCACATTGCTTTAGTTATCTATGGAATTTCGAAGGAAACAAGGGGGTATTATGATGGCAGTAGAAAATAAGAATGGGAAGGTAGTCAGCGAGAGAAATGAGGACATAGGAAGGTGGAAAGAATACATTGAAGACTTATATGAGAGTAGGGATAGACCGTGTAGCCTAAATGTTGAAGTAGAAAATGAAGTAGGGGAGGATGATAAAGGATTTAGTATTCTTAGGGATGAGGGTGAAAAAGCTATATCCGAGATTAGGAATGGAAAGGCAACCGGAATAGATAACATACCAATCGAATTCATTAAATATATAGGAGACAAGGGAAAGAAAGAATTGTTCCGACTATGCAATGAAATATATGAAACAGGAGTATGGCCGAAAGACTTTCTGAAAACGATCATGATACCGATGGCTAAGAAATCGAACCCAAAGGGATGTGAGGATTATAGAACTATTAGTCTCATATCTCATGCAGCTAAAATTCTGCTCCGAATACTGAACAGAAACTTATATGAAAGAACAAATAAAGAAGTTGAGGAGGAGCAGTTCAGGTTCAGAAGAGGCAAGGGCACAAGAGATGCAATTGGATTATTAAGAGCGATCGGTGAAAGATTTATAGAAAAAGGGAAAGAGGTGTATGTTATATTTATTGATCTAGAAAAGGCTTTTGACCGCGTGAATGGGAAATTGTTGTTGGGAGTTCTAACGAAGATATGGTTGGAATGGAAAGATAGAAGACTTATAAGAAACTTATACATGAACCAACAAGTAAGTGTTAGGATAGGGGAAGAACTGACGGAAGAGAGTGCAATTGGAAGGGGAGTTCGACAAGAATGCTGCCTCTCGCCAACACTATTTAATGTCTATCTAGAAGAGATAGTGAAAAAGAGTTTACATGATGATGGTATTTCGGTAGGAGGTAGAATCATTAGACGCATAAGATTTGCAGATGATATGGCGCTTGTTGCAGAATCTGAAAAGAAAATCAATAAAATGTCAGAAAAATGAGAAAGGGCTTTGAAGAATGTGGGATGAAAATAAATGTTAGAAAGACAAAAGCCATGGTGATTGGAACTAAGGGGTCTGTGTCAAATATAAAAGAAGGAGTGGAGAAAATAGAACAAGTGAATAGTTTTCGATATCTGGGTAGAGTAGTAATTGCGTCACCCTATCGAACTATTGATCATCCAATTTGGGGCCTCATGGACCATAGCGAATGAATGAGGGATGCTTTGGCCCGGGATTGCATCACCTATTGAAATTTTGCTAATACTTATTCAGGGGCCATGCACGCCGGTGCAAATGAGTCAGAGGTACCTTGGCCCGGCTATGACGTCATTGAATTGGGAGTTTTGGATTAGAGGTCATGATGATTCTTTAAAATTTATAAAAATATGGTCTTGATGATTCATTACCTTATGAAAATAGTACAGGTTTATGAATGCTTTTTATTTTCGTTCCCTTTTATGGCATAAAATTTGGGGATTGTGATCCCTTTGATGAGATGGACTATCACTGGTGCGAATGAAATCTTTAGTTTTACGTCCCACAGTTATGCCGGCTAGGCTAAAGGAGACGGTGACGATGAGAAAGGAATGCAAGTATGGGAGAAAATTGGAGTATACCGAGCATAATGTTGCCCAACACAAAATTACTTTCGTGGGGTTTGAACCAGGGACCCCATACAGCAGAGGTGAACGCTCTATCACTGAGCCACCACGTCCCTTACTGGCGTGAATGAAGTAAAGGTATTTGGTTTGATATAATGTGTTTGTTTGACGTCGGGGTGACCCTATTTCACTTTTGATTATACAATTTGGGCTCCCACATGGACCATAGCGAATGATTTAGAGATGATTTGGTTCGGGATTGCATTACCTATTGAAATTTTGCTTATGCTTACTCAGGGGGCAGGGATCACTCAGGACACATAAGATCACCTTGATCCACGTGACGAGAGGGTCCTCGTTCCCTTTGATGAGTATAAAAATATCAATTTCGGAACTTGTTTTTTTTTAGCTTGTCCTATTATCTTTCAAGAGACATTTTTGTTATATAATAGAGTACAATGGTTTACTTTTTAAATTTGGGAGTCATCGTTCTCTTTGATGAGTATTGATTTTGGAACCTTATTACGTTATATGGAAGCATATTTAAGATTATTCTCTTAAATTTGATAACTACTTTGTGATCCATTTTGCTGCACTTCAGGGGTGAACATCGATACCTTAAATGTGTTGCAATCGTCCCAAGTTCGATTCTTGGTGCTAGTTTAGGAAATGTTGAATTTAACGTTCCCGCGAAAAACGATGGTGATGAGAAATGATAGGACGAAACAGGGAAAACATGAACTTCCTTGACTGAGGATTGAAGCAGACACCTCACACATCAGAAATAAGCGCTGAGGCACCGTACTCCATTGAGAAGTTTTAATTTGTTGATTCCTATGTTATAGACATTCCAATGGTCCTGAGTTTGATTCTTGGTGCTAGTTTCAGGAAATGTTGAGTTTGACGTCCCCCTTGAAACGATGATGAGAAATGATAGAACGAAACATGTGGAAAGATGAACTTACTTGCCTGCGGATTGAAGCAGAGACCTCACACATCAGAAATAAATGCTGAGTCACCATGCCTCTTCGGTGAGAGCAATTTTGCGTATGAAAAGAACATGAAAGATTATGTTTCATTACACATTTCTGCTCGTTGTTACCCTGAGTTCAAAAATATGGTTACATTGCTCTTTATTGAAGGAATTGAAAAAGATTATTTTGATTAATATGCATTTTAAAAGACATTTTTCTCTCTTGACTTGCTACAAGCTAGCAACAGAAAAAGGAAATACGTAAAACCTTCTGAAGGTGACTAATGTTGCTTTTGCTGTGCAATTTTGTAGGAAGTTTACTTGTCGAAGATTACTCATAGTCATCCTACAGGATACATAATCATGATTTTGGCAACGTGACACCGCATTAATATGTTGAAATTGGTTAAATAGATATGAATCTATAGATAACTCTAGAGATCACGCTATTGAATTCTTCCGGCTGTGACAGTACACGTATGTACATATGTGTCACGCCACGTATTTTGGGTGCGGCAGTTTCTAAGAGCCAATCAAAATGCAAAAGAGCAATAAGTTTCCATATTTGTGGAGATGATAAAACGGATGTACTGACGGATGTGAGACTTGGGTGTGACCCTCGAGAATAATATAAAAGAACCTCAAGGTCTCAAACGGTTGTTGAGAGGTGCAGAAGTTCAGAAGGTCCGAGGTCCAGAGGTGCATAGGTTCGAGACGTCGGTTGTAACCAGACAGAATCATCGTCAAAGTTTCTAAGAGTTACAAGAATACTACCATAAGGTATGTATAATCTCTAGTTGCATCATAAAATTCAAGTTTAGAGATGTCATGCGGTACTTCAAAATGATTTGTGTACCTACCATAAAACTTTCAAGGTTAAGAACTGTTGTCGCATACTTCGTATTTCATTTTCCATCTCCAATAACTTGCCTGAATAACTTGCCTGTTAATCAATTTATATTAAGATATATAACAATCAAATGAACTATCAAATATCACATTATTCTTATTAATCATTCAATAAAATGTTGTCATATATTACCATTTTAGTTATCTAATAAACTTACTTTTTATAAATAATGTTGTCATTCCCCTAGATTAAACCACCTTTCCCATGAAAATCATGGTGTAATTTGATTATATTTTCTTTGTGACATCCGCTGTAGAATTAGCGTGAGCAGATCTCTACATTATGGTGGAATAAAACGAGCTAAGTAATACAAAAGAGTCTGCACATCGTCACAAATGGGGGCTCGTCCAAAGCTTTTCTTCTTTCTTTTTCATTTTTCGGGACGAAAAATTTTGTGGTGCTGCTATGACATCTTTTCCTTTTCTATTTTATGTCTTATGTTATGTTTTGGTATTTTGTTCATAGTGCATGATAATTTAAGCAAATTATGTAAGTTGTCGCATTACTGCAATTGTGTTATTTTGGATTCTAATGTCAATTAGTGATCTGATTATATTGCTCATAGTGAAATACCCCCCCATTAATTTTTTCTGATTAGAGAAAACAAAACAAAGAAAAAATAGTGAAAACAGTAATTCAAAATGTCTTTCCATTGGTTCCCCTTTTTCAAACCTAAGAAATCCCCACCAAAATTTCATGCTTGGTATATTGCAAAAACGGGGGAAGCAAGTTGCAAATATTGCAGAAAAATTCTTGCTGAGAAAGCCGCGCTTACGCAGGCTTTGCGCTCCGAAGTATGTCCCCTGGCAAAAGAAGCAACAGATCTGCCCGTGCAGCAAGCCAGTTTCCGAGTAGCCAGTTCGCCTACTTTACTTGAACCGCGGATAAACCATCCACAGCAGAATAGTTTACCCTATCCTGTGGATAGGGAACCGATAACACAAACGCAGCATTATAAAGAGAATTTAGCTAAGTTCGAAGAAACTTGTAATAAAATGCCATCCTTGACTCCTTTGGACAGTACACAGTATAAACCAGCGGTCGCGAAACGCACAATTTTTCTTAAGCCAGAAAAACTGACTAACCCTTCTAATGAAGGTGCAGTTAGTTCTTCCGAAGAATCCCCTGGTATTATGACTAGTGACTTTGAGTTCGATCCTAAGTTAGCGTCAACACCTTTAAAGAAAGAAGAACAGCAGCAAGTAGTTGCTTCAGAAGCGGTCATGGATGAAGTTTATTTTCCATTTGACATACCACCTCATGTGGGCGACCCCTTGAAAATTCTCCACCTGAATCAAGTAAATATGATTCAGAAGACAAAATTAAACAATTGGCAAAGAAGGAGCTCTGTCAGGAAAAGACTGCACGTGACGTACTAACACCGAGTCCTTTCTCATATGACTCAGGCGAAGAACTTAAAGAGTTTATAAATGAAGAACCTTGTATTGAAAATCTACGTCTCCTTAAATATCCGCAAATTGCTTCTCATCCTCCTCAAGTGAAATATTCTCCCACTGCCGATAACGCACTTGCGCTTTTGTTATATAATAATATTAGGCAAGAAATTTTAGATAATCACGAAGTGAAGACTCCCTCAGAGGATTCATTACCCTTGGACGAGAATAAGGCAATAAATGTTAATTTACTCCCTCCGAAACGACCCCAAATAGAAAATTGACAAGATTCTGATGAATCAAGTGCACGGGAAGAAACAGAAGATCGAGTAGCCAGTGTCCCGGTATTGAAATTGCCGAAATTTAAAGGAAGCCCTAAAGAATCTGTTACAAGATTCCTTGATGAATATCAGACCATATATCGTGCTCTCGATTGGCTCGACCAGGAGCAATGTATATATCTAGCGGCCTGTCTCGAAAATTCTGCCCTTGATTGGTTCCTATGTCACAAGGATGCCATCCAACAGTTGCAGTTTCGAGAATTAAAGCAAATGATTTCTCGAGCATTTCCTGACGATTTATATAAAGGACAGCTTGAACAAAAATTAAGGAGAAAACGACTCCCTCCTCGTTTCCCACCTGATAACTTCGCATATACTTTAATACGAGACTGGAAGTTCGTAAGACCTGAAATGGGAGAGAGAGAATTGTTACGCCTATTGTATAAAGCGTTGCTTTCAAATTATGTCCAGGCCTTAGTATTAAAGGAAGTATCGACAATAGATCAAGCTATTCATGTGTTGCGTTTATTGTATTTAGCTGACATTTATACTGAATCTAATCGGGAAATGAAGAAAAAATATAGAGAATTAAGACCACATCATGTAAAACCTTATATGGGTGCTAAAACAATTCGTTTGTTAAAAGAATGTGGACATATAAACGTGAAATCGGGAGAGATGGTAGGCCAATTGAAGTGAAAAGAGCTCGAACGAATTTGTGTGATCAAAGATTGCCCACGACTACAATTCGAATTTTTAATAAAAAAGTAGACGCATTATTAGACAGTGGTTCGCAAGTCTCTGTTTTGGCTGAAGAAATGATCCCTCAAAATTTTCCAGTTGCTAAGCGAATGCGTGCCACTATTCGTTTGCGCACATTAGCGGATAAGTTAACTCAATCACTCCCAGTGGTTCGGTTAAGTTTCCAAGTTGGACTTATGGTCGAAGATCGCGTCGTTTATGGTTAAATGTGGCATTAGTTAAACAGTCTCAATTAGACGAGAAAATGGTTCTAGGAATAGATTTCATTCAGCGTTACACGTACGGTATAGGGTTACAGTCTATAACTATTAATGGCAATCAAAGACATCCTAACATGAAGTTTTATGTTCAGTATTTGCCAAGCCGCAAGGAACAAACAGTATTAAATCTGTCACATGTTCAGTTTTGCAACAAAAATGGTAACTCTAGGACGAATAGAAGCGTTAGCTCAACATCAGTACCACCTACGAACATTGACGTGCCTCAAAGTAGTTTAGAACTTCATGATTCAATCTCCCTTTCTGAAGACGCACATTGTGATTCCCAACCTGAGGACGAATGTCCTATATTGAAAATCAACTGTATTGAGCAGGAAACATCTCGTAACTTGATCACAACTGCCAAGCGCATGCAAATACCTGCTGGGAAAGTTGGTTTAGTGCAAGTTAAGCCATGTTATCCTATAACTGGAGATCATTATGTTGAACCGAATGATGTTTTGTATCGAACTTACTCATGTTTAATACCACCTACAATTTATGTAGAAGAAAATGGGTATGCTAAACTGCCTGTGTTTAATTTGAGTAAGCGGGACGTGACTATTCCAGATGCTCAAATCATAGGACATTTGGAGAAATGTATTCCTACACCAGAGATAAGAGTGAACACGGTTAAAGCCAGCCCACTCTCCGCTGAGAAAGTCGAAAATTCGAAATCTAAATTACAACACGATGTTGGCAAAGAAATTGACACTTCCCCTGACCTTTCGTCTGAAGATCGAAAAAGGGTAGTAGATCTATTGAATGAATTTCAAGATATTATTGCGTGGACAATAAATGATATAACTGTAACACACGAATATGAGCATAGCATAGAATTATTTTCAAACATCCCTGTATCTTCACCACCCTACAGAGAGACCTTAGAGACAAAAGGAGCCATGAAAGAAGAGATTGATAATTTGCTTAAACAAAACATCATTTCTAGTTGTTGGTCTTCATACGCATCACCAGTTTTTTTAGTTAAGAAGAGAGATAATTCTAAGAAACTCATAGTGGACTATAGAAAATTGAACTCCGTCATATCTCCTGAGAGTTACGCTCTTCCATCACTCAACGACCTAATAGATTTATTCACAAATATTCAATTCATAAGTTCAATAGACCTCAGATCTGGTTTTCTACAAATTCCCTTAAAGGAAGAGGATAAATTGAAAACTGCATTCATTTGTAGTGCCGGTTTGTTTAATTTTAATGTGGTCCCAAAAGGTCTCTCCACTTCCTCCGTAGCATTTCAAAGAATGATCGACAAAGTGTTTGCAGGGTTAAAATTCAATATTATGGCATGCTTCGTGGATGACTTGATTGTTTTTGGAAAATCTATAGACGAAAAGTTAGATAGACTTCGGAAAGTATTCACTCGTTTGCGAGAAGCCAATCTAAAATTAAATCCCTCAAAATATCACTTTATGTAAGCTGAACTACCAATCTTAGGATTCGTCGTAGGACGCGAAGGGGTTAAGATAGATCCTAAACGAGTCGAGGCTATCACTAACTTTCCCGAACAAAAAACAGTTCGTGATGTACGCAGTTTCGTTGGATTGGCTAGTTATAATCGAAGATTTATTAAAAACTTTTCAGTTATCGCGAAGCCCTTAATAGATTTGAGTAAGCCTGATGTAATTTTTCAATTTGGAGATAAAGAACGTCAAGCCTTTAATATCTTAAAGGAGAAACTCGTTACTGCCCCAGTATTAGCCATCTTTGATCCTGAAGCAGATGCTACCGAATTGTATGTAGATGCTTCTGAATACGGAATTCGCGCCGTATTAATGCAAATCAAGAATGGAGAGAAGAAACCGATTGCTTATTATAGCAGAAAAATCTCAGACCATGAAGCTAAGTCCTTAACGATCCCAGAAAAAGAGACCATGGCTTTGGTACAAACCGTGTTACACTTCCATGAATATCTAATAGGAGTGCCTCACTTCACTGCATTTACTGATAGTTGTTGTGTTTGCTATTTAAGGAACATGAAAAATCTGAAAGGCAAATATCTTCGTTGGTTAATCCGCTTACAATCTTACAACTTTACGATTAAAGCGATAAGGGGTAATCCCTCTAATCGTCATTCAGATTGTATGTCATGATATCCGACGCAAACTCTAAGTGAGGAAGAAAATGCCAATCGCGAAGATGGACTGTGTATAAACACGATGAAAATTGACGCGACTGATGTAATCAAGGCACAGAAAGAAGACGAATATTTTGGTAGAATTCGTGATTTAGTAAGGTCTGATCCTACTAATAATGAGGCTCGCCCTTATGTATTAGTAGACGAGGTGTTATATCGTAAAGCCAATAACGATTTAAAACAATGTTCCACGATGTATGATCCGTGAAATTTTATATGCTATCCATACATCATGTCTAGAAGGCGGACATCTTGGAGAGAGCAAAGTGTTTTCTCGTGTCAATGAGCGATTTTTTTGGCCTCGAATGGGATTCGATATCAAACAATATATTAAGACATGTCGCGAATGTCAAGAACGTAAGGACTCAACCACTACAGCATTAGGGTTGCATGAACCAATTAAACCACTAGCTCCTTTCCATACCTTAAATTTGGAAGTATTTGGCCCACTGCTCTCCTCTAATGGTTATAAGTATGTCATCACCGCTGTCGATATGTTTCCAAACTATGTAGTGGCACGACCATTAAGAACAATAATAGCCAAGAAAGTTGCAAAGTTTTTGTTGAAGGATATTATTTGTTATTTTGGTCCACCCCGCCATATATTGTCAGACCTTGGTTCTAAATTCCACACACAAGTAACTAGCGAAATTATGACTCTACTCGGTATACATCAAAAGTTTAGTATTAATTACCATCATAGAATAAATTCACGAATGGAGAAATATGATCAAGCTTTGGTAAACTATTTGAAGAAATATATGTCAACTTCCCAGAAAGATTGGGCTCTATTTGTTAGAACTGCTTGTTACTCTTATAATACTATAAAACACAAACACCATCCTTGTTCTCCTTTTGAATTGGTGTTTGGTAGAATGGCTGAATTAGGACTCGAACTCGAGACTCCATGCCGAACCCCGTATGGAAAACTCGTGAAAAAGAATCTTGATCGTATAAAGAAAATTATCACAAAGGTCTTAACTAGTCAGCAGTAAAAACAACAAGCCAAAATTGATAAGCGTAGGAAAGCCCATACGTAAAAAGAAAATGATTAGACCTCATTACAAGTTTGGTAACTAAGCCGGGTTATTTCCTAAATGTATGCAACGTGCATCATTAAGAAAGTTAATGTTGAACGAACGAAGTTATATTGTCCAAGTTCTCTAGTTTCAACCTGATCGAATTGTTCGATCATTTCATAGTTAAAAAATGTTAAGTTATCGCGATAGGCGTAGGAACTTCTAACGTGAAATTCAATGTTGATGCAGGCTTTCTGAAAGAAATGTTATATCAATACCTAAATAAATAATTAAATAAGTAAATGGGTACCCAATCAATTAAGTAAATATATTTATATGTATAGAAGGAATAAATAGAGAAAAGAGTAGTTGAGAGAAGTACAAAATGGTTTTAAATCCATATATGGTCGGAAACCCTGCTACAAAAAAAAGGAGAGAAAAGAGAATAAGAAGAAAGTATATACAACTAAGGAAACAGCTTGATTCCTTGCGTAGGTACTATATTCCTGGTGTTGACAGCAGACCAAAGACAGACAGACAGACAGACAAAACAAAAAACACCAAGTGAAAAGAAGAGAGAAATAGAGAAATGGAAAATAAAAAAAAATATTTATTTGTTAAAAGTAATACTTCCGTCAGAAGGATTGAAAATCGCATTAATGAGAGAGAATAAGAATTAAAAATAGGATACGCCTTCGTATTTTGTAGGTCCAGATAGGCTTTTGCCCACGCAACCTCATCTGAGCTTAGTGAACCATTGCCTTATTGGCAAGACGGAATAAAACACCTTATGAACGTTTTAGAATTAAGTATGCAGTTCTAAAAGCATGTAACAAACTAGAGTTAATTATGAATACATATTACATATTACAACTGGTTTGAACCCCGTGTATTGGAAAATATCTTACTCTTAAGGCAGGTCGTGTATAAATAAAGTTGATTGACTAAAGTTGAATGGATCTGCTAAGGTTAAGTAGGTTTACGTGCCCTCCTTGATGCTCTCTTGGAGCTCCATAATGTGACATATAGTCTACCCAAGTTAAAATCAATCGACAGAGTGTACTGATGAATCATGGAGGACAATGATTCTATAATAATAGAGGCCGTGGTATAGGAGGTCATTATATTAATAGAGGCCAGACGTGATAGACAGATTAACAATAAGGATAGAACTCTCAAAATGTAAGACCTATAGATAAAACTCAAAAATAAGCGAGCATTGGTATTTTTTATCTTATTCATTGTATTTCTTTCAATTTTATTTTCTTTCCTTTTACTGTTTAAATTTCTGCGCAGGTAATTAGTAGTTAGAAGAGATAGCTAAGGAAATAAAAATATATAAAAGGGACTCATATAATAATTTATATTCCCTTATATCATAAGATAACCAATCATGAATCACTGTGTGCTTCGTCCTCGTATAGAAGAAAGGTGTACGTTTCCATATTTCTATTAGTATTATTTTACTCTAAAGCATTAGATATTGCAGCAGTGAGAACGATGAAATTGTCATTTGAAAACAGAAACAGACAAGAACACGAGCAACAATAATTTAATTTTGTATAATCATGTTTTGCTTCCTTTTACAGATAATGCCTCTATAAATTGTCATTGGTCGTAAGTAATTACGTCTTGCTTTGTTTGTATTAATGCAATGCAACATTATAGTATATTCTATAAAAAGGTATTATAGTTACATACATCATTGTATTACAGATACTGCAGATGGATGACAATTCACAATTCACCGTTTGCTTGAGCACTATAGGTAGCCCCGAAATACCTGTGTACCCCTCCCTCTTTATTTTTTTTGGGGGGATTGGCATGAATGTAGGTATAGGCATGAATGTGCTCTGTTATGAAGCAAGGACGCCTTCTTCCCCTTTACTTCTTTTTATTTCCGGTTTATTTCCGGCCTGATCCAGCAACGTTCTGTACCTTTTTTTAAAAAGGTCTCTCTCTCTAAGCAAGTATATGTTTTGTAATATATTTCATACTTGTTAAAAAATATATATTGTGATATTCTTCATATTTGTTAAATCAAACATTGTTCTTTTCTCAACGATCTTACTTTATAACAGTATTATCTGCTATTATGTAATAGTGTTTTCTTGAGTAGTTACTACATTCCGGAAGTAAGTTATCTACTTCCTTATTCAACTGTTATTAGCACACACTCTCAGGACAACAATCCTTATCTATAATTTGTATGCAATGAAGTGCGTTACTTTAAAAAGAAGGTTCTAAGATATAAAAATCACCATCATTACTAATTGAGATGAATCCTCTACTATTGGAATTAGGTCAAGTTGAATGGCAACAGCCTTACTCAGAAAGTTTTCATGCAATAATAATAATAATAATAATAATAATAATAATAATAATAATAATAATAATAATAATAAATTGTAACTAAATTGTACCGTACATTAAAACAAATGAATAGTCATGAGCATTCTATAATCTGGAAACAATAATAAGATTAATAATTAATTAACATCCATTAATAGGCATAGTTCCTTCATCATTGCTAATTACAAGGCAGTAGTCACTATAAATAACTTTTATTTTCTCAAGGGTGCATATTATGAAAACGTATTCACTTTCAGACCACTAAATTCATGGTTTGGATTGGTCCTATTCTGATGGGATCTCTATTTCAGCAGTAAAGGAACTGTTTTCCACCTTACTCACACCAAATAGCAAATTATACTGCAAGGAAAATTAATAACATTAAATGAATTCTAAAGTTATTTAATCAAAGCTGAAAATTTAAAGAATTTAGGATGCTCTCGGATAGGAAGCCTTCCGTTCTCGAGTGAGCACGGAATTGCCTTTGATATTGTGTTACAAAATGGAGGCTGATCCTTGTTCGCCCACTGCTCCATTTCGAACTCTGTTTAGACGTTTGTCTTTAATCATGACCTTTACATTGTTATCTAATTGTCACCATTAAATTAGCTAAAAAATATTATTGTTCCATTGGCTAATAAGGAATATGTGCTCCACAGTAGCCTATCTCAAGAAGGCTTTCTGCGTACGAGTGCATTTACTCTGACCGCTTTAGGTTGGATGAAGCGTCAGTCCTAAGAGTGATTTCTATTTCCTAGACAGTTTGACTCTTACCTGTGCTGACTATCTGAATATATCAAATGTTATTGAGTTATGCGCCTTACTACTCCTTATTAAGGTACTATTATGAACGTTATATTGTTTTGATTACAGATGAGCTTTGATTACAGATGATAATGTAGTTATGGTGATATTATTAGTACATAATTATATGTGTTGCGCAAGTTATGTTTCAGGCTAATGTTGATTATCTTTGTATTATTGATTAATATTGATTACTGTTGTTTTATCATTAGAAGTGTAGAAGTAACGTTATATAATCGCTAGATTTATTTGAATATGTATATGTAATAGTTATTTAGTTAAATTGTTAGATTATTATATATTTTGCACATTGTCGATATATATATATATATATTTTTGCACAATAGCTTATGATGATTTTAAGCAAAGACCGAGTCATTATCATTCCCTATGTGTAATATATATAGAGTGTTGACTTCGTTCACATATTTTATATAAGAACACTATGTTCAGTAACTTATAGGCTAGCTTATTAATTAGTATATTACTCATATATCCCAATAGTATATTACTTATGGATACAGTTAGCACACATATAGATATAACTTCCTTGAGTGCACTACTGATTATGAAAAAAAAACTAAAATAAAATAAGAAACAAAAACACTCAACAAAACCTTGCCAATGAAACATGCATAAAACCTTTGCGTTGCATCAGTTATATAACTGATAATAAACTATATTGTGATAATAAGAAAAGTGAAAAGGAAATCAAGCAAGTTATGTCAATACTACATATTACACTACTACATGCATTACATGTCATTACTCATGCTACATTCCCTCTAATTACTAATTCTACATATACTCCAGACTCCATGCATTCAAGTCTTGTTCCAATGTGTAGGTGTTAATTGGTGAAATACTTCAGTCCTCTCACATCCACTTGCTGAGAGCATGCGAAGTGAATTAATAACATTCCCCCAGGGACACCCCTGCCTAACGAAGTTAAATTAAAATCACACTAGAGTCAGGGTTGCCGCTAACGGAAGTTGTTAGTAACCAACATAGTGCCATCAACCCCATTGCAGACTGTCAGGGTCCATCCACACACCAGACAGGGCGTTACATCATGCAAACTTTTATGGTATAGTTTAACTTTCTGCTACCGGCGTCCCCGAATAATTGGAGTAAATTTTCCTAAATTGTACCGGAAGTATTTTGAGCGGCCAGTGAGTGAGTCCTCTTAAATGTCATTGAATGAGTGTCTTCTTCCTCTTCAACGTGCATTCTAACCTTATATTCTAAGTTTTACTCATTAGTGTTCTTATCTTAATAATTATGGTGGACAACACCGTGTGTTTTCTCAAGATTTTCCCGTTTCTTCCCACTTCCTTCATTTCATCATTTCAATCATTACTCATCGCCACCGTCTCCATTAGCCTAACAGGCATAATCATGGGACGTAATTCAAGAAATTCATTATCTAATAAATTTTCATTATCTAATATTATTTTCATTATCTAATAAATTTTATCCCACTAATTTATATGGTACAACATGCTATTTAACATAGGAAAATAAAGTAATTTTGTAATAATCTAGTTCCTTTCTATACTGATGAAAGCTTGTTTTGCCACAAGTTGTAAGTACAATCAAGTTATTTAAAATGTATTCTCATTTCTAGCCGACGACAGACCCCTATTATCTCTTAATACAAATTATATTATTAAAAGACACAGGTAGACTCTTGATTAGGTAAAATAGACAAATAACACCATAAATAATTAATCATATGAACAGGGGTTTGCCTAATATCAATTGTGTGGATTTCTTTTACCTATTTACTATTTTAAAAGATATATATATATATATATATATATATATATATATATATATATATATAAAAGAGAGAAAGTCTATGCAACATTTGCATGCAAACATTTTATACTCTTCAACTTCACTATTACTTAATCTTATGTAACAAATTATTACGTAAAGTTGGAAGCCCGGAAGACTTTATCATCACAAAATTCCAACTACTCGCTATCAGCAGAACAAGGACACACATATGAATGAACAGACAAATGCATTATTATGCGGCTACGCATGCACTTTAGATTATACTACCAACGTTTTCATACTCATAAAAAAAAGGATGAACAAGAACATAAAATAACAATATAAGAATATAGAATAAATTATTTATCCTTCCTTACTATATATCCATTCTATTAATTGTGTTGTGCTGTTACAGAAGTTATCATTAAGTATTAATGTATTAAAATTCGTTAATGGTGATTAATATTATTGTTATGTATTAATGATTTGGATTTCTTAATTAGAGTTTATTTAGTTGTTATTTAGAGCTTATAAGATTATGAATTAATATATTTTCAATTGTCTTTTCATGAGTAACTCTTGACTACGGCTCGAGAGGCACCTCGTTCAAAATTAACGGCCAGCACTGAAAGGGGATACTTCTAAAAATTGGTTAAATCTACAGACATTTGGAACACCTATTGGACGGACAAGTGAATGACTGTGAACTTTATAAGGATAGTTCACCCTTCAAAAATAGTATTCCTGGAGCACCTGCAGTATCACTAATGTGTTATTCGTGGTAGTCTATATGATGTTTGGTAGGACTAAGGAAAAGACATTCGAATATGCCTATTTACTTACCTGGTTAACGAAACTTTCCTTTTCTTGTACTCGTTTTAATACTTTCGTTCTCGCTTTAATACTTTCGTTTTAATACTAATTCTACATCAATTTTTTTGTCTAAGTCTTCACTTTACTAAATAACTGCCCTAAAATTGCACTAAATACACTGTACACTGTACACCACCTACTTGGCATACCTTCTGAATTCCTAGGATTGAATATTAAAGAACAATAGTATACTTTGATACGAATCAACATTTCCTGCCAACGCCCGAACGGATTTCCACTAATAAATTACAGCCACCAATCGAATAACAGAAAACATATTTTCAACCCATATTAGGCGTTATGGGTTCACTTGCTAACATTAGTAAGAATTAAAACGTCCCATCCCCACATTTTTTCACTAGTATATCGATATCGCACATAAACAGCTTGAAGGATATAATTGTAGTTATGTATACCCTATCTTGGTTTAAAACTCATACTTACAGATGGAAATATTGCTGCAACCTTCTTCGTTGCATTCACACAAGTTCCTGTAATATCATTTTAATGCGTAAACAGGAAACCCCTATCGAAGCATTGTGGTTGTCCACGGCGTAGCTCATAATACTTGTTATCTAATATTTCCTCTCATGTAATTCGTCTATGCATGAAATTGTAATTTTTTTTATTCTATGTATCTGTTCAATTGTCGTGATGTTAGTGAAATAGCCCCCTGGAAACGTTGACTCCAGATTGATTCCATGTTGATTCAAAATTATATTAAGGATCCGATTTAGTTCCTGAATACAAGTACTCTGAGGTTCGATTCCCCCTCGTCACAGATTAATAATATGTGAATGATTAAACTTCTTTAATTGGCTCAATTCGGTATACCTAAAAACTCGCCCATGACCAGGCGGAAGTAAAAACCACTAGGTGTGAAGGTCCCAAATCTAACTAAGTATTGGTTCGATTCTCCGAAGTTCCCGAATAATAAACAACAAAGGATCCTTTTCTTTCCTCGCTCCTTTGAATACACCTGTAAACTTTTTAAAACGCACAAAAAAGGAGAAAGGAAAGAGAGGATTATTCATTATTTTGGAGGATTACTTAAAACGAAACAGGGTTCCAATAAATTTTAAATTCATGACATGTAGACTCAAGGCAATTTCTATATATATATATATATATATATATATATATATATATATATATATATATATATATATATTTCTCAATATTGAACTAATATTCGTTGTTTGTCACGCTTAAAATAATATAACCTATAGTAAATTAAAATTCAAGATCACAATATCAACAGTTTGACGGTAGTTCCTCCTTGAATCTACATGAACTTAAATATTGGAAATTCATTATAATAAATTAACAAATCAATTGTAGTCAATAATAGTAATTCAACCTTTGTTGATATCTCGAATCCTTATGTAACCATTCTCTATTTAAACCCCATTAATAGTTGACGTTACTAATTACTCATTACCAATTACTTGGGTGACTAAATTGTAATCATTCATTTATCCTTGTAAACAACGCAACACGGCTGTCTTGCTATGTAATTACCACAATTTATGTGTTGGCATATCTTCTTTTCCATTCATCTTAGGTGCCAATCTCTTAATCAATGGTTTATGTTCTCTTATTTCATTCAATCACTTCATAAGCACAATATTGAAATTAAAATATGTGTGTAATGTAATGAAATAATGCAAACTATTGTGCTCCTGAGTATATTACATTGTTACTAATTATAACAATACTATTTTTGTGTGGTGTTAAATTTCTAATGGGACCCTATTTCGTTGAGTATGAGATGGTGCACATCTCACTAGATTGTAGTATTTAACGTACGTAACCGTATATTAATACTCACTTTTATTAAAGCTCAGAATTTGCCATTAGTGAATCTACTGTACTAAAGAAACTGAATTGAATTTAAGATAGTGTGCTGAACATTACAAAATCGCCGTTAGAATGATAAACCGGACGGTTCTCTGTTATTGTCCAGTAGTCTAGTTCACTCTCTGTCATTACTTTATTCTCTGTCCCTTTTGCATATATTACAATTCCAATAAAATGTGGATACTTGTCGTTAAGGTTTTTATGCAAGATTTTTTTAATAATGAATCTTTAGAACTGAGAACTGTTAGTTGTTAATGAACATTATGTAGGTTGTTCTCCTGTTGCATTCTTGCAATCGTAGCATTTACGATAATTGAGAAAATTGACTTTTCCTCTTAATGTAGCATGTTCAATATGTCATTAACTTTTCAACTTTAGTGTAATATTTCATTCAAGTGACTTCTTGCAAATTTTAGCACATTGAAATGTTGTTCATCTTTACTTTGATATAGTACATCAGTAATGTTATATGATGTGTCAAACTAAAATATTTTTGTTAATTGATGTTACTCATTCCTAATCACTAAAATATTCTTGTTAGTTGATGTAACTCATTCATAATCAACTGTATTTCCATTTTAGCTGTGTTATGTGAAGAAACAGGGACACCATTTTGTTATAAACGTTCTCTGTATTATTGTTAAGAAAAGATGAAATGCGACTATGCTGACAACAGACTCATAAGTATACATGACCTATGCTTTCTTCACTTTGCAAAAACTTTTTTTTCAATATATATATATATATATATATATATATATATATATATATATATATATATATATATATATATATATATATATATATATTTACGAGGGTCACTCGGAAAGTTTGGATATCTATGTTCCAGCTTCAACGCTCGCTTCTTGATGATTTTCGAGGTCGAAAATTATGAAGCAGTGGCAATGTGACGCTGAGTTCAAAAATATGGTTACATTGCTCTATATTGAAGGAATTGAAAAAGATTATTTTGATTAATATGCATTTTAAAAGACATTTTTCTCTCTTGACTTGCTACAAGCTAGCAACAGAAAAAGGAAATACGTAAAACCTTCTGAAGGTGACTAATGTTGCTTTTGCTGCGCAATTTTGTAGGAAGTTTACTTGTCGAAGATTACTCATTGTCATCATACGGGATACATAATCATGATTTTGGCAACGTGACACCGCATTAATATGTTGAAATTGGTTAAATAGATATGAATCTATAGATAAATCTAGAGATCACGCTATTGAATTCTTCCGGCTGTGACAGTACACGTATGTACATGTGTGTCACGCCACGTATTTTGGGTGCGGCAGTCTCTAAGAGCCAATCAAAATGCAAAAGAGCAATAAGTTTCCATATTTGTGGAGATGATAAAACGGATGTACTGACGGATGTGAGACTTGGGTGTGACCCTCGAGAATAATATAAAAGAACCTCAAGGTCTCAAACGGTTGTTGAGAGGTGCAGAAGTTCAGAAGGTCCGAGGTCCAGAGGTGCATAGGTTCGAGACGTCGGTTGTAGCCAGACAGAATCATCGTCAAAGTTTCTAAGAGTTACAAGAATACTACCATAAGGTATGTATAATCTCTAGTTGCATCATAAAATTCAAGTTTAGAGATGTCATGCGGTACTTCAAAATGATTTGTGTACCTACCATAAAACTTTCAAGGTTAAGAACTGTTGTCGCATACTAGTATTTCATTTTCCATCTCCAATAACTTGCCTGAATAACTTGCCTGTTAATCAATTTATATTAAGATATATAACAATCAAATGAACTATCAAATATCACATTATTCTTATTAATCATTCAATTAAATGTTGTCATATATTACCATTTTAGTTATGTAATAAACTTACTTTTTATAAATAATGTTGTCATTCCCCATGATTAAACCACCTTTCCCATGAAAATCATGGTGTAATTTGATTATATTTTCTTTGTGACATCCGCTATAGAATTAGCGTGAGCAGATCTCTACATTATGGTGGAATAAAACGAGCTAAGTAATACAAAAGAGTCTGCACATCGTCACAGTTTGTTATTGTGAAATTGCAGAATCTGCTTATACTACATCAGCAATTTTTTTCTCAGCTGACGGACTTTTAAAGCTCAACTTTACATTTATGTCAAAACACTTTCGTAACATATCGGTGAGTGTTACATTTTTTAATCAAGTTTAAGGAAATTGAATCACATTTTATATGTGCTAATTTGAATTTCGGAAGAAACTAACGGGTCAACGGTATGATGTCACGATCAAAATTGCGATACTAGATGTCGTAACGATTGGTGTGTAAGGGGAAAAACGTGAATAATGTCAGAACCAATCAGATTGTTTCCTTACATCACGTTTCGGCTCATGATACATGATGAAAACTGTGTTTTCATTGATTCTCCGTGATTTCATCTATTAATTTCCTCGTTTCTGATTGGCTGATAGTGATGTCACTTTATAGTTGAACACGTTTCAGGCCTAAATAAAATTCTTAATTCCATTTTCAAGTTCTACTTCCTCGAAGATCTTGAATGAACGAAGGTGTACCTCCTGTCACAGCGTGACTTTACTCCGTTCTTTGAATTTGAGGTAAGTTCAGTACCGGCGGAAGGGCTGGGCGAGCCGGGCGACCGCCCGGGGCGCCAAATTTTAGGGGAGTTTGGGGGCGCCAAAATCCTTGCTAAATTTATATTATTGTAAACGGTGAACTAAAAATTAACTTTTTCATAAATTGTGTAGCAACATTGGTTATTATCTCATGCCATAGGCCTCACTCTTTATAACAACCCCGGTTTCTTCTTAAATCTCCTATAAAGGAAATCCCTTCATCCCTTCACCTTATTTGTCTATAAAAAATCTCCGCTGACAAAGCTAAAGGCTATTGTTGAGAATTGGGAGTTTTGAGCAACAATAACACGCTTTGACACTTACAACCGCCGCGGTGCCGACAGTTGCACTCCTTGCGACAAAGCTATGTCGGCCGCTCTAACAATACACACAAACAATATTGAGTTATCGGTAACAAAAAAGAAATTAGTCCTGTTTGTACTGTCAAATGTCTCGTGAAAGAACATTATAAATCAGAAGTCATGTACTCCCATGCGCAAAAAAAAAAAAAAATGCGCGTATACTGTAACTCACGATTTTCCGTATTTATTCCTTTTTCCTTACGTTTATGGGTAAAATTGAGTTATTAGTACGGTGTATGTGGAGATAATAGAGAGCAATCCATCTAAGGAGATATTTCCAAAAAAATATAATAAAATAATAAAAATATAAACAAAAAACAAAATTATGCTCGGTTTTGTGTATACTGGCCACGATGATTTCTAAGGATTTTTTCAGTAGCACAGCACGATTGCGGAGGGAATTGAGTAGGGGAGTCGAGGAGATGGATCAAGGAACTGGATACTGGACTAAAATGTTGCATTTATTGGTTAAAACCTAGTGTGTAGATTGCCTGCCAAATATAAATTAGCTTCTGTAACTAAGATGTCGTACGAAAATATAGAATTAAACAGGAAAACTCATATGTTAAGGTTCGAAGCGATACGCACCATGGTTATGAAGATTCTTTCCCTAGAAAAAAGATCAAACACAACGTAGCCTGTGTGGTTAGGTGGATAGAGTGGCGGACTCGTAGTTATTTTATTACTTTGACACCACATCGAATCCCATCCTATTCCATTCTTTATTTTTTTTACAAAACATTATAATTTTCATGTTAATAAGAACCGAAGCAATATACTAAGGACAACTTATTGATATCCAGGATTACAGTATTATTGGTAACAGCTATTGTTTTCAGTTCATGTTGTTGTATAGCTTCTCTCACCCTGTTTTCTTGGGAAAATAACAATTTTGTCTCCAACAAAATGTAAAGGATATATACGGACACAAAAAGACATCTTAGTATCAAACGTGATTTATCGTGATGAAATGGACTAGTTTGCCATTATTAAAAAAAAAGAACTAAAGTGAATTACCGAAGTTGACTTCCCTTTAGCTTTGAGCTAAAATTTTTTTTTTCTTTATAAGACTATACTTTATGAGGCATGGTGTGTGATCATACCCACAAATTTAGCTAGGGAGTGAAAGATAATCGTTTATACAAACATTTTACAGGTTTAGGTGCGTGAAACACCAATACACCATGGTCTCGCTTATCCGACCATCCTTTGTTACACATACCGTATGATCCGATATATCATTGCAGAAAGCACCAATCGGTAAGAAGAACTGCAAGTTTTGGTCTTAATCTATTTTTCATGTATATCGCCTAGCGCGCCCGTCTACACGTTGACTCATACATCTATCAGTCAGTGCAGACACGTATCCAGGTTTTCTATTCGGAGGGGGCCCAACACGAATCCTCGTAAGCACGTAATTCTAATGTTTTAAAAATATCAATATCAATAATAATAATAATAATAATAATAATAATAATAATAATAATAATAATAATAATAATAATAATAATAATAATAATATTAATAATAATAATGCAACAGTTCTGTATTTCTCTTAAACTTTTTCCTACTTTTCATTTATTAACCGGTTTACTTTGGAAACTGCATTATAGCACAAACAAAATGAAACATATTTTCGAGTGAAATGTAACTAAAGAGAACTGTCTGCTACGTATATCACCTAACAAAAATAGGAAGAAGACATTGAGTGTATCGTTCTAATATATTAAAGTTAAAAACAGAACAGAAACAAAATGTTAATCCTATTTAATTCCTGTTCTTTAATTCCAAATGGTATAATGGCATTATGGTATGTTCTTAGAATTATAACAAGACAACAGCACATTGCCCAAAGTTTGGACACTGACTATTAGTAAACTGATATAAAAGAATCTCAAAAGGGTAAAAGCATGTTTATTAAAAAGTGCTTGAGTTTCGGAGGGGGACAGCCCTCAGGCCCTCACGCTGGATACGTCCCTGATTCAGTGCAGTGCAGTTATTTGTTATAAAACATTATTATTAGATGTGTAATATGTAAAATTATATCATAAGTTTTACTTTTAATAGGTCTTTTCTTAGCACAATTATCCAGCGTTCTGCCTGCCTGTTTATGTCGGATAAGCGAAATTCTACTGTATTTCCAAAGCTAGCATATACATGAACTAGAATTGTATTGTCCTAGAACAGACAATAGTGTGAAATGCTTATATTAAAAGGCTGGAATAAAAAAATAAATACTGTTTTGGTAGCGTGAGAACAAATTAAAAACAATTCAATATATTTCCTAGGTATTAGATTATCATCTTATTGTGTCGATATGTATTCTTTTTTTAAACATAGTTTTAAAAGTCATACCATTCTCAATATTCCTAAGGAAATCGAAAGAAAAACTCCTATGTGCCTCTTGTGGCAAAGCGGCTTAAGCGCGTGGTCTGAAACGTTAAGGTATAGATAGAGTACCCGTACTTCAAAAATGCAAATCCGGGACGCTACTAAATTACGAGAATCTTTGAAATGCTTAAAATTGAAAGAAGTGTTGAATACTAATTTACTTTTCTTCATTAGATAGAGTTGTTCAAGCATTACGTTATTACATTTTTATTCCTTTCACTAGACCTTCTTCCAAGGGCGCCGATTTCTCTGTAAATTTATTTTCTGGGAGGGCATTCAAATGCAGACGATATATATTAGGATTTTAAGGCAAATTGCATTCAAATTATGCCAAATATTGTATATTCATAAATACAAAGGGGGCCTACATGAGCTTTGGGGGGCCCGGCCCCCTAGGATCGGCGCCCTTGCCTTCTTCCTAGTTAAGCAAACATAAGCAGATGATTTACTCCCTTCCCTTGGTAAGCAAAATTGTTTTTGTTTCTCAAGATTTGTTGTGTTTCGTGAAATAACAGCAGGAATTTCCAGATTACTTAACCATCTGAATGAATGTTTTCACTTAGACCCATCCCGTCGATTCACTTTGCCTAGGACTAAAATAAATTAAGGGTCAATAATGAAAGAGACATGTGGATCGAAGATCTTTCTTTGTTCGAACTTTGATTTTTTCAAATCCATGATGGGAAATTATATTATGTGTACAATTTTCGAAATTAATAATATACAATCGTAAAAATATCTTACAAAACGATGGTTTATTGCAAAATACTTTGACTCAAAGAATAAATTACAAGTAATAAACTTGTTACTTTTCCTGAAGAGTCTAAGTCTTGAATGAGACAGAGGCTCTTCAGCGTAGTGCTTGGAAAGATTGCCTCACTTGTTCTACCTTCCCGTGACGCAGCCTTGATTCGACTTGATCCTAAAAGGATTATTCAGAAGTCGAAGTCGGAAGATGTTTCCCTTTTTCCCAAACACTCTTTGTCGATTACAATCTGCCTCACTTGTGAGGGGACAACCCCATGCCGTAAGCGTCGGTGGACTACCGATAGGCAACTAGCGACATGTCCCTAAAAATTGGTGGTCCCGCAGCCAAAAATTGGTCCCACTTCCGCTTTGAAAATTATACCACCACTGACAGAGAAGCGACGGAACGCCAACGAACCACAAAATTGTCCCCCTAAAATACGTTAAATCGCCTTTGCATTAAGGTGAGTCTACAAACATTTTTTAAAAAAGTAAAAATAAAGTGCCCTGAGCTGGGCGTGAACCACCAATCTTAGGGTTATTAGTTGCGTGTTCTTCCGAATTCGCCACGGAGGCGATTATGAAGACAGCTTGTAGAGTGATAAATCGTTGAAGAATTTTTAATATTTCTAATCAGAGTGCTCCATTAACCGTGTATATTTGACGATAACTGTTTGGAATCAGATCAAACGCACTCGTCATGTAATTTTATAACAAAATTGCAAGCGTCTATTTACTTTTTTCATAGTTCTCCCATATTCACTTGCTAGTGATCGGTGACAGTTGCCAACTAAATTCATACAATTATACGCACCCATCTCAAGATTTTTCACTTCATGATGTAAAGGCAGGAGTTACTCTTGACCCTCGGAGCTCAAGTATTGTCCTTATAATAACAATTCGTCAGGGAAAAGTAATATATAATAATAACCGCATGCACATGACTGGCGATAGTTCGTGTTGGTCCCTTTGCGATTCTCCGTGACAAATCAAAGGAGCGGGGATCAAAATGAAGTCCTCGCTGTTACGTGGTGGTAACTTCAATATCCCCGATTCTAGATATCTGCTTCGACTCGACGAATCCCTGCCACTAGTGGCACACTAGCGGCAATCCTTCGACGCGTCGCTATATTGACGATCGTCATTTACCAGCAAGTGGGCCACTAGGTGTTGGCGACGTTTACGGCATGGAGAAGCTAATAAACAAACAAACCAATAAATAAATCTCAAACCTTATAAAAATGTTTCCCCAAAATTTACATCTAGCAAAATCATTTGTTGGTATTCCATAACTGCAAATTCACCTGTATTCATAATTTACTTCTATCGTAGTTTTGATATGAGAATGATGTGTCTGAAACTGCAACACAGGTCATTAAGACTTTTTTTTTTTGCTTTAGTCAGATTTAGCAGTTTCACTTAGCAGTTAGTCAATTTGGATCTGTGATTTTAGAGTTTTAGAGATTTCCTTAAATTTTTCATTTCTACAACAGTTGGCAACTAACACCATTAACGTATCTCTTTCCATATTTCCATAGGCAATGGCTTGGTCACTCCCACTATATTTCATACAATGAACTACGGTGTCTTACTCCATTCATCCGAACTGCATTTAATATCCAACAATTAAAACTGAGTATTTTCTGTTTTCTTCCTTTCTTGCTAAAACGAAAGTGTTCTTTAAACAACCTGAAATGATGACTCTATATTACATTATGTTGCATAGGGCATTTTATGTAGCATATCATTTGACAGTTGGATACCTTCTTCGTATATTGAAAGCAACAGGGATTAAGCCTTCTACACTTACATGAGAAGTAAACAAACTCTTTTTAATTCGTGGAATTGTGCCAATGCACTAGGTCCAGAGAGTTTTTAATTTAAGATTATTATTATTATTATTATTATTATTATTATTATTATTATTATTATTATTATTATTATTATTATTATTTTATTGACTTAGGTTTTCCTGAATATTAAGCAATATTTCACAAAAAGCTGGTATTTTTAAACAAATGTGTTCGATATCAAGTTTTCATAAAGTAGTCACTCTCTCCTATAAATAATTTCAGAGGGGCCGCGGTGGCTCAGTGATAAAGCGTTCACCTTTGGTGCATGGGATCCTTGGTTCGACCCCAGCTCGCACCAAGTGAATTTTGTGGTGGACAAACACCATGTGCATGGGTTTTCTCGGTGTTCTCCCGTTTTCTCCCACTTTCTTCATTAGACCATTTCATTCATTTCTCATCATCACCGTGTCCTTTAGCCTAGTCGGTATAACCGTGGGTCGTAAAACTTAAAGATTTTATCTCAAATAATTCCAACCCAAACAGTTGCAGGAAGTATGTTATTTCGAATAAAACAAACTACTCTATAAAATTCTGAGTATTATTATTTTTTAAATATACAATTCTAGCGGACCTTATTTCTAAATCGAAGGGTAAGAAGACTAAATTCACTCTTATTATTATAGATTAATTTCAATTGAAGCAGTTAAAATAGTTGGGGAAAGATTAGAAAGCCATACCCTATATTCCAGTGTGCCACAACCGGATAACTGGCACAGTGGCGTGCACAGCAAATTACAAGAATATTTGTCGAGTTTATTTTATTTATTATTATCAACGATTCTCCCATGGATCAGCTGTCTGTATACAGTTAAACAAACAAGTATCACGTTGAGGGAATGAGTGTAATTATTTACTTCAATAGTAATAGAAAGGTATATTTTCTTGTATTTTCTACCGGGAATAACTGCATCCGGTCTAGAAAGCTGGGGCTAACAACGAAGGAACCCGATGTGCCAAACACACACCACTCTATAGTCATGAGTGCCACAAGTCCTTTTCTACGTCTTGGCACCCTAAAGATTGTTGCCTTCAAAGAGAGAGAGAGAGAGAAATAACTTAAGTCTATTGCACTTCCATGCTTAAATAAATACATTATGTAAATAATTGTTTCGTTTTCTGTTTTTATTATTATTATTATTATTATTATTATTATTATTATTATTATTATTATTATTATTATTATTATTATTATTATAAATTTCTTAGGAAGTTGACTGCCATATGTATGCACACTGCTCTCCCGTGCAGCGCCTCGTGTATGATTTTCCATACATAAACTATATATTCCAAGTTTGTTGTGTTCGTTCTATAGGTGTGTTTGTAATTAGATGCATATGGCGTAGAAGTCAAAATTTAATGTCCACGCTACGTATATGCAAAACCATAGACAAAGAAATTTATGAACAAAGACATTTATGGCGCTAAAACAAAGGGCAAAAATAAAGAATTACTGGCGGATTGTTGCCCGTTGTGCACAGGTATTAACGGTTAACAGTGTTAAATTTAAACACATAGTTTTAATTAAGCACGAATTTAACTTATAGAGTACAGTGCGGAAAGGCTGAGGAATTTGCTAGGATCGTTACAATATCGAACCCCGTAAAATGTACTGCAAACCTGTCCGCAAGCCCCCCGTAATGTTCAACAGATGTTGTGTATTAATGCTCATTTCAATGCAAACCTATATAGACCTACGCACTTCAATACTCAACGAAGGTGCAGAGACTATTCATGAGTTCCAGTATTAAACTCTCTCACCCAATGTATTCTCCTAACATGTCTCCCAGCGATTACAATATTTTTTGGTATCTCAATCACTTCTTAGTAGGATAGCTTTAACTAGAGACCACTGATTAACCTGGTATTGGATGTTTCACTTTCTTACCTTTGGAGTTGACAGTCATGGGTTGGACTTTTACACGCAAATATCTAATATTAACGACGTTTCTTCTATAATTTCGTAATATTGTATTATTTCTTTGTATTATTCATTAGCTTGGTTAGACTAGTTTAAACACTTTTCTCTTTGCACCTATTCCTTAACGTTGGATAAAAATACACTACCTCTCACCGGCAATCAAATCCAGAACCAATGCACTTGAACCATTTGGCCACAGCAAGGCACATTTAAAAAGAAGTTTGGATTTTGTTAGGAAAATTGTGATTGGGTGTAACATTTAAAAATATATTTCAGAATGGGTACGGATGAAACGCACTGAATTTTCTCGCTCGAATTTCTTAAACTGACTCGTGTTAGGCTGCAGCTATTACTGAAACATTTATTTGGGAAATGCGAATAAAATAATGTTTTAGAAAAGTTTGTTCGAAGCAACTTGCGTCCAAAAGTAAAGTACCCATTCGTCATATTTCTGTTAGAAATAACTTATGCCATACATTAGAATTATTAAGGAGATAATTGTATGTGAACTATGAGCAAAAGCGTCTGAATACTTTCTGAGAAAATCGTTAAAAAAGTCATCCCCAAGAATAAAATATCCATTGTATATCTTTTCAGGACAAACGAGTTATGCTATTTATGAAATACGAACAAAATTGCCAGAGTAATTATCGACAAAATCGTAGGGTAAAACTTGCTCCGAAAAGTAATATACCATTTCTAGCTTTTTAGGATGATGGAATTATACCATATCGTTAGGTTATTTATGTAACATTTATTTATGAAATATGAACAAAATTGGGTCAGGCGTTAATGGGAAAATCGTCGAAGAGTAGGCTAAACTACCTCTTCTGAATGTTTACAGGACGAACGAGTTGTGTCATATTGTCAGGTTATTAATGATACATTTATTTATAAAATGTGATTGAGAAAATTGTTCAAAAAAATGCATCCCATACAGTAAATTACACCTTACGTATTTTTTCAGAGCAATGATTCATACTATATTTGTAAAAATACAAACAAAATCTTTAGGGAACGAAAGTCTGCATAAGGAAAGTAATAACAACGAAGTTAGACTCGTGAACTTTGCAACATCCAAAAACTTAATCGTGAAGAGTACAAAATTCCCACATCGCGACATTCATAAATACACTTGGACATCACCAGACGGGAAAACACATAATCAAATTGATCATGTTTTAGTAGATAGAACAAGGCAATCTAGCATAATTGATGTCCGGTCGTTTAGAGGGGCTGATTGTGACACTGATCACTACCTGGTAGCAGCGACAATAAGAGAGAGGTTATCGTTGAATAAAGGTAATATTCATTGTCCGAAAACGGAGAGATTCGATTTAAAGAAATTAGAAGAGAGCCAGGTAAGAGAACAATACCAGATTGAAGTTTCGAATTGATTCTCGATTTTAGAAGATTCGGAGTGCACTAGTGTTGAGGATACCTGGATTGAAATTAGAGATAGCATTAACATTTGAGCAAAAGAAAAATTGGGACACGCGAAAATACGTAGGAATAAACCATGGTTCGACCAGGAATGCATAAAACTAGCAGAGAAGAGAAAACAGGCAAAATTAGGCTGGCTACAAAATCCGAATGAAATAACTACACAAAATTTCGCAGATATCAAGCGGGAAACTTCCAAAACTTTTAGAACAAAGAAACGCGATTTTCTGAAAGCTAAAATTAAGGAACTTGAAGATAATAGTAAAAATAAAAACATCCGGGACATGTATAAGGGAATCAACGAATTTAAGATAGGTTACCAACCTCGTGCTTATATATTAAATAAATCTGACGGTACAGTTCTCACTGACACGGATAGCATCTTAAATAGATGGAAAGATTTCTTTGACGATTTGCTTAACACGCAACTTAAAACTGGTGTGCGTGGAGAAAAGGAGATACACACCGCAAAACCGTATATTCTAGAACCCAACCAAATAGAAGTAGAAACCGCTAAAAAGAAATTAAAGAAATACAAATCTCCGGGTGTAGATGAAATTCCGGCTGAGTTAATTTTCGCTGGAGGCGAGAAATTGTGGAACAAGATGCACAAACTCATTCTCCTTACCTGGAACAAGGAAGAATTGCCACGAGAGTGGAAAGAATCAATCATTGTTCCAATTCACAAGAAAGGCGACAAAACTGACAGTAATGATTATCGAGGCATTTCTCTTCTGTCAACATCCTATAAAATCCTGTCAAACATTGTATTAGCAAGATTGACCCCATACGCAGATGAAATTATTGGAGATTATCAGTGCGGATTTAGACGAAATCGATCAACTATCGACCAAATATTTACCATTGAACAAACACTCGGAAAGAAGTGGGAATATAATACCCTATTACATAATCTATTTATTGATTTTAGGAAGGCCTACGACTCGGTTAGGAGCGAAGCATTGTACAACGTTCTTACAGAACTTGGAATACCGAGAAAGCTAATTACATTAATTAAGATATGTTTAAATGAATCCCAAAGTAAAGTCCGGGTAGGAAAATTTTTGTCCACGAGCTTTCACGTCGAAAATGGCCTGAAAAAAGAAGATGCGTTGTCGCCATTATTATTTAACTTCGTTCTGGAATACGCTATAAGGAAAATCAAAGATAGCAACCAGGGCCTACAGTTGAACGGTATTGACCAGGTTATGGCATATGCTGATGATGTAAATTTAATAGGGGATGATAGGAGAACAATAGAAAGAAATGCAGAGATCTCATTAAACTCTTGCAGGGACATGGGTTTAGAAGTAAATGCAGAGAAAACTAAATACATGGAAGTGCGTCGGGACCGGAATACAGCAAATTATGGATGCGTTAAAATATTAAATAATACTTTTGGTAAAGTGGATAGTTTCAAATATCTAGGATCAATATTAAGAGAGGAAAATCATATTCACGAAGAAATTAAATGTCGACTCAAAGCAGGGAATTCGTGTTACTATTCGGTTCAAAATCTCTTGTTGTCGCGAATTCTGTCGAGGAATTTGAAGCTTAAAATATACAAAACGATTATTATGTCTGTTGTTCTGTATGGCTGCGAAAAATGGTCACTTACTCTGAGGGAAGAACATAGACTGAAAGTATTTGAGAAGAAGATCCTGAGACGAATATTCGGACCCAAGGGGAACGAGAATGGCGGAAACTTCATAACGAGGAACTACACAATTTATATGATCTACCCAACATTGTTAGGGTCGTCAAGTCTAGGAGGCTTAGGTGGGCGGGTCATGTAGCTAGAATGGAAGAAAGTAGAAATGCTTTCAAAGTCTTGACTGGAAGACCAATCGGAAAACGACCATTAGGAAGACCTAGGCGCAGATGGGAGGACAATATTAAGATGGATCTCGCAGAGATTGGAATACGAAGTAGAAACTGGATGCAGTTAGCTAAGAATAGAAGTCAGTGGAGAGCTTTTGTGAACGCGGCATTGAACCTCCGGGTTCCATAGGCCATATAGTTAGTTAGTTTTTTTAAAGTGTTATAAAAACTTCATGTCTAGAATTCGGTCCAGATACGTCGAACAGTATGGCCTCTATTTGAATACATGAAAAAGCGTCACGAACCGACAGACGAACAGATGGAGAGACCTCAAAATTACTTTTTCGATATGTGGGGTCGTGAAACTTGAATTCATTAAAATCTCGAATTCGATTTTTATCACTATTACTACAATTTCTTCTTTCGTCGCTCGAACGTGAAAACGAATAGGAATACAACGACACGTAAGGTGATAATTTGTAATTCCCAAAATTTAATGAGTTAAGTTTAATGTGTTGCCGTGCTAGAATAAAAAGCTTATGCCTGTTTGTTATATCATTTTAATATCAGTTTTTCACGCTACTATATAATGTAGAAATATGGTATGATTATCGTTCATATTCATGCTATCTTTTGGAAATATTCGTGTTCCGCATACATAGATCTGTATAATTTAGCTTCGTTCAACGAAAACATTCCTTACACAGACTAATGATTGCATTTTGAAATCGTGTTTTTGTCGTCGTTAGAATTTAGTAAATATAAGCATAACACTCAAATTAGTTTTTGACTTTTACAGAAAACCAAATTTCTGTAAAAAAAAAAAAAAAGCCCAAAAGAAAAAAACTGCGGCTGACTTAATCCCCACCCTCCTTGTGCAGTGCATAATAAAACGCAAGTTTTATATAAATTATCCCCTACTCTCATTCGTTGCCGCTAGCGCAAATTATAAATAAAATTTTTAAAAAATCATTCCTATAAATCAAAAAGGCCATCTAATCAAAGTAAATAATTTTAAAAAAATAAAAATTAAAAATAAAGTAATTGTTTTTAAGCACTTAATTTGCTTGTAGTTTACTTATTGTATATTATTTGTTTAATCATAATATATAATATTCGTAATTTTAATCTCACGTTAAATTCTTAGCCGTAATCGCTCGTAACTTTACAGTGTATTATAAAGATTTATAAATTATTTGTTTTAATTTGTTTTTTTATTCATTATCTTTACGGCAAGCACTTTTCTCTTCCCCAATATCTTTTCAGCGGCCGGTGAAAACGGGAACTGCTTATATAGTTTATAATGACCTTTCGTGGGTGCTAAGAGCCACAAAGCCAAAGTTTAAAGCAAATGGTTAAAAAAATGTCGTCTGTTAGCAATCCAAAATAAATCGTCCTATTCCCAATAAACCCACAAAGGTCGGTCATAATTTCTTGCAATTGTGTATATGAAAAAAAGAGAGAGAGGGAGAAAGTCAATACTCTAAAAAGAAAAAAAACAAACACAAGCACACACACACACAGACAAACGATAATTTGACATCAGATTTTTCCTTTCTTCCTTTTTTCACGACAACAAGCATCATTCGATGTAACGTCATGTCGATATAACAAGGGTTAAACTTGGGAAGACTGTCAAGGTCGCGTATGTTATTTTTCCTGTTCTTGACACACAAATCCGAAGTGAGTTGTCTGCTGTTCAAGAACGGTCAGGTAACATACAAGACCATAAACTGAAAACAATAACTGTTTCCAATAGTACACGTATTCTAATGCTGAATAAATACGTCGATTAAAGGATACTATCAATAATTTATTTCCTTATTATACTGTTTCGGTTCTTATTAACATCAAAGTTATACACTTCCAATAATGTTTTGTTAAAAAAATGGGATGGGATAGGATGGGATTCAATGTGGTGTCAAAATAATAAAATATCTACGAGTCTGCCACTCTATCCACCTAACCACACAGGCTACGTTGTGTTTGTTCTTTTTTCTTAAGAAATAATCTTCATAACCATGGTGCGTACCGCTTCGAACCTTAACATAAGTTTTTCTGTTTTTCTGTTTAATTCTATATTTTCGTACGACATCTTAGTTACAGAAGCTAATTTATATTTGGCAGGCAATCTACACACTCGGTTTTAACCAATAAATGCAACATTTTAGTCCAGTATCCAGTTCCTTGATCCATCTCCTCGACTCCCCTACTGAATTCCCTCCGCAATCGTGCTGTGCTACTGAAAAAATCCCTAGAAATCATCGTTGCCAGTATACACAAAACCGAGCATAATTTTGTTTTTTGTTTATATTTTTATTATTTTATTATATTTTTTGGAAATATCTCCTTAGATGGATTGCTCTCTAATATCTCCACATACACCGTACTAATAACTCAATTTTACCCATAAACGTAAGGAAAAAGGAATAAATGCGGAAAATCGTGAGTTACAGTATACGCGCAATTTTTTTTGCGCATGGGAGTACATGTAGTGCAGGCTTCATGGTGTGCGTGTTCTTCTTTTGTCTCCTGAATTTCGACTCTTAGTAGAAGAATCGTTGCGTTAATGTGTTCTTTATCAATATGTCGGAAAAAAAGAAGCCTTCTGGAAATGTATACAGAAAAAGAAGAGCACAATTAGCGGCTGAAAATGAGAAACAGTCAGCAGCATTAAAGAAATTCTTTCGTACTCCTGAAACAGACAATAATGGAAATGAAGACGTAGAACCAGAGAATGAGGAAACCAGCAAGGAATCAACAAATATTCCAGAAGATAACAGCACAGTACAGGTAAGTAGGCCTACATTACGTAACGTATTTTCGTTTTATTACGTTTAATAGAGAAGAGGTGTTTACACACGTAACGTCTTAGCAGGCTGGGGTGGGAAGGGTGGTGGCCTCTCAGATAGGCGGCGAACTTCAGGCTCAAAGAAAGTTCTTTCCCCATTGATATAAGTAGCAATAATTACATTCTATACCAACACTGATGCTTGATACATGTACCAAAGCGATGAGACTTTTACTCGTTAGATGTGTATTAACCAACTTTAGCTGTATTTCAAGCATTCATCTATTAATTAAGTAGAGTTGTATTGATGCTGTCAAATCGTTTCGCTACCAGTTAGGAGAAATTTACGATGCTCTTTTCGAAGCATCAAAGGACTCAAAGATAGACGTTATGGGCAAAAATAAGGCTTGTTCCCTGGCTAGGAAGCTCCTGAATTTTAAGTTCGTTTGTGTTGTGGTGTTTTGATATGAAGTTCTTTCTTGTGTTAATGTGGTTAGCCATGTTTTCCAACAAGAATCAGTGGACATTCAGCAAGCAGTTGATCTGCTTAAGAAAACCAAGTGTCGCCTTGAGAACATGCGAAGTGATGAAGGTTTCCAGAATATTTTGGTTGATGCCAAAGTAATTGCTGAAGAGCTCGAGATTCAACCACAATTTGAGAATGAACCAAAACTCCGACCTAGAAAATTTTTGTATGAATCTGAAGACGAACCGATTAATGATCCATACAGTGCGTTTAAAAGTAACTTCTATTTTTGCACATTAGACACAATTATCTGTTCCCTGAATGAAAGATTTCAACAACTGAAGCAGCACAGCGAAATATTTGGGTTTTTGTGTGACATCCATCGAATAACGGACAAAGAATATTTACTAAAGTGTTGCACAGACAAAGATCACTGTGATGTTGACGAATTTCAGTTATATCAAGAGCTCTTACTTTTACATTCATTTCTCGGTTCTGAAAGTAGGAGCAAACCGTTGCAAGTACTTACATATATTTGCAAGAACTCCCTTATTGGGTTATTTTCAAATGCAACTATTGCTCTAAGAATCTTGCTAACTATTCCTGTAAGTGTAGCTTCAGCAGAAAAAAGTTTCTCCAAGTTGAAACTTATAAAGAACTACCTACGATCAACGATGACGCAAGAGCGTCTTGTAGGCCTTTCTATGATGTCTATTGAATGTGATGTTCTGTGTGAGCTTGACACTGATACTTTAATTAATTACTTTGCAGAGAAAAAGGCACGAAAAGTTAAATTTACTTAGCATTGTAAACAAGTCAAAGGACAATTTGCATCAAAACTGTATAAAGATATAAAATTATATTACTGGTTGTATTATTTGTATTACGAAATCTTTGTACAATGCTGTTACGAAATATGTTTGTATATTATTTTATTCATATATGTGTTCTCTTTCGCAGTTAAGAAGGTTGTTTATGTATATATGTGTAAATAAATGCTGTATCGCATCATGAATCTTAATTTTATATAAATCGTTGTTTCTTGAATCGTTCTGTAAATTTCTAATCAGTGACGTAGAATATTTTGCATGCTCATGTGTAAATAATTGTTTCGTATATCGTTAACCAAAACTTACTCTGTGTATTTAACTGACAAAAGTTAAGATCTTACTCAGTTTGATAATTGATTCTTATAGTTATACGAGGGCTATCCAGAAAGTAGATTACGTTTTGGAATAAAAAATCAACAAAGTATAGGAAACAAATTTTATTATATACAGATGAAAGCCACACACAAATACTACTTTTCGACATAGTCACCATTCAAATTAAGGCATTTATCGTAGCGATGTACGAGCTTGGAAATTCCTTCGTCGAAAAAATTCGGCCGCCTGCGACTTCAACCACTTCGTTACCTCTTCTTGCAGCTGTTCGTCGTCATCAAAACGCTGCATAGCCAGCCACTTCTTCATTGCTGGGAATAGGTGGAAGTCGCTCGGTGCCAGGTCGGGACTGTACGGCGGATGAGGAAACAACTCCCACTGAAGAAGATTCAAGAACTTCACGCGTGACATTTGCGTGTGGGGCCGGGCGTTGTCGTGAATCAACAAGATCTTAGAGCTCAACATTCCTCTGCGCTTGTTTTGAATTGCTCTTCTGAGGTTTTGCAGAGTTTGGCAATACCTTTGAGCGTTTATTGTAGTGCGTCTTTCCAGGAAGTCCACCAAAATCACACCTTTTCTGTCCCAAAAAACAGTCGCCATCATCTTCCTTGCCGACATTGTTTGCATGCATTTCTTGGGTTTTTGGGGAGAACCTGTGTGCCCCCACTGCATTGATTGCAATTTCGTTTCACAGTTCACGTGTTTCACCCATGTTTCGTCACCAGTAACGATGCGATCGAGTAAAGAGTCACCATCCTTATTGTAGGCGTCCAAAAAGTGCAACGCTCCAGCCATTCGCTGATTTTTGTGGTCCTCTGTCAAGATTTTTGGAATCCATCTTGCACAAAACTTGTGGTAACCAAGCTTTTCGCTGATGATTTCGTGCAACAAACTTCGCGAAATTTGTGGAAAACTCAAAGAAAGTTCCGTTATTGTGAACTTTCGATTTTCACGGACTTTAACATCGACTTTTTCGACAAGTTCGGCAGTCACTTTGCTGGGTCTCCCACTTCGATCTTCGTCGTGAACATTGGTTCGGCCATTTTTAAATCTTATGACCCACTGTCGCACTCCACCTTCAGTGATAATGTTGTCCCCATACACTTCACACAGCTGCCGATAGATTTCTATCGGTTTACAGTTTTTTGCTGTCAGAAACCTTATTACTGCACGCACCTCGCAGCTCGCGGGATTTTCAATTAACGCAGACATTTCAAACCGTCACAGTATCTTAACGGAGCACAGCACGAACCTCTCACTAGCACGGCTAGATGCCGACTGAGCTGCGCAACGCTCTGACCCCAAGATGGCCGCGCTAGCCCCGCCCCTAGCGGACACAGACGAAAACGTAATCTACTTTCTGGATAGCCCTCGTAGTTATAGAGTTCAAGGAGTTATGCTTTAAAAGCAGCTATCTGTAAGGTAGCATAGCAAATTTAAACTCAGTAAAACCAATGGGTTGTAGGGGGTGCCATATGGATTCTTTGCCCGGGTGATATTTTCCCCTTCCGCCGGCCCTGTCCCAGACAGTACGAATCAAGGTTGATACTGATGACGTATCTTCTTGTTGTTGGTTTTTAACCTCTGAAGAAATCGTCTCAACTCTAAGAACCAGAGAAATCGAACGTTTGTCATATTAGTATGCATCAGAAGTATCAATATTACAAATGATAAAAATTCCATAATTACCTCAGCAGGAATAGAACCGGCTAGTCCAACATTGAGAAACTGACGCTTAGAAAGAAAAAATTCGATGTACAGAGAATTCAGCAAATCGCATACTCTTTACCAATCGAATGTTGTAATAATAACGGAAGATTCTGATTTTAGTCATGATAAAATAGTGAATTTATTACAAAAAGTAGTCCAGAGAATTATACATCTAAAAAAGGAACCACACTTGTTCGCACACTTACCGAAACCGCCAAACTTTGCACACATGTTCAAGATATCGTGTGTGTAACAGGAAAACTCCGATATCGTGACACGGGCGCCACTTTCCATGTAAATGAAGTGTCAAAATTTTTCGTCGTTTCGAAACGTTCGTTTTTATGGTAGTTCCACATATCATTGAAACGTTATTTTTTCTGAAGCATTCAAGAATGAAACGTAGTTTATATTAAAACAAGAGCACTAAAATTCGTTTTCGTTCGGCCGCTAAAATCGAAAAATGTGAAATTTGAAACAGCTGTTGTTAGAAAGTCGAAATTTCGTACTCATTTTTATTCTCATGCGTAGTTTGCGAGACCGTGCTTAAAGTTGAATAAAGTAGCCATCTTGTGTGTAAAACTGTCCATTGAAAGGTTCAAGGGTGCTCTAATTCTAGCCTGCTTACAAAGATGGTGGAATAACGAAATTTCGTCCAAATGTGTAGATTACAGCATGAAACTCGTATGGCAGAGATCCGGGTTCGAATCCCATCGTGGCAATTATTTTTCTTTATTGGATGGTATTATTTACGTAAGTGGTATTGTAAGTCTGTTATTTCTTTATTATTATAAAGTAAGGAAAAAATCCGACATGTTGAAAAAGTAGTAACTTTTGATTCAATATGGCGGTTGAAATGTTTGTAGCGATAGGACAGTCAAGTTTTGCTATATCATGAAGGTTGAAACTTAGTTTAAGTGAAGAAACAAATCATTGGAAAATTCACCGTCTTGAATGAAAAGTTGCCATGTTGTTGAATTACTTGATCTGCCTTGTTATGTATTTGGAGGGTAATAGAATGTTTATTAATCCAGTTAGTCCCTTGGGTGAGAGGTAACACATCCGCTTACTAAGTGTGAGATCTGGGTTCAATTCCCGGAAAAACCTTGTTTTTTCTTGCTTTTTTCTTATTACCATTGCTTTGTATTAGGATAGTAGTTTCTGTTTGTATTGCGCGGATAAAATATTTTCGTTGTTACATACGTAATGGGACAACTGTTTATACGACAACAGTTGAGATGGTCTCGAGACAAGGCAGTATGTTAGTGTGAAGCTTCGAGACGAGACAGAACTGTTTGAATACAAACATATGTAGCTTTCGAGAGGAGACATGAGTTGCATGACATACTATCGACACGAGACAACGTAAAATTTGGTCTTGTAATAAAACTGTGTAGTTTGTGCAGTTCAAGATGATATGCAAGAAATAATACCGTTTGAAATGAAGTGTGCTTGGTGACAAGTGTGTGCTGTAAAAATAAGTGAATTCATCTACACTACTTTTTTAGAAGTTTACACAGTTCATGGCAAAGCCATGGCCGGGAATCTGGAGACGGAGTCCCTAGCGTGTGGCAGCGAGTTTAACTTCAAATTGAAAAACAAAAAGACGTACAAACACGCAAGAACATGAGGGAGAATCTGATCTTTAGAGGGCTTCGAACCCTCAACAGGCACTCCTCTTGACTCGAATCTTACTGGATTATTATTTTCAAATTTACCTAATTTTACGAACCTTCTTCAGTACTTTATGTTTCCGATATTTATTCCTTTCACTCAATGTTAGTTGTTTCACTCACTTAACAGTTTTCCCCAGTAAGAACAGGGACAAGAAGACAGAAACATTGAAGACAGTTAAAATGACAAAGGTTCTTCGCACGTTCTTCCCTTTCCTGAAGTAAAACAATAATAACATATGGTGAAAATGCAATTTTTGGTCTTCTATCTTCTATGTGTTATCAAATCTGTAAAACCACACGAAGAACAATATTAATACAAATACCTCTTAGCTATTTATGACATAACAATTCCAAAGATCCGAATAATTCTAATATATGTACAAATCATCATTAGTCATCTCCCACCAAAATACTTCATGAGGTTTTCCGACACCCTATTACTTTAGATGTTGTTAATACGCGAAGTTCATTGATTTCGCCACTTATTAACTTACGCTCTTATGATCATCGAAACCTTTAGGATACTTTCCGTAGGTATAAAAAGGGGAAATTTAAATGAAAATGAAAATTAAATTCTTCAGTTTTACGTCCCACGCTTATGCCGGCTAGGCTAAATGAGACAATGATGACGAGAAATGAGGAATGAATAAAGTAATAGGAAACGGGAGAACTCCGAGAAAAGCCACGCAGACGGTGTTTGTCAAACACAAAGTCCACTTGACGCGAGCTGGGATCGAACCAAGGGCCTATGCACCAGAAGTGAACGCTCTACCATTGAGGCACCGCGGCCCCAATCAAGAGCATTTTGTATCCAAACTTGATTTTGCGTCCAAATACAATTAAAAAAAAAACATGACATTTTCCTTCCCTAAGCCCTTACAGTGAAGTATGTTGCTTTTTCAACAAGACTTGAAATCCCATTAAAAAGTATATGTAAAAGATGTAGCCATGTCATCGAGTTTGCAATAATAATAATAATAATAATAATAATAATAATAATAATAATAATAATAATAATAATAATAATAATAATAATAATAATAATAATAATAAAAGTAAAAATAAGATTACAATAAATCGAACAAGAAAAGCAACTACTACGATGGGAATCGAACTAAAGTGGTCTTCTTGATAGTCCCCTTCGTTAAGATTACGCCACAAATCCCTTACACAACGCTTGTAAACTAAACTACAAAATTTGTAAACTATTTACGAAAGATGAACATACGGCTTCATATTTTACATGATTTGGCTATTACGGAACTCTGAAGCTAATAAAACCTACCATCGTTATCCGTATATGAATTTAGGTCGAGTATATCAATAGGCATGCTGCTACACTTATATTCATATTCACTTCAAAATTGCGGCAAACTGTTCTTTAATATGTGCATGTAATAGGCATTTCAATAAGAAATGTGAACATTTAAATACAAAAGACAGCGCGCTGTAGCGTCAATGATTCGCTTCGTATTGGCCAAGTCATAAAGCTAAGTAAGAGGTCTGTAGTGTTCCGACAGTAAAAGTGCAAGCGTTCAAGCAGAATAGAATCGGTCCTGTAAGACGTACAATAATTTCAGAGTGTGAAGATATCTCTTGACGTGACTACATCTTTACCATGAAATGTTTAATGTGGTTTCATTTTTCCCGTTCTTCCTTTCTTTCGTTTCTGGTGGTTGCTATATAATCTGCACACCCCACTGTTAGGTACTGAGGGATGGAAATATAAAGCGATTGTTTGTTACTTGCACACTAAACCAAGCGTACTAATACTAAATTTCAGCTTTCCATATGTACGGGAATCACCATAAAACTTCTGATGTTCATAAAAGAGTAACTGATGAAATCAACTTTGCGCATTAATAAAATCTAAAGTAACAGGACTACCAGAGTCAAATGTAGCACTTTATCTAAGCTTGGTGACTATATAATCCTAAAACTGAAGCAAAATTGCATCCAGAACGAAGTAATGAGAGGTCAGAAACACACCGAATTGTTTCCAGAAAAGCTATCTTCCGTGGCATCTTTTGAGCTTAACTTGGCAGAAAATTGAAATTATTACAATGTTGGAAAGTAAAACTCATAACGTGTTTGTCATGTTCGTGTCTGAAAGGGTAAGTTTTCATTTATTTAATATCAACAGTATATGTAGAATAGTTCTATTTAATATTTTTCTACTAAATACAAACCTCCATTTGGATTTGAACCTGAGAAGCGTAACATGGAAACGAAATACGCTAACCATGTCTTTAAAAATACTTTATTCACTTATAAGCAGTGTGCGAATTAGACAATCTGTATTGGGGGGGATAAAATTAGGCCAAAGGACATAGTCTGAAGGTTCAAATTTCAAAATGAGACAATAAATGCCTTACCCCCCATATATATATATATATATATATATATATATATATATATATATATATATATATATATATATATATATATATATATATATATATGTGTGTGTGTGTGTGTGTGTGTGTATGTGTGTGACATCTGTAATAAATAAGAGATTTATTAATTTAATAAATCTACCGACAATAACTATGCACATATATATTGTCTGACATACACACACCCCACTAAACCTTTCTGAACGTGTTTTAATGTTGTACTCACTCTTGTCCCCGTAGCTCTCTAAGGTTCATTTAGTTAATAATTTGGCTCGAGCGATAGCCATGATCACAAGCATATGTTAATTTTTCCACTCATATTGAAAGCTTCCACTTTGCCTTACTACATACAGGTTGCGAAAAGAAACCTACTTCAGTCTTGTGAAAACCACTAAAATTATCAGTTAAACCGGACATTTTTTTTTAAAGAAAATCTAGATATTAGCCTATCAAATAAGAAATGGATTGTTGCTGGTCCCGATTTCTCACATCAAGGTCAAATCGAAGGCCAAATATTTAAAATCTCTCAATTCAAATTTCGAGCTTGTGCTTCTACTTCCCGCTAAAGCTGTGCTCATCACGACTTTTTTTCTCCAAATATCGATTCCGTGATGGGCACAGGAAGTCAACACTTAAAAATTACTTTACTGTTAGGTTGCAGATGAGTTGATTCACTATGGGCTACGTTATTCAAATGAAGTAAAACATTACACTGAAGTTTTTCAGACAAAATTATTTGCGTCTACAGCAAACTGTACAGCGAAAAGATGGAAAAATGAAGGGTTAACTTAAAAAAAAAAAACGCTCCAGTTGAAATGATTATACAGACACGGACAATGACACGGAGAACCAGTCATATTAACAAATGCTGAAACAAATCTTGAATTATTCGCTTATTCACCTAAAAATCACCTTCATGAACATGTCTGCTCACTAGGAGCGTATCCCCCAGCGTGTACGTTAACATATACTTACGAGAGAATACCTATATCTCAGAATTTGAGTACAGTTTCAAAAGTTCATTTCTGTAAACTGTAAAAGCAGTGATTACTATGCTAATTATCACAAATTAAATGCAACCTTTGAGTTGCATACACACAAACTACTAGGGAATGAAGACCATGTGCTAACAAAGAGTACACATGGAAAATGAAATAACATGTTATAACAAAAATTAAAATAAGATGATAATCGATACAAATATAGAGGATGAATATGACATATCCGAACTTCGCCAAGTATGGTAGAAGAAGCTATTTGTTTACTTCTTGGCCAACCGCTAAGAGTATTTATAAATCTATATGTGGCTTTGTTATACGCAATTAGTACATTCAAATTCACAAACGATGACGAACTGAAGGGTACGAAGGTACAGTTGCAAGTAACAACCGTAGTCATAATAATATAGTTCTACTAAACAACGTTGAAAATAGTGGGTAATTAGGTGGTAAGTAGAAATGACCAAAACTGAACAGTTTACATCGATCATTTCGAAATACAGCTAGAAGATTAAATTTACAAGAAATAACAAAAACCAGTGAAATTTGGAGTTATACTAAGCATAGTTTGAGGGGGAAAGCAAGCATCCCCGGTGGGGATACTTCAGCTGACTTCTTTGGGGGGGAACAAAATGTGATTGAGGGGGAAAATCTCCCTCATCCCCCACGGTAATTCGCACCCTGCTTATAAGCAATTGCATACCAGAAGACACAAACATTGTACTTGATAGTATAGTCTTAATATGTTGCATAGAGGAAAGTTGCAAACAATTTGTTACTAGCAGGAAGTGAACAGCTAATGATTATACAAAGTCACATCTCAATTGAAATCTGTTTCTAAAATATACCAATAGTATGTAACGTTATCCATAGTATTGAACTCAGTAACTGCGAACACATTTAAGCGGGGCTGTTGCCGAATTTACTGACATGTAGCTACTTTTCTTGCTAGTCTGACCCTTTTTGAAGTAAAGAACTCTACGTTTACAACTCTTAACACACATTAATTGCAGAAAAGACTGTTTGTTGTGTTCGGCAAATTGATTTCATAATAAAAAGCAAAAATGGAAAGCTATTCCTCCCTTATAACTAGAGGAGCAATAGTTGGGATGTGGGAGGCTGGAATGCTAACAAAGGAAATTGTTCGATCCATCGGACTAGGTATTAAAAAGAGTAAAACATTGAATTGAACGATTCGAAGTAGAAAGAGGAATAGGAATTTCACATAAACAGAAACTGGGTAGACTGCACGTGACAAAGAAGATGAAAATGTGTCGAGCATTAAAGCAAACATAGCAAACATGTTCCCTGCAGAAAAATAAAAACAACTTTCAATCTGGAATGCAGAGCAGAGAAATGTAACTGTACTCATATTATTTGTTCTGTTTTTCACGTTCAACTAACAGATACACATGTCCATGCTCGCTCAGGGTTCGCATAGACACACATCAACAGGCCACAAGAGTTCTGGAACCGTGTAATCTGGAGTGATGAGAAAGTATATAGTTCAGACGAAGGAGGAAACCTGTATGTGTGGCGGCAAGATAACACAAGATATTTTACAGAGAACGTTCAGCCAACATATAGACAAGACCATGTATATGTGTGTGTTTGGGCATGGATGAGAACAGATGGGGTTGAAGAACTAGTTGATGTATCATCTAGAATGAACGCTGACGAGTATGTTCAAATTTTGGAGGACTGTATGTTGCCATCAGTGCGCTTGGTCTATCCTGCTGAAGAAATGCCACAAATAACTTTTATGCATGATAATAGTAGCGTTCATAAGGCAGGAGTTACTACGGAGTGGTTAAATGAACATCTCGAAATTTCGGTTTTGGACTGGCCTGCAAAATCTCTAGACTTAAATCCAATAGAGAACCTTTGGGGCATGATTGTACGGGTGGGATAACAGACAGGAGAGAACAAAGGAGGCATTCCTACAGCATGTGAAAGAGACGTGGGATAGTATCAGGAACAGACCACAAATATGTGAGAGACTGGTATGTAGCATGCCAAATCGCCTTAGAGCTGTGACATGATAGAAAACAATGGCTGACGTACACATTATTAATCAATGTACTATTACTACTGACTTACTACTACTAGTCACTACTGTTACTTCTAATACAATTATACAAGTCAAAATACCCAGGGCCGTATCCAAAGGGGGCTACGACGGCCATGCCCTCTTCGTCCTAGTATAATAAAATATCTAGTATAATTTACCATTCCCTTCTGTTCAAACCTGCAACTACGGGAGTCATAACAGTGCTGCTCCTCTAATATATAATGCTTACTATAGAGAAGGATAAGTCTCGTCCCCCCTAATATCTATATTGGCCCTACTTACGGCTCTATGGTTAACCACAATTTGGTGGCTGGCTGCGGGTCTGGTTGTCTTTGATACTAGAGTTACCTGTTAATAATGCGGATTTTGTAACCAAAGAAAACACGACAAGTTTAACAGGAACATCACATGCACTTGATTCAAAGTAATGGCTATCACTAGCTACACATTTTCCCCATCTTTCAGGTAATAATTTGTCAATACCGTCTTAATAGCACTTTGCGTCCCTGAAGGCACACTATTCAGATTCCCACTTGTCCACTTCTTCATACGTTGTCAAGTCCTGCCTAGAAAGTGTGTGTGACATCGATCGGAACAATTAGTAATCTGAAGGGGCAAGGTCTGGTGAATTCGGGACGTGAGTTTATACTTTGCAGGCAAGATCCTTTTTCTTGTCGTTAAAACGTTTTGAATGGTGTATTGCTACGTTATCATAAAGCAAAATTAGCTTGTCATGTCTTGTTGCCCATTGCGGGCACTTGACGATCAAAGCATGTTTGGATTGACGATCAAAGCATGTTTAGATTGACGCCAGACACACAGATCCCACTCCCATTGTGATCCCACATTGTCTTCTTTCCGAACCAATATGGCTGTGCAGTAGATGTTGATGGTTGACATGGATCAACCCATGCTGTACGTTTTGTACATTGAGGATGTTCACAATAAATTCCCTTCTTGTTGTCAGTCTCTAATCAATGTAGAAAGTACTTTCCTTAGTTTCGTTAAAGCAAGAATTCACTGGTGATTTTTCGAGTTTCGATTTGTCTTTCGGTAAGCTGATGTGTCACTCACTTCCCATTGCTTCGAAACGATCAGAAGGTGTTTCCTGAGCAACGTTTCATAGTGCGGCGGTCATTTTTGAGTTTGACACGCATCTTCATCCCATAATGCTTGCAGCAGTTCGACTTCAAACTTTTTTTTGACCTGGTCGTTCGCTATCGTTCACATCAAAATCATCAGTTGTAATGCGTTTAACCCATTGTTCATACGTATCGTGAGATGGCACATGTTAACCATATGCTTCCCGGAATATACGATACCTTTCAGGAGTGTTTTTCTTTAAAATAAAGCAATGAATTAACACCTCTCGCATGTGCTGCTTTTGTTGGCACGAACTATGCCATGTTCAGCGTAAATATATGTATGACGTTGACACTTTTTCCCCACTTGACTTTTGGGAATTTGACGTTTCTTATCGTTGAAACGAAATAACCCAAACAGAACGTCACATTTAAAACATTATACGGCAACTCCATCCGCATCTATTGACAACGATCCGCATTATTGATCGGTACAACTACTATTCTCAGTGCCTTTATACATAATATGTATATTAACATTCTATTTTATAGTTTGACATTTACCCGTGAGAACAGACTTGTAGAGATTGACATGCGATGCGTTTTATTCCGTTCACTGCGACTGTGATGTACTCCTACTCCTACCTTGCTGACTTTCCCTAACTTCTTTAGGTGGTGGTAAAGAGTTCACTATGATGTATTCAATTTTCCGTCTATATCTCTTGTTGTTTGGTGTGAATTTTGCTTTCATATTGCCTTCAAACGCCGAAAGGATGTTCCGCCCTCTGTTCGTCTTTTAATGTCGTTTCTCCAGATCTAAATTTTACAAACGAAGTTTTAATTACCAGCACGAATATCAGTTTTTTACCGTATACACTGGATATATTACGCACTCGCCTCATCGCTATTCGTTTGTTTACGTTTCCAAAGCATCACATGATCTATATGCACTTCTTCACTCTCTAGTTTAGGGGTATACACTACACTTGACAGAACACTCACTGAACCCTAGTCTATTTACGGAAAACAACAACGCAATATTCTCGGTGGCTCATAATGGGTAGACACACACAAAATATTCTGCCTATCTCCATCGGAAGTTATGTATTACTAGACCTCATGACACTAGTCACTAGTACAATAGTAGTAGTAGTAATAGTCACTAGCAGTAGCAAGTCAGTAGCACTAATTCACTGATTAATAATGTGTCCACGAGCCATTGTTTTCTATCACAGCTCTAAGGCAATTTGGCATGCTACATACCAGTCTCTCACATATTTGTGGTCTGTCCCTGATACTATCCACGTCTCTTTCAAATGCTGTAGGAATGCCTCCTTTGTTCTCTCCTGTCTGTTATCCCATTCCCGTACAATCACGCCCCAAAGGTTTTCTATTGGATTTAAGTCTAGAGATTTTGGAGGCCAGTCCAAAACCGAAATTTCGGGATGTTCATTTAACTACTCCGTAGTAACTCCTGCCTTATGAACGCTACTATTATCATGCATAAAAGTTATTTGTGGCATTTCTTCAGCAGGATAGACCAAGCGCACTGATGGCAACATACAGTCCTCCAAAACTTGAACATACTCGTCAGCGTTCATTCTAGATGATACATCAACTAGTTCTCCAACCCCATCTGTTCTCATCCATGCCCAAACACACACATATACATGGTCTTGTCTATATGTTGGCTGAACGTTCTCTGGAAGAGATCTTGTGTTATCTTGCCGCCACATATGCAGGTTTCCTCCCTCGTCTGAACTAAATACTTTCTCATCACTCCAGATTACACGGTTCCAGAACTCTTGTGGCTTGTTGATGTGCATCCTTGCAAACTGTAAGCGAGCATGGATATGTGCATGTTAGTTGAACCTGAAAAAAAAACAAATAGTATGAGTACGGTTAAATGCAATGTTCTATTTGTGCATCTTCTAGAAGTAAGAAAGTTTTCTGGACATGTTCTAGAGGGGGGACGACCAATTAAGCCCATATCAAATTCTGACTATTGTATTTATCTATATTATGATATTTATTACTATTTATATTTTTTATGTGGTTTGGCAAGGGCGCAATGTACCCTTCACGGCTTCTTTACCAACACTAAAGGTATGTATTCATTGTACAGAATTGTGCCATACAGGAGAATAAATAAAACAGCTTTTCTTTTATGTGGTTTCGCAACGGCGCCCTGTGTAAAGTGCGCAATGTACCCCTCACGAGTTCATTACCAACACTAAAAGTATGTATTCATTGTACAGAATTGTGCCATACAGAAGAATAAATAAAACAGCTTTTCTTTTATGTGGTTTCGCAAGGGCGCCTTATGTAAATGACGCAGTGTACCCTTCACGGATTCTTTACCAACACTAAAAGTATGTATTCATTGTACATAATTGTGCCATACAAGAGAATAAATAAAACCGCTTTTCTTTTATGTGGTTTCGCAAGGGCGCCTTGTGTAAAGGGCGCAATGTACCCTACACGGGTTCTTTACCAACACTAAAAGTATGTATTCATCGTACAGAATTATGCCATACGGAATAAAAAATAAATCAGCTTTTCTTTTATGTGGTTTCGCAAGGGCACCTTGTGTAAAGAGCGCAATGTACCCCTCACGGGTTCATTACCAATACTAAAAGTATGTATTCATTGTACAGAATTGTGCCATACAGAAGAATAAATAAAACTGCTTTTCTTTTATGTGGTTTCGCAAGGGCGCAATGTACCCTGCACGGGTTCTTTACGAACACGAAAAGTATGTATTCATTGTACAGAATTGTGCCATACAGGAGAATAATTAAAACAGCTTTTCTTTTATGTGCTTTCGCAAGGGCGCCTTAAGTAAAGGGCGCAGTGTACGTTTCACGGATTATTTACCAACACGAAAAGTATGTATTCATTGTACAGAATTGTGCCACACAGGAGAATAATTAAAACAGCTTTTCTTTTATGTGTTTTCGCAAGGGCGCCTTATGTAAAGGGCGCAGTGTACCTTTCGCGGATTCTTTACCAACACGAAAAGTATGTATTCATTGTACAGAATTGTGCCATACAGAAGAATAAACAAAACAGCTTTTCTTTTATGTGGTTTAGCAAGGGCGCAATGCACCCTTCACGGCTTCTTTACCAACACTAAAAGTATGTATTCGTTGTAGAGAATTGTGCCATACAGGAGAATAAATAAAACAGCTTTTCTTTTATGTGGTTTCGCAAGTGCGTCTTATGTAAAGGGCGCAGTGTACCCTTCACGGATTCGTTACCAATACTAAAAGTATGTATTCATTGTACAGAATTGTGCCATACAGAAGAATAAATAAAACAGCTTTTCTTTTATGTGGTTTCGCAAGGGCGCAATGTACCCTTCACGGCTTCTTTACCAACACGAAAAGTATGTATTCATTGTACAGAATTGTGCCATACAGGAGAATAATTAAAACAGCTTTTCTTTTATGTGCTTTCGCAAGGGCGCCTTAAGTAAAGGGCGCAGTGTACCTTTCACGGATTCTTTACCAACACTAAAAGTATGTATTCATTGTACAGAATTGTGCCATACAGAAGAATAAATAAAACATCTTTTCTTTTATGTGGTTTCGCAAGGGCGCAATGTACCCTTCACGGCTTCTTTACCAACACTAAAGGTATGTATTCATTGTACAGAACTGTGCCATACAGAAGAATAAATAAAACAGTTTTTCTTTGATGTGGTTTCTCAAGTGCGCCTTATGTAAAGGGCGCAGTGTACCCTTCACGGATTCTTTACCAACACTAAAAGTACAGGTGTATGTATTCATTGTACAGAATTGTGCCATACAGAAGAAAAAAATAAAACAGCTTTTCTTTTATGTGGTTTCTCAAGGGCGCTTTATGTAAAGGGCGCAGTGTATTCTTCACGGGTTCTTTACCAACACTAAAAATATGTATTCATTGTACAGAACTGTGCCATACAGAAGAATAAATAAAACAGTTTTTCTTTGATGTGGTTTCGCAAGTGCGCCTTATATAAAGGGCGCAGTGTACTTACCACAGATTCTTGACTAATAACAATTGTAAGAATTTATTATAAATAAACTCGTACCTTTATTTATAATATAATGTTTCGGAGGGCGCTTATACAAAACAGAAAGGTAAGTGGACTCTTCTTGTGCTATGGCTGTTTTTAAATTTTTCTACAAATTTTTGAGTGATCAAGGTGCCGAAAGGAGGCATTTTTACACCCAGCTTGGTTCATACATTTCATTTTATCTCGGTGTCAGGACGTTTGTTATATTAATTAAGTAAAACCTTGTGTATATAGGGCGCCATTTTATGTATTATATTCACCCAATTTATTTAGTAACGTAAATAGCTAAACCGTGAAAACGTCTTTATTAGAGAAACATTTTTATTTCTTGTAATAAATTTTTTTGTCCAACAAAATGAAGCTAAATAGGCCCTATATACCAATGTCAATATAGTGATATAAGCTATATTTTACAAATACAATGGAATGATTGTTCGAACACAGCTCTAAAACACACAGGAACAATCAAATTTATAAATAAAGAGCTTAAAATAAACTTGAATTGTTTAAACTGTGCTATAACTATTACGCTTAATTCCTGAAACTTTTTTTACCAATAAATTAGTAGCAGCACGAAAAACTTCTACATTATCTTATCAAATAGATCTGCATGTTAATTGCTTTACTAGCTTTATACATAATTTGAAAAGTGATTGTACTCTTTACCTATCCTCTGTCAATAGCAACTGTATGAATGCATAGTACAAAACTGGTATAAAGAAGATTTTTTTTAAAAATGCTTGTAATATGATATTTTGTAGGCCCTCTTTTATAAGAGCGCACTAGACCCTTTGCAGAATCTTTACCAACAGCCACTATATGAATTTGCTATACTGAAATGGTATGCAGAACTACAGAACAACAACTAAAGCCACTAATATATGATGTGATATTTCGCAGGACACACTGCAAGCAGGGCGCACCCTGCCCTTCAAATGGGTCTTTATCAACAGTAAAAGTATGTATTCATTGTACAGAATTGTGCCATACAGGAGAATAATTAAAACAGCTTTTCTTTTATGTGCTTTCGCAAGGGCGCCTTAAGTAAAGGGCGCAGTGTACCTTTCACGGATTCTTTACCAACACGAAAAGTATGTATTCATTGTACAGAATTGTGCCACACAGGAGAATAATTAAAACAGCTTTTCTTTTATGTGTTTTCGCAAGGGCGCCTTATGTAAAGGGCGCAGTGTACCTTTCGCGGATTCTTTACCAACACGAAAAGTATGTATTCATTGTACAGAATTGTGCCATACAGAAGAATAAACAAAACAGCTTTTCTTTTATGTGGTTTAGCAAGGGCGCAATGCACCCTTCACGGCTTCTTTACCAACACTAAAAGTATGTATTCGTTGTAGAGAATTGTGCCATACAGGAGAATAAATAAAACAGCTTTTCTTTTATGTGGTTTCGCAAGTGCGTCTTATGTAAAGGGCGCAGTGTACCCTTCACGGATTCGTTATCAATACTAAAAGTATGTATTCATTGTACAGAATTGTGCCATACAGAAGAATAAATAAAACAGCTTTTCTTTTATGTGGTTTCGCAAGGGCGCAATGTACCCTTCACGGCTTCTTTACCAACACGAAAAGTATGTATTCATTGTACAGAATTGTGCCATACAGGAGAATAATTAAAACAGCTTTTCTTTTATGTGCTTTCGCAAGGGCGCCTTAAGTAAAGGGCGCAGTGTACCTTTCACGGATTCTTTACCAACACTAAAAGTATGTATTCATTGTACAGAATTGTGCCATACAGAAGAATAAATAAAACAGCTTTTCTTTTATGTGGTTTCGCAAGGGCGCAATGTACCCTTCACGGCTTCTTTACCAACACTAAAGGTATGTATTCATTGTACAGAATTGTGCCATACAGGAGAATAAATAAAACAGCTTTTCTTTTATGTGGTTTCGCAAGGGCGCCTTGTGTAAAGGGTGCAATGTACCCTTCACGGGTTCTTTACCAACACTAAAAATATGTATTCATTGTACAGAACTGTGCCATACAGAAGAATAAATAAAACAATTTTTCTTTGATGTGGTTTCTCAAGTGCGCCTTATGTAAAGGGCGCAGTGTACCCTTCACGGATTCTTTACCAACACTAAAAGTACAGGTGTATGTATTCATTGTACAGAATTGTGCCATACAGAAGAAAAAAATAAAACAGCTTTTCTTTTATGTGGTTTCTCAAGGGCGCCTTATGTAAAGGGCGCAGTGTATCCTTCACGGGTTCTTTACCAACACAAAAAATATGTATTCATTGTATAGAACTGTTCCATACAGAAGAATAAATGAAACAGTTTTTCTTTGATGTGGTTTCGCAAGTGCGCCTTATATAAAGGGCGCAGTGTACTTACCACAGATTCTTGACTAATAACAATTGTAAGAATTTATTATAAATAAACTCGTACCTTTATTTATAATATAATGTTTCGGAGGGCGCTTATACAAAACAGAAAGGTAAGTGGACTGTTCTTGTGCTATGGCTGTTTTTAAATTTTTCTACAAATTTTTGAGTGATCAAGGTGCCGAAAGGAGGCATTTTTACACCCAGCTTGGTTCATACATTTCATTTTATCTCGGTGTCAGGACGTTTGTTATATTAATTAAGTAAAACCTTGTGTATATAGGGCGCCATTTTATGTATTATATTCACCCAATTTATTTAGTAACGTAAATAGCTAAACCGTGAAAACGTCTTTATTAGAGAAACATTTTTATTTCTTGTAATAAATTTTTTTGTCCAACAAAATGAAGCTAAATAGGCCCTATATACCAATGTCAATATAGTGATATAAGCTATATTTTACAAATACAATGGAATGATTGTTCGAACACAGCTCTAAAACACACAGGAACAATCAAATTTATAAATAAAGAGCTTAAAATAAACTTGAATTGTTTAAACTGTGCTATAACTATTACGCTTAATTCCTGAAACTTTTTTTACCAATAAATTAGTAGCAGCACGAAAAACTTCTACATTATCTTATCAAATAGATCTGCATGTTAATTGCTTTACTAGCTTTATACATAATTTGAAAAGTGATTGTACTCTTTACCTATCCTCTGTCAATAGCAACTGTATGAATGCATAGTACAAAACTGGTATAAAGAAGAATTTTTTTTTAAATGTTTGTAATATGATATTTTGTAGGCCCTCTTTTATAAGAGCGCACAAGACCCTTTGCAGAATCTTTACCAACAGCCACTATATGAATTTGCTATACTGAAATGGTATGCAGAACTACAGAACAACAACTAAAGCCACTAATATATAATGTGATGTTTCGCAGGACACACTGCAAGCAGGGCGCACCCTGCCCTTCAAATGGGTCTTTATCAACAGTAAAAGTATGTATTCATTGTACAGAACTGTGCCATACAGGAGAATAAATAAAACCGCTTTTCTTTTATGTGGTTTCGCAAGGGCGCCTTATGTAAAAGGCGCAGTGTACCCTTCACGGATTCTTTATCAACACTAAAAATAAGTATTCATTGTACAGAACTGTGCCATACAGAAGAATAAATAAAACCGTTTGTCTTTGATGCGGTTTCGCAAGGGCGCCTTATGTACCCTTCACGGATTCTTTACCAACACTAAAAATATGTATTCATTGTGCAGAACTGTGCCATACAGAAGAATAAATAAAACAGCTTTTCTTTTATGTGGTTTCGCAAGGGCGCCTTGTGTAAAGGGCGCAATGTACCCTTCACGGGTGCTTTACCAACACGAAAAGTATGTATTCATTGTACAGAATTGTGCCATACAAGAGAATAAATAAAACAGCTTTTCTTTTATGTGGTTTCGCAAGGGCGCCTTGTGTAAAGGGCGCAATGTACCCTTCACGGGTTCTTTACCAACACTAAAAATATGTATTCATTGTACAGAACTGTGCCATACAGAAGAATAAATAAAAGAGTTTTTCTTTGGTGTGGTTTCGCAAGTGCGCCTTATATAAAGGGCGCAGTGTACTTACCACAGATTCTTGACTAATAACAATTGTAGGAATTTATTATAAATAAACTCGTGCCTTTATTTATAATATAATATTTCGGAGGGCGCACCGGGACATGTCGCGGTGTCCCGGTGGGCCAGCACTGGCCTGCCTGGAAGTAGTAAAAAGCGGTATACTGATCGATTTGTTTTATCAAGCTGAATCAATTGTTGTATACACTGTCTGTTTTTGTGCGGATTATGCTCCTCTTCCGGTAACTAAATTAGGCTACGTAAACTTGAATTCGGTAACAAGGAGAAGTTAATATCAGTAACAATATATTTGTTTTTTTTTTCAAGGTGTATCGATATATTTATAGATTATCTATGTTATATCGCTATATACAGGGTGGTGCATTTAAAATTTGCCACCCCCTTTATCTTCGAAACGACCTCGAATATGAGAACACGCAAAAACACGTCAATCATTATTTTAAGGAACTTGAATTTTGAGCTATAAAAGGACCCCAAACACCCCATATAGGGGAACATAGGGTCAACTTGCAAATTTTAAATGCCAAAGGGGGTCGAGTGATATATCGTTCGAAAGAATGTGGACCCCAACCATTTAGTATCTGGTCAACATAGGGACTCGAAACTTTCAGCAAAATATTTCTCTTGTTGAGACCCTTCCAACGATATATCAGCCGACCCCCTTTGCTATTTAAAATTTTCAAGTTGACCCCATGTACCCCCTACTGGGGTACCTGGGTGGGCATTTATAGTTCAAAATTCAAACCCCTTAAAATAAAGATGGACGTGTTTTTGCATTTTCTCATATTCGCAGTTGTTTCGAAGATACACTGGGTGGCAATAGTGATGGGCAGTGGGAATATTCCCGGTCGGAAGGAATTTAAAAAATGGGAATATTCCCGGGTTTTTTCCCCTGACCTATAAATTCTCGGGAAGGAATTTATTTCCATTTGTTTACTTCATCTTCCAAATTATAAAACGATATGACTAATTACTTTATTTTAATATATTATAATTTACTCCTAGGTTTTAAAGAATTTGGAGGTTAAAAAATTTAAAATTATTTGACGGTACTTTATATAACTAATAATATGATTTTTTAAGTTCCATTTCCATTTGCACTAAAACTAGGGTAATTGTTTAGTACTGGGGGCCAAAACTAGCAAAAAGTAGAATGATTTACGGAAGAAATGAGTTGATAGTGATACTCAAGTAGTCAAGAAAGTATCGAACACATTTTTTTAGAGCAGTAGGGGATTTATACAAAACAGAAAGGTAAGTGGACTGTTCTTGTGCAATGGCTGTTTTTAAATTTTTCGACAAATTTTTGAGTGATCAAGGTGCCAAAAGGAGGCATTTTTACACCCAGCTTGGTTCATACATTTCATTTTATCTCGGTGTCAGGACGTTTGTTATATTAATTAAGTAAAACCTTGTGTATATAGGGCGCCATTTTATGTATTATATTCACCCAATTTATTAAGTAACGTAAATAGCTAAACCGTGAAAACGTCTTTATTAGAGAAACATTTTTATTTCTTGTAATAAATGTTTTTGTCCAACAAAATGAAGCTAAATAGGCCCTATATACCAATGTCAATATAGTGATATAAGCTATATTTTACAAATACAATGGAATGATTGTTCGAACACAGCTCTAAAACACACAGGAACAATCAAATTTATAAATAAAAAGCTTAAAATAAACTTGAATTGTTTAAACTGTGCTATAACTATTACGCTTAATTCCTGAAACTTTTTTTACGAATAAATTAGTAGCAGCACGAAAAACTTCTACATTATCTTATCAAATAGATCTGCATGTTAATTGCTTTACTAGCTTTATACATAATTTGAAAAGTGATTGTACTCTTTACCTATTCTCTGTCAATAGCAACTGTATGAATGCATAGTACAAAACTGGTATAAAGAAGATTTTTTTTAAAAAAATGTTTGTAATATGATATTTCGTAGGCCGTCTTTTATAAGGGCGCACTAGACCCTTTGCAGAATCTTTACCAACAGCCACTATATGAATTTGCAGAACTACAGAACAACAACTAAAGCCACTAATATATAATGTGATGTTTCGCAGTACACACTGTACGCAGGGCGCACTCTGCCCTTCAAATGGGTCTTTATCAACAGTAAAAGTATGTATTCATTGTACAGAACTGTGCCATACAGGAGAATAAATAAGTGGAAGTGATTTATGTGAGAAAAGAAAGTGAATTGTTGGTAACGAAGATAGAAAACAACGTGCCATGCGGGGCTCTAACCCGCCTTCATTCGCTAACGTTCGCTGTGCAATGCTGTCTGAATTTAATATTAGTAACGTAATTTAACGTATGAAACCATAAGACAACCGCATCGGAATAAAATATCGCAAAAAAGTAGGTGCAAAAGCTAACCCCCAATGCTAAAGGACAGCCAAAATTAGCAAAGTACTAATTTACAAATGATGAAAAAGAATTATTTTGTAAAGTCATTTAGAATTATGTAGAAATAGAGATGAAGTACTATTAATAAACCCTGAACCACCATTAGCAATAGATGTTGGTCTGTCTCCTCTCTCTGACTCGAATTTCTGAAGAGGTACTCGGACTTTTTTTTTTTTTTTTTTTTTTACATGTGAATTAACGTATGGAATTTCGAGAAATAGGTAGAATGAAAGGTCGTGTATGGCAGTATTACGTGCTAAAATATAAAGCTATGTAAGTATCTTGCAAATTTTGAGAACATAAATATGTATGCGCAAATGTTAATAAATTGGTGAGACATGTATCTTCTAGCATTTACCCAATCTAATTGGTTTATAACATTTATAAATTGAATGTGTTTATAATATCTGTAATAGAGTCAAGTTGAGCAAATCCACTTACATATAAATTTAAACTGTTACTATACAATTTACTATATATTTTTTACACATATTTAATTGATAGAATATATTGTATATAAATAACATTTATGCGTACTCTCTAAATATAATAAAGTGTTAAGAAAGTAACATGGTACCGTTTAGAATATACATTTTAAAGAATCCTCTGTGGACAACAGTAATAATATGCTGTGATATAAAAATTAATTCAACTTTGAAATCATAATATAGTAATAGAATGCAATTTTCTTTCTGATTGTACATAAATTCCCTGATAAATTCCCATTTTGGGAATCTTCCCGGGAATATTCCCGAAAAATATCTTCCCGGGAATTTACCCATCACTAGGTGGCAACGAACTATATGGACACCAAATGTGAACCCACGCCATTTAGGATGTGGTCAACATAGGGACTTGAAACTTTCGGTAGAATATTTCTCTTGTTGAGACCTTTCCAACGATATATCACTCGACCCCTTTTGCCATTTAAAATTTTCAAGTTTACCCCACGTACCCCCAATGGGGTACCTGGGGTGGACCTTTTATAGCTCAAAATTCAAGCCCCTTAAAATAATAATGGACGTGTTTTTGCGTTTTCTCATATTCTCAGTCGTTTCGAAGATATAGAGGGTAGAGACCTGCACGGGCCGGGCTTGGGTGGTCCGACTCCGTTATTTCTTTGGGCCGAGCCGGGCTTGGGCGGGCCGACACTGTTATTTCTTTGGGCCGGGCCGGGCTTGGGCTGCCCGACACTGATTTCTCTTCAGGTCGGGCCGGGCTGGGGCCGATCAATTGCAATTCTTTAATAATTGTTGACTTTCGTTAAACGATAATTGGAATGAAGCCAAACGTTGAAGAAGAGTGTCCGTGAAAATGTTACAAAGAATGCAATAGCTATTTACAGTTTGTGTTGCTTAGCGGCTCCACTTTCACTATAGAGGATTGCAGGCATTGTGCGGTAAATTGAGCTCTGACCTTGACCTTCACTGAACTCAAAATATAACAAGAAGGGGTGGGAATATTTTGCCTGTCACTAAACAATATTGCCATCTTCACTTTATGCTAAACATCAATTAAATTAGATTTTTGTTACAGGGAATGGAGTTTTTGTTCTCTCGATGACAGGCAAAGTTCTAGGAGGTAATGATACCATTCGGGAGGCAAGCGTCAGGTTGTGAACCAGAGTTTAGAAAATGTTTCTGAGGGTTAGGTCAAATTTAGTACTAAATTTGAGAAAGATTCGGGCTCGAGCTAATTTTTTAAAAAAATCATCGGGCTGGGATCGGGCCAAAAATTTTAAAATTTATCGGGCCCGGGCTGGGCCGGGCCTAGGTACGTTCGGGCTGGATTGGGCTCGGGCCGAAAAATTCGGCCCGTGCAGGTCTCTAATAGAGGGTGACAAATTTTAAATGCAATACCTTGTGTATATATAAAATAGAATAACACCACTGATTATACCCCACCCCTGGTAACTAAATTAGGCTCTGTAAACCGGAACTTGATAACCGGAAGTAGTTACAATCAGTATCGATCGATTTGTTTTCTCAAGCTGAATCGATTGATTTACAGATTGTATAGAATATATTTCGCTGCTGATTATATCCCACCCTCGGAAACTAAATTATTCCCGGAATTTCAGTTTAAAGAAACACCATCCGGAAAAGCCGGCGCTTTCACATCTTTATTCTCAGGTAAAAGTTATTTTCAAATTTTTATTCTAGTCTTTATTTAAAGTTATTTTCAATATTTTCAAATTCTTCGGTTTATTATTCTAGTCTTTATACTGTCATATAATACTCGGCACCTGGAAATGCATAAGGTTTTTTTTTTTTTAAATTGGAATTATATTTTAGTGTACATTTTCGTACACAGTAATTAGAAAGTGACAACATGGTCAAGGTTGTGTGAATAGGGAAACAAACTTTCTCATCGAAGACAACAACAGCCAGGTGACCTTTACATAAGCTTCTCGGCTCGTTGCTTTTTCCAAAACAAACATCTCGTGACGTGATGGACTTTCCTAGAGAAAAATAAGAACAAAAATACTTACTGAAAACAATTTTTGGATTTTTCACCATCATACGTCACGAGATTCAATAATATAAAAAAGCACGGGCAAGAGGCAGAAGACGAGAAAATTGATCCATCCTTCGTTCCATACAGTTTGGGTCAGAACTTTAAGAAGCAGCCATGGAGCTTGGGACTTGTACCTTGTAAGTATCCTTTCTTTACTACAATATCCCTTTCCACTTTGGAGAGGAGATTCAGCAAAAATTCTGCCATCTGGCATGTAACGAGTCATTTATCATTGTGGGTGTAAGTCTCCTGAGTGGCGCGCAACCCACTATGCTATGCTTGCAAATATAAAGATTTTATTTTCTAATATACATGCAATTTAAAGATTTTATTTTCTTCTGTACAAATCAATAATAATAAATTGTATTTTTAAATGGGGCCACTCATTTTATTTTAAAGCCCTGATATATCTTGCTTTAGCATTTTTTTTTAATATTTTATGGCTCTCCCGGCGAAGATGCAAATGATGAATGACAAATTTTATTCAGACATGTTTTGATGGCAGTGAGTTTTCTTTTGCTCTAGATTGGCTATATCTGATGCTGTTTTATTTTTTTTACTTTTTCTGCAGTTTTTTTGACTCTCAAAACCATTTTTTTCTTTTGTGAGCACTTTATTTGATTCATGATGGCTAGGGCCCCTCTCTCCAGTACTAGTATTCCTGACATTTTTCCCGCGGCTCCCGGAGAAGACGCAGAATTATTTCTTTCAAAATTTGATAGACTCGCCGCCATTAATGGGTGGAATGAAGCAAAGAAAAAATGAATTTTTGAACATTGCTTACCGGGCCCTCCTTCTCATTGGTTTCAAACTCATAGCACAGCTCTCGCGACGCTCGCTTGGGATAACCTCAAAGATCAGTTTCTGAAGCAGTTTGGGCCACAATTAGCTAGACTCTCTGCCATAGAAATTTATCGAAATAGGTTGCAGCACCCGGACGAACCCATTACCCACTATTTATATGAAAAACGAACCTTGCATACAAAAACTGGCGCTGAATTCGTTTTTAAGGATTTTTTGGCTGATGCAATTGCAGGACTTTTGCCCTCTTTTATAGTTGATTTTTCCCGTAAAACTTTTGATAATTTTGATGACCTCATATCATTTGCAACTCTTCGTGAAAAAGCTGATTTTTTAGTATCACGACGCAATCAAGGACTCAATCCAACTCCTGCTGTAGCTCCTTCATCCAATACTGACGATGTTGCAAGTATTATTAACAAATTAGAGAACCTCCAAAGTCAACTCAATACGCTTTCTAATGCTCAAACACCGCCACCCCAAGTTTCGTTCGCTACATATGACCGACCCAGGTCGTATCAGCCTTCCTTTAGTGAACGCTCCGAACGCCACAGTGGTCAGCGAGACCACTCATACGATAGGTCATACCGCGATCACTCTAAAGATAGGTACACCCCTAGCCAAAAACGTGACCCCTCTCGCGAGCGTTACTCACCACCTGATCGGAGACATTCTCGAAGTATTTCCCCCCGGGACCGATCCCGTGACGACGAGCACTATCAGCATCGTTCCTCAGCGCGGGGCCGCTCTGCTGATCGTCACCATCACAGTTTCAATAGGGACAGGTCCCATTCGAGACCTCCCGATGGGAACCATTCTCCCGTTCACGCCTCTCCGGTTCGCAACCTTCCATCATCTTGCAGCCAGCACCACTGTTGCACATCTCATGGATGCACTCCGGTGACTTATAAGTGTGACCATCACTGCGCCCATCATACTTCTGCATGTGATACTACAGCCAAATCCCACCGCCGTGATTCCCGAGGCTCCACTCCTAAAAACAAATCCTATCCCACCCAGCACCCAGTTCTGGCAAATCATGTGCAAATACCGCCTTTTCCTTTTCCATGCCCATGGTCCTATCCCCAGGTGCTCCCTCCCACAACCCACAACCGCCGTCAAAAGAAATCTCGTTCAAAAAACGCGGCATGCAAGGGGGCCACGCAGTGATGGCTCCGCAGGCTCCTACACCAGTCCACATACCCATACGGTACAAAAGGCAACTGGCCTTTATTTATGGCGATATAGATGGTTTTCAACATCAATTTTGTCTGGACAGCGGGGCAGAATCGTCTCTGATTCCCCTTTCACGTCTTCCTCCATCTGCAAAACCATTTGCGTTACGGATCATCGTTCATGGCCTCAGTAAAACACCTTTTACACTTACGCAGGCTGTGTCACTTACTGTCAACTTACAAGGCATGAAATTCAAGATTCTCTTTCGGGTAATCCCCTTGCAAAATTTTCCAATCCTGATCGGTAATGAATTTCTCAGAGCACATTTTTGTCAAATTGATTATTTTCATAACGTTTTGACCTTGCATCATTTTGACGAGAACCAAGCCACACCAGGGCGTCCAGGGCCGACACAAGTTTCTCTCACTAACCTGATCCTTACTAGCAGCATCGCGAGCGATAAGTACACTTTTGTCACTAAGTCTAGGGTGGCGCTGCCTCCCAAGCAAATAACATTGGTGAGTCTTACTCTACCATTGGACTCCCCACACCCAGAATACATATTAGACATACCATTGCTACCTCGCCTTAGGGGATGTATCCCTCTGGATGTGCTTACTAACAGCTCCAATCCTGCTGTCCTCTTGGTCAACCCGACCAACCGATGGCAAACATTACGTAAAAACACACCAGTTGTTTTAGGGACACCCTTACGCCACGATGATAAGACACTTCGAATTAACACAGTCCGAAAGCTATATGAACCATCCATTAAGGATGCTCAACAGTTTGTTAGTGAGAGGTTAACTCAAATCAAACATTTAATTGATCCTCAAAAGTTTAACATTAACAGCCAGCTTCCAACTGCTCAACAGGACCGCCTTCGAGACATCCTAACCAAAAACGCCGTTTCTTTTAATTGGAGTCCTACAGATTTTTCGAAAATCCGTACTTTTGAAGCTTCTCTTAATCTCCGAGATAGGCGCCCGTTTGTTTCACCCCAGTTTTCAATTCCGTACCGTCTACGCCCTCAGGTGAAGCAAGAACTCTTGAAACTCATACAGCAAAAAGTTATCGAGCCGTCCGAATCAAGTTATAGGAACAATATTTTAGCGGTTCCCAAACCGCATTCCGATGTCCCGAGATTGGTATATGACCTGCGTCAGCTCAATCAACACTGTGATGCTATTTCAGAACCAATTCAGCCATTAACGGACGTTTTAGAAGCCTTAGCAGATTCCAAGTACTACATATCCATGGACCTCCTCTCGAGCTTCCACCAGCTCCCTTTGGTTAAGGAGGATAGAGAAGCAACGGCATTTTCCGTTAGGGATTTAGATTTACCAGCCACACAGTTTCAGCTGACATCTCTCCCCATGGGGTTCATTATTAGTTCAATTTCCTTGCAGAGAGTGCTCAGAGAAATTTTTAAAGATATACCACCATCACGTTTCATAACATACATCGACGATTGCTATATCCACGCCCCAACTTTCGATGAACTGCTTGATACGCTCCAGCATGTGCTTCACACGGCACAGAAACATGGCCTTTTATTTAATCTTAAGAAATCTCATTTTGGCTTAACTGCAGTTAAATGTCTCGGTTTTATTATTTCTGATGGTACAGTCACGCCAGACCCCGAAAAAACTGACGCCATAACTAAATTGCCGCGGCCGACTACTTTGCGTGAACTAAAATCATGGCTGGCCAGTGTTAATTTTTACCGCAACTTTTCCCCCAACATTTCTCTCCGCTTAGCACCTTTGTATCAAGCTCTGGCTGGCAAACCCAAGAAATTAGTCTGGACATCCGAAATGCAGAACGCCTTCGACGAGATGAAGCGCCTGCTCACTACTCCTCCGGTCTTAACCCTTTTCTCCACCACTAACACTGAGCATGTCTTGATGATTGATGGGTCCAATCAAGGCGTGGGCGCATGTCTCTTGCAACGCAAATGTGGTTCGGACACTCTCCATCCTGTAGTTTATTTATCCAGTAGGCTTCCGAAACGCATTACACCCATGCCCGTGTACGAGATAGAATTATTTAGTCTTTATTTTTCTCTAAAAAAATTATCAAAGTATTTAATTGGCTCCCATTTTACAGTTCTAACCGATTCTAAAGCGTTAGTTTCCATCTCTAGTACTGCTAAGTTTACAGCGAAACTCGCGCGATGGGTTTCATATATCAATTCTTTTACATTTACCATTAAACACATACGGGGCGTCAATAACTGTATAGCTGACTTATTGTCACGCTACCCCCAGCCTGTTACCCAGGAGACCTTAGACATGTTAGAGGAGGATGATCATCAATTTCAGCTCTTAACTTTGGATGCTACCATCGACATTTCACGGTTGCAACGAGAGGACCCGTTTTTTGGAGAAATTATCCGTACACTCCAAGCACCAGACCTCAACCACCCTAGATATCATCAGTGGGAAAAGTATTATATGTTTATTAATGGAGTCTTGTATCGGAAGGTACCTCCCCGTTCAGCACCGCGCCAATTGTTGTGTATTCCCATCTCACTACGGGATTCAATTTTTCACGAGCTGCACACACAATGCTTGACACACCCAGGTTATACAAAATTATTTTATCTCATCCGGCAGCGTTATTACATTCCAGGGCTGTCCAAGTGGTTATACAATCGTATACAGTCATGTGTTGAGTGCGCCATGTTCAAACGCGCATACTCTCCTAATAATGACCCAGTACAGCGCCATCCTCCGGCCACGCTCTTTTCCCATTTTTCTATTGACTTATGTGGAAAATTGATGCCATCAGAAGGCGATGGATTTTGTTGGTTTTATGTTGCAACAGACCACCTGAGCAGTTACGTCACAGCCCACCCCATTAAATCTCCCACTTCCGAAGAATTTATATCCTTCTTTATGGATCAAATTGTTCTTCGCCTTGGCACTCCTACTAAGGTATTTTTAGACGCTCAAAGCTCTCATACATCACAAAAAAAGTAAAGCTTTTTTACAGAGACTGGGAATTCAAGTATCTTACGCTTTGCCACAAAATCAAAACTTTAGGCCATGTGGAATCAAGGATTGGGAATTTACAGGTCGCACTTAAGTTTTTATCACGCGATAATCATAGTCAGTGGCCACGTTTTTTGCAAGAAGCTGTCGCTTCTCTAAATTTCACTCCTCTCTTTCATGGCTTTTCACCGCACCAAATTTTATACGGCGAGTCACCACGGTTACCTCTTGATCAGATATTTCGTACCCCGAGGGATCACTCTGACCTACATACACGGCTCGCCGCTGCAATAGAAATGCGTGAGCTTGTAGAACTTAAACGACAGGAAGTATTTTCCAATCTCAAACGGAAACAAGAGTCCAAACACCCTCCCACCTTTTTTCCCCCAGGCGCTGACGTCATGGTCTCCAACTTATACGCTCAGCCTGGTCAGTGCCGTCCGTTGATGCCAGCCTATAATGGGCCATTTAAGATCATTCGTCGACTTGATGACAACACGTACATTGTAGACATCCAAAACAAGCCTACGCTCATAGCACAATCGCGGCTCAAGTTATACATACCTGACACTCACACTGACGTCATGTTTCGTACCAAATACAAACGCTACATACAGAATCACAAATCATGATGTAACCCTACTCCAAGGAGCAAGCTAGTTCCCCTTCCCCTCCTATCTCTTTGATCCCGCCCATAATTTTTCCCTTCAATTTTCCCTTTTCCCCTTGTGCCCTACAAAAAAAACAGGTCTAGCTTCCATCCCATTTACATATCCTTTTTCCCATGTTCTTTCGACGTTGTCTTTCGAACATGCTTGTACATTTCATTACATGTTTTAGTAGTAATAATAATAATAATAATAATAATAATAATAATAATAATAATAATAATAATAATAGGCAACTAGTTTTTTTCTGGGCAACTTTCGTGTTCCAATAATACGTTCTGGTGTTCATTGTGATTCTTTAAGTCATTTCGAACAACGACCACACGATTCGTTGACTCGAATCGATCATTTTGTGTTGTCGATTGTCTGCTTATGAGTCACTACTTTCACTTTCACAATAGATGCGTAACATGGACTTTTTTTCTCTCTTTCGGTAACACTTTCTTCATTTACCTTTATTTTATTTATTTTTTTTTTTTTGAGAGGTACGCCCTTTCTCTCCTTTTTACAAATATTCCGCATGCCTATCCTCATGAACCAATGGCCTCCGAGATAACTGTGGGAATCGAATTCCAAGAACTGGACAAGGCAATTCCATACACGGAGATTGCTTTTTTCTCTTACTCCCATGAACTTCCCATGGTTGACTCAACCAACATTGCTCTCGAATGTGACGAGGCAAATAATACTATTTTGTGTTCACAACTTAAAACCTTAATGCACAATATTAATAACTTAACATGTGACATTTTTTCTGCATCCGTTGTCGCCAAATTAGGTAAACAAAATTCTCCCCCTTCTATCGCTCGTACTACTAGAGCGCTGTTTGCACCTTTAGGTAATCTTGTTCGCTACATTTCAGGTGTAGCTACAGAGGATCAAATTAAACATTTAACACTCAACTCTGCCCAGTTAAAGGAACATTTGCAGTCCCTTGAAAAAGATCAGGTTTCAGTCCACACTGCCCTTTCTAACATTTCTCGTTCCGTTAATATATTGGCTTCTGAATCTCGTAGCGTCTTTCAAGACATCCAAACCGCCATGACTTCCATTCTCTCCGAAGAAACCTATCTACGAAACTCTCTGTTATCGGAATCGAAATCCCTCATCCGGTTCATTAACCTGTTATTGAATTTGGACAATGTTATAGTTAACGCACAACATCAGACCCTTCATTCTTATCTCTTTTCTGACATTTACGATAAATGTCAACTAAATTTATTACCATCGGCCTTAGTTCCATTCGATATGTTAGCTGAAGATCTTTCCAACTTGCGCATGCGTCTTGCACGCAAAAATCGCATTATTTCTCCGCAGATAACTTTGCCTTTGTTGTATTCTCTTCCCCTCACATCATGCCATTTCTCTGGCACTCACGCCATTCTCCACACCCAAATACCAGTAATCCCTTCTGGCAATAGTTTTTCCTTGCACCGCGTGATCCCCTTTCCGGTTGCCTTCCCTACTGAAACTTGCATCATGTCGCTACTTACCACGCCTGTTTTATTCAACCATTCAACTGCCATTCCACTTGTAGATCATCACCTTTCAAATTGTGTTGTCCATCGAAAACCCTTTTTGTGCAAGGTTCCGTTTTTTCTACCCAATAATGTTTCCTCCTGCCTTCAGAAAGCGCGTTTTTCTTCAGTAAGCGGGATTTTGCAGAACGCTTGTAATTACACCTGTTCCAGTACAAACCACTTGGCCATTACGCAGCTATTCTCTACAGACTTTGTTCTCACAAATTATCCCCGACCTTTGTACATGACCAGTAACGACCGGCGTTCAGTGATACAAACAGACAACGTTCTTACGGTTTGCCTGACTGTTCCGTGTGATTTTTCCGTCACTTCAGACACGGGTGTTTTAATTCCCCAGCCCAGCATCTGCATATCAAACCAGACTATATTTCGTCACACATTGTTACACCATGCTGCCCTTCTTACCCACACCCTACTTGAACTTCCTCACGACCGGCGGTTTTCATATCAGCGCAATTTTTCTAACATACCGCTTAATTTTAGCGCACCTATCTCTGACACCCCTGTTCTCGCTACTAATTATACCGCGCTTACCTGGTCTGACTTCATTCCTGATGATTATGTGCTCCCAGTGCAGGGCACGTTTTTCAGTGTTCAATTTTTGCTATCCATTGCCAATTCCGTCTGCATTTACTATCTCTACTGGAAGCTAAACACTTCGCCATTATCCCACATCTCACCTGAATCTATCCCATTAACTAATCTTCGATCTTAATTTCTCTTTACAGCCCTTGGTGCTTTATTACCTTTCTTCCGTTTCTCCCACCAGTTTCAGCCTTAAATCTAACCAACATATTCACTATTGCTTTGATACTCTTGACAGCACTCATTCTCATAATTACATTCATTTTACTTTGTAGACTGTATATTTTAAGAAAAACCATTTCTCGCCGGACACACACGACATATGGTTCCCCGCAGCTTCTTGCTCCTTCCATTACTCATACAGAGTCTTTAATTTCTCCGATCTTACTTCCGCCACTTCCTCTTCAGGCCCAGTATGCAAACTTTTAGATCCACCTATTTTTGGTTACAATTTTATGTATATTTTGTATATATTTTATTTTTATACATATATATCGGTGTCGGCTGTATTCTTTTTTTCCCATTTAAAAACACAACCATGTTTTTTTAATCTACCATTTATGTTATTTCCTTTTTTTTTTTTTGCTTACACCTGTGGCGCATTTATATATATACATAAGTATCTTCCTTTTGAGAGTCACATAAAATTGCTGAACGAATTTTTTCATCACTAAAGCATTGGAGTTGCCTAATCGGAGCAAGGCTGAACATCCTCTTGTTAATCCCAGCCCCTCCTACACCTTGTATTAACCTTCCTTCCTGGCAACCTGGCACCTCGACAACATCTGCAGCACCGTTCCTGACGTCCTGATGCTCATCATCGCAGTTTCTCGACTCTAGAGAGGATGGTTTCAGAAGCAGGTTCCTGCACTCCCGAACTCAGTTATTCGGGAATGGACAGCAGATGCCCAGCGCTGTTTGTTTTTTTCGCCGACTTCAAACTATTCAGCTTCCAGTGTTTCAACGCCATAATTGACAATGTGTCTGGCAGTGTAGCATGTGAACTCTCTCCTAGGCGGCTTCTCAGTTATTGATCCCACGGTTCGTCATGGCGATCACACATGCTAAGTTTTATGGACCAGCCGCAGTGTAGGATAACCAATAGTGCATTATGTTCCACTATAGTGAGGTTATCTTCTATGTTAAGTGCAACGGCTCATTTTCCTCGTCTCTTTGGACATTAGAGACCGAAAGAAACAAGCTTTGGAGATACATGTCGTAGCTTTTTTTGAAGAGACATGCCATATTTTTTAAAAAAAACATACAGGTGGCAAAACCATTTTGAAGAGACATGCCATATTCTTTTTTTTTAATTTTTAAACATACAGGTGGCAAAACCATTTTGAAGAGACATGCCATATTTAAAAAAAAACATACAGGTGGCAAAACCATTTTGAAGAGACATGCCATATTTAAAAAAAACATACAGGTGGCAAAACCATTTTGAAGAGACATGCCATATTTAAAAAAAAACATACAGGTGGCAAAACCATTTTGAAGAGACATGCCATATTCTTTTTTTAAATTTTTAAACATACAGGTGGCAAAATCATTTTGGAGAGACATGCCATATTCTTTTTTTTTAAACATACAGGTGGCAAAACCATTTTGAAGAGACATGCCATATTCTTTTTTTAATTTTTTTAACATACAGGTGGCAAAACCATTTTGGAGAGACATGCCATATTCTTTTTTTTAATTTTTAAACATACAGGTGGCAAAACCATTTTGAAGAGACATGCCATATTTAAAAAAAAAAACATACAGGTGGCAAAACCATTTTGAAGAGACATGCCATATTCTTTTTATTTAATTTTTAAACATACAGGTGGCAAAACCATTTTGGAGAGACATGCCATATTCTTTTTTTAAACATACAGGTGGCAAAACCATTTTGAAGAGACATGCCATATTCTTTTTTTAATTTTTTAAACATACAGGTGGCAAAACCATTTTGGAGAGACATGCCATATTCTTTTTTTTAAATTTTTAAACATACAGGTGGCAAAACCATTTTGAAGAGACATGCCATATTTTAATTTTTTTTTTAAAAAACATACAGGTGGCAAGACCATTAATCTCTTTGGAGGATATGCTATATATCTATATATATATTTTTGACATGCCGGTGAAGGAGAACAAAAACTTTTCTTATTAAAATTAGTAGGATGCACGTATATGTCCCGCAAGTAATGTAGATATCAATGGGTAAAAGACTTGCACTCTTCCGAGTACTACAGTTTTTTTTTCTTTTGACAATATTTTTTCTTGTTTTGTAAGTCACAGGATACTTATACCCACAATGGCTGTTAAACTTACGTTCCACACTCCATGCATAAAGGTTTTATTATTATTATTATTATTTTTTTCTGATGCGGACATTTTCAGTAGCCGCTCAATAAACCCCAGAGGGGAATTGTCATAATACTCGGCACCTGGAAATGCATAAGTTTTTTTTTTTTTTTAATTGGAATTATATTTTAGTGTACATTTTCGTACACAGTAATTAGAAAGTGACAACATGGTCAAGGTTGTGTGAATAGGGAAACAAACTTTCTCATCGAAGACAACAACAGCCAGGTGACCTTTACATAAGCTTCTCGGCTCGTTGCTTTTTCCAAAACAAACATCTCGTGACGTGATGGACTTTCCTAGAGAAAAATAAGAACAAAAATACTTACTGAAAACAATTTTTAGATTTTTCACCATCATACGTCACGAGATTCAATAATATAAAAAAGCACGGGCAAGAGGCAGAAGACGAGAAAATTGATCCATCCTTCGTTCCATACAGTTTGGGTCAGAACTTTAAGAAGCAGCCATGGAGCTGGGGACTTGTACCTTGTAAGTATCCTTTCTTTACTACAATATCCCTTTCCACTTTGGAGAGGAGATTCAGCAAAAATTCTGCCATCTGGCATGTAACGAGTCATTTATCATTGTGGGTGTAAGTCTCCTGAGTGGCGCGCAACCCACTATGCTATGCTTGCAAATATAAAGATTTTATTTTCTTCTATACATGCAATTTAAAGATTTTATTTTCTTCTGTACAAATCAATAATAATAAATTGTATTTTTAAATGGGGCCACTCATTTTATTTTAAAGCCCTGATATATCTTGCTTTAGCATTTTTTTTTTTTTTAATATTTTAATACAGAGAACTCACCGTGAATTAAATGTCTTTCTAACCTTATAATATTAGAAGGCTACACAACAAATTTGAAGCAAAAGTGTGGAATAATATGAAACCTAAAAAGTGGATATTGTCATCCTAACATAATAGAGTTTGTCTGTAACATTTAAATGCTCCCCTCTTTTGCCCTGGGCTCCCACATGTCTTGGTCACTGCGGGCCCGTTAGCTACGCCATTGCGAAGGCCCTGTTTTACTCTCCTAACATCATTTCCCGTTCCCTATTTCGAACTGACGCAAGCATGCCTTCTTCCCATATAATATACGTAAATAGTCACTCTTACCTTGAGCTCCTTCGTGGCTAGCGGTTAGCGTACGCATCTTTGGTGTGAGAAACCCGGGTTCGATTCCCGACGGGAGCTCATGTGGTTCGGAGTCCACGTTAATCAGTAAGTCCATGTGTCATATAGCCTAGCTGCTGAACGGGACGTTAAACTCAAAATCAACCATGGGAGGGCGCGGTGGCTTAGTGGTAGGGCGTTCATCTCCGGTGCTTGGGGTCCCTGGTTCGATCCCAGCTCGCGCCGTGTGGACTTTGTAGTGGACAAACATCGTGCTCGCGGGTTTTCTCGGGGTTCTCCCGTTTCTTCCCACTTTCTTTATCCTACCATTTCATTCATCTCCCATAATCACCGTCTCCATTAGCCTAACCGGCATAAGCGTGGGACGTAAAATTTAAAGATTTCATTTCATTTCATTTCAAAATCAGCTCAACTCAAACTCTTACCTTCTTTGCTGCTTTCCTATATTTGCGCCCATGTTCTTTCATTCTTCTACGTATTGTGACATGATGCACATTTAATCCTAATTGGCGACCAATACTCGTGGCTGGTAAGAAAGGATTAGCAGCATTTAGTTCTAGAATCCTTTGCTCTTCATCTGGTGTTGTTGCCCTTGGTTGCCTACTTTCTGGCCTGTTTATCAAACCTTCCTCACCTTCTTCTTGATATCTTCTTATCCATTTCCTGACAGTTTTTACGTTCACACCAATATCCATCGCTATTGCATCGTATGCTTTTCCAGCCTCCCACTGGCCTATTATTCTACCGCGTTTCACGAGCTTTACCTGCCTTTCTGTCGCAGCTGTCTTGAAGCGCACTATGAAGAAACGTTCTATGATTCGACGAAAGAAAGGTTCGACGTAAAATGATTTGCCTCGCTCGAAGAAATCTCTCCTGTTGTAAGCAGTGTCCCCGCTCGTCAAGTGGCTAGCTTGTGCTCCTTTGGTGTGCGGGTCCCAGTGGGAGAGCCTTTGGAATTTTAAATGTCTTCGAAGTTCCTGTGTTCGTGTCCCTGTCATTTTAGGTTAATGGAAAAGCGAGATAAACGTGTAAAAAGCGAGTAAAATAAGCTGAAACCTACTAATAAGTAGTTAAACAAGCTAATGAGGCACGTTCGGTAAATCAGTTAACTTTAGAAAAAAGTTCGAACACAATGGACTAGTGATTGCGGGGTTCTCAAGTCGATTCTCACTGAAGCCAAATATTTTTTTGAAAATTATCCTGTCATGTGAGAAAAGCAAATTGAGTAAAAACACATTTCACTTTGGCAATCACAGTAGCGCGAAGAAATGTTTTCATTTCTCGCAGTACAACCTGGACAATGAGCTACTAAATACGACCGTTTATAGCGGTATTTAATACGAACATTTATCAGTCGGTTTGTAAACAATGTTCAGTGTGTTGTTGTTGGCAATGGTCTACATTGTAAATTTTAGTCTGCAACCACTGGCGTCGTTAGCTTTTCAACTCTGGGGAGATCGGACGAATCAAAATCAAAATCCTCTTTCCAACAAAAGTTACATATAGAAAGTACTAGTTTCTTTAAATATATTTGACTAAAATCTGTGGGGACGCGTCCCCTCGACTCCCCACTAATGACGCAAGTGAAGTATCAATTTCTTGAAGTTAAAAAGTGAGGAAATCGGCAGTCAATTTATAGTATAAATAGCACCAGTCATGTGATAGTGGATAGAATTGGAACTCGTGCGCTAGGCTGTTAATTGTCCGTATGTTCATAATTACGACTACGATAGAGAAGTGGACAGTCAAATTCTCAAGGTTCAGTATCTAATCCTGGGTCTTCATTTTAGTTTTCTACAAGTTATACATAGTCAGAAATGAAAACATGGAAATGTATACAAATTCATGAGTAAGGTCCTATTTATCAAATATCGACGAAATGTTTTCTGTAACAATTTCATTCCGAAACTGGAAGAGAAACGTTCGAAAGGCAAGAATCTGTATGTTATTACGGGAAGTTAAGTTGTGTATGAAATTTTGTGATACAACGTTCAAGTTATTGCGATATGGATAGCAATTTCTTCCAATATCTCAAGATTTATTCTATATTCTGTGATTGATCCGAAAATATGTTGAAGTTTATTAGTGGCAAATGCTATTCTGCTTTTCATGAGTTTTGTGAATACGGCTATATCGTATGTATTAGTCAAATTCTTGTGAGTATTGAGTATAAATGAATTGTGTTTAAAGTTGTTTTGAAGGTTCCTTATTAGCTTGTTTTGGAACAAAACCATATATTTATTGTATAAAGTGTAATATTCGCTCTGAAAGATGTTGTAGTGATATGCGAAAAATATTGGTAAAAATTAACTTTGCTAATTGAATACTCTTTTATCTCAAAGTTATCCTATTAAGTTGATTGAAGATTATCAAATAAAATAACTTTAATAGAATATTGAATATATTTGTGCTGATAATCAATGAATACACAGTTATTAATTTTTTTATATTTGTTGTACGATCTATTTTGGAGTGATCAAATTGTTTATAAAATTATTTAAGTCAAATTTTATGTTCTGTTTCCTTAATGAAATTTACATATTGTAATCCGACGAACTTTATGTACGAGTATTATTTCATTGCATAATTCAAATAGCCTATTGAGCGATTTACTCAGTTGATAGTATTAATGCTTCTGTTTCAGCTTATTTATTACACACACACACACACACACACACACACACACACACATATATATATATATATATATATATATATATATATATATATATATATATATATATATCTTTAGTTATTTAAAACCAATTGTGTATGTACTTTACCAGTACTTGTCCCATAGCGTTAGTTTTTGTGGAAATATTTTATCTTCCACTCAGGCTACGTTACAAGTCACATATTCAGTTTTCCACAAAACCGTATTGTTTTATTTTAATAATTACGAAAGATGGAAAGAAAAAAGTCATACCGTAGCTATTGATAGGAATATAAGAGATACCTGTATATGTCAGATGCTTCTTTAATTTACACATGAACGTAGTAATATTAATATGTTTATGGATTTGCAAACACCCAGATAGCAAAAATGACTTGCAACAAACTTGCAGCAGATTTGCAATTCAAGTCTGGCAAATTTGCAGCAGACTTGTGATGCAAGTCTGCAAGTTTGATGCAAGTTTAATGCAAACTTCCTAGTTGACGCTCTTCGAACTTGCAGCACGTCTGCAGTGCAAGTGTATGGTAAGTTTGCAAAGCAAGTTTCTGCAAGGGGTTTACTTGCACAGCAAGCCTACTGCAAGTTTCCACTTGCACTGCAAGTGCACAGCAAGTCGGCAGCAAGTTGGTGCAAGTTTGACGCAAGTCTCTGCAAGGATACCACTTGCACTGCAAGTCTACAGCAAGTTTGTAGTAAGTCTTCTGCAAGTATATACTTGCATTGCAAGTCTACAGCATGTCTTCAGCAAGTTAATGTAGTAAGTATTCTGCAGGTATATACTTGCATTGCATTGCATGCCTTTTACAAACCGAACATTTACTGTATACGAACAATCACAAAGTATATTTTTCTCAACAACTTTGTGAAACAATACACATTTAAATAAAAAATTATCTTTACATACTGAATACTTACGTAATTATCTTAATTATCCACTTGTTTTAATGCTTCATACACTTTGCACCTACTACAAATGTCGGCCTGGCGGGGAGATTTTTAAGATTAGACTTTTGTGCCACCTGTTGGTAGAAACTAGAACTGACACACTTGCTGCAAAGTTGCAGCAAGCCTCCAAGGCAAGTAAAATCTAGCAAGTGAAAATCAAACTGCGAAATTTGCGGGTAACTCTTTCAAAACGCCTGCAGCAGGTGTACAGTGCACGGAAAGTGTAGCAAGTTAAAATCAAATATAGTGAAAGAGTTGCTGCAAACCAACATGCTATTAGGGCAACTATCATTTTATGACAAAAAATGGAGAATAAATATTTTTAACTGGTAGCAGTAATGAATTTCCTTTCGCCCCTCTTCTAAGTAGAAGATGAAGTAATGTTTTGAATACCCACATTAAGCCAGTTTCGTTTGCATGTCCTACTCCTAACTATGAAAACATTTACGATAACTCCAACCCCAATCATTTCAAAGATATTACCTGTTTTATATAAATTATTAAGACTTAAAATCGAATATTATTTATTGGAAAAATACTTTTATGCATTGCAAGAGCTGTAACGTCCAAGTATTCATCGTAAACTCATAGTTGTACCGAAAGAAACAAAAGCTAGTATGGAACAGAAAACTATTTCACACCAAAGTCAAAAGACGATCTATGAAGGCATACGAAATGATCGAGCGGTTTGGGTCAATAATCTTGCAATCAGGTTGTGGTATGTTCACACCTAGTAGGAAGTTATATTTTTTTTCGAAGTATGTCCCTATTTTCATCCAGAGACTGATAACCTTTGTTTAAACAGCTCTTAGCAATTCCTTTTCCTTCAAATTCGATTAGAATGGACATTATATAAATTGCAAATGTAATATCCATGTCTTAAAACAAAAGAGTGATTATACTCAATATTCTATTATTATCCTCTGATTTGTAACGAAAAAATATTTATAAATAGTGGTGATTTCACAAGATTCTCCCCGGAGATTGTCAATACATGAAGGAGGGAAAACAGCTTAAGCACGGATAGTCCCCTCTCAGCAAGATCGAATATAACACCCAGAAGGGGGAATTTTGTTAGCTCGAGAGGATCTCAAATTCTTCCTCAGGTCACCCCATTAAATCATTATTGTTTGAAAGGTTTTTCTTAACAAATTGAATGTTACATTTATTTCTCGTTCCAGATTTTAAAATGGCAAAATCATAACTTAAAGAGAATTATAATACGTAAAGGCATAAATAATTAAAGTAGTAATGAAGTAAACATTATAGTATAAGTTATCGATTTCTAGTCGGAATAAACCTTGAATATTCGTTTGGATTTCACTTTAAAGTAAGTCCCCAATAAAAAAACCTTACCGGAAAGGCATATTTATCTCGAATTACTTAATCAATATCGGTATTAATATATTTTTGTAACATATTTACTATTCAATGTTGGATATATTTCATTTCCTAAAGCAAAATCTCGCAAATGTATATTGGACTAGTGAATATTCCCAAATAAATTATCTAGTTTGTGTAAATGCTGCATTGAATAATTTTAAACTTCTACTTTAATTAATTAATTAATACTAATATAATAGTATATCTTATTCAGAAAATGTCATACTCAGTCAATAAATAGATTCTTCGAAATCATATACTACTTATGCTTTCTATAAATATACTTATTTTGGTCTCTATTCGCATTTGAAAAATCAAAGTTCGGCCCCGTAAGACCCACACATGGCCGCACATATTTTGACAGGCACGAGCTACCGATAGTTCTATTGATATCCTGTAACTTTTGTATCTTTCATATTTTCAAAAAAATGCATTCTATCCGAGATATTTATTCGTTCCGGAACTTTTGACAAGCACTATATATATATATATATATATATATATATATATATATATATATATATATTTACATCAGCTAATGCTTATGACAACAAACACTATTCGAAGCTTTCTTGTACCCACTGGAAAGCGTGAAGTATATTAATATTTATTTGCATATATTGTTATTGTAAAAAAAATCTTTGAGTTTTACGTCCCAAGGTTATGCCGGTTAGGCTAAAGGAGACGGTGATGATGAATAATGAATGAAAATGGTGGAATGAAGAAAATGGGAGGAAACGGGAGAACCTCGAGGAAACCCACGCACACGGTGTTTGTCCACCACAAAGTTCACTTGGCGGGGGCTGGGATCAAACCCGGGAACCCAAGCACCAGAAGTGAACGCTCTACCACCGAGCCACCGCGGCCCTATTGTTATTGTAGACTGTTCCCATAATGCCCACCGACTTCGATTTTACAAAATTTGAGAAATAAATTTCACTTTTTATTTAGTGGTCAATTTGAAGGCATTTTGATATACTACCATTAAGAAACCCATATACATCATATTACGAATCAATCATTATGGAACAATCTCATGTGTGACACGCAGCAGTGGTACCAATCTTTGAAAGTTTCATTTACAACTTTTTTCCTTTTTCTTTTTTAACTGATTTTGTGAGTAATGGTGCATTCAGTATAAAGGTACAAGATATTCTCTCTCTCTCTCTCTCTGTGTGTGTGTGTGTGTGTTTCTAGTTTCCGGCGTAAGCATGTGGATACTACCAGGTATACTTTCATGTGTACATATGCTAGTGTGTGTCTGTGTGGCGCGGGTATATGAAGTATTAATTGGGATCGCGTAGTGGAACTTATCTATATTAGTACGTATCCTCATCCGCAATAAATTGTTCGCATATACTGTAACTTCCACATTTTCATTAATAACTCGCTTTTCTGACTATATTATCGCTTCTTTGTGCTTTCCTTAACAAAGCAGTGTAATAATGCATAATTATTTATTATTTTAGAGAAAAAATAAAGCAAAATAAGAAAATTATAAGCAAAAAACCATTAATCTTATGAAACCTTGGTGTGTCAAATAATTACACGAAGAATATCCCGTGGGAAAAAAGAGGGAAAATGACACTTGTATTAGGAAACACTCACTAACATGTGAAGCTATTGAACAGAAACATGAACTGAAGAGTCAACTACGTATTTCTGCGTTTAATATGCAATTCACACTTCATGCACAGTTCCAATATGCAAAATCAGTCAATATCTTCAGTTGAAATTACTGATATAGGGAGAAAATGACTATTTAAAACTTCAGGTGTGAACGTGCGCTTTGGAGCGATATATGAGCATTATTACAACATATGCTTTCATGAATTGTCTCGGTGGTCAAGCGTGTTTAGTAGTGTTCTTGAAAGTGTTCCAGCATCGGAGGGCGGCAGTTTTGATTTTTTTCAACATATGGAAACATTTCTTTAAATATAAAGTTCTGCTTTGAAGTGCTTGAAAAAAAAAATCAGATGAACTATCACGTTTCAAAGCCTGTTACATTTGTTCACCGTGTCATCATTTATATACGAAGACGCTAAAATGAGGAACGTTAACATTGTTATAATGGGAACAACTTTCTGATTTGAATACCAACCTTAAATCACACGTCCAAAATGAAAATTATTCATGTTCTGATACCTATTGTAACATACAGGTGTGTATATATAGAGAAAGAGTTGAGTTGATTTTAGTTCAGCGTCCCTTTCAGCAGCGAGGCTATATAAGATGTGGACCTACTGATTAGCGTGAAATCCGAACCACATAAGCTCACACCGGGAATCGGACCGGGTCTCTTACGTCAAAGGTGCGTATGCTAACTGCTTAGCTACGAAGGAACTCGGTATGAAACTAGAATAGCACACATTACTCCATATTATTTCACCGAAAGATTTATGTTTTATGATCAGTTAAAATAGTATTTCTGGACACCGTAGCGAAAAATGTATTTGCTTTTTCAAGTAGTGTACGAAAAATACAAAGAATAAACACAGTAGAAACGAAACCAAGAAATGAATTCAAAGTAAAGTGCTTTGCCTCTCTCGAATAAATCATTCAATGTATTACAAGTGCATATCTCGTGCATTTCCAGTAGAATTATTAAAACGCGCTGGCTTTATAACTTGGCTGTGTGGTCTAGTGGCTAGCATGTGTGTCTGTGGTGTAGAGGGTACCGGGTTTGATTCCCGGTGGGAGAACTTTTGGAATTTTATATATCTCGACGTGTCTGTGTTTGTGTCCCTATAATTCAAGGTTACTGTAAAACGTGTATAACCGAGTAGGAAATATACAGAAATTACTGATAAGGGAAAAGTAGACTTTGATAAGTGAACTTCGGGGCCGCCTTTCGCGACGTAAATTAAGAAGAAAATAAGTGGGTTTAGCGAGGCGCTTGAAATTACAGTAATGATTAACGGTTCGGTTCCCAGTCCGGTTTTCTTTCAATATAAGAATATTTTATTTTTTCTAAATACAACGTTACATTTTTAACATTTGAATTGGTTATAAAAACAAAATCAGATAAACTGTCAGCTTTCAAACCTCTGTCACTTTTATTCACCATCTGTTTGTATACGAAGATGACGCTATGGAAATGCTAGCACTACCAAAGTTCAAATAGATTTCTAAGTTAATATCAAATTGAAAACACACGCCCAAAATGAGAATATATGTTTCTGCTTTATATGTATAGTTCAATTATACCAAACAAAATCCGCTATCCCCATTCCCTTTGGCGGTAGGGGTAACTTTAAAATTTTAAAGTGGGACCCCCATTTCTTATTGGACATTTCGATTCTCCACAAAAAAGTGACTGATTTCACCCAGAATTGAAAACAATTCTTTCACGGATGGCACTTTAATCGATACGGGAAAAGGAGGGGTAGCAAAACGCTATGAATATGTTTTTTTGTCAGATCCGTGCTCTGTGGTCATACAGTTAGCATACTGGACTGCACAGTCAGAGACCCTGATTTCAATTGCTAGTAACCCTAGGGGAACACCAAATGAGTACATAACAAGTAGTGACTGTTTTCATGAATATATGCATCATATAAAAATCGCTTTAATTTTGATACTAAGATATTATTATTATTATTATTATTATTATTATTATTATTATTATTATTATTATGTTACATATTACTTGAGCTTATAATTAGGCAGACCTAGGCGCAGACAATATTAAGATGGATCTCGCAGAAATAGGAATACAAAGTAGAAACTGGATCCAGTTAGCTAAGGATAGAAGGCAGTGGAGAGCTTTTGTGAATGCGGCATTGAACCTCCGGGTTCCATAGGCCATAGAATTAGTTAGTTAGTTAGGAGGGTAAGTGTGCCTAAAGTCAGCCGTCTCCAGTAGTCAGCCATTTTTCAGTAAAAAGCATATTAAATAAACATACAGTAGCTTGTTATCAAACAAATAATCAACTACAACTTAAATCAGAGCTCCAGTATTCAACCTCATTTGTTCTGGCCTGGTGTGACTCCTCGTGGCAGAAAAGAAAAATTATCATTTGAGGTCTGCTGACGCAAGTGAGCAAAGTGCGCATTTTGTTAATAAAAAAAATAAGGAACAAGCTTTACTTCAAAGTTAAGTTAAAATTATATTATTGTAAAATAGTACGAGTTATTGCTTTCTTCTATGCATGAATGTATCGTAGCTTATAAAAAATTCGTGGTTTATGATACAAAACAAGATATTGCGTAGAAGTAAGGGGGGCTGACTACAAGTTGCATTTTTCATAACGTTTTCCGGTAGTCAGCCATTAGGGGCTGACTACTGGAAATGACTCTTCACTTCAATTTCCAATGGTCAGAATTACTTTCCCATTACTTTCAACGGACCACTACTGGATACATATACTCCAGTAGTCATCCACTTATCATTCATTCAATTTAAATGACACATGACATACAACTAAGACACTTAACTAATACGTAGAAGACTTTTCTAACGATTTAATGAAAAAGTAACTGTTATGATGTCACTAATTGCATCATACAAGTATAATACAGTTATAAAGTACGGGACAAAATTAAACGATCGAAAATGCCATTAAAACTTATGACGATGTTGGTCGTTTATTTTTGTCCCGTACTTTAATATCAGTCTGGTATTGTAACCATTTCAATTCTTGTATTTTTCTAGAACTGAGGGAAAAAGTTAAGGATTTATGGCTGGTCTGAATTATTTCTCTAATATTTAAAAAGGACAGGTAATGAGTATTTATTTTACCCTAATCAAGGGCGCCGATTTCCCTGTAAATTTGGGGGTCATTCGAATGCGGAAGGTTAGGATTTTAAGACAAGTTGCATTCAAATTATGCCAAATATTGTATATTCATAAATACAATAGGGGGCCCACATAAGCTTTGAGGGCCCGGGCCCCTCGGCCCTAGCAGGATCGACGCCCTTGACCCTGATCATAGCTTAGTCTTTTAATCTAAGGTAGCTATGAGGAAGTAAGGGTTATCAATATCTAATTGATTTATTTTTTTAATTACTCCGCACAATGTCGCGTTTCTGCACGTTTTTAATTCCAAGGCTGCAATTGCTCTTCAACTATTATTATTATTATTATTATTATTATTATTATTATTATTATTATTATTATTATTATTATTATTATTATTATTATTATTATTATTATCTGTTCTTATCTGCTCTGTTCCTAGAGTAGCCTGATTGCCGAAACAATACAGAATAATCATAAATATTTACATTTTAATTCACTGTGAGCGTGAGGAAAATATGTCTAACAGTTTAAGAACGCGTGATTTAGCGTTTCTTTCAACCAGTCCTAAGACATCTACTGGAATAGACTCAGTGTCAGATGTTTTTGCAATCAGGTGCGTTGAGGATACTCTATCCAAAGAGTCTTCTTATTCTACACTAATGAACACATATAAGGCTATTGTTCTGTCCGAAGAGGATCGATCTGTTATCAGTAGATACTTGCTAGTGAAATGTTCGATATCTTAATCCTGGAACATACCAAATTTTAGCAATTGGCCGTCTAGAGCCTACAAATATATCTTCGATATCAGAAATAGACGTTATGTCTGACTCAAACCAGGAAAACAACATATCCGTTATGGCATCTTGTACTGAAGCGACGCAAGGTGAAAGGTCTGCTTCTGTTTCTACAGTCAGTATAGCCAGAAATAACTCCATATGATCTCAGAAGAAATTCAAAGAAAACCTTCGTAAAATACTTCCATATCATCTGGCTTTGATTAGCATCTTTTCTGGCTAGCTCCAATCAAAAACAAAACTACCAAACATGTGCCCAGAGAAAAAGTTAAAAGTGCAGTATCCTCCCAAGCATGGAGAAATTATCAGAGGGTAAAAAATGAAAAGAAAAGAAAACTAGAAGAGGAACATCTAAAATGAAAAAGAGAGAGAATACAAAAGAAAGGAAAAATTTTAAGTCAAACAAAAAGAAAAGGACTGTCAAGCCAAGTAGCACTAGTAGTTAAAAAGACGAGACGCAAGAAGTTGTTGAAATGCCGTCTAAGGCCTAAAGAAGAATTCATAAGTGATATTGAGAACGATACACTTAAATTTATTGGGTGTCACTTTTGTGATCACTGGTACCACTTAAAATGCACGTGCCTCAGTGAATTATCGTACGAGGAACCTGCTAAACAAGTGCTTATGTGTCCTGAATGTGCTTAATGAACTTCATATTAAAGGGTTAATGTCATAGCTAAACATAAATATCAATGTAAATATAAATGTAAATATAAATAGGCCTATATATTAGTTTTAAATAGGCTAGTCTAGGCCGAGGCACATTTTTCTTAGTTTATGGTAAATATCATACAAGAAGTCTTTTTTCCCGTATCGCAATATATTTTCCACCAGGCCTGCTTCTAGCCACATAGGTTTGGGGGGGCATAGATATGTTAGGGGGGCAAGTCATTAAAAATCTCTTACACATATCTAAATTGTGTTTTTTTGTGTTGAGGTCTGAAGGGGCCACGAAAAGTTTAGAAGGGCCAGGCCCCCTAGCTCCCTCTAGTTGCGGGCCTGTTTTCCACGTAGTTTTTCTTTGTAGGAACTCTGAGTGCAATATATTTGTCCCTTAATTTGCTACTGAGGAATTGATCTCTAAAATTCCATTAAAAAAGTCAATTCTATAGTGTGGCTGAGTACCGGTTAAAGTAATGGCTAACCTTTGGTTTTCATAGGCCGACTACTGTTTTTTTCAGGGTTTCTGGTACTTTCTTTTTCCTGTGTAATTATTTATAAAAGATTTCCTATGCGAGCTACACAAACGTAAAATTTAAACACTGTCTTTCTAATGACATATGCAGTAAAAGTTATTAGTAAAAAATGATTTTTTTATACTTTAACAAAGTTGAAAATCTCCTTAAATGATCGACTATTGGCACATTTACCCTATTACTTGAGATGCAAACTATAGTTGCAATTTTTTGAAGGAATGTTGCCTAACTGGAAAGTAGAACTTTACTTATTGTTTTGTCTGTGAAACATATGCTTGTTTAGCTTTATTTGAAAGTGTTAATTTTGCCAAAAATATTGAACGTTGGAAAACCACAATAGCATTTCCTTATACGGGCCAAAAAAAAGAGAGCTGATATTTCTAAAGGAGGCAATCGTAACAAAAACGGATAGGAGATAAACATAAATCGAAAATGTTATTGTTGAAAACATTTTCATTGATTTGGTCTTCTGCCTCAGGCACTGACAAGGTCAGAAAAATATTGTCTATTACGTTTAAAATTGCCTAAAGGAAAGTTAAACAGAATACCACAGATCTTATCACTCAGTAATCAGTTGTGAAGTGCTCCCTTGTAGTCAAACAACATATATCGAAATAACGTGTTTTCTGCCTCTTAGCAAATAAGAACTATTATCTTACTAGCTCTTGGAGTAACCAACTGCGCATGTCGCTTAATAGCTTCAACTAAAAGGGGTGCTCATTCAACGTGCAACTCTTGAAAAGGGTAGAAGTCAGAAATGGCTGAGAATAGAAAAGAGCGTGTTCTTGCTTTAGTGCAAGAAGGCTATTGCGCTTCACAAGCCGCTGAAAGGTGTGGAGTTTTACCAAGAACAGCACACAAGTTGATAAAGCGTTTTCGAGAGACTGGAGAAACTATGCGGCGCCGAGGTAGTGGTAGGCGTCGTGTGACGACACCTGAGCAGGATGCTCAGCTTGTTGCTGCTGCGCGACTTAATCCCAACATGACCGCCAGACAACTTCGGCACGCATTAGATTTTCCAGGCTCTCGAGATACTGCTGTACGGCGTCTTAGGGAAGCTAATCTTCACGCCTGTCGTGCTGCGGTGAAAGAATTCCTCTCGGAAGAGCATATAAGACGACGGCTTCAATTTGCGGAAGAAAATGTGAACCGTGATTGGAGAAATGTTGTCTTCACAGATGAATGAACATTTTCTTCCTCAAATAATGGCCCAGTAGTCGTGTATCGTCCGAGAGGCTCCAGGCATGATCCCAAATACGTTTTCCACAAACGTCACTGTGGACGCGTATCTGTATCTGTTTGGGGTTTCATGACATCACAGTGTCTTGGAGTACTCCATAGGGTAGAGGGGCGTCTTACAGGTGAGCAATATTTACATATCCTTCGGGATGTTGTGTTGCTATCTGTGCGTTTTATCTACCCCGATGGAGTAATCCAGTTTCAGCACGACAGGTCTCCGGTTCATATGTGTCAATTAGTTCAGAATTGGCTCTCGCGGCAGGCTGATTTAGAGGTCCTAGATTGGCCACCGCGTGGAGCCGATATGAATATAATTGAGACAGTATGGGCAGAGGTCAAAAGGATGATGAAGGAGAATTGGCCTAACCCGCCTCCACCCACAAAAAATCAACTATGGGAAATCGTTGAAAACAGCTGGAAGGAAGTCTCCCGTAGTGAACGCTTTCTCCGCAGTCTTACCGAAAGCATGCCCAGAAGGCTCCAGGCAGTCATCGATGTAGAAGGTCATTGGACCTCCTATTAGACACTTATATATAATCAGCCCGTTTCAGGGCTACGTATTCCCTTCCATTCTTTTTTTGAATGCCAATGAAAATGTATCTACGTCACTTTCACTGTTAAACAATGAAAATGAAAAAAAAAACATAATAGCAGTGGACAAGACTCGATCGTGCGAACTTGTGTATTGTAATCTCTCACTTATCCCCTGAGCTACGAAGTAACACGTAGATTTTTTTGAAAAATATATTAGTAGTTCATAACAACACACTCCCTTTTTATGTAATTCATGTGCCCCTTGCTGCTATCGATGGCGTGAAAACAAAATGCTACACATTACCCCATATCATTTCACCAGTAGATTGCTGTTTTCTGATAAGTTAAAACAGGATTCCTGGATATCTAAGCGAAAAATGTATTTCTTTTTCATGTATTCTACGAAAAACCTAAAGAGTAAACAAAATCGAGACAAGCAAGTTTCTCGAACAAACCACTCAATGTATCAGTGTCATTGCAAACAACGTCTCGCTGATGTAATGAATAACAACATGTAGTAAAGATCATGGGGTCTTCAGATCAAATACAGCTTGTCATATGGTTTCGTTTTCTTCAGCACAATAGATTTTTTTAAACAATTATCCAGTCATGTGAGAAAAACAAATTTTGCAGAAATATAACATTTCGTTTTGAGAGGCGTATTAGCACGAATAAATAATTTTATTTCTTGCAATCCAAACCGTGAAGAATGAGCTAATGAATAGCGTTTATGGGTCTTTCCATAAGCACCATCCAGTGTGTTATCGTCGGCAACGTTACGTTTTTTCTTTTCTTTATTTCTCGTATTCGCGCATCACATTCTGTTTTTCAATGATTTCTAATGCTAAATGTTTAATCCGCTGTTACTTCGTTCGTCGTTTTCACTTCCACCTACAAAATTAGATTTAGGCATAGCTGACTATCCTCTAATTTGTATCGAAGTTTTGTCAAGTTTCTAGTGAACGTCAGCTAACCATTTTCTTCCAAGTACTAAATGTATTCAAATATTTATTTCAAACGGCTGATTTGATTTCCCGTGATGATCGGACAGACAAAAACGACGTCACTTTACATATTGAACGCCTTATTTGGAACTTGCCCCATTTCCCCCTCAAAAGTGGATTTTTAAGGACAACGGAAGATGGGATCACATATTTTAAAATAAGGTGTTTATATCCATCTGTTCCTCTTACGACATATGTGTTAATGAATCCGACTGGACCAAATGCTAAATACCGTATATTTAAAAGATAATTTCAAGTGCTTCATCCGTTTTGCTGTGAAGACAAAACACAATCTCGATGTCATCATTCTTAAATATTGAGCAAAAACGATACAAATTGCCCCTCTTCTCCATTTAGTACCGAAATTTCTAAACACGGTCGGACACGTGCACACTCGTTTTAATAAGGAATTTATGTATCATATTTCATCTCACAAACGTGAGAGATTCTATTTTTGGCATACATTTTAACCCCCTCTCTTCTGTTTGGATACGCATTTCAATAAAAATGGCGTGACAACAACTCAGTCCGAGGTAGGTGTTAACTATGTTAATAACATTCATTTCAAACGGTTCAGCCATTTTTCGTTATGATAAAAAACGTGTTTTTAATTTATATACTATGCAAATATAGGTTAATAGTATTGTTCTGTATTGTTATTTATTTATTTAAGTTATTTATTGATATAAAATTGAGGTGTTACGTTTAATGTTTAACAATACCTAGCATTTACCATGTTATCAACAGTGAAGTAGCGAATTTTGTGTCTAATATTTATATTATATTCAATTTAATGTGTCACGCTAGTAGCAAATTACGCATAAATGCTAAAACATTGTTCACTTTCAGTTCTCAAGAGAATTTCTTTCCTGTCTTTCTATTATGTTGTCAATAGCTTACAAAACACTGGCATCAGACTTTTGCAATTATATTTTTTAACGCTTTTCCCATATACTTACCTGAAAATTTAACCTTAATCGACCCTTACCGGGAATCGAACCCGAGACTACAAGAACCAAAAACACTCGCGCTAGCAACTAACTAACTCTATGGCCTATGAAACCCGGAGGTTCAATGCCGCGTTCACAAAAGCTCTCCACTGACTTCTATCCTTAGTTAACTGCATCCAGTTTCTACTTGGTATTCCAATCTCTGCGAGATCCATCTTAATATTGTCCTCCCATCTGCGCCTAGGTCTTCTTAATGGTCTTTTTCTTATTGGTCTCCCAGTCAAGACTTTGAAAGCGTTTCTACTTTCTTCCATCCTAGCTACATGGCCCGCCCACCTAAGCCTCCTAGACTTAACGACCCTAACAATGTTGGGTAGACCATATAAATTATGTAGTTCCTCGTTATGAAGTTTCCGCCATTCCCCATTCCCGTTCCTCTTGGTTCCGAATATTCTTCTCAGGATCTTGTTCTCAAATACTTTCAGTCTATGTTCTTCCCTCAGAGTAAGTGACCAAGTTTCGCAGCCATACAGAACAACAGGCATAATTACCGTTTTGTATATTTTAAGCTTCAAATTCCTCGACAGAATTCGCGACGACAAGAGATTTTGAACGGAATAGTAACACGAATTCCCTGCTTTTAGTCGAAATTTAATTTCTTCGTGAATATGATTTTCCTCTTTTAATATTGATCCTAGATATTTGAAACTATCCACTTTATCAAAAGTATTATTTAATATTTTAACGCATCCATAATTTGCTGTATTCCGGTCCCGACGGACTTCCATGTATTTAGTTTTATCTGCATTTACATCTAAACCCATGTCCCTGCAAGCGTTTAATAAGATCTCTGCATTTCTTTCTATTGTTCTCCTATCATCCCCTATTAAATTTACATCATCAGCATATGCCATTACCTGGTGAATACCGTTCAACTCTAGGCCCTGGTTGCTATCTTTGATTTTCCTTATTGATTTCGCGCTAGCCACTAGACTTTTTATTTTTATTCCACGTTAATTAGTAAGCCCACGTTTCATATAGCCTCGCTGTTGAAAGTGTAACGTGAATATGGACTAGACCGAAATTAATTATTGGTGTCCATTTCAGGATCACTCAGTATTATGTTTTTAAGTGTTAGAGTGTTACAAAATCCAACAATTTTCAGTGCCTTATTAAACAACATTTTTTTTAAAAAAAAAAGTCTTGAATGTGTATTCACGGATACAATAAGAATAAAAATCACTATTAGAAACAAACATTTGCAGTAAAAGGAAAAGCAAAAACTATTTGTGTAATAAAAATGTATATCTTTGTCAAAATATTTGTGACTTGGTGTAATCTATATTCACGTAACATTCCTCCACTAAAAACATGCTACCGAGTGATCCTGAAATGGACACCAGTAAAAAATTTTGGTCTAGTCTATATTCACATAACAATAGGAACAAGAAACTAAAAATCAACTCAACACTACTTTTATACCACCAATAGCAGCAAGGGGCAGACGATACTATCCCGAAAAAATGCATTTATTCCTTTGACCCGCATTGCAAAGCATTGGACAATTTGCAACATCAATTAGAAAAGCTTGAAGAGAAAAAATCTTTATGGACAATAAGTTTCTTACATACAATATTCAATTATAAAATGCCTACTACTTATCTTTCTTATTTAATTTATGGAGCGCGATGGTTCACTGGTAGAGCGCTTACCTTTGGTGTATGCGGTCTCTGGTTTTATTCCGTCCAAGTAAGCTTGTGGTGGACAACATTATGTCCGTGACTTTTCGCAAAGCATGTCCTTTTCCTTCCACTTTCTCATTCCACCAATTGTTATATAATTTTTCTTACTTTAATTATCTTCTCCCTTAGCCTAAAATAGCAGGATTCTAGAATACTGGTCCGTATACCAATTGAGTGGTGATGAAGAAAGCAATCAACCTGGTTAACCTGCCTTCACTCGCTATCGCTTGCTCGACATTACTATATGAATTGTGTATTGAGATTTGATAAAGAAAAGAACCAAACTGGTTACTAATCCAAATTCTCCTTTATGTGAGGACCAGCAATCTAGAACCTTCCCGCCTAAAGGGCGTAATAGTGGGATGTTAAATATTTCATTTCATTTTCTAATTTAATTTAGCTCTTCCACATAATATTTTATCTAATATAATAATAAAATATTATCAAGTGCTCGCAAAGCTGGGAGCGATCTCGGAATCTACCGTAATGTGCGGTAATCTTATTAAATATGTTTCACTACTAGATCAGTTGTTGAATGTTTCATAATGCTATACTCAATTCCATAAACATTCAAGCGAAATAAGTAAAATTGGTGAGATTGACAATTTAAACCGCACAGTATTGCAAAGCTGGCGGTGTAAATATTTACTTCATTACGCAAACTCTGTTTCAAATACACCCATTATTATACAGTTCATTTTCATAAACTTGTTCTTATAGCAACTATATCATTTCCTATTTAAATTCAATTTATAGATAATTTTGTGTTACATATCAGCTGATACTCATGCTATAAACTATACAATAAGTTAACATTCGATGTAAATAAATAAGAAATGTATAATGTTACAGATTCTGGAATTGCAATTTAATTCAATTTTAAACTGTATACATTTTCTATATGATTGTTTAATTTACTTTATAAAAAATCCAGATTATGATTTACACTAACTGTTTTAATTAAAAATACAATCTTATACAGGGTGCGGGGAAAGTCCCGGAACGGTCCAATATCTCGCGAAATATACAGATCAGCAAAACAAAAATAACACGTGTTAAACAGTTTTGAAAAATCTATCCAATGATACCAAACGCAACCCTCCATTCCCACACGGGGGGTAACTTTAAAATTTTAAATGGAAATCCCCATATTTTGTTGCACATTTGGATTCTTCAGAATAAGTAACCGTGATTTGACCCAAAATTGAAATCAGTGCCTTCACGGATAGCACTTGAATCGACACATAAAAAATGGAGGCGGCAAATCTTTATGAAAATGTGGCCTCTCAGTGTCGAGCTCTGGGCCATGCAGTTAGCTTACGGGACTGCGGCATGAAAGGTCGTGAGTTCGATTCCCACGCAGAGTAAATTTTTTATGTGATTTTTTTACCCACATAACGAATTCATACATTTTAACTTCCGTAAAATAATGCATTTGTCCATATTTATTAATTTGCAAATACAAATGGTGACAAAAATGGCTTATTTTTGTTGTAAATAACCCTACTACTAAGAACTACTTCATAAAGCTACTTTGCAAAACAATTATCGATATTGTATTCCATGTAACTTCATCTTCGCACACACTGTTTTCAATTTTTGATCAAACCACTATCACTTTTTTTGGAGAATCCAAATATGAAATAATTAATAGGGGTTCCCATTTAAAATTTTAAAGTTATCCCCCGTAGTCCCCAAGGAGGTAGGGATAGGTGATTGCCTTTTCTATCATTGGATAGCTTCTTTAAAACTATTTAACATGTGTTAGTTTTGTTTTGGTGATATTTATACTTCGCGAGATATTGGACCGTTCCGGGAATTTTTCCGCACCCTGTATACAGTATTTTCTCTCTCTCTTTCGCACTCTCACTCTCTATATTACAACTGAGTGTTGCAATAGGTATCAAGAACATGAATAATTTTCATTTTGGACGTATGGTTTAAGGTTGGTATTCAGATCACAAATCTGTTCTCATTATAACGGATGTGGTATTAACGTTAATAAGGATCGTTAACGTTCCACATTTTAGTGTCTTCGTATATAGCCTAATTGATAAACATAGTGAATAAATGTGACTGAGCTTTGAAAAGTGATTGTTCATCTGGTCTTGTGTTTTTAAGCACTTCAAACTAGACATTTATATTTTAAAAAAATATTTCACTATATTGAAAAAAAAAGCATTCCGGACTCAGGCTCGAACTGCCACCCTTCGGTTCTAGAATTTCAATAGCATTGCTAAACCCGCTTGGCCACGCAGGCATGTTACGAAATAACGCGTTCTGATATTAGAAACAGAATCGCTCCAAGCGCAGGTTTACACTTGGAGTTTTAAATAGCAATTTTATGTTTTTTTCAGTAATTTCAACTGAAAATATTGATTGATTTTCCATATTGGAACTTCACGTGAAGTGTGAATTGTATGTTCATCTCAAATATACATTATTTTCTGTTCCTTCAATTTTACGTATTTGTGAGTGCTCCTAATACCTGTGAACTGTACGGAGTGAATTTCCCTCGGGATATTCTTCGCGTAATTATCTGACAGACTAAAGTTTCATAACAATCACAGTTTTTTGCTTATAATTTTCTTATTTTGCTTTATTTTATCACAAAAATCATAAATAAATAATCAAAAAATAATATATAAACAATAATAATAATTTATTAAGGAAAGCACAAAGAAGCGATAATATATTAAGAAAACTGAGTTATTAATAAAACTGTGGAAGTTACAGTATATGCGAACAATTTATTGCGGATGAGGATACATACGAACTGCTGCTATTTCACACGATAACTTCGGACGAATGCGAATTTTTTAATTCTGCTTTTCCAATAAATAAGTAGAGTGACTTCTCTCCAGGGAGTACCCCTAAATGGTAGCCCCCCACCATGTCCAATTGAATCACAAATTGCCGCAAACGTTTGTACATTGTTTGTACAGAAATGTGCAGGCGAAATTTTCGTTTGTACACAATTAGGGGCGCCGTCAGAACGAAAACAAAGTGGGAGGGCTGTCTACATGGAAGCCCCCTACCATGCCTAATTCAATTACAAATTGTCGCAATCCTATGTACGTCGTTTGTACAGAAATGTGCAGGCGAAATTTTCGTTTGTAGACAATTAGGGGCGCCGCCAGAACGAAAACAAAGCGGGGGCAGTCTAAGTGGTAGTCCCCCACCATGTCCAATTTAAGCACAAATTTTCGCAATCGTTTCTACATCGTTTGTACAGAAATGGGCAGGCGAAATTTTCGTTTGCACACAATTAGGGGCGCCGCCAGAACGAAAACAAATTGGGGGGTGTCTAAGTGGTAGCCCCCCACCATGCTCAATTCAATCACAAATTGTCGCAATCGTTTGTACTTCATTTACACAAAAATGTGCAGGCGAAATGTATGTTATTACACAATTAGGGGCGCCGCCAGAACTAAAACAAATTGGGGGCTGTCAAAGTGGTAGCCCCCCACCAACATGTCCCATTCAATCACAAATTGTCGCAATCGTTAGTACTTTGTTTCTACAGAAATGTGCAGGCGAAATGTATGATTGTACACAATTAGGGGCGCCGCCAGAACAGAAAATTGGGGTCTGTCTAAGTGGTAGCCCCTCACCATGTACAATTCAACCACAAATTTTCGCAATCGTTTGTATTTCGTTTGTACAGAAATGTGCAGGCGAAATGTTTATTTGTACACAATTAGGGGCGCCGCCAGAACTAAAAAAAATTGGAGGCTGTCAAAGTGGTAGCCACCCACCAATATGTCCTATTCAATCACAAATTGTCGCAATCGTGTCTACTTAGTTTGTACAGAAATGTGGAGGCGAAATTTTCATTTGTACACAATTAGGGGCGCCGTCAGAACAGAAAAAAATGGGCGCTGCCTAAGTGGTAGCCCCCCCCCCAATGTCCAATTCAATCACAAGTTGTCGCAATCGTTTGTGCATCGTTTGTGCAGAAATGTGCAGGCGAAATGTTTGTTTGAACAAAATTAGGGGTGCCGCCAGAACGAAAACAAAGTGGGGATCTGTCTAAGTGGTAGCCCACGACTATGTCCAATTGAACCACAAATTGTCGCAATCGTTTGTACTTCGTTTGTACAGAAATGTGCAGGGGAAATGTATGTTTGTACATAATTAGGGTCGCCGCCAGAACGAAAAGTAATTGGGGGCTTTCTGAGTGGTAGCCCCCACCAACATGTCCTATTCAATTACAAATTGTCGCAATCCTTTGTACTTCGTTTGTACAGAAATGTACAGGCGAAATTTTCGTTTGTACACAATTAGAGGCGCCGCCAGAACAGATAATTGGGGTCTGTCTAAGTGGTAGCCCCTCACCATGTCCAATTCAACCACAAATTTTCGCAATCGTTTGTATTTCGTTTGTACAGAATTGTGCAGGCGAAATGTTTATTTGTACACAATTAGGGGCGCCGCCACAACGAAAACAAAGTGAGGGTCTGTCTAAGTGGTAACCCCCGATCATGTCCAATTCAATCACAAATTGTCGCAATCGTTTGTACGTCGTTTGTACAGAAGTGTGCATGCGAAATGTTTGTTTGTACACAATTGGGGACGCCGCCAGAACGAAAACAAAGTAGGGGCTGTCTAAGTGGTAGCCCCCACCATGTCCAATTCAATCACAAATTATCGCAATCGTTTCTACGTCGTTTGTACAGAAACGGGCAGGTGAAATGTTTGTTTGTACACAATTAGGGGCGCCGCCATAACAAAAACAAAGTGGGGCTGTCTAAGTGGAAGCCCCAACCATGTCCAATTCAATCACAAATTGTCGCATTAGTTTGTACACAATAAGGGCGCCGCCAGCACGAAAACAAAGTGGGGGTTGTCTAAGTGGTAGCCCTCCACCATGTCCAACTGAATCACAAATTGTCGCAATCGTTTGTACTTCGTTTGTACAGAAATGAGCAGTCGAAATATTTATTTGTAAACAATTAGGGGCGACGCCAGAACGAAAAAAAGTGGGGCTGTCTAAGTGGTAGCCCCCGACCATGTAAAATTCAATTACAAATTGTCGCAATCGTTTGTACGTCGTTTGTACAGAAATGTGCAGGCAAATTTTTCGTTTGTACACAATTAGGGGCGACGCCAGAACGAAAACAACGTGGGGGCTGTCTAAGTGGTAGCTCCCCTACCATTTCCAATTCAATCACAAATTGTCGCAATCGTTTATACGTCGTTTGTACAGAAATGTGCAGGCGTAATTTTCTTTTGTACACAATTAAATTCGCCGCCAGAAAGAAGATAATGTGGGGTCTGTCTAAATGGTAGCACCTCCATCATGTCCAATCAATCACAAATTGTCATAATCGTTGTTCATCGTTTGTACAGAAATGTGCAGGCGTAATTTTCGTTGTACACAATTAATGGCGCCGCCAGAACGCAAACAAAGTGGGTACTGTCTAAATTGTAGCCCCACCGTATCCAATTCAATCACAAATTATTTCAATCGCTTGTACATTATTTGCACAGAAATGTGCAGGCGAAATTTTCGTTTGTACACTAGTAGGGGCGCCGCCAGAACGAAAACAAAGTGGGAGACTATATAAATGGTAGAAACATTAAAAAAAATGTGTCACATTCATGGAGTATTTTTCTAACAGGACGTTGTTCACACTATTGTGTCGTTTGGTATGTTCACACTATCGTGTGATTCACTATATTGATCTTATTCTAACTATGATGGAATTAATTTTTTTTGTTTTTTTTTTTATATTTATATTTATACTAACAATCATTATTGCTGAGTTAGTTTATCACTCCTCGGCTCTTATTATTAAACTTATTCATTATTTCTTACGTAAGCTCAATCCTTATGAGAATTCTTTTCCTTTCTATCTTGCGCAGAAACCGTTATTCTTATCTCGTACAGGAAATTGATAAGTGGAAGATATAACAAATTCACAAAGTAGACTGTTAAAGGGAAAATTACAACACAGTATTTTGTTTTATTTGAACATCTTCATCAAACTCACTTTGCAGAAACTATAGAATGCATGGTGAAGTATTTTGGTGCATTCAGCATTCTGATTTACGAGCAGAGTTGCTGACTGCCCGGTATTTGCTGTGATTTTGATTAAGGCCGGTGACCGGTACAAACTTATTATTTGCCCCCTTCTGACCGGTATTTTGGAATCTGCAATCCAGGATATAACATTGAACATCGAAATTTTTCAACAGTGCCTTTACAAACACAAATTTCCGTTGTATTATACATTGTCGATATTTTTTTAATGTATGGCAGTTTTTTTTATTTATTTAACATAAGAAATTTGATAACACTTATATTTTATTGTAAATAATTTTATACATTTATTGAGAGTACAAAATGATCTTTGAAAGCAATTTCCTTTGTTTGAAGTGTAAGTTTATAGAGTAAATTTCATTTTATGAATCAACTATTGTTACATAAAGATTACTATCCAGTATTATTCATCTGTTTCGATAATTTTAAACAAGTGGCAATTGCTGGTAAATACAATAACGATTAATACAGTTATTCAGTTTGTCATTTGTACAGAGAATTTTGAGGGTGTGCCGGTAATTTTGTTTTCCTGAGTTGGCAACCTATTTACGAGGTTTTGTTTCAACTCTGCTACGTAGTGGCTCCGTACTGACACTCCGCATGCAAATAAGTATGTAAGGCTACCATACGCCCCGGTTTCTTAAAATTTGTCCCGGTCTGCAGAAATTTTCCTTCTTGTCCTGTTTTCTTTATTATTATTAATTACATATCAAAATTTCTGAAAAGATAATAAAATCGAATAATTCCTTTTGCTTTCAATTCCGACAATACTATAGAAACAATTTCAATTCTAATCTTTATTATTATTCCAATCGCTGCTTCCCCGGATATAACATGCAATGTTTAAATCCTCCTAAGTGGCACTCTTATCACTAAAAGTAAAAATGTATACCCCGAGGTGGCAACAAATTCTTGTGACGTTGCAGACCACCCCCGAAAACACATTTTTCTGCTTCAGAAAAAACATTATAGTGCTCTCAAACGGGTCGGGTCGGGTTGTCAGGTCGGGTCAGTCGGGTTAGCTCGTGTCGGGTCACTCGGGTCGGGTCATCACATTCTTCACTTATTTTGAAATACTATAAGGAGCTTTGTTGTAGAATTCAATTCGAAGTTGGTGAATGAATGATAATTGTGACTAATTGTAGGTGAAATAGTAATAAAATTTTAATTTAACCCTATATTAACTAATTGGCATTGTAATTGTAATCAATATTACTACTGACTTTTTTCCTTTCTGCGGTTTTAGGTCAAGTTAAATGTCACATTAAGTGAAATTGAAAGGAAATATCTAGTTAACGTCCCACGTTATGCACCAACGCTAAGAGAGACAGTGATGATGAGAAATAATTGAAGTGGTTGAATGAAGAAAGTGGGAGGAAATGGGAGAACACCGAGAAATCCCATGCACACGGTGTTTGTCCACCAGAAAACTTACTTGGTACGAGCTGGAATCAATACCCATGGACCTTCGGGTCAAACATCTGCCTTTGGGCAGTACACATTATTATTATTATTATTATTATTATTATTATTATTATTATTATTATTATTATTATTATTATTATTATTATTATTATTATTATTATCATAACTTTAAGAGTGCCTAAGAAAGTTCCGCCGCCTTTTCACCAACAACTTCGAATATTGATATGTAATCTAAGACGTACCTGGAATATCAAAAATCGTCTCCATCAGCCTCGACGACCTTCTGCCGACGTTCTGGAAGGCTATGGATTCCATCGCAGTCGAACTTGGTGGCACTTGAAGTGAAGGAGGTATCAAGTGCATATTGAACCTCTACTAGTGATTTGAATTGGCGTTCTCTAAGGTGATTGTCTAAGGAATGGAGCAGGTGATAATCGGACGGTACAATGTCCGTGGAGTATGGCGGATCCAATAGTGTTTTCCATCCAAGGCGTGGAATGGTGTACTGGGTCATTTTAGCCACGTGGGGCTTAGCGTTGCCTTGTAACAGGAGGACCCCTTTGCGATTCAGAACTGCTGAATCCAGACAGTACACAGTGACAGTACACAGTTGCATTGATGATCTGACCAGCTGGTAGCAGTTCCCGATGGACGATGACTCGAGCAGTCCACAAAATGCACAGGAGAACCTTATTCTAGTGTAGTGCCGGCTTGGGCTGTTTTTGAACCGCTTCATGGGAAGCTAACCAACGATGACGGCGCCGTGGAGCTTCGTACAGGATTCACTTCCCATTACATCTCAACAACCTGTCCAGAAATTGCTCCTTCGTCAGACGAGACACCAAAGAAACACAGGTGTCTGCTCGCGTTGCTTTCTGGCTCCAAGTCAAATCATGTAGGACCCATCAACCCAACTTGCAGTGCTTCCCAAGTTGATGGTGCTGGCGCCGAATTGTTACTCCACTCACACTGAATTGTAGTACCAGTTCCTCACATGTCTGTCTTCGCCTCAATTGCTGCCTGAAGATCTTTATTTTGAACATCTGTTTGTCTTCCGGCACGTGGTGCGTCTTCGAGTGTTTCGTCACCGTCCTTAAACCGTCATACCACTGCACTCTCCGCGTAGTCACGACACCCTCACCAAAGGCCTATCATATCTTCCGCCCAGCGGAGCAGCAATTTGAACTCGTACAGCAAACAAGTCCTTATGACGCTCTGTGAAGGCCCCATTTTCACTCAGTCCTTACGCACGTTCACGGTGTATCTGAACAGCCACAACCAAGTGGTATGTTGGATATACTTACTAGTGTTGCTCACGAGACCAGGTTTGGGACATTCTCGTCTCGAAAATGTGTTGTGAAGGTAGTCTCGTCTCGAAAAGTGCATATGTTTCTATTAAACGAGCTCTGTCTCATCTGGTACTCCTTCATGAAAATTCTGTCTCGTCTCGTCTCGTCCAACAACTGACCTTCACCTTATATCCATTCGCATTCAACTCACGGTGTGAGGGCCAATTGAACACAGACCTCCACAAAGAGACAAAACTTTCTTGGTCACCATTCAGATTATTATTATTATTATTATTATTATTATTATTATTATTATTATTATTATTATTATTATTATTGATGCGGTAGTGATTTGACTTTCTCCGCAATAAAATATTCGCTAATTTTATGTAACGTTGCAAATATCTTCTAGATAAATTAATCAAAAAAAAAAAATAAAAGGTAATTCCCTACAGAATGATATTTCAGTGCAATTAGTTCCTTATGATTCTATCAGGCAGCAACGCTGTTTTTAAATAGGAAAATCGGAATGTTAACGTGATGAAATTTTTGTTTGTTACAAAGCAAAAAAATATTAAAAGAAGTTCTATTTACATTCCTTACTAGAAAATAATGTTGTCTTCAGAACTTCAAATTTTATTTTGACTTTCGAAGTTGATTGCCTAAATTTTAACCATGGAAATTTGGATGTGGAATAAAATAAAGAAGGTTGGCAGGGTAGAGAGGAAAACGAATTAGGAAATGCTGAAAAATGCAAGAGACGAGAGCAATATTAGACTATATAAGGAAGCGAAAAAATGGACGGATCACAAGTTTCGATCTTGCTAAGGGATTGCATTCTGAGAGATGTAGTAAAGGGGGTGATACCAGGAGTGCGAGAGTGTGTAAGAAGGTTGCAATTGATAGATTGTAATAAGGATAGTGGTACATTATGTTGGGTTGCGAGGCAGATATTAGCGGGAAATCGCAAAAATGGAAGCTTCTTACCTAGTTCACGGAAACTGGCCTGTCATTAATGGCAGAACACTGAGGAGGATAATTATACTACAAATAAAAAAGCCGAAACAATGGTTTATGCATAAGAATTGGTCAGCATCTTTTTTCTGGTGGCAGTTTTGTAAGGTTCTAGCTCTTTAAACTGGTTAGATTGTAAGGTCAGGTCACTCGGGTCGGTTGTCGGGTTAGTTCACCTCGGGTCGGTTCACTCGGGTCACTTTGGGTCGGGCCAATCGGGTCAGTTCGCGTCGGGTTGTCGGGTCAGGTCAGACAATTCGGGTCACGGGTGGGGTCGGGTCGGTCTTCAACACATATAATTTTCACGAAAATCACAATATACCACGGTTTATACCTCATTGGACTTCCAATAAAACATTTTCAATGATGTGTACACCATGTCGCCATTTTTGTATGAGGGAATTTCTAGAGAGATTTTGTGGGAAATTGATGGAGTGTAGATTCCTGTGTGTGTGTGTGTGTGATACCTTACAGGATACAAGATGCCGAGGAAGTGTGTAAATAAACCGGAAAATTTATATTATGTATGTGGGGAGCTGACATTTAAATCACAACGTCGATGTTTTACTCCACTTGTGAGGAAGTGTTATCAGTTATATTTTGATTGCTGTGTAGGAGACCAGGATAAGAATTGGGTTTCTCACTACATTTGTTGTACTTGCATGAAACGTCTGATTGAGTGGGCAAATGGTGAACGAAACATGAACTTTGCAGTACCGATGATCTGGAGGGAACCAACGGATCATTCTTCAGACTGCTACCTTTGTATGACACAGATAAAAGAAATAACTAGTAAATCTAACCACATAGTACAGTACCCTAATTTGCCATCAGCAATTAGGCCAGTTCCACACAGTCCAGAATTACCTGTAACAGTACCTCCTCCTTGTCTTACGGTAAATGAGGATTACGTACTTGAGGCAACTATTGAAGTTCCAAATGAAGAAGATGATCCTACTTATGTAGGAAGCACATCTACATTGGATCCCCATCTGATAACTCTGGGTGAACTAAATGACCTCGTACGGGATTTAAAACTCTCCAAGACACAGACAGAACTTCTTGATTCTAAACTTAAGGCTGGAATCTGCTCCATCAAGACACTAAAGTGTGTATTTTTCGAAACCTTCATACAGAGTTTCAATACTATTATTCTCAAGAAAATGATTTAGTGTATTGTAATAATATCTGTGCTGTGATGGATACACTTGGACATGCACATATAAGTATAGAGTGGAGATTGCTTATTGACTCTTCGAAATCTAGTTTTAAGGCTGTCCTTTTGCACAATGGCAACAAATTTCCTTCAGTGCCTTTGGCTTATGCAACTAATATGAAGGAAACCTATGAAAATATCGAAATAGTGTTAGAAAAAATCAGTATGAGAAATATAAGTGGACCGTTTGCTGTGATTTACAAGTCATTTCTTTGTTAATGGGTTTGCAGCCTGGTTATACGAAATATTGTTGTTTCCTCTGCGAATGGACAGCAGGAAGAAAGCGGATCATTACATCAAGAAGGAATGGCCAACACATGTATTAACTCCTGGACAGAAGAATGCTGTTTATTCCTCACTGGTGAGCCCTGATAAGATAATTCTACCTCCTCTTCACATAAAGTTGGGGCTCTTCAAAAACTTTGTTAGGGCAATGGACAAAAGTAATTCAGGATTTTGCTACCTCAAGGAAAAAAATCCTCGGGTTAGTGACGCTAGGGATTTTTGTAGACCCCCAAATAAGATGTTTGATTCGTGACCAAAAATTTGAGGATCTCTTAACTCTGGTTGAGAAAGCAACTTGGTGTTCATTTAAATGTTTAACAGAGAAATTTTTAGGAAACAAGAAAGCCCCAAATTACGGTGAAATTGTGAATGATTTCTGGCAATCATTCAATGAAATGGGTTGCAACATGTCCCTTAAAGTTCACTTTCCAGACTCCCACCTGCATTTCTTTCCTGAAAACGTTGGTGCCGTTAGTGATGAGTATGGGGAACATTTTCATCAGGATATTTCCTCCATGGAGAAGAGATACCAGTGACAGTGGAGTTCAAAAATGCTAGCTGATTACTGTTGGACACTTAAAAGAGATGTTCCAGAAGCCAAACAGAAGAAAGTCGACAACTAAAACATATTAGTTGAGGTAAGTAAGTGTCCATTTATTAAGAAGATACCACTAACTTCTTTTGTATTATTTATTAAGAAGATATATAAAGGTGACACGGTGTATACATCATTGAAAATATGTTTTATTTCGAATCCAATAAGATATAAACCGTGCTTATATTGCAATTTTCGTGGAAGTTATATGTGATTGTATCTGCACTAATGAATATTGTAAAACGAACAGTACATATAGCATATTTTTTATATAAATATGTTTATTTCTCTAGATAGAATAATGCTATTCTTATGAAACTTAGAGGGCTTACTAAGTATAAATCAAGCAAACACACAATATAATTTGTGCGTTTATATACCTAAGGTACCCGAGCTACAAGTATGAAAATGGTTTTAAAAAAAAAGAAAAAGAAAAGGAATTTGAGGGGAAATTTTCCGAAAACACCTCTGTCACGGGAAAACTGAGGGTGATGGAGAAAAACTGATTGCAGATTCGAATTCTACGTGTAAAGTTCTATTAGAATCAGGTATTTTCTTCCGTGTGCCAGAGAAAAATATTTTTTTTTCGAATAGTGTAATAGGTAACATTTTCAAACTCAGCAACCGTTATTCAAACTGGTTAACGTTGATCGCAGATATTAAAAATATTCACATCCGTATATTATTTAATACAAACGAAAATTTTACCTGCACATTACTGTACAAACGATGTAGAAACGATTGATATCATTTTCCTTTAAACGGACGTGGGGAGGTGCTAGCAATTAGGCAGCCTATACCTTGTTATCGTTTTGGTGCGCCCGCAATTGTGTACAAACGAAAAATTCGCCTGCAAATTTCTGTACAAAACCGTACAAACAAGTGCGACAGTTTGTGGTGGAATTCGACATGGTGGGAGGGCTATCGGAGAGCCCATAGTTTGTTACCGTGTTGGCGGGGCCACATTTATGTGCAAACGAAAATTTCAGCTGCACATTTATGTACAAATGATGTACAAACGATTGCCACAGTTTGTGGTTGAATTGAACATGGCAGGAGGGCTACCATTTAGACATCCCCCACTTTGTTTTCGTTCTTGCGGGGCCCCTATTTGTGTACAAACGAAAATCTCGCCTGCACATTTCTGTATAACTATGTTCAAACGATTGCGACAATTTCTGATTCAATTGCACATGGTGGGAAGGCTACCATTTAGACAGCCCATACTTTCTTTTCGTTCTGGCGTCGCCCCTAATTGTGTACAAACGAAAATTTCGCCTGCACATTTCTGTACAAACGATTGCGAAAATTCGTGATTGAATTGGAAATGGAGGGCTACCATTTAGACAGCCCTCACATTGTTTTCGTTCTGGCGTCGCCGTTAATTATGCACAAACGAAAATTTCGCCTGCACATTTCTGTAAAAACGATGTAGAAACGATTGCGACAATTTGTGATTAAATTGGACATTGTGGGGGGCTATCACTTAGACAGCCCCCACTTTGTATTCGTTCTGGCGGCGCCCTTAATTATGTACAAACGAAAATTTAGCCTTCACATTTCTGTACAAACGATGTGGAAACGATTGCGACAATTTGTAATTGAATTGGACATGGTGGGGAGAGCTATCACTTAGACAGCCCCCAGATTGTTTTAGTTTTGGCGGCGCTCCTACTTATGTACAAACAAAAATTTCGCTGCACATTTTTGTACAAACGATGTAGAAACGATTGCGTTAAATTGTGATTGAATTACACATGGTGGGGCGGCTATCACTTAGACAGCCCCTACTTTGTATTCGTTCTGGCGGCGCCCTTAATTATGTACAAACGAAAATTTTGCCTGCACATTTCTGTACAAACGATTGTGACAATTTGTGATTGAATTTAAAATGGGGGGCTACCATTTAGACATTCTTCACATTGTTTTCGTTCTGGCAGCGCCCCTAATTGTGTACAAACGAATATTTCGCATGCACATTTCTGTACAAATGATGTACAAACGATTGCGACGATTTGTGCTTGAATTGGACATGGTGGGGGGCTATCACTTAGACAGCCCCCCACTTTGTTTTCGTTCTGGCGACGCCAATAATTGTGTACCAACGAAAATTTAGCCTTCACATTTCTGTAAAAATGATGTAGAAACGATTGCGACAATTTGTGATTGAATTGGACATGGTGAAGGGCTACCATTTAGACAGCACCTACTTTGTTTTAGTTTTGGCGGCGCCCCTAATTATGTACAAACAAGAATTTCGCCTGCACATTTTTGTACAAACGATGTAGAAACGATTGCGTTAATTTGTGATTGAATTGGACATGGTGGGGGGGCTATCACTTAGACAGCCCCTACTTTGTATTCGTTCTGGCGGCGCCCTTAAGTATGTACAAACGAAAATTTGTCCTGCACATTTCTGTACAAACGATGTAGAAACGATTGTGACAATTTGTGATTGAATTGGAAATGGGGGGCTGCCATTTAGACATCCTTCACATTGTTTTCGTTCTGGCGGCGCCCCTAATTGTGTACAAACGAATATTTCGGATGAACATTTCTGTACAAATGATGTACAAACGATTGCGACGATTTGTGCTTGAATTGGACATGGGGGGCTATCACTTAGACAGCCCCCCACTTTGTTTTCGTTCTGGCGACGCCCCTAATTGTGTACCAACGAAAATTTAGCCTTCACATTTCTGTAGAAATGATGTAGAAACGATTGCGACAATTTGTGATTGAATTGGACATGGTGAAGGGCTACCATTTAGACAGCCCCTACTTTGTTTTAGTTTTGGCGGCGCCCCTAATTATGTACAAACAAAACTTTCGCCTGCGCATTTCTGTACAAACGATGTAGAAACGATTGCGACAATTTTTGCTTGAATTGGACATGGTGAAGGGCTACCATTTAGACAGCCCCACTTTGTTTTCGTTCTGGCGGCGCCCCTAATTGTGTACAAACGAAAATTTGGCTTTCACATTTATGTACAAACGATGTAGAAACGAATGCGACAATTTGTGATTGAATTGGACAATGTGGTGGTCTACCACTTAGACAGCCCCCACATTTTCTTCGTTCCGGCGGCGCTATTAATTGTGTACAAACGAAAATCTCGCCTGCACATTTCTCTACAAAGGATGTAGGAACGATTGCGAGAATTTGTGATTGAATTGGACATGGTGGAGTTGCTACAATTTAGACAGCCCCCACTTTGTTTTCGTTCTGGCGGCGCCCCTAATTATGTACAAACAAAAATTTTGCTTGTAGATTTACGTACAAACGATGTACAAACGGTTGCGACAATTTCTGATTCAATTGGACATAGTGGGGACTACCATTTAGACAGTCCCCACTTGTTTTCGTTCTGGCGGTGCCCCTAGCTGTGTACAAACGAAAGTTTGGCCTGCATATTTCAGTTTAAACGATGTAGAAACGATTGCGACAATTTGTGATTGAATTGAACATGGTGTGGGGCTACTATTTAGGCAGCCCCCCACGTTGGTTTCGTTCTGCTGGCGCCCCTAATTGTGTACAATCGAAAATTTCGCCTTCATATTTCTGTATAAACGATGTACAAATGATTGCGATAATTTGTGCTTGAATAGGACATGTTGGTGGGAGCTACCATTTAAACAGCCCCCACTTTGTTTTCGTTCTGACGGCGCCCCTAATTGTGTACAAACGAAAATTTCGCCTGCACATTTGTGCACAAACGATTTAGACCATTTCCGATTGATTCTGATAAAGGGGGGCTGTCTAAATGGACGTCTCCTTTTCACCTCTACTGTAATTAAATTCTTCCTCGAGAAAATCTGTAATCAACACTGTCAGTAGCTACGTCCTCGACTAATATACCTTTACAAGTACAGCTTTATTTTCGTATATTTTTCAACAGTTAACCAATTTAAAACTATCGCAAACAAGAATATGTAGTCAACTTCTGTACTTCCTCTCGCAGGAACTCGTTCAGCGCGTGCAACAAGTAAAAACATGTTTGTCGTCTCACAAATGACAAAGGAGAAAAAAGAAAAGCAAAAGCAGCACGGCTGTGCCTGATCGCAGTCAGAGCTGACAACATAGTTTCGGTCGTCACATACGCCAATAGTCCTACAAGAGGTGAACAAGAGTTATACAGTTACAATATACGTTGTGCCACAGTAGCGCTACAGGCGGAATGTGCACGAACTACAAATGAATATGCTTCTTACAAGCATCTGTCACTGTTGCACCCTCTTTACATTCTACACATCCTTTTTTCTCCCAGTTTTTGGCCTTGACAAGCAGAAGTACCAGGTTTCCGAGTTCACAGGCATAAAGTGTTTGTGTACAGAGTACGTTTTCAGTTCTTCGAATGACTGTGCGCGCGAACAACAAGGGTGATGATCGGGCTACCGTATACGGGAGTCAGAAACACTCGGTTTCAATAATAAATGTAAAATACAAATATAGAGGAGCCTTGACAATGCCGTGAGGATATATATATGTATGTGTGTGTGTGTTAGATTATTATCTAGATCATGATCAAAGGGATTGGATAAACCGTAGTTTGCGGCTTTATCCAGTGTAAAGTTGGATTGAAGCCCATTTTATCCCGTGTATACCTGAGCGTCAAGAGGGACTATATCCCCTATAGGCCCCTTGGATCAGCCTATAATATATATATATATATATATATATATATAGGTATGTTGGTGCACCAGTAAGCTCCCAAGAGTACAGATTAATTCATTCTTGATTTTAATCTACAGAACATATGCTTTTTATTAAATATGAAAGCAAGGGGACTGCTACCCATAGATGGCTATGTGCCGTAAATAAAATTTAAACTTCAAATGGAACTGGGGTGGATCGCAGACAGTGGCTAATTTAACACGTTTGTTTATAGCGGGTGTAATGCCTGATTTAATAGCCTACTTGATATGGCCTCTGTAGCTAAGTGGACAGCATGTGTAACTGTCATTCTGTGGGTCCTCAGTTCGAGTCTCCGACCAGACTGTTACATTTTCTTCAAGGAATTAAACAATATAAATGATCATGTTTGATACTGAAAGAGATTTATCCTATGAAGGAATTAAAACCAAGACAGAAAAGGGGAAAGACGGACACTGTTTATCCTTAAATGTTAAAATTTGATTTATTTCGATGTCTTTTGCTCTTTCCTTTCCCTCTTTCCTTCTTTTCTCATTTTGTTTAGCTTTACATACTTTTTCGATCTCTGCATGATGCGTATTGTTATTTTCGTTTTGTTTGCATTAATTCCTATCTCTTAGAACTTAAAGTGAATGGAATTTCTGCATATTTATCTCGTGATTGTTTCCCTCGTGAGTTACCCCAGTTACACTTCAAGTTTGAATTTTATTTACGACTTTTAGCCATCTACGGCAACAGGTCCCATGTTTTAATTAAAAGCATTTGTTCTTGTTCTGTAGATTAAAATCAAGAATAAATTAATCTATACTTTTACTTACTGTTGTCAACATATTATATATATATATATATATATATATATATATATATATATATATATATATATATATCGGATTCATTGAGGATTAAAAGAGTTATTTCGGAAATTTACGAAACGGATCTTGAAGAAAGTCGTCGCAACAGTACTGACATCTGGTAGCGTTGTTACGTAACACACGCAATATAAATAAAGCTTCAAAACCCACCGATCCACTCTGACTCACCGACCCATTCTGCTCAGTGCGTTGTAGACAAATTCTTCTGAGGAATGATGAAATTGTCTACGTTTTACTTTCAGGGCCTACCTTTTTCTTCTTTTTTCATTTGTTTATATTGAAGAAAGAACTTCAGGCAATTGACCGTATTTGCAATTGATCATATTTATTATTACTTTCTTTCTTACAATTTTTCCTACATTATCTTAGATTAGTTACCGCGGTTTAAGATAGATTATATAAAGTCAAGTACGGTTATGTATGTTTACACTTTCGTCTCTTCCTTTTAAGATACATTCCTATCTGTTTACGTAGTCCAAAAGTAGGCATACACCTCTGCATTGTTCAACTATAACATTCTAGTTTATGAGTTTACTTGCTTTGACTCTTCTTAGCTCAAGATGTAAGTAAAAACACATTAAAACAAATAACATAGAAACTAAGTCTACCTGATGGATAACAATAAGAAATTATATAAAGTTCAATGATCTGATCAGTACGGTACTTTTTCCCTTTTTTGGTCCACCCTGTATATTATTAATAATTTATATCTTGCATTTATTAATAACTAGCTGAAATACCCACTTTTCGCAAGGGTCAGATAAAATATCTATGTAAACAAACTGAACAACGAAACGATAAAATATCGGTAATTTTCTACTACTTTAACATATCACTGCAAAACGCGCCTTGAGACACCCCTGTTTGAAATTTAAAAAGAACGTCTCTGGTCCCCAGGCGATGGGAGTTGTATTTAGAAGTCAACGCCTCTGGAAGAATCACCATTCATCTCAGCGACCGTGAAAACTAAGGATTTGACACTAATATAGGTCATTTTGGATTATTTTTACATGTTTCGGTATCCCCCGGTGACTCCGGACCGCATACAATGGTAGCTGATTTTGAGTAATCGCTAATGGAAATGTCACCATTGATTTAAGCAACCGTGAAAACTATGGATTTGACACTAATATCGGTCATTTTGGATTACTTTTACGTGTCTCGGTGTCGCCCCCCCGTGACTTCCGGCCCTTAGCCGAATGGGGTGATGCGCTCGGAGTTTCACCATTGAGCTTAGCGACCACGAAAGCTATGGATTTGACACTTATATCGGTCATTTTAGATAATTGTTACATGTCTCGGTAACCTCCCCCATGTGACCCGGGCCCGCATACAATTTCACCTGAATTTGCAAGTCATCGCTAATGAAAGTGTCACCATTGATCTCAGCGACCGCGAAAACTTTGGATTTTATACTCATATCTGTCATTTTGGCTGATTTTTACATCTTGGTTACCCTCCCCACACACACATGTGACCCTCGGTCCGCATACAATAGTAGCTGAATTTGCAAGTCATCGCTAATAAAAGTGTCACCATTGATCTTAGCGACCGCGAAAACTATGTATTTGACACTAATATTGGTCATTTTGGATTACTTTTATATGTTTCGATATTTCAGCCCCCCACCCGGTGACCCCTGGCAAGGAGCCGAATAGCGTGAATTGGGAAGTTTATTGCGAGAGGAGCTTCATTATTGATTTCAGCGACCGCGAGAACTATGAATTCGACACTAATATCGGAAATTTTCTACTACTTTTACATGTCCCGATAAACGCCCCCCTGGTTCAAATTTTGTGAAAAACGTTTAACTTTGATCTGGAGCGTGGACCAAGGTATTTGTGACTAAAATTTGGCAACTCTCGGTGTATTTTTCTGGTTCCCAAGCCGATTCCGGTAAAAGCCCCCCTGAGACCCCCGCTGTTTCGAAATTTGAAAAAACGGCTTCGTCTTGATCTGGGGCCTGGGCTAGGTACCCCTGACCAAAATTTGGTAACTCTCGGTCTCCTCGTCTGGTTCCCAGGCCGCACACAGACAGACAGACAGACAGACAGACTACAAACAAACACACAAACACTTTATTTTATTTATATTAGATAAAGAATTAATATACTGCATATCAGCTCTCCAACTTGAACGGCTTGCGAGATACTAAATTTTTCGCAAAAATTCGGACCCTCTTAGAATATGTAATATAATGAAATCGATACGGAATTTATGATAACTTCCTAGTTGAGATTGAGGCTTAAGTATATACCAAAAATCATTTCATTTGACTGCAATTTGGATATGATGATCATGCACATAATCACATTCAATTTTTTATATAATAATTCATATATTACACATGATTCAAAAATTTTCCTAGTAGTTAGCTCCTCTACGAAATCACAGGCTGCGTCTCAAATAAGTCCTATTGCTATTATTACAATTGCAAATATCAATATCTAAAATTGCCTGAAGTTCTTTTGTCAATAGAAACAAATGAAAAGAAAAAGGATGCCTTGAAAATAGACAAATTCACCAGTGTTCAGAAGCTGTCTACAATGCACTGAGCAGAATGAGTCTGTGGGCCGTAATATGTTGTTAAGTCAGAGTGGGTCCTGTTGGGTGGGGGGTTGCAGTGGGTCACGTTCTGTTGACCCGCGGCCCCACGACCCGCTCCATCTCTGGACTGTACATACGGATAAAACAATCATATATATATATTTTAACCTTCTTGATTTTACTGAACCTTCACTAATTTAAGATAATTTACAAAAAATTCGAGAAAGCAATTATTAATAACATATATAAAAATATAGAAATGTATTTTGAAGGAAAAAGTAATTAGTGTACTCGAGACTCGAACTCGAGTTGCCTACTCAATAAGCAGTCACCTTACCGACTTATCCATGGCACAACGTGCAACTTGTCGTTTCGAAGCTTTATTTCTAATGTGTGGGTTACGTAACACCGCTACCAGATGTCAGTAGTGGTTCCATCACCAACTTGAAGACACATTTTGAGGTTACAAAATCACTCTTTTAACCCCCATTAATCCGATTTTTATATACCTCTCTCTCTCTCTCTCTCTCTATATATATATATATATATATATATATATATATATATATATATATATATACATTGACAACAGTAAGTAAGAGTATAGATTAAGTTATTCTTGATTTTAATCTACAGAACAAATGCTTTTAATGAAAACATGTGCTTGTTACCGTAGATGGCTAAAGGCCGTAAATAAAATTCAAACTTCCAGTGTAACTGGGGTAACTGCCGACAATGGATGATTTAAGACGTTTGATAACAGCGCGAGTAATGGCTGGTTTATAAACGCAGTTACTATAGCGTGTGTATGTAAGTGGTTACAGCGTCTGAGTGTCATTCTAAGGGTCCAGGGTTCGAGTTGTTACGGTGAAGGGTTCAGCCGTTCTATTACGGTTCCGGGGTTTTAGCAGCATTGCGCTGCAGAGTGCACACCGTCCTTAACCGGCCTCCGTGAAGAACTCCCTATTCCCTGCCCGCAAATAATACAGCTTTGCACTATTTTATTCACGGGTACGGAAAGTTCGTCCCCACGACGATCGCTTAAGGAAGGTGCGATACACCTCACCGTTACGGTCCAGATTCGGACGGGAACCACCTGGGCGAAGATCTAAGACGTATTGCGAAAATAGACGATAGCATCGCCTACTTTCAAGAACCATGCGCAGGTTATCCAACAATCACCTTCTTATTACGTCATGCAATCTGTAAAAGAAAAACTGACAAATTTATATCTTATTGTGCCATTTATTTAAAATGAATAAACGTACCTGAGATAAACAATCTTTCCCTTACATTATTCGCCCCGTTTACGTAATGAGTTCATAAGTGCACTTTATTACTCACTTCGTTATATTGTCCGCCATGGCTTGATGAAAGACGTGATCACATTTTAGGTTGGAACACTATATATCCGTCGAATCCACTGACCAAGATCGTCCTTTCTTCCAATATTGAGAATTTAGTAGACGGTTATTGCAAGTGAACACATTGATGGCATTATGTCGTGGTTTTGATAAGGAGTTGGCTAGTTTTGCAAAATTTTTGTGTTGGTCGATTACTACATGTCCGTTGCGTTTTAGTACCACCTTCCAAGTTCTTTGTGTTTTCTTTTAATCTCCAACACGCCCCCTCGTTGTTATAAAATACCACTTGGGGCTAATTTGTTTTGATAATGAGTAGCATAAGAATTGCCAAAATGTTCAAGTTAATAATACTGCTTTCGTTAATAATTTCTACATATTCGAAGACAGTGATGAATGTCTAAATTACAAGGTGACTAATATTCCACTTAAAAAAACGTTTGAGGACGAAATATTGTAGTGATCAGCAAAATAGCTGAGTCACTCACATTCACACACACCAACACAACACAACGAAAAACTAGTAGTCCTCTCATAACTTTCCTCTTCCTCTTCTTCTATCCTGTCTTTTACACCACTAGGCGGCAGCACAATCAACAAGAAGCATACACTGCACAAAGTGTACGAATTCAGACGAACGTCACATCACGCTCTAACGCAGAATTTGCGTTATACGAAAAATATTATAAGCAGAATTTTGGTACAGTTACATTGGCGGTCGAAAGGAATGTACGTGCGCCATTGGATAATGGTAAACGTTCAAGAACCCTGACTGTAATTCCACTTCAACACTCACCACGGTTCCAAAGTGAAGACGAGCATTAGTTCACAATGAAGTTTATAAGAACTTTCGCCGAGTTACACTTCATCAGATGAAAAAGTTTCATTAAGTTTCATTTAACGTAGAAAAACGACAAACGCGTGGGGCATTTATACTCTTACATAAAAGTTTCATGGGGCTTTAATATGTAAAGTCTTTAAAGTTTTTTTTTTTTTTTTTATATTCGGCACTGCTACTAAATTAAACATTTATAAGTGCATGACTCACAATTAATATTCAAATAAATCTCATGATATACCTTTAATATGCAAATTACTATATTGCTATATGCGCTCTTACCATTGAAAATTAACACAAACATTATATGAAATCATGGCATTATTTAGAAGTAAAATATTCACATTACTTACTTTACGATATTATACGAAAACTATAGAACACGAACAAATAATTATCATGGACAGCTCAACTTTTCAACAAACAGATAAAACAAAAATTATTTGAATAATATATTTCAATATTTCACGAAAGTAAATGAACAAACTTATTCTACACACATAATATTTAAATTGCATAAATGACAAAACATACTTGCGTTTCTCAAGCTATTCTGACAAAAAGTTACGAAAACAAAATTGTTATTCGCAAATACAAAGATTACACATCATTTAAACAAATAACTACATGAAACAAATTTATTACCACTCTATTGTACTATGACAATAAGAGTGAGGCCAGATAGAAGTAAGTCTGCCACACTTTTACGCTAATAAGCGCCTATCCACTTAAGTTTTTAAGTCTCCCTTCCCCATTATACATTTATATTATTATTATCCCACCCCTTTGGAATGGCAACAAGACCTTCTAGTGAGGTAGGAATATAAAACAACATAGAAAAATGTACCCAAAGGTTAAAAATAAATGAAAAGGGGGGGGAGGTTGCCATTCATAATTCAATTCTCGTGTCACAGTGTTCCACTGACACATAAAAACTTACTTTTACTCTGACTACATCAGAGCATATCATCATTTATATTCTTAATAACACATGAATGCTATACAATTCACCTCGTACATTAGGTGTTTGAAAATTTTACAGTTAGCCTTGATGACTTATCACAAAGCATCAACAAGACAATACAATTATTCATGTAAACGAGTTTTTTTTTTTTTACATGTCACGTCTGTTTAGCTTAGGATTCAGCAAATGATTTAAAGCTAACACAAGAGTACGATATCGACAATCTAGCTTGTCGTTCAAATATTGCAAATATGTATCACATTTCAATAGTTCTTTCAACAACAACTGAACATTAAACTTATTACTTTCGCTCTCGTTGAAAACAGACAAACTAACTTTCGTTATATTCAAAGAATTTACATTTACTAAGGTTTCTGGCTCACAAGAATCGGTTTTTTCACTATTTTCTTTTACAGAATCAAATTCTTTTTCATGAATATGTTTCTTAGCTAATTCTAACCAGATGTTCCTAGTTTTTTGAGTGGGTCTCCACACTCTCATACGATCAATAGAATGTACGCCACAAGATTCTCCAGTTAAAGGATCTACAAGCTCAAAAACTTTGTCTGAAATTTTATTTTTACAAAACAGTGGACCTTTGTAAAGCATGAAAAACTTGCGGATCTTTTTGTCTACTGCCGAACTCAAATGTGATTGCAACAAAAATACCAAATCGTTTTCTGTTATTTTGTATTTTCTTTCTTGGGACGCATTATATTTCTCGTTTCTTTTTCTAACTTTTTCACTTCTACGGTAGTCAGCCATTATGAGTTTATTTTCCCAATTTACAGGTTCACTTTCATCATAGCTTTCGTTTGTTACAATGCCAAAATGCTTCAACACAGAATAATTTGCTTTTACATTCAAATGAAGACTAGCAGGGCTGACACCTAAACTACTACACACAGAATAATTTAACAAAATGACAATCTGAGGTATGTATCTTTCCCAAGAAGTATGTTCCTCGTTACACAACAATTTGAACAACCTATTCGTCTCCCTATGGATACGTTCTACAACTGAGCTCTTTGGATGGTAAGGAGTTACATAATGAATTTTAATACCATATTCTTCCATTTTAGATTTAAATTTTGCTGATACAAAACATCCACCATTGTCTACTAGTATGGATTTTGGAATTCCCATGGTTACAAAATAGTAATATTCTAAACATCTCAAAACACATTTAGTCGTTGCATTTCTGATTGGGAACATTGTGTAATATCTACTAAATACATCTAAAATTGACAATGCAAATTTATTTCCAGTATGAGAAGGTGGATAAGGTCCTAACAAATCGATCGAGACCATGTCTCTTACATTCTTTACAGCCACAGTTTGTAAAGGTCTAGCTGGTGGCGAAGTTTCAACTTTCGTACGTTTACAAACAACACAGTCACGCAAATAATTGCTGATATCTCTACGCATAGACTTCCAATAACAACAATCACTTACAAAGCCTAAAACCTTTTCAAAACCAAAATGACCTTGTTCATGATAATTTTGAATTACATCGTTTACAAGTGAAGGAGGAATACAAATTTTCCATTGATTAGGAAAATGGTAACTACGATTCAACAAAATTCCATTTTCGATTTTGTAAAATTCACCAATATTTCGATTCTTAACCTTAACATAAGGATCGTTGGGATTCTCTAAGTACTTCATAATATTTTCATACTCCGGATGTTCTCTTTGCTTGCTAATTAAATCTTGAACAGTTAAATTTTTAAAACAAGATGGCAACACTTCGTACTTATTAACTTCATACTTTTCAACCTCAGGGAACAGAATGATACGTGACAATGCATCGCTAGCTTGATTATCTTGACCTTTAACATATACAATTTGTACATCAAATCCCTGAATTTGCAAACTCCAACGAGCAAGTCTAGAATTCCACTGTCTCATTTTGTGCAAGTATACCAATGAGTTATGATCCGTGTAAATTTTTACATGCCTTCCATACAACAATTGAGACCAACGTTTGAGCGCGACTACAATTGAAAGGCACTCACGTTCAGTTACAGTATAATTTTTCTCAGCAGGTTTTAACGTTCTACTATAAAACCCTAAAATATGTTTCTTACCATCCACTTCTTGAAAAAGAATGTTTCCTAAAGCAACTGAACTACAGTCTGTAATTAAGCAAAAATCATGATCTAACAAAGGATGTGCAAGCATTACCTCTTGAACCAGTTCACTTTTCAATTGGTTAAAACTATCTTCACAAGATTGATCCCAGATCCATTTTTTATTTTTCTTTAACAAACCAAATAAAGGTTCAGATTTTTGAGCGAAATTTTCAACAAATTTGGCGCACCACTGAAACAAACCTAAAACTCTTTGCAATTCTTTTAAATTTCTAGGCCTTGGTAGGTCTTTAATACACTGTACATAAGAAGGATTTTTTGTTATGCCTTGCGGACTGATGTCGAACCCTAAAAAACTAAATTTCGTGTTACAAAAAGTACACTTTTGTAGATTTAATGTCATGCCAGCCTCGTAAACTTTCTGAAAGATTTGATCCAAAAACTGTAACTGTTCTTCAAAAGTCATAGAAATTACAGAGACATCGTCGATGTACGAGACTACTTTTTCATATAAACCTGCCCCAAGGACAGTTTGCAGACACAACATAAAAGCAGCTCCTCCGTTTATGTAACCAAACGGAACTCGAGTATACTGATACATTTTTCCATTCCAACAAAATGCTGTGTATTGTTTACTTTCTTTACTTAAACATACTTGTAAATAACTTCCCACAAAATCTAAACAAGACACGAATTGGATTCCTTGAAATTTGATAAGAAGGTCATCGATCTTATTGACTTTTAACTGCTTTAATTTTACAAATTTGTTCAATTGAGTTAAATCTACGACAGTACGAAGTTTACTAGTGTTTTTCTTAGCTACACACAACAAAGGATGACAATGCACAGAAACACATTCTTCCACTACGTTACATTCTAGCCATTCAGCTATTTGCTGTTCAATATTTTCTTTGTACTTAAAAGGTAATGGGTACTGACGTTTTACAATCGGTTGGTCTGTTTCAACTTCGATGGTGTATTCAAATTTATTACATTTACCTGGCAAGTCGCTAAAAACCAATCTATGTTTCACCAATAAATCATATAGTTGCTGTTTTTGAACATTAGACAAATTTTCAATTTCAAGAACTTTTGTTCTAATTTCAGTAACAGAAGGAAAGTGACTTTGGGTATTACGAGTAATTTTACTTGTATTACAAACATCCAGATTTATTTTTACATTATTATGAGACATTTGAATTTCCTCATCCAATTTATGTATTTGTTCCCCATAAAAATGATACAAAAAATTTACTTCAGCAGCTTCGTTCAAACGTGCTTGTTTAATTTGCTCTATGTTTAAATCATTGTTGGTAGTGTACCTATCTACATGTTCAAATGCTTTACTATTTTCTAACAAACTATCCATCCATTCCTGCGTCAGCTGTTTCTTATGAATTTCTAAACTCTGAATTATCGGACACTCTAGCACAGGTTCGACTACATCTTCGTTTTCGCTTTCAATAGTGGAATTAGCGTCAACACACTTCGCATTATTTAAAAGAGAACCAACCTTATTAACACTCTCTCTAGTAAGTATTTTTACTTTACCTTTACTTTCATTACTCAGAAGGGGGTCACTACCAAATCCGTGTTCATACTCTTTCATTGGTAACTTACAAGTGTTAGGGTCATAACCTACAGTAACGGATTTCTCGCCAAAGTCTAATTTCGCATTAACTAGCGATAGGAAATCTCTGCCTAGCAGACAATTACAATTAAGGTCATTGACAACAATAAATCTAACATCACAAGTTACAGGACCAACTTCTACACAGAGGGTAACCTCGCCCTTAACTGATTTTGTTCTTTTACCACTATAATCTACTAGAACAATTTGAGGAGCGGGTTGCAATACAGCGTTTGACACTATATTAGATATTTTTTTCCACGCATTATAACTCAACAAGCTAGCCGAAGCACCTGAATCGCACAGAGCGTACATGTTCTCATTCATGATTTTGACAAGAATTTCAGCAGTGGCACATGAATTTACATTAGTTTTACAAAAATCTTTAGTTTCCTCTTCATCAGACGAGAAAACATCATCCCACTGTACTACATTTATCAGATTTTTATCAAGCTTTACAAAAACAGTCTGACTATTTGGAAGGAGTGCATTATTTAACTCATTACTACACGTTTGAATTAATTCCCTGCTATGAGCACTCTTCAGGCAGGGTGCTTCTAGTTTGGGGGAGGAAATCTATTTTGAAACCCAAAATTACCTGCAGTGACATTCGTAAAATTCGGTCTTGGTGGCCTAAAGCCAGTAGGATTACCAAAATTCGAAGGATTTACAAAATTTCCATTACTGTAACCGGTCTGAGGTGAATTTCTTGTTTGGGAATTACCATTCACTGACCTGTTAGTCACATCACTAGTGGCTTCATTTTGATTTACATTAGCATTGCTATTACTTACATTTGAACCATGATTGCAAAAACACACACTTTCTTCATGCCTATCAGAACTACTATTGTTATTCCATTTTTTCTTTTTGTTTCTACGAAAAGAATTTTTTCTTTTCCGATTACCTCTGTTGTTCGAATTTTCGTTCGAGCACACCTGATCCGATTCATCACAATCATTAACATTATTCTGATTACTTTCACGCTTAACATTCTTATTAACAGACACCTGGTTGACTTTCAGAAATCTATGATTATTGCTGTTGTTACGATTATCAGACCTGGGAATTGCTTCTAATCTTTGTATAACGGACAATACAGAAGACAAATTCATAGTAGACAAAGTTGTTAACTGACGCCGGTAGTAAGGTGGAATCAAATTGAGAATCATACTGATAGCCAACGATTCTTTTATGTCGGGATTGATTTCTTGTATCTTATTACATCTATATGACACGAAATTGTACACACTTCCGTCAACTTTTGCATCATAGGGTTTGTATTGCAATACCATTAACTTGTTAGCGCGAACCTGTTCATTCTCAAACTCTAATTTGAACAATTCGGCAAAACGATCGTAAGAAGTGAAAAACCCACAATTGTTTATGTACCAATTTTGTGCAGAACCAGTCAACAAAAATTTGATAATGTCTAAATATTGACTACGAGAAATTGACATAAGCGAAGCTTGATCTTCAAACTTACGTAAGAACGCAGTGGCAGTCAATTCATTCTCGTGACCGGAGAATTTCTCGAAAGATTCTAAATCTCGTAATTTCAAAGCTACTTTTCTTTCTCGCTTTTTCCTCCGTTTGATTGTTTTTACCCCAACAAAGCTATTATCACTGTGAGAGTCCGAAGAATCGTTTGCACTTAACACCGAACTAACCTCATAGTCAAGAAAAGGGTTGGTATTTTTACGTACACTGGTACCAACTTTTTCTTCTTTAATTTCTGCCTCGGGCTTTACATTTCCCACGAACGTAGATGACCTAATTTGACTTTCGATCATACTCACGCGCAAGTTTCTGACCTCTTGATTTACTATCTCGAATTTACTTTCTACTTCACCCTTAACATCATCTATTATCGTTTGAGTATGATGAGCTATTTCTCGTGTTGCAATACTTACATCATAAATTTCACGAACACTTTGATCTAATTTCGTGATTTTACTTTCGTGTTCACCCACTTTTTCCTGCGCTCGCTCAGCTTTATCATTCACTAAATCGACATCGGAACTTAAATCCTTAACTTTATTTCCAATCATTATAATACGTTCCTCAGTGTCCCTAACTTGATCTCCTAACTGATTAGCTCTAGCATTGACAAAACGTATTTTGTCTTCATTATTTTTCACGGCAAGCTTAACTTCATCAACCTTTGTTTCTTGCACATTTAATTTCTCCTGAAACTGTGCTGACAGTTTTTCAAAGTTATCCGCACAAGTACGACTAACCCTGTCTATTTCACTTCTCATTTGTACTAACTCAGTCGACAGTGTCTGAATTCGCCCATCCATCCTATGTTCTAAAGTTTCTAATTTACCTGTAAGGTCGTTAGAGAATTTTTCTATCTGAGCTTGGGTTTCACTTTTCGACTCAGTAATGACATCATTGAGTTGTCGCTTAGTGTCATTAATAGCTTCAAGCAAAGTTTGCAAACTCAAATTTTCACTTTCTGCCATGATTGCAAGCTACAAGTATATGAACACAACAAACACCAATTTAGCGCATATAGCATATCATGAGAAATAAAACCTGTCAAATATTACACCCAGATCTTCTCCCAGATGTTACATCCGTTACGAATCAATTAATAAAAACGTGAATTATTATTAATTAATCCGTCCCTGGAGGGAAACGCCATTCTGTTACGGTGAAGGGTTCAGCCGTTCTATTACGGTTCCGGGGTTTTAGCAGCATTGCGCTGCAGAGTGCACACCGTCCTTAACCGGCCTCCGTGAAGAACTCCCTATTCCCTGCCCGCAAATAATACAGCTTTGCACTATTTTATTCACGGGTACGGAAAGTTCGTCCCCACGACGATCGCTTAAGGAAGGTGCGATACACCTCACCGTTACGGTCCAGATTCGGACGGGAACCACCTGGGCGAAGATCTAAGACGTATTGCGAAAATAGACGAGAGCATCGCCTACTTTCAAGAACCATGCGCAGGTTATCCAACAATCACCTTCTTATTACGTCATGCAATCTGTAAAAGAAAAACTGACAAATTTATATCTTATTGTGCCATTTATTTAAAATGAATAAACGTACCTGAGATAAACAATCTTTCCCTTACATTATTCGCCCCGTTTACGTAATGAGTTCATAAGTGCACTTTATTACTCACTTCGTTATATTGTCCGCCATGGCTTGATGAAAGACGTGATCACAATTTAGGTTGGAACACTATATATCCGTCGAATCCACTGACCAAGATCGTCCTTTCTTCCAATATTGAGAATTTAGTAGACGGTTATTGCAAGTGAACACATTGATGGCATTATGTCGTGGTTTTGATAAGGAGTTGGCTAGTTTTGCAAAATTTTTGTGTTGGTCGATTACTACATGTCCGTTGCGTTTTAGTACCACCTTCCAAGTTCTTTGTGTTTTCTTTTAATCTCCAACACGCCCCCTCGTTGTTATAAAATACCACTTGGGGCTAATTTGTTTTGATAATGAGTAGCATAAGAATTGCCAAAATGTTCAAGTTAATAATACTGCTTTCGTTAATAATTTCTACATATTCGAAGACAGTGATGAATGTCTAAATTACAAGGTGACTAATATTCCACTTAAAAAAACGTTTGAGGACGAGATATTGTAGTGATCAGCAAAATAGCTGAGTCACTCACATTCACACACACCAACACAACACAACGAAAAACTAGTAGTCCTCTCATAACTTTCCTCTTCCTCTTCTTCTATCCTGTCTTTTACACCACTAGGCGGCAGCACAATCAACAAGAAGCATACACTGCACAAAGTGTACGAATTCAGACGAACGTCACATCACGCTCTAACGCAGAATTTGCGTTATACGAAAAATATTATAAGCAGAATTTTGGTACAGTTACAGAGTCTCGGCCTGGACTGAGTAAACTTTTTTCAAGGAATGAAACACTATAAATGATGTTCGCGTTTGATGCTGAATGAGATTTATCTTATGAAGGGAGAAAAACCAGGACGGATACAGGGGGCAGGATGAGAGACGAACACTGTTTATCCTTAAGTGTTACTATTTAATTTATTCCATATCTTTTGCACTTTTCTTCTTTTCTCATTTTTTTTAGCTTTCCATACTTTTTCGGTCTCTACATGATGCGTATTATTCTTTTCATTTCCTTTGCATTAATTTCTATCTCTTTGATCTTAAAGTGAATGGAATTTCTACAGATTTATCTCGTTGTTGTTTCTCTAAGTGATGCTCTCAGATAGTAATACTTGTTCCTCCAAATGGAGGAATATCCTGGCATGATATGTTTTCGGGCATGTATTTGCTGTCATGTTGGTTGTCCAACTATCAGACATACAGTGAAACTATTCTGCTACTGGAAAAAGCTATCATTTCTTATGTATCCAACCTCCACTTATTACTGTCGCTGACTTACAAATATGTAAACTTGTAGTATGTACTTATTTCTAATAAATACGTATCTTTATGCATATAAGTTTTATTCAATATATTTATCAATATGAAATAAGTCGACAGTCAACAGCAATGGTTTACACTTTAAAAATAATATTGGAAAGGACTTTCATAGAAATACTCCATTGTGCGATGCTGTTAATAAAGTTGTAACATTGCTATTTAGAGATGTTACTTTAGTAAAGAGACACGAAGGGAGGGGGAAATATTCTTAGTTTCTCTCCGGGTTTGCCTATATTGAAGCTTGAATTCATCACTCTTATATTTGCCAATACTGTCGATGAACTTCTGTGGCTTAACGTTTCCTCAAGTGTGTTCGCACGTTTGGGTGCAACTCGGTCGAAAAATGTATAATGTCTCTCAGACCAGTCATCATGACTGTGGATCTCCCTGGGTTTTATTCTACCCACATTCATATGGCTTTGTATCAATACATAGCAAAATTTACGTTTTAGTTTGCGATAACAGGTATATAGCGCGAATTTTAGTTTAAATACCAAGTCGCTAAGCTGTCATGATCCCGAGATATACCGAATTGCAGTTGGAGTTTACCACAAATTTTCTCAAAGTCAACGCAAATCGTCACGGAATCAGTGTTGTAATCAACGATATCAACATAGAATTTTATGCTTACTACGTTTTCCTTTTCATATTGCAATCCACAAATTTTGCGAGTATCGTTATGGAGTAGGAATTATCTGAAACTTCCGGTTCTAGTTTAACGTACTACATAAAGCAAAGATGCAGGAAGGACTTGTTTTGGGATCAATTTATAATTCTGGGAGTATTTATCATCCTCTCTGTTAAACTCATAATCAAACCACAAGTGATGAAAAGGAAAACACTTCCGATTTTTAGTGTTGATAATTATCGGTATGCCTAGATCAAAAACGGTAAAAGATATCAAAAAGCAGTTTTGTGTAATCAAGTATTTCAAGAATGATCTATCTCGACTCTAACCTTGTACTAAAACCGAAGGTGGGGAAAATAAAACAGTTTTGGTTTTAACGTTAATCTCTGTATAATGCAGCTTGAAGGGCTTTCGTGTAATTCATGAAGTGCCCCCAAGCTTATATCCCATATCAACCCTAATATTTTTTCTCAAACCGGAAGAAAAGATCCGGTTTCCATATTAAGAATATTCCATGATCCTCTTTACGGTATTTACTAGTGTTCATTTATTTGTTTATTTTTACAATAAATCGACAGTCGTAACTAACCAGGAATAGGAATTCTGTCGTGTTCAATGGACGATTCTTTTGGTATTCATTCTGCGAACATCTTCAGGTTATAGCAGAAACAAGGATTCATCTGCAGGAGGTTAAATGGTTCGCTGAAGATATCTAGCGAATATCATAGTATAGTAATTTCAGTTGTCTGTGACTTGCTTTTATTATGATGCTGAAGAAAACATGATGAGAAAGAAGATAGAAACGCAGTAAATGGAACTGAACAAAACATGGTTGGTTATTTCGTTAGTCACACGAGCAGTTTATCACTGAAACTACAGACTACGCCCCCAAAATCTTTGCCATCTATGTTGCCTTTTCTTTGCTCTGGGAGATGTATTCAATAAAAATTCGAGAAGCAATGTGTAATGTCAGGAAACATTCCGTCTTAAATAACTGACGTAGTATGCTTAATTCATGATCCATATTCGCTAAACATTTCTTTTTCCCGCAAAATGGTCTTAATATCCACATGATACCGCAGTGTCCACGTTACATCCACGGACCTACACAGATTTATTTGGATGACAATGAACGTTGCAACGGACCCATCTGTAAATCAATAAAAGAACGGACCAACTAAGAGGTACATATACGTACAAGCGCATAGCTTGAATTTGGTTAAAAGGGGGGCATAGATAAGTCTTTTGTCTCTCTCTTTGATATATAATCATATGGGGTGTCGGGTGTGAGAGAGAGAAAGCTTAATGCTAACCTTCTTGATGATCTGTTAACTTGCTTTACGCATTTGGTACGCATGGCTCCTGGCTTGATTCTTCTCAGGAAATCAAGAATTTAGGTGCTGAGACAATTTAAGTGCTACTTAGAAAAAAAACGAGTTTCAGACCTGAAGATTTGATAAGAAGGGAATTGTTGTTATTTTAATAGCAATAATGTTCTAAACTTGATTTCAGGTTGAGTCAGAATTCACACAAAAATATACTCCCATGGAACTACTCTTACAGGATCACCGGAATAGATAGCCTGCTGGGTTATTTGTATCTCAAAATTAGTTCTGATTGTAAACTAACACATGTACAACATGGAACAATCAAAAGTATATTAATAGTACTTCTTATGTCCAGATATAAAAATTGTGCTAGTATTTTTACATTGAATATTCTTAATAAATAAACTCCATGGTTCTGGATAATCACAATAATAATTTAAAACACTTTTTTCTGTTTATTAAATAATTCATTTTGTTCTGGGCAGAAAAATGTTTTAAAATGAAAATTCTTGTTTCAGTTTTTGTATAGATAAAAAATCATTTCTGATTATTTACTAGGTAAAATAATGGAAAATCAATGATTTTCCTAAGGCGATTGAAGTTTTCGACTTTTTCTGAAGACTAAGTTATTGGATGCTTGATCTATACCTAGGCAGACACGGGATCTTCAAACCTTACAACAAGAATGCCACTCAAGGAGTATAAAATTTGCTCTGAGATGTCAATAGAGAATGAAAGTTATCTGATAAAATTTCGTGGTCAGACATAAAAGCTACACGCAAACGTATAGAATTAATGCAAACATTAACTTATCTCCTTATATATAGATCATAACATGGTGTGAACTACCTTTAAATTAAGCTTTTCTTTTTAATATTTGCAAATGCTAGGAAGCAATATACGATATGTTTGAAATAGCTACTTCTGGAGTACGTAGGTCCGCATCCAGGATATCTGGAAAGGTGTTTGATTCTCTTAGACCAGCTTTTTATATCTTGTTGAATAATCACCTACATAAAGAACAAAGATAGAATCCTGTCCTTAGCAATTAACTGATATAGGTTAACAATCATAAACGGAGAAACATAACAACTAGGGTCCGAATCTCTCTATGACCAACAAAGTTGGGAATGTGCAACTATTCCTAATGATGAGAGATATCTATTTGAACGAAGATGAAACCCGTCTAAAATATGATCAAAAATAAGCCTTTGTATCACTTCAAGCCAACAAGACGTTACGCCAAAATATGGTTCAAATATATGTATATATAACCAACAAAATTTTTTTTTTGGATGACAACAGTCCGAAGTATGTTTATATCTAATTATACATATAAAAGGATAACAGGATGATGATATCACCTCATAGAAATCCGAGCGTTAATGAAAAACTGTATTTGTAATTTGCATCTTAACTCCGATGTTGTGACTGCTTTTACAACATAATGTTCAGCCGACGTTTGTCCCTGATGAGGAGACAGAAAATATTGTACATTGATTTCAATGTAATTGTTCGCTGAAAAGCGTCTCAGATTATTTACTGTGTCCTCTGTCAATTGATATGCTTATCTTCGTAATGTACCCCACCAACTCTTTCCGAAATAATTTACTTTTTTCCGCAATTATGGAGCCCGGCAATATTTGGGCATGGAAATATAGGAAGAATTCGCACTATACACAGCTCATTTAAAATAGACGATTTAATTTTTAAAGTTGAAAAATACAGAAGAAAGGAAAGTATTTTATTAATAACTAACAGAACAACTAAATGCTCTTAACGTTTCATATAAGATTGTTTGGCAAACTTATGAATCTCTGGAAAAAATGATGTACCCGGTAAATAAGAACTAAGCCGTGGTGAGGGGGCACGTTCTTGGGTGTCCCAAACCCCTTGATTAAGGCACTGTATTCGTACATTGAATCTCCACTCGACGTATTTAGGCATATGTATGCAGAATGTGTTGTGTCTTCTTATTCATGCCAATTATCTGTTTAATTTCAATTATAACTATATTAATGAATGTGTATGTGTAACTGAATGTGCAGAGATAAATGACATTATCGATGCCTTAATAAGCGATTTTTTTTCAGTTCCGTTGGTGAAGACAGCCAGTTGAAAATCACAAAAAAGAAAATAATCTTTTCGAGGACATTTTTGATGTTTAAGTATGTTTACTATACTTTTGACTTGAAAGATATTTTAGACAAAAAAAAAAAGAAAGAAAGAAAGGATTATTTGTAGGCCAAAGATTGTGAAGCAAGTGGACAAAATAACCAAAATTTAAGTCAATTTTGTACAGTCAATCACGTAAACAGAGTCACTTCTGTCTATTATAATTTAATTACATGGAATCTATTTATTCATAATTATACAATCACGCTTTGCCTCCACGTGTATTAGAATTACACGTATTATAGGTGCGTGTAATTAGTGTTTAATTCTTGGTTTTTAGTAGATATTTTCTTGAAGAGTAAAGCCAAACCGTAGCGTATATACTTTTTTCTTTGTTTGTGGAAGATTTTTAAAATGTAGTTGAGTGATTCTTAATAGTCGTTTAGTTATTTAAGGTATTCCAGTGTTAATGTAATACAAATATAATATCCGCGTAAAGATCAAAAATCTGATTGCTGAAGTACATTTTACAATGTTTCTACAAGTACTGCTCAATTGGTATCCACTTTGATTATGTCATTTTTGTATCCAGAAGTACGTTGGTATGACGAGCTGTGTTTTACCTCTGAAGACGTCGGATGTAGCCAAAATTAGAGGCGTCTCTTAAGGGAAAGCATTTCGGTAAAATCAAACGGTTTCTTTCCTCGATTTAAGGAAAGAAAAGTAACCTCTTCTACTGAATTAATGTTATACATTGTTATATTAAAATATACGTTTAGTGGATGAGTTCGACGCGAAAAAAATTTATTTTTCCCGATATGATTTCCCTTACGATCTGCCTTTAATTTGGACATTCGCCGTCCGTTCACATCCATAGCCGCACACACACATATTGTCTAGTAGACGTCCCTCTATATACTTATGTAACGTCCCTCGATATACGTACGAATCGTCCAGTGGACGTGCCTCTACATACCTAGGAACGTCCAGTGGATGTACACTAAACGTTCTTTTTACCTGCATTTTACGTCTAGTAGAATAATGGGCGTCTGTGTACGTTCATAGAACTCAGTTACTGACATCCACACGACATACATTGCACTTTTATACAGGTACGTATCGGGTGTCGACTGGGCACACATTTGACTTCCTGAAGGTTTACTGGAAAAATTATCGACAAAAGATTTACCACTATTAAGGTTCACATCGATGACAAGTGAACGTCTATCAACGTACACATTGATGTCTTCATGACATATACTGAACATCTCCTTACGTCCGTAATGTCTCTCACTGAAGCACTGGCTCTCCAAAAAGCAGACATGTAATGGACGTTACATGTGGTACTACTAAGGTCTATACAAACTTTCAGTGGAGAAGCTCTTAGTGTTCTGTTAAGGTACACTATATGTTCATGGTGGAGTATCAAAGGATGTTTACTTTCTCATACACGGAGTTCGCACGTAACATGTTGATCCATCTTACATTCATACGACCTGAATCGGCTAAGTTCTTGGATCATATTTGGACGTGCCTGTGCTGTGTGTGTGTTTTGCAAAATTTGAATTTGCGAGCAAATTTTATAATCTCATGGCACTTGTGAGCTTTATAACCTTCATGTTTTAATATCTTTTGCAGTGTTTCATCTTTTCCAAAATCTTTCTTCTCCAAACGCGTTCGATATATCAGCTTTCTCATTAGTGTGTGCTAACATATTCTTTGCCAAAATTGAACTTAAACTAAACTTTTTTTCACACACTGGGCTCGTTTTCCTTTGTTAATTAACGCGTTCTGCCGAATGTTAGTTTTGCACAAATTCTTTCCCACACTTTCGGCATGGGAGCTCCCTCATAGCTAAGCAGTTACCGTAAGCACCTTTAGTATGGGAATCGCGGGTACGATTCGCGGCGGTAGCTCGTCGTTAAGATAGCACGCTAATAAGGTCCACATAGTCTCCCTGCCGAGCGGGACGTTGAAGTCAAAATTAACTCCAAACTCTTGGCATCGATGAGAAATTCCATCTATATGTATTAACGTATGTATAAACAAATGAAGCTCGCCGAAATCTCTACTTACAGTCTTGCTGCGTATGAGGTTTCTTAACTCTGTACTAAGATATGTATAGTTAAGTTTGAACGTCGACGAAATCCCACACACCGTAGGCGTAAGTACTGTTTTTCACAAGCACGTATCAACGTACGTTTAACCAAATTTGATCGTTCACTGAATTTCTTTCCAATCTTTGCACATGTGAGATTTTCCACCAGAATGTATTAATATGTGTGAGCTGAATGTGAACGTCAACTAAATTTATTCCCACACTCTTGGTTTGTGTGACGTTTTTCACCATTATGTATTAACATGTGCAACTAAACTTGAACGCTGACCAAATTAGTTTACACACTCTTGGCATGTGTGAGGTTATGTATTTGTATGTTTTAACATGTGTCTAGCTAAACTTGAACGGTGCCTAAATTTTTTTCCACAGTCTTGGCAAGTGTGCGGTTTTGCACCAGTATGTTTTAATATGTGTCTAGCTAAACTGGAACGGTGACTAAATTTGATTCCACACTCTTCGCATGTGTGAGGTTCTTCATTTCTATGTATTAACATGTGTTTAGCTAAATATGAACGTAGACGAAAATTCTTACCACACTCGTGGCATGTGTGAGATTTTGCACCTGTATGTAGTAACATGTGTGCAGTTAAATTTGAACGGTGATTAAATTTTTTTCCACAGTCCACGCATGTGTGAGGTTTTTCACCAGTATGTATTAACATATGTGTAGTTAAACCTGAACGCTCACGAAATTTGTTCCCACACTCTTGGCATTTGTGCGGTTTTGCACCAGTATGTTTTAACATGTGTCTAGCTAAACTGTAACGGTGATTAAATTTGTTTCCACAGTCGTGGCATGTGTACGGTTTTGCACCAGTATGTTTTAACATGTGTGTAGCTAAACTTGAACGGTAATTAAAATTGTTTCCACACTCTTGGCATGTGTAAGGTTTTTCATTTCTATGTATTAACATGTGTTTAGATAAATATGAACGTAGACCAAAATTCTTACCACACTCGTTGCATGTGTGAGATTTTTCATCTGTATGTAGTAACATATGTGCAGTTAAACTTGAACAGTGATTAAACTTGTTTCCACACCCAACGCACGTGTGAGATTTTTCGCCTGTATGTATTGACATGTGTGTAGCTAAACTTGAACGTCGACTAAATTTCCTATTACACTCAAGGCATGAGTGAGTTTTCTCACCTTTATTTATTAACATGTGCCTAACTAAATTTGAACGCCAACGAAATTTGTTTCCACAGTCTTGGCATGTGTGCGGTTTTGCACCAGTATGTTTTAACATGTGTCTAGCCAAACTTGAACGGTGATTAAATTTGTTTGCACACTCTACACATGTGTGCGATTTTTCACCTGTATGTATTGACATGTGGTTAGCTAAACATGAACGCCGACTAAATTTCTTACCACACTCTTCGCATGTTACATTCCTTAAACCTGTATGTGTGACCATATGTGTAACCGAATTTGAAGAGTCAATTAATCCTTTTAAACACTCTTCGTTCATGTGAGTTTCTTCACTGGTATGTATTAGCGTGTCTCTTGTGAAATTCGAATTTCGACAAAATACTTTTTCACACTTAGGGTAAGGAAAATGTTTAACACTGTCATGTGTTAACGTACGTCCTGCTGTATTTGATCTACTATTTCCAGGGTCAAACTCCTTGCAAGCATGAGATTTTTCATCTGAATGAGAAATTATTACCTTTTGTGTTCTGAACATATTTGCTTTTGCGGAGAGAGAATGTGTATGAACCCTGTAAAAAATTCAGTAAGCTAGGGAGTGGAAATCTAAGTACACTATATGGAACAACAAGCAACAAAGAAATGCAGAAGATTGCATCTAAAATAAAGAAAACAAAAATAATGCATTTTTAACGTGAGGATTTTCAAGGTAATCAATAATTTTACAATGGCGAAACTGCTAAACCTCGCAAGGCATCAAAACCAAACTTTCAGGAGAACAATTAATCTGTTCTGCTTTTACACTATCTTACATGCGATACCAGGTTTTAAAAGTTAGTTTTTTCACGTTTTTTATAGGTTTTTTTTACGAGCTTTCAAACGCACGTAGAATCAGATGTGGGAAATTGAATGCAACCGAAATCTAAAATTTCATAAAAAGTGGAGATACGAAGTTTTGCAATTTCCCCCGATAAACTGATTTATAATACTATTGTAATATTACATAAAATCTTTTAGATATTAGAAGAAGAGAGCTATTGAGGTGTTTCAGTATCATTTCTACTCTCCAAAGAAAAGGATGTCCTTTCATTTGAAATCTCAAATCGTATCAACATTTATCTATCAGTTATCGGATTTAATTCAAATACATACTAACATCCATACGTTACACTATGGAATGAACATCTGATTATTACAGGTGAAAATGGTGGTACGTTCTCACTGACAGTGCCTGTGTACTATATCATTAATTTTTGTGGTATAACAGTTAGTAATCTCGCGAGATTTTTGCAATTACAACTACCAAAAACTGTTCGTATTATGACAAAGAAAGAAAACAAGAATATAACCAGTTTTAAAATTTTGCACAAAATACGTCATTTCAAACAGTATACTAATCTGTACTAGTGCTTCTAATATCATTTGTATGCTCTGAGATATTAAGTTTTAAACCCTTTTACAATCTTTAAGACTATTGATATACATCTAAGTGAAAAAAGCACTCTTCTTAAATAAAAACTTTTGAGAATGCTACGCCCTGAATATCAAGAAAATGAAAGAAACTTGGTATATATTTAATTATAAAAGAAAGGCAGCTCTACTATTTGAAACAGGTTAGCTATTTTGTTGAGTACCAACCTTTACCTGAGTTTTTATCATGTTACTTTTATTCAAATTGGTATCATAAGGAGAGAAGGAAGATCAAGAAATATACGTCAAAAATTATCATCTCACGTGTCTCTCTTGTTAAAGAAGGAAAATTTAACATAAGCTTATCGTTTAAAATAAACGGTTGCATGCACAGATGTACTGGAAAATGCTATATTTAAGAGGAAGAATAATAACATAAAACATAATATTTATCAGTACTTACAGTTGAGCTTTTCTGCTATAATTTCAGGAAACGTGTGAATAGCTTGAAAGTATACTTACCGCAGATGAACACTCTGTCTCCCCGTTTTGTTACTCTTTATTGTCTTTTTACATTACTATCATTAGAATCAGAGTTTTATGAGTAACAGAACACTTTTAAATTCTACGCCAAAGCAGAGTGTCTCACAAGTGGATTACGTTACGAAGATGAAATTTACAATATACGAAGTCCGACAATAAAGTAATAAGAAAATTGTTTCAGCTTCTGCTGGCAACGCGGCAGTGTGAAACCGTCGCCAGCCTGTGGCCTTGGGCCTGCTCCAATAGCACACCACGTGGCACGCACACGTAATATTGACCAGTGCAACGCAATCTTTGTCTGTATGAAACTTGGTGAGACTGCCTCGGTAACGTCCCGGAAGATTCAGCAGGCCTTTGGAAATAAACTGTTAACAATGGCAGAGGTGTACTGTTGGTACAAAATGTTTGCGGAAGGCGGAACAGAAATCGAATATGAACATTGTAGTGGGCGACTCACAACAATATGAACGGAAGAGAGCACACACACAGAGAGAGAGGGAACTTCTCTGAGAGGATAGACGATTAACCGTGAAAATGATTGCGGATGAACTGAACATAAATCGAGAAAATGTTCGTCTGATATTAACTAGCTCGCACAAGGTCCCTCGCCCCGTTTGTAGTTTAAGTTTACAGGGTTGCCAGCACCAGCTAAAAAATACGTTCTTCTTACGTTATTGTGGGGTCTCGTAATTAAAGTCTTTACTGAAAACCAGTGGGCAAGTGTTATTGGCTTTGGGGAAGGAAAACGGGAAATTCCTGTTGTTTCCTTAATACATAAAATTACCATATTTTTAAATTCGAGGGCAGATTGTAAACCACAATAATTTTTTTCTCACCAGGTATTCCAGCTGGAATGGTGAAATTGCATGACGAGAGAGTTTGAAATTTGCACCACAGAGATTTCTTTGTTTTGTTAGTAGCTCTAGGGACACAAACTTGAATTACGAAACAAATATGGCGTCCTGTTGCTGTCCCCACATGAAAAGAGAAGTCAGTTATGCTTAGATTTGAATGAACCAAAGGGCATACGAAAAGACAATTTTACTGTAACATGCGCACCGTATATAGGGACGATTACACGGACTGTTGCAATGTTTCCAGTTATTGTGGATTCCGCCACACTTCGGGCACCCGGTAACAGCTTCAACGCCGGAAATTATCAGCGCCCTAAAGCCACCAATTTTTAATGACCATCGTGTGCACCTGCGAACCTTTTCGCAGATATTCAACATTTCCTATGCTGTAGTGTACGACCTTCCTCAGGACACGTTGCAATTCCGTAAAGTTGGTGCTTGCTAGGTTCTTAAGAACCTGACAGGTAACCACGAAGATCAGGGAATGACGACATGCTTGGATCACCTAACGCGTTATGCCATCTGTAAGCAATCGTCAATGGAGATATGTCTTGGGCATACTATTAGACGCCCGAGACCAAGCAGGTCTTTATGGACTGGAAACATACTGGTTCCCAACACGACAAAAACTAAACGTCATTAAATTTGCGAGAAAAGTGTTTGTGACAGTGTTCTGGGATGTTTGATATTTTATTGGGGGATTGGTTAAACAAGGGACTGCTGTAAATGCTGCAGCCTAAATTCAAACTTTGGTTAATGTTGCGTCGTGAACTGCGTGACAAACGCCGCTACAATACTGCTGACAACGTCAAACTTCATCATTACTGCCAGTCAACAAGTCTCTTTTGTTCCACACTTTCACATCGCTTTGGTCTCATGAAGAAATTCCTCACCGGTCAAAATTTTGCGACAGATGCGGAAGTGAAAACAGCAGTCCGCACATTCCTATACTCCACCGTAAATGACTTTCACGAACAGGGCATCTTGAAACTGGTGCCACGCTAATAGAAACGTATTCAGAAACTTGGTAACTGTAGAAAAGTGGATCAAATACGTAACTTTATTCGTGCTTTGTTTGGTTTTGGTATATTATTTTTGAGGGGGGGGGAATATTGCGCGTTGCTTTCCCATCTGCCCTCCTAATAATATGTATTGCACAGATATCCATTACACATCATCTGATGCAGTTTAGTGATCACAGCTTTGCCAGCATATAAAAAAAAACTAGCATACTTACATTTCCATTGGAAAGTCACGAAAAATTATTCAGCTGTCAACCCATATATCCTAAACACAACAAATAGACTAGTTTCGGTATTCTAATATGGGAAACGTCTAAAACTGCAGGTCTCGTGGCACAAAATTTTAAAAAATTCAGGCAAACAAAGTATTTTCATCATTTTTCATCTAAATAACGCAATTTCCCGTTTACTTATGTGAAATGGCAAAATATGTCACAGAATCACAATTTCTACTTGAGTAAATCTAGTTCAAATTACCGATTTTGTTCTCGAGTTAATACACAAAAATGTTCAAGGGAGAACACCTTGTGGAAAATTTTTCTTTAGTTCATCTACATAGTTTTAAAGGTTTATACATGGTATAACCTTTTGAACACGATAGAGGGATTGAAAATTATGATACAATATTAATGTTGTGATTAACACTTAACCTATATAAATATTTAAAAGGCTGAAACTGAAAAAGAAGTACACTTTTAAAATAGAAAATTTAAAAAATATCTTATTTCGAGGCTTCGCCAACGCATTCTGAAGAAAGTACACATTACGCTTATATTTTCTTAGTTAAAGTTTCTTTTTTTTTTTTTTTGTAGAAATGCGTCTTAAAAGTGGTCAATATTTCAATCCAGCCAAAAGAAAGATTGTGAAAATGCAACGATCCTGACTTAGTGTACAATTAGCTTAACCTGGCTGTATATACTGAACGATCTGTGGAATTGAAAAGCTAAAGTTAAGCATTGGTATTTTTGACATACTGTTGTAGAGGTGTAGCCCTCACTATCAGGTGTTTGTTTCGCTGGCTACAAGCAAAGAGCTTATTGTGCATACGTTCACGAAAGCATGAATGAAAACCTAAGGAGTTAAATATTTCCAACAGACCCGAGTTCCATTAGAAGTTTTGAAAGTAATTTTTGCTGTGTTATTTTACCTGCATATGTGAAAACTGAAGAAAATGCAATACACTCTTCATCGTTAAACTTAGGTATACATACGGTAATATACAAAACACAGACACCCTGTGATTAAGCTGTCCCGTAGGCTCATGGCGTCAGAAAAAAAAATCATCTCTACTGGGTATAATCCACGATTAAAACAAGCTACCCTGGATTCCTATCACTTACATTAATAGGCTCCTGTAGTATAAAACTCTCTTGTCGCTTCTGATTTACAAACCCGCCTACATAGTTTTATACTTTCAGAAGAATATTATAATTCCTATGCATATTTCTGTCGTAAACAAAGTGAAACAATTAGCTTAGACATTTTGATTGCATTACTTACGTAAATATATGTGATAACTTTCTTTTGTAAACATCGACTACGCATTTAACGACGTGAACCTTCATTTACTTCACATAACGTTAAGTAACTTACTCAAATTTTGTTTTGAAAATTCGTAGGTCTTCTTTCCTGCATGTTATTAACCATCTATATAATACAATATATTGCACAATGTAATGTTATTCAGCTTAATTAAAGGCGAGATAGTTGGATAAATGATTTTTTTTAACGTACTATTGCATGGGGATTATTTACAGTTGAGATATCTTGTGAATCTGGTCAACAGACAGTATCTTCTTTCTACTCGATTGCAAGTAATGTTTACAGGCCATATGTTAAAAATACAACTGTAGCTGTGTGATAGGTCTATACAAATATTTACATTTATCTCCAACTATCAGTTACATAAATTACTATACATCCAAAGGAAATTTCTTGTACATCACATCACTGGCATCTTGCTTTAGAATTTTACAAGATGGTAAACTTAGGTAACACACACACGAATAAAATTCATTGAACGGGACGAAAGTTTACTGATATAATTACACATGTACTAATGAATATACCATTGCATACCAAATAATGTGACCCAAATTAGAATCGATCTCACGACCTTACACTTGTAAGTCCGGTGCTTTACCGCAAGTTAATTCAGAGTTGTTTTGACGTATGATTACTGTCATACTAGAGGCCGTGGAACTCTTCAGCATGGCTCTAATGATACGTCAGAACGACTCTGCATAAGACACAAAGGCTTTAACTTTTATTTATAAGATGCTTAGCAGAATGATAGAAGCGGACAAAGTATTGCGTACATATGAAAATGAGGAATACAAAGTAACCGAAAATCTCATCGAAATATTTTGTTTAGAGTAAGAGAACTACAAATGACTAATTAACGAGTTTGTAAAATACTTTTAATTGATTGAATAAGTGATAGGATGTTAGCTAATGTGAGAGATATACAAGGTAAATATCGAAATGGTAAGAACGTGGCGTGGGTAATACATATATCATTGTCTTAACGACGAAATAAATATCGTTGCTTTTCTTTAGGGCAGTAGTTAAAATAACAATAACTGGTGGCACTGGAGGAAAAAGGGTGAAAGCTACATCTCGCTTAACAATTCGCACGTCTACCACATATCTCTTACACTGCTCGAATTTTTTCACCTATGACTAGGAGTCAACCTAGTGACATATATGACAAGAGTCATCAGTACCAATACCCAAGATAAACAAGTAAATATAGTTTTAGTGTGAAACTAAGCGAATTCAATATTCAGACTGGAGGTAATACATTTGTAAATACTGGTTGCAATAGAGAACAAGGTCAAAGATAGCGTTTCCTCCTTGGACACTAATCCCATGTAAAGGAGGCGTTATTTTCCCTTACTCTATTAATTCTATGCAGATAAATGTTGAAAACTATCGTTAATTTGAAGCACTTGCAATTTGAATAGAGGGTGGAGGGATGAGATAGAAGCTACACTTGGGACGCTGAAAAGGTCGCAAAAAACATTTCTCTACATCTTTTCGAGTTTTTCTCTATGAAAATCTGATACCAGAACTACTAATAAATTCAACCATTTCCGGTTTCAATATGCTGCTCCCGGTTGTGCGGTTTTACATAAGAAACAAAAGTTATATGCATTCCAATTATAATTTGTCGACATGTATTATCATTTAGGTTCTATTATGACAATCTTTGAAACCAGAAATGGACAATTTCAACCTCTTCCGGTTTCATCTTAGAGTTAACGTAAAACATAAAACCAATTCTTCTCAAACTAAATGAATTAAAAACCACTCATATCGATATGTTATAACGTTTTTCTTCTATAGATGTAAGTGTTAAAACTGGTAATATTGGTAAGCTTGAAACAATTTCTGTTTTGGATCAGTGTTGTCGAAAGTTATGCTAACTTGTCCTGAGACGCTGAAAATGGCTGAAATCTTTTTAAGTAAAATAATTACACGCTATTTGTTACAATTTTCTCTTTATGTCTATAAAAGTTGAAACAGGAAATGGTAAATTTAAACACCTATGGTTTGAATAGAGCTTCAACGGGAAAACGTAACGTTTCCTTGACAAGCAAACTCGACTCAAAGAACTCATCCCTATTCCTTAGCGTTTTGGCTCTACGGAAATCAGTGTTCAAACCACAATGGTAAATCTAAGACCTTGTTTCTCGTATAGTGCTGTAATAGTCACGTTGAACCGTTGGAAGAAAATATTTCTCCCTATTTATTACCGTGTTTGTTGTGTAGCGACAAATGTTGGAACCACACATCGTTATTTCTAATCACTTCTTGTTTGAATAGAATCTCAACAGAGGAATTGAACATGTTCTTTAAATGCCAAATCGATTGCAAGAAATCGCAAGTTAATAGCTTTCAGCACTTTTGCTGCAAGAAAATCAGTTTTGAAATTGGATGTAATTGTAAATGTGATCAACTTCCTATTTTAAAATTCTTTAAGATTTATGTTCTACGTTTCCGCCGGCTAGGCTAAAGAAGACTGATGATACGAAATGAAAGAAATTGTGGAATGATAGCAGAGGGATGGGGGGATAAGCCCGACATAATCCACGCACACGGCGTTTGTCCAACACAAAGTTCACTTGGCACGACTTGCGGTCGAAACAAGGACCCATGCACCAGAAGCGAACGCTCTACTACTGAGCCAGTGCAGTCTCACTTTAAGATTGTTGAGGATAGTCATTATATATTGTGTTGCGAAGCTGAATCCTCTGCACAAAAGTGTTTCTCGTTATCATATGTTGCAATCAAACGCCAAATTGTTTTAAGAGACCCGAGTTACCGTATCTGCAACCGTTTTCATTTGATACGAAAATGAGAACTAAGTGTTATGTCACACGCTTATGTCGACCAGGCTAAACGAGACAGTGATTATGAGAAATGGATGAAATATTGAAACAAAGAAAATAGGAGAACCCCAAGGAAACCTACTTACACGGTGTTTGTCTACCACAAGGTCCGATTGGCGCGAGCTGGGATCGTAGCATAGCCCCAGTGTATCAGAGGTGAATGTTCAACCACTGACACATTTTCATTCAAAATTAAATTAATGAATTTTCTAGTTTCACGTCTCACGGATATTTCGGCTAGGCTAAAGGACAAAGGAATGATGAGAAAGGAATGAAATATTGTAATAAACAAAAAAGAAGAACCAAGAAAAATCCACACGCACATGCTTGTCTGTCTTTGTTCAGAAGCAATAATGTTGAAACTGGAAATAGTCGTTTATAAAAACTGGCGGTTTGAATAGAGGCTTAACGGAGAAAATGGAACCTACATTTGGAAGCTGAACCGATTGAAACAAAGCATATCTCCATATCCCTTACCGTCTTTAGTATATAGAAGTCAGTATAGAAACGAATTATATTATTAAATTTCAAACACTTCCGAATTTGCTAGAGTGTTGCGCGTCTAGTATGTCCTATTTAGACAGCCTATTGAGTGTAGAAAATTGTTTGTCAATATCTGTTATCGTTCCCGTTCTATGATGACAAATATTTAAACCGAAATGCATCATACTCGGTTTTAATCGCTCCGGTTTGAACAGGAGTTAGCAGAAACTGTGAAAGCTGAAGTAATAGTGAATTTTAACACTAACCGGTTTTGACAGAGTTATAGACAGTCATCATACGTATGTTATATATAGATATGGAATTGTTTACAAACAATTGCTTCTCGTTGTGTGTTAGAGATACATTCTGTGGCAATAAAGGCTAAAATCAAGATTACTAAACTGAATAAAGTACGGTTTGGAAACAGGGTTAAGAGACGAAAAGGGACCTATTCTTAAGACACTGAAATAATTATAAGAAAAATTATCTTGAAAGCATTGACCGTTTATATTGTACGGGAATCAGTCACGAACTGGACGTATTAGTAAATTTGAACTACTTCCGGTTTCGGGAGAACGGAGCGAAATAGGTCAAGTAGTAGAGCGTTGGCTTCGAAATGGGGAGCTCGTGGGTTCGATTCCCGTTGAGGACCATCCTGACTGGGGTTTCCCTGTCTCCCTCAGTGCTATACTAGGCAAATATCGCGATAGTACAAACTAAATAGGCCCTGGCCGAAACCTTCCCAATTCATCTTGGTTTTTATTGTTGTTGTTACGTATCAACTATAAAATGGCCTCTGAGCTGTAACTAGTGATTGCCAAATAAATAAATAAATAATCTGAATACCCTTGAATGTTCTGCTAAGACGATGAATCATGCACAAACATTCGCTTCTCGTTATATTAAAATTTTCGTCTTCTGGGAATAAACGTTCGAATTGAAAATGAAAAATTTTAACCACTTCAGGCTTGAATAGAGTAAACACAGGAGATGAAACCTTTTCTTCGGACGCTCAACCGATTCCGAAATCCATTTCTCGGTTCTTTTCCAATTCTTGTTCTGACAGCAGTTGACAGACGAACGGACAGACAAACCGTTCTACAAGCCTTCTGTAACTTATGCACGTAACAGCTTAAAAGTCTCAAAAGCAGTCTTTTGTTTTATGCACATTATGTACTATAACTTACCAAAAAGACTTCTGTATACAGTTCAAAAATTTAGAGCTGGTATTATGTCATATTCGAAACAAGAAGAAACAATTTTCGAATTTCACATTCGAAACCATTTTAAGAAATGGAAAAAAGAAAATCCTTGATTTTACAATATATTTTCTACTAAAGCATACAAGAAACATTTCTACAAAATGCAGAGTGTGATTCATTTACTATTAAGAGATCAGAAAAATATGTATTTCACTCGTACAGTAAAAGTAATATAAGACCGAAACTACATATAGTTACAAGCTACAAGGGAGAGAATAATCCGCATAATGTCACTAGACTTTTGAAACGAAACAGCCAAAAAAAATTGATTGTTCTCTATCTAGGGTCATTTTCACGTCCAAAATCTAGAAAAAAAAAACACATATTAATAATCTAGTAAGGAAGACATTACCTGAGGTTCCATTTTCTGGACTTAGAAGAAAAAAATGCACTACAGTAGCTGGTCGAAGCTCAAAATATACTTGAAATAGAGCTGTCGAGAAATTTTTTGTGGCTTGTATAGGGATCTTTTACGTTTCCGAAATTCCCAAAAATAATATCAATTTATGTCACTCACCGAAAAAATGACAGGATCTCAATTTGAACCATCCGCAGTTACAAGCCGAAAAGAAGCATTTTAGATGCCCAACCGTGCAACAAGATTATATACAACGATCCAGAAATTTCTTATAGCTTGCCAGTAGAGTTAGCATGATATCAAATATATATTTCGAGGATAGGCTCCAATAAAAAGCAAACAAGATATTCTAATCCCTTATGTGTTTGAAATAGAACGAACTACTCTCTTTGTAACTTGTAGCTAGGTACATTCTTACATTTTTCTCAATTCCGGAAAGGTTTAAGCTCGAAATTTACCACACTTATCTCATAAAAATTACAAGATAAAAAATCATACATTTCGCACTTTCAAGTAGAATGGTTCCGATTAAAAACTACAAGTCCAGAAAACGTTACGAAAAAGTTACCAATCATTCTATTGGAAATGTTACGAAACTTCGAATTTGTAATGATAGCTTTTCTGCTTTTTAACGCAAAGGATATAATTTGAAATTTTCTTATACCTATTACCTGAGTGAAAAAAAAATATTTCCTATAATTTTATGCAATCTACGGTAAAAATATCATTAGGTACCAGCAACAAAAATTTTTTCTTCGTTCTATTTTCCGTTTATTCTAAATTTTGACCTGTCATCTACGCCAAAATGAGAAACTATCATGGAAGTCTTTCATTTTAAATAATCATACTGACATTTCAAGAATGAAATAGATATTTTTTTCTTTTTAGAATTTGAAAAAGTGTAAGAATGCATACGTATGAGGCATGAAAAAATTACCAATGGTTCTATTAGATACACGCTTTGAATTTTGAACGATAATTGGCGGATATTCTTTTTTAATATAGGGTATAATTTGAAATCACGTCAATTTTGTTAGACCAATGAAATGGGTTAATATATATTTCTAGAATCTATAGGAGTGTAAATATCGACCTAGATATGTCAGGAACTATTTCCTAGCTTTTTCTCCTTGAAACGGGTTTCGAAACATTACGGATCATTGGCGCCATTCTCAATATTAAAGAGGGAGAGTATTTCTGAGATTTGTTCTTCAAATCAGTAAATAAACTCCATGCTGTGTTTCCTCAATTACTCAACGAGTATGATTATCAATATACATTTTTCAATTATATTTCTTGTGTGCTTTGTTCAAAAGCTTTTTTAAAATAATAAATTTTTATTGCATTTGGTTAGCTAAAAATTATTATTGTGAACGGCATTAACTTCTATTTCGTCATCTTCAGCTGAAACACCAGCAGTTGCATGAAAATAATTTTAAAAAAAACTGACGAAAATAAATACAGAAGAGTAATATTTTTGCGTTATCCCTGTATAATCCGGTAAAATTACAATTCACTATTAATAATAACTATAATAAATATTATTATATTTATTATTATTATAAATGACCAAAATAAATATCAATGTGCAAAGTGAGATTGTTCTTGACTTACTTTGGGCTTAGTGTTACTGAATCTACCACCGATTAGTTTAGTGAACTCCAAGACAATGGATTCGATACAGACAGCTGCCCTTTTCGATTATTTTCATATCTCCCCAGATTCCAAACCCTAGGTGGTCTCTCACCTTGATAGTACTCTTCTCCTGATTTATAAATTACTTGTGTACTTCAACTCATTGATTGAAACCAGATTACGAACCGAGTTCCATGTTTGACACGTGATTGATTTGTTCTATATATATATAAGTGCGAGTGTGTGTAAATTTTGAACTAAGCTTACTTCTTTGATGTTTCCTTCTCTCCAGTTACAGTTTACAACCAAGCATTTATATAAAGGCTGCGATTTCTTCCAAACTATGATGTTTTCGATACAACTACTTTAAAATTTTCAAACTCTACTCTGTGAATTTCTATATCAGAGGTATCAACTCGCAAGCATTCATTTTTTTTACAGATTTACTGTAAAATTCACAGAATTGTAAACAATATATAACAAATTCGGGCAAGCTTTTACTTTGACTCGCACAGTGCAACCGATTTCTCTGACTCGGTTCACGGAGCAGTTTAGGAATTACATTCCAGTCGCTCCACTCGATCGTGGCGTAACACCGTGTGGTATTATCATGGTGGTAAACGTGCCACGAAATTACACCTGCGTGGCTTTTAACTCCCTTCGAACGCTTAGCTGATTCGTACCGTAAATATGTAACTTTTTCGTTAACCGTTTAGGTAGCATTCTTCCCTTTTAGAAACAGGAAATTTTCAGTGCTCTAGCGTTGTATATCTTTTATATTTCTGCCCGACATTAAGTGGTATAAATCAATGAATTGTTAATTGTTTTATTTCCCTTAATTTCACAACAATGTATATTAAATAATTTCTTTATATTTCTTACAGTAGAAGTTTTCGTGCTTTTTACAAGAGGTTGCAATACTGCGTGCTTACGACGTAATATAGAAGTTGGCAAGACTGTTTGTGGACAGTTGAGAGTTCAATGTGTGTGTTCCTTTTTATCTTTTTATTGCGCAACAGAAATAGTTTAATGTTGCTATTTGGGAACATATGTATGTAGCGATTTAGTTTGAATATTTGTTGATTAAAATCGCGAAATGGCAAGAAAATTTCTTACGCTAGATGAAACAGTAGACACGTTGGACAGTTTGTGTGATTCTGATAATGAGGAAACGGATGTTTGCATTCTTCCTCCAGATGAAACAGATGACATATCAGACGAGGAGCACATAAATGAAGACGAATTAGTTCCCGTTATGCCTAAAAACGTATGTGGTGAGTTGATAGTAGCAGTGTATAATGACATCTATGACCCAAATGAGCTCGAAAATACACCATCAACTTCATCATCTAAAAAGAAAAGGGAACAGTGTGTACCTAAGTGGAAAAATCTTGCGAAAACTAGCCTCAATCCCATTTCCTGTTCACCAGAAAAACTTGTGGTTTCTCATCCTCATCTTGACGGTAGTTCTCCGATAGATATTTTCTTCAGGATTTTGCCTCCATCATACATTGAGCACCTTGTTCAAATGTCTAATTTGTACGCGCACCACACATAAAAATATCATATGAACAGTTACTACAATTTTTTGGTTTATTACTTCTCAGTCGTTATCATATTCTCCTTCTGAGAAGTCCTACTGGAGTACAGCAGACGACCTGTGTAAACCGATTGTGTCATGCGTAATGCCAAGAGCCCGTTTCGAACAAACAAAGAAATACTTCCATATTGTTGACAATTCTAACTTACAAAGAGGTGACAAATTTGGGAAAATAAGACCTTTATACGATGAACTACAGAAGAACCTGCAGCAGGTTGGTATCTTTCACCAATCTCTGAGCAATGATGAAAGCATGGTTCCGTATTATGGGCATCACACTTGCAAAATATTTATTAGAGGGAAACCAATCCGTTTGGGTTACAAAATATGTTTTTTATGTTCTTCTGACGGTTATCCATATACAATGGACCTCTATGGTGGAAAAGACAATAGCACTGATAACCTTAGTGAGAATATCCCATCAGGAACGAGTTATTTGTAGTCTCACATCAATCATAGAAAATAATGACCAGCACGAAATCTTTATCTTTAATTTCTTCATGTCTTATGATGTTCTTTTAGAATTAGGATGAAAAGGCAATCGAGCAACTAGGAGAGTAAGAGATAATCGTGTTTAACAGCGTCCTCTGACCCCACAGAAAAACTTGCAAAGAACGAAAGAGGAAAGTTTGACGTCAAAAGTGATGGTAATGTGTGCTTTTTAAGGTGGAATTACAGTGCGGTTGTAACTGTTGGTTCAAACTGTTTTACACATTTGCCAGTAGGATCAGTGAGGAGATACTCTCATGTACATAAGAAAAAGATTCCAATTAGTCGACCAATCGTTATTCAAAAGTACAATGAAGGAATGGGAGGAGTTGATGTTATGGATCGTCTTCTTGCATCATACACACCCAAACTCAGATCCAAGAAATCGTCGTGGAATTTTTTTTAATATTGCGCTTATTTTAGCAGTTGTTCCTTCTTGGAAATTGCCTTGCGAATTCAACACGAACAATGATCTCACACATCTACAGTTTTTGAGGGAAGTTACCATGCGTCTTCTTCGCATTGGAAACATGACATCAATTAGGCCAAATCCAAGATAGCAATTGCCTATCGAAGCTCGAAAATCTGACACGCATTACATTGTAGATGCATCATAAGAACGCTGAATAGTGTGCAAATCTAATGTAGCACAAATATAACAAGAAAAGAAATGTTAGACATATTTGAATTTGTTCTGTGTAAAACCAGTCTTATTTTACTTCTAAGTATTAATATATGTAATGTGTAGGGAAGATATGCAAATCGTATTTCGTATACATATATATATATATATATATATATATATATATATATATATATATATATATATATATGCTTGTGTTTGTGTAACGGAGTCATAGGAACGTAGTCTGTATGAAATTAATTAATGTATATAATTAATCATAGAAAGTATTGTGAAAGTAAAATACAAAGATACAGACGCGAGCACCAATATTCCCGAAAGGGACCATCACGTCACAAAATGGTACGCGATAAATGAAAACAGAAATTTCATTAGGGGTGAAAAAAAACAGAAATTGAAAATTTTGAAGAATTCGCACCGGTGGATCCATGACCGGTCCTTAAACGGTTAATGAAATTGCGTGTGAAAAGTGGACTATATACCACGTGAAAGCACCAAAGGCACAAAGAGTACCAACAACTGACTGAGGCAGAAACAGTTCCAGGAAGTGACTGAACCCATAAGAACTGATTGAAGTCATTGCCCGAGTCAAAGTAAAATCTTGACCCAATTCGAAAAATCTTTTTAATAGACTAGTACATATATATCGTAAATATGTTGTGTTCTTACTTGTAAGATGCCTACCTTCATAAAAATAAAATAATCAGGATCGAACCTGTTATGCGCGGCTTCACACACAAAGTAGCTAGTAACCATTCTAAATGAAAAGAAGTATAAAAGTAAATGTCGCGGCACTAGAGAAATGTGCGAGACTTAAGGGATCAACATAATTGCAAAATTTACGTTAGTAACGTATTATATTGGAACAAAAATTTGTAAGCAATGACATCGTATTGGAATGTTTCATATAACATCTTTACTAGCGTAAAAATACACAAATAAGCATGAACAATAATTACATTTTATGCCATATACAGTGTTTTGTCCTATGCTTGTTCACATGTATATTGACCTCTAGTGACGCGCCTGTCCCCTACCGACGCAACACTTCGCTTCCTCTCCGGCCAACATGCTGCGGTCCTGCTCTGACTCACATAGCCATACTTCTTTCAAGTGGCGACCTAGCACAATTTGATTCGTGTCTCTTAATAATAATTCTTATTATGTACGTACACTGGAGCGCTATGATGAGAAACTACATTGATGAGTGCAACTCCGTCCCCCAAAAATGATTGTTGAAAACAAAAACAGCCGACTTTCAGAAAATGAAGTAAAATATGTAGTGAATTTATGTATAGGTTTTTCAATAAATATCCACCTATTTTTTGACTTACACCTTATGTTTTATTAATGTCTTTGGAAGACCTTCGGAAAAGGGGCATATTCGGGATAACTTGGGGTAAAGTTACAAACATTTATACGTTTGGCCCGGTATAAAAAATATCACGTTTGTATTTCGGAAATTTTCAAATTCCATTCAGCCACGGAAGTTTTCTCTTAAACAGCCCTCTATATATGGAACACTATCGCAAAGTACCCATATCAAAAATATCTACAAGAATTGGTTTGAAATGTGTATTCAATAATTAGGTAATCATAGTGATGGGCAGTGGGAAGGAATTTAAAAATGGGAATATTCCCGGGTTTTATCCCTGGCCTATAAATTCCCGGGAAGGAATTTATTTCCATTTCTCCACTTTATCTTCCAAATTATGGGAGGCCAAAACTAGCAAAAGGTAGGATGAAATGAGTTCATAGTGATGTTCAATTAGTCAATAAAGTATCGAACACAATTTTTTAGAACAGTAGGGGATTTATACAAAATGCAAAGGTAAGTAGAAGTCATTTATGTGAGAAAAGAAAGTGAATTGAAGGTAACGAAGATAGAAAACAACGTGCCATGCGGGGCCCTAACCAGCCTTCATTCTCTAACGCTCGCTCTGTAATGCTGTCTGAATTTAATGTTGGTAACGTAATTTAACGTATGAAACCATAACACAACCGCATCGGAATAAAATATCGCAAAAATGTAGGTGCAAAAGCTGACCCCGATGCTAAAGAACAGCCAAAATTAGCAAAGTACCGGTACTAATTTACAAATGATGAAAAAGAATTATTTTGTAAAGTCATTTAGAATTATGTAGAAATAGAGATGAAGTACTATTAATAAACCCTGAACCACCGTTAGTAATAGACGTCGGTTTGTCTCCTCTCTCTGACTCGAATTTCTGAAGAGGTACTCGGACTTCTTTTACATGTGAATTAACGTATGGAATTTCGAGAAATAGGTAGAATGAGAGGTCGTGTATGGCAATGTTACGTGCTAAAATATAAAGATAAGCAGGCCTAAGTATCTTCAAAATTTTGCGAACATAAATCTGTATCCACAAATGTTGATAAATTGATGAGACATGTATCTTCTAGCATTTACCCAATCTATTTGGTTTATAACATTTATAAATTTAATGCGTTTATAATATCAGTAATAAAGTCAAGTTGAGCAAACCCACCTACATATAAATATAAACTGTTTAGTGGTTTAAAAGTATTATTTTTTTCACACATAATTAATTGATAGAACATATTGACAACCTAGCCACTCAGTGCCTAATTGGGGATGCAAAGTTGAGTGCAACTAGGCGCCTTCCACTCACCATCTAGAATGAGTGGGACGAACTCTGATATTAACTTGCGAGAGGTTTCTCATTTGGGGATTAGTTGAATAAAGATACGTCCACTTCATTAAAATAAAAACACTGTATTTCGTTATGCTTATGAGTGAACTGTTAGATTTCAGAATGCTAGTTATGACGGATATTAAGATTCATTTGCCAGACGGGTACAGAACGATCAAGTATTGAGCTTTTGAATTCTGACTCGGTGCCACACATACCTGGATAAAACTGGTGTATTCCCACGTCGTTCTGGCGTTGAACTCGGCTCCTTTAAGCTGAATCTCCTTGCTAGTGGAAGACGAAAACGAGCATTGAGGTATGGCTCCTCTCAATGCAACTCTCTGCACGAAGTTCTGCGTAGTTAAAATGTTTTGGAGTATAAAGTATTTTCTCCTCCTGTCATCTGGCTGATTCTCAAATCGGACTTGGTTCTCCAAACTCGAACCCAAGAATGATCACGGTAACTTGATCATAGACTGTCCAAGAATTCTCGGTGATCTCTCTCCGAACTCTCTTCGAACTCTCTTCGAACTGTCATCGAACTGTCCCAAAAGCTTCTCGTCCTCCGGTTTTGTTTGGCGTTGTCCAACCACCGTCGTCTGCTTTTTCCCTCTGCTGCAGCACGTGCAACACCGTTTTCACATGGAGAGACAAATTCCTTCCATGTGTCAAAACTCAAAATTGCAATCCTCGACACGTTCTGATTTCCCGATTCTAAGCAATTCTCTGTACATCCGTAATCTCATGAAATTCGTGAAATCTTACAGATTCACTTTATACAATTTCTAGAATCTGGCTAATGTGAGGAAAGACACATTGTCAACATTTCCTTCCTACATTGCCAGACTCTCAACGATGACATTCTTATACACATGTGTTTACAATAAACTGCTGACACAAACATTAGCAAGATTGTGCAGCTTGCATTTACTCACATATACAACATTTAATTCCCATAACCTTAATTAATGATTTCGTGACATAAACATAAAATAAAATCAAAATATACAAATTATTTTCCTCGAAAATCGAGTCCTGCTACATGGCCCCCCTTAAAAATTGGTTGCTCCGCAAACCAAATTCGACATCGTAAGAGGGCGATTTTCTATAAACACCCTGTACATAATATATACTGAAACCATATTGAAAGATAAATATAAACTTAAAATGAAATAAAATATGTATTATTATGCAAAATAATTATATAAATAGTAATCAATATTCCTTCACCTAAAATTATTCAAAAATATATATATATTTGAATTTTTAATCTTTCTCTTAATTCCTAAAATTATAAAATACAACATTTCAAATGTAATGTAGCAAAGTATATCCTCACGACATCTAGTGAGTTTTTGCTGAAATACTTGCACATCACATTTGGTCAAGAGTGATTGTGCATAAATACATATATGTTAGTTTGCAAGTACTCTTGAGTTATCTCCTCTTAGCGACAACGCTTTTAGAGTGTCATGTTACCAAAAACTTCCATTACTCTGTCTGTCCATACATGCCAACCAATGAATTTATTGGCCGTATCAGTGATGGTTCAACTTCATTTATTTCCACCGCTATGTGAATGGAAATCTAAAACAAAAACTTGTAACATAGTTTGTAAAACATAGTTAGTTAATATATTCACATTTGCACTGTAAAAACTTGAAAATATTATTGTTTTATTTTCATCAAAATTTTATTCACTGACATTTTAACATGAACGGAAAGAAAATCCTGCCGCAGGGCGTTGGATATCCTGTAGATACTTCTAGCATGGTAACTACAAGATCAGCAATTTTCAATCAAGCTTGTCAAGGTTAACTTAACTTCCTGCCATTCTGTTCACGCGTCACTGTTGACTGGATAACATCGAGTGCTAATATTCCGTATCAATTATTACGTTATTAGTTTTAAAACACTTTATTTTACAAAACCACTACATCGCATGGAAAAAGTATTCACTTTTCATGTTTTTCGGGCACTCAGTTTTCCCGTGTTTGTCGGAATCTTCGTTGAAAACGTCGGTTTTCGTGAATTTATAGTGTCCCATTGATGTATTAGTGTCTTTCTCATCTTCTGTAGTGATGTGGTGCAAGTGTGTGTTTTCCCGTTCAGTTTCAGTGCTCTTACTAGAATCTACTATACTACCATCTGGCAAATTCTTAAAAATAGTGATTTCAGTGCTTTGTGGGATAGTTTTTAGTGTAGATTTGCTCTTATTAAAAATAGTGGCATAAATTGGTGATGCATGGGAAACTGCGTAAGTCTCAGACTCATCTCTACCATTTACTTCTACATCTATGTTTGATCTTATATTATTTTTACTATTTCTTACACTATTTTCGTATTTTCTCTCTATCCTATTTAATTTTAACAAAATATAACATGTGATAATTACTATTACTACTAATACACTTCCTAAAACTAACGCTGATATTAATAATAATATTGTATTGATGTCCATTTCCTTCGCTTTCGGATATTATCTGAAATAGACGAGAAATAGATAAAGTCGGGATAGGCCTACTTAAAATTCGTAGAAAATTTACATTTATTATAGTTAATTAAATGAAGTTAGGGACTTAGTATGTCTACTGGGAACGCTACAAAATGGCCTAAGCCTCACAGCATCTCCACCATGACAACCTAGCCACTCAGTGCCTAATTGGGGATGCAAAGTTGAGTGCAACTAGGCGCCTTCCACTCACCATCTAGAATGAGTGGGACGAACTCTGATATTAACTTGCGAGAGGTTTCTCATTTGGGGATTAGTTGAATAAAGATACGTCCACTTCATTAAAATAAAAACACTGTATTTCGTTATGCTTATGAGTGAACTGTTAGATTTCAGAATGCTAGTTATGACGGATATTAAGATTCATTTGCCAGACGGGTACAGAACGATCAAGTATTGAGCTTTTGAATTCTGACTCGGTGCCACACATACCTGGATAAAACTGGTGTATTCCCACGTCGTTCTGGCGTTGAACTCGGCTCCTTTAAGCTGAATCTCCTTGCTAGTGGAAGACGAAAACGAGCATTGAGGTATGGCTCCTCTCAATGCAACTCTCTGCACGAAGTTCTGCGTAGTTAAAATGTTTTGGAGTATAAAGTATTTTCTCCTCCTGTCATCTGGCTGATTCTCAAATCGGACTTGGTTCTCCAAACTCGAACCCAAGAATGATCACGGTAACTTGATCATAGACTGTCCAAGAATTCTCGGTGATCTCTCTCCGAACTCTCTTCGAACTGTCATCGAACTGTCCCAAAAGCTTCTCGTCCTCCGGTTTTGTTTGGCGTTGTCCAACCACCGTCGTCTGCTTTTTCCCTCTGCTGCAGCACGTGCAACACCGTTTTCACATGGAGAGACAAATTCCTTCCATGTGTCAAAACTCAAAATTGCAATCCTCGACACGTTCTGATTTCCCGATTCTAAGCAATTCTCTGTACATCCGTAATCTCATGAAATTCGTGAAATCTTACAGATTCACTTTATACAATTTCTAGAATCTGGCTAATGTGAGGAAAGACACATTGTCAACATTTCCTTCCTACATTGCCAGACTCTCAACGATGACATTCTTATACACATGTGTTTACAATAAACTGCTGACACAAACATTAGCAAGATTGTGCAGCTTGCATTTACTCACATATACAACATTTAATTCCCATAACCTTAATTAATGATTTCGTGACATAAACATAAAATAAAATCAAAATATACAAATTATTTTCCTCGAAAATCGAGTCCTTCTACAATATTGTAAATAAATATACATTTATGCGTACTCTCTAAATATAATAAAATGTTAATAAAGTAACATAGTACCGTTCAGAATATACATTTTAAAGAATCCTCTGTGGACAACAGTAATAATATGCTGTGATATAAAAATTAATTCAATTTTGAAATCATAATGTAGTAATAGAATGCAATTTTCTATCTGATTGTACATAAATTCCCGGATAAATTTCCATGTTGGGAACCTTCCAGGGAATATTCCCGAAAAATATCTTCCCGGGAATTTACCCATCACTAGGTAATCATTCCTTCATTAAGATGGGTGCACTCACTTGTGTTTGTGGGTACAACTAGTCTATGTGTACCGCACCACTTCCAAACTGTTGATTATTAATTTACATTCGACATAGGCCTAATTCCCGTAACTATTTCTCGAAAAGTATTCCTTACAACTATTAAATTTCGTACCCATGTAACTCTATTATCAATCTGAACCAGTCAGTGTATATAAAATTTAACATTACCTTTCTGGCCCAACTGAATTTGAACTACTTGTCGTTAATTGCTTGTAGTCATCACAGTAAGAAGCGCAAGTCTCTTCAACCTCTATTTTTCTTAGTGTTTCTACATTATTTTCAAAGGCAGGGTCTTTTACTGCAAATTCAGATTTCACCGTATCAATGTTTAATTTGACATCCGAAGAATACATAGCTACATCCTTCTCTATTGTTTGCTCTCCTTCGGTTGTAGATAATATCAATTCCTTGTTGTCAGTTATCATTTCGTATGTCCATCCTTTCCCTTCGAGTGGATCTTCCTGAGGAAAACCATAATCAATTTCTTCTTTGCACAAAAATTCCAACTTAATAGACGCTTCACCATCCATTATGGCTCCAAATTTAATACGAATTTGCAACTGTGCTTTATACTTCCATTTTATTTTAAGCTCCAATTTCAAATCCAATTCCAATTCAAGGTCTCTCTGCCAAGTGAAAGAAATACGACCCGCTCGGGAGAGTATACTCCCGGTAGTACGTTTTTCTGCGCTCTACTCTAGCCAGCTGTTTTACGCGCTATCCTAGCCAGTTGTTTTAAATTGGTCACAAAATTTATATCATGGAGTACAAGGGGAACAAAACCAGCCCTATATCATGGGGTACAAGGGGCTGCGGGGCTTCTAACCCATCCCTACTACTACTACTACTTATCTGCACAAAAGTAAATAAATCACTTTTTTGAGTATTATTTCCATATTATTTTAGTTTAATAAGTGTTATAAAAATGTAAAAAAAAATGTTAAAATAACGTTCCTCGGGCCGGATTTGAACTCACGCCAAAAGAAATTTTTGTTACTAGCATATAACGCTAGCCCACTCGGCCACGAAGACCAACAGCAACAAGCGTTTGATTTCTGCTATTTTTACTCCAACGTGGGAAGAAGTGGATAACGCCAACCAATCAGAATTGTGTTTCTCGTTTCTACTTCCGGGAGCATTACTCTCCTGTGCTAGTCCTAAAGAGATCACCAGTTAGGAACAGGGTTTCTCGTTCATAAACGTATATTACCAGCAATTAAACGGGTTGAATTTATTACTAACAGACTTTTTTTTATTACTCTTAAGGGACGGTGGTATGATATTATTGTTTTGAATGTTCATGCCCCAAGTGAAGATAAGGTTGACGATATAAAAGACAGTTTTTACGAAGAAGTGGAACCGATATTTGGCCAACTCCCGCGATACCATATGAAAATTCTATTAGGGGACTTCAATGTGAGGGTAGGACGAGAGGATATTTTCAAACCGATTGTAGGGAACGAAAGTCTGCATAAGGAAAGTAATAACAACGAAGTTAGACTCGTGAACTTTGCAACATCCAAAAACTTAATCGTGAAGAGTACAAAATTCCCACATCGCGACATTCATAAATACACTTGGACATCACCAGACGGGAAAACACATAATCAAATTGATCATGTTTTAGTAGATAGAACAAGGCAATCTAGCATAATTGATGTCCGGTCGTTTAGAGGGGCTGATTGTGACACTGATCACTACCTGGTAGCAGCGACAATAAGAGAGAGGTTATCGTTGAATAAAGGTAATATTCATTGTCCGAAAACGGAGAGATTCGTTTTAAAGAAATTAGAAGAGAGCAAGGTAAGAGAACAATACCAGATTGAAGTTTCGAATTGATTCTCGATTTTAGAAGATTCGGAGTGCACTAGTGTTGAGGATACCTGGATTGAAATTAGAGATAGCATTAACATTTGAGCAAAAGAAAAATTGGGACACGCGAAAATACGTAGGAATAAACCATGGTTCGACCAGGAATGCATAAAACTAGCAGAGAAGAGAAAACAGGCAAAATTAGGCTGGCTACAAAATCCGAATGAAATAACTACACAAAATTTCGCAGATATCAAGCGGGAAACTTCCAAAACTTTTAGAACAAAGAAACGCGATTTTCTGAAAGCTAAAATTAACACTTTAAGCGCCATGTGCATATATTTTATGCACACTTGGTCTGTTCCTGGGGGCCATTGCATATATTTTATGCACACTTTGGTTTTCTCCTCGAGGCCAAGGCATATATTTCATTTTTTTCCTGTTTCGAGTCAGTTTTTTTCTTCTTTGTTTCTTCAAAAATATTAATTTTGTTGTCGTTCTATACATTTTACTATAGTTTATGATGATTTTTTGCGAAAATACGAGTGTGGATAAATTATATACACATGGCCCCTGGGATAAAATTGCGAAGTAAATTTTCATGTTATTGAAACTTACGATAAATTTATTTCAAAAGTTTTGCTAAATAACTTCTTATACTGGTCGAAATTACAAAGTGTGTGGAGATAACATTTCAAAAAGTATATATTTTTCTAAATGTTCATTCTTATTTTTTATAAACGAAGAAATAACAAAGATTTTCTCTTAAGAAAATATAAGAACAAGTCACAGTTTATCTCAGAGTTAGCAGGAAATATCACCATTGCTTTCAATTTTTCAGTTACAATGTGTTTTTCAAAGAAAACAATCTTGACTAGTCGCTTTGCCTTCTGAACATCCGCAACACACAGTTAAAACTTGCTTAGTGCTTCGCTGCGTCTGCTCTTCCATAGCGCTGAGACAGCTTGGTGTGTAGAATTCTGTAGAATAACGTCTTTTCTTACCTGATGTTTGGAGAATGTGTTTTCTTCGAGTAGGTTGCCCATCGGAATAACGGCGCCGACTTTCCAAAATTATGTGGATGTATATCAATGCCAGGACGTGTTATGTGTTTTCATGGAAGTCTCTATATCTGATGTGATTTATTTTTAGTTAAATCTTATAGCCCTTATCTCATAAAGGACTGTTCTGTCATAAAGTAAAATATACCGGTACTATAAATGTAATTTGGGGCTCGCCCTAGCTCTGTGGTAAAAAGGCTGAAATAAACGCAATAGCCGAGTCTAAACTAAAAATCTTGTGCGTCCAGCGCACCCACAAGATTATTTGTGTGGGTGTCTGAGCCCCGGAGCACCCACGTAGTCGGCGCGCATGCATCTGAATGAACTGTGTCTTCACTCCCTTCTGGGTTGTTGTTTCATTAGAAGCCATCTGGTCGGATACATCAATATTCGATTTTTGATTCATTCTATTCCAAAATCGTAGATGGTATTTTTTTTTTTTTTTTTTTTTTTTTTTTTGTTGTGCTTGTATGTAACTTCTGTCATGGTTAGCACGTATTTGATATAAACAAATAAAACATCACACTTATCCCTCCACTTCTCAACGATCACATTGACATTGCTTTGCAGAGTGATCATTTCACCTTTTTGGAGTTTTGCTGAAACAACAGGTTTTGGATTACCTATCCGTTTCTTCCTAAGGTTCTTATCAAATGTGTTTGATTGTCATTGAGTTTGTTAGTCAAAACAATACTTTTGTAAAAATTGTCTGTGAACAACGTTCTACCGGCATTCAATAATGGACTCATTATTTCCATTACTATCTTAGTTGGCATAGCTTGCTTTGATGATTTGGATTTCTTTCCTCCGTAGAGCTTTACGTACCAAGTGGATCCACCCTTGACGCAAAGCTTGAATAATTTCAGCCCGTATTTGTCTCTTACCTCGCATGTACTGCTTGAAACTAAGTCTTCCTCGAAACGGTCCATTGTCTCATCAATACATACGTTTTGTTCCGGTATGTACACAGTCTTGAATTTTTCATTCAACACGGCAACAAGGGGATTGATCTTATGCATTCGGTTAGATTTGTTTTCCACTGATTCGTTATCAGAGAAATGAAACACACTAAGAAGTAGTTCAAACCGGTTTCGAGGCATACACTTACTAATATTGTTTTCATATAGTGGACTTTTGGATAAATATTTCCTAATATTTATTTTTACATCCAACCCCATCCACAAAATCAAACCTAAAAACTGGAGTATTACACTCTTATCTGTATCATACCACATGGACAATCTTGCATGATCAGTTGACGTTTCGTTTTCAATGTCAGAAGTAATACATTTATCTGCGTATCTGTTCGTTTCAGTTACAGTTAAATCCAATACTGAGTCATCAACAAATAGCTCATAGTACTATAGCACGTCTTTTGTACCTTGCAAAATATCAATAACCTCACACGTCACACCACCATCAAAATCACATTCGAACTCGTGCAAGTTTCCAAATACTGGATACCACACAATTTCTTTTGTGCAACTAGTCCCAGATTCTGTCTCCTCTGGGTCTATTTCGGAATCACTCAATTGATGGCCACTAAATATCGATTCACCATTCTCTGACTTATGTCTTCTTTTTCGGCATGCCTTAAGGGTATCTTCATATTCATCACCGTAGAAGAATCATACACAGTTTCGGGTGGTGAAAAAGGAGGATTATCTGAATTATTGACGTTAGTAAATAAATCTTCGCTCAAGTCACTCATATCACTTTCCATTCTCTCTAAAATATCTCTTACTGTGTCCTCGTTGGCCATATTGAGGTGAAAAAGAATTACTACACGGAGCAGGTATTTCTCACAACAGTGTAATGTTAACTGAAATGCACTACAATTCAGTTTCTAATGACAATGAACTTTGATTGCCTGCAGTGGTACCAACTTTTGAGTAATTATTGGTCTATTGCTATATGCTGTTCCCAGGGGCCAGTACTAAATATTTGTACACTTGTTTCAACGATAATTGTATAGAAAATCTCTACACAAGCCTATAATCTGTACACTGAATCGTGTAGAAAATATATGCACATGGCCCACAGGTAAAAACTTTTTGTGAATACAATTTATGCACACGGCCAAATAAGGAAAAACAGGAAATACGTAGTTGGTCCCAAGAGGAAAATTCTGATTTTGACCCCTGGCGCTCAAAGTGTTAAGGAACTTGAAGATAATAGTAAAAATAAAAACATCCGGGACATGTATAAGGGAATCAACGAATTTAAGATAGGTTACCAACCTCGTGCTTATATATTAAATAAATCTGACGGTACAGTTCTCACTGACACGGATAGCATCTTAAATAGATGGAAAGATTTCTTTGACGATTTGCTTAACACGCAACTTAAAACTGGTGTGCGTGGAGAAAAGGAGATACACACCGCAAAACCGTATATTCTAGAACCCAACCAAATAGAAGTAGAAACCGCTAAAAAGAAATTAAAGAAATACAAATCTCCGGGTGTAGATGAAATTCCGGCTGAGTTAATTTTCGCTGGAGGCGAGAAATTGTGGAACAAGATGCACAAACTCATTCTCCTTACCTGGAACAAGGAAGAATTGCCACGAGAGTGGAAAGAATCAATCATTGTTCCAATTCACAAGAAAGGCGACAAAACTGACAGTAATGATTATCGAGGCATTTCTCTTCTGTCAACATCCTATAAAATCCTGTCAAACATTGTATTAGCAAGATTGACCCCATACGCAGATGAAATTATTGGAGATTATCAGTGCGGATTTAGACGAAATCGATCAACTATCGACCAAATATTTACCATTGAACAAACACTCGGAAAGAAGTGGGAATATAATACCCTATTACATAATCTATTTATTGATTTTAGGAAGGCCTACGACTCGGTTAGGAGCGAAGCATTGTACAACGTTCTTACAGAACTTGGAATACCGAGAAAGCTAATTACATTAATTAAGATATGTTTAAATGAATCCCAAAGTAAAGTCCGGGTAGGAAAATTTTTGTCCACGAGCTTTCACGTCGAAAATGGCCTGAAAAAAGAAGATGCGTTGTCGCCATTATTATTTAACTTCGTTCTGGAATACGCTATAAGGAAAATCAAAGATAGCAATCAGGGCCTACAGTTGAACGGTATTCACCAGGTTTTGGCATGTGATGATGATGTAAATTTAATAGGTGATGATAGAAGAACAACAGAAAGAAATGCAGAGATCTTATTAAATGCTTGCAGGGACATCGGTGTAGAAGTAAATGCAGAGAAAACTAAATACGTGGAAGTGCGTCGGAACCGGAATACAGCTAATTATGGATGTGTTAAAATATTAAATAATACTTTTGATAAAGTGGATAGTTTGAAATATCTAGGATCAATATTAACAGACGAAAATCATGTTCACGAAAAAATTAAATGTCGAGTAAAAGCAGAGAATTCGTGTTACTATTCGGTTCAAAATCTCTTGTCGTCGCGAATTCTGTCGAGGAATTTGCAGCTTAAAATATACAAAATGATAATCATGCCTGTTGTTTTGTATGGCTGCGAAACATGGTCACTTACTCTGAGGGAAGAACATAGACTTAAAGTATTTGAGAACAAGATTCTGAGACGAATATTCGTACCCAAGAGGAACGGGAATGGGGAATGGCGGAAACTTCATAACGAGGAACTACATAATTTATATGGTTTACCCAACATTGTTAGGGTCATCAAGCCTAGGAGGCTTAGGTGGGCGGGTCATGTAGCTAGAATGGAAGAAAGTAGAAACGCTTTCAAAGTCTAGACTGGAAGACCAATCGGAAAATGGCCATTAGATAGACCTAGGCGCAGATGGGAGGACGATATTAAGATGGATCTCGCAGAGATTGGAATGCAAAGTAGAAACTGGATGTAGTTAGCTAAGAATAGAAGTCACTGGAGAGCTTTTCTGAACGCGCCATTGAAGCTCCGGGTTCCGTAGGCCATAGAGTTAGTCAGTTAGTTAGTGTGAATGAAATGGCTTACAAGAACGTTCATAGAAGCAATTTGGGAATAATTTAGTTTCCGGGGGTGAGGTATAATCATCAACGAAGCATATAAAATTTATATATTAAACGATTCAGCTTGACAAAAGAAATCGATCGATACCAAATTTAACTACTTCCGGTTAACCACTTCCGGTTTACTGTGCCTAATTTAGTTAACAGGGGTGAGGCATAATCAGCAACGAAACATACACAATCTATATATTAATCGATTCAGCTTGACAAAACAAATCGATCGATACAAAATTTAACTACTTCCGGTTAACCAGTTCTGGTTTACTGAGCCTAATTTAGTTAACAGGGGTGGGGCATAATCAGCAACGAAACATATACAATCTATATAGGCCTATCAATCGATTCAGCTTGACAAAACAAATCCATCGATACCAAATTTAACTACTTCTGGTTTACTGAGCCTAATTTAGTTTCCGGGAGTGGGGTATAATCAGCAACGAAACATATACAATCTATATATCAATCGATTCAGCTTAACAAAACAAATCGATTGATACCAATCTTAACTACTTCCGGTTAACCGGTTCCCGTTTGCTAAGCCTAATTTAGTTTCCGGCGTCGGGTTATGGAAATGTAAAAATTCAAAGAATTCTTTCAATAAAGTGGATACTTTCAAATATCTACCATAACAGCACAAGATGTGCTAGGCATGTGCCATTTACGTGTCTCAGCTACTTTTAGGTACCCGACACTTGGTACACCTTGTCTCAAAAAGGTTGAGCGCATTCTTTATTGGTGTTTTGAGGCAAAAATTTTCTAAGTCCAGCTTCGGGTATCTTGGGAGAAAAGTAAACCAGGTTCGAACCTCCAAGCCAGCCTTTGCAATCGGGAGAAACTTTGCAGATGTGTTTTTCTTCTTTTAAATATAATAAGACTTGTTACCAAGTGTAGAAAAAAAAGCAACATTGATTGAAATACTTAATGATACAATATTTCGAAACCTTGTATTAATGTCAGCACTGCTTGTTTGTCATTTAGCTCTCCATACGTAATTGAACAATTAGATACGTAAACGAATCTTTCCATATGTAAAAGAATGCTCAAAGTTAAGACATAGAACATAATTATCGCCTGAGTACTAAAATAAAAGTCAAAGTAGAACAAAAACAGCGTTTGTAGTGGATATGAATGGCATAATTATCTTTAGAACCGTTATATATGTTTCGCTAAAAGCATGCTTCCGAAAGTCATTGTTATGTTCTTGAAAAAAATATTCGATGCATAAAGAGAGGGTATAAACAGAGAATCCAAAGTCGCAACGCTCGCAAGAAATTCATGAACCCCAAGGATCACGTGAGCAGACTGGAACTGTCCTTATGAAGCATGCCACAGCAGAAAGTCTTTACATAGATTTTCAATTCAATTCCCATTGGAGTAACTAGGATATTTTCCTAGGGGGGCATGGTCCATTTGTTCTGAAAAATTAGAAGAATCTTTTAGAAGACCTTGTTATGATGTTATATATGGTCTTTCTTACCCCGCACTCATTATCAACACCAAGTTATTTAGTTCTAACACAACACTGTCGTGTAACATTTCAGTGAAAATTTATTTTTCAGAAATTTGCTAAAAAATATTCCCTATATTCTGATGCTACTATATAACTACCTAAAATCTAAATGTGGAAACTCATAATGTTCTATTCCTGTTTTACTCGAGCAATTCTGAGCGAAAATACATTATTCGTAAACGTTAACTGTCATGCTCTCAGTTTACTCTTACACAGGGGTAAAAGTGGGTCTGAAAAGATAGAGGGACGAATGACGTCACGCCGTCTCCCATGCCTATTTTTGCCCATTGCATTTTTTAGAAATTGGAGGGGCACCGTATATAGTTTTGGAAGTGGGAGAACGGTGTCCTCCCGCGTTCCCCTTTACTTTTACCCCTGCTCTTACATCTTATAGAAACACAAATAAATATACAAGCAGTGACATAATTTAAAGTTATAACTTTTTAAAAATCAGTCATGGGCTAATGTTTATTCATTTATGTATTTAAAGTAAAGTGTAAAATTTTTTCATTGTCGTTTACTAATGTTGCAGTTTAATTACATAAATCTTTGCGAACAAAGAAATACAATCAACTTTTATACACAAAACATTTCTAACTAAAAAACAGAAACAATGGTATACAAAAGAGTGGTAGAAATATAGTTGGCAAACCTCCCGAACGACTTAAATATTTTTTTAAATACAATTAGAGTGAAGCAGATCAACAATACGAGAGGAGAAGACATGTAGACGGACTGAGGGACCCGTTTTCCTATAAAAGATGTTTTCCATTATCTTTTCAATTAAATATTAAATTACACATCTTACAATTTTCGGGAGGACGTATGATAAGTGGCCCTGATGGACAAGCAGATGTGATTGTAAAAATTAAAACAACAAACATTTAATGAAACAAAGATTCAACCAGCAGAATTGATTGATAATAATATTGATCACAATATTTTGAGAGAGAGAGAAAATATATCAACACTTGTAATATTCCTGAATTACATTATGAGCTTTTAAGCATATTGTTGTAGTTACATCGTTAGCGCCAACCGTTGGGAAATATCATTACAGCCAGGGGACACCCACGAAGATGTCCACCGGACCCGAACCCTCAATATATATATATATATATATATATATATATATATATATATATATATATATATATATATTTAATGATTGTGTTTTGTCTGTACCAGGGAGCACTCATGGAAAGTCCACCCAATTTGGACCGCATGAAATCTTAGTGACTTGACATACATATGTGCACTTCCTTAATAAAACTATATTTGACTTAACAGTGAAATTATTATTGGTTTATTTCCGAAGAACAAAGAAAAATTTAAATATTTATATTGGGTAATCAGTGAGCGCAAGAATTTTTCTAGATTAGGGAAATTTCCCTCAAACTACGAACACTGCTTGTTATTGCTGCGATACCCATGTAACTTTTACAGCACGAAACTAAAATATCAGGTTATTTATTTATTTATTTATTTCATAAGGACAACACAACAGGCTTAATGCCCAGTTATAGTGTTGTATACAGAATTATTTAAAATACACTATTATACATACACAAATATACGTTATCTAGTTATACATAAGTTATTGCATGATAATTCTTTTCAAATTGTTCTCTGACATACTAAACACATCTATTACATGAAGTCGAATCATTTCATTATAAGAAGCACACATTCTCCACAGAGGAGACTTATGTAATATTTTTGTTCTTGCTTTTCTACAATAGAATGTCCCAGCGTTTGCTGTTCTAGTCTTACCTGTTGGGACACGTAATAATACTTCTGAAACTAATTCTGGACAATCAATTTTACCATTTAATAATTTATGTAAGAACAACAAATCAAAAAAACATCTCCTTTTTTCTAATGTTTGAAAATTAAAACTCCTTACCAAGTCTTCATAGGAGACATACTTTGGATAGAAACCGGTTTTCTTGTATGTAAGCATTTTTAAGAATTTAAATTGTATATTTTCTATTGCATCAGTGTATTTAATGACATTTGGTGTCCAAACAGTACAACAGTATTCTAATTTTGACCTCACATATGAAAAATATAACCTTATAAATGTTGATTGTTTGCAGAAATCCTGTCCTATCCTATAAATTAAACCTAGGTTTCTATATGCACTACTCGTTATCGCGTCAATGTGTTGAGTAAAGGTTAATTTGCTATCAAATATAACTCCCAGATCTTTGATAGTATTTGGGGTAGACAAGGAAGTGCCATTTATTGTATATTTAAAGTTAATTTGATTTTCTTTTCTCGTGAAAGATACAGATTTGCATTTTGAAACATTCAGGACTAATTTATTCTTATCACACCACATTTGAATACTGTCTAGATCTTGTTGAAGTTTCACGCAGTCATCAATTGAACTTACGTTGGAGTACAATTTGAGATCGTCGGCAAAAAGAAGAATTTGAGAAGTATTAATACATAGAGGAATATCATTAATAACAAGAAGAAACAACAGAGGACCTAGATTAGATCCTTGAGGGACTCCTGATAGAGTATTAAATTTTTCAGTAACAAATCCTTTGTATGAAACATTGTTTTCGGTTATGCAAATATGATACAAGATACTCCATTGCTTGTTTCGAAAAGTTCAAAGATGCTACGTTCAGTAGCAAGACATCATGATCAACGACGTCAAATGCCTTGCTAAAATCAGTATAAACGACATCTACTTGACCGCCTCTATCTAATTCTGATACTATAAAATTTGTTAAAATTGATAAGTTTGTCGAAGTAGACCTATTAAGTGAGAAGCCGTGTTGATAAGCTGAAAGAACAGGTTCTACATGATTTAAAATTCGCGCATATAACATACTTTCAAGAATCTTTGCAAAGGGCGATAGAATAGCCCTTCCATAGTGTGACCATCGTGGTGAAAAGACGTGTGTGTGTCTAGCTCCGAAGTGCAGCAGAGCGTAAAGCGAAAGATGGGTGTCTCGCTCAGTGTTTGGAGGGCCGCTATCGGTCTATTCAATTGTAGTAAATCAAGAAATGAATTTTCTGTAGAAAATGTTGGTGCGCGAAACGAAACCCAGAAATCATATTATGTATATGGAATAGTGATTCTCGTAATGCTTGTTATAGGAGGTGTTGAAACCAATCCGGGCCCCACTAGTTCAAACAAATCAGATATTGCTGAAATCAAGGCAATACTAAATGGAGTAAAAAGTTCAAATGAAGCTGTTGTCAGTGAAGTGCGTGGGTTGACAGAAACCGTAACAAAAATTATGGATAGACTTGACTTGATTGACAAGAAACTCGAGACCATAACAAACGACGTCAGTGAACTACAAAAATATACTGAATTCCTGGAAGAACGGCTGGACGACCTCGAAAATAGAAGGCAAAACATTGTGCTGTATGGCGTTGAAGAGGGCGAAAGAGAGACATGGACAGAAACTGAAGAAAAGGTGTGCAAAGTAATTCAAGACAGATTAAAAATCCAGCTAAGAGACGACGAAATAATGCGAGCTCACAGAGTAGGAAAGATAACTGCGAATAAAAATCGACCTATCGTGTGTAAGTTTTTAAGAGACAAAACCAAAGAAGATGTTCTTAAAAGCAGACGCAAACTACGTGGTAGTAACATTTACATTGAACAGGATTATTCTAACAAAGTGAGAAATGAACGCAAAAATTTACAAATTTTCATGAAAGAAGCAAGGCAACGCGGTAGTTATGCTTATCTGCAGTTTCGTTATCTGTATATTGATGGGGAAAATCTCACTTTAAGTGCACTCGAAAATAGAAACAGACAGCATCCAAGCAAAACAAGAGACTCCACATTCCAGCTTACAGGCTCTGACCCCTGTCACCAAATCAGCCTAAGGCAGTTCAAAGTGAAAGTTTTAGTACTCTGAAGAATGTTAACCCTCCCTCTGTTCCATCCCCATTGTTAAGAAACCAACTACCCAGCCCTGAGTCAGTGAAGCGGAAATCGACCTGCAACCGATGAGAATTTTGCCCTCAGGAACCGCATCAATTAGTAAGTACACCAAAATTAGTAAATACCAAGTGTGTTAAAAGCAGAATTTCACCTTCAACTTTTAATGTATTACCAAGCCCCGAGGCTCATTCATTGTCATGCTCTGTAGATAATAGCTGTGTATCCGAAAATATGCTTCAAAACCATACTTGTAAATTGTTTTCAGTGTTTTATCAAAATACTTTTGGCTTACGATCCAAAGCCCTAGAATTCTATACAAATGTCTTATCAAATAATTATGATGTAATCACAATCACCGAAAGTTTTTTAACAGAATATCATACTGATGGAGAATTTTTTGATAAAAATACCAAGCTTTTCGTCAAGACAGGAACCTTGAACTATCAAAAAATTGTAAGGGAGGGGGTGTAATAATAGCAGTACATCAAAATTACAATGTCTCCTATATAAACTCTTGTGATCTAAATTTTGAATGTGTAATTGTCAAACTCTCCAGTCACTCACTAAAGGTGTTTATTTGTGCAGTATACATTCCTCCGGATTCAACTGTAACGACATATGAATTTTTTTATGAATTTATTGAGAGTAATGTTCCAATAGGAAGCACCGTTCTTTGCATAGGGGACTTTAATATAAGTCAAATAACGTGTTCTAATTTTGACCTCCTACTTTCAACGAATAAATGTAAAGACTTAAATAACTTCATGTCCATGTATGACTTAATTTCCCATAATGACATTCAAAATAATAATGGCCGAACCTTAGACTTAGTACTCTCAAATCTTAATGATGTTTCCGTAATAAAAGAGTGTTCCCTTGTTACTAATGTAGACAGGCATCACCCAGCTTTACTTATCTCTTTCCCATTTCAACACCTGCAGAAATCTAAGAAAGAAATTAAGGAACCTGGTTTTAATTTTAGAAAAGCAGATTTCCAAAAGATGTACATAGAACTCTCTAAAGTAAACTGGGATTGCCTTTCGCAATCGGATGATGTAAATATAGCATTAACAAACTTTTATCAAATGATTAACAACATATTTTCTATATGTGTTCCACTTAAAAGACATATCAGCAGAAGTTATCCATGTTGGTTTACTTATAATATAATTAAGAAAATAAAATCCAAGACACACCACCAGAACAAGTGGAAAAATGGATCAACAAATATACTTTATCATCGCGATCAATTTGAGAGACTGCGTAAAGAAATAAAATCTGACATAACATTAGCCTACAAAACTTTTATTTTAAACTCCCTTACATACAATGGTCATGATATCCAACATGTCAGTGAAATAGCACAGGCATTTGCACATTATTTCCATTCAGTGTACAACAATGTACCCGCCACATACGACATTGACTCTTTTCTCGCTAATCGAACCGAATGTAATATATTAGACAATTTTCAATTAGATGAAATAAAACTTGAAGAAATAGAAAATGCTATACGAGCGTTGAAACCAAAAGCATCTTGTGGTCCTGATAACATTCCCCCGTATGTTGTGAAAGGTTGCAGTGATATATTTAAATATCCACTTCGCACTATATTTAACATTTCTATTAGAACAAATACTTTCCCAGATAAATGGAAAGAAAGTTTAGTCTGTCCATTACCAAAATCTGGAAAAAAGAGAGAAATAGAAAATTTCAGGCCAATTGCTGGAACATATTTTTTTTTCTTTAGCATAGCACAAATACACTCCCTTTTCGAAAGCAAAATCTAAAAATTGTTCATGTGGTGCACAACTTACGCTACTTGGAAATTATTTATGGTTCACTCGGACGCAGAATAACGCCGTGTCTGTGTCTTGCAATATTGTACCCCTCCCAACTTTCAACACTATGAAAAAAAAATTCTGGGTACGCACCTAATTACAGTTTATACCTTAAGAATGTAACTACAAACTTCAGTTCATAAATAATACTAATACTAATACTAAGAAGGAGGAGGAAAAGCAACAAACGATATTGAATAGTGACTTTTGAATGGGTATTATATGCGTAATTGCTTCAGTTTAGCAGTTCAAGAATTCGGCTTCTTTTTTCTTTCCCTTCTGTTTTTTTAGTGTACCTTAATAATTTGCTCTGAGAATCGTAACTGTTCAAACATTACTACAGTATGCTATAAATAAAATAATAACAATAAGACTCATTTATCACACATATATAAACAAGAAAAAATACTACGTCAATAAGTGAATTACTTGAAAGAATACAAAAATAATTTAGATTAATGAAGCTATCAAATAAAAAAATCGCATACAGCGCAAGTCGAGAGGTCGCTATACTGCCCACTATCACATTGGTCCAGGTATTTTATTACATTCAGGCACAAGACCATAGATCGATACAGAGGCCAAGACATGGAGACGACCAGTCGACGCCCAGGAACTGAGGTACGGAACACGCATCCATGGTCCTAATCGCCCTAACAACCTTCCTTTTCTTTCTTCCTAAACTAAGACCCTCGACTCTCTTTTTTTAAATATTTGTTCTTATTTATTTCTATCCACATGCCCTACAAACTAAAAACGCTCGTCGTCTTCTCAGATACCTCTCAATTCTACCAGTGAGCTATATTTCCCAAATCAACGATTATAGTTTATTTCCTTTCTTCAAAACGACGACGAAAGCATTCCAATCGAATGCAAAAGCGTAAGAATACCCTTAGTGAAAGTACTATAAGCTACGTATGTACTCCTAAATGTACGGAAAAGTGCCACATTCTCTTTCCTACATGTGGGTATTCATTCAGCTACAAGGTACATTAGAACGTCGAAAAAAGATTTTCCCCAATTTTTGGATATACGAGCGATTTTGGTAATTCCGAGTTTCCTTCTAGAAATTTTCTACAGCAGTGACAAAATCAAAATGTAAGTGAGCTACACTAGGACGCGATTTTGGTATATTCACAATAGCAATGTAGTTTTTTGTAGCTCATGGGTAAGGGGCGGTTTGCCAACTCCAAGGAAGGGGAAAAGCCCCTTGAAAGTATTACTGGACGAATATTCACCTAACGGAGACATCAAGTATACCTACCCAGCGCATTTCTTCGCATTGATATGTAACGTGTACATCATCTCGTGTTTCATCTATTTTGGTTGCTTCTGTGCAAAGAAATAATATATAGCACGGAATTACATATTATGAGAAGGAAACCCTTTAATCCAGCTTACTTTTGACAAATATGTATTCAGGAAATTTTTGGGAATCCTTGTGCTATGTGGAGAATCCACTGTACACTCGTTCATCGCTTATGATCTTTGCATTTTTGGATACTACATGTTGTGCTTATTTACATGCCACCTGATTGTCCTATGCACTGTCGTTTTAAACCTAATTTTAATCAAAGTTTTTTTTTCATTTTCACACACTCTTAACTTGGACAGGAAGCTGTTCATTTATCATCCGTCACCATTAGCCTAGAAGACATAACTGTGATACGTTAAAGATTTCGTTTCATCTAAGTTTTTTTTCGAGAGTTTATTCTGTACTAAGACAAAATTGATCAATTACACATGTGTATCTCTCTTTCTTTTGAATTATAAGTGTTCTTCTAACTTGAACGATATACTATTATTTCTGATTGTTGAAATCTTGAATTTGACTTTTTGTTCATTTCCCTCACGGAACGTTCGATAAAATACTCAAAGGAATACTCCACTTTCTTCGGGAGTCACCCTTGCGCCACCATTGCACTATATCCGATTGTACACTAATGGAATCTACGAGTAAAATTAATAAACATTCTCTTTTACCTGACTTTGATCCGACCTTTTGTTCTTGTGCTATGGCTATTTTTACATTTTTCGACAAATTTTTGAGTGATCAAGGTGCCGAAAGGAGGCATTTTTACACCCAGCTTGGTTTATACATTTCATTTTATCTCGGTGTCAGGAATCACCTCAGGACGTTTGTTATATTAATTAAGTAAAACCTTGTGTATATAGGGCGCCATTTTATGTATTATATTCACCCAATTTATTTAGTAACGTAAATAGCTAAACCGTGAAAACGTCTTTATTAGAGAAACATTTTTATTTCTTGTAATAATTTTTTTTGTCCAACGAAATGAAGCTAAATAGGCCCTGTATACCAATATCAATATAGTGATGTAAGCTATATTTTACAAATACAATGGAATGATTGTTCAAACACAGCTCTAAAACATACAGGAACAATCAAATTTATAAATAAAGAGCTTAAAATAAACTTGAATTGTTTAAACTGCGCTATAACTATTACGCTTAATTCCTGAAATTTTTTTATCAATAAATTAGTACCAGCACGAAAAACTTTCACATTATCTTATCAAATAGTTCTGCATGTTAATTGCTTTACTGGCTTTATACATAATTTCAAAAGCGATTGTACTATTTACCTATTTTCTGTCAATAGCAAGTGTATGAATGCATAGTACAAAACCGGTATAAAGAAGAATTTTTTTAAAAAAAGTTTGTAATATGATATTTCGTAGGCCGTTTCTTACAACGGCGCACTAGACCCTTCGCAGACTCTTTACCAACAGCCACTATATGAATTTGCTATACTGAAATAGTATGCAGAACTACAGAACAACAACTAAAGCCAGTAATATATAATGTGATGTTTCGCAGGACACACTGTACGCAGGGCGCACTGTACCCTTCAAATGGGTCTTTATCAACAGTAAAAGTATGTATTCATTGTACAGAACTGTGCCATACAGGAGAATAAATAAAAGAGTTTTTTCTTTTATGTGGTTTCGCAAGGACGCCTTATGTAAAAGGCGCAGTGTACCCACCACAGGTTCTTTACCAACACTAAAAATATGTATTCATTGTACAGAATTGTGCCATACAGAAGAATAAATAAAACCGTTTGTCTTTGATTTGGTTTCGCAAGGGCGCCTTATGTACCCTTCACGGACTCTTTACCAACACTAAAAGTATGTATTCATTGTACAGAATTGTGCCTCACAGAAGAATAAATAAAACAGCTTTTCTTTTATGTGGTTTCGCAAGGGCGCAATGTACCCTTCACGGTTTCTTTACCAACACTAAAAGTATGAATTCATTGTACAGAATTGTGCCATACAGAAGGATAAAAAAAACAGCTTCTCTTTTATGTGGTTTCGCAAGAGCGCAATGTACCTTTCACGGATTCTTTACCAACATTAAAGTATGTATTCATTGTACAGAATTGTGCCATACAGAAGAATAAATAAAACAGCTTTTCTTTTATGTGGTTTCGCAAGGGCGCAATGTACCCTTCACGAGTTCTTTACGAATACGAAAAGTATGTATTCATTGTACAGAATTGTGCCATACAAGAGAATAAATAAAACAGCTTTTCTTTTATGTGGTTTCCCAAGGGCGCCTTATGTAAAATGCGCAGTGTACCCTTCACGGATTCTTTACCAACACTAAAAGTATGTATTCATTGCACAGAATTGTGCCATACAGGAGAATAAATAAAACAGCTTTTCTTTTATGTAGTTTCGCAAGGGCGACTTATGTAAATTGCGCAGTGTACCCTTCACGGATTCTTTACCAACACTAAAAGTATGTATCCATTGAACAGAATTGTGCCATACACAAGAATAAATAAAACAGCTTTTCTTTTATGTGGTTTCGCAAGAGCGCAAGGTACCCTTCACGGATTCTTTACCAACACTAAAAGTATGTATTCATTGTACAGAATTGTGCCATACAGAAGAATAAATAAAACAGCTTTTCTTTTATGTGGTTTCGCAAGGGCGCAATGTACCCATCACTGGTTCTTTACGAACACGAAAAGTATGTATTCATTGTACAGAATTGTGCCACACAGAAGAATAAATAAAACAACTTTTCTTTTATGTAGATTCGAAAGGGCGCCTTATGTAAAGGGCGCAGCGTACCCTTCACGGATTCTTTACCAACACTAAAAGTATGTATTCATTCTACAGAATTGTGCCATACAGAAGAATATATAAAACAGCTTTTATTTTATGTGGTTTCGCAAGGGCGCAATGTACCCTTCATGGATTCTTTACCAACACTAAAAGTATGTATTCATTGTACAGAATTGTGCCATACAAGAGAATAAATAAAACAGCTTTTCTTTTATGTGGTTTCGCAAGGGCGCCTTATGTAAAGGGTGCAGTGCACCCTTCACGGATTCTTTGCCAACACTAAAAGTATGTATTCATTCTACATAATTCTGACGTACAGAAGAATAAATAAAACCGTTTGTCTTTGATTTGGTTTTGCAAGGGCTCCTTATGTACCCTTAACGGATTCTTTACGAACACGAAAAGTATGTATTCATTGTACAGAATTGTGCCATACAGGAGAATAAATAAAACAGCTTCTCTTTTATGTGGTTTCCCAAGGGGGCCTTATGTAAAGGGCGCAGTGTACCCTTGACGGATTCTTTGCCAACACTAAAAGTATGTATTCATTGTACAGAATTGTGTCGTACAGAAGAATAAATCAAACAGCTTTTCTTTTATGTAGTTTCGCAAGGGCGACTTATGTAAAGGGCGCAGTGTACCCTTCACGGATTCTTTACCAACACTAAAAGTATCTATCCATTGTACAGAATTGTGCCATACAGAAGAATATATAAAACAGCTTTTCTTTTAAGTCGTTTCGCAAGAGCGCAATGTATCCTTCACGGGTTCTTTACGAACACGAAAGTATGTATTCATTGTACAGAATTGTGCCATACAGAAGAATAAATAAAACAGATTTTCTTTTATGTGGTTTCGCAAGGGCGCAATGTACCCTTCTCGGGTTCTTTACGAACACGAAAAGTATGTATTCATTTTAAAGAATTGTGCCATAGAGAAGAATAAATAAAACAGCTTTTCTTTTATTTGGTTTCGCAAGGGCGCCTTATGTAAAGGGCGCAGTGTACCCTTCACGGGTTCTTTACGAACACGAAAGTATGTATTCATTGTACAGAATTGTGCCATACAGAAGAATAAATAAAACAGCTTTTCTTTTATGTGGTTTCGCAAGAGCTCAATGTACCCTTCACGGATTCTTTACCAACACTAAAAGTATGTATTCATTGTACAGAATTGTGCTATACAGAAGAATAAATAAAACAGCTTCTCTTTTATGTGGTTTCGCAAGAGCGCAATGTACCCTTCACGGATTCTTTACCAACATTAAAGAATGTATTCATTGTACAGAATTGTGCCATACAGAAGAATAAATAAAACAACTTTTCTTTTATGTGGTTTCGCAAGGGCGCAATGTACCCTTCACGGGTTTTTTACGAATTCGAAAAGTATGTATTCATTGTACAGAATTGTGCCATACAGGAGAATAAATAAAACAGCTTTTCTTTTATGTGGTTTCCCAAGGGCGCCTTATGTAAAATGCGCAGTGTACCCTTCACGGATTCTTTACCAACATTAAAAGTATGTATTCATTGCACAAAATTGTGCCATACAGGAGAATAAATAAAACAGTTTTTCTTTTATGTAGTTTCGCAAGGGCGACTTATGTAAATTGCGCAGTGTACCCTTCACGGATTCTTTACCAACACTAAAAGTATGTATCCATTGAACAGAATTGTGCCATACACAAGAATAAATAAAACAGCTTTTCTTTTACGTGGTTTCGCAAGAGCGCAATGTACCCTTCACGGATTCTTTACCAACACTAAAAGTATGTATTCATTGTACAGAATTTTGCCATACAGAAAAATAAATAAAACAGCTTTTCTTTTATGTGGTTTCGCAAGGGCGCAATGTACCCATCACTGGTTCTTTACGAACACGAAAAGTATGTATTCATTGTACAGAATTGTGCCATACAGGAGAATAAATAAAACAGCTTTTCTTTTATTTGGTTTCCCAAGGACGCCTTATGTAAAGGGCGCAGTGTACCCTTCACGGATTCTTTACCAACACTAAAAGTATGTATTCATTGTACAGAATTGTGCCATACAAGAGAATAAATAAAACAGCTTTTCTTTTATGTGGTTTCGCAAGGGCGCCTTATGTAAAGGGTGCAGTGCACCCTTCACGGATTCTTTGCCAACACTAAAAGTATGTATTCATTCTACATAATTCTGACGTACAGAAGAATAAATAAAACCGTTTGTCTTTGATTTGGTTTTGCAACGGCTCCTTATGTACCCTTCACGGATTCTTTACGAACACGAAAAGTATGTATTCATTGTACAGAATTGTGCCATACAGGAGAATAAATAAAACAGCTTATCTTTTATGTGGTTTCCCAAGGGTGCCTTATGTAAAGGGCGCAGTGTACCCTTCACGGATTCTTTGCCAACACTAAAAGTATGTATTCATTGTACAGAATTGTGTCGTACAGAAGAATAAATCAAACAGTTTTCTTTTATGTAGTTTCGCAAGGGCGACTTATGTAAAGGGCGCAGTGTACCCTTCACGGATTCTTTACCAACACTAAAAGTATCTATCCATTGTACAGAATTGTGCCATACAGAACAATATATAAAACAGCTTTTCTTTTAAGTCGTTTCGCAAGAGCGCAATGTACCCTTCACGGGTTCTTTACGAACACGAAAGTATGTATTCATTGTACAGAATTGTGCCATACAGAAGAATAAATAAAACAGATTTTCTTTTATGTGGTTTCGCAAGGGCGCAATGTACCTTTCTCGGGTTCTTTACGAACACGAAAAGTATGTATTCATTGTAAAGAATTGTGCCATACAGAAGAATAAATAAAACAGCTTTTCTTTTATTTGGTTTCGCAAGGGCGCCTTATGTAAAGGGCGCAGTGTACCCTTCACGGATTCTTTACCAACACTAAAAGTATGTATCCATTGTACAGAATTGTGCCGTACAGAATAATAAATAAAACAGCTTTTCGTTTATGTGGTTTCGCAAGAGCGTAATGTACCCTTCACGGATTCTTTACAACACTAAAAGTATGTATTCATTGTACAGAATTGTGCTATACAGAAGAATAAATAAAACAGTTTCTCTTTTATGTGGTTTCGCAAGAGCGCAATGTACCCTTCACGGATTCTTTACCAACATTAAAGTATGTATTCAGTGTACAGAATTGTGCCATACAGAAGAATAAATAAAACAGCTTTTCTTTTATGTGGTTTCGCAAGGGCGCAATGTACCCTTCACGGGCTCTTTACGAATACGAAAAGTATGTATTCATTGTACAGAATTGTGCCATACAGGAGAATAAATAAAACAGCTTTTCTTTTATGTGGTTTCCCAAGGGCGCCTTATGTAAAATGCGCAGTGTACCCTTCACGGATTCTTTACCAACACTAAAAGTATGTATTCATTGCACAGAATTTTGCCATACAGGAGAATAAATAAAACAGCTTTTCTTTTATGTAGTTTCGCAAGGGCGACTTATCTAAATTGCGCAGTGTACCCTTCACGGATTCTTTACCAACACTAAAAGTATGTATCCATTGAACAGAATTGTGCCATACACAAGAATAAATAAAAAGCTTTTCTTTTATGTGGTTTCGCAAGAGCGCAATGTACCCTTCACGGATTCTTTACCAACACTAAAAGTATGTATTCATTGTACAGAATTGTGCCATACAGAAGAATAAATAAAACAGCTTTTCTTTTATGTGGTTTCGCAAGGGCGCAATGTACCCATCACTGGTTCTTTACGAACACGAAAAGTATGTATTCATTGTACAGAATTGTGCCATACAGGAGAATAAATAAAACAGCTTTTCTTTTATGTGGTTTCCCAAGGACGCCTTATGTAAAGGGTGCAGTGCACCCTTCACGGATTCTTTGCCAACACTAAAAGTATGTATTCATTCTACATAATTCTGACGTACAGAAGAATAAATAAAACCGTTTGTCTTTGATTTGGTTTTGCAAGGGCTCCTTATGTACCCTTCACGGATTCTTTACGAACACGAAAAGTATGTATTCATTGTACAGAATTGTGCCATACAGGAGAATAAATAAAACAGCTTCTCTTTTATGTGGTTTCCCAAGGGCGCCGTATGTAAAGGGCGCAGTGTACCCTTCACGGATTCTTTGCCAACACTAAAAGTATGTATTCATTGTACAGAATTGTGTCGTACAGAAGAATAAATCAAACAGCTTTTCTTTTATGTAGTTTCGCAAGGGCGACTTATGTAAAGGGCGCAGTGTACCCTTCACGGATTCTTTACCAACACTAAAAGTATCTATCCATTGTACAGAATTGTGCCATACAGAAGAATATATAAAACAGCTTTTCTTTTTAGTCGTTTCGCAAGAGCGCAATGTACCCTTCACGGGTTCTTTACCAACACTAAAAGTATGTATTCATTGTACAGAATTGTGCCATACAGAACAATAAATAAAACAGATTTTCTTTTATGTGGTTTCGCAAGGGCGCAATGTACCCTTCTTGGGTTCTTTACGAACCCGAAAAGTATGTATTCATTGTACAGAATTGTGCCATACGGAAGAATAAATAAAACAGCTTTTCTTTTATTTGGTTTCGCAAGGGCGCCTTATGTAAAGGGCGCAGTGTACCCTTCACGGATTTTTTACCAACACTAAAAGTATGTATCCATTGTACAGAATTGTGATATACAGAAGAATAAATAAAACAGCTTTTCTTTTATGTGGTTTCGCAAGAGCGCAATGTACCCTTCACGGATTCTTTACCAACACTAAAAGCATGTATTCATTCTACAGAATTCTGACGTACAGAAGAATAAATAAAGCAGCTTTTCTTTTATGTGGTTTCGCAATTGCGCAATGTAACCTTCACGGGTTCTTTACGAACACGAAATGTATGTATTCATTCTACAGAATAATGCCATACAGGAGAATAAATAAAACAGCTTTCTTTTTATGTGGTTTCCCAAGGGCGCCTTATGTAAAGGGCGCGGTGCACCCTTCACGGATTCTTTACCAACACTAAAAGTGTGTATTCATTGTACAGAATTGTGCCACACAGAAGAATAAATAAAACAACTTTTCTTTTATGTAGATTCGCAAGGGCGCCTTATGTAAAGGGCGCAGTGTACCCTTCACGGATTCTTTACCAACACTAAAAGTATGTATTCATTGTACAGAATTGTGCCAAACAGAAGAATATATAAAACAGCTTTTATTTTATGTGGTTTCGCAAGGGCGCAATGTACCTTTCATGGATTCTTTACCAACACTAAAAGTATTTATTCATTGTACAGAATTGTGCCATACAAGAAAATAAATAAAACAGCTTTTCTTTTATGTGGTTTCGCAAGGCCGCCTTGTGTAAAGGGTGCAGTGCACCCTTCACTGATTCGTTACCAACAGTAAAAGTATGTATTCATTATACAGGATTGTGCCATACTGAGGAATAAATAAAACAGTTTTTCTTTTATGTAGTTTCACAAGGGCGCAATGTACCCTTCACGGCTTCTTTACGAACACGAAAAGTATGTATTCATTGTAGAGAATTGTGCCATACAGGACAATAAATAAAACAGCTTTTCTTTTATGTGGTTTCGCAATGGCGCCTTATGTAAAGGGTTTAGTGCACCCTTCACAGATCCGTTTCCAACACTAAAAGTATGCATTCATTGTACAGAATTGTGCCATACAGAAGAATAAATAAAACAGCTTTGCTTTTATGTCGTTTCGCATGGGGCCTTATATAAAGGGCGCAGTGTACCCTTCACGGATTCTTTGCCAACACTAAAAGTATGTATTCATTCTACAGAATTGTGACGTACAGAAGAATAAATAAAACAGCTTTTCTTTTATGTGGTTTCGCAAGGGCACCTTATGTAAAAGGTGCAATGTACACTTCACTGGTTCTTTACCAACACTAAAAATATGCATTCATTGTACGGAATTGTGCCATAGAGGAGAATAAATAAAACAGCTTTTCTTTTATGTGGTTTCGCAAGAGCGCAATGTACCCTTCACGCATTCATTACCAACACTAAAAGTATGTATTCATTATACAGAATTGTGCCATACAAGAAAATAAATAAAACAGCTTTTTTTTATGTGTTTTGCAAGAGCGCAATGTACCCTTTACGGATTCATTACCAACACTAAAAGTATGTATTAATTGTACAGAAATGTGCCATACAGAAGAATGAATAAAACAGCTCTTCTTTTATGTGGTTTCGCAAGGGCGCAATGTACCCTTCTCGGGTTCTTTACGAACACGAAAAGTATGTATTCATTGTACAGAATTGTGCCATGCAGGAGAATAAATAAAACAGCTTCTCTTTTATGTGGTTTGCCAAGGACGTCTTATGTAAAGAGCGCAGTGTACCCTTCACGGATTCTTTGCCAACACAAAAAGTATGTATTCATTGTACAGAATTGTGACGTACAGAAGAATAAATCAAACAGCTTTTCTTTTATGTAGTTTCGCAAGGGCGCCTTATGTAAAGGGCGCAGTGTACCCTTCACGGATTCTTTACCAACACTAAAAGTATCTATCCATTGTACAGAATTGTGCCATACAGAAGAAAAAATAAAACAGCTTTTCTTTTATCTGGCTTCGCAAGAGCGCAATGTACCCTTCACGGATTCTTTACCAACACTAAACGTATGTATTCATTGTACAGAATTGTGCCATACAGGAGAATAAATAAAACAGCTTTTCTTTTATGTGGTTTCCCAAGGGCGTTTTATGTAAAGGGCGCAGTGTACCCTTCACGGATTTTTTACCAACACTAAAAGTATGTATTCATTGTACAGAATTGTGCCATACAGAAAAATAAATAAAACAACTTTTCTTTTATGTAGTTTCGCAAGGGAGCAATGTACCCTTCGCGGGTCCTTTACGAAAACGAAACGTATATATTTATTGTATAGAATTGTGCCATACAGGAGAATAAATAAAACAGCTTTTCTTTTATGTGGTTTCGCAAGGGCGCCGTATGTAAAGGGCGCAATGCACCCTTCACAGTTTCTTTACCAACACTAAAAGTATGAATTCATTGTACAGAATTGTGCCATACAGAAGGATAAATAAAACAGCTTCTCTTTTATGTGGTTTCGCAAGAGCGCAATGTACCCTTCACGGATTCTTTACCAACACTAAAAGTATGTATTCATTGTACAGAATTGTGCCATACAGAAGAATAAATAAAACAGCTTTTCTTTTATGTGGTTTCCCAAGGGCGCCTTAAATAAAATGCGCAGTGTACCCTTCACGGATTCTTTACCAACACTAAAAGTATGTATTCATTGCACAGAATTGTGCCATACAGGAGAATAAATAAAACAGCTTTTCTTTTATGTAGTTTCGCAAGGGCGACTTATGTAAATTGCGCAGTGTACCTTTCACGGATTCTTTACCAACACTAAAAGTATGTATCCATTGAACAGAATTGTGCCATACACAAGAATAAATAAAACAGCTCTTTTTTTATGTGGTTTCGCAAGAGCGCAATGTACCCTTCACGGATTCTTTACCAACACTAAAAGTATGTATTCATTGTACAGAATTGTGCCATACAGAAGAATAAATAAAACAGCTTTTCTTTTATGTGGTTTCGCAAGGGCGCAATGTACCCATCACGGGTTCTTTACGAACACGAAAAGTATGTATTCATTGTACAGAACTGTGCCATACAGGAGAATAAATAAAACAGCTTTTCTTTTATGTGGTTTCCCAAGGACGCCTTATGTAAAGGGCGCAGTGTACCCTTCACGGAATCTTTACCAACACTAAAGGTATGTATCATTCTACAGAATTGTGCCACACAGAAGAATAAATAAAACAACTTTTCTTTTATGTAGATTCGCAAGGGCGCCTTATGTAAAGGGCGCAGCGTACCCTTCACGGATTCTTTACCAACACTAAAAGTATGTATTCATTGTACAGAATTGTGCCATACAGAAGAATATATAAAACAGCTTTTATTTTATGTGGTTTCGCAAGGGCGCAATGTACCCTTCATGGATTCTTTACCAACACTAAAAGTATGTATTCATTGTACAGAATTGTGCCATACAAGAGAATAAATAAAAGAGCTTTTCTCTTATGTGGTTTCGCAAGGGCGAATTATGTAAAGGGTGCAGTGCACCCTTCACGGATTCTTTGCCAACACTAAAAGTATGTATTCATTCTACAGAATTGTGACGTACAGAAGAATAAATAAAACCGTTTGTCTTTGATTTGGTTTTGCAAGGGCTCCTTATGTACCCTTCACGGATTCTTTACGAACACGAAAAGTATGTATTCATTGTACAGAATTGTGCCATACAGGAGAATAAATAAAACTGCTTCTTTTTTATGTGGTTTCCCAAGGGCGCCTTATGTAAAGGGCGCAGTGTACCCTTAACGGATTCTTAGCCAATACTAAAAGTATGTATTCATTGTACAGAATTGTGCCGTACAGAAGAATAAATCAAACAGCTTTTCTTTTATGTAGTTTCGCAAGGGCGACTTATGTAAAGGGGCGCAGCGTACCCTTCACGGATTCTTTACCAACACTAAAAGTATCTATCCATTGTACAGAATTGTGCCATACAGAAGAATATATAAAACAGCTTTTCTTTTAAGTCGTTTCGCAAGAGGGCAATGTACCCTTCACGGGTTCTTCACGAACACGAAAGTATGTATTCATTGTACAGAATTGTGCCATACAGAAGAATAAATAAAACAGATTTTCTTTTATGAGGTTTCGCAAGGGCGCAATGTACCCTTCTCGGGTTCTTTACGAACACGAAAAGTATGTATTCAATTTACAGAATTGTGCCAAACAGAAGAATAAATAAAACAGCTTTTCTTTTATTTGGTTTCGCAAGGGCGCCTTATGTAAAGGGCGCAGTGTACCCTTCACGGATTCTTTACCAACACTAAAAGTATGTATCCATTGTACAGAATTGTGCCATACAGAAGAATAAATAAAACAGCTTTTCTTTTATGTGCTTTCGCAAGAGCGCAATGTACCCTTCACGGATTCTTTACCAACACTAAAAGTATGTATTCATTCTACAGAATTGTGCTATACAGAAGATTAAATAAAACAGCTTTACTTTTATGTGGTTTCGCAATTGCGCAATGTAACCTTCACGGGTTCTTTACGAACACGAAAAGTATGTATTAATTGTACAGAATTGTGCCATACAGGAGAATAAATAAAACAGCTTTCTTTTTATGTGGTTTCCCAAGGGCGCCTTATGTAAAGGGCGCAGTGTACCCTTCACGGATTCTTTGCCAACACTAAAAGTATGTATTCATTGTACAGAATTGTGCCACACAGAAGAATAAATAAAACAACTTTTCTTTTATGTAGATTCGCAAGGGCGCCTTATGTAAAGGGCGCAGTGTACCCTTCACGGATTCTTTACCAACACTATAAGTATGTATTCATTGTACAGAATTGTGCCAAACAGAAGAATAAATAAAACAGCTTTTATTTTATGTGGTTTCGCAAGGGCGCAATGTACCTTTCATGGATTCTTTACCAACACTAAAAGTATGTATTCATTGTACAGAATTGTGCCATACAAGAAAATAAATAAAACAGCTTTTCTTTTATGTGGTTTCGCAAGGCCGCCTTATGTAAAGGGTGCAGTGCACCCTTCACAGATTCGTTACCAACACTAAAAGTATGTATTCATTGTACAGGATTGTGCCATACTGAGGAATAAATAAAACAGCTTTTCTATTATGTAGTTTCACAAGGGCGCAATGTACCCTTCACGGCTTCTTTACGAACACGAAAAGTATGTATTCATTGTACAGAATTGTGCCATACAGGACAATAAATAAAACAGCTTTTCTTTTATGTGGTTTCGCAAGGGCGCCTTATGTAAAGGGTTTAATGCACCCTTCACAGATCCGTTACCAACACTAAAAGTATGCATTCATTGTACAGAATTGTGCCATACAGAAGAATAAATAAAACAGCTTTGCTTTTATGTGGTTTCGCATGGGGCCTTATATAAAGGGCGCAGTGTACCCTTCACGGATTCTTTGCCAACACTAAAAGTATGTATTCATTCTACAGAATTGTGACGTACAGAAGAATAAATAAAACCGTTTGTCTTTGATTTGGTTTTGCAAGGGCTCCTTATGTACCCTTCACGGATTCTTTACGAACACGAAAAGTATGTATTCATTGTACAGAATTGTGCCATACAGGAGAATAAATAAAACAGCTTCTCTTTTATGTGGTTTCCCAAGGGCGCCTTATGTAAAGGGCGCAGTGTACCCTTCACGGATTCTTTGCCAACACTAAAAGTTTTGATTTCATTGTACAGAATTGTGTCGTACAGAAGAATAAATCAAACAGCTTTTCTTTTATGTAGTTTCGCAAGGGCGCCTTATGTAAAGGGCGCAGTGTACCCTTCACGGATTCTTTACCAACATTAAAAGTATCTATCCATTGTACAGAATTGTGCCATACAGAAGAATATATAAAACAGCTTTTCTTTTAAGTCGTTTCGCAAGAGCGCAATGTACCCTTCACGGGTTCTTTACGAACACGAAAGTATGTATTCATTGTACAGAATTGTGCCGTACAGAAGAATAAATAAAACAGATTTTCTTTTATGTGGTTTCGCAAGGGCGCAATGTACCCTTCTCGGGTTCTTTACGAACACTAAAAGTATGTATTCATTGTACAGAATTGTGCCATACAGAAGAATAAATAAAACAGCTTTTCTTTTATTTGGTATCGCAAGGGCGCCTTATGTAAAGGGCGCAGTGTACCCTTCACGGATTCTTTACCAACACTAAAAGTATGTATTCATTGTACAGAATTGTGCCACACAGAAGAATAAATAAAACAGCTTTTCTTTTATTTGCTTTCGCAAGGGCGCCTTATGTAAAGGGCGCAGTGTACCCTTCACGGATTCTTTACCAACACTAAAAGTATGTATTCGTTGTACAGAATTGTGCCATACAAGAAAATAAATAAAACAACTTTTATTTTATGTGGTTTCGCAAGGCCGCCTTATGTGAAGGGTTTAGTGCACCCTTCACAGATCCGTTACCAACACTAAAAGTACGCATTCATTGTACAGAATTGTGCCATACAGAAGAATAAATAAAACAGTTTTGCTTTTATGTGGTTTCGCATGGGGCCTTATGTAAAGGGCGCAGTGTACCCTTCACGGATTCTTTGCCAACACTAAAAGTATGTATTCATTCTACAGAATTGTGACGTACAGAAGAATAAATAAAACAGCTTTTCTTTTATGTGTTTTCGGAAGGGCGCCTTATGTAAAGGGTGCAATGTACACTTCACGGGTTCTTTACCAATACTAAAAATATGCATTCATTCTACAGAATTGTGCCATAGAGGAGAATAAATAAAACAGCTTTTCTTTTATGTGGTTACGCAAGAGCGCAATGTACCCTTCACGCATTCATTACCAACACTAAAAGTATGTATTCATTGTACAGAATTGTGCCATACAAGAAAATAAATAAAACAGCTTTTCTTTTATGTGTTTTGCAAGAGCGCAATGTACCCTTCACGGATTCATTACCAACACTAAAAGTATGTATTCATTGTACAGAATTGTGCCATACAGAAGAATAAATAAAACAGCTTTTCTTTTATGTGGTTTCGCAAGGGCGCAATGTACCCTTCTCGGGTTTTTTACGAACACGAAAAGTATGTATTCATTGTACAGAATTGTGCCATACAGGAGAATAAATAAAACAGCTTCTCTTTTATGTGGTTTCCCAAGGGCGCCTTATGTAAAGAGCGCAGTGTACCTTTCACGGATTCTTTGCCAACACTAAAAGTATGTATTCATTGTACAGAATTTTGACGTACAGAAGAATAAATCAAACAGCTTTTCTTTCATGTAGTTTCGCAAGGGCGCCTTATGTAAAGGGCGCAGTGTACCCTTCACGGATTCTTTACCAACACTAAAAGTATGTATTCATTGTACAGTATTGTGCCATAGAGAAGTATATATAAAACAGCTTTCATTTTATGTGGTTTCGCAAGGGCGCAATGTACCCTTCATGGATCCTTTACGGAAACGAAAAGTATGTATTCATTGTACAGAATTGTGCCATACAAGAGAATAAATAAAACAGCTTTTCTTTTATGTGGTTTCGCAAGGGCGCCTTATGTAAAGGGTGCAGTGCACCCTTCACGGATTCTTTGCCAACACTAAAAGTATGTATTCATTCTACAGAATTGTGCCATACAGGAGAATAAATAAAACAGCTTTCTTTTTATGTGGTTTCCCAAGGGCGCCTTATGTAAAGGGCGCAGTGTACCCTTCACGGATTCTTTGCCAACACTAAAAGTATGTATTCATTGTACAGAATTGTGCCACACAGAAGAATAAATAAAACAACTTTTCTTTTATGTAGATTCGCAAGGGCGCCTTATGTAAAGGGCGCAGTGTACCCTTCACGGATTCTTTACCAACACTATAAGTATGTATTCATTGTATAGAATTGTGCCAAACAGAAGAATAAATAAAACAGCTTTTATTTTATGTGGTTTCGCAAGGGCGCAATGTACCTTTCATGGATTCTTTACCAACACTAAAAGTATGTATTCATTGTACAGAATTGTGCCATACAAGAAAATAAATAAAACAGCTTTTCTTTTATGTGGTTTCGCAAGGCCGCCTTATGTAAAGGGTGCAGTGCACCCTTCACAGATTCGTTACCAACACTAAAAGTATGTATTCATTGTACAGGATTGTGCCATACTGAGGAATAAATAAAACAGCTTTTCTATTATGTAGTTTCACAAGGGCGCAATGTACCCTTCACGGCTTCTTTACGAACACGAAAAGTATGTATTCATTGTACAGAATTGTGCCATACAGGACAATAAATAAAACAGCTTTTCTTTTATGTGGTTTCGCAAGGGCGCCTTATGTAAAGGGTTTAATGGACCCTTCACAGATCCGTTACCAACACTAAAAGTATGCATTCATTGTACAGAATTGTGCCATACAGAAGAATAAATAAAACAGCTTTGCTTTTATGTGGTTTCGCATGGGGCCTTATATAAAGGGCGCAGTGTCCCTTCACGGATTCTTTGCCAACACTAAAAGTATGTATTCATTCTACAGAATTGTGACGTACAGAAGAATAAATAAAACAGCTTTTCCTGTATGTGTTTTCGCAAGGGCGCCTTATGTAAAGGGTGCAATGTACACTTCACGGGTTCTTTACCAACACTAAAAATATGCATTCATTGTACAGAATTGTGCCATAGAGGAGAATAAATAAAACAGCTTTTCTCTTATGTGGTGTCGCAAGAGCGCAATGTACCCTTCACGCATTCATTACCAACACTAAAAGTATGTATTCATTGTACAGAATTGTGCCATACAAGAAAATAAATAAAACAGCTTTTCTTTTATGTGTTTTGCAAGGGCGCAATGTACCCTTCTCGGGTTCTTTACGAACACGAAAAGTATGTATTCATTGTACAGAATTGTGCCATACAGGAGAATAAATAAAACAGCTTCTCTTTTATGTGGTTTCCCAAGGGCGCCTTATGTAAAGAGCGCAGTGTACCCTTCACGGATTCTTTGCCAACACTAAAAGTATGTATTCATTGTACAGAATATTGACGTACAGAAGAAAAAATAAAACAGCATTTCTTTTATCTGGTTTCGCAAGAGCGCAATGTACCCTTCACTGATTCCTTACCAACACTAAAAGTATGTATTCATTGTACAGAATTGTGGCATACAGAAGAATAAATAAAACAGCTTTTCTTTTATGTGGTTTCGCAAGGGCGCAATGTACCCTTCACGGGTTCTGTACGAACACGAAAGGTATGTATTCATTGTACAGAATTGTGCCATACAGGAGAATAAATAAAACAGCTTTACTTTTATGTGGTTTCCCAAGGGCGTTTTATGTAAAGGGCGCAGTGTACCCTTCACGGATTTTTTACCAACACTAAAAGTATGTATTCATTGTACAGAATTGTGCCATACAGAAGAATAAATAAAACAACTTTACTTTTATGTAGTTTCGCAAGGGAGCAATGTACCCTTCACGGGTCCTTTACGAAAACGAAAATTATATATTTATTTTATATAATTGTGCCATACAGGAGAATAAATAAAACAGCTTTTCTTTTATGTGGTTTCGCAAGGGCGCCTTATGTAAAGGGCGCAATGTACCCTTCACGGTTTCTTTACCAACACTAAAAGTATGAATTCATTGTACAGAATTGTGCCATACAGAAGGATAAATAAAACAGCTTTTCTTTTATGTGGTTTCGCAAGAGCGCAATGTACCCTTCACGGATGCTTTACCAACATTAAAGTATGTATTCATTGTACAGAATTGTGCCATACAGAAGAATAAATAAGACAGCTTTTCTTTTATGTGGTTTCGCAAGAGCGCAATGTACCCTTCACGGGTTCTTTACGAATAAAAAAAGTATGTATTCATTGTACAGAATTGTGCCATACAGGAGAATAAATAAAACAGCTTTTCTTTTATGTGGTTTCCCAAGGGCGCCTTATGTAAAATGCGCAGTGTACCCTTCACGCATTCTTTACCAACACTAAAAGTATGTATTCATTGCACAGAATTGTGCCATACAGGAGAATAAATAAAACAGCTTTTCTTTTATGTAGTTTCGCAAGGGCGACTTATGTAAATTGCGCAGTGTACCCTTCAAGGATTCTTTACCAACACTAAAAGTATGTATCCATTGTACAGAATTGTGCCATACACAAGAATAAATAAAACAGCTTTTCTTTTATGTGGTTTCGCAAGGGCGCAATGTACCCATCACGGGTTCTTTACGAACACGAAAAGTATGTATTCATTGTACAGAATTGTGCCACACAGGAGAATAAATAAAACAGCTTTTCTTTTATGTGGTTTCCCAAGGACGCCTTATGTAAAGGGCGCAGTGTACCCTTCACGGATTCTTTACCAACACTAAAAGTATGTATTCATTGTACAGAATTGTGCCATACAGAAGAATATATAAAACAGCTTTCATTTTATGTGGTTTCGCAAGGGCGCAATGTACCCTTCATGGATCCTTTACGAAAACGAAAAGTATGTATTCATTGTACAGAATTGTGCCATACAAGAGAAAAAATAAAACAGCTTTTCTTTTATATGGTTTCGCAAAAGCGCCTTATGTAAAGGGTGCAGTGCACCCTTCACGGATTCTTTGGCAACACTAAAAGTATGTATTCATTCTACAGAATTGTGACGTACAGAAGAATAAATAAAACCGTTTGTCTTTGATTTGGTTTTGCAAGGGCTCCTTATGTACCCTTCACGGATTCTTTACGAACACGAAAAGTATGTATTCATTGTACAGAATTGTGCCATACAGGAGAATAAATAAAACAGCTTCTCTTTTATGTGGTTCCGCAAGAGCGCAATGTACCCTTCTAAAGTTCTTTACGAACACGAAAAATATGTATTCATTGTACAGAATTGTGCTATACAGAAAAATAAATAAAACAGCTTTTATTTTATGTGGTTTCGCAAGGGCGCCTTATGTAAAGGGCGAATTGTACCCTTCACGGATTCTTTGCCAACACTAAAAGTATGTATTCATTGTACAGAATTGTGCCATACAGAAGAATAAATAAAACAGCTTTTCTTTTATGTGGTTTCGCAAGAGCGCAATGTACCCTTCTAGGGTTCTTTACGAACACGAAAAGTAGGTATTCATTGTACAGAATTGTGCCATACAGAAGAATAAATAAAACAGCTTTTATTTTATGTGGTTTCGCAAGGGCGCCTTATGTAAAGGGCGCAGTGTACCCTTCACGGATTCTTTACCAACACGAAAAGTATGTATTCATTGTACAGAATTGTGCCATACAGAAGAATATATAAAACAGCTTTTATTTTATGTGGTTTCGCAAGGGCGCAATGTACCCTTCATGGATTCTTTACCAACACTAAAAGTATGTATTCATTGTACAGAATTGTGCCATACAAGAGAATAAATAAAACAGCTTTTCTTTTATGTGGTTTCACAAGGGTGCCTTATGTAAAGGGTGCAGTGCACCCTTCACGGATTCTTTGCCAACACTAAAAGTATGTATTCATTCTACAGAATTGTGACGTACAGAAGAATAAATAAAACCGTTTGTCTTTGATTTGGTTTTGCAAGGGCTCCTTATGTAACCTTCACGGATTCTTTACGAACACGAAAAGTATGTATTCATTGTACAGAATTGTGCCATACAGGAGAATAAATAAAACAGCTTCTCCTTTATGTGGTTTCCCAAGGGCGCCTTATGTAAAGGGCGCAGTGTACCCTTCACGGATTCTTTGCCAACACTAAAAGTTTTGATTTCATTGTACAGAATCGTGTCGTACAGAAGAATAAATCAAACAGCTTTTCTTTTATGTAGTTTCGCAAGGGCGCCTTATGTAAAGGGCGCAGTGTACCCTTCACGGATTCTTTACCAACACTAAAAGTATCTATCCATTGTACAGAATTGTGCCATACAGAAGAATATATAAAACAGCTTTTCTTTTAAGTCGTTTCGCAAGAGCGCAATGTACCCTTCACGGGTTCTTTACGAACACGAAAGTATGTATTCATTGTACAGAATTGTGCCATACAGAAGAATAAATAAAACAGATTTTCTTTTATGTGGTTTCGCAAGGGCGCAATGTACCCTTCTCGGGTTCTTTACGAACACTAAAAGTATGTATTCATTGTACAGAATTGTGCCATACAGAAGAATAAATAAAACAGCTTTTCTTTTATTTGGTTTCGCAAGGGCGCCTTATGTAAAGGGCGCAGTGTACCCTTCACGGATTCTTTACCCACACTAAAAGTATGTATTCGTTGTACAGAATTGTGCCACACAGAAGAATAAATAAAACAGCTTTTCTTTTATTTGCTTTCGCAAGGGCGCCTTATGTAAAGGGCGCAGTGTACCCTTCACGGATTCTTTACCAACACTAAAAGTATGTATTCGTTGTACAGAATTGTGCCATACAAGAAAAAAAATAAAACAACTTTCATTTTATGTGGTTTCGCAAGGCCGCCTTATGTGAAGGGTTTAGTGCACCCTTCACAGATCCGTTACCAACACTAAAAGTATGCATTCATTGTACAGAATTGTGCCATACAGTAGAATAAATAAAACAGTTTTGCTTTTATGTGGTTTCGCATGGGGCCTTATGAAAAGGGCGCAGTGTACCCTTCACGGATTCTTTGCCAACACTAAAAGTATGTATTCATTCTACAGAATTGTGACGTACAGAAGAATAAATAAAACAGCTTTTCTTTTATGTGGTTTCGGAAGGGCGCCTTATGTAAAGGGTGCAATGTACACTTCACGGGTTCTTTACCAATACTAAAAATATGCATTCATTCTACAGAATTGTGCCATAGAGGAGAATAAATAAAACAGCTTTTCTTTTATGTGGTTACGCAAGAGCGCAATGTACCCTTCACGCATTCATTACCAACACTAAAAGTATGTATTCATTGTACAGAATTGTGCCATACAAGAAAATAAATAAAACAGCTTTTCTTTTATGTGTTTTGCAAGAGCGCAATGTACCCTTCACGGATTCATTACCAACACTAAAAGTATGTATTCATTGTACAGAATTGTGCCATACAGAAGAATAAATAAAACAGCTTTTCTTTTATGTGGTTTCGCAAGAGCGCAATGTACCCTTCTCGGGTTTTTTACGAACACGAAAAGTATGTATTCATTGTACAGAATTGTGCCATACAGGAGAATAAATAAAACAGCTTCTCTTTTATGTGGTTTCCCAAGGGCGCCTTATGTAAAGAGCGCAGTGTACCTTTCACGGATTCTTTGCCAACACTAAAAGTATGTATTCATTGTACAGAATTGTGACGTACAGAAGAATAAATCAAACAGCTTTTCTTTTTTGTAGTTTCGCAAGGGCGCCTTATGTAAAGGGCGCAGTGTACCCTTCACGGATTCTTTACCAACACTAAAAGTATGTATTCATTGTACAGTATTGTGCCATAGAGAAGTATATATAAAACAGCTTTCATTTTATGTGGTTTCGCAAGGGCGCAATGTACCCTTCATGGATCTTTTACGGAAACGAAAAGTATGTATTCATTGTACAGAATTGTGCCATACAAGAGAATAAATAAAATAGCTTTTCTTTTATGTGGTTTCGCAAGGGCGCCTTATGTAAAGGGTGCAGTGCACCCTTCACGGATTCTTTGCCAACACTAAAAGTATGTATTCATTCTACAGAATTGTGACGTACAGAAGAATAAATAAAACCGTTTGTCTTTGATTTGGTTTTGCAAGGGCTCCTTATGTTCCCTTCACGGATTCTTTACGAACACGAAAAGTGTGTATTCATTGTACAGAATTGTGCCATACAGGAGAATAAATAAAACAGCTTCTCTTTTATGTGGTGTCCCAAGGGCGCCTTATGCAAAGGGCGCAGTGTACCCTTCACGGATTCTTAGCCAACAGTAAAAGTATGTATTCATTGTACAGAATTGTCTCGTACAGAAGAATAAATCAAACAGCTTTTCTTTTATGTAGTTTCGCAAGGGCGACTTATGTAAAGGGCGCAGTGTACCCTTCACGGATTCTTTACCAACACTAAAAGTATCTAATCATTGTACAGATTTGTGCCATACAAAAGAATATATAAAACAGCTTTTCTTTTATGTGGTTTCGCAAGAGCGCAATGTACCCTTCACTGGTTCTTTACGAACACGAAAGTATGTATTCATTGTACAGAATTGTGCCATACAGAAGAATAAATAAAACAGCTTTTCTTTTATGTGGTTTCGCAAGAGCGCAATGTACCCTTCTAGGGTTCTTTACGAACACGAAAAGTATGTATTCATTGTACAGAATTGTGCCATACAGAAGAATAAATAAAAGAGCTTTTCTTTTATTTGGTTTCGCAAGGGCGCCTTATGTAAAGGGCGCAGTGTACCCTTCACGGATTCTTACCAACACTAAAAGTATGTATCCATTGTACAGAATTGTGCCATACAGAAGAATAAATAAAACAGCTTTTCTTTTATGTGGTTTCGCAAGAGCGCAATGTACCCTTCACGGATTCTTTGCCAACACTAAAAGTATGTATTCATTCTACAGAATTGTAACGTACAGAAGAATAAATAAAAGAGCTTTTCTTTTATGAGGTTTCGCAAGGGCGCCTTATGTAAAGGGTGCAATGTACACTTTACGGGTTCTTTACCAACACTAAAAATATGCATTCATTGTACAGAATTGTGCCATAGAGGAGAATAAATAAAACAGCTTTTCTTTTATGTGGTTTCGCAAGAGCGCAATGTACCCTTCACGCATTCATTACCAACACTAAAAGTATGTATTCATTGTACAGAATTGTGCCATAGAGGAGAATAAATAAAACAGCTTTTCTTTTATGTGGTTTTGCAAGAGCGCAATATACCCTTCACGGATTCATTACCAACACTAAAAGTATGTATTCATTGTACAGAATTGTGCCATACAGAAGAATAAATAAAACAGCTTTTCCTTTATGTGGTTTCGCAAGGGAGCAATGTACCCTTCTCGGGTTCTTTACGAACACGAAAAGTATGTATTCATTGTACAGAATTGTGCCATACAGGAGAATAAAAAAAACAGCTTCTTTTTATGTGGTTTCCCAAGGGTGCCTTATGTAAAGAGCGCAGTGTACCCTTCACGGATTCTTTGCCAGCACTAAAAGTATGTATTCATTGTACAGAATTGTGACGTACAGAAGAATAAATAAAACAGCTTTTCTTTTATGTAGTTTCGCAAGGGCGCCTTATGTAAAGGGCGCAGTGTACCCTTCACGGATTTTTTACCAACACTAAAAGTATGTATTCATTGTACAGAATTGTGCCATACAGAAGAATAAATAAAACAACTTTTCTTTTATGTAGTTTCGCAAGGGAGCAATGTACCCTTCACGGGTCCTTTACGAAAACGAAAAGTATATATTTATTGTACAGAATTGTGCCATACAGGAGAATAAGTAAAACAGCTTTTCTTTTATGTGGTTTCGCAAGGGCGCCTTATGTAAAGGGTTTAGTGCACCCTTCACAGATTCGTTGCCAACACTAAAAGTATGCATTCATTGTACAGAATTGTGCCATACAGAAGATTAAATAAAACAGCTTTTTTTATGTGGTTTCGCAAGAGCGCAGTGTACCCTTCACGGATTCTTTACCAACACTAAAAGTATGTATTCGTTGTACAGAATTGTGCCACACAGAAGAATAAATAAAACAGCTTTTATTTTATGTGGTTTCGCAAGGCCGCCTTATGTGAAGGGTTTAGTGCACCCTTCACAGATCCGTTACCAACACTAAAAGTATGCATTCATTGTACAGAATTGTGCCATACAGAAGAATAAGTAAAACAGTTTTGCTTTTATGTGGTTTCGCATGGGGCCTTATGTAAAGGGCGCAGTGTACCCTTCACGGATTCTTTGCCAACACTAAAAGTATGTATTCATTCTACAGAATTGTGACGTACAGAAGAATAAATAAAACAGCTTTTCTTTTATGTGGTTTCGGAAGGGCGCCTTATGTAAAGGGTGCAATGTACACTTCACGGATTCTTTACCAATACTAAAAATATGCATTCATTGTACAAAATTGTGCCATAGAGGAGAATAAATAAAACAGCTTTTCTTTTATGTGGTTTCGCAAGAGCGCAATGTACCCTTCACGCATTCATTACCAACACTAAAAGTATGTATTCATTGTACAGAATTGTGCCGTACAAGAAAATAAATAAAACAGCTTTTCTTTTATGTGTTTTGCAAGAGCGCAATGTACCCTTCACGGATTCATTACCAACACTAAAAGTATGTATTCATTGTACAGAATTGTGCCATACAGAAGAATAAATAAAACAGCTTTTCTTTTATGTGGTTTCGCAAGGGCGCAATGTACCCTTCTCGGGTTTTTTACGAACACGAAAAGTATGTATTCATTGTACAGAATTGTGCCATACAGGAGTATAAATAAAACAGCTTTTCTTTTATGTGGTTTCCCAAGGGCGCCTTATGTAAAGAGCGCAGTGTACCCTTCACGGATTCTTTGCCAACACTAAAAGTATGTATTCATTGTACAGAATTGTGACGTACAGAAGAATAAATCAAACAGCTTTTCTTTTATGTAGTTTCGCAAGGGCGCCTTATGTAAAGGGCGAAGTGTACCCTTCACGGATTCTTTACCAACATTAAAAGTATGTATTCATTGTACAGTATTGTGCCATACAGAAGAATATATAAAACAGCTTTCATTTTATGTGGTTTCGCACGGGCGCAATGTACCCTTCATGGGTCCTTTACGGAAACGAAAAGTATGTATTCATTGTACAGAATTGTGCCATACAGGAGAATAAATAAAACAGCTTCTCTTTTATGTGGTTTCCCAAGGGCGCCTTATGTAAAGAGCGCAGTGTACCCTTCACGGATTCTTTGCCAACACTAAAAGTATGTATTCATTCTACAGAATTGTGACGTACAGAAGAATAAATAAAACCGTTTGTCTTTGATTTGGTTTGGCAAGGGCTCCTTATGTTCCCTTCACGGATTCTTTACGAACACGAAAAGTGTGTATTCATTGTACAGAATTGTGCCATACAGGAGAATAAATAAAACAGCTTCTCTTTTATGTGGTGTCCCAAGGGCGCCTTATGCAAAGGGCGCAGTGTACCCTTCACGGATTCTTAGCCAACACTAAAAGTATGTATTCATTGTACAGAATTGTGTCGTACAGAAGAATAAATCAAACAGCTTTTCTTTTATGTAGTTTCGCAAGGGCGACTTATGTAAAGGGCGCAGTGTACCCTTCACGGATTCTTTACCAACACTAAAAGTATCTAATCATTGTACAGATTTGTGCCAAACAGAAGAATATATAAAACAGCTTTTCTTTTATGTGGTTTTGCAAGAGCGCAATGTACCCTTCACTGGTTCTTTACGAACACGAAAGTATGTATTCATTGTACAGAATTGTGCCATACAGAAGAAAAAATAAAACAGCTTTTCTTTTATGTGGTTCCGCAAGAGCGCAATGTACCCTTCTAGGGTTCTTTACGAACACGAAAAGTATGTATTCATTGTACAGAATTGTGCCATACAGAAGAATAAATAAAACAGCTTTTCTTTTATTTGGTTTCGCAATGGCGCCTTATGTAAAGGGCGCAGTGTACCCTTCACGGATTCTTACCAACACTAAAAGTATGTATCCATTGTACAGAATTGTGACGTACAGAAGAATAAATAAAACCGTTTGTCTTTGATTTGGTTTTGCAAGGGCGCCTTATGTAAAGGGCGCAGTGTACCCTTCACGGATTCGTTACCAACACTAAAAGTATGCATTCATTGTACAGAATTGTGTCATACAGAAGATTAAATAAAACAGCTTTTTTTATGTGGTTTCGCAAGAGCGCAATGTACCCTTCACGGATTCTTTACCAACATTAAAGTATGTATTCATTGTACAGAATTGTGCCATACAAAAGAATAAAAAAACAGTTATTATTTTATGTGGTTTCGCAAGGGCGCAATCTACCCTTCACGGATTCTTTGCCAACACTAAAATTATGTATTCATTGTACAGAATTGTGACGAACAGAAGAATAAATCAAACAGCTTTTCTTTTATGTAGTTTCGCAAGGGCGCCTTATGTAAAGGGCGCAGTGTACCCTTCACGGATTCTTTACCAACACTAAAAGTATGTATTCATTGTACAGAATTGTGCCATACAGAAGAATATATAAAACAGCTTTCATTTTATGTGGTTTCGCAAGGGCGCAATGTACCATTCATGGATCCTTTACGGAAACGAAAAGTATGTATTCATTGTACAGAATTGTGCCATACAAGAGAATAAATAAAACAGCTTTTCTTTTATGTGGTTTCGCAAGGGCGCCTTATGTAAAGGGTGCAGTGCACCCTTAACGGATTCTTTGCCAACACTAAAAGTATGTATTCATTCTACAGAATTGTGACGAACAGAAGAATAAATAAAACCGTTTGTCTTTGATTTGGTTTTGCAAGGGCTCCTTATGTTCCCTTCACGGATTCTTTACGAACACGAAAAGTGTGTATTCATTGTACAGAATTGTGCCATACAGGAGAATAAATAAAACAGCTTCTCTTTTATGTGGTGTCCCAAGGGCGACTTATGCAAAGGGCGCAGTGTACCCTTCACGGATTCTTAGCCAACACTAAAAGTATGTATTCATTGTACAGAATTGTGTCGTACAGAAGAATAAATCAAACAGCTTTTCTTATATGTAGTTTCACAAGGGCGACTTATGTAAAGGGCGCAGTGTACCCTTCACGGATTCTTTACCAACACTAAAAGTATCTAATCATTGTTCAGATTTGTGCCATACAAAAGAATATATAAAACATCTTTTCTTTTATGTGGTTTCGCAAGAGCGCAATGTACCCTTCACGGGTTCTTTACGAACACGAAAGTATGTATTCGTTGTACATAATTGTGCCATACAGAAGAATAAATAAAACAGATTTTCTTTTATGTGGTTTCGCAAGGGCGCAATGTACCCTTCTCGGGTTTTTTACGAACACCAAAATATGTATTCATTGTACAGAATTGTGCCATACAGAATAATAAATAAAACAGCTTTTCTTTTATTTGGTTTCGCAAGGGCGCCTTATGTAAAGGGCGCAGTGTACCCTTCACAGATTTTTACCAACACTAAAAGTATGTATTCATTGTACAGAATTGTGCCACACAGAAGAATAAATAAAACAACTTTTCTTTTATGTAGATTCGCAAGGGCGCCATATGTAAAGGGCGCAGTGTATCCTTCACGGATTCTTTACCAACACTAAAAGTATGTATTCATTGTACAGAATTGTGCCACACAGAAGAATAAATAAAACAGCTTTTCTTTTATTTGCTTTCGCAAGGGCGCCTTATGTAAAGGGCGCAGTGTACCCTTCACGGATTCTTTACCAACACTAAAAGTATGTATTCGTTGTACAGAATTGTGCCATACAAGAAAATAAATAAAACAGCTTTTATTTTATGTGGTTTCGCAAGGCCGCCTTATGTGAAGGGTTTAGTGCACCTTTCACAGATCCGTTACCAACACTAAAAGTATGCATTCATTGTACAGAATTGTGCCATACAGAAGAATAAATAGAACAGTTTTGCTTTTATGTGGTTTCGCATGGGGCCTTATGTAAAGGGCGCAGTGTACCCTTCACGGATTCTTTGCCAACACTAAAAGTATGTATTCATTCTACAGAATTGTGACGTACAGAAGAATAAATAAAACAGCTTTTCTTTTATGTGGTTTCGGAATTGCGCCTTATGTAAAGGGTGCAATGTACACTTCACGGGTTCTTTACCAATACTAAAAATATGCATTCATTGTACAGAATTGTGCCATAGAGGAGAATAAATAAAACAGCTTTTCTTTTATGTGGTTTCGCAAGAGCGCAATGTACCCTTCACGCATTCATTACCAACACTAAAAGTATGTATTCATTGTACAGAATTGTGCCATACAAGAAAATAAATAAAACAGCTTTTCTTTTATGTGTTTTGCAAGAGCGCAATGTACCCTTCAAAGATTCATTACCAACACTAAAAGTATGTATTCATTGTACAGAATTGTGCCATAAAGAAGAATAAATAAAACAGCTTTTCTTTTATGTGGTTTCGCAAGGGCGCAATGTACCCTTCTCGGGTTTTTTACGAACACGAAATGTATGTATTCATTGTACAGAATTGTGCCATACAGGAGAATAAATAAAACAGCTTCTCTTTTATGTGGTTTCCCAAGGGCGCCTTATGTAAAGAGCGCAGTGTACCCTTCACGGATTCTTTGCCAACACTAAAAGTATGTATTCATTGTACAGAATTGTGACGTACAGAAGAATAAATCAAACAGCTTTAATTTTATGTAGTTTCGCAAGGGCGCCTTATGTAAAGGGCGCAGTGTACCCTTCACGGATTCTTTACCAACACTAAAAGTATGTATTCATTGTACAGTATTGTGCCATACAGAAGAATATATAAAACAGCTTTCATTTTATGTGGTTTCGCAAGGGCGCAATGTACCCTTTATGGGTCCTTTACGGAAACGAAAAGTATGTATTCATTGTACAGAATTGTGCCATACAGAAGAATATATAAAACAGCTTTCCTTTTATGTGGTTTCGCAAGAGCGCAATGTACCCTTCACTGGTTCTTTACGAACACGAAAGTATGTATTCATTGTACAGAATTGTGCCATACAGAAGAATAATTAAAACAGCTTTTCTTTTATGTGGTTTCGCAAGAGCGCAATGTACCCTTCTAGGGTTCTTTACGAACACGAAAAGTATGTATTCATTGTACAGAATTGTGCCATACAGAAGAATAAATAAAACAGCTTTTCTTTTATTTGGTTTCGCAAGGGCGCCTTATGTAAAGGGCGCAGTGTTCCCTTCACGGATTCTTACCAACACTAAAAGTATGTATCCATTGTAAAGAATTGTGCCATACAGAAGAATAAATAAAACATCTTTTCTTTTATGTGGTTTCGCAAGAGCGCAATGTACCCTTCACGGATTCTTTACCAACACTAAAAGTATGTATTCATTGTACAGAATTGTGCTATACAGAAGGATAAATAAAACAGCTTTTCTTTTATGTGGTTTCGCAAGGGCGCAATGTAACCTTCACGGGTTCTTTGCGAACACGAAAAGTATGTATTCATTGTACAGAATTGTGCCATACAGGAGAATAATTAAAACAGCTTTCTTTTTATGTGGTTTCCCAAGGGCGCCTTATGTAAAGGGCGCAGAGTACCCTTCACGGATTCTTTAACAACACTAAAAGTATGTATTCATTGTACAGAATTGTGCCACACAGAAGAATAAATAAAACAACTTTTCTTTTATGTAGATTCGCAAGGGCGCCTTATGTAAAGGGCGCAGTGTACCCTTCACGGATTCTTTACCAACACTAAAAGTATGTATTCATTGTACAGAATTGTGCCATACAGAGGAATAAATAAAACAGCTTTTCTTTTATGTAGTTTCGCAAGGGCGCAATGTACCCTTCACGGGTTCTTTGCCAATACTAAAAGTATGTATTCATTCTACAGAATTGTGACGTACAGAAGAATAAATAAAACAGCTTTTCTTTTATGTGGTTTCGGAAGGGCGCCTTATGTAAAGGGTGCAATGTACACTTCACGGGTTCTTTACCAATACTAAAAATATGCATTCATTGTACAAAATTGTGCCATAGAGGAGAATAAATAAAACAGTTTTTCTTTTATGTGGTTTCGCAAGAGCGCAATGTACCCTTCACGCATTCATTACCAACACTAAAAGTATGTATTCATTGTACAGAATTGTGCCGTACAAGAAAATAAATAAAACAGCTTTTCTTTTATGTGTTTTGCAAGAGCGCAATGTACCCTTCACGGATTCACTACCAACACTAAAAGTATGTATTCATTGTACAGAATTGTGCCATACAGAAGAATAAATAAAACAGCTTTTCTTTTATGTGGTTTCGCAAGGGCGCAATGTACCCTTCTCGGGTTTTTTACGAACACGAAAAGTATGTATTCATTGTACAGAATTGTGCCATACAGGAGAATAAATAAAACAGCTTCTCTTTTATGTGGTTTCCTAAGGGCGCCTTATGTAAAGAGCGCAGTGTACCCTTCACGAATTCTTTGCCAACACTAAAAGTATGTATTCATTGTACAGAATTGTGACGTACAGAAGAATAAATCAAACAGCTTTTCTTTTATGTAGTTTCGCAAGGGCGCCTTATGTAAAGGGCGAAGTGTACCCTTCACGGATTCTTTACAAACATTAAAGTATGTATTCATTGTACAGTATTGTGCCATACAGAAGAATATATAAAACAGCTTTCATTTTATGTGGTTTCGCAAGGGCGCAATGTACCCTTCATGGGTCCTTTACGGAAACGAAAAGTATGTATTCATAGTAGATATGAGGCACTATGGCTGAAATTTGATCCCTCCCGTTCTTAGAATTCGGTATCATTTCCTGGAATTGGTAGGCAAGTTTCGACAAGTCTTTAGTTGCTATGGTCATAGCCTTTTACGGCTACCACAGAAGCCCGTGGGAAAATTTTGGTTTATTTGACCCCCCGTCACCCCTTACTCCTCCTGGAAAGCCAAAGAGCATAAGCGATTAAGCCCCTTGGTCCTATTCCCACGAGATGTCTGGAGAATATGAACTGAAAGCATGATATTCAAATGAACGGAGCTTCTCAGGAGATTGTATGAAATTGGCCCTATTCCCACAAAGTGTCTGTAGAAGACGTGATATTCAAATGATCAAAGCTTCTCACGAAATTGACTTAGTTGCTAAGGTAAATATTGTATTTCACAATTTTTTTAAAGACATGAGAAAAGAAACCATATATGAGTCCCATAACGAAACACATACCTATACACTCCTCCCTCAGAGCCCTGCGAATGGATTCTAATAACGGAAGCTTCTCATAGCATATCATATTGTAGAATGTGAAATGTGTTATATGAATATTCACATGATGTCTGTTATGACAAGTAATTAAAATCACTTATGTAGAGAAATTCAAGATCAGATTATGCCAAATGAATTTGCTGCTAAGTCGTGACGAGAAATTGCAATATAATATATTCCCATAGCAGAAAAAACTACGTTAACGAAATTTAGAATTGAAATACAGTCCCATATAGATACCTGTGTAAACAAAATGAAACATGACTTTCTCAAGTCTTGATGTGAAAGATATTATCTTATGTATTGAAATCGTAACGAGATATGTTTTCGATTATGGTCGGCATGATCGAACTTGTTGAAACATGTTTCTCTAAGACAAACATATGTGTGTGTGTGTGTGTGTGTGTGTGTGTGTATACAGAGAACATTTGTGATTCGGAGTTAGAAGAGTAAAGTGTGTGTCGATCCTCTTCCACGTAAAAACTTTCACTTCATATTTGTAATAGTGAGTGAGTGTGTGTGTGTCTTTGTACGTGGTTGATCCGTTGGATGCCTAAAGCTGAGAATAAGTGTTATCATCAGACTTATTAAAATAGGTAAGTAAAAAAATATATTATTAAAAATATTACGGTCTATGATTATTCCTGAAAGAATAAAACAATATGTTAGGTTTTCATTTAAGATAAGATGAAATTCTTGAATGTTTTCTGACGTACATTGCAATTAGATAGCAGTTGAGACATATATGTGAATGTCTGTTTTGTTAGTCTCTTTCTTCCTCTGTTTTGTTAGTACATTGAACTACATCTTAAAATGGTTTAGTTTCAAGAGCAACAGATAAGATGCCGTTGTCAAATGTTTTGATGATACGTACTACAACGAGATAACAAGACTGCCCTAGTTAAAAACAGATAAGTGAACTTCTATGAGGCTTCTAAGAAAAATGATAAGATGGAATTCTTGAATGTTTTCTGGCTCGCATTGCAATTGACGCAAGAAGTGTCTGTAGGCTTGGTATTTTAATTTTGATAATATGATGTATACGTCTGTCTTTCTGTCTGTAAATGAAATCTTTTAAACAATGAAGAGTTTTACGTCCAACAATAAAGCCAACAAGGTCTGTCTGTCTTTCTATGTCGGCTATGCTAATGGAGGCGATGGTAATGAGTTGAGTTGATTTTAGTTCAGCGTCCCTTTCAGCAGCGAGGCTATATGAGCCGTGGACCTACTGATTAACGTGGAATCTGAACCACTAAGTTTTACGTCTTACAGTTATGTCGGCTATGCTAATGCAGGCGGTGATGATGAGTTGTTGAGTTGAGTTGATTTTAGTTTAGCGTCCCTTTCAGCAGCGAGGCTATATGAGACGTGGACCTAATGATTAACGTGGAATCAGAATCACATGAGCTCCAGCCGGGACGATGGTAATGAGAAATGAATGAATGAAATGTTGCATTAAATTCACGCACACGGTGTTTGTCCACCGAGTTTTACGTCCTACGGTTACGTCTACTAGGCTAATGAAGGAGAGGTGATAATGAAAAAATGAATGAAATGATGTAATGAAGAAAGTGGAAGGAAACTGGTGAAAAATAAGAAGGGAAATCCACGCATACGATGTTTGTCCACCACAAAGTTCATAGGGCACGAACTGGGATCGAATCAGGGACCCAAGCACTTGAGGTGAACGCTCTATCATTGAGCCACCGTGCCCTCTGGAACGTAAAAATGAAATTATAAGTCGGTTTTCCGGGGACTGTGAATAGCATCTTTTCGTTAAGTTGTAAAGGAAGCAGTGGATTTGTGGTCGCTAAAATTAATGACAAGTATATAGAAAAAAAAAGACGTGATTTGAACACGGGCCCTCATGCACCAGAGGTAAACACTCTACCACTGAGGCACTGAAGTTAATTTCATAATTTTCTAATGTTAATAAGAGTGAAATCTAACGTTAAATACACATACACAAGTCAACGAACTGAGAGAGTTTTTGTATCTGCAATGTCTACTTGCAAAGAGCAGAAAAATAAGATAACAGAACATGTTTTGTATTTCAATGTTGTTCTCCAGCTGTCGCGTCAACATTATCTTAGGTCATGGTTTCAGACAACACGAAGCGAAGATATGTATGTGTGTGTGTTTTAGGTAATATTAAAACAGTGTTTGAGATCTAAAACTTGACAAAACTAGTGTTGCTTATACATCTCGGATGCCGTTACCTATGTACACATGATGTTGATTGATTTTTGAGTTTAACGTTCCGTTCAGCAGCGAGGCTATATGCACCACAAAGTTCACACGGCAAGAGTTAGGATCGAACCAGGGACCCCAATCACAGAAGGTGAACGCTTTACCACTGAGCCACAGTACCCCACGATTTCATCATGGGGCACAAATCTTCAAGTTAAAACAATTGTCTATTCTCAAATAAGAGAACATTTCTCCATTTCTTTAAGTTGATCTAGGAAGTTGAACTTTATACAGTTTTCTCCATATTATAGTCTAAGCTGTATGTGATATTACTTTAAAAGGACGAAAGTAGTTAAAATATTCCCTATTATTATCATCATTTCTTCTAAAATGCTCAGAATCCCGTCATAGAATTCGTATACTAGCTATGTACACAGGCGTGCATTAAGAAATTTTTTGTTGGGAGAGGTCCAAGCTTTGGGCGACGGGGCTCAAATACTACAAGCCTCTGTGTAGTATTGAACGCGTATTATTTTGCACTCGAAAAGACAATAAGTACTTGTAAAATACTTTCATCTATATTGTCATAGCGTCCCTTTCAGCAGCGAGGCTATATGAGACGTGGACACTAAATCACCAAGGCCCCCCTATCGCATCACAAGTGAACGCTTTACCATTGATTCACCGAGTCCCCTTAGATCAAAGTACAGTACTCATGTAATAATATTATCTAACATAAAGTTCACTTGTCGAGGGGCTCCCTGGGGGTAATAATCATACACGTAAAATATTTTAAAATAAACAATATTAGTACCGATTCCATAGTTTTCGAAGGTGCTGTATTCAATAAAGACACTTTGAAAATAGTAATATGACATCTAAGGGGTAAAAAAAGTGGTGAGCTCACGGGGTCTCCCTGGAAGGGTAATATTCATACATGTAAAATATTTTAAAATAAACAATATTAGTACCGATTCCATAGTTTTCGAAGGTGTTGTATTCAATAAAGACACTTTGAAAATAGTAACATGACATCTAAGGGGTAAAAAAGTGGTGAGCTCACGGGGTGATATTCATACACGTAAAATAATTTAAAATAAACAGTATTAGTTTCGATTCCATAGTTTTCGAAGGTGTTGTATTCAATAAAGACACTTTGAAATCAGTAACGTGACATCTAAGGGGTAAAAAGTGTTGAGCTCCCGGGGGTAATATTCATACACGTAAAATAAACAACATTAGTATCGATTCTATAGTTTTCGAAGGTGTTGTATTCAATAAAGACACTTTGAAATCAGTAACATAACATCGGTTTTCCGGGGGAAAGTCAATAGCATCTTTTCGTTAAGTTGTAAAGAAGATATCATTGAATTTGTGGTCGCTAAAATTAATGACAGTATAAAAGAAAGACGTGTAGAGAGGAGGAGTAGGAAATACGGATTTCGCGTTCACTAAAATTAACGATAAAATTCTAAAACAGAATAAGTATAAAAGGCCGTGTAATCTACATATCTTCATTAGTTAATACATTTGAAAGAGATTGTGAACATACATTTGTTTTCACTCCTCATCCCGTGGAATAGGAAGAAAAGTTAAAATATTTAAAAGGTATGATGAGAGATTATTTCATTGACATCATAAAGTTCTGTCTTATATAGTATATATTTATATATCTAATATATATTGATTTATAAGTAACAAAATTCATTTCTTTTTTATTTTAGGTTGCATACAAATAAAGATAAGTGTAATCCTTTTCCCTATTCCCGTTGATATTATTATTATTATTCCTTTTTAATTACTTATATATCACATTTTACTTACTCGTATATTCTTTTAAACGCTTATATATCCTTTCAAAATATTTATATACATATATATATTCCATTTAAATAAGATTTATATATCCTATTATATATCATATTCATATACCATTTACATATATTGCATTACGTATATATACATCTGAGGAAGAAAAATGGCAAAAGAGAGTACGCAAGATTTACTGAAGGAGATTACGGTCTTCATTAATGACATTGAAGAAGAAGAAGAAGAGGTAGTGGGCGTAAATAACGAAACGCAAGTTCTTTTAAGTGAAATAAATGCCATAATCGGGATAGAAGAAGAAGAAGAAGAAGAAATGCAAGAAGAAGAAGAAGAAGAAGAAGAAGAAGAGGAAGACGCAAAAGAAGAAATGGAAATAGATCATCATGAAAAAATGCAAGAAGAAGAAGACGGAGAAGAACAAATGAAAATAGAAGAAAGAATAGAAGAAGCAGCAACAGCAACAGCATCAGCAACAGAAGAAGAAGAAGAAGAAGAAAGAGAAACTATTGAAATTCAAATTCCAGTAGAAAAAGAAGAATATGATGAAGAAGAACTATTACAATTATTGAACAGTGCTAGCAATAGAACGATAACAGAAGAAGCATCAGGCCGTATTAAAGAAATTATAAAGTGGTTACAAGAAGGAACAGAAGAAGACGTCGAAGAAGAAAGGAGAAATGAAGAAGAAGAAGAGCTGCTAAATCTCACGTTTTCCCAAATAATAGGAGAGGATTACAATAAGGAAGAGATGAAGATAGAAGAAGAAGATGATAAGTTTTACACGAATGAACTAGAAAATTGGATTAACAATTTGTTTCCCGATCCCAGAAAAGAAGAAGAAGAAGTAATATATCCCTCAATTATGGAAATATTAGCAGAGGCTAGTGCAGAACACGAAGAAATGGAAGTCGATTTAGACGACATAGAAAAAAGAATGGACGAATTGCTAGCCGTATTTCAAGCACAACGAAATTCAAATATACAAGTAGGATTCGGAAATAACAACCGTAATGATGGACACAATAGATTTCATATAATAGAAGAACGAAGAAGACAATACAGAAGATACAATATGGAGGGTAGAATGCTACGATTCCGTCTAGCCCCCGTGCGTGCAGATGAAAACCCTTTTACGGCAATTGAAACAAGTCTACGGGCACTAATAGATTATTTGCTACGTAATGTGGACCAGCATGATTACGTAGGAATAACAATTACAAATGAGAGAGAAGGACACCGCCCTTTTTGGTTGTCATTCAGAGAAGCAAGAAATCTCTCAGCAGAAGTTCTATGGATAAGTTATGAGAAAGTACTGCAAAGTAATGCGGCTTTTCTTATAAATGAAGATTGCATCGTTAATTTTCATCATGTGCGCATGCCGAGAGGCCAAGGTCGTTTGAAACAACATATTATGAATACCGACGATTATGTAAAGGCAAAACGTGGTATTATCACAATTAAGAACACAGGTACAAGATGTTTAGCGCATGCAATCGTCGTTGCCATAGGACTGAAAAAATACAAGGGAAGAAATCAAACTGAATATAATAGATATGTAAAAAATCAAAATAAATATTTAATTCAGCAAGAAGTAGAAGATCTGTGTGAAGCTGCCGATGTAGATCTCAGTCATGGTGGTGGAATTCCTGAAATTCGTAAATTTCAGGAATATTTAAAGGATTATAAAATTACAGTGTATAGGGGCTTTTCAGGAAGTGATGTCATGTTTGAAGCACCACCAAGTGATAATGAGAGAACTGCTTTAAATTTACTGTTTATAGATAACCACTACAACGTCATTGAAAGCTTGACAGCATGTTTTAGCTGTAGTTATTATTGTGAAAGCTGTCATAAGAAATATGAAAAAAAACATGATCATTTGAAACATTGTACAGCTGTATGTTATCGTTGTCATCAGAAGCCTCCATGTGACTTTAAAGATACCCATATTACTTGCAATGATTGTAATCGAGAATTTTATGGCCAGTCATGCTATGACTATCACAAGTCAGCGCCGTATCAAAATGGAAAGCCTTTATGTTCCATTGTGAAATGCTGTGCCCAATGTTTGAAAATTTATGTAGTGAAAGAGAAAGGTTCTCACGTATGTGGAGAAACTTATTGCAACATTTGCTATAATATAGTACCACCAAATCATGAATGTTACATGAAAGTGAATGAAAGAAGAAAATCGAAAAAAGCCAATGAAAAAATCATCATGGAGAAGAAATCTATGATTCTGTTTTATGATATTGAATGCACACAAGATACGAAAATAGAAGACGAGGACGCAAACATATATGAACATATACCTAATGTCTTGGTTAGTCAACATGTATGTTACCAATGTTATGAAGATAACAACATCAAGAATGATTGTGTCATTTGTGGAAAGCGAGAAAATATTTTTGACGGAGAAAATGTAATAGAAGATTTTCTAAAACATCTTCAACAACGTCGACCAAACATTAAATCAGTAATCTGTGTTGCCCATAATTCAAAGGGATATGACGCACATTTCATCATTAAGACCATGGTTGAGAAGATGAATTGGACTCCAGAAGTAATCATGAATGGAGCAAAAATTCTCTCTCTTAAAATAGAAAACGTAACCTTCATCGATTCACTAAGCTTTCTTCCTATGCCCTTAAGTAAATTAAGTGGTGCATTTGGACTTCAATCGTGCAAAGGATATTTCCCACACTTCTTTAATCGACGTGAGAACCAAACCTATGAAGGGCCGCTTCCAGACATTAAATATTATGGAGCAGATACTATGAAAGTAGACGAAAGACGCAAGTTTCTCGAATGGTATACCGAACATCAAAACGACACCTTTAAAATGAAAGAAGAACTCATCAAGTATTGTGTACAGGATGTCGAAGTATTACGTCAAGCCTGTATTTCCTTTATGAATACATTTGAATCTGAAACTAATGTTAATCCCCTACTTGAATGTATTACAATTGCCAGTGCATGTAATTTGGTATATCGTAGAAATTTCTTAAAGGAAAATACAATTGGTATCATACCAAAGAACGGATATCGATGGAGAGATGTACAATCAATTGAAGCAGTACAATGGATAGCTTGGGAAGAAAAAACCAGAAACATCCAAATTACGAATGCTGCACGTAGTAAGGAAAAACGAATAGCATCAATGAAAGTAGATGGTGTATGGACAGAACCCAATACAGGAAAAATTCACGTGTGGGAGTATGAGGGATGCTGGACGCATGGTTGTATCAAGTGTTACCCTAACGACAGAGATAAACCCATCTATAACAATGCTACAGATACCATGGAATTTCGATATGAAGCAACAAAGAAGAAAATCCAAAAATTAAAAGATTTTGGTTGTGAAGTGCATGAAATATGGGGTTGTGAATTTAAAAAACAATTGGCAAGAAATGAAGAGATGAAGAAGTATGTTAGTAATCATCCGTATACAAAGAAATCACCTTTAAATCCTCGTGACGCTTTTTATGGAGGACGTGTGAATGCCATACGTTTGTATCATAAAGCACAAGAATCTGAAGGAGAAATCATAAAATACAAAGATGTTATTTCATTGTACCCATTTATCTCTAAGACTAAGAAGTTTCCAATTCGTCATCCTACTATCTACCTGCCTGGAGATTCAAATATTCCCACCATTGAAGAAGTAGAAGGATTAGTTAAGCTCAGTATTTTGCCTCCAAAACAACTGTTTCATCCTGTCCTCCCTTATAAATCAAATGATAGATTGATGTTTCCACTCTGCCGTACATGTTGTGATGAATTAATCCAAGCACCTTGTAATCACAACGATGAAGACCGAGTGCTACATGGAACATGGGTAGCAGATGAAGTAAGAAAGGCATTAGAAAAAGGATATAAAATAATAGATATTCATGAAATATGGGCATATGACGTTGTTCAATATGATGAAAAAACAAAAAGTGGCGGCTTATTTGCAGAATACATAAACACCTTCCTGAAAGCAAAAACAGAAGCTAGTGGATGGCCATCATGGTGTGAAACAGATGAATTAAAGAAGAAGTACATTCAGCAATTTTATGAAAAGGAAGGAATACGTCTAGATGAGAACAAAATTAAACATAATCCAGCACTTAGAAGTTTAGCTAAATTAATGCTAAATTCATTTTGGGGAAAATTTGGTCAACGTGAGAACATGGGTCATGTCAGCATTATTAATGAACCCAAGGATTTATATGAGAAATTAACATCTCATGATATAGATGTTCATCAAATATTTCCAGTAAATGATGACATGTTATATGTATATTGGCAATACACCGATGACGTTCCTGTTTCACTACCAACAGTAAATGTTGTCATAGCCGCATACACAACAGCACAAGCAAGATTAGAATTGTACAAATATTTAGATCAACTACAAGAAAGAGTATTATATTTTGATACTGATTCTGTCATTTATACGCAAAAACCTGATGAAAGTACAATTCCAACTGGTGACTTTTTAGGCGATTTAACAAATGAAGTCCTCGAATATGGTAAAGAAGCCTATATTTCAGAATATGTATCGGCGGGCCCGAAGAATTACAGCTTACGTATTTTTGATCCCAGTACGAAGAAGGAGTTTCAAGTATGCAAGATACGGGGCTTTTCATTAAACTATGAATCTTCAAAACACCTAAATTTTGATGTAATGAAGAAAATGATAGTAGATAGTGAAGAGGATGCAGAAGAAGAGGAAGAATCTCGTCCCACGGAAGTCAAAATTACCAATGAGAAAAAAATTTGCCGCAGGAAAGACCATACTATCGTCAGCATGCCCGAAACAAAAATTTATAAGATAAATTATATTAAACGACGTAGAATTCCAAATTCATATGATACTCTTCCATATGGTTACACTACTTCCAACAAAAGAAGAAGAGAAATGTAATAAGGCCCTTTATAAATATACGTATAAGGAAAGAATGATCATACTCTTTAACATGGACACGACGTGGAAACATCCCTTTTCATGTATTGTTGCCGGACCAAGTGGATGTGGAAAAACTTCCTTTGTAATACGATTCCTGTCCAATTTACCACGTATGGTTAATACATCGTTTCGTCATATTTATTGGTACTATGCAGAATGGCAAAATGCATACAGAGAAATTTCGACAAAAGTACAATTTATTGAAGGATTACCTCGAACAAAAGACTTTTTACCTGAAACTGGACCACATCTTATTATTATTGATGATCAAATGTGTGAAGTGAACCGCAATATAGTTGATTTCTTTACAAAGGGTTCTCATCATAGAAATCTTAGTGTACTATTTATTACACAAAACATATTTCATCAGGGAAAAGGAAGCAGAGATATGAGTTTGAATTGTTCTTATCTCGTATTATTTAAAAATCCAAGAGATAAATCACAAATTAAACATTTGAGTTATCAATTAACTCCTGAGAATCCAAAATTTCTTCAAGAAAGTTTCAACGACGCAACAAAGTTACCATATGGATATTTCTTTATTGATTTAAAACAGGATACGCCAGATGAACTTCGTTTTCAAACAAATATCTTTCCTGATGATATTTATCATTACGTTTATGTTCCATCGAAATAGAAGAAGAAGATGTGTTTATAATGTTTGTTTTAAACTGTGTTTCTTCATTCTGACAATATGTCTCCAAGAGTAAAACACGGAGATCTTCTTCGTACGCTGAGCAAAGCAAATCCTAAATTACGTAAAGCTATACTGGCCAATGCAGACTCTTCAGTGATTCGAAGTATTTGTGAATGTTGTTATAATGTATTAAAAGGGAATGTACCTCTTACAAAGACACAGAAAGCAAGATTAAAGCGATACAAGAGGACGCTTCGATATCTTGTGAAGAAAGGAAACTCCATCCAAAAGAAGAAGAAGCATTTATTAGTACAGCAGCAGGGTGGATTCCTACCGGCATTATTAGCTCCTATTTTAACTGGTGCATTATCAAGTTTACTATTCCGTTAGTACAATGGAACACGCAAAGAAGATGATTTTAGTTCCACCTGAAGTTCTGAATCGTATACAAACACCAACATCATCATCATCATCAGCCCTGGAGAAACGTGAATCTAATTTGGATCAAGAAATGCAAGAGATTTTACAGTTATCATCGCTTAGTGATGAAGAAAAGTGGAATCAGTATAACAATATTCTTCAAAAATATTTACATTTAATACGAAAACAAGAAGAACCTGTGACACTTTCAATTACGTCAACTAAATCAGAGAAGCCTGAAGTAGAAGAAGAAATATTATTATCTATACCCAAAATGTTTCGTAAAAGAGCTGAATTACTACTACATAGAATGAAACATGATGATAATATCACGTGGGATAATAAAGAAACTGTTTACATCAGAGGTGATAAACTAGAAGGATCTCACATTGTAGATTTAATTTCTGATGTGTCGCGACCCCGGAAACACACAAATCCACCGGGATGGGAGAAATTTTGTAATTATTTATCTTCTAATAACACACCTCAAGAACTTATTGGAAATCCAAAACGTTTGTCATATATTTTACGACGAACTAAAGCATCGCCAACAGCATCATCGTCAAGGGAAAAAATACCTCTGAAATCGTTTGCAGAAGACGACGAAGAAGCAGAAGAAGAAGAAGAAGAAAAGGAAAAAGTAATTTCTCCTATAAGGAAAAGGAAACGTGCCTGTAAACGTCCAGTATGGTCAAGGTGGAAACCGTAAACAAACAGTTAAGCAAGATTTACTACAACCCTTCACATCCTGCCTCGTTTTCAACTGTTAAAAAATTGTGGATAGCTACAAAGAAGAAAATTCCTATATATTGTATAAGAAGATGGTTACTGCAACAAACAACATATACGTTACACAAACCTGTACGTCGTCGTTTTAAAAGAGATTTCTATGTAGTGAATAACATTGATGATGAGTGGGAAAGTGATATTAATGATCTTCAATCTCTTCATAAATTTAATGATGGATATCGTTATATTCTGACAGTGATAGATGTGTTCAGTCGATATGCATGGGCTGTGCCATTAAAATCTAAAAGTACAAATGATGTCTTAAAAGCATTACAAATTGTGTTCAAAGACAGAAAACCAATTACATTCCGAACAGATAAAGGAAGTGAGTTTACTAATAAAACAATACAGAAGTACTTAGTGCACAACAAAATAAAACATATTACAACTAAAAATCCTGATATAAAAGCTAGTATTGTAGAACGTTTTAACAGAACTCTAAAAGAAAAAATGTGGAAGTATTTTACAAAGTATCAAACGTATAATTATTTAAATGTATTACCTCTTCTTGTGAAATCATACAATGAAGGTTATCATTCAAGTATAAAGATGTCACCTGCAAATGTTTCTCAAAATAACCTATTACAAGTATGGCATAATCAATATGATAATAAAATAAAGAAGAAGAAGAAGAATCCAAATTTCTCAAATCATCTTAAGATTGGTGATACAGTACGAATTAGTAAAACTAAACGTACATTTGATAAAGGATATATGCAAAATTGGACTTGGGAAATATTTAAAGTGAAGAAGATAATACCAAGAGATCCACCTGTTTATGAAATTGAAGATTTAAACAAGGAACCACTGGATGGATTATTTTACAGAGAGGAATTACAACCTGTGACGTTATCAAAGACATTTTACATAGATAAAATCATACGTACAAGAAGAAAAGGCAGCAGAAAAGAATATCTTGTTCATTGGAAAGGATATCCTTCTTCTTTCGATTCCTGGATACCTGCATCATCCGTAAAGAAGATCGAGAAGTACAATGGAACCTGATGGAGATTTTTACGTTACGCTTCCCAGTAATAGTTCTATGGAATATTTTCCTGACAACACCTTAACATCATACACTACGAAACTTCATCAAAGAATGGAATTCCATGAAAAGTGGGAAGTGGCTATTGTTGAAATTCATTATCCTCATTCAATATTAAATATTAATGACGAAAATAATAAAAATTTTTACAAACCTGCAAAAAGTGATGAATGGAAATTTATAACTATTCCTGTACGTTATTACACTGACATATCAGAATTGATAAAGATAATAAATACGTACAACAGATTCACAAATTTACATATTTCTTATACTCGTGAGAGTAATACCTGTTTTATACGACGTCTTCATAAAGACATAGATGTAGACGTTGCATTATCACCAAGTGTTAGTGCGATGTTGGGGTTTGATCCAAGCGTTGATTTAAAGGATATGCAACAAGGCCAAAGCATTCCAAATTTACGTTTAGGACTTCCATCTACAATGTATGTGTATTGTGATATAATTCAATCTGTATTTGTTGGAGATACAGTAGCACCATTATTACGTATCATAAATATGAATCCTGTGAATCATACATTTGGAAGTAGTGTTATAGAAATTTTTAATCCTCCACATTATGTGCCTATAGAGAAGATGCATTTTGAACACATCAAAATAGATATAAGAGATAGTACAGGCTCTCCACTGGCATTCACTTTCGGAACTGTATGCGTTAAACTACATTTTCGACCAGTGCGTCAACATCGACAAATATGAATAATCCATATTTACAATATTATCAAAAACAAGCTCTTTCTGGAACTGGAAACGTTTATGTTGGCTCCCCTTATCAAGTTGGACATGGTATTGGAAGTTTCCTTGGAGGATTATTTCGTTCTGTCATGCCACTAGTAAAACAAGGAGCTAAAACAGTAGGAAAGGAATTATTAAAATCTGGAGCAAACGTTATTACTGATGTCATCATCGACAATCAACCTATTAACGAATCCTTTCATCAACGAATGGGTGAAGCGAGATCCGTCTTGCAAGACAAAGCAAAAAATAAACTGAAATCTATGCTAGGATCTGGATATCAACGAAGGAAAAGAAGAATTACACATCATTCCATCTTTAACCCTTCACCATTACACATCATCAAGCGCAAGAAGAAGAAGGAGAAGGGCAAGAGGAAACGTACACAGAAAACAAAGAAAAATCAGTCTTATAAGAAGAGGAAGTTATCACACGATATCTTTGATTAAATCATCACCATTATGGCTTTCTTACATCATCAATCCTGCGAGTGTGTAAAAAGTGAACTAGATATTTTTTCTACAAAACCAACGCAAACCAGTATATTGGATAATCATGTTGTTACATACAAACCAATCAGTTCACTAGCTGATAATGCTCCTATAGAGTTTGTCATCCCAGGAACAAGTGATGAATACATAGATCTACCACATACTCTTCTTTACATCGAAGCTCAAATCGTTAAGCCTGATGGATCAGCATTTGGTGAAAGTGATAAAGCTGTGGCTCCTATTAATGACTTTTTAAATTCTATGTTCAGCGAAGTGGAAGTGTATTTAAATAACAAACTGATTTCATTTCCATCTCATAATCATCCATATCGATCATACATTGAAAAACTGTTAAATTATGATGATTCTGCTAAAAATACTCATCTTCAATGTGCATTCTGGTTTCAAGATACTGCTGGACATATGGATGCAACATCTAGTGGTAATAAAGGATTTCAACAACGTTATGAATTAACAAAAAAAAGTGCAAAATTCGACATGCTTGGACATCTTCATTGTGATATTTTTAATCAAGATAAATTTTTAATTCAAGGAGTAGAATTACGTCTCAAGTTAATTCCTGCAAAGCCAAACTTTTGTCTCATCGCTAGTGATGCGTCTGTTGAGGCTAAAGTGAACATTTTAGACGCTGCTTTACATATTAAAAAGATTAATGTTAGTCCTACAATAAAACTAGCACATAACAAGCTTCTACAATCAACAACAGCCAAATATCCTCTCACAAGAGTGCAAATGAAGTCATTCGTCATTCCAAAGGATCTTCAATCAAAAACAATTGATAATTTATTTATGGGAGTATTACCAACTCGTGTGATTGTGGCGTTCACACAAAATGATGCCTATACAGGAACAATAACTTCAAATCCATTTCATTTCAAACATTTTGACATCAATTTCTTCTCTCTATACATTGATGGAAAACCTGTACCTTCAAAACCATTACAACCAATTTTCGAAAACAACCTCTATGTTTCCTCATATCATACCTTATTCTGTGGATCAGGCATTCACTTTTCCAATCATGGCAACAATATTCCTCGCCTTGACTTTCCTCAAGGATACACTATCTTTGTTTTCGACATTACTCAAGATGGAGAAGCCAGCGCTGTGCAGCATTGGAATCTTATACGTCATGGGTGTGTTCGTCTGGAAGTTCATTTTACGAAGCCTCTACCAGCACCTATCTCCTGCATTGTGTATGGAGAATTCCAATCTCTCTTAGAAGTGGATCATCAGAGGAACATCATCATGGATTTTTAAAGGTACGTTATTTAAATATCATATCATATATGTACATGTCTGCATTTTTATACATGATGTCCTCTACACTAGATTTATTGAATGCTTTGCAAACAAATTCTTTATTTCACAATCATTTCGTTGGCGTATATGCAGCCAATGAATTACCAGCACATGTTCCACTACCTGCAGCTATCATCATAAATACAGATCCCTCGAACAAACTTGGCACACACTGGATTTCCGTATATATTCATACTGATGGCCGTGCCCACTACTTCGATACATTTGGATTTCCTCCATATGTAATGCAACATATTCAATTTCTACGTAGAAATTCCACTTCTTATACATTTAATAATAAACAAATTCAAAGTGTGAAATCATCCCTATGTGGACATTATTCATATCTTTTCCTATGCTTCAAAGCTAAAGGAAAGTCCTTAAATGAATTTCATTACACTTTCTCATCAGCTCCAGAAAAAAATGATCGTCGTTTGCTGTATTTACTTTTACAGGTAATCATGTCTTCATTCTTCTTCTTCGTTTGTTTTGATTACTTTCTTTTCATATTATTGCAGATAGCCATTTCTTCTTCTTCTTCTTCTTTATTATAATGTGTTTGTATGTATTATTATTTGTTCATGATTATAGATAAAATAAATTTTAAGTTTGTTTTTCAATTTTTTTCATTTCAGAGAGTAAAAGATCGTCATCGTGTGTATGGACATCATCTTCAATGTAAAGATTGACTTCTATCTACGTTTCATCATCAACATCAACAGCAGTAGTATCATCAGTGAACAGTATATGGCAGTTGTGAAGTTATCAACACGTGAACAATGGAAACAAAATCTAACGTTCTTTTTAAAATGTACTATACTTACCGTCGTTTTAATTGTGTAAATAGTTTCATCAACAATAAACACTTTGTATTATTTTTTCTCTTTGAAAACAAATGTTTTATTTCTTATTTTCTCCGTTTCCTAATAAATAAATATGTTTTATGATCAGTTATGTAATTAAATACACATATCATAAAACATATTTTTAAGTCATTGAATTAAAGAATATAAAAAAAAGATTCTAAAACTGATTTTTAATTCAATGATGTAATCATATAGCTACATAATAATAATAATGAATTCAAATACTTAATCAGTTATTCTTTCGTAAATTAAATCAAGTATGTGAATTCAATATTATTATTATTATGATAAGACTTTTGTTTTTTAAAATTTTAATATTAATTATTTTAGTTCCTTTTTTAAAAATTAAAAAAAAGTCCTATCATACTTAAGACAATGTTGTATAATAATAATAATTTCAAATACTAATTTTTATTTTAACATTCATTTCAAGAATTTGAATTCATTATGATTATTATTATTATTATTATACGTATCACTTATAATATACGAGGAAAAAAATATGTTAGGATTTTTTTCTTATAAAAAACTTTAAAATCCTATCATATTGAGGTGTAAGAAACGAACACAAAACACACACACAAATAAAACATTTCACTTTTCACTATATATATTTTTTATTACATTTAATATTACGTTCTTTAGCATACATGAAAAAAACAAATCAATTTCTCCTTCTTTATGAAGAGTCGTTCACTTCATTGATACCCTCCGAAGGCTGAGTTTCGGTTTCCCCCCACCATGGCTGTGTCGATACACTATCAAATAAATCAGCCATAATTGAATCTATGAGTTTTTGTTTGCAAAATACTTTCATTTCCAATTTTAATCGTTCACCATCAATGTTCACATCACTGTTCTTATCAAGAGAGACACTTGGAAAACTAATGTTCATACCATTAATAATACTCTGTTCATCTACACAGGTATGGATTCCGGCAAGTCCTCTGCATGTAAGACACTGCAATTGTACATGATTACGAATAGTATCTGTACACAAGTCAAAATATTCACGTAGCACAACACTACAAACTTTACTGTTTTTCACAGCATGTTCAATACACGGTAATATTTCCAAGAAATAAAGCCAATCACTTGAAGTTAAGTACACAGTGTTTCGAGGAGCATGAAGTGTTCCTTTCTTCTCTAACATCACTAATTTTTCACCCATTAGTTTTCGCACCACCAGTTCGTTTTTTCGACCAAGAGATTTTATAAATGTAATTTCCACTTGAGAATTTAAATAGTCCGTAACAAATGGGGTTAAATGTACAAGTTTCTCCCACTCTGCCAAATTTAACTCCACTCCAAACACAAGTCCTTTGCCAACACGAATCACTGGTTCAAATGTATCACTATCCAGTCCGATACAAATTAATTTGGTTTTCATTGAATTAAGTCCATATTCAACATTTAACAAGTACTCTTTCTTGGTATCCATAGTTGACGCACAAGCACTCAAAGACATGTTACTCCAGTCGCTGGTTAGCACAGAATAACGACACTATGCATACAGATGACTGCGTATGCATGAAGAGGAGGGCGAAGAGGAAAATTCATGTTTCATCTTGTTTGTACATGTCACCATACACTTACGATGAGTAAACCAGCTCAGTAAATTCAAGATCGTGCATGTTACGTCCAGATACATTAATCTTCATTCCTTTATATATTAAACAGACATTCCCACTTTGTAAATACGTTAATAATGCACCATTATCTGCTTCCAATTTTTCAGTACAACGTCCAGGTAAAATCACTTTTTCACCTCCTTCAAATGTCACACAGGCCTTCCTACCATATACCGTTGTAATTATCTCACAGTTTACAATACGAAATGGTACTCCAATCTCCAAATCTCTCATTTTTGTAAAGGGTACCATTGATGGCTTATTAAGCTTATCTAATAAACTCATTGACGATGACATCTTTAAATTTTTGACGTTTCTTCCTTTGCAACAGCTGCTAACAGAATGATCTACACAAGCACATACGTTCCGCTTATGCTCTTCGCAGGAGGGGGTGGGGGGTTTGGGGATTCAGATTATTAGCCAATAAACGACAAGAACACGAAAAAGGCATGTTTTATCTTGTTTTTTACATCTGGTAGACGTCTAAGACTATGAGCATAGCAACAGCAAACCAACATTTTCCCACGGGCTTCTGTGGTAACCGTAAAAGGCTATGAACATAGCAACTAAAGAGGAGTAGGGGTGACGGGGGGTCAAATAAACCAAAATTTTCCCACGGGCTTCTGTGGTAGCCGTAAAAGGCTATGACCATAGCAACTAAAGACTTGTCGAAACTTGCCTACCAATTCCAGGAAATGATACCGAATTCTAAGAACGGGAGGGATCAAATTTCAGCCATAGTGCCTCATATCTACTTTCATTGTACAGAATTGTGCCATACAGGAGAATAAATAAAACAGCTTCTCTTTTATGTGGTTTCCCAAGGGCGCCTTATGTAAAGAGCGCAGTGTACCCTTCACGGATTCTTTGCCAACACTAAAAGTATGTATTCATTCTACAGAATTGTGACGTACAGAAGAATAAATAAAACAGTTTGTCTTTGATTTGGTTTGGCAAGGGCTCCTTATGTTCCCTTCACGGATTCTTTACGAACACGAAAAGTGTGTATTCATTGTACAGAATTGTGCCATACAGGAGAATAAATAAAACAGCTTCTCTTTTATGTGGTGTCCCAAGGGCGCCTTATGCAAAGGGCGCAGTGTACCCTTCACGGATTCTTAGCCAACACTAAAAGTATGTATTCATTGTACAGAATTGTGTCGTACAGAAGAATAAATCAAACAGCTTTTCTTTTATGTAGTTTCGCAAGGGCGACTTATGTAAAGGGCGCAGTGTACCCTTCACGGATTCTTTACCAACACTAAAAGTATCTAATCATTGTACAGATTTGTGCCATACAGAAGAATATATAAAACAGCTTTTCTTTTATGTGGTTTTGCAAGAGCGCAATGTATTCTTCACTGGTTCTTTACGAACACGAAAGTATGTATTCGTTGTACATAATTGTGCCATACAGAAGAATAAATAAAACAGCTTTTCTTTTATGTGGTTTCGCAAGAGCGCAATGTACCCTTCTAGGGTTCTTTACGAACACGAAAAGTATGTATTCATTGTACAGAATTGTGCCATACAGAAGAATAAATAAAACAGCTTTTCTTTTATTTGGTTTCGCAAGGGCGCCTTATGTAAGGGGCGCAGTGTACCCTTCACGGATTCTTACCAACACTAAAAGTATGTATCCATTGTACAGAATTGTGACGTACAGAAGAATAAATAAAACCGTTTGTCTTTGATTTGGTTTTGCAAGGGCGCCTTATGTAAAGGGCGCAGTGTACCCTTCACGGATTCGTTACCAACACTAAAAGTATGCATTCATTGTACAGAATTGTGCCATACAGAAGATTAAATAAAACAGCTTTTTTTATGTGGTTTCGCAAGAGCGCAATGTACCCTTCACGGATTCTTTACCAACATTAAAGTATGTATTCATTGTACAGAATTGTGCCATACAAAAGAATAAAAAAACAGTTATTATTTTATGTGGTTTCGCAAGGGCGCAATCTACCCTTCACGGATTCTTTGCCAACACTAAAATTATGTATTCATTGTACAGAATTGTGACGAACAGAAGAATAAATCAAACAGCTTTTCTTTTATGTAGTTTCGCAAGGGCGCCTTATGTAAAGGGCGCAGTGTACCCTTCACGGATTCTTTACCAACACTAAAAGTATGTATTCATTGTACAGAATTGTGCCATACAGAAGAATATATAAAACAGCTTTCATTTTATGTGGTTTCGCAAGGGCGCAATGTACCCTTCATGGATCCTTTACGGAAACGAAAAGTATGTATTCATTGTACAGAATTGTGCCATACAAGAGAATAAATAAAACAGCTTTTCTTTTATGTGGTTTCGCAAGGGCGCCTTATGTAAAGGGTGCAGTGCACCCTTCACGGATTCTTTGCCAACACTAAAAGTATGTATTCATTCTACAGAATTGTGACGAACAGAAGAATAAATAAAACCGTTTGTCTTTGATTTGGTTTTGCAATCGCTCCTTATGTTCCCTTCACGGATTCTTTACGAACACGAAAAGTGTGTATTCATTGTACAGAATTGTGCCATACAGGAGAATAAATAAAACAGCTTCTCTTTTATGTGGTGTCCCAAGGGCGACTTATGCAAAGGGCGCAGTGTACCCTTCACGGATTCTTAGCCAACACTAAAAGTATGTATTCATTGTACAGAATTGTGTCGTACAGAAGAATAAATCAAACAGCTTTTCTTATATGTAGTTTCACAAGGGCGACTTATGTAAAGGGCGCAGTGTACCCTTCACCGATTCTTTACCAACACTAAAAGTATCTAATCATTGTACAGATTTGTGCCATACAAAAGAATATATAAAACAGCTTTTCTTTTATGTGGTTTCGCAAGAGCGCAATGTACCCTTCACGGGTTCTTTACGAACACGAAAGTATGTATTCGTTGTACATAATTGTGCCATACAGAAGAATAAATAAAACAGATTTTCTTTTATGTGGTTTCGCAAGGGCGCAATGTACCCTTCTCGGGTTCTTTACGAACACCAAAAGTATGTATTCATTGTACAGAATTGTGCCATACAGAATAATAAATAAAACAGCTTTTCTTTTATTTGGTTTCGCAAGGGCGCCTTATGTAAAGGGCGCAGTGTACCCTTCACAGATTTTTACCAACACTAAAAGTATGTATTCATTGTACAGAATTGTGCCACACAGAAGAATAAATAAAACAACTTTTCTTTTATGTAGATTCGCAAGGGCGCCATATGTAAAGGGCGCAGTGTATCCTTCACGGATTCTTTACCAACACTAAAAGTATGTATTCATTGTACAGAATTGTGCCACACAGAAGAATAAATAAAACAGCTTTTCTTTTATTTGCTTTCGCAAGGGCGCCTTATGTAAAGGGCGCAGTGTACCCTTCACGGATTCTTTACCAACACTAAAAGTATGTATTCGTTGTACAGAATTGTGCCATACAAGAAAATAAATAAAACAGCTTTTATTTTATGTGGTTTCGCAAGGCCGCCTTATGTGAAGGGTTTAGTGCACCCTTCACAGATCCGTTACCAACACTAAAAGTATGCATTCATTGTACAGAATTGTGCCATACAGAAGAATAAATAAAACAGTTTTGCTTTTATGTGGTTTCGCATGGGGCCTTATGTAAAGGGCGCAGTGTACCCTTCACGGATTCTTTGCCAACACTAAAAGTATGTATTCATTCTACAGAATTGTGACGTACAGAAGAATAAATAAAACAGCTTTTCTTTTATGTGGTTTCGGAAGGGCGCCTTATGTAAAGGGTGCAATGTACACTTCACGGGTTCTTTACCAATACTAAAAATATGCATTCATTGTACAGAATTGTGCCATAGAGGAGAATAAATAAAACAGCTTTTCTTTTATGTGGTTTCGCAAGAGCGCAATGTACCCTTCACGCATTCATTACCAACACTAAAAGTATGTATTCATTGTACAGAATTGTGCCATACAAGAAAATAAATAAAACAGCTTTTCTTTTATGTGTTTTGCAAGAGCGCAATGTACCCTTCAAAGATTCATTACCAACACTAAAAGTATGTATTCATTGTACAGAATTGTGCCATAAAGAAGAATAAATAAAACAGCTTTTCTTTTATGTGGTTTCGCAAGGGCGCAATGTACCCTTCTCGGCTTTTTTACGAGCACGAAATGTATGTATTCATTGTACAGAATTGTTCCATACAGGAGAATAAATAAAACAGCTTCTCTTTTATGTGGTTTCCCAAGGGCGCCTTATGTAAAGAGCGCAGTGTACCCTTCACGGATTCTTTGCCAACACTAAAAGTATGTATTCATTGTACAGAATTGTGACGTACAGAAGAATAAATCAAACAGCTTTTCTTTTATGTAGTTTCGCATGGGCGCCTTATGTAAAGGGCGCAGTGTACCCTTCACGGATTCTTTACCAACACTAAAAGTATGTATTCATTGTACAGTATTGTGCCATACAGAAGAATATATAAAACAGCTTTCATTTTATGTGGTTTCGCAAGGGCGCAATGTACCCTTCATGGGTCCTTTACGGAAACGAAAAGTATGTATTCATTGTACAGAATTGTGCCATAGAGAAGAATATATAAAACAGCTTTCCTTTTATGTGGTTTCGCAAGAGCGCAATGTACCCTTCACTGGTTCTTTACGAACACGAAAGTATGTATTCATTGTACAGAATTGTGCCATACAGAAGAATAAATAAAACAGCTTTTCTTTTATGTGGTTTCGCAAGAGCGCAATGTACCCTTCTAGGGTTCTTTACGAACACGAAAAGTATGTATTCATTGTACAGAATTGTGCCATACAGAAGAATAAATAAAACAGCTTTTCTTTTATTTGGTTTCGCAAGGGCGCCTTATGTAAAGGGCGCAGTGTTCCCTTCTCGGATTTTTACCAACACTAAAAGTATGTATCCATTGTACAGAATTGTGCTATACAGAAGGATAAATAAAACAGCTTTTCTTTTATGTGGTTTCGCAAGGGCGCAATGTAACCTTCACGGGTTCTTTACGAACACGAAAAGTATGTATTCATTGTACAGAATTGTGCCATACAGGAGAATTATTAAAACAGCTTTCTTTTTATGTGGTTTCCCAAGGGCGCCTTATGTAAAGGGCGCAGTGTACCCTTCACGGATTCTTTAACAACACTAAAAGTATGTATTCATTGTACAGAATTGTGCCACACAGAAGAATAAATAAAACAACTTTTCTTTTATGTAGATTGGCAAGGGCGCCTTATGTAAAGGGCGCAGTGTACCCTTCACGGATTCTTTACCAACACTAAAAGTATGTATTCATTGTACAGAATTGTGCCATACAGAGGAATAAATAGAACAGCTTTTCTTTTATGTAGTTTCGCAAGGGCGCAATGTACCCTTCACGGGTTCTTTACGAACACGAAAAGTATGTATTCATTGTACAGAATTGTGACATACAGGACAATAAATAAAACAGCTTTTCTTTTATGTGGTTTCGCAAGGGCGCCTTCTGTAAAGGGTTTAGTGCCCCCTTCACAGATCCGTTACCAACACTAAAAGTATTCATTCATTGTACAGAATTGTGCCATACAGAAGAATAAATAAAACAGCTTTGCTTTTATGTGGTTCCGCATGGGGCCTTATGTAAAGGGCGCAGTGTACCCTTCACGGATTCTTTGCCAACACTAAAAGTATGTATTCATTCTACAGAATTGTAACGTACAGAAGAATAAATAAAACAGCTCTTCTTTTATGTGGTTTCGCAAGGGCGCCTTATGTAAAGGGTGCAATGTACACTTCACGGGTTCTTTACCAACACTAAAAATATGCATTCATTGTACAGAATTGTGCCATAGAGGAGAATAAATAAAACAGCTTTTCTTTTATGTGGTTTCGCAAGAGCGCAATGTACCCTTCACGCATTCATTACCAACACTAAAAGTATGTATTCATTGTACAGAATTGTTCCATAGAGGAGAATAAATAAAACAGCTTTTCTTTTATGTGGTTTTGCAAGAGCGCAATATACCCTTCACGGATTCATTACCAACACTAAAAGTATGTATTCATTGTACAGAATTGTGCCATACAGAAGAATAAATAAAACAGCTTTTCCTTTATGTGGTTTCGCAAGGGCGCAATGTACCCTTCTCGGGTTCTTTACGAACACGAAAAGTATGTATTCATTGTACAGAATTGTGCCATAAAGGAGAATAAAAAAAACAGGTTTTTTTATGTGGTTTCCCAAGGGTGCCTTATGTAAAGAGCGCAGTGTACCCTTCACGGATTCTTTGCCAACACTAAAAGTATGTATTCATTGTACAGAATTGTGACGTACAGAAGAATAAATAAAACAGCTTTTCTTTTATGTAGTTTCGCAAGGGCGCCTTATGTAAAGGGCGCAGTGTACCCTTCACGGATTTTTTACCAACACTAAAAGTATGTATTCATTGTACAGAATTGTGCCATATAGAAGAATAAATAAAACAACTTTTCTTTTATGTAGTTTCGCAAGGGAGCAATGTACCCTTCACGGGTCCTTACGAAAACGAAAAGTATATATTTATTGTACAGAATTGTGCCATACAGGAGAATAAGTAAAACAGCTTTTCTTTTATGTGGTTTCGCAAGGGCGCCTTATGTAAAGGGCGCAGTGTACCCTTCACGGATTCTTTACCAACACTAAAAGTATCTATCCATTGTACAGAATTGTGCCATACAGAAGATTAAATAAAACAGCTTTTTTTATGTGGTTTCGCAAGAGCGCAATGTACCCTTCACAGATTTTTACCAACACTAAAAGTATGTATTCATTGTACAGAATTGTGCCACACAGAAGAATAAATAAAACAACTTTTCTTTTATGTAGATTCGCAAGGGCGCCATATGTAAAGGGAGCAGTGTATCCTTCACGGATTCTTTACCAACACTAAAAGTATGTATTCATTGTACAGAATTGTGCCACACAGAAGAATAAATAAAACAGCTTTTCTTTTATTTGCTTTCGCAAGGGCGCCTTATGTAAAGGGCGCAGTGTACCCTTCACGGATTCTTTACCAACACTAAAAGTATGTATTCGTTGTACAGAATTGTGCCATACAAGAAAATAAATAAAACAGCTTTTATTTTATGTGGTTTCGCAACGCCGCCTTATGTGAAGGGTTTAGTGCACCCTTCACAGATCCGTTACCAACACTAAAAGTATGCATTCATTGTACAGAATTGTGCAATACAGAAGAATAAATAAAACAGTTTTGCTTTTATGTGGTTTCGCATGGGGCCTTATGTAAAGGGCGCAGTGTACCCTTCACGGATTCTTTGCCAACACTAAAAGTATGTATTCATTCTACAGAATTGTGACGTACAGAAGAATAAATAAAACAGCTTTTCTTTTATGTGGTTTCGGAAGGGCGCCTTATGTAAAGGGTGCAATGTACACTTCACGGGTTCTTTACCAATACTAAAAATATGCATTCATTGTACAGAATTGTGCCATAGAGGAGAATAAATAAAACAGCATTTCTTTTATGTGGTTTCGCAAGAGCGCAATGTACCCTTCACGCATTCATTACCAACACTAAAAGTATGTATTCATTGTACAGAATTGTGCCATACAAGAAAATAAATAAAACAGCATTTCTTTTATGTGGTTTCGCAAGAGCGCAATGTACCCTTCACGCATTCATTACCAACACTAAAAGTATGTATTCATTGTACAGAATTGTGCCATACAAGAAAATAAATAAAACAGCTTTTCATTTATGTGTTTCGCAAGGGCGCAATGTACCCTTCTCGGGTTTTTTACGAACACGAAATGTATGTATTCATTGTACAGAATTGTGCCATACAGGAGAATAAATAAAACAGCTTCTCTTTTATGTGGTTTCCCAAGGGCGCCTTATGTAAAGAGCGCAGTGTACCCTTCACGGATTCTTTGCCAACACTAAAAGTATGTATTCATTGTACAGAATTGTGACGTACAGAAGAATAAATCAAACAGCTTTTCTTTTATGTAGTTTCGCAAGGGCGCCTTATGTAAAGGGCGCAGTGTACCCTTCACGGATTCTTTACCAACACTAAAAGTATGTATTCATTGTACAGTATTGTGCCATACAGAAGAATATATAAAACAGCTTTCATTTTATGTGGTTTCGCAAGGGCGCAATGTACCCTTCATGGTTCCTTTACGGAAACGAAAAGTATGTATTCATTGTACAGAATTGTGCCATACAGAAGAATATATAAAACAGCTTTCCTTTTATGTGGTTTCGCAAGAGCGCAATGTACCCTTCACTGGTTCTTTACGAACACGAAAGTATGTATTCATTGTACAGAATTGTGCCATACAGAAGAATAAATAAAACAGCTTTTCTTTTATGTGGTTTCGCAAGAGCGCAATGTACCCTTCTAGGGTTCTTTACGAACACGAAAAGTATGTATTCATTGTACAGAATTGTGCCATACAGAAGAATAAATAAAACAGCTTTTCTTTTATTTGGTTTCGCAAGGGCGCCTTATGTAAAGGGCGCAGTGTTCCCTTCTCGGATTCTTACCAACACTAAAAGTATGTATCCATTGTACAGAATTGTGCCATACAGAAGAATAAATAAAACATCTTTTCTTTTATGTGGTTTCGCAAGAGCGCAATGTACCCTTCACGGATTCTTTACCAACACTAAAAGTATGTATTCATTGTACAGAATTGTGCTATACAGAAGGATAAATAAAACAGCTTTTCTTTTATGTGGTTTCGCAAGGGCGCAATGTAACCTTCACGGGTTCTTTACGAACACGAAAAGTATGTATTCATTGTACAGAATTGTGCCATACAGGAGAATAATTAAAACAGCTTTCTTTTTATGTGGTTTCCCAAGGGCGCCTTATGTAAAGGGCGCAGTGTACCCTTCACGGATCCTTTACCAACACTAAAAGTATGTATTCATTGTACAGAATTGTGCCATACAGAGGAATAAATAAAACAGCTTTTCTTTTATGTAGTTTCGCAAGGGCGCAATGTACCCTTCACGGGTTCTTTACGGACACGAAAAGTATGTATTCATTGTACAGAATTGTGACATACAGGACAATAAATAAAACAGCTTTTCTTTTATGTGGTTTCGCAAGGGCGCCTTATGTAAAGGGTTTAGTGCCCCCTTCACAGATCCGTTACCAACACTAAAAGTATGCATTCATTGTACAGAATTGTGCCATACAGAAGAATAAATAAAACAGCTTTGCTTTTATGTGGTTCCGCATGGGGCCTTATGTAAAGGGCGCAGTGTACCCTTCACGGATTCTTTGCCAACACTAAAAGTATGTATTCATTCTACAGAATTGTAACGTACAGAAGAATAAATAAAACAGCTTTTCTTTTATGTGGTTTCGCAAGGGCGCCTTATGTAAAGGGTGCAATGTACACTTCACGGGTTCTTTACCAACACTAAAAATATGCATTCATTGTACAGAATTGTGCCATAGAGGAGAATAAATAATACAGCTTTTCTTTTATGTGGTTTCGCAAGAGCGCAATGTACCCTTCACGCATTCATTACCAACACTAAAAGTATGTATTCATTGTACAGAATTGTTCCATAGAGGAGAATAAATAAAACAGCTTTTCTTTTATGTGGTTTTGCAAGAGCGCAATATACCCTTCACGGATTCATTACCAACACTAAAAGTATGTATTCATTGTACAGAATTGTGCCATACAGAAGAATAAATAAAACAGCTTTTCCTTTATGTGGTTTCGCAAGGGCGCAATGTACCCTTCTCGGGTTCTTTACGAACACGAAAAGTATGTATTCATTGTACAGAATTGTGCCATAAAGGAGAATAAAAAAAACAGTTTTTTTATGTGGTTTCCCAAGGGTGCCTTATGTAAAGAGCGCAGTGTACCCTTCACGGATTCTTTGCCAACACTAAAAGTATGTATTCATTGTACAGAATTGTGACGTACAGAAGAATAAATAAAACAGCTTTTCTTTTATGTAGTTTCGCAAGGGCGCCTTATGTAAAGGGCGCAGTGTACCCTTCACGGATTTTTTACCAACTCTAAAAGTATGTATTCATTGTACAGAATTGTGCCATACAGAAGAATAAATAAAACAACTTTTCTTTTATGTAGTTTCGCAAGGGAGCAATGTACCCTTCAAGGGTCCTTACGAAAACGAAAAGTATATATTTATTGTACAGAATTGTGCCATACAGGAGAATAAGTAAAACAGCTTTTCTTTTATGTGGTTTCGCAAGGGCGCCTTATGTAAAGGGCGCAGTGTACCCTTCACGGATTCTTTACCAACACTAAAAGTATCTATCCATTGTACAGAATTGTGCCATACAGAAGATTAAATAAAACAGCTTTTTTTATGTGGTTTCGCAAGAGCGCAATGTACCCTTCACGGATTCTTTACCAACATTAAAGTATGTATTCATTGTACAGAATTGTGCCATACAAAAGAATAAAAAAACACCTTTTATTTTATGTGGTTTCGCAAGGGCGCAATCTACCATTCATGGATTCTTTACCAACACTAAAAGTATGTATTCATTGTACAGAATTGTGCCATACAAGAGAATAAATAAAACAGCTTTTCTTTTATGTGGTTTTGCAAGGGCGCCTTATGTAAAGGGTGCAGTGCACCCTTCACAGATTCGTTACCAACACTAAAAATATGTATTCATTGTACAGAATTGTGCTATACAGAAGGATAAATAAAACAGCTTTTCTTTTATGTAGTTTCGCAAGGGCGCAATGTACCCTTCACGGGTTCTTTACGAACACGAAAAGTATGTATTCATTGTACAGAATTGTGCCATACAGGAGAATACATAAAACAGCTTTTCTTTTATGTGGTTTCGCAAGGGCGCCTTATGTAAATGGTTTAGTGCACCCTTCACAGATTCGTTACCAACACTAAAAGTATGCATTCATTGTACAGAATTGTGCCATACAGGAGAATAAATAAAACAGCTTTTCTTTTACGTTATTTCGCAAGGGCGCCTTATGTAAAGGGCGCAGTGTACCTTCACGGATTCTTTGCCAACACTAAAAGTATGTATTCATTGTATAGAATTGTGTCGTACAGAAGAATAAATCAAACAGCTTTTCTTTTATGTAGTTTCGCAAGGGCGCCTTATGTAAAGGGCGCAGTGTACCCTTCACGGATTCTTTACCAACACTAAAAGTATCTATCCATTGTACAGAATTGTGCCATACAGAAGAATATATATACAAGAGCTTTTCTTTTATGTGGTTTCGCAAGAGCGCAATGTACCCTTCACGGGTTCATTACGAACACGAAAAGTTTGTATTCATTGTACAGAATTTTGCCATACAGAAGAATAAATAAAACAGCTTTTCTTTTATGTGGTTTCGCAAGGGCGCAATGTACCCTTCTCGAGTTCTTTACGAACACGAAAAGTATGTATTCATTGTACAGAATTTTGCCATACAGAAGAATAAATAAAACAGCTTTTCTTTTATGTGGTTTCGCAAGGGCGCCTTATGTAAAGGGCGCAGTGTACCCTTCACGGATTCTTTATTAACACTAAAAGTATGTATCCATTGTACAGAATTGTGCCATACAGAAGAATAAATAAAACAGCTTTTCTTTTATGTGGTTTCACAAGAGCGCAATGTACCCTTCACGGATTCTTTACCAACACTTAAAGTATGTATTCATTGTACAGAATTGTGCCATACCGAAGAATAAATAAAACAGCTTTTCTTTTTTGTGGTTTCGCAAGGGCGCAATGTAACCTTCACAGGTTCTTCACCAACACGAAAAGTATGTATTCATTGTACAGAATTGTGCCATGCAGGAGAATAAATAAAACAGCTTTCTTTTTATATTGTTTCCCAAAGGCGCCTTATGTAAAGGGCGCAGTGTACCCTTCACGGATTCTTTACCAACACTAAAAGTATATATTTATTGTACAGAATTGTGCCATACAGGAGAATAAGTAAAACAGCTTTTCTTTTATGTGGTTTCGCAAGGGCGCCTTATGTAAAGGGCGCAGTGTACCCTTCACGGATTCTTTACCAACACTAAAAGTATCTATCCATTGTACAGAATTGTGCCATACAGAAGATTAAATAAAACAGCTTTTTTTATGTGGTTTCGCAAGAGCGCAATGTACCCTTCACGGATTCTTTACCAACATTAAAGTATGTATTCATTGTACAGAATTGTGCCATACAAAAGAATAAAAAAACACCTTTTATTTTATGTGGTTTCGCAAGGGCGCAATCTACCATTCATGGATTCTTTACCAACACTAAAAGTATGTATTCATTGTACAGAATTGTGCCATACAAGAGAATAAATAAAACAGCTTTTCTTTTATGTGGTTTTGCAAGGGCGCCTTATGTAAAGGGTGCAGTGCACCCTTCACAGATTCGTTACCAACACTAAAAATATGTATTCATTGTACAGAATTGTGCCATACAGAAGGATAAATAAAACAGCTTTTCTTTTATGTAGTTTCGCAAGGGCGCAATGTACCCTTCACGGGTTCTTTACGAACACGAAAAGTATGTATTCATTGTACAGAATTGTGCCATACAGGAGAATACATAAAACAGCTTTTCTTTTATGTGGTTTCGCAAGGGCGCCTTATGTAAAGGGTTTAGTGCACCCTTCACAGATTCGTTACCAACACTAAAAGTATGCATTCATTGTACAGAATTGTGCCATACAGGAGAATAAATAAAACAGCTTTCTTTTACGTTATTTCGCAAGGGCGCCTTATGTAAAGGGCGCAGTGTACCTTCACGGATTCTTTGCCAACACTAAAAGTATGTATTCATTGTATAGAATTGTGTCGTACAGAAGAATAAATCAAACAGCTTTTCTTTTATGTAGTTTCGCAAGGGCGCCTTATGTAAAGGGCGCAGTGTACCCTTCACGGATTCTTTACCAACACTAAAAGTATCTATCCATTGTACAGAATTGTGCCATACAGAAGAATATATATACAAGAGCTTTTCTTTTATGTGGTTTCGCAAGAGCGCAATGTACCCTTCACGGGTTCATTACGAACACGAAAAGTTTGTATTCATTGTACAGAATTTTGCCATACAGAAGAATAAATAAAACAGCTTTTCTTTTATGTGGTTTCGCAAGGGCGCAATGTACCCTTCTCGAGTTCTTTACGAACACGAAAAGTATGTATTCATTGTACAGAATTTTGCCATACAGAAGAATAAATAAAACAGCTTTTCTTTTATGTGGTTTCGCAAGGGCGCCTTATGTAAAGGGCGCAGTGTACCCTTCACGGATTCTTTATTAACACTAAAAGTATGTATCCATTGTACAGAATTGTGCCATACAGAAGAATAAATAAAACAGCTTTTCTTTTATGTGGTTTCACAAGAGCGCAATGTACCCTTCACGGATTCTTTACCAACACTTAAAGTATGTATTCATTGTACAGAATTGTGCCATACCGAAGAATAAATAAAACAGCTTTTCTTTTTTGTGGTTTCGCAAGGGCGCAATGTAACCTTCACAGGTTCTTCACCAACACGAAAAGTATGTATTCATTGTACAGAATTGTGCCATGCAGGAGAATAAATAAAACAGCTTTCTTTTTATATTGTTTCCCAAGGGCGCCTTATGTAAAGGGCGCAGTTTACCCTTCACGGATTCTTTACCAACACTAAAAGTATGTATTCATTGTACAGAATTGTGCCATACAAGAGAGTAAATAAAACAGCTTTTCTTTTATGTGGTTTCACAAGGGTGCCTTATGTAAAGGGTGCAGTGCACCCTTCACGAATTCTTTGCCAACACTAAAATTATGTATTCATTCTACAGAATTGTGACGTACAGAAGAATAAATAAAACCGTTTGTCTTTGATTTGGTTTTGCAAGGGCTCCTTATGTACCCTTCACGGATTCTTTACGAACACGAAAAGTATGTATTCATTGTACAGAATTGTGCTATACAGGAGAATAAATAAAACAGCTTCTCTTTTATGTGGTTTACCAAGGGCGCCTTATGTAAAGGGCGCAGTGTACCCTTCACGGATTCTTTGCCAACACTAAAAGAATGTATTCATTGTATAGAATTGTGTCGTACAGAAGAATAAATCAAACAGCTTTTCTTTTATGTAGTTTCGCAAGGGCGCCTTATGTAAGGGGCGCAGTGTACCCTTCACGGATTCTTTACCAACACTAAAAGTATCTATCCATTGTACAAAATTGTGCCATACAGAAGAATATATATACAAGAGCTTTTCTTTTATGTGGTTTCGCAAGAGCGCAATGTACCCTTCACGGGTTCTTTACGAACACGAAAAGTTTGTATTCATTGTACAGAATTTTGCCATACAGAAGAATAAATAAAACAGCTTTTCTTTTATGTGGTTTCGCAAGGGCGCAATGTACCCTTCTCGAGTTCTTTACGAACACGAAAAGTATGTATTCATTGTACAGAATTTTGCAATACAGAAGAATAAATAAAACAGCTTTTCTTTTATGTGGTTTCGCAAGGGCGCCTTATGTAAAGGGCGCAGTGTACCCTTCACGGATTCTTTATTAACACTAAAAGTATGTATCCATTGTACAGAATTGTGCCATACAGAAGAATAAATAAAACAGCTTTTCTTTTATGTGGTTTCACAAGAGCGCAATGTACCCTTCACGGATTCTTTACCAACACTTAAAGTATGTATTCATTGTACAGAATTGTGCCATACCGAAGAATAAATAAAACAGCTTTTCTTTTTTGTGGTTTCGCAAGGGCGCAATGTAACCTTCACAGGTTCTTCACGAACACGAAAAGTATGTATTCATTGTACAGAATTGTGCCATGCAGGAGAATAAATAAAACAGCTTTCTTTTTATATTGTTTCCCAAGGGCGCCTTATGTAAAGGGCGCAGTGTACCCTTCACGGATTCTTTACCAACACTAAAAGTATGTATTCATTGTACAGAATTGTGCCACACAGAAGAATAAATAAAACAACTTTTCTTTTATGTAGATTCGCAAGGGCGCCTTATGAAAAGGGCGCAGTGTACCCTTCACGAATTTTTTACCAACACTAAAGTATGTATTCATTGTACAGAATTGTGCCAAACAGAAGAATATATAAAACAGCTTTTATTTTATGTGGTTTCGCAAGGGCGCAATGTACCTTTCATGGATTCTTTACCAACACTAAAAGTATGTATTCATTGTACAGAATTGTGCCATACAGGACAATAAATAAATCAGCTTTTCTTTTATGTGGTTTCGCAAGGGCGCCTTATGTAAAGGGTTTCGTGCACCCTTCACAGATCCGTTACCAACACTAAAAGTATGCATTCATTGTACAGAATTGTGCCATACAGAAGAATAAATAAAACAGCTTTGCTTTTATGTGGTTTCGCATGGGGCCTTATGTAAAGGGCGGAGTGTACCCTTCACGGATTCTTTGCCAACACTAAAAGGATGTATTCATTCTACAGAATTGTGACGTACAGAAGAATAAATAAAACAGCTTTTCTTTTATGTGGTTTCGCAAGGGCGCCTTATGTAAAGGGTGCAATGTACACTTCACGGGTTCTTTACCAACACTAAAAATATGCATTCATTGTACAGAATTGTGCCATAGAGAAGATTAAATAAAACCGTTTGTCTTTGATTTGGTTTTGCAAGGGCGCCTTATGTACCCTTCACGGATTCTTTACCAACACTAAAAGTATGTATTCATTGTTCAGAATTGTGCTATAGAGTAGAATAAATAAAACAGCTTTTCTTTTATGTGGTTTCGCAAGAGCGCAATGTACCCTTCACGGATTCATTACCAACACTAAAAGTATGTATTCATTGTACAGAATTGTGCCATATGTTACGCTGTGCTCATGTGACCCTACCGAAGTAAGCATGGACATTCGCATAGGGTAAGGTGATCCCAGTCGAGAAATCACCCCACGTTTTGTTTGATTAACTTGTGAAACTGAAGAAGAGAGAGAGACAAACAATAGTTCACTAAATTCACCAGAATATTGCAGAGACCATATGACATAAAGCTTTATTTCACTTGGAAAATCACTTACTTGCCGCGAAATAACAGATTTAAAAAAATGATCATTAAGAAATATATCACTATGTTCTTCATTCGGGTTAAATGATAAGCTCTTATGAACGAATATATCTTTATAGGAATTAAATAAACCAACGAATGTACAAAACGTAACAAATCTTGAACACTGGAGTCTTTATGTACCTCAAACATATGCTTCTAATGAGACTTACACCTTCCATTTAAACGTCCACAGAGTCACAGAAATCCATTAAATTTATTAATAATCCTCCTATTTAGTATTAATACGTAGAACAACCTTATATCAATGTTGTAATCAAATTTCAATTAATAAGAAGAGCGAAATATCACAACTCATTACAGAATCTGCTCAAACTCGTCGTAATAATGTGGATTTCGTTTAGTATCCAATTCTACACTAGATGTATTTTACCCTTGCTATCACCAACTTCAGTATGAAGCGGCCTTATACATCTTTCACATACATTATGGTATAGTTCGTCAACCAACCACTTGGCGGCGCTGATTAACCCTTTAACAAAAGAAAACTAAGACGCAACTCTAATACTATTCTCGTTATTTTTTTTATTTTATATATAAAGTTACAACACGTAACAACATCGCAGCGCCCCAAATAAAGATTTTTTATTATATTTTTTATATATATTCTTAACTAGGTCTGGGTCACGTTGGTCTAGTCGTCTAAATTAGTTCTTAACTACAACCTCCACCTTCTACTTTACCTACTAGCATCCTCTCAAATCATTCATCCACTAATTAAACTAAATGAACAAAAAAATAATTAAATTCCCCCACATACACTCCAACAATCACACTTTTGTTAGTCTAATAGGTATCCCGGAGTCTTATGTCCGACCCAGAACCAATTACAATTGTTCTTAAACCAGTACGACGAGCTTATTTACATAACCAAAATTAATTAACGGCAATCAATTAACAAAAATATTATTAAACTATCATATAAACTCCAAAAGATAAACATTTGCATAAATATAGTAACTTACAGAAACTGGAATGAATATAAACATTCAAGTTACAAAACAAAAATTTTCGTTTTTCTTGCTTTTTTTTTATTTTCCTGGAAGGCTGTCTTCAAACATCACCATTTTATTCATCCGATGAGAATTCAATAGGTACCAAATTTACAAAACATTGGATCGATCCCGACAATAATGCGCATTCATAATCGTATCCTTTATCACATATACAGATCTGCAAATAGAATCAGCTGTTAATAACTTGTATATATATATATATATATATATATATATATATATATATATATATATATATATATATATATATATATATATACTTTACAGTATTTACATATTAAAAATGTCGACATTTTATTTAACATTCTAAAATTATTTACAATCTCATCCTTAGCTTCCCAAATATTCCATAAAGTTGAAATTACTGTCTTAACTCGCGATACTTCTTCGTTAATGACACATGAGATTTCCTTACATCACGAGAATCATTTACATTTTTAACTTCTATGGTATTCTGAGTTAAGAATCGTATAATTTCATACGGACCAGTCCAACGGCTAGATAATGACTTGGTGACATTATCTGCTAGCGACGACTTGACTTGTGCTTTCAACAAAACCTTATCCCCCACTTGATATGACGTAGATAACCTACGTTTATTATATTGCTTCTTCTTCCTTCGCCAGGATAGTTCTAAATTCTCCAAGGCTTTTACTACCAATTGAGGATCTTTCTTCATCACATCGGCACTGGGCACATTCCATTTTACATCCAACGGATCACAAACGTTATAGGAAAATACTATCCTTTACAGTACGTATATATCTCTCCCCCGGATTAGAAGCAGCATGATAAGGGGATATATGCACATCCTTGATTCCATTACTAAACAGGAAATCCCTAAATTTAGCCGACGTGTAAACTGAATGATTATCGTGCCCAATTGCAAACGGAAACCCTCTGCGACACATCAGTTTGTATAATTTATTTATCAAGGTCTGGCTAGATAGATTCTTGAAAGGTTCCAGAAACACCATTTTGGAAAATGAATCAACTACAATCATACAATATCTTCCCGACCTTGTATCTGGCATTGGTCCAAGGACATCTGTGTGCCATAACCCATTCACTACCGTAGCATAGCTCGCAATCAATTGACCCATAGGCTTCTTGTTACTACTTTTGTTCTTCTGACACAAGTCGCACGATAACACATAATCCTTAATTTGGTCCAGCATCCCCTCCCATGAATATCTTGAGGACACCTTTCCTATCGTTTTGCCCAACCCAAGGTGACTTCCGGGCAAAATAGAAGAATGATAATACTCAATAATATTTGGAGCTAACTTCTTGGGTAAACAGATCTTGTATGGATTACTATGGGCCTTCGTCTTCTTACACAAAATCCCTTGTACCATTTTATAACCATCAACTGATTCCTTCCGCCTTATTTTGTCGATGATTGATCTTAATAAAGGGTCCATCTTCTGATGCTCTTGCACTGATTGACTAGCAAAAGGCATTGCCCACATATTAACCATACACATGTTTGTCATTTCTTCTTCATATGTAGGTTCCAAATGCATTGATTCAAAATTTTCAGTATCATATAACCTCGAAAGGAAATCCGCGGAGATATTCATATTCGTGGAGACTGACTTAACTTCAAAATCAAAGGCAAATAAACGATATAGCAAGCTACCATATTTCTTAACTCTCCGCAGGTTACGCATCGCATAGACTAGTCCCATATGATCTACTCGCAATTCGAATTTCGAATGCAGGTACGTTCTAAACCGTTCCATTGTTTCGATAGCCGCTAATAGCTCCAAAACAAATATGGGCTTATTTTTATCATAAGGCTTCAGTTTCCTGGAAAAGAATGCAATTGGACGCTTCATACCTTGGTCATCCTCCTGCTCAATACAGCCGCCTAAGGATTTTAAACTGGCATCTGCGCTGACTATAAACTTCTTATCCAAATCCGGAAGTTTTAAGATCACATGACTCTCAAAAAGTTCCTTAATATCCTCCAAGGCCTTTTGCTGTTCGGCACCCCAATAATACTCCTGCCGTGGTGAACGAAGTCGAGTCATAGGTTCTATGACTTCATGGAATTGAGGGATGAACTTACTATAATATTGGAGAAAACTAACCAATGATATTAACCCTTTTCTATTTTTCGGTGCTGGTAATTTCTTGATCACTTCTAGCCTATCAGGGTCTAAATACATATTTCCTCCTTCTATTTCATACCCTAAATATGAAATCCTCTTGCGAAACAAGTTAGTCTTCTTCACAGATAAAGTTATACCCGCTTCGTCAAATTTTTCCAACACCTTCTCTAAAAGATGCTTATGAGATTCAATATCCGTGGAAATGCAACAAACGTCATCAAAGAACCATTCCACTCCTTCATTCTTCAATGGATATAACAGTTCCGTTAAAACCTTGGACAACATATAAGATCCGGTAGCTAACCCAAAAGGAAGAAATTTAAATTCAAATAAGCCTCTATGGGTTAAAAATGCTGTGTACTGAGTAGATTCCGGCGAAAGTTTTAAATGCCAGTATGCTTTTTGTACATCAAGGTGGCTATAAATAGTTCCTTTAGATAAACTCGCTAATACATCTTCTATCCTGGGCGTATACTGCGCATTGATACAGAGTTTCTTATTCAAATCTTGATAATTAATTACCAATCTCTTATCCCCCGTTTTATTGCCTACCAAAAAACACGGAAAAGCCCACTGGCTTTGACTTTTCTGAATTATATTTTGTTCTATCAGATTATCGAGAATTTTATCTAACTCCCTCTGGTCTGCTCTAGAGAGAGGATAAGCTTTTTTCCTGATGGGAACATAATCCTTAAGAAGTATGGTGTATTCAAAGCTCTTAATCTGACCTACACGATCGCAAAACACATTAGGAAATTTCTTAACCAAATTTTCTACGTACCCTTGCAAGTTTGGATCCAACTCGGCAAATTCAGGATCCACTTGAACAGGAACAGTATGAACTTCTTCCTCCCGTGACTGGAAGTTCATGCCTAAGTTCTCAGCACTCCATGAAGCTCCTTGCTTGGAATCTCCAGGAGAAACTCGCTGACTCTGGAAGTTGACCGCATCCTCAGCATCTGGATAGTGACCACTATCTCCCTCTCCTATTGGACCACTGGAACCATTCCTTCCAAAATGAAGTAACATGGAACCACTCTGCTCATCAGTATTTCCCGTCGATACTCCTGGACCGCTAGAATCACTACTGCACACTGGGACATGGACTGGATCATCTCGACCTCCACTGCAAATTAAGGGCACCTCTACCCTTGTGGCATCCATATTGGAATTGGAAAAGCCGCTACTGTTGACCATGGGTAGGCCTAACCCATGTTGGGAATCGCTGAAGATTGAAGGTACACCTGGCTGTACACGCCATCCATCAGAGGCTAGAGCCGCCTCTGATTCCACCTGGATTCGACTTCTTGATTGTAATTGACACCCTCCAGACACACAACTGATCTCAACAGGACCAGCTATAAAATAGTTTAAACTATTCCGATTAGCACTTCCTAAACCTGGATCATGAAATGAACCCACACTGGTAGGACAATCAATGGGTAATGGAACACCTTTCAATGTCCGATGATCACACGAAGACTCCAATGGCTGACCACTTTCCGCTAATCCAGCCACCTGGTATGACGAAGTTGAATCTCCACTCATCTTAGATTCACGCAAGTTCCTTTCTAGTTGCTCTAAGTCTGTAGACTTCGAAGATTCTTGCCCAAGAACCGGTGGGACCTCTAACACCTTATGTTCCAATGATGACCCCAGTTGTCCATCCATATTATTGGATTTCCTATGGGGCCCAAAATTCCTATTTCGGCCCAACATAATATTATAGGCTCCCTCACTGAGATTCGGAGAAGTCTGCACGGTCATTTCAATCGCACCAAGTCTCCACTCTCCATGTTCCGACGTCTCTTGCAAAAAGTCACTCGATTTCTTCTCTGGTATAGCTATACGATTAAGTTCCACTAATCCTGATTTGGATACACTGCAGGCATCCTCCACCGACGCCACTGGACGACTCTGGCTCAAATGTAGTTGACCACACATCTCTAAGGGCTGTACATCTGTAGTCTTCTTCCGTATCTCATCTTCTAAGCTATTATCCGCACTGTCTAGGATGGAAACCCTGAAATCTTGCGTTGCCTTCGACGGCGACGACTCACACCGACGCTGTTCCATGACCATCCCCCTCACTCCCATGGACTGTGGTGCACTTAAAGGATTAAAATTCCTTCCAATAAAATCATGGTCCTGGGATGTAACACTGGGAGCATGTGCATAGCCCGACGGCGACGCCTCACACCGACCTTGGTTTAAGTTCCCACAAACAGTTTCAATTGGTGTCCAATGTACAATTGGATTTCGAAAACCACTCTCGTGAATGTCCTCCTTCCGTAGGTTGGCAACACTGGTGACAGGATTGGATACCGACGCCGAAGTTACTTCTGACGAATCACCGACAATATCCCAACCAAACACTTCCGACGACTGCCCTGGTCTCCTCAATGAACCAGCTGACTGAAAACTTTTATCCTTCCTTCCTTGCTCAGAAGGATAAACCATAACACTATTATCACTAGACGCCCTCTTCGACGCTAAATCACTAGGTGCATTAAGTTTGCTGCGTCTTGACAAACCAGGTTCGTAAACAACATCATCAGAAAATTCGAAGTCTCTATTCAAAAATTCGTTTTTACTAATTTTAGACGCCGACGCTAAATCATTACTCATACCATCTCGACGCCTACGTCTCCACCCTCTTCCATATAACCTCTGGGGAAGAGACATAGTCTTATTACTTGATTTATTTTCTGTTACCACACCGCAGTAATCATCTCGAAGATCTTGGATTAATGACGCCGACGCCTCTCTCAATGAACGGCCAAACCGACGCTCTGAAATCAACCGATGATCCTTACTATACCCTAAGTCCATCGATAGTCCAAGATCACTGTCCCTGGTTTGGAAGCTAAACTCACTCATAATATTATTATCCACCGACGCCGACGCTGATGTTCCCCTATGGCTGAAACCTCTCCGACGCCTCTTCGGACTACCAACCTGACTCTGTTCTGATCCTCTAAACATCTTCTTTTCACCTAATGGACGAGCCACTAACGTCTGGGCACATTTTATACGACGATCCCACGACGGCGACGCTCCCTCGGGGCTATCTCCACGCCACTGCCTCGATTGAAAAACCATCGAATGCTCCGGCCAAAACGACTCCAATTTACTTTGCTGATCTTCGTAAACAACTGCCTGATTATTACCACTTCGACGCTGCTTCCACCTCGACGCCGACGCTGGACGACGCTTGGCATTAATTGACTGCACACCACGACGCCCCTCGCCTCTGATGTCTCTAGACTCCATGCGGTTAAAAATCTTCTCCCGAAAACGCGACTTCACTTCAGCTTCTAAGTCCGACGCTGGCGACACCGACGACGAACTACGCATGTCCTGACCGTTCTCACAACGCTTCTTATTAAATTGTGGATTACCATTCTGAGAGTTCTCAAAATATGAAATTTCATAACCTTCACCTTTCACAGCAGCCACATTAATGTCTGGACTGGACATCATGACGTCACTCAATGACACTGACGGAGCACACCGTTCGGTGACTCTGAAATCATCCAAGCCAACATCCGGAATTTTCATAAATAGTCTAGCTAAAAACTGGGAGTTGGATGCACAATTGTCAGTTCGGTTTTTAATTCCTACGGCACTGCTACTTGTTGACTGCAAATTACCCACAGATTTTTCACGAGAAGGTTTATATAGGATTGGCACCGAAATGCCTTCTTGACCTAAATACAACGTATCTGATGTTAAATCCAAACGAGCATTCAAGTATTTCAGTTCACCGATACCCATAATAAACTTCGGCTCTAGTCGGTCCACTAAAAAGAACTTCAGCCGATAAACTTTATTGCTGAATTTTAAAGGTATACAAACACACGACGTAAGAGTCAATGCCTTACCAGAAATTCCAACACCTGTAAACATCTCCCTCAGAACCTTAACAGGATTTCTTTGTTTCTGGTTCCACTCATCAAAACATTCTTTATTGAGTAAGCTCACCGATGAGCAGCTATCTATCCCCCCAATAATACGCTGTCCTAGTATAAATACTTCAACGAAAGAAGCTACTAAATCCTTATTATTACACTGTTTATTCGTACCCAATAACATTTGAGCACCCCTTTTAAAATTACTTCTAGAGTCTCGGTCTAGCTGGGATCGCACCCGGCTCCTTGGCTTCGAAGTAGTGGGCCTAACCCTTTCTTTTGAAGAGATATTAACCCTAGCAAAACTACCACCAAGTTTGTTTAGATCTGGAACTGAACTATATGTAACACTAGAGCGAAAGCTAGGATTGACTTCCCTCTGCTCCGCCACTGTTTGATTCCTAATTATGCTATTGTATACAAGTTGGTTTCTGGAATGTATTTCATACTTTCGCACTTCATTCATTAATGTATCTAAGTCATTTGGAGTATCGTATTTAAACAATTCATACTTAAGAGCGGGTATCATACCCTCCATTATATTCGTAAGGATCGCTGTTCGATCTGTCCTTCCGGTACAAACGACATAACTATCGATAACCTTTTGTACATACTCCATAACATTTTCGTTAGGCTCTTGTAAACAATGAACATAAAGACGTAAAATTTGTTGTTTTCCTAATGGAGTCACAAAACGATCAAACAGAGATTTGCATATAACACTCCAATCATTAGTAAGCAACATTTGTTTACTAAATTCATTATAGAACATACCTGATGTCCGTCCCAAGGAACTAACAAAAACTGCCTCCTTCGGGTATTGTCCAGTCTGAATTATCCGATACACCGCCAACAGGAACTTAAAGGTAACCATATCGTCCATTCCATCACAATGGGGAATACTATTCACTTGATGTAAGAAGTTCTGATTAGCTGCCATAATTGTAATTTTGTCCATATTAACACTATAAGGCATAAACGCATTTACTCTCCACTTTTCACCAAACCCCCGATTTTCTTCCTTTTTCTCACCTTCATTCACTAACTTAAATGGATTCGTCACGCACTGTCCAACAGACTCGGCTCCAACAGCAGGCTTATCACTCCTTCCTTCGTGTCCATGACCTTGCTCAACCAACAACTCGCTCTGCCCAGATAATGACGTAATACACCTGTTATTTCTTTCAGTGTGAACACAAACATTAGAAGCTGATTCCGATTCACTATCACTTTCATTTAAAAAAGAAAAAGTACGTAACTCCGAGGAATGTTCAGAAGATGAAGAAGTTCTATTATTTCTTTCTAGAAATGGATTTTTATCTCTAAACCGACCATGGTCTCCATTCTCGAAATGATTTAAACACAATTGAACTGGTACGGTGCTCTGACTTGAATTCATATCACTCGAGTTCGAACCACGCGCACTTTCCATAGTGAAAAAGAGACTGGTTATCGCTATATAACTACAAAAAGATAAATACCGTTTCTCTCTTCTATTACTTATAATGCCTCTCATAATAAATGTCCTCTGAATTACCTTTCACTAAACCACTTATTCGATTTAAATAGTTTCTGAGAGAGAAAAATGTAAGTTTCATTACTTACACAAAAAAATGTCTTCCACTTCACACACAACTATACACAGATCTCTGCTCAACTTCAATTATATACTGAAGTTGGTGATTTTGTGTTACGCTGTGCTCATGTGACCCTACCGAAGTAAGCATGGACAGTCGCATAGGTTAAGGTGATCCCAGTCGAGAAATCACCCCACGTTTTGTTTGATTAACTTGTGAAACTGAAGAAGAGAGAGAGACAAACAATAGTTCACTAAATTCACCAGAATATTGCAGAGACCATATGACATAAAGCTTTATTTCACTTGGAAAATCACTTACTTGCCGCGAAATAACAGATTTAAAAAAATGATCATTAAGAAATATATCACTATGTTCTTCATTCGGCTTAAATGATAAGCTCTTATGAACGAATATATCTTTATAGGAATTAAATAAACCAACGAATGTACAAAACTTAACAAATCTTGAACACTGGAGTCTTTATGTACCTCAAACATATGCTTCTAATGAGACTTACACCTTCCATTTAAACGTCCACAGAGTCACAGAAATCCATTAAATTTATTAATAATCCTCCTATTTAGTATTAATACGTAGAACAACCTTATATCAATGTTGTAATCAAATTTCAATTAATAAGAAGAGCGAAATATCACAACACATTACAGAATCTGCTCAAACTCGTCGTAATAATGTGGATTTCGTTTAGTATCCAATTCTACACTAGATATATTTTACCCTTGCTATCACCAACTTCAGTATGAAGCGGCCTTATACATCTTTCACATACATGATGGTATAGTTCGTCAACCAACCACTTGGCGGCGCTGATTAACCCTTTAACAAAAGAAAACTAAGACGCAACTGTAATAATATTCTCGTTATTTTTTTTTATTTTATATATAAAGTTACAACACGTAACACATAAAGAAGAATATATAAAACAGCTTTTATTTTATGTGGTTTCGCAAGGGCGCAATGTACCCTTCATGAATTCTTAACCAACACTAAAAGTATGTATTCATTGTACAGAATTGTGCCATACAAGAGAGTAAATAAAACAGCTTTTCTTTTATGTGGTTTCACAAGGGTGCCTTATGTAAAGGGTGCAGTGCATCCTTCACGGATTCTTTGCCAACACTAAAAGTATGTATTCATTCTACAGAATTGTGACGTACAGAAGAATAAATAAAACCGTTTGTCTTTGATTTGGTTTTGCAAGGGCTCCTTATGTACCCTTCACGGATTCTTTACGAACACGAAAAGTATGTATTCATTGTACAGAATTGTGCCATACAGGAGAATAAATAAAACAGCTTCTCTTTTATGTGGTTTCCCAAGGGCGCCTTATGTAAAGGGCGCAGTGTACCCTTCACGGATTCTTTGCCAACACTAAAAGTATGTATTCATTGTACAGAATTGTGTCGTACAGAAGAATAAATCAAACAGCTTTTCTTTTATGTAGTTTCGCAAGGGCGCCTTATGTAAAGGGCGCAGTGTACCCTTCACGGATTCTTTACCAACACTAAAAGTATCTATCCATTGTAAAGAATTGTGCCATACAGAAGAATATATAAGACAGCTTTTCTTTTATGTGGTTTCGCAAGAGCGCAATGTACCCTTCACGGGTTCTTTACGAACACGAAAAGTTTGTATTCATTGTACAGAATTGTGCCATACAGAAGAATAAATAAAACAGCTTTTCTTTTATGTGGTTTCGCAAGGGCGCAATGTACCCTTCTCGAGTTCTTTACGAACACGAAAAGTATGTATTCATTGTACAGAATTGTGCCATACAGAAGAATAAATAAAACAGCTTTTCTTTTATGTGGTTTCGCAAGGGCGCCTTATGTAAAGGGCGCAGTGTACCCTTCACGGATTCTTTATCAACACTAAAAGTATGTATCCATTGCACAGAATTGTGCCATACAGAAGAATAAATAAAACAGCTTTTCTTTTATGTGGTTTCACAAGAGCGCAATGTACCCTTCACGGATTCTTTACCAACACTAAAAGTATGTATTCATTGTACAGAGTTGTGCCATACAGAAGAATAAATAAAACAGCTTTTCTTTTTTGTGGTTTCGCAAGGGCGCAATGTAACCTACACAGGTTCTTTACGAACACGAAAAGTATGTATTCATTGTACAGAATTGTGCTATGCAGGAGAATAAATAAAACAGCTTTCTTTTTATATTGTTTCCCAAGGGCGCCTTATGTAAAGGGCGCAGTGTACCCTTCACGGATTCTTTACCAACACTAAAAGTATGTATTCATTGTACAGAATTGTGCCACACAGAAGAATAAATAAAACAACTTTTCTTTTATGTAGATTCGCAAGGGCGCCTTATGAAAAGGGCGCAGTGTACCCTTCACGAATTCTTTACCAACACTAAAGTATGTATTCATTGTACAGAATTGTGCCAAACAGAAGAATATATAAAACAGCTTTTATTTTATGTGGTTTCGCAAGGGCGCAATGTACCTTTCATGGATTCTTTACCAACACTAAAAGTATGTATTCATTGCACAGAATTGTGCCATACAGGACAATAAATAAAACAGCTTTTCTTTTATATGGTTTCGCAAGGGCGCCTTATGTAAAGGGTTTAGTGCACCCTTCACAGATCCGTTACCAACACTAAAAGTATGCATTCATTGTACAGAATTGTGCCATACAGAAGAATAAATAAAACACCTTTGCTTTTATGTGGTTTCGCATGGGGCCTTATGTAAAGGGCGCAGTGTACCCTTCACGGATTCTTTGCCAACACTAAAAGAATGTATTCATTCTACAGAATTGTGACGTACAGAAGAATAAATAAAACAGCTTTTCTTTTATGTGGTTTCGCAAGGGCGCCTTATGTAAAGGGTGCAATGTACACTTCACGGGTTCTTTACCAACACTAAAAATATGCATTCATTGTACAGAATTGTGCCATAGAGAAGATTAAATAAAACCGTTTGTCTTTGATTTGGTTTTGCAAGGGCGCCTTATGTACCCTTCACGGATTCTTTACCAACACTAAAAGTATGTATTCATTGTACAGAATTGTGCTATAGAGTAGAATAAATAAAACAGCTTTTCTTTTATGTGGTTTCGCAAGAGCGCCATGTACCCTTCACGGATTCATTACCAACACTAAAAGTATGTATTCATTGTACAGAATTGTGCCATACAGAAGAATATATAAAACAGCTTTTATTTTATGTGGTTCGCAAGGGCGCAATGTACCCTTCATGAATTCTTAACCAACACTAAAAGTATGTATTCATTGTACAGAATTGTGCCATACAAGAAAGTAAATAAAACAGCTTTTCTTTTATGTGGTTTCACAAGGGTGCCTTATGTAAAGGGTGCAGTGCACCCTTCACGGATTCTTTACCAACACTAAAAGTATGTATTCATTCTACAGAATTGTGACGTACAGAAGAATAAATAAAACCGTTTGTCTTTGATTTGGTTTTGCAAGGGCTCCTTATGTACCCTTCACGGATTCTTTACGAACACGAAAAGTATGTATTCATTGTACAGAATTGTGCCATACAGGAGAATAAATAAGACAGCTTCTCTTTTATGTGGTTTCCCAAGGTCGACTTATGTAAAGGGCGCAGTGTACCCTTCACGGATTCTTTGCCAACACTAAAAGTATGTATTCATTGTACAGAATTGTGTCGTACAGAAGAATAAATCAAACAGCTTTTCTTTTATGTAGTTTCGCAAGGGCGCCTTATGTAAAGGGCGCAGTGTACCTTTCACGGATTCTTTACCAGCACTAAAAGTATCTATCCATTGTACAGAATTGTGCCATACAGAAGAATATATAAGACAGCTTTTCTTTTATGTGGTTTCGCAAGAGCGCAATGTACCCTTCACGGGTTCTTTACGAACACGAAAAGTTTGTATTCATTGTACAGAATTGTGCCATACAGAAGAATAAATAAAACAGCTTTTCTTTTATGTGGTTTCGCAAGGGCGCCTTATGTAAAGGGCGCAGTGTACCCTTCACGGATTCTTTATCAACACTAAAAGTATGTATCCATTGTACAGAATTGTGCCATACAGAAGAATAAATAAAACAGCTTTTCTTTTATGTGGTTTCACAAGAGCGCAATGTACCCTTCACGGATTCTTTACCAACGCTAAAAGTATGTATTCATTGTACAGAATTGTGCCATACAGAAGAATAAATAAAACAGCTTTTCTTTTTTGTGGTTTCGCAAGGGCGCAATGTAACCTTCACAGGTTCTTTACGAACACGAAAAGTATGTATTCATTGTACAGAATTGTGCCATGCAGGAGAATAAATAAAACAGCTTTCTTTTTATATTGTTTCCCAAGGGCGCCTTATGTAAAGGGCGCAGTGTACCCTTCACGGATTCTTTACCAACACTAAAAGTATGTATTCATTGTACAGAATTGTGCCACACAGAAGAATAAATAAAACAACTTTTCTTTCATGTAGATTCGCAAGGGCGCCTTATGAAAAGGGAGCAGTGTACCCTTCACGAATTCTTTACCAACACTAAAGTATGTATTCGTTGTACAGGATTGTGCCAAACAGAAGAATATATAAAACAGCTTTTATTTTATGTGGTTTCGCAAGGGCGCAATGTACCTTTCATGGATTCTTTACCAACACTAAAAGTTTGTACTCATTGTACAGAATTGTGCCATACAGGACAATAAATAAAACAGCTTTTCTTTTATGTGGTTTCGCAAGGGCGCCTTATGTAAAGGGTTTAGTGCACCCTTCACAGATCCGTTACCAACACTAAAAGTATGCATTCATTGTACAGAATTGTGCCATACAGAAGAATAAATAAAACAGCTTTGCTTTTATGTGGTTTCGCATGGGGCCTTATGTAAAGGGCGCAGTGTACCCTTCACCGATTCTTTGCCAGCACTAAAAGGATGTATTCATTCTACAGAATTGTGACGTACAGAAGAATAAATAAAAAAGCTTTTCTTTTATGTGGTTTCGCAAGGGCGCCTTATGTAAAGGGTGCAATGTACACTTCACGGGTTCTTTACCAACACTAAAAGTATGTATTCATTGTACAGAATTGTGCCATACAGAAGAATAAATAAAACACCTTTTCTTTTATGTAGTTTCGCAAGGGAGCAATTTACCCTTCAAGGGTCCTTTACGAACACGAAAAGTATATATTTATTGTACAGAATTGTGCCATACAGGAGAATAAATAAAACAGCTTTTCTTTTATGTGGTTTCGCAAGGGCGCCTTATGTAAAGAGCGCAATGTACCCTTCACGGATTCTTTACCAACACTAAAAGTATCTATCCATTGTACAGAATTGTGCCATACAGAAGAATAAATAAAACAGCTTTTCTTTTATGCGGTTTCGCAAGAGCGCAATGAACCCTTCACGGATTCTTTACCAACACTAAAAGTATGTATTCATTGTACAGAATTGTGCCATACAGAAGAATAAATAAAACAGCTTTTCTTTTATTTGGTTTCGCAAGGGCGCCTTATGTAAAGGGCGCAGTGTACCCTTCACGGATTCTTTACCAACACTAAAAGTATGTATTCCATGTACAGAATTGTGCCACACAGAAGAATAAATAAAACAACTTTTCTTTTATGTAGATTCGCAAGGGCGCCATATGTAAAGGGCGCAGTGTATCCTTCACAGATTCGTTACCAACACTAAAAGTATGTATTCATTGTACAGGATTGTGCCATACAGAGGAATAAATAAAACAGCTTTTCTTTTATGTAGTTTCACAAGGACGCAATGTACCCTTCACGGCTTCTTTACGAACACGAAAAGTATGTATTCATTGTACAGAATTGTGCCATACGGGACAATAAATAAAACAGCTTTCCTTTTATGTGGTTTCGCAAGGGCGCCTTATGTAAAGGGTTTAGTGCACCCTTCACAGATCCGTTACCAACACAAAAGTATGCATTCATTGTACAGAATTGTGCCTTACAGAAGAATAAATAAAACAGCTTTGCTTTTATGTGGTTTCGCATGGGACCTTATGTAAAGGGCGCAGTGTACCCTTCACGGATTCTTTGCCAACACTAAAAGTATGTATTCATTCTACAGAATTGTGACGTACAGAAGAATAAATAAAACAGCTTTTCTTTTATGTGGTTTCGGAAGGGCGCCTTATGTAAAGGGTGCAATGTACACTTCACGGGTTCTTTACCAACACTAAAAATATGCATTCATTGTACAGAATTGTGCAATAGAGGAGAATAAATAAAACAGCTTTTCTTTTATGTGGTTTTGCAAGAGCGCAATGTACCCTTCACGCATTCATTACCAGCACTAAAAGTATGTATTCATTGTACAGAATTGTGCCGTAAAAGAAAATAAATAAAACAGCTTTTCTTTTATGTGTTTTGCAAGAGCGCAATGTACCCTTCACGGATTCATTACCAACACTAAATGTATGTATTCATTGTACAGAATTGTGCCATACAGAAGAATAAATAAAACAGCTTTTCTTTTATGTGGTTTCGCAAGGGCGCAATGTACCCTTCTCGGGTATTTTACGAACACGAAAAGTATGTATTCATTGTACAGAATTGTGCCATACAGGAGAATAAATAAAACAGCTTCTCTTTTATGTGGTTTCCCAAGGGCGCCTTATGTACCCTTCACGGATTCTTTGCCAACACTAAAAGTATGAATTCATTCTACAGAATTGTGACGTACAGAAGAATAAATAAAACCGTTTGTCTTTGATTTGGTTTTGCAAGGGCTCCTTATGTACCCTTCACGGATTCTTTACGAACACGAAAAGTATGTATTCATTGTACAGAATTGTGCCATACAGGAGAATAAATAAAACAGCTTCTCTTTTATGTGGTTTCCCAAGGGCGACTTATGTAAAGGGTGCAGTGTACCCTTCACGGATTCTTTGCCAACACTAAAAGTATGTATTCATTGTACAGAATTGTGTCGTACAGAAGAATAAATCAAACAGCTTTTCTTTTATGTAGTTTCGCAAGGGCGCCTTATGTAAAGGGCGCAGTGTACCCTTCACGGATTCTTTACCAACACTAAAAGTATCTATCCATTGTACAGAATTGTGCCATACAGAAGAATATATAAAACAGCTTTTCTTTTATGTGGTTTCGCAAGAGCGCAATGTACCCTTCACGGGTTCTTTACGAACACGAAAAGTTTGTATTCATTGTACAGAATTGTGCCATACAGAAGAATAAATAAAACAGCTTTTCTTTTATGTGGTTTCGCAAGGGCGCAATGTACCCTTCTCGAGTTCTTTACGAACAAGAAAAGTATGTATTCATTGTACAGAATTGTGCCATACAGAAGAATAAATAAAACAACTTTTCTTTTATGTGGTTTCGCAAGGGCGCCTTATGTAAAGGGCGCAGTGTACCCTTCACGGATTCTTTATCAACACTAAAAGTATGTATCCATTGTACAGAATTGTGCCATACAGAAGAATAAAAAAAACAGCTTTTCTTTTATGTGGTTTCACAAGGGCGCAATGTACCCTTCTCGGGTTTTTTACGAACACGAAAAGTATGTATTCATTGTACAGAATTGTGCCATACAGGAGAATAAATAAAAGAGCTTCTTTTTTATGTGGTTTCCCAAGGGCGCCTTATGTAAAGAGCGCAGTGTACCCTTCACGGATTCTTTGCCAACACTAAAAGTATGTATTCATTGTACAGAATTGTGACGTACAGAAGAATAAATCAAACAGCTTTTCTTTTATGTAGTTTCGCAAGGGCGCCTTATGTAAAGGGCGCAGTGTACCCTTCACGGATTCTTTACCAAAACTAAAAGTATGTATTCATTGTACAGTATTGTGCCATACAGAAGAATATATAAAACAGCTTTCATTTTATGTGGTTTCGCAAGGGCGCAATGTACCCTTCATGGATCCTTTACGGAAACGAAAAATATGTATTCATTGTACAGAATTGTGCCATACAAAAGAATAAATAAAACAGCTTTTCTTTTATGTGGTTTCGCAAGGGCGCCTTATGTAAAGGGTGCAGTGCACCCTTCACGGATTCATTGCCAATACTAAAAGTATGTATTCATTCTACAGAATTGTGACGTACAGAAGAATAAATAAAACCGTTTGTCTTTGATTTGGTTTTGCAAGGGCTCCTTATGTTCCCTTCACGGATTCTTTACGAACACGAAAAGTATGTATTCATTGCACAGAATTGTGCCATACAGGAGAATAAATAAAACAGCTTCTCTTTTATGTGGTGTCCCAAGGGAGCCTTATGCAAAGGGCGCAGTGTACCCTTCACGGATTCTTTGCCAACACTAAAAGTATGTATTCATTGTACAGAATTGTGTCGTACAGAAGAATAAATCAAACAGCTTTTCTTTTATGTAGTTTCGCAAGGGCGACTCATGTAAAGGGCGCAGTGTACCCTTCACGGATTCTTTACCAACACTAAAAGTACCTATCCATTGTACAGATTTGTGCCATACAAAAGAATATATAAAACAGCTTTTCTTTTATGTGGTTTCGCAAGAGCGCAATGTACCCTTCACGGGTTCTTTACGAACACGAAAATATGTATTCATTGTACAGAATTGAGCCATACAGAAGAATAAATAAAACAGCTTTTCTTTTATGTGGTTTTGCAAGAGCGCAATGTACCCTTCTAGGGTTCTTTACGAACACGAAAAGTATGTATTCATTGTACAGAATTGTGCCATACAGAAGAATAAATAAAACAGCTTTTCTTTTATTTGGTTTCGCAAGGGCGCCTTATGTAAAGGGGGCAGTGTACCCTTCACGGATTCTTACCAACACTAAAATATGTATCCATTATACAGAATTGTGCCATACACAAGAATAAATAAAACAGCTTTTCTTTTATGTGGTTTCGCAAGAGCGCAATGTACCCTTCACGGATTCTTTACCAACACTAAAATATGTATTCATTGTACAGAATTGTGCTATACAGAAGAATAAATAAAACAGCTTTTCTTTTATGTGGTTTCGCAAGGGCGCAATGTAACCTTCACGGGTTCTTTACGAACACGAAAAGTTTGTATTCATTGTACAGAATTGTGCCATACAGGAGAATAATTAAAACAGCTTTCTTTTTGTCTGGTTTCCCAAGGGCGCCTTATATAAAGGGCGCAGTGTACCCTTCACGGATTCTTTAACAACACTAAAAGTATGTATTCATTGTACAGAATTGTGCCACACAGAAGAATAAATAAAACAACTTTTCTTTCATGTAGATTCGCAAGGGCGCCTTATGTAAAGGGCGCAGTGTACCCTTCACGGATTCTTTACCAACACTAAAAGTATGTATTCATTGTACAGAATTGTGGCACACAGAGGAATAAATAAAACAGCTTTTCTTTTATGTAGTTTCGCAAGGGCGCAATGTACCCTTCACGGGTTCTTTACGAACACGGAAAGTATGTATTCATTGTACAGAATTGTGCCATACAGGACAATAAATAAAACAGCTTTTCTTTTATGTGGTTTCGCAAGGGCGCCTTATGTAAAGGGTTTAGTGCCCCCTTCACTGATCCGTTACAAACACTAAAAGTATGCATTCATTGTACAGAATTGTGCCATACAGAAGAATAAATAAAACAGCTTTGCTTTTATGTGGTTCCGCATGGGGCCTTATGTAAAGAGCGCAGTGTACCCTTCACGGATTCTTTGCCAACACTAAATGTATGTATTCATTGTACAGAATTGTGACGTACAGAAGAATAAATAAAACACCTTTCTTTTATGTAGTTTCGCAAGGGCGCCTTATGTAAAGGGCGCAGTGTACCCTTCACGGATTTTTTACCAACCTAAAAGTATGTATTCATTGTACAGAATTGTGCCATACAGAAGAATAAATAAAACAACTTTTCTTTTATGTAGTTTCGCAAGGGAGCAATGTACGCTTCACGGGTCCTTTACGAAAACGAAAAGTATATATTTATTGTACAGAATTGTGCCATACAGGAAAATAAATAAAAAAGCTTTTCTTTTATGTGGTTTCGCAAGGGCGCCTTATGTAAAGGGCGCAGTGTACCCTTCACGGATTCTTTATCAACACTAAAAGTATCTATCCATTGCACAGAATTGTGCCATACAGAAGATTAAATAAAACAGCTTTTTTTATGTGGTTTCGCAAGAGCGCAATGTACCCTTCACGGATTCTTTACCAACATTAAATTATGTATTCATTGTACAGAATTGTGCCATACAAAAGAATAAAAAAACAGCTTTTATTTTATGTGGTTTCGCAAGGGCGCAATGTACCATTCATGGATTCTTTACCAACACTAAAAGTATGTATTCATTGTACAGAATTGTGCCATACAAGAGAATAAATAAAACAGCTTTTCTTTTATGTGGTTTCGCAAGGGCGCCATATGTAAAGTGTGCAGTGCACCCTTCACAGATTCGTTACCAACACTAAAAATATGTATTCATTGTACAGAATTGTGCCATACAGATGAATAAATAAAACAGCTTTTCTTTTATGTAGTTTCGCAAGGGCGCAATGTACCCTTCACGGGTTCTTTACGAACACGAAAAGTATGTATTCATTGTACAGAATTGTGCTATACAGGAGAATACATAAAACAGCTTTTCTTTTATGTGGTTTCGCAAGGGCGCCTTATGTAAAGGGTTTAGTGCACCCTTCACGGATTCACTGCCAATACTAAAAGTATGTATTCATTCTACAGAATTGTGACGTACAGAAGAATAAATAAAACCGTTTGTCTTTGATTTGGTTTCGCAAGGGCGCCTTATGTAAAGGGCGCAGTGTACCCTTCACGGATTTTTTGCCAACACTAAAAGTATGTATTCATTCTACAGAATTGTGACGTACAGAAGAATAAATAAAACAGTTTGTCTTTGATTTGGTTTTGCAAGGGCGCCTTATGTACCCTTCACGGATTCTTTACCAACACTAAAAGTATGTATTCATTGTACAGAATTGTGCTATAGAGTAGAATAAATAAAACAGCTTTTCTTTTATGTGGTTTCGCAAGAGCGCAATGTACAATTCACGAATTCATTACCAGCACTAAAAGTATGTATTCATTGTACATAATTGTGCCATACAAGAAAATAAATAAAACAGCTTTTCTTTTATGTGTTTAGCAAGAGCGCAATGTACCCTTCACGGATTCATTACCAACACTAAAAGTATGTATTCATTGTACAGAATTGTGCCATACTGAAGAATAAATAAAACAGCTTTTCTTTTATGTGGTTTCGCAAGGGCGCAATGTACCCTTCTCGGGTTTTTTACGAACACGAAAAGTATGTATTCATTGTACAGAATTGTGCCATACAGGAGAATAAATAAAACAGCTTCTCTTTTATGTGGTTTCCCAAGGGCGCCTTATGTACCCTTCACGGATTCTTTACCAACACTAAAAGTATGTATTCATTGTACAGAATTGTGCTATAGAGTAGAATAAATAAAACAGCTTTTCTTTTATGTGGTTTCGCAAAGGCGCAATGTACCCTTCACGGGTTCTTTACGAACACGAAAAGCATGTATTCATTGTACAGAATTGTGCCATACAGGAGAATAAATAAAACAGCTTTTCTTTTATGTGGTTTCCCAAGGGCGCTTTATGTAAAGGGCGCAGTGTACCCTTCACGGATTCTTTACCAACACTAAAAGTATGTATTCATTGTACAGAATTGTGCCATACAGAAGAATAAATAAAACACCTTTTCTTTTATGTAGTTTCGCAAGGGAGCAATGTACCCTTCAAGGGTCCTTTACGAACACGAAAAGTATATATTTATTGTACAGAATTGTGCCATACAGGAGAATAAATAAAACAGCTTTTCTTTTATGTGGTTTCGCAAGGGCGCCTTATGTAAAGAGCGCAATGTACCCTTCACGGATTCTTTACCAACACTAAAAGTATCTATCCATTGTACAGAATTGTGCCATACAGAAGAATAAATAAAACAGCTTTTCTTTTATGCGGTTTCGCAAGAGCGCAATGAACCCTTCACGGATTCTTTACCAACACTAAAAGTTTGTATTCATTGTACAGAATTGTGCCATACAGAAGAATAAATAAAACAGCTTTTCTTTTATTTGGTTTCGCAAGGGCGCCTTATGTAACGGGCGCAGTGTACCCTTCACGGATTCTTTACCAACACTAAAAGTATGTATTCATTGTACAGAATTGTGCCACACAGAAGAATAAATAAAACAACTTTTCTTTTATGTAGATTTGCAAGGGCGCCATATGTAAAGGGCGCAGTGTATCCTTCACGGATTCTTTACCAACACTAAAAGTATGTATTCATTGTACAGAATTGTGCCAAACAGAAGAATGTATAAAACAGCTTTTATTTTATGTGGTTTCGCAAGGGCGCAATGTACCTTTCATGGATTCTTTACCAACACTAAAAGTATGTATTCGTTGTACAGAATTCTGCCATACAAGAAAATAAATAAAACAAATTTTATTTTATGTGGTTTCGCAAGGCCGCCTAATGTGAAGGGTTTAGTGCACCCTTCACAGATCCGTTACCAACACTAAAAGTATGCATTCATTGTAAAGAATTGTGCCATACAGAAGAATAAATAAAACAGCTTTGCTTTTATATGGTTTCGCATGGGGCCTTATGTAAAGGGCGCAGTGTACCCTTCACGGATTCTTTGCCAACACTAAAAGTATGTATTCATTCTACAGAATTGTGACGTACAGAAGAATAAATAAAACAGCTTTTCTTTTATGTGGTTTCGGAAGGGCGCCTTATGTAAAGGGTGCAATGTACACTTCACGGGTTCTTTACCAACACTAAAAATATCCATTCATTGTACAGAATTGTGCCATAGAGGAGAATAAATAAAACAGCTTTTCTTTTATGTGGTTTCCCAAGGGCGCCTTATGTACCCTTCACGGATTCTTTACCAACACTAAAATATGTATTCATTGTACAGAATTGTGCTATAGAGTAGAATAAATAAAACAGCTTTTCTTTTATGTGGTTTCGCAAGAGCGCAATGTACCCTTCACGGATTCATTACCAACACTAAAAGTATGTATTCATTGTACAGAATTGTGCCATACAGAAGAATATATAAAACAGCTTTTATTTTATGTGGTTTCGCAAGGGCGCAATGTACCCTTCATGGATTCTTAACCAACACTAAAAGTATGTATTCATTGTACAGAATTGTGCCATACAAGAGAGTAAATAAAACAGCTTTTCTTTTATGTGGTTTCACAAGGGTGCCTTATGTAAAGGGTGTAGTGCACCCTTCACGGATTCTTTGCCAACACTAAAAGTATGTATTCATTCTACCGAATTGTGACGTACAGAAGAATAAATAAAACCGTTTGTCTTTGATTTGGTTTTGCAAGGGCTCCTTATGTACCCTTCACGAATTCTTTACGAACACGAAAAGTATGTATTCATTGTACAGAATTGTGCCATACAGGAGAATAAATAAAACAGCTTCTCTTTTATGTGGTTTCCCAAGGGCGACTTATGTAAAGGGCGCAGTGTACCCTTCACGGATTGTTTGCCAACACTAAAAGTATGTATCCATTGTACAGAATTGTGCCATACAGAAGAATAAATAAAACAGCTTTTCTTTTATGTAGTTTCGCAAGGGCGCAATGTACCGTTCACGGGTTCTTTACGAACACGAAAACTATGTATTCATTGTACAGAATTGTGCCATACAGGAGAATACATAAAACCGCTTTTCTTTTATGTGGTTTCGCAAGGGCGCCTTATGTAAAGGGTTTAGTGCACCCTTCACACATTCGTTACCAACACTAAAAGTATGCATTCATTGTACAGAATTGTGCCATACAGGAGAATAAATAAAACAGCTTTTCTTTTATGTGGTTTCGCAAGGGCGCCTTATGTAAAGGGCGCAGTGTACCCTTCACGGATTCTTTGCCAACACTAAAAGTATGCATTCATTCTACAGAATTGTGACGTACAGAAGAATAAATAAAACAGTTTGTCTTTGATTTGGTTTTGCAAGGGCGCCTTATGTACCCTTCACGGATTCTTTACCAACACTAAAAGTATGTATTCATTGTACAGAATTGTGCTATAGAGTAGAATAAATAAAACAGCTTTTCTTTTATGTGGTTTCGCAAGAGCGCAATGTACCCTTCACGGATTCATTACCAACACTAAAAGTATGTATTCATTGTACAGAATTGTGCCATACAGAAGAATATATAAAACAGCTTTTATTTTATGTGGTTTCGCAAGGGCGCAATGTACCCTTCATGAATTCTTAACCAACACTAAAATTATGTATTCACTGTACAGAATTGTGCCATACAAGAGAGTAAATAAAACAGCTTTTCTTTTATGTGGTTTCACAAGGGTGCCTTATGTAAATGGTGCAGTGCACCTTCACGGATTCTTTGCCAACACTAAAAGTATGTATTCATTCTACAGAATTGTGACGTACAGAAGAATAAATAAAACCGTTTGTCTTTGATTTGGTTTTGCAAGGGCTCCTTATGTACCCTTCACGGATTCTTTACGAACACGAAAAGTATGTATTCATTGTACAGAATTGAGCCATACAGGAGAATAAATAAAACAGCTTCTCTTTTATGTGGTTACCCAAGGGCGCAATGTACCCTTCATGAATTCTTAACCAACACTAAAATATGTATTCATTGTACAGAATTGTGAAATACAAGAGAGTAAATAAAACAGCTTTTCTTTTATGTGGTTTCACAAGGGTGCCTTATGTAAAGGGTGCAGTGCACCTTCACGGATTCTTTGCCAACACTAAAAGTATGTATTCATTCTACAGAATTGTGACGTACAGAAGAAAAAAAAAACCGTTTGTCTTTGATTTGGTTTTGCAAGGGCTCCTTATGTACCCTTCACGGATTCTTTACGAACACGAAAAGTATGTATTCATTGTACAGAATTGAGCCATACAGGAGAATAAATAAAACAGCTTCTCTTTTATGTGGTTACCCAAGGGCGCCTTATGTAAAGGGCGCAGTGTACCTTTCACGGATTCTTTGCCAACACTAAAAGTATGTATTCATTGTACAGAATTGTGTCGTACAGAAGAATAAATCAAACAGCTTTTCTTTTATGTAGTTTCGCAAGGGCGCCTTATGTAAAGGGCGCAGTGTACCCTTCACGGATTCTTTACCAACACTAAAAGTATCTATCCATTGTACAGAATTCTGCCATACAGAGGAATATATAAAACAGCTTTTCTTTTATGCGGTTTGGCAAGAGCGCAATGTACCCTTCACGGGTTCTTTACGAACACGAAAAGTTTGTATTCATTGTACAGAATTGTGCCATACAGAAGAATAAATAAAACAGCTTTTCTTTTATGTGGTTTCGCAAGGGCGCAATGTACCCTTCTCGAGTTCTTTACGAACACGAAAAGTATGTATTCATTGTACAGAATTGTGCCATAGAGAAGAATAAATAAAACAGCTTTTCTTTTATGTGGTTTCGCAAGGGCGCCTTATGTAAAGGGCGCAGTGTACCTTTCACGGATTCTTTATCAACACTAAAAGTATGTATCCATTGTACAGAATTGTGACGTACAGAAGAATAAATAAAACAGCTTTTCTTTTATGTGGTTTCACAAGAGCGCAATGTACCCTTCACGGATTCTTTACCAACACTAAAAGTATGTATTCATTGTACAGAATTGTACCATACAGAAGAATAAATAAAACAGCTTTTCTTTTTGTGGTTTCGCAAGGGCGCAATGTAACCTTCACAGGTTCTTTACGAACACGAAAAGTATGTATTTATTTTACAGAATTGTGCCATGCAGGAGAATAAATAAAACAGCTTTTCTTTTATGTGGTTTCGCAAGGGCGCCTTATGTAAAGGGCGCAGTGTACCCTTCACGGATTCTTTATCAACACTAAAAGTATCTATCCATTGTACAGAATTGTGCCATACAGAAGATTAAATAAAACAGCTTTTTTTATGTGGTTTCGCAAGAGGGCAATGTGCCCTTCACGGATTCTTTACCAACATTAAATTATGTATTCATTGTTCAGAATTGTGCCATACAAAAGAATAAAAAAACAGCTTTTATTTTATGTGGTTTCGCAAGGGCGCAATGTACCATTCATGGATTCTTTACCAACACTAAAAGTATGTATTCATTGTACAGAATTGTGCCATACAAGAGAATAAATAAAACAGCTTTTCTTTTATGTGGTTTCGCAAGGGCGCCTTATGTAAAGGGTGCAGTGCACCCTTCACAGCTTCGTTACCAACACTAAAAATATGTATTCATTGTGCAGAATTGTGCCATACAGAAGAATAAATAAAACAGCTTTTCTTTTATGTAGTTTCGCAAGGGCGCAATGTACCGTTCACGGGTTCTTTACGAACACGAAAAGTATGTATTCATTGTACAGAATTGTGCCATACAGGAGAATACATAAAACCGCTTTTCTTTTATGTGGTTTCGCAAGGGCGCCTTATGTAAAGGGTTTAGTGCACCCTTCACACATTCGTTACCAACACTAAAAGTATGCATTCATTGTACAGAATTGTGCCATACAGGAGAATAAATAAAACAGCTTTTCTTTTATGTGGTTTCGCAAGGGCGCCTTATGTAAAGGGCGCAGTGTACCCTTCACGGATTCTTTGCCAACACTAAAAGTATGCATTCATTCTACAGAATTGTGACGTACAGAAGAATAAATAAAACAGTTTGTCTTTGATTTGGTTTTGCAAGGGCGCCTTATGTACCCTTCACGGATTCTTTACCAACACTAAAAGTATGTATTCATTGTACAGAATTGTGCTATAGAGTAGAATAAATAAAACAGCTTTTCTTTTATGTGGTTTCGCAAGAGCGCAATGTACCCTTCACGGATTCATTACCAACACTAAAAGTATGTATTCATTGTACAGAATTGTGCCATACAGAAGAATATATAAAACAGCTTTTATTTTATGTGGTTTCGCAAGGGCGCAATGTACCCTTCATGAATTCTTAACCAACACTAAAATTATGTATTCACTGTACAGAATTGTGCCATACAAGAGAGTAAATAAAACAGCTTTTCTTTTATGTGGTTTCACAAGGGTGCCTTATGTAAATGGTGCAGTGCACCTTCACGGATTCTTTGCCAACACTAAAAGTATGTATTCATTCTACAGAATTGTGACGTACAGAAGAATAAATAAAACCGTTTGTCTTTGATTTGGTTTTGCAAGGGCTCCTTATGTACCCTTCACGGATTCTTTACGAACACGAAAAGTATGTATTCATTGTACAGAATTGAGCCATACAGGAGAATAAATAAAACAGCTTCTCTTTTATGTGGTTACCCAAGGGCGCAATGTACCCTTCATGAATTCTTAACCAACACTAAAATTATGTATTCATTGTACAGAATTGTGAAATACAAGAGAGTAAATAAAACAGCTTTTCTTTTATGTGGTTTCACAAGGGTGCATTATGTAAAGAGTGCAGTGCACCTTCACGGATTC